>NC_064009.1:3750000-5000000 GCF_932276165.1 Plutella xylostella | reverse complement strand
GTAAAATTAGTAAATAAACACGAAGTATTTTTGTGACGTAACTTTGGCTTCAACAAAGTGGGTAGAGTTAAGAAGCAACTTTGTAAATAAGAAGCCTCAACGGAGCCAGCGACAAAATATCCTTTCAGTTGGAATGTTCACATTTTGCCCGACCGAACCGGACCCCAAAGGCAGACATTCTCCTGAATACCTACAGGCTACAGAGCGGTTGTACTTTGAGATTACAATACGGGTAGTATCAATAAACAGCTGAATTATCATAAAAATCTTTATTAAATATATTCGGATATTTTTTTAACGGCTTACCCAATTTTGATTAACATCTGCTATGAAAGTAAGGTATATTGTTTAAGGGCTGATTTTTCAATAGTCAGATAAGTGTTATCTGAGGAATAAAATTTTAGCTGTCACTGTCTAATACAAACACTTAGTCACGACAGCATCAGAATTATTCCTCAGATAACTTTTATCTGACTATTGAAAAATCAGCCCTAAGTCATCTCTGAAACTGATAAACCGTATCCAAATTGTTGTATGCCTATTCACGTCTCAGCAGTCAGTCAAAAGGGAGACTTAAAACGTCCCTAATTATTAAATTAATTAATTAATAAACAACAAATAATGCACCTAATTGTTAGGGGCCATACCACAAAAACTTAGAAAGTATTTAACAGATAAGTATTTGGCGCTGTTAATATTACCAAAAAAATCTGTCAAATTTTGCTATACTTACACACTTGTTAAACAATGTTTAAGGTTTTTGTCGTAGTACCTACAGTATGCGTTTTACTGTGTTAAAAATGTTTTACAAATTCTTCAGTCCTACTGAGATCCTCTACTATACTATACTATAAACGCAAAAGTTTGTTTATTTGTTTGTTACTAATACGTAAACTACTGAACAGATTTTCATAAGCAGTTTTTATGCAGGGAGTTGAAATCGTAAATTAGCATATAGGCTATTTTTTATCCGAAAATCAAATTTTTCAAGGCGACATGAAACTCATAGGCAGTAACGAGGTAGTTATATGTATATAGCTAGATAAATACTTTAAGGAAAATGACAATCGGTATACAGTTCCTCGGCCGATATAAGCTGACTATAACTTACAATTAAGTCCTATTATAGAATAGTTATCTACACTAGCTCGTTATTATATCATAACTCATTGAGCAATTTAATTAGAATGGACCTGGCAACATTGCCGATCGCAGACCGTGAGTTCAATTTACCGCGAGCTCTGTAATTACATAAGTTGATTACGACCAAGTCAAATGGAAGGGTTTTGACACGGTAAAGTGTGCGGTAAGTGGGGCCCGCTGCCTCGCGCCGGGCGCTGGAGTGGACGAATTATGGGTTAAAAGTCCATGAAATATGAACGTGTGCGGGTATTATTCATCAAGTCAGATGAAAAAATACTTTAGTAAGTACTTATTCAGATTAAACAAAGATCGATTATGTTTTATAATAGAGGTATATTGTGAGTGCCTACATCATATTCAAACTACCTAATTTTTCGTTATACTTTCGATACCTAGTCAAAGTTAGGTCTCTGTCTTATATTATACATCTCTGAGCAACGTACCAACGGGATTTGTCGCTCGCATATTGTCCAATAAACGTTTGGTTTTACTGGGTATTGGTATTATACTGATGGGCCACTTTCATTAACTATGGGATCAATTGATATCTCAAAAAATAGCAGATCCATAGATATTGCTACCAAATTGTTAAAATACTATATGGATGATAAAATTAAGCCCTGTGGGCACAGTCATCGACCGAAAACACTAGTCATCAGACTGAGTCTTGCATCAAGACGACAAACGTTAGTCCCTATAGGGTTTATCACAGATACGATACGTTCATCTAAGCGGACCACCTAGGTACTTATGTCGCTATCTATATACTCTGGTTTTATTAGTAATACTTAACACTAAACAACAGCAGCTCCTCTGCGCGGGAATTCTTGTATAAAGTTATTTAGTTTAATGATTATGTGGTTTCAGTATTCCGAAACTTGGCACCACCGTATATTACGTTGCAAATTACAGTTTAGATTATTAATCTACCTTCTACATTTTAATTACTTTAGATTTGTAATAATTATCGTAAGTTTCGCAGATAAATATAATAGTGGAAATGATATTTCACATATGTATAGATTAGAGTATTATACATAGTAAGTTGCGTATCCATATAAAAACAATCCTGTTTTGCGAACTAAAACTGGTAAAAAACAATACAAAGTCTTCGCATTGTACTCAACTAAACTTTACTTTTACAGATAGAACTAGACCTATATTAAATAGCCAGATTATGGCAATATATAAAGCCGACTGATGAAGATACTAAGTGTTTCTCATTTTTAAATACAATTATCTCTACCTGACTCCACATTAATATTACTTACAGCTAAAATAACAAGGAGTGTACTCGATTAGGTGACTGGCTTTATAAAAATGAAATATGACGTTTGAGAACTTTGACCCTGCCTATCTACCA
Organism: Plutella xylostella; assembly: GCF_932276165.1. Classification (NCBI taxonomy): domain Eukaryota; kingdom Metazoa; phylum Arthropoda; class Insecta; order Lepidoptera; family Plutellidae; genus Plutella; species Plutella xylostella. The sequence continues at coordinate 4,997,494 of NC_064009.1, read as the reverse complement.
CTCGCTACTTGAATTATGTGACCTCCCCCTCCTTCGACTTCGACCCCCCTTCCCCCTCCCATTGATCCGGTCCACGGTCTGTGCGAACGTGATAAATAAATAAAATTCTTCTAAGGGCCTCCGCACTCAGTCGTGCAGATTACATTTGTGATAAATGTACCTGCCTTTACGTTCCTCCGTGTTTACACGATTTTTGGGTTTAGAGGTCTTATAAATCTCACAACCACATACAAGCTTATAAACATAAAAAAGTATTCAACATTTAAAATAAGAAATATTTTTCGTCTGAAGACTACGTATATTTAGGGTAGCGGGCCTTCAGCTTGGTCGGTTTGTAAAAGCCCTAAACCTTAATTTAACTTCAAATATAAAAAGAGCTCTCAGATCTTATAACAACATTATTTATGAGGCTCTATCTATCTCGTTACGGAGCGGCGGCGGCGGTGCGAAGAGGAAGCTCAACCCGACTGAGTTTCAACATTTTAATTAAACAAAAATAAAACTAATTAAGTAATGGCAAAAATGTAAAGAACATGAAATAAAAATAGAATGAAGAAAATATTTTTCATTAAGTAAGTGTAATGAAAAGAACAACTCTTATTACAAACAAGACTTCGTAAGTTTCAGTGTTGTACTGATGATTATGTGATGGATGAGTGTAAGATACTTTGATATCCCATAATGACGATGATTTTAGATCCGGCCGTTATCACTCGGAACCATATTGGATTGGCGAATTATAATCTAGTTGTCACATACTCGTAGCAATCACAGCGCAGCACACCAAACAATTAACAAATCTCAGACACTCCGAGACTGATTGCTCTGGTTGGGAAGTAATGTCACTAGCGAACAATGCCAGCATTTCGTGATTAACTCAACTCTAAACTAACCAACTTCCCCGACATTACGCGATACTATTGTCTTCCACTTCGCAAACGCGGCCTAATAAAATAATGGGAACCCTCAGACCCTAAGGTTAGTCGACTAGAAGAATATATATTGTTGTTGTGCAAACAACCGTAACACCCTAACACCCGAAGCTCATAAAAGTCCAACTTAATTCTTCTGTAATGCCACACGGCTACTTATTTGTTTTGTCCTACGAAGCCCTTGTTAGGAAAACCTTTTGTCATCTTCCGAGAATTGTTGATGATGAAGGCTATTCATGTGCACAAACGAGATGCATGATTGATGATGTCACCTCGGCGTCTTGCGACTCTTTTATCGCACAAAGAGGCCGCTCGGCGACTGAGTAAAGGCACTTTTGAAGTTAGTGCTCACTGCGAGTCTACACGGCCCTACATTATTAAAACCTAAAGTTTTTTAAGTCACCGTGTTGGGTGAGTGCTTCAGAAAATGAGCTTTTGAAAGTGTAGTTTCACTGACGAACTGCGAGAGGGCGTTGTAGTAGGCACTTTATTAATGAACTTGTTAGGGTTGTGTTACGTTGAGCTCATATTACCAAGATAATTTATAGTAGTAGGTATTTTAGTACCTACTTGACTTTGATGTTAAGTGATTACGAGTACTTATTTATTTAATGTTTTTTCTATAAGAGTTTTTCTGACTATACCTATGCTTTACTTATTTTATAGTGAAGAAATATCGATGAAACTGTAGGTCATTGCATTGCTAAATCAGTGTATTGTCATGGTCACTCAACGTTCTACGTTTATTTACATAATTTATTTTATCCCGCAAAAAAGGTTGCACTTGTCTGAAATTAGACATCGCAAGCATAATATTTATGTTCTGCTACATGTTCTTAACTCGGTCACCCGAAGCATCGATCAGCCGTGATTGTCTTTGTTTAGCTTTTTAGCTTCTTCCCCCCACCGTCCTATGGCGTCTATACGCCAAAAGGCACAAACATGTAGCCTTGTCCAAGAGCTGCATATTTGCGCCTCTTGGCCGACTCGGCCGCTGAGGGCCCACCTGCTTTATGTGCGGTCGCTGGCAGGTGTGATTGACTAGTATTTGTATTAATTATAAATGTTTCCCGGCAGCGCGAATGAGCTGGGATGCGGACGCCTCTAGTAGTGTTGGTGCTGGGCGCGCTGGCAGCGACGGCGGTGGGTGAGCGCGGCGGCGGCATCAAGGTGGGCGGCGGCGCGGCGGGGGGCGGGGGGCGCGAGGCGGCGCGCGGCGGCGGCGTGCGCATCGGCGGCGACGGGCTGCGGCGCCCGCGCACGTCCCCCGCGCCCCCGCCCCCGCGCGCCCCCTCCGTCATCCGCGCCGCGCTCGTCGTGCCCCACAAGGCCTTCGGCGCACGCGACTACACCAAGGCGGAGAAGGCCGCCCTCTCCAAGCTGCCGCGCAAGCTCAAGCTGTTTTCTCAAGTGCGCCTCAACATTACGCTGTCGATGCAGGGCCTAACTCCTAGCCCCATGTGTGAGTAGCATCCTGAACAGTATTTTGGCACGCAAATAACTTACCTAGTTCTATTTAGATTCTACGGCTTTGGTAGAACTTCCTACATATTCGAGATATGGTGACAAGTAAAAGTCTACTAAATAAATACCGATCCCATTAATATCTCGGAATATCAAAGATCAATGAGAGTTCCGCAATTAATGAATGCCGGAATACCGTCGTAATTAATTCCTTTTTCTTTCAGCCATTCTCGACTCGCTATGTAAGGAATTTCTCGCAGTGAACGTGTCTGCGATTCTCTATCTTATGAATCACGAACAATACGGGCGCTCTACTGCCTCTGCTCAGTACTTTCTGCAACTTGCCGGGTATCTCGGTATCCCTGTACGTATCTATTCATTTAATCTCTATCTTATAAACAGTACGAAGTACAACCATCTATGCATTTAGCCTCTTCTTTTCCTTTAGATATTCAATTAAACGTAGTAAGTAATTGCTTTTTGAAATGGCTTAAGTAATTAAAATGGGGCTGAAATTAGCTTGAATGAAGAATTAAAATACGTTAATCTTTAAAGAACATTTATTATTTGTAACATTACATAATTCTTACCAAAAGTAAACAAGCTCCCGACTATAATTAACATTCATCATCGCCCACGCATCCCGGACTCCAATTGTACATACTAACTCCACTATATCCTCCTTATCTGACTCGTGACGTCATCAGGTGATAGCATGGAACGCGGACAACAGCGGCTTAGAAAAACGAGCGTCCCACGCTTCGCTGCGTCTGCAGCTGGCGCCGTCCATCGAGCACCAGACGGCGGCCATGTTGTCCATCCTGGAGCGGTACAAGTGGCACCAGTTCAGCGTCGTCACGTCCGCCATCGCCGGCCACGACGACTTCATACAGGCCGTGAGGGAACGGGTCTCCGCTGTCCAGGTGAGTGCGTAGGAAATTGCTATGTGAATATTTGCAGAGTCCGTTTTAGCCATGTGAGAGTTCATTTAGTCCTGCAGATATTAAAATAACACTACAACCTAAATAACCTAATACACTACTTAAGATCTCCTTATCCTTAACTAAGTACTTACATAATGCAATAAAAAATATTATTTTGTATTTATAGGTACTATTTTCTCTAAATCTAAGATAAGTTTAAACATTATACATAGTTATTACTCAACCAACTTCCATAATAATTACATTTACAAAGTTCCACTTCACACCCGCAGGGTTTCACGCAACGCAGCTGTAGAACGACCACTCCAAAACATACAACTCAATTACAACTTTTTATAAACATATCGCTTGTAAATATACATATTTCACCCTTTCGGACTGTACTGTGTATACTTTACAGACAGAATGCTCGTGTCCCGTTAACAAGTTTCATCCGTTGCTATTACTGAAAGCCGACGCCATTATTACTTGAGTTACCAATGAAAATATAATTGGGAGTCAGATTTTTATTATTCTTGCTGGCGTGTTGTTAGAAACCCTAAATGGTAACATCTACAAAAGTATCATTATCATTACCATTAGCGTTAGCCATTTTCTCCTCGTAATAGTCGAAGGCTCGAGGGTGAAGTAATCGTGGCTATTGCAATAATATTCAGGAGATATCTATAGCTATATGCAAACAATAATCGTAGCAGTGTTAAATATTAAACAAAACGTTTACGATTATAGTAATGTTTTAATCACAGTTAATTGTTTCGAAATGGTGAATAATTACTCCGAAGAAAAGTGGGATGGATTTTCGTGTTGAATTTGCGTGCCTAATGCCTAATAGACAATAGTTTTTATATAATAATAAATTAGCGGACTTTTTTAAGCATTTTCCATTGAATGGATCTTCTGAAATATAGGATCGCAAATGCTTGACTCAAAAAACCAAGCCAATGTCCAGCTCCATCACTGAAACCAAGCAGCTCTCCGCTTAACGTAACTTCAACCCCCTATCGTACACACACACGAACCTGACCCCACTTACAGTGACATTGCTACTGAGAGAGGGTCAGGTTTCTTTACAATCCACTCTACATTAAACGCAATACCCTAACCAACCAACCACTATAACCCAACCACTATAACTTGGCCCCCAGGACCGGTTCAAGTTCACGATCCTCAACGCAGTAGTGGTCAAGAAGCCGGCGGACCTCAACGAGCTGGTGACGAGCGAGGCGCGCGTGTTACTACTATACGCCACGCGGGAGGAGGCGGCCGAGGTTTGTTTTTATATTTTATCGGATGGCCGACTGGTGTAGTGGTTAGTGACCCTGACTGCTATGCCGTAGGTCCCGGGTTCGATTCCCGGCAGGGGCAGATATTTGTTTAAACACAAATATTTGTACATGGGTCTTGGGTATTTAATATGTACCTCTATGTATTTGTGTAGATAGAGCAGCTGTCCGATACCCATAATACAGGCTCTACCTAGCTTGGGGTCGGATGGCCGTGTGTGAGATGTCGCCACATATTTCTATTTTTATTTATTTAATCAAACACAATTAAGTTTAATACAAGGTTACAAATGAATAGTGCGTCAGAAACCAGCGAAGGTTTATATGCGCACTATGGTTCCTCGACTGAAATGTGTACACAAATAAAGTGTTAATCAATATTTATTTTAAATTCTTATCGTTAATATTATTTCTTAGGTGCTGGCCGCCGCCGCCGACCTGCACCTCACGGGGGAGAACTACGTGTGGATCGTGACGCAGAGCGTGCTCGGGTCTATGCAGCAGCCGAATAAGTTCCCGGTGGGGATGCTTGGTGAGTGCTGTGGTTTTAACTAACTTAGATATATATTTTGTTAGCCTAAAGACCTGAAGTACAACATTTAATTTTTTTTAAATAAGACTACGAGCTGCTACGAGAAGCGTAGCAAAGACTACGAGCTACGAAAAGCGTAGCAAGTGCTACGAGCTACGAGCGTAGCAAAGACTACGAACTACAACTCGTAGTACTAAAAAGACGCATTTTCCAAATATTGTTTTTTCTCAATCGTTTCGTATTTTTTATTTTCAATCCTTACCAATGGTATTCGATTGTTTTTAATACCACAGTAATTCATACTTTCCTCCTCTATTCTCGTACACCAGGCGTCCACTTCGACACCTCCAGCTCCTCGCTGATCGCGGAGATTGCCACCGCAGTCAAAGTGTTTGCTTACGGCGTGGAGTCGTACCTGCTGGAGGCGGACAACGCGCGGCACCCGCTCGGCACGAGGTTGAGCTGCGGCAGCGCGGGTGGGGAGGCGCGCTGGTCCACTGGGGAAAGGTTAGAACAGGAAATAGTTGTATTACTAGTTGTTGCCTTGGAACTTCATTTTACCTAAAAAAACAGTTCCAGCAATCATATGCCGTATGTATGGTGAATCGCGATATAGTGCCGCTTATCTACGCCGATAACGAAAAGTGTAGCGACAGCAGATAGTCATTTGGGTGGGAATATGCATGCGATTCAAATAAAGGTCAAATATTATATTTAATTAACTTGGTTATTTCAAAATTATGCCTCCGTCAATATTTTTATTTATTTTTGACCGAGTAAATAATTGTTGAAAAGTACCTAAAAACTTTCGTAAATCAAATCCATGACGCATTTTCATAGAGCGAATGTGACGCAAATGTGACGTAAACTATGTTGATATGGAAATCTCAGAATAATCTATGCCCATAGAACTGAGGGTCGGCGCGACTGGTGAAACTCATTATTCTGAGCTGAATTACGAGGGTATGACGTGTGTGTTTTATGTGATCGTGTTGGTTATAAATGTTTAACTTTCTTTAAAATACCTTAAATGACTTTTTTTGACGTTGTAGTAAAGCAATGTAAATCTATCGAATAAGAATATAAAAAACACATGCATATTCCCTAAATCACATACATATGTAATCGCAAAATAAATTCTTATATAAATAGATTCCATCAAACGGAGTATAATAATATTGTAAATACCAACAACGTAGCTTAGTAATATAGAGAGCTTTTAGCCTGATATCGGTATCGGTACACACCCACAGAGATAAAAATAAAAGGGCAAACTAACAAAATCTTACGTTACATCTTTCTCCTCCAGGTTCTACAGGCACCTGCGCAACGTGAGCGTGGAGGGCGAGGCGGGCAAGCAGAGCATCGAGTTCACGCCGGACGGCGAGCTGCGCGCCGCCGAGCTCAAGATCATGAACCTCCGCCCCGCTATTGGAGAGCAGGTGAAGACGTAGTTTAGAAGTTTCATTAGTTAATCTGGCGGCATCTGGCTTTAAAAACTAGCTGCCGCTACACGGGTTCATTATCGACGTAGATAAACGTCACTATATCACGATTCGCCATAAATACGGTGCTGTGATTGGTGGAACGCACATTAAACGAGTTTATCGACGTCGATAACGAGCCCGTGTCGCCCTGCCGTACCCTGAAGTACCTTCATATTAATTCAATATACCGTTATAACGTGCCCCAAAATAGACCTTTACTTTGCGCTTCCAGGGTATCTTTTCTTTCGTACAACACCAAACATACATAATATACAGGGTATCGCAAAATGCGGCGACGGTGACTCAGGAAATCATACTCAACAATTTTTGTTCTATAACGTTTGAGAATTCAGGATTATTAATCAACTCACCAAAGTAAAAAGTCACGTGACCAAAAAATTTCTGTATAAATTTATTGACCTCTCATATCTGTCCCAAAGCTCCTGTGGGAAGAGATCGGCACCTGGAACTCATTCCCCAAAGAGCGCCTCGACATCAAGGACATCGTGTGGCCGGGCGGCCTGCACACGCCTCCGCAGGGAGTGCCGGAGAAGTTCCACATGAGGATCACGTTCCTGGAGGAGCCTCCGTACATCAACCTGGCGCCTCCAGACCCGGTCAGCGGCCGGTGCTCGCTCGATAGAGGGGTTATTTGCAGAGTCGCGCCTGAAGTTGAAGTCGCTGGGTAAGGATGTTTCCAGCTTATCTAAAGTGAGGTACTTACTGATGCCGATTCTGAAAGCTAATTTTAGAGCTGTCACTATCTAATTTCTTTAATTAAAATTCGACTCTATAAGGCAGCGTTCCCACTACGCCGGACCGGCAGATCTGCCGCGCCGGTAAATCTGCCGGAAGAGCTAGTGGCTGTACAATTTATATGAAGCTATTCACATTATCCCGGGTCCGGCATTTTTGCCGAGCCCGGCATTTCTACCGAACGTTTTGTCACTACGAATTGCCGGTAGAACGACCGGGCCCGGAGTAATGTGAACGAGTTTGTGCCGGTATCTGTCCCCCGCTCGCCCCGCTCGTGCTCCCCTCGATTGTGCGCGCAGGTCCAAATTCAACTGAGGACTGTCTGAATTTCTTCCGGGATCCGATGTAATGTGAACACTCTGTCCGGTGTCCGGTTTTCGGCCGAAAACCGGACACCGGACAGAGTGTTCACATTACATCGGATCCCGGAAGAAATTCAGACAGTTTCTGCTTGAATATCCATGCTCCGAATGACGTGAGTGGAACACGGGCGGGGCGAGGGGAGCACGAGCGGGGCGAGCGGGGGACAGATACCGGCACAAACTCGTTCACATTACTCCGGGCCCGGTCGTTCTACCGGAAATTCGTAGTGACAAAACGTTCGGTAGAAATGCCGGGCTCGGCAAAAATGCCGGACCCGGGATAATGTGAATAGCTTCATATAAATTGTACAGCCACTAGCTCTTCCGGCAGATTTACCGGCGCGGCAGATCTGCCGGTCCGGCGTAGTGGGAACGCTGCCTTAGGCAGCGTTCCCACTACGCCGGACCGGCAGATCTGCCGAAAATCGGACACCGGACAGAGTGTTCACATTACAACGGATCCCGGAAGAAATTCAGACAGTCCTCAGTTGAATTTGGACCTGCGCGCACAATGGACGACGAAATTGTTGTGTTGTGGTGGTATCTTAATAGAAGGCAAAATAAAAGAAAACATTGGGTACACCCTATTTTACGGGAAAGATTTTCCATTCTTTTCATTTTACATCCAGGGGCGAGGGGAGCACGAGCGGGGCGAGCGGGGGACAGATACCGGCACAAACTCGTTCACATTACTCCGGGCCCGGTCGTTCTACCGGCAATTCGTAGTGACAAAACGTTCGGTAGAAATGCCGGGCTCGGCAAAAATGCCGGACCCGGGATAATGTGAATAGCTTCATATAAATTGTACAGCCACTAGCTCTTCCGGCAGATTTACCGGCGCGGCAGATCTGCCGGTCCGGCGTAGTGGGAACGCTGCCTAAGTGTTTGCGTGGGTGTAATAAGTCCACTTTTTTGCGTCTCTTTTTTTACACATATGAGGTCGCCCAGGAATATCTAATTAAACCTATCCTGGGCTAACTACCCATTAAGCCACCCAATCAAACGCCAGAAATACCGTTATGAAAGACCGACCTATATGACAAATTGATGATGCTAACAGAACCCCACTCTTCCAGCCTAGAAGCCGGCACCGCGCACCGCAACAGCTCGCTGTACCAGTGCTGCAGCGGCTTCTGCATCGACCTGCTGCAGCAGCTAGCCGAACACCTCGGGTTCACGTACGAGCTGGCTCGCGTGGAGGACGGCCGCTGGGGCACGCTGCACAACGGCAAGTGGAACGGCCTCATCTCCGATCTGGTCAACAAGAAAACTGATATGGTACGTTTACCGTGGACTTGGATTTGTAGTTCAATACTTACTACTTAATAATTTTCACGACTGTAATCCACGAAGGGGTATATAGTCAGGGGTTTTCACTTTTCGCAGTGCATTTTTGTACTGAAGAGTGTTTTGGAATACGTAGAATTTAGATGTGCATGTGTGTTTTCCTACACCGTAAGATCACATGATACATTATCATAGAACGACGCGGACTGGGGTCCTATAATACTTTTTTATTTATTTATTTACTAATACTCGTATTGTACAACATGACAGCAAGACTAATTTCGTTATACAAATAAAACTAACACTATTAAAATAAGAACATAAAACATACATTATAAACTCTCAAAAGAAACCAAAAACATAATATAAAATAAAACACAACATCCAACAATACTAAGTACTTATACATTTCTAATTGTAACAAATAATGTCTAATGTGACCTTGGTGAATTCACCCAAACCACAACTGTACAAATCTACTATTTCACTTACTTTATTTACCCGCCTATGACCAGACATGCTACATGCTAGTATTTCAACCCACGATCTTATCCATATACTTTAACTAATCAAAATCATTGATAACATACGAGTACTAGGTAAATTACTAAATTCCTTCTCCCCAGGTACTAACATCGCTCATAATCAACTCGGATCGAGAGGCTGTGGTGGATTTCAGCGTGCCGTTCATGGAGACGGGTGTGGCCATCGTGGTGGCCAAGCGCACCGGCATCATCTCCCCGACAGCCTTCCTGGAGCCCTTCGACACCGCCTCCTGGATGCTCGTGGGAGCCGTGGCCATCCAAGCCGCCACTTTCACTATCTTCTTCTTCGAGTGGCTGTCTCCAAGCGGGTTCGACTGCTCGTCAGGACGGAATCCCAAGCAAATGACTCAGAACCGCTTCTCGCTCTGTCGAACTTATTGGATTGTGTGGGCTGTGCTGTTTCAGGTAGCTATGCTGTTGTTACCATAGTTCGTTCAATGCTGGTATACTTAAATTCTGTAACATACTTTAATGATGTATTTCTTTTCCCAGGCATCAGTCCACGTGGACTCCCCGCGGGGGTTCACGGCTCGCTTCATGACGAACATGTGGGCGATGTTTGCGGTGGTGTTCCTCGCCATCTACACTGCCAACTTGGCCGCGTTCATGATAACCCGCGAAGAGTTCCACGAGCTCAGCGGGCTGGACGACCCGCGGATAGCGCGGCCACTGAGCCACCGGCCCACGCTCAAGTTCGGGACGGTGCCGTGGTCGCACACGGACGCGACATTAGCCAAATACTTTCCGGAGCCACATGCGTATATGTCCAAGTAAGTAAGCGTTATAGTAGCACTACAAACTGGCTATGCATGGACTCTCATGAAGGAAGAGAGTAATTGAAACGCGTCAAGCGCCGCAATCTTATAAATGGATTGGTAGTCGCCTTGATGGACACCGCTCATGCATCCAAAAAGACCTGTAAATTCTGCAGCTAATTCTCCTGAATTGAACTTCTTATTAAGTAGATTTATTTATGTTCAATATAATGTATGTATTCTAGGTACAACCGGAGCACGGTGAGCGCGGGGGTGGCGAGCGTGCTTACAGCGGAGTTGGACGCCTTCATATATGACGGCACGGTGCTGGACTACTTGGTGTCCCAGGTTCATATTATATATTTTATTTACGGCTACCTATTCAGATATACTTTACAGATAAAGTTACATGTAGGTACAGGTATAATGCTCTCATACCAAAATAGCGCATGAACTTGCTATCTCGCCTGCCAATTCGTAGGCCATTTAACACCAAAATAAAAACAGTTTAAGTAAGTACAGCAAATAAATAATTTCGTACACAGTGTACATAACATAAGAGGTTCATTTATAGTTAAAAAAGCACTTCTTGCAACACCCTGTATAAGCCACTTAATTTCCGACTTCAAAAAATACTAACAGCTTTACTTTTTCCAGGACGAAGACTGTCGACTTTTGACCGTCGGTTCCTGGTACGCCATGTCGGGCTACGGGCTGGCGTTCGCGCGCAACTCCAAGTACCTCACCATGTTCAACAAGCGTCTGCTCGACCTCCGGTCCAACGGAGATCTGGAGCGGTTGCGCAGGTCAGTTGGTTTACCTGCAGAATAATTTAATTATGTATAAATTAATATAGTAAAAAATTAAAGCTTCGCCTTCGGTTTCGGGTTTCTTCAATGCGTGCATAATAAAGGAGAAAAAATAAAGAAAATTGGTCACATGACTTGGGTTGAAATGTCTAGAGTCGGCTAACGCTAACTTTGCAACAAAAACAAATGCCAACACCAGTTTAGTAAAATAAAAATAAACCTTCAATACTCAATATTCAATCATTTATTGCATCCAAAAAGTTTCACCCGTTGCAAAGTTAGCGTGGTCGGACCTCTACCCACCCAATCCCAGTTTCTAAACCAGTTTAAAAACTCCCCAGATACTGGATGACGGGCACGTGCAAGCCGAACAAGCAGGAGCACAAGTCGTCGGACCCGCTGGCGCTGGAGCAGTTCCTGTCGGCGTTCCTGCTGCTGATGGCCGGCATCCTGCTGGCGGCGCTGCTGCTGCTGCTGGAGCACGTGTACTTCCGCTACATGCGCGGCCACCTCGCCGCCTCCAACGCCGGCTCGTGCTGCGCGCTTGTCTCACTGTCCATGGGTAAGTTCTAGCGCTACGATGTGGTAGTAGGTGGTGTGTGTGTTACGATAAGCCGAAAGGGAGAGAATCAGGTCTAGGGAGACTTAGGAAAATTTACTATTTTTCATTTTGATTCCTCATTATAAACTTATAACAAACCCAGCGTGGGAAGCCCCCCTGCCCGCTGAAACGACAACCTTAGGTGGGTAGCCGGTAGCTGGATAAGGACGGCCGAGGACCGAGTTTTTCTGCGAACAAAGGCTTCTCTTCTCATCCCTCTCTTCCGAGGCCATCCCATTTACAGAGATCCAAAGCGAGTTTCCCCATACTTAAGTATTAATATCACGTGACCAACAAAGTTTATAATGATCATCATCATCATCAGACAATAATCATCCACGGCTGGTCATAGGCCTATAGACCTAACTATGGGTTCCGCTCATCTGGCATAATCTTTATTGACCAAAACTCATTTCGCATAACTCGTATGGTCTAAACTTTTTTGGCCGAACCATCACTTTGCCAAGACTTATGTGGCATAAGGCTCGTTTCGTCTAAAACTCTTTAGGCACAATCTTTAAACACCTAAGTTTCGTTTGCTCAAATTTATGTTCGTCTATACCTATGTATAATCTTGTTTCTCCTAATGTTATCTTAATAAATAATATATTAAGTATGTAGTAAATGTACAAATTGTGGTATTTTTCTCCTACATCCCGAAAATCACGATATTGTATGATAAAAAAATCGAAAGTTAACGACCAATATAATTATTACAAACCTCATGAGATCGAAACCATAAGATAGGTGCGACGACGAGCAAAGCGAGGAGGAGCGTGTTAGGTGCACATGTTCATCAAAACCATAGCGGAGCGCAGCGAAGCGGAGCGGAGCGTTTTCCAAACAGCGGAAACAATACAAGGCACCAGTTTGCGCTATGTAGGGAGACGCTCCGTCAAAGTTAAAGCCAAACGAATATTATTACTTTGTATAAACCTATGCCATAGCATTATTAGGCTATTCAAGATTTGGCCATACCATTATTAGGCTAAACAATGTTATGCGAAATAACTTTTTACTAAACGAGATTTATGCCATACGATTTTCGGCGTAACGAGACTTTGACCAAACGTTACTATGCAATACGAGATTAGGCAAAAAAATCTTATGCCAAAAAGGTAGAACCCCTAACTATACTTTATACGTTTACATTAAATAACGTAACTAATGATGATGCTCCCTTGTTCCAGGACAATCCCTGTCGTTCCACGGCGCGGTGATGGAGGCGGCGGCGGCGCAGCGCTACACCGCGGGCGGGCGCGGCCACTGCCGCTCCGCCGTCTGCGCGGCACAGGTCAGCACCTATGAATAATTATCTTAAAAATTCGTTTCTTTTCCTAGCTCTATAGCCTGTTTTTCGAAAGGTAGTTTTACCGTTTCCAGATCCACTGCTGGAGTCTTTCTAAGATCACTTTACTATAGATCACCACAGCGGTATAGTCTCTGGTGTCGTCGTGTCCATTGTGGATAAAGCCAGTAGTCGATACTGCTGTGGTAACGAGCATAGTGATCTTAGAAAGACTCCAATAATGATCACAGTCCACTAATAAACTCCACGTCTGAAACAGATATGGCGCGCGCGTCACGAGCGCGACGCGGCGATGGCGCGCGCGCGGCAGCTAGCAGCGGCTCTAGCTGCTCACGGGCTGCAGCCGCCGCCGCGCCGGCTGGCCTCGGCCGCCGCGCTGCTGGCCGCCGGCACCGACGCCACGCGGCCGCGCGCGCTCATGCCGCCCGCGCATCTACTGCCGGACCTCGACCGCCCGCTGTCGTGTGGAGATCTACGCGACAGGTGCGTTATGTGAATCGTGATATTACACGACGTAGGTATTGAGTATGACTCAATGGACGTAGAGGTCATATCCATTGCCTTGTAAACACTCGGGCATCCATTACCAACTACCTACCTGTCTTTATAAACTCGCATTTATGGTTTCAATCTGTAGGAGAAGACCTTCCGGCCAATTAATTGCTCCTCTTCAGCGTTCCTTCATGAGGTGTCTAAATAAAGGCTGATATATTTACTGATACGGTATTTGATTAATATAATTATTTTGTTTCCAGGGAGCGGACGCGAGTCGAAATGGAAACAGTGCTGTGAGGCGCATTTTGCGCCACCCTTTTTCAATTCCTGAAGGCTGTTCTTACACCAAGTTATACAAGACGAAGTTAGTTATACTTAATTTTAAAAATATGGACAGTTAAAAAAAGCGTTGTAATTATTAAATAAATTATTCCAATTATTAAAACAAGAGAGCTGGGTCGTAGATAGTGAAGCGTTGTTTGGGACGCGCGCGCGGCGCAGGCTGGGCGCCGGACGCGTGTCCTCGTGGTTGTCTACTACAATAAATATATTTTTTGGACAATAAACTTTGTTTTTTGTATTTTCTGTTCTTGGTAAGTATATTAGATACCTTCATCAAATTATCATCATCATCATCATCAGCATGGCATCAACCACAGCTGTATGTACTGTAACTACCTACCTAGTTACTTACCTATTTACTACGGGTATACGTGTCTACGGTAGATGGTCCACTTTACGTATAGTAGTATACTATTGTCCCTTCGTGGTAGTTACATATCTACCGACTCAGCATCATGAAGATTTTGCAGATAATGGTCTGTCTGTATCTAAACTACCCTGGCAGTGATCATGATCAGTTAGACCGACTACTGCCCCTACTTAAATAAGCGGATACCTACAATAGACTGCTTATAGTTACTGTAGTCCAACCCAGACCTTCTTCACTGGAGGCAAGAATAGAATAGAATACTCTTTATTTTGCACCATTCAAGAAAACATTACAAAAAATACACAGCTTATAAATAACATAGTACAACGGTCTTATTGCTTAGTGAGAATACTAATCAAATAATCAAAGATCAAACATAACTAAATTGATATCCATCCATCCAGAAATATTATGAAGTCGAAGCAAAGTCACACCGGGAAGACAAATGTTAAACTTCTGAAATACATTATTCCGGGGCAAAAATAATCACAGAATAATTACTGCTGTCACAGGAACGTCAAAATGAATTTTCGTTATGTCATGTTCATGTTTTTTTTATTCTACGAAAACAGCTGATTTTGTTGCTATTTAATTTTGTGAAGTTTTTACCGGCCGATATTTCTAATCTAAAAAAATGTCTAAGGATATTATTGTACTGACTCCTAACGGGAGGAGACAAAAAGTTCACTGTACTCCCAATACAACATTCTTACAGGTAGTTAAAACTTTACTACACTTGTTTTAATTTTCATTATGTTTACCTTTCAATGTAATTTATTTATTTTCTAAATAGGTCTTAGAAGATGTTTGTCAGAAGCAAGGGTTTCAACCAAATGCATACGATCTAAAACATCACAAAAATATATTGGATTTAACCACACCACTCAGATTTTCTAACCTGCCCAACAAAGCCTGTCTTGAGATGGTAGAATCTGAGAGGAAGCGGGAAGAATCCAATGTTACCATCGGCCTTACCTTGGAAGATGGTAAGAAATTCTATATAATAAGTCATAATCATATAGAACTGGCTATGTATAAGTATTTCTTCATAATTTTTATATGCTGTTATTTCAGGAGAGAGGAGAATGGCAGATTTCTTGCCAAGTGTGTCTTTGTACGACATAGCATCGTCATTGGCGCCTAAGGAGCTGGAAGTGTACCAGAACCCAACCATGCTGTACATGAGACATGAAATAGTGGGAGTGTCGGCAATGAAGGACAAAACATTGAGACAACTGGGCCTGCTCGGGGGACGAGCAGTACTGAGGTTGCTCAATAAATCAGAGGAACAAGCTGTGTAAGAGCTGTACATTTTTGGTTACAAACTTTTGCTGTATTAGTTTTTTATAAATATATAATTAAATTATTAACTTTCTTGCAGAAACTATAAAAAAATGGTTTACTTTACTTTACCCAGACCTTTGCCTTTAACCAGCCTAAATTTTTACTAACTTTTACTGTCATTTTCAGGCAAGCTAATGTATCATCAGTGTACAGAGCTAAACCACAACCTAAACCAGAGAAGGTTTCAGAAGAGGTGAAAGATGTTGAGATGAAAGATGTAGAGGAACCAAAGCAGACTGCAGAGCCTACCCCCATTGATAAAGATCAGAAAGATTCATTCAAGCAGAAACCTTTATTTGTGAACCCAATTGAAGTTTTAAAGCAAAAGAAAATGGAATTATTAGGCCCACATCATTCTCAACCTCCTGAAGACAGCCATATGAGCAGTGATGGTGGTGCCACCAGCAAACTTACACCAATAGATACAACTACTATGGAAACGGACCCACCTGCTTCCAGCTCTAAGAAGGATAAAGATGTTTCTAAAGAGAGTTTAGAAAGGAGGCTTCTGATTGATAATGAAGTAACTTTTGTAAGTATAACTTAATATCCGATCCACTACTTATCAGCCTTATGATTTAAACTAATTTCAAACATCATCTCAAATAAACCATTTGCATTTTTAGAATGAAAGCTAACCATAATTCCTTTCCCTTTCAGATAGGTGAAAACAAAGCCATAGCTTTCACCCAGCCCAATGTGATTGAGCAGGAGTTGGAAGACTTGCCTGACGATTTCTATGATCTATCAGTGGAGGAGGTGCGCCGCCTGTACAGCGACCTGCAGAAGCAGCGGGCGCAGCTCGAGAACGCTCCACTCATGTTCGCTAGTCACAATGCAGACATACAAAAAGAGGTTGGTATACTGCACACTACAGTTGTAGACATTCGCTGCATTTGACTATTAGCATCTATAGATTTGACAGACAGTCAGGCTCATGAGTTGTGTATTATATAAATAACATATACAAAGACAGTAAAGACACTGTTAAAAATTCGTGCGGTGAAATATTCGTGGTGCGGACAGGGTCTTATTCGTCTATTGCGGATGCGGAATAGACGCATTCAGAAGCCTTTCTTCTCATTCTTTCATATATTTAACATGGCTGCCAGATGGGCGCCTTTTCGTTTTTATTTCATGATACGATGTGTGTTTTCTATTCATGTTTCAGGAAGCAATAAAAAAGGAGAATACCTACAAAAATGCAGTAATTCGCATTCAGTTCCCGGACAGGGTGATCCTGCAGGGCGTGTTCTCGCCCAATGATAAAATTGAAGATGTTGTTAACTTCGTGAAAGGCCACTTATCGAATCCTGAAAGGGATTTCCAATTATGTAAGTCATACTGTAGTACCTAATACAGATGAAAAAATTCCAAATGTAATGTAATGTACCAAACACAAATACTTATAAAGTAATGCTTCATCTCACGTTAATTTAAATTGAAATATATGTATTTTATAAATCTCTATCTCTCTTTACATTTTATTAAACTCATGGTTTGTGCTACTAATCATAAGTACATAATAATACTGTCAATACCATTTCAGATACAACACCATTAAAGGAGAGTTTAGATCCTAAACTTACGCTTTTAGAAGCGAAGTTCGTTCCCTGTGTCCACGTCCACTTCAAATGGCTGACCGGAGACACCTCCGGACGCTGTTTGAAAGAGGATATTTACTCCAAACTTACTTCTGGTGAAGCGGCCGGCATTCTAGCGTCAAAATATAGGTAAATCCTATTTTTAATTTATATAACTCTCTTCCATCCAAAGGTTGTCTGGTAGAGATTGCTATAAGCAATAAGGCCGCCTTTTTGTACTGTTGTTATTTTTAAGTTTTATTTCGTATTGATTCTGTTTTTTTGGTGCAAATAAAGAGGATTGTATTGTATTGTAAATTAAAACCCAATATTCATCTTCTAAACCAGGGGTGGCCAATCAGTCCATTCGAAAGTACGGTCAGGTACAAAGAAACCTGACCCCCCTCTCATACTAACAATGCTTCTGAGGGGGGTCAGGTTTATCTGCCCCTTACTGTACATAGCAACTAAAGATGCTATTTCCGTCAGTATTATTTATTTCTACACCAAGAAATAATAACAGCAAATTAGGAAACAATGCAGTCTTATCACTTATAGCGATCTCTTCCAGACAACCTATGTATATGAATATGTGTATGTATAATATTAGAGCCCAGATTTCGTCAGTAAAAAGTCGATCTACGGTCCAATTAAGTTGGCCACCCATGTTTTATAATAACATCAATTAATTTTTTCGTTTATAGTAAGCAAATAATAATTTCACCATCACCTCACTATTAACCAGTCGTTCTCTTAATCACTATTATAGAATATATGTTCTACACTACTACTGACCGCCACATGTACTCACACTTTATCGTCATTTTACTTTAACTAGCTACTCCATAATTGTAGGTTTTATTTCAGAGCACCGAGCCGCAGAAAAATGGATGAAGCCTCAACGTCGGCCGGTCCATCTTCTGCCAAACCCAAGAGTAATAAAGTCCCCAAGTGGTTTAAGTGAAAGATGTGAGTGAACTTTTGTATGCAGCATTTTATTGTTATTAGATCTATGTTAAAAATATATTTTATACATTACAAAATTGTACGCTATTTACAATGTTTCTTTTCAAATCCTTAAAATATATTATGGCTAAGTAAAAATAAGAAATCATAACTTTATAAATGATGGTAAAGTACCAAGTTTACACCTGGATGGTTTGATTTCACAAATATCTTCATCATTGGCTAAGTCTTCCTTGTAATAGCGACTATCCTTCACTTGTTCGGTTTTATCATCCTTAATTTTTGATCGTGCCAGTGCTGCTTTTACGTCGTCCTTTTTAGGTGCAGTATACTTTTTCAAGTCTTTGTTCTTTTGAGAAAATTTGCAAGTTCTGGCAGTCTTCACTTTATCAGCTAAGTCTGGGCACGCATTTACATGGCGTTTTGTACACTCACTTCCCTTTTCACAGTAGCCCTTCAAAAAATCTGAACACACAGTGGTTTTTTCATTTAGTTTTACATGCAAATAAGGACAGTTTTCCTTTGAACACACTCCTTTTAAATAGAAATAACATGTTGGCATCTTCTTAGAAGACAAGTCATGAGAGAGCAGGCAATTTCCATCGAAGCATAAACCTTTTAAATATTTCCGGCATATGGACACATGTTTCTTATCATGCAAGAATTCACATTTACCCTGATCTTTTCTTAAACATTTTCCATATTTTCGGAATAATGGGCAAGGTATGTTGTTTTTCTTCAGTATCCCAATTACAATTTTACTACTTTGTCTCACAAACTTTGGTCTAGGGGAAACAGTTAAGTGTTTGTATTTTTTCATAGTGGAATTATTAAGATTTTCAAGTGACTTATTCAGTGATGTTTGTCTAACATATTTATATCGTTTAGATATATTGCTTGCTATGCTGTAATTTTCTTTCTCTGTCGATGGCAGTGTTCTTGGTCTAACAAGTTTATATCTATTTTTACATTTGTTCAAATTCAAAGAAACATTTGTTGCTTTATTATTATTTGACATCTGTATTCTCATCGGAGCCTGAGGCTCTGGTTGTATATTTAGACATTTCTTTAAATCTTTTACAGTTACAGATTTATATTTACTAATTGTTATAGTTGTTTTAGGTATTTCTTTAACTTCAATGTTTACAGGTCTCTTTTGTTCATTTCTTACTAAACTGTATCTAGACTTGGACAGAGGGGGTTGCATCCTCAGTGCTGATGTTGATGGTATAACATTTATTGGGTTTGAGTTTGAGGGCACTATGGCGAGTTTTGGTGCACTATAGCTAGATGTACTACATGTAGCAACATTCAAACTTGTCCCAGTTAAAGCCACTTGATTTGTATACTGTGGTGGATTCATATAATGTGATGGATTGACAAACTGAGATGGATTCACATATTGTGGTACATTGTCATATTGTGGTGCATTCACATACTGTGGTGGTCTGAAGTGTGGATTGACGTAGATTGTACCTTTCTGTGCCATATTAGCAGTCATCTGCATATATTTTGGAAATGCTGGATTGACATGCAATCCTGCTGGCTGTCTTGCATGACTCTCATGCAAACTATGCTTATTGAAGTTGGGGTTGATGTAAACTTTCTTGGAATGCCCATCCATTTTTAGTTACTTTTTAATAACTGTTGTTAATCCAGTAAGTACTGATACTGTTTATTGCCAATTTTGCAATAGATCTTGTCTACAAACACTGGTTCCAGTGTGATGTTATTTCTTAGGTTCTGTAAATGCTTCAGTGACTCTGTAAGCTCTTCTTGCTTATTTCCGTTAGTCCACAATATGCTTGCATGAAATGAAGGATCCTGTAAATTTCACTCTCATTACTTCAGGAAAATTAACAATAAACTTAAACAATATGTTTTAAAACTATATAATAATGTTGCATTCACTGACCTCATAAAATTCAGGCAGATTATATTCCCTCAGAGTCTGATCCACTTGTTTCATGATCTGCAGCAGGAACTTGTTGCTGAAGTGGTCCACTTTCAGTGCAACAAATGTCCTTGATTTGTCTTCATTGCTATACACTTTGATAGAGTCCAACTCTAGGTCAAAACTGAAATTCAGAAAAAAATACATTACCTACAACAATAATTCTTTTTAAAAAACATGAAGCTGCATACTGATATTGTCACAGATTTGAATGTCCAGCCACACAGATATCCAAATAGTAAAGTATTGCATTCTACACAATCAGTGACACATATTTTCATTAAAGGTACATACTCCATACATGTCATTTAATCTAATTACCTCTGTATACCGTCCAGTGCTGATTTCAGAGTAGAATTAAATGATGCTATCATGTGATACTTCAGTACAACAGTTCTGGACAGACTGACATGTACATCTTCTATCCGTTCTACTGGAGCCACCGATGCAGCAGCCGTCTCTATCTTCGCAATATATTTTAACAGGGTTGAATCTTCAGGATCTAAAAATATATTAGTAAGTATTTAATTAAATAGAAATGGGTCAATAAGAAATTGAATAAACCATTAATAGTAAGTAAGTACATAACACTGTAAAAATGAAAGAAACAGCATATTGTAGTTAATCCCACATACAATAGGACACTCTTTATTTGGCACCATTAAAGAAAATACTAAAAAATGACGACCTCTAAATAAAATAGTCGAAAAAGGTAGCTTTATTGTAATGTCCACCAGACAACTTTTAGATGTAAGAGACAATTTCAACATAATTGATATTATTGTTCAGATATCACAGAATATAATGAGTACATACATTTTACATAAACGAACGTAGCCCAGTTGCCTCTCTCGTGCGGGAAGCTGCGCGTCCTGCCCTTGTGCAGCTCGGGGTCATCCACATGGACGTCTCCCTTGATGGTTCTGACTCCTTCCAACCGAGGTCCAGGCAATTTAGTTCTGGAAAACATTATTAATTAATTATTTCTTAGTGCATAGAGGTACTGAAACGGTGAATAGATACGATGAATTTATTTATGATCTTACTTTGAGCGCTTGGCCTCAGGTTCTCTATCAGTGTCTTCTGAATCGGAGCCGTAATCACAAATGTACGATAACACAGACATTAGGGTATAAATTCATTGGTCTTGCGTTGTGTACAAAACGGCACATTATATCGTATCGCGAAGTATAGAATGGTTTTATTTATTTTACAGCGACAAAAATAATGAAAATAATATTCAAGATGGGAAACGCAGAGAAAGAAAGACATCGACAAACGAAACGTCAAATTCACAGAGTAAAAATCTATGCACAGACCACTTTTTACTCATCATACCGTTCAAAATCAACAAACCAACCAGAAATAAATTAAAAAAACTTTATACTTCTATTTTAAGCAACAAACGCTGACACTAAATGCTTCAGTTTCTAGGTTCGTGTGTATGGTTAGCTCAAAGACTTTGATACGAAGTCCTTGGATTAGCTTATGATTAGGCTCACAAGAACCAACCAATTAACTTTTTAGGTCCCGATAGGGTATTCGAACGCAGAGTAGCTCCGTTTGAAATAGAACTTTGTCTCAGAACTCAGGGTCATAAATTATTGTCCATGGACTTTGTACCTTCGGCCAAGCGCGATAAGATTCAGATTGGAGTTAAAAAAGTACAGGAATTTTAGTTTGCTGTGCCTACTTTATATTTTTTGTTTACTAAAATAGAAAACCAAAACCATGTTTTCTTCGATAAAAGCTGCAGCTAACATGTCTTTGAGGCCCTACAGCGTTAATGCCTCTGATGTTTGCTCCAGACTTAAAGGGAAAGTGGCAATAGTAACTGCATCGACAGATGGGTAAGTTTTTATAGTTGTGTTACAACTACTTTTTACTTACCCTTCCCTTACGTCAGATTCTTTTACCTATTATTATTTAGTACAGTCAGCAATAGAGATATGTATCCACCTACAGAGGGGTTTGATCCAGAGTCACAGACAGACAGGTAAAGAATTAAATATACGAGCACTATTGCAGATTATACATAGATAAAGTTACTTAGGTATACTTTAGTACTTTTCGAGCCTATGACTTACTATTGTTGTTGGACTTAAATAAATATGAAAATATTGGGATGCGTGGATAATTTTACAACTGGATACAACGAAAACTGACCACTTCTCTGTAGCAATGTCACTCTAAAATAGGTCAGGTTTCTACCTACGTATTCTATTCTCTGCGGGGGTTGTAAGTACCTGTGCCTGGCTCTCTATGGATCGAACCCTTGTGTATATCCCCAAGCTAAGCTTGGACCATTTCCCACCACACTGGTACTGTACCTATACCTACCTTTTTTTTCTGCCTTTACTATTAGGTACATAAGTACATTGGTCTAGGATTTTAGTCATACCTACCTGAGTCCTTGTAGATTATGATTTTTAGCATCTGACTGTGGTTATTAGGTAAGTATAAACACCTACAAACCTAACACAACATCCCGTTTAGGTATTAGGTAGGTAGGTAGGTAGGGTAGTAAATATTTTATCTTAATTATTAAAATTCCTACTACAAAGAAGGTCCTTAATATTATGGAGTTGGAATATGGTTGGACTAGTAAATAAAAGAGGACCGCTAGAGTCCAGAGATGTTTAATGACTGCCTAAATATGGGTTGAGTAACATACAAAGATACATGCTTACACTATGGTTATACACGGGTTATATATAGTATACAGCTAATATATGTTGATAGATACATAGGTACTGCACCTCCGGGGGTACATAAAAAAATAATAAAAATACATTTTTCATTATTTTTATAGCATACAAGATATTATTATAATATTGATTAACATTGATTATTTTATAGTTACATATGGCTTAGTCCTATTTTTATGAACTAACTGAACCTTTCCATCCTTGATTACTTTCACATTACAATCTACATCTTCAAGTACAGTATAGGGACCATCAAACAAAGGATCTAATTTACGCCCTGTTTCATTCTTTAACAAAACCAAATCGTCTTTAGCATATACTATGGGGTTAGCAGATTTATCATACATTTCTTTTCTTTTCTGTTTGCTTATAATCAAATTATTTCGAGCATCTTTAAGAGCTACCTGTAATCTATACTTAAGCTGTAAGGGATAACTATCTATGTTATACAAAGGGTCTATTTCATTATTAATTCTACAAGGAATGTTACATTGTTTGCCAAAAACTAGTTCATACGGAGTATATTTAGTTTCTGTGTGTACTGTACTATTAAAACTAAATGTCCAAAAGGGTAACCAGTAACTCCAAGTGCCGGGATGAGAGTCACATTGGATTCTTAAAAATGCACCCAAGTGTTTGTGTGTATTTTCAAGAGCCCCAATAGACTGGTGATGGTAAGCTGTGGAACATAATTTCTCTATTTCTAATAATTTACAAACCTGTTCCATTGTTGCTGAAATGAACTCCGAGCCTCTATCTGTTGCTATAACCCTGGGAATACCGAATTTCAAAATAAAATTTTGAACAAACTCTTTGGCTACAGTTACTGTTTCTTTATTTTGAATGGGGAATGCCTGTATAAATTTGGTCAACTCACACTGTACTGTAAGAATGTAGCAATTTCCTTCGTCATCTCTATCTAAAGGTCCAACTAAATCTAAGAATATCTTATCGAAAGCCGATGTGGCTGTTGTTGTTATTTGCATCGGTTCTTTAATATAACGAGAATGTTTAATTTTTTGACATTTCGTACATTTTTGTATAAATTCTTGGACGTCCTTTTCGATACCTGGCCAATAATATCGTCTATTTATATTGTTTACCATCCTGCGCATACCTGAGTGGCCACTGGTAGGCAGTAAATGGAAGTCGTTAATAATAAATTTCTTTTCATTCTCGTCGATAATTTTCTTTATACCTCTTATTATGCATATTCGTGGTCCGGACCAATTCTTAATTGAATTTACTTCTTCACATATTTCTCTAATAAAGTTTACATTTTCAACGTCTTTTACTATACATATCTCTTTTATACCAATATCTTCACACATTAAACTTAATTTCTTCACAAACTCGGCTCGCGACATTTGTGCTTTGAAATCAAGATTGACACTAATTATTCCTTTACTTTCAATATAATTTAAATATTCATCTTTCTTTGTTATCATATTCTGTTTATTTAATGCATATATTTCTTTTCCAGTCATTAATACTACTTCTACTGAGTCACAAGGTTTTCTCAATATATCCACAACTTTTGGTTGATTAGGCCAATCGTTGCTAGATGTACTAAGATCATTTTGGATCTTCAATTCATCATCTTTATCTTTTCCTTCCATTCTCTTCTTTTGTGCCCTAGTCATAACATTCATAATCATATCATTCATACTCCTCAATTCATCAGATGTTACACAAATTCTAGATAATGCATCGGCAGCTACATTATCTTTACCTTTTATATAAATAATTTTAAAATCATACTCCTCAAGCAATAATCTGAATTTTAATAACCGGCTGGATGGATCTTTCATTCCAAAAAGGTACACCAACGGTCTATGGTCTGTCATTATTGTGAAGAATCTACCATAAACATACGGCCTAAAATACTTTACTGCCCACACAATAGCAACTAATTCTTTTTGAATAGTGGGGTAGTTTCTTTCTGCTTTATTTAAGGGTCTACTGGCATATGCAATAGGCCTTAAATCTTTATTACATAATACAGCTCCAATTGCAGTGCCTGACGCATCTGTTTGGATAACAAACTCGTTATTTTCTGAAAAATCTGGAAATTGAAGAACAGGTGGGATAGTTAAGAGTATTTTTAAATTTTGAAATGCATCGTCGCAATCTTTAGTCCAAATAAATTGTTCATTTTTTCTACACAACTTATTCAAAGGGCTTGTTATATCTGCAAAAGAAGGGACAAATTTTCTATAATAGTTACAGAATGCAACAAATCTCTTCACTTCTTCAGCGGTGGTTGGGACTGGATAATTTTGTAAAGTACTGATTTTGGTTGGATCTGGTGCTACTCCATTAGCAGAAACTACATGACCGAGATAAAGTATTTCCTTTTTTAAGAACTGACATTTTTCGGGATTTAATTTTAAGTTGGTTTTTCGTAGCCTTTCGAACACATCTATCAAATTTTTGTTATGCATTTCTAAATTTCTTCCAAAAACTATCAAATCATCCAGATACACAAAACATTTTTCAAATGTTAAACCCGACATTGCTATTGACATTACACGACTGAAAGAACTAGGACTTGTCTTGAGACCCATTGGTAAACGTTTCATTTGATATTGACCAGTGCTAGTTGTAAACGCAGTGCACTTACGACTATCTGGAGCTAGGGAAACTTGATAATAACCTTGTTGCAAATCTAGGTGGGAAAAGTAGACTGAACCCGAAAGAGAGTCCAGTATTTCAGTTATGTTTGGTAGTGGAAACTTATCATCCTCCACATTTTCATTCAATTTTCTAAGATCCACTACAAGACGCCATTTTTGTTCTTCACCAGAAGCTGTTTTTTTTAGGTACTAATAAAATAGGACTTGACCAGTCACTTTGTGATTCTTCTATGATATCATCTTCAAGCATTTTATTTATCTGTTTATTAATTTCTCTTTTTTGAGATTCTGGTAACCGATATGGTTTTACATACACTGGACTGGTGTTTGGTTTTAAAACTATAGCTTGTTCACTAATATTTGTTGTTGATAACTTGTCTCCATCAAGAAAAAATATATCACAATATTTAACGCATATTGACTGTAATGATTTTTTCACCAACAAATGCTTTTTTAAATCTTTTATTAATTCCGAAACTGAAGTATACTGAGTCAAAATACGTAATTTTGCGTTTTCGGACAGTCTGCTTTTCAGTACAAATGTTATCAAAAGTGACTTACCAGTTTCATTCAGCATACCGGCGTACATCTCGACAGCATCGATCATTTTCTTGGAAGTGGCCTCCTCGCCGTCCATCACCGGGATCAAGCTGCATGCGGACTTTAAATCAAACTCCATTGTGGCTGAACAAAAATCAGAACTAGAAGGCAAAACACACAAACTAGTTATTTCCGTATAAACCGACCTTATTTTACTATATAACTGAGTACACTCATAAAATAAACCCTTTTCTTCATCAGAAATATTTAAAATAATATCCTCACACTCATTAACAATTTCATTAGCCTGTTCTAATTTAACTGTGGTAGTTTTACAACTGTACCTTGATTTACCCTTTTTTATTAAATATTTTCTAATCTGCACAAGAGTATCATAGTATTCATTTAAAGTATTTTCCATAACACTTTTTTTCAATTGTTATACTGTTATATTTATCGTTATAGGTAAAATTATAATATAAAGAATAAATGCAAATAAACAATTTGATTAAATCATACCCTTAATTATCATTAATTGTCCATAAAATCATACCGTGATAAAGTTCATCAGTCAGGAATGCGCAACAATTCCATTTACGTTCGGGAGTATCGAGTTCGCGGAGGTAAACGCGCACTTATTAACACCGTTTCGCTTCACTATTCATTTATATTACGATACGAGCACTATATGTAAATATATACCTATATATATATTTTTTACACTCAAACACTTGAAGAGACCCGACGAGCTGCTTCCTCGCGCCCTCGGTACCGGGCTTCCAGACGTCGATCAGCAATCGCTTCTACTCGCTGGTTCAAGCATCTCTCCAGCTTGATTATTATTTTGTAGACTGCATACAGCGCTAGCATAATTAATATAGCCATAACAGTCCAAGACAATAATGTCATATTTTCCTTCAAGGGGTGTTCCACATTCGTAATACACTCGCGAGCAACCAAATCGACTCAAGCCTTCACGGCGCACATATACATTGATTTTCCTAAAACGATAAATGGTAAATATAAAAGTGATATGTCATTCGAAAGCTGAAGAATTAGGCTTTCAATTAAGATCAATACCATAAAAAAAAACTAAGCGCAGATTTAATGACGCATTTTAATTGCCCGTCAGTGTTAATTACCTCATTAGGAATCCACGCCTTGCGCTACCTGATCCCGCTATAAAACCTTTCCACATCCGGTGTACCTTATCAGTCGCTTGTTGCAAGTTGACCGGTACACATCTCGTTGCATTGTATTCCTTGTTTTCGCAAACCCATGGATACCACACCAGAAGAAGCTGCTCAAGTTGTTGCCTTGCTGCAACAAGGGTTAAGTCAGCGAGCAGTCGCTGCCCAGCTCCACTTGAGCCAGTCTGCTGTATCCCGAGTATACAGACGGTTCCAAGAGACTGGTGCCTTCAATCGAAGACCAAGAACGGGCCGCCACCGCTGCACTTCAGAGAGAGACGACCGCTTCATTGTCTCAACCTCGCTGCGCAATCGACACCTTACGGGCGTTGATGTGCAGCAAGAACTGAGACGTGTACGACAAGTGGCTGTCAGCGAGTGGACAGTGAGAAGACGCTTGAAGGAAGCCAACTTGACACCAAAAAGACCTGCATCAGGCCCCAAATTGACTGCAGGCCACCGACAAGCGCGTCTTCAGTTTGCTCGAGAGCATCTCGATTGGAGCATTGCGCAATGGCGGTCGGTCCTGTTTACTGATGAGTGCAGAGTGTGTCTGCATGGCAGTGACAGGAGAGGCCGGGTCTACCGGCGTCCGGGGGAACGATTTGCCCAATGTTGTTTCGCTGAAACAGTAGCATATGGCGGCGGTTCCTGCATGATGTGGGCTGGTATTTCTCTAGAGGGAAAAACCGCACTTGTTTTCGTGCCTGGAGGCGGCCGAGGAGGCGGGTTAACAGCTGATCGGTACATCACCGACATTCTACTCGGTCATGTTGTGCCCTATGCAGAATTTGTCGGTGAAGACTTCGTGCTAATGCACGACAATGCCCGCTGCCACACGGCACGAGTCAGTCGGCAGTTTCTGAGAGAGAAGGAATTGCGCACGATGGACTGGCCTGCGCTCAGTCCTGACCTGAATCCCATCGAACACTTATGGGACGAGCTCAAAAGAAGAGTTCGGGCCAGGAATCCAGTCCCTGCAAGCGTGGACGAGCTGAAGACAGCTTTATTAGAGGAGTGGGACGGCATTCCTCAGGAAACTGTCAAAAAGTTGATAAGGTCTATGAGAAACAGGCTGCAGGCTGTAATTAGGGCAAGAGGGGGCAATACAAAGTATTGATTTAAATAAATAAATTTTTATCTTAACATTTTTTGTTTAATTTGTATAATACGATACCCATACCCTTTTTTCCTAAATTCCCGTTTTTCCTACAATTGCGTTCAGACATCATTTATTTCAAAAATGATGAATGGATTTCAATAATAATGATATCAAATTAAAGCTGACATCTTAAGCTTTTAAATGACATATCATTTTTATTATTTCTATTCATAATTTTACTTGTATTAATGTATGTTTGCGCCGTCAAGGCTTGAGTCGATTTGGTTGCTCGCGAGTGTAGTATTGGAGTACCTATCCAATTTGTGACAAAATGTCCTGACGCGGAGGGGCGGGTGTTGTAGATTTAGTATTGCCCATTTTCACGTAATATTTATATAATTATTTAAACATTTTATATTTTATTCACACACGAGCGCGATACTTTTTGAGAATGTCTATCCCGCGAACCAAATACGGCATGGCAGGGTCGCCATGGAATATGGTTGGACTAGTAAATAAAAGAGGACCGCTAGAGTCAAGAGATGTTTAATGACTGCCTAAATATGGGTGGAGTAACATACAAAGATACATGCTTACACTATGGTTATACACGGGTTATATATAGTATACAGCTAATATATGTTGATAGATACATAGGTACTGCAGAGTAACGAAATCTTATTTCAACTAACTACTTATTTAAACCCAACTTACCTACATTACAGCATAGGCTACGCCATCGCCCACCGGCTGGGCAAGGAAGGCGCTTCGGTGGTCGTCAGCAGTAGAAAAGAAGACAATGTGAGGAGTGCGGTGGAGAACTTGAAGAAGGAAGGCATAGCCGTAGAGGGAGTCGTGTGCCACGTGGGCAACGCGGAGCAGAGGAAACTACTATTTGAAACAGTAAGAAATATAAATTAAATCTTTTTATACCTACTAATCACTGAATGGCTAATGTCGGCTAAACTGATAGACCGTATAATTACTCATAATTTGACAGAAGAAGGCTGTAAAAAAAACACTAGTACAAATACCTAAAATGCTACTTGTTCTAAATCTTGCTCTTCATCTAAAATCTAAATGATAAAATTTCAGGCCAAAAGCAAGTTTGGAGGTCTTGATATCCTGGTCTCAAATGCAGCAGTCAACCCTTCAGTATCGCCAATTTTGGAGGTAAGATATTTTTCTATCACTACCTACTATGTACTTATATACCTACATTCTATTTTTTAACACCCATTGCAGACTGAAGAGAAGGCATGGGATAAAATATTTGAAATCAACGTAAAATGCTCATGGCTGCTGGCTAAAGAGGCTTACCCGCATCTGTTGCAAAGGGGAGGCGGAAATATTGTTTTTGTTTCATCTATCGCTGCCTACCAACCAATGCAGGTGAGTTTTAAATTAATATTTTTGTAATTACACGTGAATAGTAGGTTTTTATAACACCCTTCTCAATAAATCAGTAACCTTATAAGGACCATCTTTCAGGGAGATAGATGTATTATTCATAATTATATTGATAAAATTCACAATAATATAGGGTGGCATTGTAATATTGTTCTTTTACATAAATTTTCCAGCCTTTAGGCGCATACAGTGTGAGCAAGACAACGTTACTGGGCCTTACAAGAGCATTAGCCACTGAAATAGTTCACGACAACATCAGAGTGAATGGTGTCGCCCCTGGCATCGTGGCTACTAAATTCGCATCAGCTGTAAGACTATTAAACTATAATTCATATTTTATTTATACAGGGTGTTGCAAAAAGGTTAAGTTTACTAAGCCGAAACCTACATACATGTGCAGCATGGTATATCTAAGCCCAAAACTTAAAACAGAATTTCAAAATTCGCGGAAAAAAACAATCATAGTAAAAAGTCACGTGAACAACAAAGTATCTATGGAAAGTGATTTTTTTGCAACACCTGTAGTTTTATTTTATTTTATTTTATTTATTTGGGACAAATAACAGTTATACATTAAGTCTTAGAATCTATAGATATTGAAAAGTGTTGGTTCAATGTATAACCCACAACATTGTCCACAGGTTA
The DNA here is from genome assembly GCF_932276165.1 of Plutella xylostella. NCBI lineage: Eukaryota > Metazoa > Arthropoda > Insecta > Lepidoptera > Plutellidae > Plutella > Plutella xylostella. Next base: position 4,967,143 of record NC_064009.1, on the reverse strand, counting down.
CTAAAGATAACAATTTAAATGAGGCCTAGTTCCTCAATCAATGTTGACTTACGAAAAAGAACTTACTTAAAAAAAAACTTAAACTTAAAAAACCTTAAACATACTATCCGCTATATATAAGCGATGTAATTTATACTTAAGCTCAAATAACAAATCGAGTAGGTATTTTTATATAAAAGATATTACAAATAATAAATAACAATTATATACTTACCTATTATATTATATACTATTATATATATGATATTACACTAAAATACACACAACCCAAATTAAGTACATATTTATTCAAAGAGTTACATATTTAAACAATGCATGACCTCCCTCCTATACATAGCCCTAGTATTTGAAAATATATCGATATCTTCAAAGGTAGTGTTGTACTGGTTAACCATTCTGTGAAGTGGGGCTCGTTCACCTGCGTTGGTTCTACGAGACACCGTGGCGAACAGGCGGCGCGCGCGCGCCGTGCGTCTCTGGGCCCTACGTGGAACCTCGTAGCTAATATTCTTAATAAGTTCGCAGCAATCGTACCTACCGTGACAGATGTCGTACAATGTCATGGCTTCTAGAAGCGTACGCCTGGATTTAAGCAAAGGTATTTTGTAAAAGTCTAGTAGCTTTCTGTATGATAGAAAGGAATGGTGACACCTATAGTGTACAGAGCGGAGAAATTTCCGTTGTACACTTTCAATGAGATCAGAATATTTATCATAGTATGGGTTCCATATGGGAACCGCATATTCTAATTGGGATCTTATCAGTGTTTTATATAAATAAATGTAAGTCGAAGAATGTTTGAAATTTTTACTAGCTCTCATTACAAATCCATACATTTTAAAAGCTTTACTTATTATGTTTTCTATATGTTGATCAAGATGTAATTTTGAATCAAGTTGAATTCCGAGGTCCCGCAGGCTGTCAACTTTATCCAGTAGCTGATTGTTTAATATGTAGGAATAGTTTATTAAATTTTTATTTTTTGTAAATTGAATTATATTGCATTTTTTTAAGTTAAGGTGTAGTTTATTATCTAAGCAGTATGAGGAGAAGCTGTTCAAATCTGATTGAAGTCGCTGACAGTCTGTTATGTTATTTATATTGTGAAATATTTTAAGATCGTCGGCGTACATTATGAATTTGGAATTTTTGAAGCATTTTTTTAGGTCATTTATAAATAATATAAATAGGAGTGGTCCCAAAATAGACCCCTGCGGGACTCCAGAAGTGACCTCGATGATATCAGATTGAAAACCATTAATAACAACCTTTTGGCTTCTTTTAGTTACGTAAGAACAGAACCACCTAAGAAGGTTTCCGCGAATGCCATTATAAGCTATTTTCTCTAATAGTATTTTATGGTCCACCTTGTCAAAAGCTTTCCGGAAGTCAGTGTATACAGCATCAGTCTGAACTCGATTATCCATGTTACGAAAAAGAGTATTAGTAAAAATTAATAGATTGGTAGTAGTTGACCTTCCTTGCACAAACCCATGCTGTTCCTCAATTATAATTGGATGAAGGACTGAATATATTTCATTGTGTACAAGTCTCTCAAAAAGCTTCGACAAGGTTGGTAATATCGAGATTGGGCGATATTGGTCAACACTATTTCTGCTACCACTTTTGTGAACTGGGGTAATATTAGCTAGTTTCCAAACTTTAGGAAATATGCCCTCAGATATGCATTTGTTATAAATGATGTATAATGGTATACATATTTGTTCAGCGGTTTGCTTCAAAAAATGTGGTGGAATACCATCAGAACCAGCTCCTTTGGCTGTATCAAGCGATTTAAGTTCTCTCTCAATTTTATATTTACTTATACTTATATGAGCTAACAGTGTACTATTATCAGAGTAATTGTGTGGTGATGGAGTCCAATTACTTATGTTAAGATCAGAAGGTTCATATACGGATTGAAAAAAGTTAGAGAACATTTCGCAAATGTGCTGGGGATCATTAGATTTATTATTATTATATTGCATGTTAGATGGGATTCCCGGGCGTGACTTACGGTTAGACACGTATTTCCAAAAGAACTTAATATTGCTGGTTATATCGTCCTCGACTGATTGAATATACTTTTCAAAGCAAGTTTTACATGAGCTTTTGAATACACTTCGGTACGAAGAAAACTGCTCATAGTCAGCGATATTTTTATATTTTTTCCATCTACACCATGCTTTTTTCTTATTTTTAAACAAACGTATCAATGTACTATTGAACCAGATAGGAAAGGATTTAGTTCTATTAATTTTATTTGGAACAAACCTTTTTACAATACCATTAATTGTGTTATAAAATTCATCTACCGCCTCATCTGCCGAGAGATTACTCAAACATAGGTCCCAGTTAATACCATTCAATTCTTCATTAATAAGTTTGTAGTCAGCCTTGAAGAAGTTATATTTTCTGATACGATGACGTTTCATGGGCCTATCAGCATTTAAGGACGTTAGCGTATAAAAGGGGGGATGTGAATAGTTGAGACTATTCAGAGTACTTAGATAGTTTTTTTCTTTACTTATTGGTTTTTCTTCTTTTAGATTACCACTTCAGAGGCTGGTAAGGAGCAAAGTCTATCGATTGTCCCAATGCGGAGGTTCGGAAAACCATCGGAGATTGCGGGTACTGTCGCATTTTTGGTGTCAGATGATTCCAGCTACGTCACGGGCGAAACCATTTCTACAGCTGGGGGTGCTTATGCACACCTGTGAGATTATTATTCCGATAATGTTTTAGCTTTTAAGAATGTGATATGTTATTAATTAATTATAATGGGTGAATGGTATTTAGGTTTCTGGTAATCAACCGAAAATAAAGCATTTGTTTTCAGCATCCAATGTCGTGTTTATTCATCATCATCATCAGAATCTAATAAATCGTTTTTCTTAATACCTATACTGTTCAACAAATTACTTGATGGTCCAGTAAATCCTTCTTCTTCTTTTATGCTCTGCATAATATTATTGAACATAGATTTATTTCTCTCTACAGGATCTTCATTTAACATATCAGTTGATAAAGATTCCTTGATTTCAGAATCTAAATTCTTCTCCAATTCATCATCACTGAGGTCATTTCCACTGTCAATGTCTTGAGCATTGTTTGAAGATATAAGTTTTAATATATCTTGCAATGCATCTGAAAAGCCTTCACAGTCAAACTCAATTTTATCATCATGGATCTCATCATCTTGATCATTAAGTTCAATTCCTTCAAAGTCTGATGATTTATGAAGAAAGCTAGAAAGATGTTTTGATATGCTTTGTGGTGTTAATTCATCCTTTATATTTGCTTGCTTCCCGTACCTTGAGTTCAGTAGTTCATTGAGTTGCTCAGGATTAATGTTCAACCAATCATCACTATCTTCATCTGAATCTTGCATCCTGTTTTTCAATTCATCCTTTTGCCTTTGAAACTCCTCTGATGCTATAATTTGGTTCATCTTATTGGAAATATTTTTGTTACTTGGTGTTAACATGGCCACAAAATATTCTTTGGCTTTTTCTAACAGTGCCACATAATCTTTGGAACCATCAATGTTGTCTTTAAAGTAGCCATTACTCTTTAAACTTGAGATATATTTTGCATACTCCTTCGAATTAAATATATCAGAAACCTCATTCAAAATTATTTTGTAGCCACAGTACAGCTTTAAACCGAGGATACTTTTCTGATCTTTTTTAGAAGCAAATGTATGCTTGAGTGTTTTCATGTCCTTGGAATGTGTGAGCATTGCATATTGACATCTTGTAAAAGAGAGTTTTATGCAAGTAGTATCTTGAAATTTTATATTTTTGCAAACTTTTTCATCAATCACATCATGGTGGCAATAGGCATTAACAACATGGGAAATGAGAGACGGGTCTATAGACAGTACTGATGCTGCATCTAATGGAAGTTCAATGATTGCCCTGTGTATATTCTCTTTGATTTTAGCAGGGTATCCAGCAATCCTTTTAGCTATTGATGATTGGATATTATCTGATGCTTTTGTTTCTTGAGGGTGTTTTATAATATACTTAATTGAATCACTAAACTCCAAATCTGTATCAACATCCACTAATGTCTCAGGGATTATGTGAACTCCACCTTTGAAAATAAACACCTGAAATTAGAAATTTTAATGAGTACAAATAAAATTAATAAATAGTTATCATCTAGTTATGTTTTTCTGTACTTAAGTATGAATATTGTTTTAGTATGTAGCATCTTACCCTTTTTTCTGTGCTCACTGGGTTCATCCACTGTGGTAAGAAATCTGCTGCTTCAATAAGAATGAAATCTCCATCAATATCAGTCACATGAACAACTAATTTATCAAACTGTTTAGTCAATTCAAATATAATGTACACAATGAACCATTCATCTTCAATATTATCTCCATAGCAAGTGGAGCTGAACAGGTGAGGCTGGCTGTCTGTAACAATAATAGATTGATCATCATTCGCTGGAATATTTTGGTTGGTAGGCAGAAATAAGAATAATCAGAAAACAACTTTGTAATTACACTTTTTGTGTGGTTTGTTAATGTTAAGAGTGCCCCACTGCCACAGCAAGATAATTTTTATTTAAAAGAAAAAACTACAACTAATTCTACCCGTAAACTATACAAACAGAAGGAAATGTAGAGAAAACTTATATTGCAAATTTAAATTTATATGTATTGTTTTTAATAAGTAAATCTGTTTGGTGTGAGTGTGTTGTAGAAAGACGGATATAAAGATAAAAGAACACTGTAAAAGTGAATTACCGTGCTGCTCTTCATTTAAGATTTGAGGGTAAACTTCCAGTTTATCTTTGTTCCACAAATACTCCGACGAGAGATTTTGAATTGTTTTGTTGATATCGATGCACAAGTTGTCCCAGTAAGAAATATCGTAATTCGCTTCAGTAGAAAAGTAAAAACAGTTTATAGTATCTTCACTTATCGTATCGAATTGTGGTTTGTAACTCATTTTGAAATCTCAATGAATAAAGCCGCTCTATCTATCTTTATTTAAAATTATATTAATATTGAATTGAATTGAAATTTTATTTATGGCAATCTGTCATATATTAATATTAAAAAGTACAATTACAAATTTATAACCTCAAATTCTTCTTGGAAGTGTCAGCTGTCAAAACAACTGAGCTGAGCCCACAGAACAGAGTTATAGGCATATTTGGACAGGGTCAGTGCATAAGCCAGCGCATCACCAAACTCATCTCATTCATTACAACGCAATGTGGGCCATTTAGAAAACTTCGCAGTATCCGCATTGCATTAGAATGAGTCAAAATAAAACATGCACCGTATTTTGCATTATTTTAATGAGACAGGCTAACAAAGTGCTCTCTCGCCTACACGTTCACCTGATATTTATGAGGTCGTTATTATTCTGAGATAGTTGCTTACCTTACCTGCGCAGAATAATATGTATAAGTGACATTCATGGTGCTCTGTGATGTTGAAGGTGACAGCCGCCGGAGGAGCCAGCCGTCAGCCCGTTTCATTCACGTATTTTTTTCAGCTCAAAATGTAGCACAAGATCGGTTTTAAATGTTATTTTCTAAATGAAAGTATCTGAAATCAGTTGATATGGCTATACGTTGCCGAAGAAAATACTATAAATACGTGAAATGTATTATTGTAATAGGTTTAATTGCGTTCTTTGTACAAATTCTAATAGCAATAAAGTTTATCCCTACAGATAACGATAACACGATAAATGGAGCTATTTCCTTCGGAAGAGATACCGGAGACGTGTCTGCACGGAAGTCTAACTTTGGGTATGAAGACGACGAGGACCTAGCACGTAAAAGTACGAAGAAACACGTCTCGCCTCTCAGACTGCAGGAGCTGGACTTCCAGCCGCCTTGCGAGATCACGTCCAGAGAGGCTATCTCGGCGATACATCGCGCCAAAACTCAGAACTGCAAAAGAGAACTGGTTAATAAAACATGCCTCATACAGAGTGGTACATTTTACCCTATTCAATTAAAAAGTAGCTGTCCTAATAATGGACTGACTTATGGAAAGCATTTAGGCTGTTATCAAGATGAGAAGAAACTAAGATTGTTGTCAAGCTTCTATGGGAACTATGCTAATACCAATTCCCGACCTGCATGTTTAGATATTTGTGTGCAGGCTGGATTTCCGTATGCTGGAGTGCAATATGGGTAAATAACTAAATATCTATTCAGTACATATAAATAATAGCATATAACATGTTGATGAGTTATTTACAGACCTATGTCTACTTGAACAATACATCTTGCTATACTTACCAGATTATACCTTATTTATTGCAGTACTGAATGTTTCTGTGGAGACACTGTGCCCCTGAGTTCAGCCAAGATTGATGCGGCTCTGTGTGACATGAAGTGTCCCGCTGATGCTGCCTCCACCTGTGGAGGCTACTTTACCATGAATGTATTTGAGACTGGAGTTGCAAGTAAGTATAAAATATACAAATAACATAAATTTTCAAGAATAAATTAAAGATGAAATTAAATAAAAATGAATATGTAAATCTAGAAAGGTATTATTATTTTAAATCTTTTATTATGTTTTTCATTGAAGAATGCTAGGTACAAAACATGATGACCATATTTACCTTCATCAGATAGATACTTTTATCTTAAATATTTGTAAAAGAACAGGCCCTAATGTAAAATTTATAATATAATAAATAATTATTATTTATCAACATGTTATAAAGTTTGTCTTTTGCTAGGTAAGGAGCACATGATCATTATTAATTGTCTTTTTAATTTTATTCATAATTTTCAGAATTCCAGGCCCAGACGCCTGCTAGCACTAACAGTCCGGACAAGGCAGAGGAAGTGCGGATAGTGTTCCTCCTCACCCTCAACGGGCGAGCGCTGAGGCAAGTGCACCGCCTGATCAATGCTCTGTACCGGACCAGCCACTACTTCTACATACATGTTGATGCTGTAAGTACTTTAAAATGTTTGACTTTTTTTAAAACCTTGAATCTTCACTGTGTTTTGTTCCCCTACTACAAATCTTGTTCCTGGTGATACATAGCAAATCAATGTATGGCATGAGTTGCTAAACACTTCTGTACCTTGTCAAACTGATGAACCATCAATGTTTCAATGAATAGATAGACGGTTTCAGATTCACAAGGTACAAAAGTGTATAGCTATTTATGCAGCTGCATTTATACATAGAACTTGTTGTATAAGGGTGAGGCTACATGAGCGTAATTTTGTGAGTTGTGAGTCGCGCGTTTTCGGTCGCGTAATATCTGCCGCATACGGTTTCATAGAAAAGTCCTATTTGATTCACACGGCGACGCAAAATGACGCTCCGAAAAAAGACGGTCGTGTGGCCTCACCCTAAATAACTCAATAAGTGCTTATATTGTCACATAGAACCTTGTAATAGTGTCATTGTATGTTTTATGAATCAAATACCATAATGTTTTGTATTTCTAAACAGAAATCATATTCATAATATTCATATGGTTGGGTTTCAGAGGCAAGACTACCTGCACCGTGAACTATCTCAACTGGAGAAGTCATTCCCTAATATAAAACTAGCAAAGACTAGATTCTCCACTATCTGGGGCGGCGCGTCGCTGCTGCAGATGCTGCTCGCCTCCATGCGGGATATCCTCACACTGGGCTGGCAGTGGGACTTCGTCATCAATCTCAGTGAAAGCGATTTCCCCATAAAACCGCTAGAAAACTTGGAAAAGTTTCTATCTCTAAACAAAGGCCTCAACTTCGTTAAATCACACGGGCGCGAAGTGCAGAGGTTTATAAAGAAGCAAGGTTTGGACAAGACGTTTATTGAGTGCGAGACGCACATGTGGCGCGTGGGCGAGCGCCGGCTGCCTCGCGGCGTGACCGTGGATGGGGGCAGCGACTGGGTGGCATTGTCACCTCGCTTCGTGGCCTACGTGGCGGGCGCGCCCGACCCCTTGCTCGCTGGCTTACACACGGTCTTCCGACACACGCTGCTGCCCGCCGAGTCCTTCTTCCACACCGCTCTCAGAAACTCAGAGTTCTGCAATACATATGTGGATAACAACCTCCATGTCACCAACTGGAAGAGGAAGTTGGGCTGCAAGTGCCAATACAAACATGTGGTTGATTGGTGTGGATGCTCACCTAATGATTTCAGAACGGAGGATTGGCCCAGAATACAAGGGACGCAAGATCATCAGCTCTTCTTCGCCAGGAAATTTGAACCAGTGATAAATCAGGAAATTATTACACGGGTGGAAAAATATATAGGCTTTAGTGATCATCATTTAATTCCGAACTTGGATGCTTATTGGCAATCCATTTTTAACACAAATGATTTGACTGCCAGTACCGACGACATATTGCAGACTCACGCAAACGCCATTACGCGACAAAATGTTAAAATATTACATGACGAAGGTTGCAGCATGACTCCTCTGGAAATTTTAGAAATCAATTCATACTATAACTCCGATGTATACAAAGGAAACATCATCCGGTACAAGGCTATAATGAATGACAACATTAATCTCGTACTAGAAACCTGGTATAAACCAAGACATAAGTTTACAACTAGACCAGACAGCAGTTTAGCAGAGAACATAAAGACATTCAGAGTGAGTTCTGAATATGACCAAAAAGAAACTACTTTTAGAAATTTTGCCAATATATTGGGGCCCTTTTCTGAGCCAGTGTTGCTATATGAATTGTCGCCAAACATTGAGAAGAGAAATTTAACTCTGGTGTGGGTGGACCCGGCAGGAGTGGTGGCAGACGTGACTGACATTCAAATAGAGGAAAGTAACTTAACCAATTTTATAAAACCAAACCTGAAGGTTCCCATATTGCCAGGAGTGTGGAGAGTCAGTTTAAGAGATAAGGCCCATTATATTGTACAAACATATTTCTTGATTTCTCCTCTGGAGTATTTTTCCGGAAAAGAGGTGAGTCCGCAAGAAGCCAGTATAATTCACAGCGGCTCTCATGCATCATATAAGAACCACTCAAATCAAAAAGTAGCGGGTGATGTACGCAAAGAAGACGTCCTATTATTGAAAGATATATCACAATCGAATTCTAAAAGAGTGCAGCATGATTTATTAAAGTGGATAGATAGTTTAAATGCTTTATTTTATAATGTTTTAGGTACTTGTGTAGATATATATTCGAACAAATTAGAAAATATTAGTACATGTGGCTCACATTCTTTTAAAGACTGTAAATTAAGTAGTTGGAGTTCCCTGTCTCCAGACCCTAAGGGTCATGTGGGGAAGTTAAATAATCTGACTGGTCGCTTGGAGAGAGTATGACATATACTGTAATTTTTATAACATCACCCTCTAGTCCAAAGTTTAAAACTAGGCCTAAAATGTATTTTTTATTTCGTACTTACGGCCAATTTTTGTACACTACATTCTACTTTATTGCCATTGTTGAAGCTACTTATACTTATTTGTAGGTGTAGGTATACTGTTAATTTACCGTCGTGTTTTATAATTTAACCATGTGAGCTTTAAATCAAATCCTCAGGGTTTTTACACGGATTGCATTTTATACTGTATATATTTAACAGAGGTTCTACTGTATTGTATTTGTTCATTCCTATCATAGCCCTGATTAGTCATATTTTTTTTAAGTTTTCTAATTTTTTGGTCACAAATTTTAGATCATAGTTGAACCAATAGATATAAGTACCCCTGTATAATTATGTTTTGTTCAAAAAACCATTTTATTTGGCACAATTTACTCATACCTACATAAATAGCTAGAATAGTTATGAATGATAAAATTTATCATTGTAAGTATCTAGAATAGTTATGTTTTGATAAGAGATTATTATTGTGTAAGTTGGATTGATACCTCGTAATCCCCCTTAAATCTTTTAATCGAATGTATAAAGGGTGGGATTTATCAATGTACTTTTCGTCGGCAAGTTGACCATTGAACTCAATATACTGAGGTACCTACTTTAAGTATAATTTTACGCAACTTCGGAGTTTATCTCATAATAAATGTTGCTCGTAGGTTTGTAAACTATACATAATCAGTGTGTTAGGTTCACAGTATAGTTGTATACAGTAATATTAGAGGAAATCTGTAATTGGCCTTACTGTTATGATTTTACCTTGTAACTTTTTTAACGCTGTTGATTTTCCTAAATAAATAAATGAATGTTGTTTGTAGGTTTTTTGGGTAGGTACATTGAACTACTGGCGGGAAGTTCACTGATAAAATGGCATCCTGTATTCATGGGTTTGTTATGTACATGATAAAAAAAAAAACATAGGTTACTGTTGGGTCAAAGCAAGCTTGTAGCTACTACCAATCGAATTATGTAACTTTTATTTATTGAATTAATGCGTTATGTTCGTAGATAAAGGAATACATAAGATACTCGTTAGCGTAGGTTTACAAATGGACAGTTTAAGATTCTATTTGGATGAAATAATATGTGGACTATGATTCTATGCCCGGGTTACACGAGGCTAGTTTTTCAAGCTCAGATAGCAAGCTAGGGATAGGCTGGCTTTTGTGTAGACAATACAAATTTCATTTCCGATAGCCAGAAATACTTACAGGCTATCTTACTATGCTAGCTTTAAATACTATGTTCGTGTAGCCTGGGCATTAAGACTGAGTCAGAGATACTATTTTACTAGAGGCCTTTCTAAGTGTAATACTGACTTCTATTAAAACAAATATTTAATTAATTTTATTTATACCTAATATGCGCTGATAAAGATACAATATTAAAATGGCGGGACCCACATAAGTGGAAGAAAGGAGGAGTGTTAACAGACCTAGAGATAGGATAAGATAGGGCCGACGTCCATTTCCATATTGTTTCTTTATTTGCGCGCGTTCTACCTACACACAACAGTGTAAGAGAAACACCCCATTGGTCCACAATTAGCCTAACAACATTTATTTACTTATCTAAGACATTACACTGGGTACCGACTAGGTATTTTATGTGTTCCAATGCGAGTTTCTCTTACAACGTTTTTATGAGCATGACCACAAAATTTACGATGGAATTCAATAAATGATTTTTACAACCTAACTACTGTGTTCACTATTCTAACTAACTTCTAAATCTGTGGGTACCTAACCAAAATGCTTAGCTAAATGAAACAAGGTTGTTAAGAACACATAATTATATTGTCATTAATTCATTTAAAACAGTGTGATTAATTACAAAAAAGTCCCTATTTCATTTGTATAATTTGTTGTGTGGCAATTCGTATCAATCCATAAAAATCCTCATGAAGGTGTGATCTCCAGAATTTGCATCTACCCCAAACAAGAGCCGGATAGTTCGGGGATTGTATGCCCTGGAATATTCTAGCAATACTGCGCCCGGTGAAGCTGCAGTCTTTGTATGAGACTATCAGGGCTCGGGCGTCGGCTGCCACGCGCTCTTCATCTAAAGGCCGTTCTTCCAAAACAATGTTGTTATCAATGTTATCCTCCCTTTGAAAATAATGCTTGATTATCGATTTTAGTTTGTTAGACTTCTCAACCAGAAAATCATTTCCCTCTGAAAGTTCCTTCTGTTGTAAAGAGTAGTTTCCTAGTTCACGAAATGCTTTGTTGATCTCTTCCAATTGATACAACTTGGCTTTTTCTTGTGACATGACACCGCCGTGAAGATCGTCTAACATTTCATCTAATTCTGATGGATCTAAGTCTCCAGGTGCTTTTATTCTAAATCCTAGTGTATTAAATTCAATTTTTAATTGAGAACGTCGGGATGAACCATTCTCTGTCAACCATTCCATATTTTTCAGGCGATATTTACACATGCCACTGTCCCAGCCAATAGCTGCTGCTGCTTCAATCACTTGGAATTCCAAAATGTTACTTTTAGTGACATCAGGGTCTTTTTTGCTTTCTAATAAATATGCCATAGCCAATGGGGGGCATGACTTAGCAGCGTCCAATATTTTTTGTGGGCCTCCATATGACATAACTTTACAGATGGTGTAAGCATTGTTGAGAACTTTGATGTATTTCTTTTTGTGGAGTTCCAGGTAACACAACAAAGTTTCGATATTTTCAGATGCCACGTCCAATTCCTCTACAGTTTGATCAATAGGGATACCAACTTCATGCCCCTTGCATCTCATATCTGTGCTTGTAGCTTTTTCTTTGCAATCACATTTTACAAATATTTTTTGAATTAATTTCCTGATTGTAGGTCGGTCAATGGTATTGGCATGTATGTGTTTTAATAATTCATTTTTATCATTAGCATCTCTACTCATGAACACATGACAATGTGCAGGTTTGCCATCCCTCCCTGCTCTCCCTACTTCTTGGACATATGATTCGAAACTACTGGGCATGTTGTAATGTATAATGCATCTGATGTCCGATTTGTTTATACCCATCCCAAATGCTACTGTTGCTACTATAATTCTTACAACTCCATCCATGAAATGTTTCTGTATCTTTTTTCTTTGTGCAGCTGACATGCCAGCATGATAAGCTTCTGCAATATAAGACATTCTTTTACGTTTTTTACTTGGTTTTTCCATGCTTTCCTTTCCAGGCTGCTGCAGTGAGGACCTCAGTATTGCGGCGACTCTTTCACATTCATCTCTTCGTATGCAGTAAACTATTATGGAGTCATATGCACTTATTTCCTCAGAATTTAACAAAGATATTAAAGCCCTATCTTTATCTTTTTCAAAGGAAACAGACAACAGCAGATTATCTGGTAGAGTTGGATTTGTTATAACTCCTTGAAGGCCATCAGGAATACTTATATGCTCAATAACACTTTTTATAGTTGATTGACTAGCTGTGGCTGTGAGTCCAAGAATGCAGTTAATATTCAATTTATCTCTCAGTACTCTGCAAATCATTAAATAACTTGGTCTGAAGTTGTGACTCCACTGGGACACACAATGTGCCTCATCTATGCAAGCAAAAGCTATGGGTGGTAATGATTTAAACAATCCAGCAAATCCTGACATGTCACCTGATGTTAAAGCTTCAGGCGATATCAAGAGTATGTTCAATTCTCCATCCTTTATCAATTGCATAATTTTCTGCCTCTGGGTAGGTGATTGGTTTGTGTGCAGACATCCTGCTTTCAAAAAGTCTGGCATGCTAAGAACCTGGTCTTCCATTAATGAAACTAATGGGGAAATTACCAGTGTAATGCATTTATAGCGTTGACTGTAAATATAGGCTGGTATTTGGTAACAGAGGGACTTGCCACCTCCTGTAGACAGTACAAGCAATGTGGACTGTCCACGTAAAATCCTCATTATAGCTTTTTCTTGGCCTGGCCGGAATGATGTGTGTCCAAACATTGACAGGACATTATAAAGTTCATCAGTTGTCTGTTCAGAATCAAACACTGGTTTTATTTCATTAGTATCTTTGTCACTACTACATGGAGTTTCAGCCAATATCTTTAAAATTTCTTCGGGTACTGCAGTAGGTGTATATAAAGTTTGCAGTAAATCTTCAGTAGCTGACTGTTTAGGAAGTTTCGTATTAGAGGCCACAATGTTCTCCATGTCTTCTAGAGTTGGCATATTCTCTTCATTATCATTATCATTAAGAGGAAGAAGCGTATCACCCCTGTGTGCTGTGCAGTATCTGGCCATATGACCGGTCTGCCCACATTTGAAGCAATTTACTTTACCTCCTTCTGGGAACTCCATACCAGCATGCAAAGCTTTTTTATCTTTCCATTGCTGTTTTTTATATTTTGAAAAACTGATGTTCTTTTTACCCCGTGCATAAACTTTTTTTTCTATATTTATCCTGACAAAGTTCTCATTAAGTGTGCCATCTTTTATTTTCTTCTCTAGTTTATCACTGGTTGACTGGATTTTATCACTATTGGACTTCTTACTGCTTGCATTATTTTTTTCTATATCTTTTAGAACAGTAGACATGTTTGCTATTCTTGGAGTAACATCTTGTTCTATTCCAAAAGGAAGAAACTCCACAATGTCAGGTTTTTGTAATTCTTCTTCATATTTGGGTTTTTTCAATGGTTTTGATTTTCTTTTCTTAGGTTCTGGTTTTTCATCTTGGGAATATTTATTGCTCTTAGTACTACTACTCGAAGCCTTGTTTTCTATTTTAGAAATAGGTGATTCACCAATTTTCCTCTTCTTAAGTGCAGGTTTCAATTTAGCAATGACCTGATCATCAGAATCAGACTCACTGTTTTCAACAAAGTCATTCTGTTTATCAACAAAATCATTCTGTTTATCAACAATAGGTGCTATAATATTACTCATACCAAAAGCCTCTTTGACTGGCAATTTCTCTTTTTCTTTACATTCAATGCCACTCGCACGAGAGAGCCATGCTTCGCTAATCTGTCTCACTTTATTTGGTTTTACTTTGTCATATGGATGTGCTGCTATTTCATAACTGGAAATGCCAACTCTATCTAATGTATCAAATGACATGTCTGATTTACATAATATACTATTGTCTGAGTTATTTGATTGAAAAATACTATTGTCTGATTTATTTGGTTGAATCATTTCATAATTTACACTATTATATGTTTTAGGGTCTGTTTCATGGTCAGGTTGAATTTGTGTGCTATTGAAACTTTGATCCACTAGTATTTCTTGTGACTGAAGAGATTTCTGGGACAACAACTTTCTTGGGTTTCTGATGGAGAATTTCCGTGTCTCAAATAGCTTTTTAGACAAATTGTTAGTGAATGGGCTTAATGGCTTAGCCTCTTTAGTCACTATTTTGATATCTTTCGGTGAGCTAACTGCACTTGTTAGTAGTTGTTCTAGCTCATGCCCACTTGGTAACGTTTGCATTAACTGTTTTGATTCAGGACTCATTGCATCTGGTGTAAATGATTCAACGATCTGCACCGGTTCAGGAGAACACATATTATCTTCCTCAAAGTCACAAACATTCAGAGAACAGTCTAGTGCAGCACTTTTTAACTGAAAATACTTCTTGTAGGCATACTTAATTTTGGCCGGTGCTTCTTTGATGTCAAATTTCGAAGGGGTACGAGAATACTTGAGCTTGAAATCTTTCTCCCAATTCTTGACCACTAGTTTACATTTCAAATAAGCCTTATCTTTCTTGATTGAATCAATTACATCCATCTTAAATCTTTTAAAATAAACACACAATCGTACGATGAAATTACGAAAACAATGAATGAAAAGTTCAAATTTGATGAGATTTGTCTGTGGATTCTGACATTTGACAGCATATTGAGAAAGCGCGGGAACCATTGAAAAGACCAGGCGGGATTTTTGAAAAATTTATTAATAATATTAATTAAAACTACTGCAAATACGTAAATTACTAATAAAACCAATAAAAAGTTTGTTACATACACAATAAATTAAAAAATAGCAATGGGGAAGGTGAGAACAAGAAAAAAAAGGAAGAAGGATGATGAGGGTGAAAAGTCCGACGTCGATACGACGTCCTCCGAATCAGAGGTCGAAGTTTTGGATATTTCAAAACCTTACTTAGTTACAGATTACAAGAGGCGTTACCCAGAGGATTCCGGAGCTGCAGAATTTGTAGTTTTCGTAGAGTCGTCTAATGCGGAGATGCCCATCGGAACCAGAGATCTTAGTTCAGAGAGTTGCATTAAACGATTCAATAAAGGGGTAAAATACTTAAGATCGATGAACAAATTTAAAATTGCAATTTATTTTGAAAAGGCCAGCCTTGCAAATGCCTTTCTGAATAACTCCACGTTTCTAAAGGATTATCAATTTAAGGCTAACATTCCAGCACAAAGCACAGAAATTACTGGTATTATTAAAAATGTGCCTACCAACCTGACTAACAAAAAAATCTTCACCATGCTGTCTAGTTACAAGAAGATCATATCTGTAAGGAGATTTACAAAGAGGACAAAGATTGACAACAATTTTATTCTACAGCCCCTGCAGACTGTAGCCATCACCTTCGCGACGTCAGTACTTCCAGACTACGTCGACTTGGACGGTTGGCGGCATGATATTACAGCGTATGTTCCTCCAGTCAAGCAATGTTTCCGGTGTCTCAGGTATGGCCATTTAGCAAAGTTTTGTAAGAACTCGGAACGCTGCTCCATCTGTAAAGAAGAGCACTCTTTCAAAGTATGCACAACACCTATTGAAAAGGCAAAATGCTTCCACTGCGATGGCAATCATGTCAGTATCTCAGCACAGTGTCCAATCAAACAAAAAAAAATCCAGGAAAACAGACAGAAAGTTAAGCCACCATCATTTGCTGACATATTCAATAATGAAAGTTTCCCCCCTCTAGGTCCAAAGAAGCCTCTTGATCTTCTGTCTTTATTGAAAAGTAATGACAAGGCACTAAACCTTTTAGTGCAAAGCATCATAAAAATGATAACATTAAATAAGACCCAAGATACCCCAATATCTTCTAAAAATGTGTTAGAAGTATTGAATGATATTTGCAACCCCAGTGAAACAAAAAATATTAGTTCCAATTCACAAACAAATTAAAGATTGTACAGTGGAATGCTCAAAGTTTGCTATGTAATCGACATATTTTTACAAAATTTTTGTATGATAATAATATTGATATAGCTTTAGTTTGCGAAACATGGCTTAAGCCTACACAACGCTTAAATATTAAAGGATACTCAATAGAACGCAATGATTGTGGTAATAAACATAATGGTGTTGCCATAGTCATTCGCAGTAGTATAAAATATAATAGATTAAATACATATTATGATGACTCACTCCAAAATATAACAATTAAAATAATATATAATAATAGCTCTCTCACCTTAGTTAGTATGTACATACCAACAAATTGCACGCCATCTTTTAAAAAAAATAAGTTAGTAAATTTAATTGATTCCTTACCTAAACCATGTTTTGTATCAGGCGATTTTAATGCTCATCACACCATTTGGGGCTGTCAATCCGTCAGTGCTCGTGGAAGAGATGTCCTGGACTCTATAAATGATTGCAATTTAGTTTTATTAAATGACACTTCACCAACCACAGTAGGAACAAATATCTGGAGACCAAATGGTTTAGATTTGACAATAGTTAGTCCTTCTATAGCTCTTAATTGTAACTGGACAGTTCATGATGATCCCCTGGGAAGTTATCATCTACCCACAATAACAGATATTCTATATAATACAGTTAGTGATCCATCTTTAAACAACTTTACTTCTCAAGATTACATAAAAGAAGTAAAAAGACCAAACTTACGTCTAATAAATTGGGCAAATTACTCAAAGCTAGCCAATAATTTAATTAAAGAATTTAATGTTAATTGTTCCGATCCTTTACAGTCGTACTATGACTTCTGTACCATTTTAAATAAAGTGGTAGATCTATCTATGTTCAGAACTAAATCCCATAATGTAAATAATAAGAGTAAGCTAGCAGGAAACCATCCTAAATATCGATATTCTCCTCTTCCATGGTGGAATGAAAAGTGCGCTAATGCTGTGCAAAAAAGTAAAGAAGCATTTATTGCATTCAAACAGGATCCTAGTGAATCAAATTATATTAATTTTAAAAAGTTTCAGGCTGAGAAAAAACTAATTATTAAGTTAGAGAGAACAGATAGTTGGAATAAATATTGTTCAGACTTAAATAGATCAACTCCTATTTCAAAGATCTGGCAATCTATGCGTAAATTTAATAAATCTTACAGTAAAAATACCAAACTTCATAACAATAGTGAATCATCTTGGATTAATAACTTCTTAAGAAAATATACACCTGATTTTGTCTCACAACCACTGCATTTAAATAATACCTCAATTAACCCCATCAATAGTTACATTAATAATCCTTTCACTTTAGATGAATTAAAAGCAGCAATTAAATCACGTAGAGACACCACCTTTGGCTTAGATTGCATTTCATACAAAATGTTACAGAATATTAATACAGATAGTCTACACAAATTTTTACACATTTTAAATTTACTTTGGGATAAATCAATAATTCCTAAAGAATGGAAGCAAGATTGCTTGGTTCCAGTTCTTAAAGCAGAAAAAGACCCAAATGATGCAGATTCTTACCGACCAATAGCTTTAACATCCTGTTCAGGCAAACTCTTTGAGCAACTAATAAAACAGCGTCTTGAGTTTTATATTGAAAGTAATCATATCCTTCCAAGAAATCAATTTGGGTTTCGTCGTGGTCGATCAGCAAGAGAAAGTATAGGTCATCTCTTCCATGATATTAACACTGCCATTAACAGTAATAAACATCTTATATGTATCTTTTTTGATATTGTAGGCGCATTTAATAACATTAACCATTCAGTTTTATGTACAACTCTTTCTTCTTTGGGAATACCTGAAAAATGCGTAAGGTGGATTCATGAATTCATTAGTGGAAGGGAAGTTTATGTAAAAATTAGCTCTAATTCAATTTTTGGACCCAGATTATCTACTAAAGGCGTTTGTCAAGGTGGTATTTTGAGTCCTCTTTTGTATATACTTTATATCCATAGGCTAAATGAAATGTTAGGATCAGAAGTAAACAATTTACAGTTTGCTGATGATTTGGCTATTTATTGCAGTGGTGATAACATCTCAGACACAAGTAAAAAACTAAATTTAGCTTTAAAAAAACTTCATAGATACTTTCAATATTTAAATCTAGAAGTTAGCCCTACTAAAAGTAAAATAGTTGTATTCTCAAAGAAAAAAGTTTCAACAGTTAAGATACAGTATAATAATAATTTGATACCAATTCATCCATTTGCAAAATTTCTGGGAGTAATATTTACTCATAACCTGTCTTGGTATAAATATGTCGATTGCATAGCAGAGCGAGCTCTACGTTCTACAAATATTTTGAGATCTTTGGTTGGCACTCAGTGGGGGGCCGATTCCAAGATTCTTTTAACTTTATATAAAGCCCTAGTTCGAAGTCACTTTGACTATAGTTTTTTCTGTTACTGCATAGATTCAAAATTAGTAAGTAAACTTGAAAAGATTCAAAATATTAATTTAAGATTAATTTTGGGTGCCTTTAAATCTACTCCTATTAACTCAATGCAAATTGAGTGTAACTTGTGTCCATTAAATATCAGATTTAGTCATTTAAAATACAATTTTATTCTAAGATTGTTGTCTGAAACTGACAATCTTCTTCTTTCCAAACTATTGAAGTATAATTCTTATCATTTCCTATGTCATAACATCCAACAGATTTTAACATTTAAGAGTGAATATAATATTCACAATAGTACCACCTTGCCCTGCTATGGGGGAACATATGAAAGCAAATTTTGTAGCCTTAACATTGAAATAGATAGGACACTGACTGACAAATATGCTGTTTACAATAGATTGGATGAATACAGAGACTTTAAGCAAATTTATACAGATGGCTCTAAATGTATCGATAACGTTTCTATGGCATATTATGTTCCTGATTATAAATTGGGTCATGGCTTAAGATTACCTTCTAACGCAAGCATATATACAGCAGAAGCTCAGGGCATTTATGCAGCCTTAGAATACATAGAAGCAACTAACCTCAATTTCAAGAAATGGTTGATAATTTCGGACAGCATGAGTGTATTAATGGCTTTATCAAATCCTTCTTATAGTAGTGGCAC
This sequence comes from Plutella xylostella, assembly GCF_932276165.1. NCBI lineage: Eukaryota > Metazoa > Arthropoda > Insecta > Lepidoptera > Plutellidae > Plutella > Plutella xylostella. Next base: position 4,947,568 of record NC_064009.1, on the reverse strand, counting down.
AAATTACATCATATACAACATCAGGCAGATTTATAGCAGGCTTTGGCTCAATCAAGACAGAGAAATCCGCTTTATTTGGACACCTTCACACATTGACGTTTCGGGTAATGACCTCGCCGATAAACTTGCCAGTTCCATAGTAAAAAATCCCAATATCCAACAAATACCTATTAAAAATATTAAGTTGCCAGGTTCAGACTGCAAAGTTTTAATCAAGACTATTATAAAAGACCAATGGATGACTCATTGGCATGAAACAATCCAAAGTAAAGGAAAATGGTATAGCTCTATCAACTCCGACATTACTCAACCCTGGTTCATCAAAGGAAAATTTATAAACAGAAACTTTTATTCAACTATTTGTCGCTTAAGACTTGGACATGGCAGATTCAATGAACACCTTTTTAGATTAAAAATGATACCTTCCCCAAATTGCACATACTGTAATAATGATATAATTCAATCCCTGGATCATATATTTTTTGATTGCTCTGCATTTAATCTACAAAGGATTATTCTTATTGACAATTTACTGGATTTATACAAAGAAGCCCTGGATGTCCCGCGCTCTATTCAGGATCTTCTCAAGAATACGGATTCATTCTACCCCATTTATGACTTTATCAAGAATACTATTGAAGTTATTTGAAAAAATAACAAATACCGGAAAATACACAATACCCTGATATAACGATACACAACGATAGACAAGGCTATAAGCCTCGATAATATAATACTAAAGACTTGGTTTCGACCTTATATTTACAAGAAAATTTGAAGATTACAACGAAAGACAAGGCCTTTGGCCTCGAACAAAATCACTTAGAAGACAAAATTAAATAAGACCAGGCGGTATGGGATAATGCCCTTAGCCTTTTCCGTGAAAAGGAAAAAAAATAACCAAAAAAAAAAAAAAATTTGACAGCATACATAACTTTTACCCGCCAAAAGACGGAAACGTTTCGGTGTTCGTAACATTTTTCATAACTCTCAGAATAATAATATTTTTTCTATAAAAACGTCCTTAAGTAAGTTTTGGTTTGGTTTTGGTACATCGTTGCAAAAACACATCAAGATAAAATTATCAAAGCCATAGGTTTAAAGTTTCATCATTACTTCCATGGTATGTACACTTATTTGTCAGGCTGTATGTAGCGTAGCAGACGACTTTGATGATGATGATGTCCTCCTAGCCGAATTTCGACCACGGCGGCCAATCTCATTTGCGAATTTTGCGATCAGCCATCTACGCAGGAGTAGATTAAAGTACCCAAGTGTGTGCGCAGTACACAGGAGCACTCTCTGTTCCATCACTCTCATAGCTCAATGGGACGGATTGACCAACACGACTGGAGAGACCTAGGCGCAGGACCGACTGCTTTATATGCCCATCCGACAGCATGGACGACTTTGAGTATGTAGATGACCGTAAGCTCGTTGACTGAGAATAGCCAAGTGTGGTTCCAGCATTAGAAAATCTAAGAAGCTTCCGGATCCGGTAGTAATTTTGTCAACTACCGGAACCGGAAACACTATGATATATGTCTGTTTCCTGTTTAAAAGCTCTCAAAATAATAACGGCTCTGCTTGCTAAGGGCACTGAGTGTGATCGTAGCCATATCATAGCCTGGCGTTTGGTGATGAATTCCAAAAGAACTCATCATCATCATGAAAAATAGACCTCTCTCAACTCTACCACTCTACGTTATTTATAATATTATAGTAGTATTGTATTCAAAGTCAGCAGGAAGCGTAGGTAACGTGAACGTAACGGCGACGGGTTGACTACGTCTTGTGGAAGACCCGATAACCGATGGAGTAGTAGTGTTCATGATACCGGCACCTCACTTGGATATTCGTATTTGGGATTAGATGTTTGCAGTATTTGCCAAATATTAAAAAAATGGCAAATTCGATAATCATTTTGGTGAATATATTGTCAATTTGTCAGTTTTGGCAAATATGAATAGCCAAGTGGGGTGGTAGCATGATATTGTGCGAGTTGCGACAACTTCCTATCTGGGGATCAGCGAAAGCTGGCATGCACATAATATACTATAGCAAAAGAAACGTATTTTACAGTAAAAACTTTAATTCACTAAATAAATAATATTATGTAACAACAACACCACAATCCTTTTATATACAGTAGGTACACAATTTAATATGGAAGGAGGTATATAAAATTAGCATTAAACAACCGGGCTACATCTGTGATAATTATAATAAAATTATACATAATTCCTACATGCTAATGACAAAATGACGGATGCTTTTTTTGATTGGTTAAATCTATTTATCTTTATTACTTATTATTCATATTTTTAGGGGCCCTGAGTTATGTATGAATGAAATATTTTGTACTCCACATAATTATTATATTTCATCTTTTATTCTTTTTAATATCATTTCATTGCACAGTGCACACTAGGGTCTGGTATTAATATGGATATTTATGTATTTAATCGTTGATGTTAACAACGTGTATATTAAGTACATTTGCTTTTAGCAGTTATGTAATGATGCACAACTAATATTATAAAAAAAATGTTTTGATTAAAAGGTTACTTTATATAGATTTTCACGAAGCACTCACTCTTACTGTAAAGAAATACATGTACCGTTTGGATGGCACAATTACTGTTATATCATTATACTAAAAGTATCTAGTTAACTTAAGAACCACTCAAGTTGTTGGTATTATCAGAACCCGACTTTAAGTAATAGGTAGCCAATAGGTAATTGGTGGTAGGTAGGTATAACTCTATCCTCTGAAAATACGCATTCTACTATAACAAACTAATGGTAATAATTATAAAACATAATATATTAATTAATCAATAGTATCGTGTAAATGATGTCACAGGATTTTTCGTATGCGAATTACCTACGTGATATATTTATGTATAAAATAACACAACTCTTATTGCAACTGCGATTTATAAAATAAATAAAATTAGTTATTGCCATTAAACTATAAAATTAGAACTACCGAAATTGTAAAGGATTTAGTTAATTTATCATACGGCTCTTAATCATTATCATTAAGTTTGTATTCGCACCTATACGAGGGCTACACCGAAAAGATCGGGAATAGAATACTTAGGAATACATTAGAGTGAAACCTTTTTGGTGTATCAAATGTAGTGTTTTTTCAAACATAATTCCATTTTCGAATTTTAAAAAAAGTAAAAAATAAAAGAGTATTGACCATTTGAATTTGACAAGTCGGTGTAAAAAATGGACCTTACGCGGGAACATTTCCGTGCAATAATTTTTCACAACTTTCGTCGAGGTTTATCTCAAGAACAATGTCTCGCCGAGCTTGTTTCTATTTATAAACTTGAAGCACCAAGTAAAACGACTATATATCGTTGGTATTCTGAGTTTCGCCGTGGACGTTCCTCTCTTACCACAGTCCCTTCTACTGGTCGGCCAAAAACAGCTGTAACACAAGATAACATCGATGCTGTACGCCAGTTAATAAAAGAAGATAGACATGTGACATACGAGCAGATTCGGGCTTCTCTCAGCATTGGTATGACAGCCATTCAAAACATTTTACATGAAGAACTGGGTGTCAAGAAGTTAGTTTCGCGCTGGGTGCCCCACCGTTTGACCGAGGAACAAAAGTCGGCTCGTGTTAATTGGTGTCGATCTGCTCTGCAACGGTTCAATGGAGGCAGTTCAAATGCTGTCTACAATATCGTCTCTGGTGATGAATCGTGGATTTATTCATATGAGCCCGAAAGAAAACATCAATCGGCAGTTTGGGTCTTCTAAGGTGAGGTCAAGCCAACAAAAGTTATTCGCTCACGCAGCGTGTCGAAAAAAATGGTCGCTTCGTTTGTATCGAAAACTGGCCATGTGGCTACGATTCCATTACAAGAACAAAGGGCGGTTACTGCTGATTGGTACACAACAGTTTGTTTGCCGGAAGTCGTAAGAGAACTTCGTAAAACTAACCCGAATCGTCGTATAATCCTTCACCACGATAATGCAAGCTCTCATACCGCTCGCAAAACAAGAACGTTTTTAAATATGGAAAACGTGGAGTTGATGGACCATCCTCCGTATAGCCCTGATCTGAGCCCCAATGATTATTTTACATTCCCAAGAATTAAAGATATGCTACGTGGTCAACGGTTTAGCGGCCCAGAAGAGGCGGTCGAAGCTTACAAATCAGCTATTTTGACAGTATCCACTTCAGACTGGAATTACTGTTTCAATGATTGGTTTAATCGAATGAAAAAGTGCATTGAATGTCACGGAGACTACTTTGAAAAACAATAAAAGTAAATAATATTATGATATCTTTGTACTTTTTTCTATTCCCGATCATTTCGGTATCGTCCTCGTACAGGTTAAATAGATGCAAAGATCGCTACCAAATTTCAGCTTTGTTTTCTAGCAAACGCTATAAAGTAAATAAGTAATTTCATCATGACTCAAATCTAACACTACATCTGCTTTTCATATATTAATTAAATTATTTATTCTTCGATTAACGGCGCGGCGCGGCGTCGACACAGTTGAAGCGACCGAACATCCGACTTCATATATCAGACTGAACGCAGTCCGCCCCGTCGTCGTAGCTTCATGTTTGACAGTTTTAGTAGATATGTCGCAGCCGGATCGTATAATCCGCCGTATTACATTACGGCTGGCCGCATTACAACACAGGGCCGCTTTGTAATGCGGCGTATCAACGTTTAGCCGCATTGTCATTTCAATACGTTCTTCAATACGGCGGCCCACGTTTAGCCGCATCGTACTACTACTGAGTTGTAGGGTAACAATGTCCATACTAAGCATGACATTACAAGTGAAGGATTTTTGTAATCATAATAGAGTAAATCTATCATACTGACTTCCATTAAAGTATCAAGATACTGTTCATGGACACTACCACAAAATAATAAAATGGCTATCAAAGAAATATGACTCCATCCCATAAGCAATAAGATCTAATTTAGATCGCGCTCCAGCCGCTTCAGTCAAAAAAAGATTTTTTTCTTCATAATGTGTGATAATATTGAGATGAAATTGATCACGATGTTCTGTTTTAGTTTAGTTGAGCACGAATCCCACTCAGCTGACATTTTATAATCGATTCATTAATACATTTTGAGGGAAGTCTTGTGTCTGTAAATTTAATTCTTTTTTTTATAAAGTTAAACGTAGGCGTAGTCGAATAAAATTAAATAGCGCGCGCGCGTGTGTCGCTTGCGGCAGCCGACTAGATTCGCCCCCCCGAGGCGGCAGGCGCCAGACACTACTCGGATTGTAGGATCTTCGGAATAATTGTTCTTCATCATCAACATCGCTTCTGGACGTAGGCCTCTCCCAAAGCACGCCACTGGATGCGATCTACAGCTTTCCACATCCAATCATAACCAGCCATCTTTCGCAAGTCGTCACCCCATCTAGCCTCAGGGCGTCCCACACTACGTTTGCCTCATTTATATTTTTTGACCCAGTAGTATTATCTGGAAATCCGCCGACCAGCAGAATCCATGGTCACTTTAGCTGATTGATGTGCGTTATAACTTTTGTACGTTTTTCACTGTACCGCATTGATCGGAATAGAAATTATTTAATTTCACGTGGAAATTGTTCTTGAAGTACTGTTTACTAGCATATTTAACACGATTTCTTCGTTTTAATCATCATCAAATATCTGTATCCAACGCCATTATTGTTGTTATGTCAAGCAGCGCCACGAGTGTTAAAAATCAAAACTAAAATCTTTCAAAGCGGCGGCTAATCTCTCGCCGTATTACATAACGGCCAGCCGTATTGAATGACGTATGATGTCGAATACAATCCGGCGCATTTTCATTCAGCCGTATTCAATACGGCTAAACGGATCAACCGCCGCATTACAAAGCGGCCCTGTCTTGTAATGCGGCTAGCCGTCATGTAATACGGCGGGTTATACGATCCGGCTACGACAGATATATAAATAATCATACCAATGTGTGCGTTAATTAATAGTGAGCGCACTTATGCTTAAAACACAGCAGTATCAGCTCTCTGTACCTCACATGTCGATACAAGAGATAACCTAGTAAACCTAGTCCATTTGTTCACCTAGATTTAGGCGCACTAGACTAAGCGCTGGCAAATCGCACGGCCAACGCTGACCGAATTTTAAACACTAACAACAACACTTCAACATGTTTTGGAAGATAAACATACATTATGGCATAATAACATTATTCACATCTAGCATAATGTCAGTCCACTTTAATTGATCGTTTGTTTGGTGACGGTTGTTACACGGACAGGGAGACGAAACTGTTGTACTGAGCGATGTTGCGTTTCAATATGTCGGCGCACAGACCCAGCACGCGCTCGAACCTGAAAATAATAGTACATTTTGTTATGAAAACCGTATTGGTGCAAACTTATCAACCTTTTATGGTGAAATAAAGTAAGTAATCAGACAAAGCAGTCGTTATAAGTTTTTAACTGATATACATTGAGTTGCAGAAGGGTATTTTAAGCTATTGTCAACCTTAAATGTATAGCTGTCTTGCTTAGACAGTATACGGACAGAAAGAGACAACATAAGTTTAACGATGTGAATAGACGGCTGTAACTAGCCGCCATTTGTTGAATAGAATTGCTGTGCCATCGGTCACTTTTTTAAAGTTAAATAATAACTAAACTAAACTTAAATGAAATTTTATTTAACAACTTCTAGATGTATTATACACTTCCAAATTCCTATGGAGAAGCACTTTTTTTCGCGAATTTTCAAAAGTCATTCAACAAAAGTTGTTCAGATTGACCCCTTGAGTCACCGCGTTTCCGGGTCCCTTATTTACGGGACACCCTGTGTAGCATGTATCCATGTTTATAGAGGCGAATGCGAAGGAAAAGGCAGACTTTACCTAGCCCGGTCCAGTTTGACGCACTTCAGCGGTCCGATGGCGCGCACGGTGGCGGCTCTGGGACGGTCCAGCAACAGCGCGATCTCTCCGAAGTAGTCCGAGGGGCCGAGCCGCCCCACCTCCACCGCCTCCGCCGCGCCGCCGCCGCCGCGCTGCTGTAGTACTACTGCTGTGCCTGGAATGAACATTACAAATATTATGATATACAATACATATACGCTTGTCTCCCCTAGCCTTCACTGTTGGGACTAAATATTTCATACAGATGTGACGTTTTCACAGGTTGCTATGCTTAGACATCGATTATTCCTGCTAAGGCTTCTGGGACTCATATTCGAGATAAAACCTTTGAGATATAATGTGTTTCGTATCGCGAAGCAAGGTCGTGAAAAAAGGTAGTACTTTTCAAAGGAGATTAACCCGTAACTTTAGTTTTATCACAATGTCAACATAATGATTAATCCAGACATTTTTATCTTAACATAAACAAGGCGCGAAGGATAAGGAGATTGCCAAGATCTATGTATGTTTATTTCAACTGGAAGATGTAAGCTATTATTATTATGTACTTTTTATGTATAAATATTCTGGCCCGGCCGGAAATATACCGAATATATTAAATTCGTGTGCTGCGTGCCTTCGTTAGTTCAATGCTCCGTGTGGCGCGTCGATGTCACTCACATTTATAATATCGTCACCGCTCTTCTCTATGTAGAATATAATTTTAACTCTTTATTTTGCACCGTTAAAGAAAATATTACAAAACAACAACTTATAAATAAAATATGCTTAAAGCAATCTCTACCAGACAACCTTCCGATGGAAGAGACAATGTTAACATGATTTATGGGAGTTTAGGTGTAAGGTATGCTGCTTGTACATATTATGTACTATACACTAAAATGTATGGCTGTGTAAATCTAATGAGTGATTCTCTCTACTAACCTTCGACAATGATGTAGAAGTCGTTCCCGGGCTCGCCCTGGCGCACGATGGTTTCGCCGTCCGTGAACGAGGCCGGCTCCAGCGCGTCCGCCACCGTCAGCCGCTCCCACTTCTCCAGGCTCTCTGGAAATGTACCGCAAATACATTTCAATTTTCCCCTTATTTTTAACTAGCTGTTCCCGCGCTTCGCTTCACCTTAAAAAGTTTTCCCGTGGGAATTCCGGGATAAAAAGTAGCCTATGTTCTTTCAAACGGTCTAGACCATATGTATACCAAATTTCATTCAAATCCGTTCAGTAGTTTTGGCGTGAAAGAGTAACAGACAGACAGACACAGTTGCTTTCGCATTAATAATGTTACTATTAATCCAATTGTAACCATTTAAAACCTCATACATTACGTTATTTTTTTGATTGGCCATTGATCCAGTACCTTTCCCACCAAACAACCAATCAAAACAACAAACCCACCTAATATAGACACGCGTGAGAGGAACTCGTCATACATCCGTCTCTTCCTAATAGTAGAGCCCATGAGTATGCGTCGGTAGGAGTCCCGGTCCAGCCCCCACAGCTTCAACGCCGTCCGCGCGCGCACCGTGGCCGCTCGTGGAGTGCCGTAGATTAGGGCTAGTTCACCGAAACTGCCGCCTTCGCTTATCATTGTCACTGGCTCGCCGTTTACTAGCACCTGTAAAGATATAAAAAAAAATATTTTATTATCTTGTGGAGGAGGTTAAATATTTTTGTGATCTTGTGAAACTTGTGGAGGAGTTTTTCTGTGAGAGTAGTTTCTGTGATAATTCGTTTTTATTTTTATTTTAGACAAAGATGAGTTGAGGCTGTAGATGGCTGTCCCATTTGGTATAACAGAGTTTGTTTTATTGATTCAATGACCTTCACAAAAGCTGTGTTTCCATGTGTAGATTATTGTAAGATTTTTTGAGGAGTTTCCACATCTGATATTGAATGGATTTTGGTGTCTTGAGAGAATAATATTTAACACAAAGTGAATTTAATTCATCACTTACCTCTACTTCTCCAGAATCAACTATATAAAAATTGTCTCCCTCGTCACCCTGCCTGATAACAGTTTCTCCGGGAAGACATTGCACCGGGAACATGGCATCAAACATGTCCGCTCGCTCCGACTCATCCAGGTGAGTGAATAGTACATTAGATGCTATGGCCCGGGACAGAGCACCCATTGTTTTGTAGTCTTTTGGCACCACCTGGAAATAGAAATCATTACATAATTAATTTGATTAAAAGCATTTGCAATGGCAATGATTACAATAAAATAAAAAATAACATAAGCCAATTATTGACAAACAAAATATCATACCAGCAATATTTTTATTGGTAACATTGAGATTGAGCTACAATTTAGCAGCTCACCCATCAACTTATTTTATGTTAGATTGATTGACTTTCATTATGATATTGATGTTGACCCACTTAGCACACATAACCAGTAATAACACCCATCTTACCTCATATTTAGCTGTATGGTTTCTAGTGACTTATTTTTAGCATAACCTGAGTTTAGTCTGAGAAAAATGATCTCTTACCTCAGAAAGTAAGTAGAGTAAAAAACAAAAAAAAACCTGTTGTAAAATGATAAGTCCACATAGCAAGACCTACCTTCTTAACATAGCTAGTAGCATCCTCCTCGGTCACGGGCTCGGCGCTGATGCCACCGCGGCGCCTCGGGGGCAGGCCGCCGGGCACGGGCAGCGGGGACAGCTCCCCGTCTGCCTCGCCCTCCGACAGCGCCGCTGCAGCCTGGGCTGCCTTCACTTGTTCCTGGAAATTAGGATCCGGTTCCGTTTAAAGTGGTGTGGAATATTGGGGTGCAATCCAGGAGGTTTGTTTATGTAGTCAAGTTTTGCATAACAAGTGACTAAATTATGTCAACATGAAGACACCATAATGTCATTATGTTATGATTATGATATTGTGAGTGCTTACCCTCTCCAGCTTTTGAAAGTGTTGTCTCAAGAATGTGACAGGATTTTCAGGTTTGTTTACGCAAAGCTGTACGATGCACTCTTTCAATAATACTTGAATGTTGTGGCTCTGAATGTAGCTTTCACACTCGAGCAGACATTGTTCCTCCTCCATTTCAGTAGAAACAACCTATGAATGTAACCTATCCTCCGTTCTATTAGTAATCAGAGAGACATGATAATTTTCATATTTATCTACTTAAAAATAAACGAATAAAAGAGAAATTCACACAAAGGTATTTTTATCCTCAACTTCAACTTCACATCACAGCAAATGTCAAATTGTTATCATCGAAACGATTCAAATGATTGATATATGATATGATTCACTTCACTCACTCAGGATTGAATCAGAAGGTATCCCATACACTTAATAACTTGTCGGACAAAAAACCAAGCCCAACTCTATGGGAGCTCTATGGGCAAAATTTTGTTTGTGTATGTTTTTAGTACCATAGAGAGTGAACGAAAAAGGAAGAACGACATCGACTGTGCAATTTAGTGAACAAGTCAAATTTTGGAAAAAAAAACAGTAAAAAACAAAGATGGAAGCTGCAAGTGTTGGTGTCGGCGGTAAAAATCATTTAGAAATTGTTTTATCAGAGGCTGAACTCGGTAATATACCGAATCCAGTCGCTAATAAAATAAATGGCTACATTGAACAAAAATTTGAGGAGTATCTAACATCCAAGGCGCTTCATGAAACCAGCAAATCACAAATAGGTAAGATGCCGGTGATCATGCGTTGTTCGTTGTTCATGAAAATGCTGTTTGCTATAAGAATATAATTTAGATGGTGCCTATTTATGATGCTAGACATATTACGCTAGTCTTTTCGATAATATTTAAGTTCATAAAGAGAAAGGCAAATTTAACCTACAAACGAAGGTAGGCTACATGGCAAAATGTTGGCATTCCGCATTCACTCCTTTATACGTTTTCGTTAGTTACCTTCGACATCATCCTCGGGGTTCGAGGATCTCGTAGACCAGCATTTAGTGTAAATTGAGAGAAGCAGAATTTCTGACTGTTGCCATTATAACTACCGGTATCATGGTATCATTGGTATATCCAATATTTTTCAAAGAAAACTGTGGCTCACCTAATGCACTAATAAATAACCATTCATTGCTTTTGCCTGTTTAGAAGTGGATTGATATTTTTAATAACAAAAATAAATACCCTGGGGGTAGTCAGGAAAGACTGGAAAGCAGGTCAATCATTTTCAGTACAATAATTATTTGTAAATGATGGATATAAAATCATCAGTACTTACCTATATTAAAAATTTGTAAGTGGTTACAACATATACAGATTATTTATTGAGAAGAAAATATTGATTTGGAATGAAAACATAGATATGATATACATATCACCACTATTTGTCTCAAATCTACTTCTACCATCTGTATGAAGGCCCTAGGGCCTCTACATATGTATCTTAAATCTTTGCATATGTCTATAAATAAATGGATTTCCATTACCGGAGTGTTATTATGACACCACTGTGTTATTTCACAACCACATCGTCACTGCTGGGGCATGGGTCTCCTTCCAATGAAGGGTTTTAGGCCCAGAAAATAACCACTCTAAATAGGTCACCCATCCAGTAAGTGACTGCCATGTGTTGCTTAACTTCAATGATCTGTTGTTAATCACTGAAGCTAGCTTGACTATGGACGCTTCTAAGAGCACTGTGTACTGGGACCTCAATGAATGGTGCATTTAGGTAGACGCTCGTTTAGCCTGGGCCTGATATCAAAAAAGTTTTTTTAAATCTTTATTATTAGGATAATTTTGCATTTATAATATAAGTAAGATTGTTGGATTTTGGATTATAAGACATTGATAGCCCTTTCTTTACTATTCTTATTTTTTACCAGTTTTAGTATTCCATGCCTCATTACATAACAGAACCCTTCGTCCCACTTTTGTGGAGGCCAGTTTTAATATGTCTCATTAACATTCTTATCAACTTTGAAATTCGGAAAGTAGGAATGATATGAATAAAAGGTTAGAAAAATTAAATCAAACTTTTAAGTAAAGCTCGTGAGCTTATGCTCACTACTACTGATGAATAAAAAACTCTCTGGGATTTATTATGCTCCATTTATAAGTATACTCAAGTAATGATTCCACTGTGTTTGTTGTTTATTTTTTCTTGACAAAAACTTTCCTTTTTATGTTTTCAGATGACAAGATCTCTGAATCGGAAACAAAAGCAGTTGAAACATCGGAAAAATATGAAGAAGCCTCGAGGAAGTTGGCCGCCGCGGAAGAAACCATCGCCGAGTTCGGGAAGCAGGTCGAGACTCTCAATCAAGAACTGGAGAAGGCTCGAGACAAAATAACCCGCTTGGAAAATGAAACCATTTCAATGAAAAGCTCTCGCGATGCGGCCATTGATGAACGGAATGACTTGACGCGCATCCTGCAGCGGCGCGACGCGGAGGTGGACCGGCTGTCGGCCAGCGAGGCCGCGCTGGCGCAGCAGCTGCGCGCCGCCATCGACGCCAAGTGCGAAGCCTTCGCCCTCAATGATGAAATACAAAGCAAAGAACTGTCTCTACAATACCGCGAGAAAAGGATTGAACAGGAAAGAGTCTTACTCAACTCACAAATCGCCGGCTTAACTGAAGAAGTAAACAGGCTAACATCTGAACTACAAACTTTACGACTGAACAACACTAGCAGGCTTATCAATCTGGAGACCCAACTAACTGAAAAGACGGAAGAACTAAACGCAGCTAACGAAACTATCGCCCAATTAAATGAAGTTAAAAAGAACCTTAACATTCGCGCCGAGAGTTTATCGCAACGCCTTATGGAGCAGAGAGAAATTGAAAACAAAATGACTGAAAACTACAAAAAAGAACTGGAAGCAAAGACTAAATTGGCAGATCTGTTTAAAACAATGCATGATGATGCGGAGTCGAAAACAATGGAAATGACTGAAGGCATAGGGGAGTTGCAGAAGATGTTGAATGAAGCAACAGAGAAATATGGCGAATTGGAAACTAAATTCAAGCAAGCTGAAATGGATCATGAAGAATTATTAGAAAAGAAAAATGAAATCATCTCATCATTGAAGAATGAACTTGAGCATGCTAATGATCTACTAAAAGCTGCTAATGCTCAGAACTTGGACATTGCTCTGAGTGACTTGGCTCCATCTGCTGCTACAGCTAGCAAGCTACTGAAATCAGGCATGTCATTAACACAAGTATATTCGCAACTAGTAAAGGTAACTGAAGAACTTACTCAAGAAAAAGAAGAGAATAGGCGACTTAATATTACTATCAACACTATCGTCCAAGAACTAGAAGAAAAAGCTCCTCTTCTTCAGAAACAGAGGGCTGAGTATGAAGAAGCTCTCGAAAGCAATGCTGCTCTTACACAGCAGATAGATTCTATCATAACAGAGTGCAACAGACTGAGGGATGATTATAGTGAATCAAACAAAATAGCGAACCATTACAGTCGCGAAAACTCAAGGCTGAAGGGTGAACTAGCCGATTTAGGGCGACAAGTTTGCTTCCTACTAAAAGAAATAGAACAGAGTCGTGGTAATACTATGCCAAACGGCGATCATGACGCATCTAACAATGCTTCTAATACGTCAGACATAAGTTCGTCCCGTGTGATTTCTAAAACATTAGTCACCTTTAGCGACATTCAGGAGTTGCAGACTAATAACCAGAAGTTATTGCGTATGGTTCGCGAGCTGACAGAAAAGCAAGAAGAGTTTGAAAGTCACAAGGAACAATTCGAAAGTGGAGAAATGCAAGGTAAAATTGAAGCTTTGACTAACAGAGTCACTGAATTAACCGAAGCACAAGACCGCCAAACTAAGATGGTAAATGGTCTCATCAGGCAAAGAGATATGTTCAAAAAACTGTATCACGATCTCATGAAAGGAAAGCGACATGAGGTATCAAATACAAGTTTACTAGGAGCTTCAGATTGCGAGGATAACGACATGTCCCAAATGGATGTGTCACAAGAAAAATCTTCAAAGCAAGCTACCCCAGATCCCTCGGCATTCGAGGTTAAATACAAAGAAGCTGAAAAACAGCTAGAGCTTCTGAAAGAAGAGTTTAAAACATACAAAGAAGAAAAGGTTACAAATGAGAGAATGTTGTTCGAACAGATTGACAGCATGAGGCAAGAAGTTTCAAAACTAACAGCCGCCAACAGCAAATGTTCCTCAACTTCCGAATACAACAATGAAAGACTTAAAATATTACAAACAAATATTACAACATACAAAAAACAAATAGCTTCTCTAGAAGAAAAGAACAAAGCATACAATGCTACTATTGCCAAACATGAAGTTTCATTGCAACATCTCAGAGATGAGGCACTAAACGCACAGAGTAAACTGGCTGCATCTGAAATAACAGTAGAAAACTTGAAACTTGAAGTCAAACTTCTGAAAGACATGGAAGTGCGTATACGGACTGAAAAGGAAATATTAAATCGCGAACGGCAAGGTCAAGCCGTTTTACTGAAGAATCTGGAGTTGATTAAGGCAAGCATAGAGCGCGTGGAAATTGAGAATCATTCTAAAGTGGAGTCCCGACTGGATGAAGCCACTCGCGAGTGCGCGGCGCTGCGGCGGCGCCTGCAGGAGGAACAGGACCGCTTCCGCGAGCTCGCGGCGCACCTCGAGCGGCAGACCGACACCGCCAAAACACGCATGCAAGAGGAAAAAGACGCCGCCGACGCACTCAGGACAGAAGTCACTCAGCTCAGGGAAGATCTAATACAGAAAAACAAATCCAATGAAGAACTAGCCAAGAAACTCAAAATAGCACTGTCACCAAACTCTGACGGCACCTTTGACTCAGTTAAAAGAATCAAAGAACTAGAAAATAGAGTTTCCGACAAGGATGCCGAGATCAAATCCCTGCAAGAGCAGCTGAAGATTTCAAAGGAACATATCAAACAGTACTGTGATATCTCTGAATGTGCTGAGAAGGAGCTAAAGAATTTGAGTGCCGAGTACAGCGCTTACAAGGCGGAAACCGAGCCTAAACTCGCCGCGTACATACAGAACTTGCAGACTCTACAAGACAAGTGTTCGGAGCTGGAGGCGGAGTTGTCCCTGCACGGGTCGGGCGAGCACTCCGGTGTCAACTCGCACTTGAGGAACGAACTCACGCAAGCCAAGGAGGAGCTGAGCGCCGCGCGGGTTGCCCTGGACACCTGCCGAGTGGAGCTCACCGGCTGTCGCGAGGAAGCCACTAAGATGGCTCAAGTGGCACAAGCCGCAGAGGAGAAATATGCACACGAGATGATGCTACATTCCACTGATATTCAGACACTAACACAAGTCAAGGAAGACCTTTCTAGAGCCCAGAATGAAATCAATGAGCTGGTTTCTCTTAAGAATAGTGCTGTTGAGAAAATGGAGACTGAGAAGCTGTCTTGGGCGGAAAGAGAAAAGATGATCACGGCTGAAAACGAGCAACTGTTGCAACGCTTTAAAGATCTGAATGATCAAAATGCTTTACTTCATGATCAAATTCAAGCACTTGGAACTCAGCTCTCCATAACACATGCTTCTAAGTCCATGTCAGAGAGCATGAACGAGTCCGGTCATGACTCCACTATTAACGTATCTGTCAATGAAGATGATATTAAATCATCTGAACAACTCTTCCAAATTGTTAAATTCTTGCGAAAGGAAAAGGATATCACCATGGCTAAGTTTGACATTCTCCAAGCCGAGACTATGCGAGTGAAGTCGCAACTTGAAATCACCGAGAAGAAGCTCGACGATACTAAATTAGCTCTAGCAGCCGAAAGAGAAAAGTCCGAAGTCAGCATGGTGACGCTCAACAGACAATCTGATATCCTCAGAAAAGTGGAGACACTGAATGCTCTCACTGACAGCAACAGAATACTCAGGGAAGAGCGTGACACGCTGACAGCTCGAGTGGATGAGCTCATGGCTAACACTAAAGCGTTGGAAGAACAAATATCTCCACTGCAAGAAAGGATTTCGGAGCTAACATCTAAGAACGAAACCCTTTTGTCGGAGAATTCTGCTCTGAAGGCGGACTCTGCGCGCTGGAGGAGCCGAGTGAACGCACTGGTCGAGCGAGCCAACAAGACCAGCCCCGAGGACTGGAAGCGACTGCAGAACGAGCGAGAGACACTAGCCAAGATGCTCACTGCCGAGAAGGAAACCGTTTCCAAACTCAGTGACGAGCTCGGAAAAGTCAAGGTCGAGAAGTCGAAGCTAGAGGAACAGTACTCCATACTATCACGGCAACAAACCTCATTAGTTGAAAACAACAAGAAGATGAATGAGGAACTACAGACCCTCAAGGATGACATGGCCCGTCTAACTGAAGAGTTGACGAAAATTAAGGCCGAATTTGCAGCGTGTAATGATAATAATACTAAGCTAAATGAAGATCTAGCGGCCAAGGAGGCTTCATTGAATGACATAAGAAATAAAGAAATGCAAATTAGGAAGATCGCTAAGAAGTACAAAGCGCAGTATGAGGAGTTAGCGAAGACGTCGGAGGAAGAGAAAAAGAAGACTGAGGGCGAGACGGCGGCGGCGGACGCGGCCACTGCAGAGAGCTCGAAGAAGATGGAGGAGCAGCTGGCAGAGCTGCAGGCGCAACTGGAAACAGAGAGAGAAACCAACGAGAAGCTCAAACAAGACCTGGAGGCGTTGAGGACAGCCAACAGCGACAAGGAGGAAAAGGCGAAGCAGGTCCTCAAACAAGCCAAAACCAAGATCGTTCAACTCACAGAAGTCAAAAACACGCTTAGTCGAGAGCTCAGCGAATCGCGTAGCAAGATCGAGGCTATAGAGCAGAGCAGCCGCGACGAACAAGAGGTCAGACTGGCGGTGATTAAATCGCAGTTTGAAGGGCGACTGACTAGACTGGAGAAGGAGAAGGGCGAGGCCCAGGACAAGGCGCGAGAGGTGGAGGCTCTTCAGCAGAAGATCGGCATCCTGCAGCGCCAGCTGGCGAGCCAGGCCTCCGCCGCCAAGCAGCAGACCGCGGCCGAGAAGACCACCAGTGACCCGCCCACCGCTAATATCAAGCCTATGGCTGGTGAGTTATACATTTATTTCATTTTCTTTAAGTATACACTCATACATTACGTATTATATTGTAAATAATAGTTCCTTGGTTATTACAGTTATAAATTTCATTGCTTTGCCTCAAATCCTAAAATCTGTTGCTGCCTTGCTTTGATAACTATCAAAGCAAGGCAGCAACAGATTTTAGGAGTTAGGCACGGACAGAAAGTTGCAACAAAAGATTTAAAAGGTTGACCTAAGTTGAAAGGTCCATATTCCATCCATGCAACTCGACATTCGTCCAATAGTTTAAGTTCGTTCGTTCGCTACCAACAATTGATAAATAACTGCTGAAAACTCAAACATATTTAAAAAAACGCACCTGGAGCCACCAATTAAAGCTTACCACCGAAGTAGACTAATGTCCAAACGCAAAACCTCATATAGGTACCTAGCTATACATTACTATTACAGTCCACTAAAATATCGAATAGGGTAAAAGCAATTTTTAGTCTAAATAAAATCATTACAAGGTTCGCACGTCTTTCAATCAAAAGATCCTCCACGCAAAATTCAACCTTACGGCCTTAACATTATGGTCCTAACCGAACCGCATGCGTGTGAGCCACCGACCGGTCGCGAGTGAGCCGAGAGCAAAAGCCGTGAGATAAGGAGTGAATAGACGAACATTTTATTGCAAAAATAAGTGTTATAAATTATTGGACATTCAAATTAACTTTGTGAAACACATGTTGTTAACTTTATTATAACAGTTACAGTGAACTATATACGCATAAACACCTATAACTGAGTGAGAATTTAGTGTACCTAAACGGATTGCAGTGTTTTAATGAATAAACTGAGCGAGTCATCGTGGTTTAACGGATATTAAATCACTACACACATTATAACCTGCGTGTCCTGCGACGCTATTACAATACGGTGTTTACCTACAATACCTACCAAGTGTTTTGCGTTATATAAGTTATATTTAAAGCAAGTTAACAATGGAGGATCTACTTATATGTCAGCACGAGCTTCTGGAGACCCTAAAAAGAGCTGAAACTAATTACAAAAAGACGCCTAAGGAGAGGATTAAGAGAAGTTACATAGAAACGAGGTTAGAAACATTAGAACAGCTGTGGAAAGACTTTAAAGACGGTCATAAGAGTATTATTGTGAAAATTACTAAACAAGAAGACAGAGAAGATTCATATTTCGAAGAAAATACCTATGAAACCTTTGAAGAGTTGTACACACAATACAAGGCCACCTTAAAGGAGCATCTTCAGCCATTCTTGGAGCCATCTACTCCTTCTTCACCACCTCCTCACACTTCTACACCGATGGGTAATGTACAGAAAACATTAGATGATGAAGTTAAGTTGCCTATGATCGAAATACCTAAGTTCAGTGGCAAGTATGAAGAATGGCAGACGTTCTACGACTTATTTTCTTCACTCATACACAACCATAAGCGCTTATCACCTGTACAAAAGTTACATTACTTAAAGGGTAACTTAGTTGGAGAACCAGAAGCAATGTTACGCAATTTTACTACAACTAATGCAAACTATACTGAGGCGTGGAACCTATTAGTGAAGCGATACAACAACAAGAGATTTAATTGCAATGCATTATTGAAGTTATTATTTACACATAAATCAATCAACACGGAGTCGGCGAGTTTAATTAAACAATTAGTAGACACCTTTTCTACCTGTTTGAATGCTTTGAAAAATATGGAAGTGCAAACTGATACCTGGGACTTGTTGATTGTCTACTTGGTCGTATCAAAGTTGGATACTGAGTCTATGAGACAGTGGGAACAGCATCTAAGCGGAAGCAGCATTGAATTGCCTACCTGGTCGGAACTGCGAGACTTTCTAGAAGCTAGATTCAGATCATTAGAGATGATAGACAATAATAAGATCACTACGCAGAGGACAAGTCAACCTAAACCTATTGTGAAACCTAAGACCTTCCATACAAACATGCACAGAGACGTGAAAACACACGACATCAAGTGTGCAATGTGCAGCGGAGAGCACTACATCTACAATTGCAAGAAATTCGGAGAGATGCCTACTAACGAGAGACAGAACTTCGTGCAGTCCAACAAGCTATGCTTCAACTGCCTCGCGCCGTCCCACTCGGTGCTGAGGTGCCGGCAGGCGGCGTGCTGCAGGCGCTGCGGGCGGCGCCACCACTCACTCCTGCACTTCGAGCGAGAGCAGAACACGGAGAAGCCCACTGAGAGTCAAACTACGAGTACATCTACAGGTATTTCGAGCGAGTCGTCGTCGAGAGGTAAGCCTTTGTCTAATGATACACACATTGTAACCAATTTTTCTAGTGAGCAAATGAAACCTAACTGTGTACTTTTAGCTACTGCTAATGTGATAGTTGAGAGTAAAAATGGTTGCAAATATATGATTAGAGCTTTATTAGACCAAGGGTCACAGGCATCATTTGTCACAGAGGCGACCGTTCAATTACTTAATCTTAAACGAGAATCAGTAAGTGGTTGGGTGTCAAGCTTGGGAGACGGGCAAACGAGAATTAAACACATGGTCTCACTTTGCGTGAAATCACGCCACAATCCCAAAGCATCAGTTCGAGTAGAAGCGTACGTACTACGTTCACTTACAACACTTTTACCCACTACTAAACTTAGCACACCTGACGGGTTAAACTTCGAGAATTTAGAGTTAGCTGACCCAGGGTATGCCACACCAGGGAGAATCGACATTCTACTTGGAGCGGAGATCTACAGCGACGTTCTACTGGACGGCGTCATCAAACATCCAAAAGGTAACTTAATGGCACAGAATACTATTCTAGGTTGGGTGTTATCTGGAAGGATATCTCGAGAACCAATCACCGCGCAGAGAAACATCACAAGCTTGCATGTTCATGTTAAAGAAGATGAGATGCTGAAGCTATTTTGGGAGTTAGAAAACGAACCTAATAAAATAGAAAAGAGATTGTCAAGAGAAGAAGAAAATTGTGAAGAGTTCTACAATGCTACAACAGTTAGAGACGAGGAAGGAAGGTATGTAGTAAAGCTTCCATTTAAAAGCGAGAACCCAGAGTGTCAAAATGGTCGATTGAGAGAAGTAGCTGCCAAGAGATTCGAGTACTTAGAGAGAAAGCTGAATAAAAACACTAAACTTCGCGAAGAATATCATAAGGTAATGGATGAATATATACAATTAGAGCATATGGTTCCGGTGCAAGCAGCTGATATCGACAATCCTAAAGCAGTGTATCTTCCTCATCATGCTGTACTGAGGGATGATAAAGACACAACAAAAGTTCGAGTTGTTTTCGACGCATCGTGTAAAGGTGTGAATAACAAGTCGCTCAATGATGATCTCCTAGTAGGTCCTAAATTACAACAAGACTTACGATACATCTTGATGCGTTGGAGAACACACAGAATCAGTATAACAGCAGATATTGTCAAAATGTATCGAATGGTACGCGTAGCTGATGAAGATACTCACTACCAGAGAATATTGTGGAGAGATGCACCAGACAAGCCGATTGAACACTACAGACTTTTGAGGCTAACATTCGGGACTGCTTGTGCACCTTATCTTGCTGTGAAATCTTTACAAAGGCTAGCAGACGATGAGAAACATAAATATCCACTCGCTGCAGAGATAACAAAGACGGATTTCTACATCGATGACCTTTTGACAGGATGCGACACTGAAGAAGAAGCACTAACAATCTACAATGAGATGAATAACTTAATGAGAGCAGGTGGGTTCGACCTTCAAAAATGGAGTAGCAACAATGAAAACGTGATGAAATACATAAGTGAGAACAAGCGAGCTGATCAAGAAGTTCCCCTCAAGGTCAACAGTTTGGTGAAAATACTAGGAGTGTGTTGGAATCGGGATACAGATAGTTTTGAATACACATTGAATATGTTAGAGCCGAGACAGCCGATTACCAAACGTCATATTCTTTCTGAGGTAGCCCAACTGTACGACCCTGAAGGATGGATTGCGCCTGTCGTCGTTGTGGCGAAAATGATCATACAGAAGTTATGGAAGACAGGCCTAGACTGGGATGATTCTGTAGAAGGTGAGCTACTTGAAGAGTGGTTAACTTACAGACAAGATTTGAGCAACATTAAACACATCACGATACCAAGGTGGTCACACAACTCCACTACGTCGAAGACGGAGTTACATGTGTTCGCAGACGCTTCCCAGGCAGCTTATGGAGCAGCAGTTTATATCCGAGTCGTTGAAAACGAAAACGTTTATGTGAGCCTCATTACTGCCAAAACCAAAGTTGCGCCTGTGGAAAAGCAAATTTCTATTCCTCGACTAGAGTTATGCGGCGCAGCTATGGCAGCTGCACTAATCTCAGAAGTTTCTCAGGTATTGAACATCAACAAGGAAAATCTGCACGCGTGGACAGACTCAACCATCGTCTTGGCATGGTTGAAAGGCGGAGCAAGTAGATGGAGCACATTCGTGAGCAACCGAGTGTCCACTATACTCAACATATTAGACTACGAGCAGTGGGGTCATGTTGCTACAGACATGAACCCAGCAGACTATGCCTCAAGAGGATTACCAGCTTCACAATTATCGAGTCAGTCATTATGGTGGAGCGGTCCCGCTTGGCTATCTGAAAACGACATCAATGTCAGCACACCAGACATTGAAGATACTCAAGAAGAAGAGAAAGTTAAGACTTTAACCGCTTTGATAAACACAGAAGATGAGCTAATTTGGACAAAATTTTCTAACTTACAGAGAATGTTGAGAGTTATTTCTTTTGTAAACT
This sequence comes from Plutella xylostella, assembly GCF_932276165.1. Lineage (NCBI taxonomy): Eukaryota > Metazoa > Arthropoda > Insecta > Lepidoptera > Plutellidae > Plutella > Plutella xylostella. The sequence continues at coordinate 4,925,853 of NC_064009.1, read as the reverse complement.
CCGTAATCTTTGCCCCCTTCTTGATGAAAGTGGCATATAGTCGGCGGTCGTATCCAACAATCGCATACGGACTATGACACACAGCATCCTATAATATTACCTGCTACGAGTCATCTTAGCAGACTAATTATTGTAGATGCCCACCAGAAGACAATGCACGGAGGACCCCAACTAATGCTGAATTATTTGAGGTCTAAATTCTGGATCATGCGAGCGAGAGACCTATGCAAGAAGAGTTATCGAGAGTGTGTAACGTGCATCCGATATTCTGTGAAGAATACTACTCAAATGATGGGACAGTTTCCAGAAGTGAGACTGAAACCCAACAGACCCTTCAAGTCAGCAGGTGTCGATTACGCAGGACCCATAAACATTAGGTTTTCACCCGGTAGAGGTTCGAAATCCTACAAGGGATACATATGTTTATTTGTGTGTATGGTGACCCGCGCCATCCACCTTGAAGCTGTCACGGACCTGACTTCAAAGGGCTTTATCGCAGCATTTAGGCGATTCACTGGAAGAAGAGGCCATTGTTATGACCTCTATAGCGACAATGGCACCAACTTTATCGGCGCAGACAAGCAGTTGAGAGAGATGTTCAACAGCGCCAAATCTACATTTCCAGGTGAGTTAGCAGAGTTACTAAGTTTAGAACGCACCACATGGCATTTCATCCCCCCCCGGGCCCCGAACTTTGGCGGAATTTGGGAAAGTGGAGTGCGCAGTACCAAGACACATCTAAAAAAGGTAATCTCAGACACTACACTTACGTACGAGGAACTAGCTACCGTCTTATCCCAAGTGGAGGCTTGTTTAAATTCGCGGCCAATAACTGTGCTGAGTGACAACCCGAATGACCCCCTCCCCTTGACACCGGGCCACTTTCTGATAGGTGAACCTTTATTAAACTTGAGCGATGAGAACTATACACTATATAATTCAAATCACCTAGAAAGATGGAGATTAGTTCAAAAAATGGTCACCGATTTCTGGAACAGGTGGTATAAAGAATATTTGGTAACGTTAAATCAAAGATATAAGTGGAACACAAAGAATGCTGAGCCAGAAATCGATGATGTAGTTATATTAAAGGAAGACAATATTCCACCTAGCAAGTGGATTTTAGGCAAAATTGTACAAAAACATGTCGGTCCTGATAATATTACACGCGTTGTATCCGTCAAGTGTAAAAACGGCATCTTTAAAAGACCTGTGAGTAAAATATGTGTCTTACCTGTAAATAAACTTAGCACCTAATTACTATAATTAGTTATCGGAGTAAAATTAAATGATAAAGTTATAAAAATAACTACTCAAATTATCTTTACCTACCTAAGTATTATGTAATCTTTGTGCCTATAGCTACTTATAAACTAGATTATAATACTTACCTTTGAACTTATAAACTAAAGTAATAAATGTAGGTACTTACCTTCATACTTACCTTACCTGTTGCTTATATGCTACATTAACTAATGTGTATACCTACAAAATAAGAAATCTTAGTTACATACTTACCTGTGTCATAATAAAACTCATAAGTTCATAAACCTGAGTTGTTATATATCAATTGTTATTTTTGTGTTAGTATATAGTATGGTGGGCGGTTAAATAAGAAATTCATATTTAAACTTAGCCATGTATTTACATAAGAATGTCAGTCACTAGTTCTTTAAATTGAGTACCTATGTATAAGTACATCTGTTGTTTTAAAATACATACACCATACTTGCTTAATAATTAAGTCATAAAACACATTGTGTTATTATTCCTTGAGTTAGGTATCTTATATTGTACTTAAATATTTCAAGTTTCGTTGCATATTTTGTGTTTACTTAGTGATTTTGTATTTAAATTGTTTAAAGAACTGCGTCCTTTGGTGGGCGGAATGTCCAAACGCAAAACCTCATATAGGTACCTAGCTATACATTACTATTACAGTCCACTAAAATATCGAATAGGGTAAAAGCAATTTTTAGTCTAAATAAAATCATTACAAGGTTCGCACGTCTTTCAATCAAAAGATCCTCCACGCAAAATTCAACCTTACGGCCTTAACAACTAATTTGCTAACACTTCCAGGCGTAGCGCAACAGAGCGTGTCAGCGAGCCGTCGCGGCGGCGAGACGCCCCTCGCCTCCATCCGGCCGATGGCTCAAGTCGGGCCGACGGCCCCGCATGATGCACACACCACGGAGTACATGCCGGCCTCGTCGTCGCGCCCGCTGCCGCGCGCCGCCGTCGCCGCCTCCACCGCGCCGCCAGAGTCTACGCAGGTCAATATTACAAAACAATACACTTTATTTGCACCAAGAACAAAAATTACAAGAAACAAAACTTAGAAATAAAACAGTACAAAGAGGCGACCTTATTGAATATTAGATAGATAGATAAATAAATAAATAAATAATAAAAAAATAAATAAATAATTCTTTATTGCACACTAACACAGAAATTACAACAGGATGGCATATGCACAACATAGAAGTTAGAATTGGCGGCCTTATTACTAAGTAATTAACATTAAATGGAGTTCGTTAGGGTTCCGTGTACCTCAAAAGGAAAAAAGGAACACTTAGTTTTTGAGTTGGCGTATATCAGACGTTAGGTCATGTGTAATGCGCTCTAAAAGTAAACACAAAGCTCTCTTAAGTATTTTTTTACATCAGAATACTGCATGGACCATACGTGGGTAGGAGCTAAGCTGGCAGAGCTTAAAACAATGAAACATGTAAAAAATATATACTCTAAACTGATACTAAAGTTCCACTCAAGAGAGCCACATAGGTGTAGGAGCGGCACTCCCAGATTTATAATTGCTGGAAAGCTGGCTCAAGTGTTAGATACGTACTATTACATAGAATATCATTTATTTGTTTCTTGCTTCCATCTTCTTCAAAAGCGCAGGACCATTTCTTTATGAACATAGCTAATGTTGAGGTTCATGTAATGTAACAGTTGTTATTTTATTTACCCAGGACATGGACACGAGCGAGGCGGGCGGCGCGGGCTCCAGCGACGCCGCGCAGTCCTCGTCCTCTGCACACTCGCAGACGCCGCAACAGGTAATTATGTTTTATACTGTTGATCCTCCTCTAAGTAGTATAGAATCACTATCAGTCGTACAAAGAAGACCATACCTACAGACCTAAAAAGATTGTTTGTAATTAAAAATGTAACCCTGATAGATATTACTAAGTTCTATCCATCCATTGTGTATAATACTGGAAGCGGCCATGATGGTTTTCCGATTTCGTAAGAGATTTTCATTCATAACAGGAGCAATGGTTCTGAATGTGAACTACACAGTATTTTATTAGTAAACTACAACTAAGAATGAAGTGACCCACTACCACTTTTTTGTTATCTAATCTAAGAACATTTAATCTATTCCAGGCAGTGGCGCTGGTACTGCCGCGGATAGAGCAGCCGGCGGGCGCGACCAGCTCGGCCGCGGCTGTGGCGTCCGTCCCCGCCAGTACCTCCGCCGTCGCCACCGCCGCCGCGCCGCTACCCGCCTCTGGTAATATATTACTTTCAATTTAGTATCAATAGTATGGTCAGAATGTAGACATAAAATAATAAAAAATCTGTAATAATCAGTCTTGAAGCCCACATTTTCCACGAGTTATTAGACGTAAAACAATTTCCTGTGAGAATTCGTCCTTTTAAAGTTATCTCCACACTAACAAAAATAGCATACGGATACGCCACACGATACAGTAAATCTCACGTTGATTGTGCTTGCTCATCGACATTATCAGTCAACAATCTTAAACTGCTGTGCAGGCAGGACCCTACCAAAGCCCGCTAGTACTAGCAATATTTAAGTATAATTACTATAAATTTAATATAACCATATTTCTCCCCAACAGGCAGCGCAGTAGCGGCGGCCGAGACCCGCGCCGAGGGGGCCGGCGTGAGCACGTCGCACGCGCCCGAGCGGCCCGCCAAGCGGCCGCGCGTGCAGCCGCGCCCGCCGCCCAGCGCCAAGCGGACCCGCGTGCAGGTCACTATCACCCTTGTTGCACTAGCTAATAGAGCGCGGTGTTTAAAGCGGGGTGCACGAAAGGAGCCTCCCTGAGTGACGTGTCACCTGGGGCACTCTGTGCAGTTAGGTACCGACTGACGCCAATTTATTGGCCAACCCTAGTTTAGGCTGCCTGTCCACCAAAGCGGAGCGAGGGAGCGGAGCGGAGAAACAGACTAATGAGATTGCATAAAAACTCCGCTCATGCAATTTGCGCTCTGCTCATTGGACATTGGATTTTTGCCTCGCACACCGCGTCGCTACCTCGCTCCGCACTGCTGGACAGGCAGCCTTATATAATGCGCTAGTATTTGTCGCCGACACTTTAAGAAGTGGCCTGTCTGTTTACCTTTCATAACTTTTCCTTTTAATTTACGAACTTATATTGTGTTACTGTGCGTGTATGAGAATGTAATCTTTATAAATAAAATAAAATCATCATCTTAATCCAGGGCTTCGAGCGTTCGGTGGAGGTGGAGTACCAGGTGCCGACGTCGTCGCGCTGCGACCAGGAGGACGAGGGCGTCATCGTCGTGGACTCGGAGGAGGACGACGAGCGCTGCACCGGCACGTTGTACCGGGTGAGTGGCGCGCGTCATTACTGGCGGACTCTAAGGGCCTTACCACAAAAACTTAGACAGTGTTTAACAAGTGTTTAGCGCTGTCAAACGCCTACAAAATCTGTCAAATTTCGTTTTAAACACTTGTTAAACAATGTCTGACGTTTTTTGTGGTAGCACCATAAGGGCCTTACCACAAAAACTTAGACAGTATTTAACAAGTGTTTAGCGCTGTCAAACGCCTACAAAATCTGTCAAATTTTGTTTTAAACACTAGTTAAACAGTGTTTAAAGTTTTTTTGTGGTAGCACAGTAAGCGTTTGGAAAGCCTAGTGTAGGTCTTCCTTAACCGATCGGCGACATAGGTACAAATTTGCGTTTACTGACCTCTACTCGAACGGTGTAATACCCGCACGGGCCTAGTGTAGGTCTGCGTTAACCGAGCGACATACGAACTTGCGTTTACTGACCTCTTCTCGAACGGTGCAACACCCGCACTCGGCATGCAGACGAGGTAATCCAGGGCTTGGAGCGCTCGGTGGAGGTGGAGTATCAGGTGCCGACGTCGTCGTGCTGCGACCAGGAGGACGAGGGCGTCATCGTCGTGGACTCGGAGGAGGACGACGAGCGCTGCACCGGCACGTTGTACCGGGTGAGTGGCGCGCGTCATTACTGGCGGACTCTAAGGGCCTTACCACAAAAACTTAGACAGTGTTTAACACCTGTTTAGCGCTGTCAAACGCCTACAAAATCTGTCAAATTTCGTTTTAAACACTAGTTAAACAGTGTTTAAAGTTTTTTGTGGTACCACAATAAGGCGACATAAGAAACTTGCGTTTACTGACCTCTACTCGAACGGTGTAATACCCGCACGGGCCTAATGTAGGTCTGTGTTAACCGAGCGGCATACGAACTTGCGTTTACTGACATCTACTCGAACGGAGTAACACCCGCACTCGGCATGCAGACGAGGCAATCCAGGGCTTGGAGCGCTCGGTGGAGGTGGAGTACCAGGTGCCGACGTCGTCGCGCTGCGACCAGGAGGACGAGGGCGTCATCGTCGTGGACTCGGAGGAGGACGACGAGCGCTGCACCGGCACGTTGTACCGGGTGAGTGGAGGGATAGATGGCGGCGAGATGTTGCCTTTACGGGTCTTGGACGCGTCGACGACTCGTCAAATATATGCGACCAAGGGTTGCGTCGCAGTCGCGTCGGTTAATGTATGTGAGATACTTCGCGGGCGTATCGTAACGGGAAAACGGCCTTACTAATATCCTCTCGGGCATCCAAGATGTACACCCGGTCACATCAGACCACTATTATGGAAAAATGTAAGCCAAGTTCTCTCTCGATTTACACATAGCGCCGCATAACGCTGTAAATACCGATAGGTATTTTCAGCTTTATGCGGCGCTTTGTGATAAATACCAGGAAACATTAGAAAATACAATCTATCACAGTTTACTGTTGAACATTAGGTCCAAAAATGACTAATCATGTATTATATCCGTAGGAAGGTGAAGAGGAGGAGGAAGAAGACATGGAGGAGGAGCAAGAAGTGGAGGCCGGCGAGGAGGAGGAGGAAGAAGAAGAGGCTGGCGATAGCGAGACCGCCGCCGCCCGGCAGGTGTGTATCTTGTGTACGAGTTGATAAGGCTCATTTTACTTTGAGTACTTTTGGAGGAATTGAAATACGCGTTGCATGCTCTTTAGTTGTGCAGTTACCTACGACCTGTGTATCTAGTGTCTGAGATGATGAGGTGATCACTTTACTTTGACTGGATTTGAAGGAATTGAAATACGCGTGACCTGTACTCTTAGTTCTATAGTTTATATGATTAATTTAGGAACATTAGAAAGAGCTATGCTTCGCTATGCCGGTGTCACATCTGAGAACGTGAAGCATACAATAATTTAAATATGACATGCAGCGCTATGATTTGCTGAGTTATCATCGAACAGGCTGTACGTTCATTTATGTCTCTGAAAGAACACTTTCTAGCGATTATACAGACAATCTAAGTTACTGACAGTATGTAAATAACGCATAACAGATAATACTTTTTCAAATAAAATAATATTTTATGATTGTGTCGCCCCCAGGACTCCCCCGGGCAGTCGCCCGAGGCGGGCGTGGAGGGCGAGCTGGAGGAGGGCGCGGAGACGGCCGAGACGTCCGCCGACAGCGAGCCCGCGCCGCCCGGCCCGCAGATAGAGGCCATCAGCAGCGGCACTGAGCGTGAGTACATACATACATACATAGATATGTCGCAGGCATCTGGTTTAATCTCCTGTTTGATTGAACCGCCAGCCCGTTCATTGGATGACGCTACTCAGTTGAATGTCTAAAGAACAACTCGTCATGTGGTTGACTGTAACGTCCAACGTCTTGACTGAACGTTATTCAGCGAAGTCCTTAAATGGGATATAGTACAGCAACTTTATAATGTCTGGTTAGGATGAACATGACCAGACAAGAATCAACAAAAAGACTATGTTACAAAGCTCTCATCTCACAAATTAACTAAACAATAACAATAAACGTACCTTGATATTGTTGTTCATAATTATCCAGTTTCAGCACATTTTTTTCTTTGAAACTATCCGCCGGCGGTGTAATAATAGGTAAATCCATGTTGTCACACTATTTTAACATAAATAACGCACTTTAAAGCTAATTTATTTGCAAAAAATAACAATACAAGTGCTTTTTGTGTCAGCTGTTCGCTGTTAGACGCCATATTTGTTTTATTCACCACCTGACTGATTTAAAGTCCGCTAACTAGTTGGACGTTTTGTGACGCTTGTACAATCAACGTTCGGCCTAGTCATACAACTGAATAGCGTCATCCAATGAACGGGCTAGCGGTTCAATCAAACAGGAGATTAAACCAGATGCCTACGACAGATATATGAGCTGCATTGCCATTGTATCTCGTAACATAAACAAAACACTCCCAACTTGTCTTTCAGAAATCCATGCCATCCTTGCATGGTAAACAGAGTGCAGGATTTCGTCAACTTTAACATCATAATTATAATATAGATTTTTTCCTAATCTAACAATAATATATGATAAGATGGCGATTACCCGTAGATTAAAGAAAGAACAAATATAACCTGTGTAACTTACTGTGTAAATACTAAACCCGTTACCGTTTATTCATCAATTTAGTCAGTGTTACCGCTACACCATTCCGTTGCTGTCACTTTATCGTTAGTTAATAATCGGACATTAGGTCATAACAATCCCTCCCTCGGCACACTATACTTTTACGCGACCCACAATTATCTTCATATCACTTACAAAGTACATTCTGTTCTCAGCGAGTGGCGCCCTCTCGCTCGGCGGCAGCGGCGGCGACGACGGCGACGACAGCATCGTGCCGTCCACGCCCACGCTCTACGTGCCAAGGAGGAATGACGGGTAAAACAACCTTATTCACTGGCCTTTAGGCATTGTGTGCAGGCTGCATTATGTAGTATAGAAGGAATGAATACATAATACAAAACTTCTGTATGCATACATGCTAAATGTAGTCTAGATGTCGGAAATAAGTCTGTTTGAATGTTGAATGTTAGTAAAGCTTGAAAGTGCAATGAACTCATGTTACTGTCTCATCTTTCTATCTGCAATAGATGTGGTATTCAGTATTGCGGGAACCGTTTAATATTCTTCCAGGATTTATAATATAATTATTGTCATCAGGTACAATGGTACCATGCTGGACCGCCCATAGGCTTCCCTCATCCAACCAACGCTAAACTAACGCTAGTCTTTGGCTTATCGCTCTTCTGCGATAGTGAAAGGATTAGCCAGTGAGATTAACTGCACCAGACGTTGATTAGTTACTTGGGGAGGCTCCTTTCTTGCATGCCATTGTACTGAAGAGTTCTCAGTTGACCATTTCATTCATTGCACTTTACACATGTCGATTAACTGCCAGATTCAATGCCTCTAGAGTTATTGAAACTGGCAGTAAGACCGTCATCTAAAGGGTACAGCATAGTTAGACTGGCTACACTGCAAAAAAGCCTACTGTGTATAGAGAGACCCCCCTTGTAACAGTCTTCCAACTTAACAGTGGTACCCCCCACAGGTTCGGCGAGGCGGTAGTGTCGCCCCTACCGGGCGGCGGCGCGGGCGCGGGCGGCGCGCGCTTCACGTTCGCGGAGGCGGGCGCGGCGAGCCACCACGACACGCACGCCGACCTCGCCGCCGCGCTGCCGCCGCCGCCGCCGCTGCACCAGCCCAGTTAGTATACTTTTACTACATACATACGAGGTGACCCCGCTTTTCGTTGTTATACTATTACTATTCTTCATAAATGAGAGCCGAGACCTTATCCGTTATACAACCACAACTCGTACCACGAGGTTAGTATACGTATTGTTAAGGTTACTTCATAAAGCTGATGGGGCGGTAATGCAATTCCAGTCTGCTGCTGGGTCTTAAATTTTTCGTATGAAACATCAATCAGCTTTACGCCATATACGGGTGAGTCCGCCGCCTGTCTGACAGGACCTTTACCGTGTCGTTGACAAACACTAGCGCTAGACTAGGGTTGTGACTGAGGTAAAATCTTCATATTCGCGGAGGCGGGCGCGGCGAGTCACCACGACACGCACGAGGACCTGGCCGCCGCCGCCGCTGCACCAGCCCAGTTAGTATTTTTATTCAGTCAGCCGATTGGGCGGAATGACAGCGATATCACACAATGTCGCCAGTCACAAAGTCAGGATTCAAGTAGCAGGTTGACGCTTTACATAAATACAGTCATATTCTCACAACTGTAACACCCCAAGGGGTAGTCAGATTTGACTCGAAAGCGAGCCCGCTTTTTCACTGTACTCACCCGATAGGTCGCCAGTCGTATCGCCGTTTTTGAAAGAGAATCCAGATGTGCAGGTTTCCTCGCGAGGTTTTCCTTCACCGTAAGAGTACGCGGTATAATTGTAAATTTCTTATTGTCTAAAGAAGTCATGGCAGAATTGGAACCTACAGTCTCAATAATAAGAGCCGAGGACTTTATCAGTTTCACCTCCACGACGTTAGTATAAATATTGTTAAAGTTACTTCATAAAGCCGATAGGGCGGGAAGGCCAAAGGAATGCGTCGCCAGTGTGCTGCTCGGTGTTTACATTTTCCGTATGGAGCACACAGCAACATGTTAATGGATGTCGTCGCCTGGTCGTAACGGATCTTTGGCGAATTTCCAAATGTCATAAAACAAAAGTTGTCTAGAATTAATGACCCCAAAAGTTGTTCAGAATGACCCCTTCAGTCTCCTCTGTTCGGCTTACCATACCACTTTTTCAACACCCTGTAAATAGAGCTAGAGTTTGTCATTGTAGTGAAAGGATTAGCCAGTCAGATTTGCGACCTGATTACTTCGGTTTTTTTAATTACTAAAACTGTACAAAATTACATAATGGAATGATCTAATGCCATATACAATTAAACTTAAGATAGATAGGTAAGAAGCTCTCGTACATTAGCTAATTACATAATTTTCCAGCAGGTGGCGAGGAGGAGGAGGAGCAACGGGGCGAGGAGGAGACGCCGGCCGTCAGCTCGCAGGGCAGCCAGCCGCCCTCGCCGCACCAGGTAACATTCAACACAACCATCCTAACTATCCTAACTAATATTATAAATACAAAAGTAACTGTGTCTGTCTGTTACTCTTTCACGCCAAAACTATTGAACGGATTTGAATGTAATTTGGTATACATACGGTCTAGCTAGACCCTGGGAAAGAACATAGGCTACTTTTTATCCCGGAATTCCCACGGGAAAACTTTTTAAGGCGAAGCGAAGCGCGCGGGAACAGCAAGTAGACTAATACATTCTAACTAACTAGCATAAATTAGTCTATGCCTTACGTATACAATTATTTACCATAAATTAGTCTATGCCTCTACGTATACTAGGGTTGTCACACGTCATCATCATCAGCCCTCCATCGCCCACTGTTGGGTGCAGGCCTCCTTTTGTGCCGCTCTTCTATCTATCATGGCGAGCTAATTTTCCGCATCTGAGGTGGGCCATTATGCGTGAAATACCTAAAGGGTGACTAGCTATTAAGCCACCCAAGCTCACGCCAGAAAGCCAGTGCCGCTCTTGTCACTTGGTTGCCTTTATTATACAGGTGGAATCAGTGACGTCCTGTACCTTTATCTATGTATCATAGTAAATTTCTATTAAACCAAATAACGTTTAAAGAATACACGTTACTCAAACATTTTTCACAAAAACATTCGTACAGGTAGAACATACTCAACTCGATGATTTTTTAAATGTTGGGAACGCAAGACAGACGCAATACATTGCCTTTCAAGAGTGGCACCAATGGTAACAGGAAAGTCACTGATAACACGCTGTTTTAGAGACGAAGTCGTATTTTCAAAGTCCATTAATGCCAATATGTGGAATTTTATCAGTTTTCTTCCACAAGGCCAAACAAACAAACAATATGGCCGACGGCGAAACGATGTACTGATCAAAATATGCAACCTCCATCAAATGTGCACCTCGCTGTCAACGTTGACCTTCATTTTTAGCATAGTCATGTTTGGAAATGATTGGTTTGTTCAGTGTTACAACAACTGTTTCCGGGACTGCACAGAAGTATGATTAAGTCATTTGTGAAGATTTTAATTAAACAAAATTCTAAATAGTAAACAAGTACTTGGCAAATTTGTTCCTAAGTTCTTTGTCTGATAAGAGCTACCGTTGATTAGGCGACATTTTCGAGACTCCTTCATGAATAAAACAATACCTGGCATTTATGCATTTACAATTACATTCAATTAACTGAAAAATTAGGACATTTAATCACTTGGACAAATATGTACACGGAAGTTGCTACATAAATTTTATGAAATATTATATTCACTTCCTAACTGATGCCATATTATTACTGTGAAATATCTTGCATGTCTAATATGTATAAACGAATATATCGTCGGATGATGTCATCCGCTGTTGCGTGCTGCGTGCAAGTACATCCAAAACTACTTGCAAATGAGAAAGTGTGTTTGTTTCTTGGTCAGGTTGTGGATGACTAAAGAAATTTAGAATGCAGGGCAGTAACATAATAAGACCGTGTTCGACCCAGGGAAAAAGACAACACTCTGTCATCAAATTCCTCATAGAGCCTCTTTACGCTTGTAACTACAAAAAATATCAAGACTCATAGGTGGATGATAGATGAATACAAGAATATTTTTACGGATGCATACAAGCAATACTTAATCAATACAGCTTGTTAGCTCTATTCATACATACATAGGGATAAATGTCAAAACATACTGATACCGTACATAATATCCCAAAATTCGTAGGGGTTATGTAGCAAAACGTCCTAAATAGCTAAATCCTTATTTATTTATATAAGGCACTTCAACATTACATGTTACCATACACAGCATACACTTATAAAAGAAAGCTTAGAGAGGTAATTATCAATAACATGTACCAATTACAGGCATGCTCAACACTTGTTAGGCACATAACAAAACATACTTACATAGAGGTTATTCATGAATGTAGCCAGTTGCAGAAATATTTTATACTACTATCATCATCATCACGACCCATCACGTCCCCACTGCTGGAGCACGGGTCTCCTTACAATGAAATAATATACTACTATAGTAGTAAGAAAGAAACATTATTTGACACACTGAAACAGAACAACAAAAGCCGAAAAAGAAACAACAACAAAATAAAGAGAATAATACATAATTATACAGAACAAACAAAACAAACAAAGGTTCCAGAGTGTCAAAACGCCTCCAGCTCAGCATTTGCTGTGGACAGTAAGGCCACAGCGCTGGTTTTCAGCTGGCCCTTATATGTTGGCCTAGTCAATTTTACTGCTATAGTATAATCTAATGTAGTGATATATCTTCAGCAGGGAGCAGCCGAGGAGGGTCGCGAGGCGGAGGCGAGCGCGAGCCCGCAGGCGCGGCGCCGCCCGCCCCCGCGCGGCCCGCCCACCCCGCACTCGCCCCACCAACAACGGTGGATGCCCTCTGCTGGTCAGTATTTATTTATTTATTTATATTTGGAAAACCAACCAGCAAAATACAAGTTTATGTTACATGGGGGTTATATGACATTTCAAGCGAATAACAGGTTTTCACATTTTTCTAATTTAGGCACTTAATTTTAACTAAGATGAAACAGTGACTTAATGACATTGTAAAACTGAAAATTATACAATTTTATAGTCTGAAGAAAAAAAAAAAAAAAAACAAGCAAAAAGAAGTAAGTTGAAGACTATCCCCCAAATTCATAGTGATTTTAGGTACTATAAAGTAAGTTTAAAATTAACGTTGTGATATACGAGATTTAACTTTTTGACTGACGTAAAGAGTCGAAACTAGTCGACACTAGTACGATTCAAGGTACTTAAATTTAAACCTTGTTGTAAATTTACAATAGTGTCTATGAGTTTGAGGGTAAAATATGTAAAATCTTACTTATGTAAAACCATATAACAAGCAGTATTATTTAAATTCTTATACATATTATTATGTGCATACTATGTTTATAGATTATATATATACGCCCAATATAAAATATATAAAAGTAAATGTATTCAATATGACAATACCACCGGACTATTCGGACTTATCACCGATTATTTGCACTACATGTGATCTAAAAGAAAGTTTATTATTATGAAAAATGTCAGCATCCTGAAACACGTTATTATAAGTACGAAGTAGACGGGTCATAATTGCATTTTGGCCATAATTAGTGGTGTGAGCCCTGGGAGCAAATATTGCTGTATGTCTAGTACGGTATTGTGGTGTGTTAAATGTTATATCTGCTAGTAGCTCAGGACAGTCCACTCTTCCTCGTAATATGTCAAACAGAAATCCCATATCCAGTAGTAAGCGTCGATCATACAGGGTTAACATTTTGAAATCGTGACAATTCCGTGAATAATTACGGGAATTATTGCGTGTTTGGTAATTTAAGTATTTAATGAATTTCATTTGTAACCTTTCTATTTGATCTTGATAAATGGTATATTGTGGTGACCATATTGGGCTAGCAAACTCCAACACACTTCGTACGTAAGCATAATACAGTGCTTTGATGGACTCAGGTTGGGAAAACAATTTTCCTGTGCGTATAACAAATCCAAGGTTTTTATAGGCTTTGCTGGTAATTAAGTCAATGTGATTACGGAATAATAATTTGTTATCCAACAAGACACCCAGATCACGCACCATGGCCACTCTCTCAATCATAACGCCATTAAAATTATAATTAAATAAAAGAGGGGTTTTTTTTCGTGTAAAAGTTATAGTTTGGCATTTTTTAACGTTTACTTTAATTTTGTTACGAGTATAATATTCAAACAGTTTATTAAGTTCTGACTGCAGGGCGATACAATCTTCTTGGGTCTTAATTCTTAGGTAAACTTTTTTGTCATCAGCATAAAGTAAGTGGTTTGATGGGCCGAAACACAAGTGGATATCAAAGATGTAAGCATTGTAAAAGAGAGGTCCAAGATGCGATCCCTGGGGTACGCCGGATGGAATACTAACATAATTAGACCTAAATCCACCCATCACTACCGCCTGTGATCGATTTTTCAAATAACTACGGGTCCATCGTAACAAGTCGCCATGTATACCCAAAAAATGTAATTTGGCAAGCAGGATGTCGTGGTCCACACGGTCGAATGCCTTTTCGAAATCCGTGTAAACCACGTCAACCTGTCCACCTCCTTCCATATTTTCAAGTACAAAATTGGTAAATACTGCAAGATTTGTGACACAGGAACGCCCTTTTAAGAAACCATGTTGCCTAGTCGAGATATTTTTAATAATAATAGGATAAATGTTATTGTAAACAATTTTTTCCATGATTTTACTAAGTATGTTTAATTTAGATATGGGTCTATATTTGTCAATACAGGATTTAGAACCGCTTTTATGCACCGGCACTATATTTGCTATTTTCCATATACTGGGGAATGTACCTTCCGTAAGTGAACGATTGAATAATATTGTGATGGGAAGAGAAAGGGAAGGAGCACACCGGACGAGGAAGAGAGGTGGGATGGCATCACTACCAGAGCCCTTGTTAACATCTAAGGATTTCAAAAGCTGCATTACCGTTTCTTCCGTAAATGTCAACGTTGCAATGACGTCACCACATAAAGTGTTGTAGTCGTAGTCAACTTTGTCGTGTGTGGAAGGTTGGGCGAACACACTTTCGAAGTAAGAGTTAAAGGCGTTACATATGCTAGGACCATCTGAATAGTTAGACCGACCCAACGTAAACTGACTAGGATAACCGGAATTCCCACGAAGAGATTTAATGAATTTCCATATAAATTTTGGGTTTGTTTTGATTTCCTTCTCCGCAGTGGCTATGTAGTTATTAAAACATAAAGTCTGAATCCTACGTTGCCGGGATCGTAAGAGTGCGAACTCATCGTAGTCACGCGGGTTTTTGTACTTTTTCCATTTAGAGTGAGCCTTACTTTTTTCACGTATAATTTTTATAAGAGCTGCACTATACCATATTGGATAGTGACAACGACTTTTCAATACTTTTGGGACAAACAGATCTATAGCATGATTTAAATGAGAATAAAGACATTCAGTAGCCTCATCCACAGTACCACGAGATAAAATATTAAGCCAGTCTTGGTTAGATAAATAATCATTAATTCTATCATAATTACCTTTAGAAAATATAAACCTATTTCTTAATTGTTCTTTTAAGGGTATCATTTTAATATCTGGAATATTTAGTATTAGAGAAGGATGGTACTTATTTTCTTGTATAAGCGGATTTGGTGCTTTACTTACTGACAGAGCTAAGTTGGAAAATGTCAAGTCGAGAATATTATTACACGAATTCAAAACACGATTATACTGAATCAAACCAAGATAACCTAAGTTATTTAGGGTTTCAATAGCAGCATTTTGTAATTCTATGGAGCCTCGAGATAAACAATTATAACCGCTATTATGCCACTCAACAAAAGAACAATTGAAGTCGCCTAATACAAGGAAGTTATCATGACAGTGTAGGTTCATTACTTGCGAGACATTGTTCCAAAAACTGATGAGGCGTCGCGGTAGATCGCGATCCGGTGGTAAATAAAAGACACAGATATGAAGATTAGCAGTTGCACCAAGTGTACTTGCCGGTATAGTCACCCACAGCAGCTCGGGGTCGGCGCTGCTCCACTCGTACCGCTGCACCGCGCCGAGTCGCCGGCGAGTCATAGCCATTACACCTCCACCGGTACTTTTACCGGTTAAGGTTAAATCCCGGTCTTGACGGGCCACATCATACCTACAGTCACAAAATTCTGAACTATAAATATCAGATTGCAACCAAGTCTCCGTAAATAGAAGGATGTCGTATTCATTAGAAAGTACATTCATATATAAGTTCGTGCATTTAGTACGAATACCTTGCAAGTTTTGATAATAGATGTTAAAGTTATCAATATTCATAGCCATTATAGGATTATTAAAAGAAACTATTAGGAGTAAAACATACGTTTAACGTATTAAAGTATGTTATGCAATTGCCATTGATTAATTTGTCGGGTTTCAAATGTAAACAGAGACTTCCTAACATTATTATACACTCGTATTATTATTGATACCAAAGTAATTACATATTTGTTAATTGCATGTTTATTATTCAAGAAAAAAAACGTAGACGTAGTGTAACTAATGACAGAGATAAGCTGGACATGTAATTAGCTGACCAAACTAGGAACATTATTATTAGATCGGGTATTATAAAATTGTGCAAAAATCGGCGAAAAATCCGAATAGTTCCTTGTATCATCATTATCATCAATTGAACAATACTGGGCAGATAGTTATAAACACAATACATAGTAACATATTCCGTACCAATATGATACAAATGTTCAGGTACGCAAATAAATAATAATATACAATACATAATTTTTAGGTTTGAGTTTGAGGTGTTTACATAATACAAACAACAAAATACAACCAATAGAATAACTGACTTACATATTAAAGAGTTATAATTAGGTTTATAGCCAAGAATTATTATTCTTATTAGAACAGACGTTACATACAGCAGAGCAATTATATTATAACTCAGACCATTTTTATGATATCCTTTTCCTCTAAAATTAATATCTTTGGTGACTTGTCGTCCCGGCGAACGAATATTTTCCCATTCCTGATCCAAACGTAACGGTATAACTTGTTTTTTGCAGCGTCACGGATCTTCTTGTGCAATTCTTTGTTATGCGGAGTCAGCTGTTCATTTATAAAAATTACCGAAGCCTTTCCTGGCATACCTATATCGTCTGTAGTGAATCCGCGGTTTTTACGGGCGTTAGATATCAACAGGTCCTTTATGCTCGCTGACTTCAGCTTAGCAACAACTGTCTTAGGGCGGCCGGGTACCTTTGTCCTTGGTTGCACTCGTGAAATATATTCGATATCAGATGGAGACAATTGTACGCCAATATGGTTCCCAATCTTAATCAGTAAGTTCTGAAGGTTCTCGGAGCTTGTCTCTGTTAGGCCCAGGATCTCAACGTTGAGAGCACGCTCGCGTTGTTGTGAGATATTTAACTCACTCTCCAGTCCACTAATTTTATGCTGCATTGTCTCCAGAACTGACTCCATAGATTTAATAGGTCCAATCTTATTTTTGAGGTCAGTGTGTTCTGCAGCATTGAATTCAATAGATGCTTGGAGATCAGTTATGACATTGGACATAGTCTGCTGTTTGTCCTCCAGCTGGTTCACCCGTTGATTAGTAGCCACCTGATCGGCACGAACGATATTCAGCTCCGTTTTAATTTCCTTGGATGTAGCAGCGAGAGAATCCAGATCCAGTCTCATGTAAGAGATGCTATCGCTGATGCTGCTAATTTTGGTATTCATATCAGAGCGCCATTCACTTAGTGAGACTTTCAGCTCGGACGAAAGTGTTTGGAAAGCATCCATCATTTCCGATTCAGGCAGCTTGCGTTTATTGCGCTGGTTTGCATTGACAATGGGTTCTGGATTTATTGAAAGGTCAGGATTTGATTGGTATTTATTGGGTGAACGAATCATGATACCAGCTCCCTCTATACTCTTTACACGAAAACAGCAAGCAAGGTAGATAGTAAGCAAGCCAAGATACGTGTAATCTTATCGCCAGTAAATACGTATTGTTCGATCGATAAAGGATGAAAAAGTTCAGATCCTCAACCAGAGGTGGCGCTGGTGTTTCAAATGGGTGAATAAGCAGTTTTTAAGGTTATAATTCAAAGTTATGCACAGTAAATACGCCACCAAAGTACAAAATACCACACTCAGAAGCTAAAGAAGAGAGCTTTTAGTGATTTGAAAACACTTAAAAACAGTAGCACTTGGTTTTTATCGACATAAACCAAAAACACTAGCCACGGTATATTCACTTTAAAATTGTAATTAATCACTGAAATACAGCTATGGTTATTATCTTCCACAGTTAATCGATATCTTCTTCACACAATAAGCTAGTTTTAGAAGCTCACAGTACAGTTTAACTATTTTAAATTATGAGAGTTATACGGAGATGTAAACAAGAGATGTTCACTCAGTGGTGCCCTCTGGCAGAAGTATATACTGCACACTTGGTATACCTTCACAGATCGCCCATACTATCAGATTTTTATGAAAATATATACAGGGTGTTGCAAAAAGGGTATAGTTAGTCGAAAGGGGGTGACTCTTATCTCCTGAACTACACTCGCGAGCAACCAAATCGACTCAAGCCTTGACGGCGCAAACATACATTAATACAAGTAAAATTATGAATAGAAATAATAAAAATGATATGTCATTTAAAAGCTTAAGATGTCAGCTTTAATTTGATATCATTATTATTGAAATCCATTCATCATTTTTGAAATAAATGATGTCTGAACGCAATTGTAGGAAAAACGGGAATTTAGGAAAAAAGGGTATGGGTATCGTATTATACAAATTAAACAAAAAATGTTAAGATAAAAATTTATTTATTTAAATCAATACTTTGTATTGCCCCCTCTTGCCCTAATTACAGCCTGCAGCCTGTTTCTCATAGACCTTATCAACTTTTTGACAGTTTCCTGAGGAATGCCGTCCCACTCCTCTAATAAAGCTGTCTTCAGCTCGTCCACGCTTGCAGGGACTGGATTCCTGGCCCGAACTCTTCTTTTGAGCTCGTCCCATAAGTGTTCGATGGGATTCAGGTCAGGACTGAGCGCAGGCCAGTCCATCGTGCGCAATTCCTTCTCTCTCAGAAACTGCCGACTGACTCGTGCCGTGTGGCAGCGGGCATTGTCGTGCATTAGCACGAAGTCTTCACCGACAAATTCTGCATAGGGCACAACATGACCGAGTAGAATGTCGGTGATGTACCGATCAGCTGTTAACCCGCCTCCTCGGCCGCCTCCAGGCACGAAAACAAGTGCGGTTTTTCCCTCTAGAGAAATACCAGCCCACATCATGCAGGAACCGCCGCCATATGCTACTGTTTCAGCGAAACAACATTGGGCAAATCGTTCCCCCGGACGCCGGTAGACCCGGCCTCTCCTGTCACTGCCATGCAGACACACTCTGCACTCATCAGTAAACAGGACCGACCGCCATTGCGCAATGCTCCAATCGAGATGCTCTCGAGCAAACTGAAGACGCGCTTGTCGGTGGCCTGCAGTCAATTTGGGGCCTGATGCAGGTCTTTTTGGTGTCAAGTTGGCTTCCTTCAAGCGTCTTCTCACTGTCCACTCGCTGACAGCCACTTGTCGTACACGTCTCAGTTCTTGCTGCACATCAACGCCCGTAAGGTGTCGATTGCGCAGCGAGGTTGAGACAATGAAGCGGTCGTCTCTCTCTGAAGTGCAGCGGTGGCGGCCCGTTCTTGGTCTTCGATTGAAGGCACCAGTCTCTTGGAACCGTCTGTATACTCGGGATACAGCAGACTGGCTCAAGTGGAGCTGGGCAGCGACTGCTCGCTGACTTAACCCTTGTTGCAGCAAGGCAACAACTTGAGCAGCTTCTTCTGGTGTGGTATCCATGGGTTTGCGAAAACAAGGAATACAATGCAACGAGATGTGTACCGGTCAACTTGCAACAAGCGACTGATAAGGTACACCGGATGTGGAAAGGTTTTATAGCGGGATCAGGTAGCGCAAGGCGTGGATTCCTAATGAGGTAATTAACACTGACGGGCAATTAAAATGCGTCATTAAATCTGCGCTTAGTTTTTTTTTATGGTATTGATCTTAATTGAAAGCCTAATTCTTCAGCTTTCGAATGACATATCACTTTTATATTTACCATTTATCGTTTTAGGAAAATCAATGTATATGTGCGCCGTGAAGGCTTGAGTCGATTTGGTTGCTCGCGAGTGTAGTTGTGTGTCTATGGAGAACCAATTATTTGGGTTTGAAAGTCTTAAAGCACGAGTTGTTAGCTTGAGCCCCTGAATCTCTAAACCTCTTTCGGTTTAATGTACTCCTTTTGTTAACACCCTATATAAACAACATTTAATTGTACAAATGCAATATTAGAATTAGAAAAAGTACTTTCAGTTTCATTGCGAAACACACATTAGTATATCCAACCGTAGAAATCAATTCGTTACAATTAAGTAAGTTGGAAACCATCTGTATTTGCATCTAATTTACTAGATTTTTTAATACAAATTTGATACTAACACTGTTGTAGTTATACCTAGGAAAGTATGAAATGTGAGGTATGAATAAGTCAGTAGCCCTAACTCATTCTAAAGTAACTGTTTGGCACCGAGTGTAATATTTATAAAAATCATCATCAACCCTATTAGCGGCGTAACTGGTAATGATGCCAACGCATATTTTAGGTAGCCATAATGAGTGTAATGTTTATCCCAAAGGGTTCCCTACGAGTGAGCGTAGTGCAGGAACTAACATTCCCCCAAAGAATAGAATAATTATCCTACATAAACGCCCAACTTACCAGGATAACCTCTAATGTTCACAGACAGTGAAAGCGGCGGACGAGGCCGCGGCATGCGCTCGCGAGGCCGGCCCGCGCGGCGCCCGCACGGCTACATGCGCTACTAGTCCACCAGCCGACACCACCCCCTACACGGATTCCATTCACTAGAGTTAACATATAGCTATAATAACTGAAGCTGACATACCTATAAGGCAATGTATACCGATACCATTTTAATGTGATATTTTCATGATGGTAGTCTGTATTTCAAATTATGTTTCAAGCTTGTGGAATATCACAGTAGAATTGTATTTGCAATGGTAATTTTCCCGACATAAATCAATAAAAAATGTATAAAAACTTCATCTCTCTGAAATTAATTGGAACATGCTTCAGTGATTATTGTACTACTATTATTATTAATATTCCCTAGATGTAAGTGTATAATTGATAATTTTCTAGTAATTTCTATAATTCACAGACATACTTATGATAGTTTCCCTTGTGAAGTAATATAAGTTTCTGAATAATTGAACATACTGTTTTATTCATTCATATTTCCTATAGTTAGTTATGTATAGAGCAATAGAATATTCTACTTATATTTTACCATATTTTCTACAAAAACTTAGTTTTATAGATTTCCCATACAAAATGAAAACACCGACACCTACATAACTTTGTAAATTATGTAGGCAAGTGATGTGGTGAATCATCGGAGGGTTTTCGTTTACACCCGATATAAAAAGAAGACCCTTTGGTGTAAGTGATTAAGTCTGGATGCTGTCCCAAACATGTCGGTACCCAATCGGTATCTCATCTACTGCAATACCGATAAACAGCCGTACGATCGATAGTCAACGCCAGCAATCAATGAACTACACCCTGAGTGTAGGGGGTTAGTGCTTGATATTGAGAAGATCAGTTTCTTACAATCTTTATTTATTATGGATCATTCTCTTTAACCTTATCGTAACCTATATGCAATATACGAAATGTTTCATTAAAGTCTTATTAGTATACTTTTAAAAAACCGGCCAAGTGCGAGTCGGGCTCGCGCACAAAGGGTTCCGTAGCAGCAAAATTACAGTTAAATCAACCTATCTCAAAAACTATAAGAGATACTTTGATCAAACCAAAAATCGTTGAAAGAGTTAATTAGCATGCATCACCTCTATTTTTTTTAGAATTTTATACCCCGTAGTTATAAAAATAGAGGGGGGGGGACATACTTTTTACGACTTTGAGAGCTGATATCTCAAAAACCGTTCACTTTAAGAAAAATGTTTTTTAGAAAACTTTATATCATTTTAAAAGACCTTTCCATTGATACCCCACACGGGTATGTACATCGAAAAAAAAAATTTCATCCCTCAGTTACATGTATGGGGGGCCCCACCCCCAATTCTTTTTTTTACTATTTAGTGTCATATTTTTGTAGCGGTTCATACAACACATATTCCCATCAAATTTCATCACTGTAGTACTTATAGTTTCCGAGTAAATCGGCTGTGACAGACGGACAGACGGACATGACGAAACTATAAGGGTTCCGTTTTTGCCATTTTGGCTACGGAACCCTAAAAAGTGTAATTATTATTTAATCAGCTGCAAAGAATACCTCTTAACAGGTGTAGATGTACTAGTTTCCTTATTTAAAATTATTTTATATCCGCCCAGTCGTGATAAGTATCTTTTGACTTCGACCATAGCCCTCTTTGTAGATAGGTACCTATCCACTGAGGAAAAAAAACACTACTCTTGTTCATCCTCCTGTTCCTGTTACTTTGCCTCACTGATGGTAGTACAAAGACGAAGCCAAAAAATAAGTACTAAGTAACTATTGTATTGATTACATCTATGATAAATATATTGCGATGATCGAATGCCTTGAGATAATCGAAATAAAAAAATCGATCATCGCAATATATTTAACAGATGCAAAGTAAACAACAAAAACTTGTTAGATTTAATTAATTACCTACCTATATTGTTTTGAAATCTTCAGTCCTAGTGTTCTGCTATGCCACGTAATGGTGTCCCGGCTAACCGTATCTGACAACATCTCACCTCACTAATGCGCTAGAGCCACTGGGGGTGCATGGGAGGACCCTGCTCCCCAAGTGAAGTATGAACTGTATATTTTTATAGAGGTACGGTCAGCTGCATAAGTAGGTAGCTATACACTTTTGTACCCTGCTCAAACTGACTACATAAACCATCAATGTTTGAATAGGCAGATTGTGAGTTTGAAAAGGTAAAAAAGTGTCCAGCTACTTATGCATGTACCTACGTCCGATGCACTCTGGGATGCACGATGCACGCTGACTGCGACTAACAATTAATGACTGGCTTATCCTTTCCCCTCGCGAGCTGCCTCTAGTCTTCTCCTTAGCTTGACCAGACTTCACGGACACGTTAAGGAGAAGACTGGAGGCACTCAGCCCAAGATAGGGAGTATCTTCTGATAGCTCATGTTTCTCACCCATGACATGGGACTCGGAGGGATAAGGAGCAGCTGTAGGTGACTAAGATGCGCCTCGGTAATCTCGGTATATAACACTATGAGTCATTATTTCATACTTAATTCGATGAGCCTTTACCAAAATTAGACAATGAATAAAGTGAATAAATTGCATAGGTCCAGATGTCAATGGAAGTGCATAATAAAATTTATATATCATATTAACAGTAAAATATACTCCAGAACATGATGGTGCTCCGTGTTGCCATCATTTACTTTGTTCTGTTTGTTGCCCAATCTACGTAATATTGTGAAACACTTATTATAAATTTTATCTTATACTTTAGGGTGAAATGCAGAATACATGTAACAAAAACTGAGAAATGCTAGACGAACTGTAGTGTTTGTCACCGACATCCTGAAGAATGACAAAGAACAAAGAATTAACTTAAAATTACTGTTGATTTAATTTCTAGAGGTTTAGGAAATGCAAAATAAAACATAGTGTTGTTTTAGGTTTTTATTTTTTTTACAGAAATAATTACAGAATCCTATACCGAATAAAGATTGAAATAAGTATTGCAATATTTTCATTCATATTAATATTAAGTGTGTAAGTGAAATAATAATTATAAACTGCTATACTGCACTCTCAACATGAATGTCGAAAAGCAAATTAAAGATATCACCATTAAAATAAAATAATTACAAGCTAAGCCTTACAACTAGGTAGAAACCAATAGTCAGATGGAAAACAACACATGGCTCATAGTGAAATATTGATTGTAAGAAAGGAAGTTAGTTTCCGTAAACATTTTCGTCGGAAAATGCAATATACAGGAAGAAGTCTTCGTCGTGGTGCTCCTGGTACAAGGAGCCCATGGTGGCCGACGTCGGCGGGATCACGTTGTTCACGAAGAAGAACAGCGCGTCCTCGGGCCGCAGGTGGATGCGCTTCCTGATCAGGAAGTAGAACTGCCCGACAGTGAGGTCGGACGGCACCAAATACTTCTTTTTGTCGAGGTCGCCCAGTCTCGCTTTCGGGGCCTTCTCGACAATCACTGGTACGCGATCGGGGTATTTCCTGCGAATCTTCTCGCCTTCAGTCTTCCTCTTCTCGAACGAATGCTCTTCTTTGTATTGGAATTTCATTTTGAGAGTGGTGGATCACTATAATTTGCACGATCAGCTCGGAGAAACCAAATTTTTATACTGCGACTTGTTTTTTGTTTTTGCGTTTTTTGTCTATAAATGCTGTGACGCAATCAGCTGATATGACAACAATGAAAAAACATTAACAGTAACCATAGACTAAATAGTATTGATTTTGTACAAACGAGGTTATTATTCTGAGATTGTGTAGGTTCGGATGCCAAAGTTGGTCGTACGACCAGCTTATTCTGATTATTTGGTTGTATTTATAAATGCTGGTAGGTATGGGGTTATCACGAGTCTGCTTAGCAGACTAGGCCACGAAGGCAGTAGTTGCACTGCCAGAGTGCCTACCACGGTGCTAATGCTAAGTCACACACAACATGTCATACAATCAGTAGCAAGGCCTTGCATGTTCCTTGTTGGAAGATTCTCTGCATTCTCTGTGGGGGTGTTAGTACATGCACCTGACTCTCTCGAGTGGAACCTTTGTGCATATCCCCAAGGTCTAAACTGCCTTCCTAAGCTTGAACCATTTCCCACCACGCTGGTCCACTGCGGGTTGGTGGGTTCACATATCTAGATGTGCTAAGTCTAGATATGCAGGTTTACTCACGATGTTTTCCTTCACCGTAAGAGCTATGGTATACATTGTACTTAAATTCAGAAAAGAACTCATTGGTACATGTCAGCGCCGGGATTCGAACCCGCATCTCTGGCGTGAGAAGCGGGCGCTTACCCGACTGAGCTACCACCGCTCCTTTGGTTTGACTTACTGGTATACTAGAAGTACCGATTATAGATAGTAGGATAACATATCATATTTGAAAGGATGCAGCTGCAACAACAATGCAAACATGTTATCTGGAGGTGGTGTCACAGCCTTATTCTAGGATCACCACAGTCGTGTTAGCCTTTACGGTGGTCGAACGGTGTAGTAGATATTTGTAATCGGGCTATTTTTTATTTACTACCTGAAAATATTTCTATGCGATGCACCGTTTTGGAGATATAACCGAAAAACCAAAAATTCGTACCTTTACCCCCCCTTCAACACCTAGGCGTCAGTACTTTTGGTATGTTAACAACCTAAGCTCCCTGAACAAGTTTCTGAAGGAATCGTTTAGTTACCTGCTCAAAATTCGTACCTTTACCCCCCCCTTCAACACCTAGGCGTCAGTACTTTTGGTATGTTAACAACCTAAGCTCCCTGAACAAGTTTCTGAAGGAATCGTTTAGTTACCTGCTAACGCACTCTACTCTACACCTAATTTCTTGACTGGACTAATAAGTGTATTCGCAGCCAAACTTCAAAACTATCAAGTTGTTTGGACTCATTTTGGACTGAACTCTACCCTTGTAATAGCCAGCATTTTCTTAGTTTCTTTTCATCTGTGCTTGTATAAATGTATATTATGTTATAAGAATTATTAAAACAAAGAAAACAATTAATATCAATTTTAATCATTAAAACACAGATAATAAAATACACAGTTTTAATTCATTAAAATAGATTGCCTTAAAGAAATATTCTAGATAAGTTCAGTATGCTATGTTTGATGTACTATATTTATATTAGAAGATTTAGATAGTAAATATCTGTAGGTTTATCAATTTATCCATGGAATTAGAGTAAAAGTTGTTGTTTAATATTCTATTTGTCCTCTCACCCATTTGAGTTGTTTTTTATACTCCAGTGGAGACCGTCCTACTGAATCAACTTTTACAATCTATTATATGTGTAAAGATATAAACTGATAATGAAACAATATGAACTCCAATTATCCTCAATTAAATTTATTAATCATGAATTATCCCAGCTTTGTAAAATGATTCTATTACACAACAAGTAATATGGAATGGTGACAAAGGACAATCATTTTTGCACTTATCTATTTGTATGTTATATTAAAAAAAAACTTTATCCAGTAGTCTACTTGTCTCTTACTTTAATAAGATCATTAAGATCTAATGCTACACATATTTCCTTTGATTCTGTGCGAGGATTTCTGTCCAAAATCTCAGTTATTGGATAGTAGCTCTCGCGATTGTCCACATTCCATCCAGAATACTGAAAAAGAAAATAATAAATATTATGTTAACCCACTGACGGACACTGACTGCATTTGACGTCCTCCACACTTTTAGAAAAAAATCACAACGTCGAATGCAGTCCCCACTCTTTTCCTAATTATTTCAACAACGGTCAATGCAGTCCTGTTTTACCTAGAGTTTGTATGAAGACCATCTTGTTGTGCTTTATTTGGCAGGATTTCAAAGTTATATGTGCACCCAGAGTACCTTTTTTTCACACAGCAATAAGTTTTCATACAGAAAAAAGTGTGCACTCATACGCACACAACGGTCACCGACGTCGTGTTTTTCTTACTGCGTCTAGGCAGTGTGCCGGCATGTGCACCAGCAAACCATCACTCAACTCCCATACAAAAATGTTGTGCGTTTTTATGAGTTTCACCGTTAATCTAGTGTCCATCAATGTGTTAACTTTAAAACACTTCTGCTCCTCTCCTTATATTCAGTTGTCAAAAGCCCACATATGAATAAATAATCACAGCAAATCTAAATTTGAAATAATTTCATTGGACACTTACCACACAAGTGCACTTGTGCAAGACCTTTCCATTGGACTCCATGGGAATGAACTTCTGTAGCAATGCTTTCCCATCAATTTTCCACAGGTTCAGTTCATCCAGTTTTGATATAACTGTGTCACCATCCCATTTCACATCTGACTTCAACAACACAAAGTTGCCAGACTGAAAGAATGAAACATGAATTAAAATAAGAATTTATTCTTGGTAATGCATACAGTCAAGATAAAATAGACAATCTTTTTATAATTATTATAGAGTTAAAGAGCTTCTTATGTAGGCTAGTATGATTTTGGACCACAGGATAATCAAAATAAATTGGTATACTACCAAATCTACCAACTTACATGGAAATGTTTTGGTACATCTTTAGATTGGCTAGAATCCGATTTATTTCCGTCGGATCCATTTTTCTCGTCATCAGAGCCCTCCTCGTCGTCCAGGTCCCCCTCCTCCTCCTCGCCCTCGCCATCCTCATCTTCTTCTCCTTCTCCCTCACTCTCTTCAGAGTCTTCACCCTTCTTTTTCTTTTTAGAGTTGTTCAGAGACGCCTTCGACCCTCGCTTACGAGCTCCTCTCACAGGTTGCTCTACCTGAAATTCAAGGATAGTAAAATATTGTTAGAAAGACGATTCAATTATCATTTGGCAAGTCAATTAAACGCAAATTATTCTAGATACTCAAGCATCCTTCAATACGGCCTTCTATCATTCTAACTGCACTTTGTGTAATATTGTTTTATGGCATAATACAAGCTGTGGATAACCTAATAATGATGCTAAGAGGCGTTACGTTGACTGTGTTAGTATCCCGTTAGGTGACAAGCTAGAGTCAAGGTAAAATGTTTAAACCATAATAATTACAATCTACGCAACATAACTGTAAACTAAACTTTCGAACAAAACAATGAGAAAGATAGTTTACCGAGTCGGCATCCGGCGTCCAATCTTCACCAGAGTCTTGAAATTCTTCTGGTTCGGCTGCACCTTCAGAGCCATCGGAGTCCTCATCGTTTTTCTTGAGAGACTTCCTTTTACGCATTTTAGAGTGCTAGAATTGAAGCTAAATAACTATAGTAACGTACTAAAATTGAGGATAAACGGTAACCCACGCCGTAAGAAAATGCAAATGTCGTCAAATCAAATCGTCAGTGAAAAAAAAATTACTTTCTTTTCGTTCAATATAATCTATGGTTGTTTCATTTTCATTCGGTCAGTCCAGTTTTTTTGGAGTTGCCAGCTTACAGTAAACCCAACCAAGCCTTGATCTTGGAATAAGGATATGATTTTGTGAGCCACAGATTACTATTGACAAGTCAGATTGGTTATGGCTATGTTGTTGTTTTGTCCACCATCCATAGAAATTGTATTTACTTTCACTTGCGAAACATCTTTAATTCTGCTATTTTCATTGTGTTTTATTAGTAAACAGTACAATTTAATTGCGTATTGAAAAGAATATGAGTGATGCTCAATGTAGTGCAGGTGAGTTATCCCAACAATCATAATAAATAATAACGCAAATCCTAATTTTCTACTGATTTTGTTATTTCTTCCAGCATTAGAAAAAGACTGTGCAGTTTGTTTGCAAAAATGCCATCACCCTACCCAACTACCTTGTGGACACATCTTCTGTTTTCTTTGTGTAAAGGTAACCTGAATATCTAATTTATCTCATTGAGACTTTTTTATCTCCATGTTCCAATAATTGGCTTAACCCATTTACTTAAATATAACTATCATACATGATATATTACTATATTTTTTAAATCATTGGCTTAACCACAGACTTGCAACTTCATACCTAGTTATTAAATTACCAAATGTGGTGCATTCACTACTCCTGTACTTACTCTTTGTCTTTTAAAAATAGTTATGTTAGTTTCTGTGCTAATAACCACTCCAACTTTAGTTACTTTTTACTTTCAATTATAGTAGGCACCAAATTTAACCAAACCCTAATAAACCATATTAAAATATCTGTTATTTCCAGGGAGTTGCAATTCAGAGCAGGAAATGTGCGATGTGCAGAGCAGCCATCCCTCCAGACTATTTGGACCATCCAGTTCTATTAGAGAAATTAACTCAAAGCAATACTTACCAAGAGAATGGGACTGATGAGCACCAGTGGTATTATGAAGGAAGGAATGGTATGGTTATAAAGCTTACTTTTCTCTCTGCTATCTGCTAAAAAGAAATGTGTTGTTGGTGTTTGCACTAAGAGAACACAAGTTGAGGTCTATTAATGTCTAGCACTGTGCAGTGTGCATAATGCATTATTTCCTCAACATAGATTGAAAATTAATATGAGATTGGGATGAGTGTAAAAAATGATGTCAAAAAAATAGCATAAAACTTATAAATGATTAAGTACCTAATAACCAACATAGATTAAAATTTATTTTCTTTTTTGTTAAAGGTTGGTGGAAGTATGATGAGAGAAGCAATGTGGAGCTCGAAGCAGCTTGGAGTGAGGGGGAGATGGAGTGTCTGTTGCTGCTGGCTGGAGCCCTCTACTGCATAGACTTCTCCACGATGATACAGACTCGACAGAGCGACCCGACGCGGCGCCGGCGCGTGCGCCGCGATGCACCCTCACTGCCAGCTAAAGGTTCAAAATTTCCCTTCAGCCATTTGAAAAACTGAAGTTAGGAATACAGTTTCTTAAATAGCTTTTTTCTCCCTCTAGCTACACAACTGGTTTCCTATAACACTATTTTTATACTTCTAACTGCTATGAAACATGAGAAACCTTTCTATATACCTAAAGTACTAATACAGAACATTTTCAAAACAAGTGAAATTTGAAATATTTAACTTGTTAAAACAATTAAGGAAAATGGGTACTTAAAACTTGTCTTGTATTGTAAATGATTACAGGAATAGCAGGGATTAAAATTATTGATGAAACAAAGACTGAACCAGAGGAAACCTCCAACACAAATGAGCAAAACCAACCAGTGGCTGAAGTTATAACATTAGCAGATGACATCCATGTTGGTGATCAAGAGCTAGTAAACATTATACATAATGCTGACCAGAATTCAGCAGAGGTGATACATCTAGCTGATGATGACTCAGATGTTGTATTCATTTCTGAACAACAAGAGGCTGATGTCATCTATCTTGCGGACAGCACTGACAATGACACTTCAGTAGATGAGATTGAAGCTGTTGTTGAACAAATTAAGTAAGTAGATTTTACCACTGTATTTATTTACTGTCTGCCTATAATTTGTTATACTCTGATCAACACAACAGCATATATTTGTACCCTAATGATAGTTAACTTTGTTATGTTATTGATACAGACACACTTCTCTAGAAATGTCTAATTTAAGTCGATTAATGCACATTAGATTATTTTAATTAGTTTATTAAAGTGTTACTTATGCAAAACAACCAAAAAAATATTGAAATGTGGCTAGTTTTTTTTATTTTCGGTTTTAAGCATAAAATTTTGGCACAATATTAAAATAACCTTAAATATTAAATATCTTTGAAATGGTTAAGTTTCGGATAATGCATTATAGGGTTCAATCAACTGGAAATGCCTTCCTCTATCACCTCCTGAAAGGATCAGGTCTACTTACCAATAACCCTCCTGTATATTTTTAACCTAATGATAGTCAACTTTGTTATGTTAATGATACAGACACACTTCTCTAGCCTTAAAAAATTTACTTATTGCAAAATTAATTCTGTTTTTTGTTTTGTTTCAGTGCTTTAAATTTCAATCACAATTTATCTGACCAAGAAGATTCTTTATAAAATAGAACATGAAACATATTCAAGCTGTTTCCATTCTGAGTATTAATGTAGAAATATGTAGCTAGAATCTCTAATATGTAAATAATGTCATTTGCATCAGAGGAATACTGCAAAGACTAGACTAATTTTGTCTAGCACATTTAATTTTAAGTTATTTATGTTATTACTAAAAGTTACTGAAATAACAGATTTATTGTAACACACTTGTTTCATTGTGCATCTGGAAACTCTCTACTGTTAGGTAAGCAATAAAAGAAACAAGTTTTTATAACACTATATTCCTAATAAATAAAATAACTGATACATCTTAACACTACCATGGTCTCACGGGGCTCTGACTAGCGTGGGTCAAGATCCAGGTGTTGTGAGGTTTGGGTTTCATGGCCATCTGTTTGTGACGAGGGAACTTTGGACATATCACATAAAGTCGTTCTTCTCTTACAACAAAGTAGCAGGATTTACACCTTCTCCTCAGTCTGCCTTTAACTTTAAACCCACAAACTTGATTGAGTGTAGGGACACATGGCACCAGCATCCTTTCTTTCACAACATTTTGCTGAAATAAGCTAAAGTATGATGGCATAATGCTCATAGTTTTGTTTGGTAAACATCTTCCTAATGATGTTATGGTCCTTGCTATGGACACAATTCTCTGCATCGTGTCTGAAAGTAAGAAAGCACAGACTGAATACTTATAAGTTTATATAATTATATGTAATCGTAAGTGTTATTTTTTCATTAATCAAAGGGGTCACAATAAAGTACACAAAATAAGATGTGTAAACATACCTGGAATTGGGATGACCAATCCTTTAGTAGAATACAATAGAATATTCAAATATTATGATCGTTTTGCTAATTTAATTCATTAAATTATATTCATCTAAAAACAACCAAACAAATACAGTGAAAAGTGAGTGAATCTAAAACTAACCTAAAAATTTTACGTCAGACGTCAGTGTCAGAAATTCAAATCATTGGCCAACCAACCATCTGTGGACTTATCTTAAAATCTCAGAATACTAACGGACTCTTGCATGAAATCCAACTGCTTATCTTTATGATTGCGTCCGCTTGACCAAGTTCAAGGAACAACCTATAAGTACGATTTGTATGAAGCTGTTCTAGACGACAGCGCGAACCACCCGCACCGTGGACGCGGCTTTACATCGTTTGTGAAGTGAACTTTGAGCTTGTAGGGTATATAGCTGTGTGTAAAATGAATGTAAAAGTTATTCAGATTCCAACTTGTGTTTTTAGTATTCATGTGTTTTATCTAAGCAGTAACTACTCACCTACTTATTGCAAAATATTTACCTATTCTTCCTAAAATGAATTTTATAAAGTAAGTGTACCTACTTAAATTTAGGTACTTTAGCTTTAACTATCTGTAGGTCATTGTCATTATATTGACGGCAGATATAGATACATACTAACATATCTACATTACATTAGTTAAGTAGGTACAATAGAAAAGACTCGAAGCAAATCTTAATAGTTAACTAAGTAAGGTCAACCGGGGCCATTGCGCCACAATACTTTGACTTTCATATTCATTTGATCATAACAAACAGACTATACGCCCTATTAAGCTATAACTTGTGATACATATTAGGAAATTTTATCTAGTTTCATATTTTGATGCAATTTTGTAGAATTTTAAATATCTTCTATGGCTAAACGACGTTTCTACAAAAAATGAGATTTTTAGGCGCAATAACCCCTATTGGGGCTAATGCCTCTTTCACTAGTTTTGTGGGCTTGGAAGAGCTTTTTACATGTTTAAGTAGATATAATTTATAGAATTACTATTAACGTAGCTTATTATTAGCTTGTAACCTAAATACTGCGCTTAGTTAAGGAGAATTAGTTGATCAAAAATTTGCGGGGCTATGGCGCCTACATACTCTAATTTCTTGTAGTGGCATTTACCCCATCCAAGATTCCAGGGGTGCTCAACATTTTATTTATGAATACTTTATTGGACTTAAAAAAGTATAAATACTTACATGACAAATCAAAATACAGTATAAAAGCATACAAGGGCATATTTTTTCTAATTTGCAATCAAACCACAACTTTAAATTAGTAAGTATACCATTTTTAGAGTCTGATGGAATTTTGCTCTTACAAGGATAATCATTGCAAAACTATTTAGAGTTATAAAAACAAGTGAGATCATTCTGTTAATTTGAATTAAGTATTATTTTCTATAAACCGTGTTAACAACATTATAATGTCGACACCAAATGACGCCAATATATTAAAACATTTAGTTAAATATATAGTCAAATTATTTACGTTTTAGTTGGATTACCAATCTAAGAATGTTAATTCTGAAACGCTGTTAAATGTTCTTCAATATTGAAGAAGGCGTCATTAACCTAGTATTTTTCGTTTAGGAGTAATTTGGTGCTAATGTCACTGGAACTTTTTCATTGCTCGTGTGTGTATAAACTACTTTTATTATAACACAAAATGTTTAGAACCTCTGGAAATGGGGCTATTGCACCGCAATAGAGGCAATAACCCCATCAGCCCAGAGGCATTTACCCCAAAAAAATAGCTAAACCAACAATTTTTTTATTGCATATTGCGTCTTAATCTTACATTATTTCAATAAAATAATCAAAACAATATGTAAAGCAACAAAACAATAACAGTGTTTACAGTTAGGAAACATAGATTCTTTTAAAGAAACACACATTTGGAACGATTCAAAAAAACGTGTCGGGAAACCGGAGGAAGCCAAAAGAGGCGAAAAAATACAAATGGCAGATTATTTAAGAAAATTGTCCCGGATACGACATCTATTGGTCAGTGGTAAAAGTTTGAGTTCCAAAGATAGATAGCAGATGACTCCAGTAGTTCTAAAGTATGTGGTTCGGAAGATAAATGGATTCGAGGCATTAGCCCCGTAGGCGACTTGGCCCCGGTTGACCTTATATAAGTACTTAGCTAGTTAACTACTTATACAGCCTAGCAAAATTTATACAGAGCTAGTTAACTACTTTGTATCGATAGAACATAGAAATACAAAACCTGACTATTTCTAACAATCTTCGTAGGTAGGTACTTTTTGACCAGCAAGGACTGCACAAAAAAAATGAAAAAGAAAAAAGTTTGGCATAGCATAAAATATTCTACAATGTCTATTCAATAATATTCTAGTCTATGCAATGTCTATGCATGGCATACTAACATGTCAATAACTAGAAAATGCACCTAAACAAATAATAATATATAAACTAATATGAAACAAATAATGTCTAAGTAAACTATCGTTATCAGACGGCGCTCGCTGTGGCGTGATCTACTGACCCTGCGGCGCGACCTCCACGGCCATTCGTGTGTGCGACTGTCGCGCGACAACAAGCACCCCACCATGTCCCAGTCACAGGGACAACTCAACCAGCCCAACCCCTCCCAGGGTGAGGTGAAGAGGGCGTCTCAGGGAAAAGAATCTCAACCAAAAGTTGAATCTCAGCCCAAGGTACAGTCGCAGGCGCAAGTCCAATCTCAGGCGGCGGTGAAGTCGCAAGCGCAGTTGCCATCGCAAGGAGTGATCAAATCTCAAGCTCAAATGCAGTCGCAGGGCGTAATCAAGTCACAGGCCCAGTTGCCATCACAGGCGGCACTGAAATCGCAAGCACAGTTGCCATCTCAGGCGGCACTCAAATCTCAAGCACAGTTGCCATCACAGGCGGCACTCAAATCTCAAGCACAGTTGCCATCACAGGCGGCACTCAAATCTCAAGCACAGTTGCCATCTCAAGCGCAGTTGCAATCGCAAGCGGGATTGAAGTCCCAAGCGCAGTTGCCATCCCAGGGCTTCATCAAATCGCAGGCGCAGATGAGGTCGGTGCCTATAATAGGCCCCGCGACGCCGCCTCCCGAGCCCTCGGGTCCTCTTCACATGAAGCCCAACAAAGTGATTGTCACCTCACCAGAGATCTACAGACCGGTTGGACCTTACAGGTGCGATATGATTATGTGTTATTTTCCAATTATCATCGCATCAGCTCGTTTGTCATCCACTGCTGGATACCTATAGGCCTACCTCAATCAGCCACTACCTACCGGCCTTGCCTTACTACATATCGCTTGCCTGTTCCTGGTGGTGTAGGAAGGTAGTAGGTAGATATAGGTACTGTTAGTACCCTAACCAATACGTCGTAAACTATATTGTGACGAAGCAAGTACCTACAATAATTACCTAATGAAGCAGTAACCTTTGATAAACAATAATAACTATATACCTACGAACTGTTTTAGTTCGAAGGAAGTAACCACCCAACAAACATTGTACCCTCAGTTACAGCTATTATTATAACTTTAACCTGTACAACTGTGTTATAATTATCTCAGTTCTAACAAAAAGCGATAAAGATGAGTTAAAAAATGAAATTAGTGTTAACAGCAGGTTTAAGAGTTAAAATGGTATTAGTCAAAGCAATTATAATTAAGATGTTATAGGTTCAAACTGTTTCTAGAACCTAAAGCTATACAAGATTGCTCACTGACACCTGTTAACACTTATGGTTGTTAAGTGGTTTCCTTTAATACTCATATAAATCTTTAGGTGTCATATTGAATTTAGGCTGCAGGAATTGGTTGTAAAAGAGATTTTGTCAAGAGTGCAGTAAGACGAGATTCTAACAGTGTTAGAAAACTCAACAATGCAGTTTTAATCTTTAAGGTTCACTTTACGTACGCTTATTGCGTTAGGCAAGTAGACTGTAAAAGTAACGGTGTTAAGCAAGACTGTGCGGATTGGCTAAGACTGCATAATACCCTTGGCTAAGGGTGTTCTATTTCAAAAAGTGTAATAGATGACTTAGGTGAGTCTATATGTCTTAAATGTAAGGTCGCCATTTGCATTGGCGACCTAACCTATAAATTGCTGGGATAAACAATATTTTGCTTTAAAATACTTAACTATTTACGTTAATTTTGTCATTTCAGTCATGCCAATCGATTTATTAAACTAATGGACATACAGCAAAGATAGAAAAAAATATATAATTGAGTCGTCTATTTTATATTTACTTATGTTTCCTTTGAAATCCTTAATAAATTCGGAGCGCATTAAAATTGAGGTGGGAAATATGGTATACATTACAGTAAAATTACAATGGCATATTATTTTCATTTCACAAAACATGCATAACTTCAAGTTATTATATTATATTTAGGCCCTGTTCCACAATGTCTGGTTAGTGGCTACTTGTCAGATAAAATACATGCTGTCACTGTCAAAAAAATAATAACAGAGGGTGACAGCATGTGTTTTATCTGACAAGTAGCCACTAACCAGACATTGTGGAACAGGGCCTTACTGTAATTTAGTATTAATCAATACTGTCACTTATGATTGCTGTTGACACTATTATTTTCAAAGACATACAACTTGTATGGTAAAAGTGTATTCAAAAAACGGTAACATGCTCACTTAATCCTTTTTTATCAAACCAATAAGAGTCAGGGTGTCAAATAACCAGTGCCGGTTTTAGTACTACCAGCGCCCTGGGCGAGATTTCTACGGCGCCCCCTAACTGCAATTCAAACCCATATGAAAAAGACGAAGGATGTTATAACCATTTATAAAAAAAAAAAACATTTATTAAAAAAACTAATAAATTTTTACTTGTCTAGCCTTTCTATCGGCGAAATCTTTTATCAAGTTATCTAAGTCAATGTTTTCAGCAAAGTTCAATGTTTACAGGCGATCTCAGATTTGAAAGGTACCTATAGGTGCAGAGAAATACGATCGTCGATTCGACGTATTTATTATTTTTCTTATGTTAATAGATAATTTAGGAAACATTACAGGAATCAACTAAAAAGGGAATATGCTTGTATTTTTTTTATATTCTTATTCAATAGTTTTACATCGCTTTATTATAGTAAAAAAAATCATACCTACCCAAAAGAAGTTACTTAAGGTATTTTAAATAAAGTTAAAAATTTGCAACCGATACGACCACCGTAAAAACCCGTCATGATGGCGCACTAAGTGTGACGTCACACTCTTGTTTCACGGCTTAAAATGATGTCTCCCGCCAGTCGCGCCTATTCCACCCTAAGAAAATTCGTGACGTTTCTAATGTTGAAACTTACCGCAGTTTTTTTCTACTTCTCAACAATTAATTACTTGCTCAAAAATAAATTATAATCAAAAATATTGATGGAGGCTTAATTTTGAAATAACAAAGTGTATTAAAAATAATATTTGACCTTTATTTGAATCATGCATATTCCCTATTAAATTTTCATTATTTGATTTCATAAAAATAAAGATTCAGTTTTTGAAAATGATTAATAAATAAATCCGTATTTACTCTCCAAACTAAGATCCATTTCAACCCGTGCGTAACGATCCTCTATGGTTGTAAAACGTGGAAGAAAACAGTTCAAACCACTAACAAACTACAGGTTTCATTAAATCATTTGTTAGTCGTATACCTCGAAATCAAAAAATCCTTGTAGCTTTTCACCTATTCGCATTTCGCCGCGATAGCGTTTTTTGTTGTAGCGTATAATATCGGTAGTATATTTTGTTACTAGCATATATTTTTAACAGATTTTTACAACAGTAGCAAATTTTTATGTAGCATGTATTATCAATAGCTTATTTATTAAGCTGCATATATTTTGAATAGCAAGTAAGTATTTTATGTCGCATCTTATTTGGGTCGCATATTGTTGTAGTGTAAAAGAAATATCGCGATATGTACCTAATAATGCATTACAAACAAATATCTATCAAGGTGAAAAGCGACTACAGTGAAGACAGGCAGGAAAGTAAATCTACTATGATTTTTTCAGACAATTGTCAGTAGCGATCAAAAATTATACTACAAGAATAAAAATCTATTCAGAAATTTTGATATCGCGGCGAAATGCGAATAGGTGAAAAGCTACAAGGATTTTTTGATTTTGAGGTATACGACTAACAAATTTAATGCATTAAATAGATTCTTACTCAAAATATAAGGGATCCGGGTCTTTATGTCCATCGAAAAATGTTGGCGCTTTTGTTCCCCATCGAATATTGGGAATAAGTAGGTAACTTCTCTTTTATGTAAAGTAAGTAAGAATAAATAATTATGGCTCTTTCACAACTGACAAGGTAAATCATTCTATTCTATTCTCTGTGGGGGTGTAAGTACCTGCACCTGGCTCTCTCGAATGGAACCGTTGTGCATATCCCCAAGGTCTAAACTGCCTTCCTAAGCTTGGACCATTTCCCACCACGCTGGTCCACTGCGGATTGGTGGGTTCACACATCTAGATGTCCTAAATACCACACATACATGTGTATGTATGTTTTGTGACACACACCACACCGATTGAATGAATAAGAATGAGCTGTGTTTTGCTCCATCAAAAATAACTAAAATGTTAAAAAGATAGATAATGTGTTCAAAGATTCGAATATAAAGCGGCGCCGCTGGACGGCGCCCCTTAAAGTCCGGCGCCCCTGGGCGGTCGCCCAGCCGCGCCCTACCCTAACGCCGGTACTGCAAATAACCATTCTACAACTACAACTGTACCGGTAAAAGTTCTAACTGAGAGTGATTAAACACTCTTCTATAGTAACTTTAGCACTTCAATGAAACCGTACTACAGGCTTTCTATAACTTAAACACTTAAATGACACCGTTTTACAGACTTTCTAAAGCCTTTACTCTCAAAATCGTGGGCCTCTTTCGTGGTTATAAGTGAGTTAGAGCACTCTCCTACACTCTTATACAGCTATGTCTTAACACTTTAATTTTCGAATGGAACCTTTATACAAATGATATGAGAGTTTTTTTAACGCTACGTTGCTAGTTGGGCAATCAGCTACCTATCTACAACTTATCATTGCAGCCAAGCAGTGTTATCGGACAAGACGCTCTACGTCTCGGGGGTGCTCGGGCTGGACAAGGACGCCAAGCTGGTGTGCGGCGGAGCGGCGGCCGAGGCAAGGAAGGCGCTGGACAATCTACAGCACGTGCTGGAGGCCGGCGGCTCCTCGTTGGAGGCGGTGCTCAAGACCACCATACTGCTAAACAACATTGAGGACTTCCAAGCCGTCAATCAAGTTTATGCTGAATGTGAGTTGCTGATTATTTTATGAGTGGAAAATCATTGATAAGTATTCCAATAGTGAAATAGGAAAAATGGTTGAGTAGTTGGAAAGTAAGATTGCCGTGGGTAAATGTGACTTATACGAGGAACTCTATGCTAGGTACTCCTATTTATCCTAAGGCACTATCTACGACACTATTATGTGGACATGGACATAGATACCCAGTGCACCTTGCACATTATAAGACACGCAATTTTCATGTTTTCTTCATGTTGAACTTAATCATGAAGTAAACTTAAAAGCATTTGTATACGCAGCCGTAGAACAAAGCAAAGCACTTACAACTTATAAATAGCTACGCAAGTAGGCATACAAAGTAAAAGTACCTACCTAACACGGATTGCGTGCTGCGTGACTGCGAACCATATTGGCTCAAACGAAACACTTGGCAGCCTTTACGTTGATTAGGTGTTATTGTTGACGGTTGTTGTTGCAGACTTCACGAGGAACTACCCGGCGCGCGCCACGTACCAGGTGGGCCGCCTGCCGCTGGGCGCCGCGGTGGAGATCGAGGCCATCGCCATCAGCGGCTTCCTCATGATCGCCGAGGCCGGACCCTGCCCCTGCGCCAAGTCCTAGCCAACCCTAATTGCTCACCACACTAATTTGATGCGAGATAAAACACGATTTATGAGACTCTGTGCCGTGTATTAATTAACCCTTAATAAGGCGCGAGCCAGTAGGCTAATTAGAGAAGAAGTTGAAATTGATTTAGGGTAAGTTGATACTCTAGAATATGAAAAATTAAAAAAAGGGGGGGTTTTCATGGGGGGAGTACCTTTTTTTTGGGTGGGAAATAATATCCCTTTGCCCGATTAGGTTTACGCATTAGGTTTTTGGGTGGGAAATAATATCCCTTTGCCCGATTAGGTTTTGTACTTTTAGCCTCAGTTTCATTATTTCCATATACAAGCACTAGCCCGTGGCTTGGTTTGTATTTTTTGTAAAATTATAAAAAAATTAAGTAAACTAAAAAAAAGAGTCTTGTCATATTGTTACTTATATAAAATTTTCTGTTTTGCCTTATTTTATGTAGACCCCTGAAAT
Source organism: Plutella xylostella (assembly GCF_932276165.1). Lineage (NCBI taxonomy): Eukaryota > Metazoa > Arthropoda > Insecta > Lepidoptera > Plutellidae > Plutella > Plutella xylostella. The sequence goes on along the minus strand of NC_064009.1, from coordinate 4,886,105 downwards.
AAATTTGTAAACTAGAAGATTAAAACAATTTAGAACTACTTATAATAGTGTTTTATTTCGCTTATATATCGAATATTGTTCTAGATCTTCGATCGTTTGCTGAAGTGTATCAGTAGTACCAAATAGAGCTTCAAGACGCTTTTCAATAACAGCATCTTGATCTTGACGTCCATCCAGCACATCCGCCGGGCTGCTCAAAGGGGATGTTATATAATATGCATCATCGTCAGAGTCTATATCCGACAAATCTGACAGATTTTCTAGCACTTCTTCTATATCTCTCTGCGTTTTCATTACACTTCTTCTCTTACTCATGATTGACAATCCTAATAGGAAAAGAAAAAATTAAGGTTAAGAAAAAAGCGTGCGACAGAGAAAGAAAAGGGGAAACTTGCATGTGCCGTTAAAACGAATAAATAAAAGAAATAAACAGGTGACATGAATAATAAATGCAAGAGCTTGCCACCAAAAAAAATGTTCTGAAAACCATCCGCAAAAACATAAAACAAAAATAAATTCAAACGAAGTCGGGTGCAATAGCTAGTAAGCCATAAAAAAAAATCATGACCTTATCGGGCAAAGGGAAATAATTTCCCACCTATAAATTTGCATTTTTTGAGGTTATGGTTTGTTTACATTGCATTGGAAAACACATAAAACAGCTTCAGAATAGACCTTTTACCAGATATAGCAATCAAATTGTACTTACAGGATTTTTTGTAGAACAAAAACTCGTTTTTACTTCGGATCGTCACAAAAATCAACGCTCGTTTACTCGAAATTTTGCCACTGACACTTTGACATTTAAAAAAAAAGTCAAGGGTTGCCATGAAGCAAAAAGTGTTGCCAGGAAAAGAAAAAACAAAGTCCAAAAAAATTGTGGTCTCTTTCATTCGTTCACTGCAAATAATTTGTCGATAATATTTTACTTTAAAAATAAAACACCGTGGTGGGAAATAATTTCCCCTTGCCTTATTAAGGGTTAAATTATGCTCCAATTCTTTTTATGTTTTGATTAGTTGGGTAGATTTCGAATTGCCCTAAGTTTGTGTTTTGTAGATACAAATCAAATAAAAGAACTTGATGGCAGTTAGGTTTCGAATAAAGATCTTGGGGACGATAAAGAGCTGATAATAACTAACAATTTAGATGTTATCACCGACGGTTATTGGGTCTTTGCTACTAGCAAGTAGCGTATAGTTTACCTAGTGTATCAGAATTGAATAGGCAAAACCTCTTTTAACCGGCTACCTAACGAATTGGCATAAGAAGTTAAAATAGGGTCAAGATGGGAATATCCAGCCGAACCGATTCATTTATACTTACATATTATCTAAATAATGGAAGGAATTAATGGAATTACAATCACCAAGAATCCATTGAGTAGGAAAACTGGTTTTATTTACTTAAGTACTTACCTGAAAACTTTATTTTAATCTGCAATCTTGATGTAACGAGGAGCGCCTGACGGAATAATAAGTTACTATACTAGCGAAGGTATAGTACCTACTTGCAAAATATAGCACGTTATACTTTTTAATAAAAGCGGCGTTTAGAGCAATTTGTTTTCTTGTAAACGATTTTTGAGGATAGAGGTCACCAGTCTACGGGGTTCTTAACACTATTATTTTAATATTTTATGTAAAGTGCGTGTCCGTCCTGTGAACAATGACCGTAAGGCGGTGGAAAGTTCGTCGACACCCATGCAGGTTACTCCTAATACCTAAGTATAAAATAAAATCATGATGTATAAATTAATCATACAACGGAACTAAACTAACCAGTCCATAATCCGTAGGTACAGTCAGGTGCAGAAAAACCTGACCCCCTGCATTTCAAATAGAAATTCAAACTACGCAAAGCCAATTTGTCGGTGTGACGTATGTTGCGGTAGTGCTCGTGTCTATAGACAGACACAGAACTATTTTACTATTCTCCTATTTATATCCATCATTTAGATTTTAGATAATATCCATCATTTACACAAACTAACGAATTCATAGAACAATAATATTATGAAATACAAAATTTAAACTATTTTTGTTTTTCATCTGGGCTCGAACCCGCGCCGCGGCCCAATTATTCGCAAACCAACCATTTGCCCGCTACGCCACGAAGCTTATTGAACTCGTTTGCAAAATAGTGAATATGTTGCGGTTCATTAGCAAAAGTATAGTCTATGTAGTGAATAGTGATAATTGTTTACAATATGAAATATTATAAGCGCAGAGGGTATTTTGAATTTATTCCTCATTTGAAATTGTAGACTTGAAGAGAATGTTTTGTTGCATTGAGATGGGTTTTGTTAATTCCATCTGATTGATCTGATTTATATTTATACCTATAATATAATCAAAATTATTGATTTGTAACGATGACAAACGAATTTATTAACAAGGTCATCATTATTAATTGAGTTAAGTGCCAGGACAACATTGGGTTCGTATTTTCTCTTTATAATTTTATTGGTTACTTTATATATTATTGGCTTTCATTTATTTTACTTATAGATTATCATAATATACTTTTTACGCTATAGTAATAATGTCACAATTATTATATTCATTAAGGCATGATCAAATTATTGTTTTTAAAGGTTACCGAAGATGGATGTCCTATAATGGGCCCTGAAGAACTGTTATAAAATAGCTAACGCATGACAAGATTTAATTTGAGAATTTTAAGGATGATATTATGGTTGCTGTTTGCATTGCGTGAGAAATATCTTCTACACGATAACAGCACAACTCGCAAAGAAGAAATGGAACATTATAACTATGTTATTATACGTTTAGTAGGTATTTAACGGGTCCCCAGTTTAAAAATGAGTAAAATTTATTTAGTAGTAAGATAATTATTTGTTCATACTGTTAAGATAATTGATTACATATTTATAAGTAAGTAACTACTTAGTAATAAAATTGTTGCTTATTTATAATTTAATTGTAGAAAACAACAAGAGATGTAAATTGTGAAATTTAGTAACATGTTGGTTCTCATTGTTGTAATTCTACAATTTTTGAATTTGTTTACTTTTGTTCATAATTATTCTGCATACAGACTAATAATATTTACTTGTTTAGTGAAATAAAGTTCTTTTTCTTATATATTATGTTTTTATTTTATTTCCTGTTCATATTGATAAAGATAGTCTAAAATAACCTATCTATAATGATTAACAAAGTAAAACATAAAAATAAATTTTAAAAGTCACACCTCCCAGAGATTTGAACTCTGAACCTCCATATTGAAAGCCGAATACCTTAACGATTACACCACACCGTCAAGTAGTTAAACTGGTGAAAAATGCAATCACTTCTTATCACACTGAGCTGGCTTGCAATAGTTAAAAGTGAACAACACAGGTTTTAACATTCTGGCATGAACTTTATGAAGCTAGTTCCAATATTTGATTTAAGATGGCGCTTAAATTAATAAAAGTCGATATTTAGCGCCATATTTTAACACACATACAGAAGTCTTAGTAACGAAACAAGGTGTATGTAGTTCAAGGTTATTTTACATAGGTGGCGCCTATGTGGGAGGGTTGTAGTTATAGCTATATAGGGGATCAGGATTAATTGCACTTGACTGTACCGTAAGGACGGAAGTTAAAGAGGAACTCCAGAAATCTAACATTAACCTTGGCCTTGCCTATCTTGCTCCTACATCACTTACTTCACGTGGTAAATGCTGTTCAAAAGTTACAATTAAATGTTAACTATGGAGTTTACTAAAAGTACCTAGACAAGTTAATTATCAAAATAAATGTTCCTAGCAAAACAAAAGAATTTCTATGACGTCAAATATTTTTTTGAATAACAATGCGTTCTTGCATACCTTGCCCAAGTAAAGCGCTCGCTTAGCAAATAGTTTAAAAATAGCTACACAAGTTTTTGCACGGTAATGTACGTATAAAGGAATTTAGTCAGTACCGTTAATTGGAAAAACGCGATGGGGGTGCGAGGTCAGCTGAGTGGGTTTCCCTCCTCCCATAATAGGCACGATACGATCTGAGGGCTCCGGCTCAGTCGGCGGCGTGCGGGGCTCCAGGGCGCACTGGCTGGCCGCTCGCCGCCGCTCCATGCCGCCGAGCCATGGGCTGCACGAGCAGCGCGCCCTCCACCCTCGCGCCCACCGCGCCCGCCTCGCCCGCGTCGCACGTCCACGCCACAGGTATCCGCCATGCTAATAAACGCATCTATTTCCAACGACACCAACTTTTCTTCAACGCCGCCGCCGCTCTTTTCTTTACTTAAGTTTCGTTTATAAATAGCTGTTCCGTGTTAACTTTTTTGGTGACCGGCTATAAAGATTGTGCCGTCCTGTTATACCCGTAATTGTTATAAAGCTAACGATGTTTAATTTAGCCCTTTACAGCCGGTTTTATTGCGCGAATCATACATTGTGCTCGAACTAACATTTCGCGTGTTAAATGCTTGGAGGTCAATCTTGACTGCGTTACTAATTCCATCCTTGAAATAAAAATACCTTAAGAAATCACCTTTAGGAATTAACATTTTTAGCAACTTAATTCACTTACTTAAATGAATAGTTTTATTTTAAACGTGATTAATTACTGTGGCTTGCCGAGTTTAGATTTTATAGGTCCCCACCTTCAACGACTTACTAATTTCTGTTTCTAGTGCAAACGGAGTTAATGGATATCTCTGAAGATAGGATGCAATTGGCAGAGATGAAGGACGAGTCTGTTTCAACGGAGCTTCCAGTCTGTGATACGGTGGAGGAGGCCGTGTTGTCGGCGGCCGCGGGCGGGGTGGTGGTGGCGGTGAGCGCGGCCGCCATTGCTGAAGCCGCAGATATGCCCAGCCCAGGCCCAGAGCCTGACACACTTCCACCAATAGGTAAAGGTTTCGAAGAACTCCTCAATGCACTTTAATGTCTACCTCACTGTGTTGTAATGTTTGTTTCTGTGTTTGTCTTTATTGCACCTTTTTTAAATAAACAAATGAGTATATTATTTCTAGGTTCTCCTGCACATTTTAAGACCAATACCCAAAGATTTTGTAAGGTACGCATTTTTTACCGGCCTTATTTATAGATATGGCATAGGTACAATGGCTTTTAGTTTTCTTTGATTGCTTTGAATATGCTGCACATCCACAAAAAGTTGCAGCCGACGTCAAGTTAGGGTTCGTAAAGCTAAGCGTGGAAGGTGCCTTTCTGATGATATCCATTTATATTCTCCTGTTAAACGTTGACCTTTAAACGGTCAAGCAGTCCACCTGTGGCGCTGTCGCTATCGATCTATTCCTTGCATTGTTCGTCTCTCAGATCAAGTCCGATAAGTAAACTACAAAATACCGTCTTTGCTATAAATAGAAGCTAACGATTTTCACCGGCAATAAAAAACACCGAGCCTATAAGAGGTAGTATCAAATTTTAATAGGGTAGGTAGGTAGGTTATATACTTTGGTCGACCCGAAGCCATAAATTTGGTGTTGAATTTGACCGTTAGGCGGAGCTTCAATTTAGATATTTCAATAGGTAGGTGCCATAATATATCTATGTTATGTAGGTACCTAATGAAAAACAAAAAACAAATGCCACTTTTGGAACTAACAAATGACAATGGGCGTTTTGGGACCTATGTCCAATAAAGATGAGACATACATCGTTGGATAGCTCTTTTCTAGTGAGCAAAAAAGTATTATGACGACAAATCCGTATAAGTTGTCCATTTTGAAATATATTCGTCGGAAGGAAGTATTTTTCTATGGCATTGCACTCTCTATCCTGATGACAGTTAGGGCGTAATACACGTAAACACGTATTATTGAAATTGGAGAAATTGCTTTCAACTGGTTTTATTTACTGAGATAATAAACAAATATAATATTATATGAATTATGATCATTTTGTTATAAAAATTAAAAATGAATGTGAAAAACTAACAAAAACATTAAAATTACAGAAATAAAATATAAAAACTTTCAAGGTACGATTATTCTAATTGGACAGTAAATCAAGACAAGTGCTTCCGTTATTCATATTCTGCAAAAAAATACCTTTTCAACGACGTATCACTCATTTCTATTGGTGCTGGTCCCAGCTTCCATATATTTGTGCCCATCATCATTTGGTGTTGAATTTGACCGTTAGGCGCAGATTCAATTTAGATATTTCAATAGGTAGGTGCCATAATATATCTATGTTATGTAGGTACCTAATAGTCCAGTCAAGGAATGAGGTGTAGAGTGCGTGAGCAGGTAACTCAGCGATTCCTTCAGAAACTTGTTCAGGGGGCTTAGGTTGTTAACATACCAAAAGTCCTGACTCCTAGGTGATGAGCGGGGGGGAGGAGGGGGGGATAAAGATACGAATTTTTGGTTTTTTGCTTATATCTCAAAAACGGTGCATCGGAGACAAATATTACAAGCTACTAAAATGGAGGTCTTAAAATTATCTAAAACTTTTATATCATATGTTTTTTTCTAATTACTAACCGTTTTCGAGCTATTACCCTCGGAAAAAAATGAAATTTACAAGAAAAAGTATTCATGTCAAAAAATTCGTAAACATTGCATCATATTGTCTTAACCAATTCATAAACGAAAAAAATGAAGAGGAAAGAAGTTGTAGATTTTTTTATTCTCTTTTAGAATATATTACATATGCTGGTCAATGTCCAACCCGCCTAAAGTTAGAGCTATTTTAAACTTGCATTTTGGTAAAGTCACTGACATAGCTCACCGAATTAGTAAGGTTAAGTGTGAGTAAAATAGCTGTACCTTTAGGTGGGTTGGACATTAACCAGCATATGTATACAGGGTGTCCCAAAAGTCAACGTCATCCCTTAAAGGGCTGATAGGTCAGCTCATGAGAGGCCAGAATATCACAATATGACCCTAGTAAAAACTCGATAATTTTCGAGATATTGACACTTTTATAAATTTGCTGAAAATCGACACCTTGGATCAGTTTTTTGCGTGCCGCCGGTACAAAAATCCATATTGTTAGAATTTGTTTAGTGTTGCATCACCCTGTATAACCCTGCTATTGATCGCAGTAAAAAAAAATATCGAGTAATGCTGTATGTTTAAAAAAAACACGGTTTTCAAAGTCATAAAAGGTAATCGTATTTTTTTATAAACAACTTTGACTCTACATACTGTAAAAAAAATATACCACGCAAACCTGGCACCTTATTTGAAAAGATTGCTCATTTAATGCAGTTTCCAAAATGGTATGAAACGTTGCTATTGTTTCAATTAACAAAAAAGTTATTGCTATTTTAGTACAAAACGACCTCGATGTAAAATTATTTTGAAGGAAATTTATCTGACTGAATTTATTAAGGGTAAGTCATGTTGGAATGAGTAAAAGTAAAATAGGTGGTGGGGTCAGCCGTGGCAACGCTGACGACGCAAAAATAGCTAAGAAAAAACTTACAAAACTGTTATAAAACATATTTTGCGTTTTTTACACCTTATTTAAAAAAAACAAACATTTATTGACTTTTATTTTTATTTCTCAAAATTATAACACCACATTATTATATTAAGTACATAATCAGAAAAAATAATACTCATTAATGGTCATAATCATAATTTTGAGAGTTTGGTTTTGTTTAACAATAACTTTAAAATAAATAACAAGTAATTAGAGGTAATGTTAGTGACAAACTGATCTGTCCCTTTTTTGGATACTGTGGGTGTACAATGTACATGTGTAAGCGTTTTACTTGTATAATATCACACATTAGTACTACTCAGGAATGTACGTTACCATGCGCTACATTTATGGGGAATGTGGAGTTGCTATAGTCCACTTTTTTCGAGAAAGATACTCAAAATGCGTTTTTTTTATTCTGTGACAACGTTGTATCTTTTCCTACTCCCGGCCACACCACCTATTTTACATTTACTCATTCCAACATGACTTACCCTTAATAAATTCAGTCAGATAAATTTCCTTCAAAATAATTTTACATCGAGGTCGTTTTGTACTAAAATAGCAATAACTTTTTTGTTAATTGTAACAATAGCAACGTATACCATTTTGGAAACTGCATTAAATGAGCAATCTTTTCAAATAAGGTGCCAGGTTTGCGTGGTATATTTTTTTTACAGTATGTAGAGTCAAAGTTGTTTATAAAAAAATACGATTACCTTTTATGACTTTGAAAACCGTGTTTTTTTTAAACATACAGCATTACTCGATATTTTTTTTGACTGCGATCAATAGCAGGGTTATACAGGGTGATGCAACACCAAACAAATTCTAACAATATGGATTTTTGTACCGGCGGCACGCAAAAAACTGATCCAAGGTGTCGATTTTCAGCAAATTTATAAAAGTGTCAATATCTCGAAAATTATCGAGTTTTTACTAAGGTCATATTGTGATATTCTGGCCTCTCATGAGCTGACTTATATATGACGTTGACTTTTGGGACACCCTGTATATATTCTAAAAGGGAATTTAAAAATCTACAACTTCTTTTCTATTCATTTTTTTCATTTATCAATAGGTTTAGACAATATGATGCAATGTTTATGAATGTTTTGACATGAATACATTTTTCTTGTAAATTTCAACTTTTTCCGAGGGTAATAGCTCGAAAACGGTTAGGAATTAGAAAAAAACATATGATATAAAAGTTTTAGATAATTTTAAGAACTTAATTTCATTACTTGAAAATATTTCTCTCCGATGCACCGTTTTCGAGATATAAGCTAAAAACCAAAAATTCGTACCTTTATCCCCCCCCTCCTCCCCCCCGCTCATCACCTAGGAGTCAGGACTTTTGGTATGTTAACAACCTAAGCCCCCTGAACAAGTTTCTGAAGGAATCGCTGAGTTACCTGCTCACGCACTCTACACCTAATTTTGAGTCATTTATTGACTGGACTATAATGAAATTATGAGGTAAGTATTTATGAGGTAGAAAATAGCAGCACCATAGCTAATATTATTACCATTATTATTATTTCCCGGGGAAAGCAGAGCTATGATGGCGTCATTTAAAGATATATTACCGGCCAATCTGTTTGTCTGTTACTCACAATGTTTAATACAGCATGTTCTTTAATTAGCTGCCCACGGCCCGCATCGCACGAAGCTACCTTCGCAATGTCCGCACATATTATTTCACTGTCGTAAATTAATATAAAATGGCATTATGTCTTCAACACGATACTGACTAAGGTGAGTACCGGCCTATACTTTGATATAGTACAATCAAATACATGAAAACCATCCGCATCAAAGAATGTAGATTAAAAAACTCAATTGCCTGGATCGAGGTACTTTTCTAGGTAATCTAAGTAGGAAAATGATAACATTAAGCATACTTCCTAACATTTCAGAAGTACACAATGTAGAAGTACCTGAAGCTACAGCGGAAAGCCCCACAGCTGAAGACAAGCCGGCATCAGAGTCAGACGAAAAGTTAACAAGGCTGGAAGAAGTAGTTGAGAAAGTAGTAGAGTTGCATGTGGCGGGAGAGCTTGAAGCTACCAGCGCCGAGGCGACGACTGAAGAGGCAGAGGCTCAGGGTGCTCCGAGTGAATCTCAGCCCGAGGAGGCCGAGCAGGAAAGTGACGAGTACGTATTTGTTTAGTTATAGAAATCTGATATTAAGCGATCATGATCACGGGTAATTATTTGATCACTTAATATTGAAGGATACTCCATTGCTCACGCTCTACAAGCCGAGAATCCATAACTTTATCAGAACGAGCTATCTCTTTTTGCATATAAAACTCTCGTTAGACATCACGTGTACCTACCTACTTATTAATTAAAAGAATTGTCAAAAAGCGCTATTTCCCAAACCTCACCAAATACATAAACCTCATAAATCACGTGATTAATGGACGGCCCCTACCAGTACCACCATAGTACCACTCATCATCATAAACCAAATGCTATCTTTCCAGTGAGGCTGAAGAGGAGCCGGCGAGCCCGAGCCAGTCGGCCAGCAGCCGCGCCACGCGCTGGGAGGCGCTGGCCGATATCGCCGCGGAGCTGCCGCCCTCGCTCACCGTCGACCCGCTCACCGGGCAGATCTACGCACTCTCCAAATAATGACGAGCTACCGGACTCCTTTCTCATGTTTTTTATTGTCTATGGGTGGGAATGGTAGTACCTGAGGGTAGAACGTTGGAGTGTGACCGCCACAACGCCATGGCATTCAGATAATTTTCAGATGCTTTTCTGTTTTTTTATTGTCTATGGATGGAATGAACGTTGGAGTGTAAACTCCATGGCGTGAAGACTTCTTTAAGATGTTTTTAATTGTGGATGGGAATGGTTGAAGTTAGTTAAACGTTGGAGTGTGTGCCTGGCATAAAACACGTATAAATTTGTATGATAAAAATGCCCCAATCTTCAAAGTACATAACTGAGTAGCTTTGAAAAACATGGTAGAGAAGACAAATGATGAGATGCTTGGAGAAAACACCTACATATTAAATTAGTGTTTTTGAATGAAAGTTGACAGTATTATAAACAATTTTATAAAATACCTAGTTATCTCTTTCAATTTCAATTGTTATTGTAATTAATTAGAAATAATTTATTCTAATAAATCTAAATGTACTGTTTACTTATTTTCCCGAATTTTATGGTTTGATAGTCCTATTAAAATTGTCTAGTCGATTACTCTAACTAACGTCTAGGGTTCTACCTTTTTTGGCATAAGATTGTTTTGCCTAATCTCGTATTGCATAGTAACGTTTGGTCAAAGTCTCGTTACGCCGAAAATCGTATGGCATAAATCTCGTTTAGTAAAAAGTTATTTCGCATAACATTGTTTAGCCTAATAATCGTATGGCCAAATCTTGAATAGCCTAATAATACTATGGCATAGGTTTATACAAAGTAATAATATTCGTTTGGCTTTAACTTTGACGGAGCGTCTCCCTACATAGCGCAAACTGGTGCCTTGTATTGTTTCCGCTGTTTGGAAAACGCTCCGCTCCGCTTCGCTGCGCTCCGCTTTGGTTGATGAAAATGTGCACCTAACACGCTCCTCCTCGCTTTGCTCGTCGTCGCACCTATTTTTAGGTTTCGATCTCATGGGGTTTGTAATAATTATATTGGTCGTTAACTTTCGATTTTTTGATCATACAATATCGTGATTTTCGGGATGTAGGAGAAAAATACCACAATTTGTACATTTACTACATACTTAATATATTATTTATTTTAGATAAAATTAGGAGAAACAAGATTATACATAGGTATAGACGAACATAAATTTGAGCAAACGAAACTTAGGTGTTTAAAGATTGTGTCTAAAGAGTTTTAGACGAAACGAGCCTTATGCTACATAAGTCTTGGCAAAGTGATGGTTCGGCCAAAAAAGTTTAGACCATACGAGTTATGCGAAATGAGTTTTGGTCAATAAAGATTATGCCAGATGAGCGGAACCCAACGTCTAGTCCTATCTACCTAGTACCTGTCAAAAAAATTTTGGACAGTTCTAAAATTTACTTGTCTTGGAAACTTATAAATTAATTTTAATGAAAGAAACAAAAATACTTACAGCATGCATGCTAGGACTTTATTTTCATCATAGCTAAACCATTACAACTAGTGGTTCCACCGAACAGGACAACAACAAGGGTTGACATGCGAACACTGTTCCAAACTGTTTCTATCCATTTATCTACCTTCTGTAGTTCAGCTGGTAAATTCTCTTCCTGTATTTCAAGTTTCAAATGGGCCATAGAAAAGTTATATTCCTTATTAGCTTTACACAGAGCATCTATCACATCTTCTCTTTCATCAAGAGTGGACAGTTTCACTTTCTTTATTTTAGGCTTCTTCAACTGAAGATACAGACTTTCCCTGGTCTTTGTTAAGTATGAGTGATATTCACCTGTAATATCATCACATCCAATGATTATTGAAGACTTTTTCTGTTCTATCATATGATTGAATATTGACAAGGCATAATCTGGGGTTTTTATCATTTTGGTGACATTCTCCTTGTACTTCTGTCTGTTGGTGTGCACAGCATCGCCAAATTCTAAAGTTTTACTTAACTTGAGTTGAACTAGTTTCAAAGCTGCGAGTGAGTCCTCAACAGAGTCATGCCCACCTCTTCCTGATTGAATATCCTCATGTAGCAATTCTTTAGATAAAGCCTTAAGCTTTGGTTTACGAGATCTTTCACCAGTAAAGTTGAAAATTAAACTTGTATCTATTACATATGGGTGCATCATTTTGAGAGCATGCAAATCCACATTTAAAGACTGCCCAATTAGGATAGCATCTGGTGGAAATAGAGCCCTTAAATCATTCTGGACATCTTCTAACCTTTTGCTAACATTAGTTAGCATGGCTTTGTTGATACCTGAGTATCTAGTTAAATAATCAGTTATGTTATTATAGGGCTTTACTAATGACTCATAGACAGTTTCATGTTTCTCATTGACTATTGATACACGGGTTAGTTCTGACCCGGCATTTGTCATACACATTTCACAATCCAAACCAAACATAGGAGAGTTGGCAGTGGCCGGCTGGTACACATCTTTAGTCATCACATAGTCTGCATATGCTTTCTTAAGCTTCCCTTTCAGTGGCAATGGGTAGCTCTCCTCGGCTAGCTGCCAAGCAGACATGATCAGTTGGGTTCTTGGAAACTGATCTTTTAATTCCCGTGTATCAACTACTTTTGCCTCTTCAATGGGAAATACTGCCCTCATCATTGAATTCAAATCTTTTCTAGCTTCAAGGGCTAGATTTAAACTTCCATACTTTAGAATTAGGTCTTCCTTCTCTGTCTCCGAAAGTGGAACCAGGGCCAACTCATCTACAAGAGATCCCTCATATGCCGATGGAGTTACCACTTCAACAAGATCACTGAATATCTTATCTGCACATGGGAATTCATTTTTGTACTTCTCCCAATGTTCAATAGACATACCTTCAAGCACGAGACATGTAGTTTGGGCAATGTTTGTGCATTTTTCAAGTACATACCAGCGAGGTGGCTGTGATAAGTTGAGATTCCCCAGTAAGGAATGCAGTAGTAAATGCTGAACATCAGTAAGCATAAGGGGTATCCTTTCAGGTTGAGGAGTAGTAACTGAAGCCAAGTTACCAGTGGTTCCTTTTAAACGGAACTTTGCATTATTTTTCCTCTGTTTCTTGGCTGCAATTTCATTACTTAGTTTTAAATGAACGTCGTCTTGGATCAAATCTGCACTTTTAGAAGAAGCTGCAATAAATAAATAAATATTATCTAGCTGAATAAAAAACATGGATGAAAAAAATAAACATAACCTCAAAATCATATAAGTATTGTAATCATAGATGGTTTTACAGATGAATAATCATAATAGAACAGTTGTAAATATTACCTTTGTCTGGCTCAGCAGTTATTCGACGTTTTTTGGGTGCCATTTCGGTAGCAAGAAAGCTTGCTCCCAATAATTTAAAACTTCAATAAAATTTCAAATTTATTTGTTGGTGCACCTAACAGTGTAAACTGGCAGAGTGGCTGAGGGCTTTAATTTTCTATATATTAACCTGTATCAAGTGAAATAATGCACTATTTTAAACATTTCGTTGAGAAAAGTGAAAAATGTGTGTGTTTGTGAATATTGTGATAATGATTTGAAAAAAAATCATTCATTGACACTTCTGCAACGTTGAACTATTGTTGCATATTGTTGGAAAGGTTGGAATATTGAATATTAGAAATAAAAGTTGCGTATTCCAATGGTGCAAAAACCCAGCAAAGGAGCAGTTATTATTCTGAGCTATGTCTGGTTCGACGCGACGACGTTAGCCCATATAAGCATAAGTAAAACTTTAGTAGGTAGGTTTTATGCGTTAGCCGTTCACAATATTTTTCTTAGCGGTGCAGGTGTCCTTTTCATGAAATACCTGCTTATCCTTCTCACCAACCACGAGCTAATAGCGGGGCTGTTATTATTCTGAGTCCACCACTGAACATCACCGACTCGTGTAAACCAATCAACATCCGGGTCCGCGTAAATACGAATCAATACGAATAGCCAAGCATAAAATGCCTATTTGGCCAATGGAAGTTTTGTCAAATACGAATAGGCCAAGTGGTAGCAGAATAAAGATTCATCCACATCAAAAACCGCGCTAAAAACCATAAAGTAATTGTAGGTATTCCGAAGCTTACCTATTTGGAATGCGCTCCGACCCCGGCAGATAAAGATATTTTCTGATAATCATTTAGTTAGGTAATCCTAACTAATATTATAAATGCGAAAGTAACTGTGTCTGTCTGTTACTCTTTAACGCCAAAACTACTGAACGGATTTGAATGAAATTTGGTATACATATGTTATAGACCCTGGGAAAGAACATAGGCTACTTTTTATCCCGGAATTCCCACGGGAAAACTCTTTAAGGCGAAGCGAAGCGCGCGGGAACAGCTAGTACATACTAAAGATGAAAAATATAAGTTCATGGACTACGAAGCTAATAATAAAACTACAGTTCCGTCTATATGAATGAGGAATTTATTCACATACAATATACTTAAATAAATAAAAAAAATAGAGAAATATAATTTACAAATGCATGTTGCTATTTGGTAAACGAAAATCAACTTTCAGGAAAGTTAACAACACTATTCTTGACGAAGATATATTTTAATCTTTTTTTCGAATTACAGGATGAAATGTAAGGTTCCGCTACTAAGTTTATGATTCACTTGACGGCCGGCAGGGTTCGCTCTATGAAGGCTCTCATTTCCTTGAGTTCCGCGTCGGAGGAGCTGTGGGTGAGGCCCTGGTAGGTGTGGAACTCGATGTTCTTCATGAAGGTCTTAAGGAAGGAGGCCGTCATCTGCCCCCACTTGTAGGGTACCACGGGGTCGCAGTCGCCGTGGGCTTGGAACAACTGGAATGAATTATAATGTAAAACATAGTTGCAGGTTAAAGGCTTCTAGGCTAGGCAGAGAGCGTACTTAGCGCGCGTCAGAGCGTTATCCTGAGGTGCGCTATGACGAAGTATTGTAGTACTATGACTATGGTAGTATACAGTCAAACAACGTCAGCGCTAGCAATACCTATGCAGTCATTACGCGTCTTCGTGTTAGCACTATGACGCGCGCTGTACACGTTCTATTTAGGGAAGCCTTTTATTTTTACGTATTTAAATTGTGTGGATGGCGTCATTATCACAGCTGACACGATTTGAAGAAAAATACATAATAAGCTGTTAGCAGATGCCACTACCGCTGGATAAATTCATTGAAATAGGGCATTTTTACTATTTATTATAATTAATACGAACTACTACCTCTGAGAAAGGGGTAGTTGAAGGTGATCGCCGTAACTCTACGATCTCATAGGTACTGTGTTCAATTTTGTAGCTGAATGAATTCCGACTAACCAAAGACATTAGATTTTGATGTATGCTATGCGATTGACGACAAAGTTTCATTGGGAAATTCCACTAATCAAGTCAAGTGGTCGGAAAAATTCTATCACGCGGGCGGGGTGGGATTGAAGTCTATTTATTTATTTATTATTATAGATACACCAACAGCATACATATTATTACAGTTATTAAAAAATATTTTTTAAGGTCTTACGTCTATGTTGTAAGATTGTTAAAGTTTATGTTGTATGTATCAGATACAGGCTAAGAAGACCAAATTTGGAACATCGGTAAAGAAGTGGTGGGCTAAACTAGGAAACAGAGCCCTGGAGAAGAACTGTGGAGGTCATAATTATAATTATGCTCCTCGTGGAGTTAGGTGAATAATCATCATACCTAACTAGCTACTAGTAATTAATTTGCACGTTATAAAATCAACATAGACGTAGGATAGGTCATTCCATTATTCAGATAACAATATGCAAATTTACATGCAATCCTTGACATGTTAATTTAATTTAGTTAGTTTAACTTTAGTCTGTCATCCTGATTTACGATTCATTAAATGCATTGATAACATGGAAATATATGCCCTTGCCCTTCCTGCCACTGTTATTTTAATTCCAAAATAACCTAAATTGCATTCTCAAATACCATACCAATATCTAAAAAAGAGGCCAAGTTAAATTGATCCACTTATTTTGTTATAGCAATGAATAGGGACATCATTATAATATAACTATCACTACTTTAATTAAAGCAAATTTCCTTTTCATGTCTGTTTGTATCTAGGTATGTATGCTAATATCTTTAAATATAACGGGTAGAGTGGTTTTAGAGGAATGTTTATTTGTACTTTTATCCTGAATTTCTCACAGAAAGCTTTATAGCGTGAAACAAAGTTAGCGGGAAAGCGGTTTTATGGCAAGAATTTTAGATATATATTTTATGTTTTAACAGGATCAACTACTATTATCATATAAGTACATTTTTTTAAGTGATGGCAGTTTTAGTATAATAGTAAGTATAAATAGTAAGTATGAATATAAATAAAGTTCTTGGCACAAATAACATAAATCCATATATAATTTAAATAATGTTTCTGGATTAGAGTGTTATTGTAAAATGTGTGGTTATGTGTCTTTCTTTGCTTACAAGAAGAGGAAGCTACTAACTTCTGGTTGAATTTAGAGATGTGCCTTGGGCGGTACCTCACCAGTGTGACAGATTAGTACTAACATATTTGGTGGGCTCAAATTATACAAGAGGTATCCAGTAAGAGTGTTATAATCCATCTGTGGTGGGTACTGTAGTTTTGCAATTGGTGGAATGATTTTAATATGCATTCTATTCTATTCTATTCTTGTAGGGGGTGGAGTTCCTGTATGTGGCTCTCTCTCGAGTGGAACCTTTGTACATATCCCCTTTTCAATATGCATTTTTAGAGAAGTATTTTTATTTCTAGAGCAGTAGTAGGTATCTCAGCTCTATTTAAAACATTAGGTACCTACTGTTGAGAAATTTATGCTGTGAATTTCAGGTGTTTTATGATTAGTACTATTTAACCTGGCTACAGGGTTGGTTATGAGTTGATGTTACAAGTATTTTAACCCTTTGATATGTAAGGAAATCAATGCAAATCATAAAATGTTCAACTGTCTATACTCACAGGTAGGTCTAGTGGCACCTTCACAGCGTCAGGGAAGTGTGCGTGCCGGGGCAGCCAGCAGGACAGAGACATGATGCCTGCAATTGGCTGTGTGAAGGTGAGCCCAGCGTGGAGGGCGAGAGCACCGCCTTGCGAGAACCCTCCCAGCAATATCCTGTTAGCTGGGATGCCAGCCTGTAATGCAGAGAACGTTATATCAATATTTTTGTATTTAATATAATAATCTTTATACTACATTTATCTTGGTAGATAATTTTTTTTTTTAAATGAATTTTTATTTTTTATGTTATACAAATAAATAGTTTATTTTCACTTACTTTGATCTCATCATTAATCAAATTGTGAATAAGAGCAGTTGCTCTGACTATTCCTTCTTCATCCTCCGGCGCAGTGGCATCTAGTGTCCTCAAATCAAACCAGGATGGCATGCGGAAACCAGCATTCAGAGTCACAGGAATGGTAGCAGCAGTAGGGCATATGACCTTTACGTGTGGGCCTCTGATAGCGGCGATTGTGCTTGCCCATCCATGCCTAAAACATAATATTCGGTCACAATTATTGTTTAGTTCAGGATACCAAAATTAACGAAGTATAACATAATAAAATTAGATAATAAATAAATCAAAGAAATACGAACCCCGTATCACCCAGACCATGTAAAAATATAAGCTGAAAAACAAAGTTACGATAAGTAAAATAGCTGTAATCTAATAAATCATAGGTCAACACAGGCTTCACTTCAAATATTTAAAAATAACTCACTGAAGAGGTATGTTTTGCTGTAGCAGCAATGATAACAGGATTTGGTTCCATTTTACGTGTGAATAATGAGTACGACCGAGATTTTGAGCCAAAAATCGATAAATATTGCGGCAAACTTGCGAAAGCTATGAAGCTGCTGCTACGAATCCGGAATACGACCTCCATTCGGCTAGCGAAGCGAAACAAAACGAAAATTAAACACAGAGCAAAAAAATATATTATTGACAGTTGTCACTTTACCAGTTAGCACGGGTTTATAAAGTTTAGTAGACAGTGCGCGGACGAGTGCATGAAGAGAAATCCCATTCGCAATGGCAACACTGAAATTAAAAATGAAATGTAATTTCGCTTGAGTTGTGTGTTGTGTATATTTTGTGTTTTGGTTGGAATTTTCTGGCAAATCCTCATCAAGCTGGACTGTGCTATGATTGTTAATGATCTGAACCAATTGATATATCAACACCTGAGATCTAGGTAAGTAAAGAATCATGATTTACCATATTTTGCAGAACAAAATTTCATCATTCATGATGGTGTGCTAGCAGTTTGCATTTGCGTTGTTCCCTTTTCAGCTGTCTGCAAGAGATGACCTATGCCTAGCTGGTTTTTATAGAGAACACTGCTTTGCAAAGGAATATATCAATATGCAAAACCTATAGCCTAAACCATGAATAATCAAATTGAATATCATCTTGCATGGTATTAACATTTTGAAAATGAGTCATATGATGAATACATTCAATATTACACTTATATTGATTGCACATTTAATATTATCTTAAGTTAGTTATCTTTCCCCAATTCAAACAAATAAAAAATGAGTGTTGCAATCATTTGCAAAGTTACTATGTCTTTCTGTTTACCAACAAAGCAATTCACAAATATAGGTATTGATACAAGGAAGCTATAGAGGTCTATATAATGTAATGTAATAGTATGTTGCAGATAGTATAATATGACAACATGAACAATAATGGTGTAGAACTAAATAACCTGTTTTTATTATCATTTCAGTTGCAAAAATGACCAAGGAAGAGAATTTGTTGCCCGTTGAAATGGGGAAGCTCGAGATAGAGCCCGTCAAAGTGAACATATCAAAGAGTGTTGAAAACCCATTTATCATATCTCAAGAGAAAAGGAAGGTTTTCACACAGAAAATGTTGCGCTATTCAAAATGCACATGTGTCACACAGAAAAGGGATATAACAATACCAATTTATAAGAGGAAAAATAACAGGCTTCTGAAAGAGCCCACACTGAAACTGCTGCAGGTTTGCAATGACAACATGTCTGTAGCCAACTTAACTACAGTGAGAAACAGATGTATTCAGTCAGCAAATAGAGGTTTATTGGAATGTGTGAATCTCCAGAGAGTGGATAATCAAAACTTAAGTTTGCATTCTCTCGTTGATAATTGCAATCAGTTGAGGATATCTCCTGAAAGCAGTATGCAGAACATTGTGCCAACAGAAGTGATGAGTGAGACACGATGGTGGAAGGCAGCACCACAAGTTCAAAACAAAGAGGCTGGCACGGACAAGCGGCCGGGCCCTTCCTGCTCTCAAGAAGCTCTCAACCCGCCCTGTGATGTTACAATTGATGAATTAGCAAGTTACTTTGAAACTTTGGTACACATACCCAAGAAAATGTCTTCTATGGCAGAAATGATGTACATATAAATTAATTATAAATCAAATTTTAAATGTGTAGTTGTAAGTAAATAATTGATTGATGTCTAAAATTCAATAAATAAAATGGTAATTATATGATTGGATTTTCTCAAGTCATGTCCTACTTACTACTTTCTAGGGCATGCAATACCGCAATACCGGTATTGCGTAATACCGGGATCCCGGACAAAATCAACCCTTTTTCAATACCGGTATTGAAAGTTAATACCGGTATTGAAGTAATACCGGAATCAAACATTTTTTAGGCTATAAATCAAGCGATTAAGATATAGTTAGCCTTGTGCTCCTATGTACTATGAAAGTGCACTTGTTTTCAACCGTTACATGCGGTTTTGGCTTTTGGAAACCTATTAGTTGTCCATGCGTTCTAAATTTTTAACTCTAAGACTCAATTCTCGTAAAAAATATTATAAAATACAGAATTTGATTGCTTTTTCTTGTTGTATTTAGCCCTATACGACCTTTAAACAAAATATAATATGCCATTTATAATAAGGAAGTCTAATACCGGTATTAATACCGGGATCCCGGTATTGAGTTCTAATACCGGAACTCAAAACCGGTATTGAAAATATTACCGGTATTGCATGCCCTACTACTTTCACAAAATACAAAACATTAGAAGGTATAATTAATAGGTAGTTTTCAAGGTATGGAAATTTCTACATACCTATTTAGTCCGTATTTTAGACAATGAAAAAAAAAAGACAACTATATTTTTTCGCTTTTGAATTAAACCATTCTACACTTTAGAAGGTGTGACATCAAGGATGGACCCCTCAAGGTAATTTGCCATATATTATGGTAAGCTGCATTGCTAACAGGCTTTAACCGAGTATACAACTCTAGTAATGTAGTCTTATCAACATTCACCTAAAATTATATTTACTTATATAAAAGACTTAACATCATACCGCTAGATGGCGCTATGTAGCATAATACTCGTAAAATACCATGTCTCACTTTTGCAGCTACCTATTTTAGCGAGTTCTTGCTGATGGATTTGTGTACCTGCCATGAGGCTGTTTAACTGTGCTTGCTCAGCTCCCGGCAGTAACCAAAGACTACAATATTATAATGCAGTAGGTATCGCGTAGGCAAAAAATATGCATTGATAAGTACCTAATAATAACTCTTGGTATCAAATTCAGTCCGGCCACAAAATCAAGCAAGCCTTCCAACACACCCATGGTAGGTATAATAATATACTCTGAACAGCGAAAGACGACCGAATGGCGTAGTGGTTAGTGACCCTGACTACTGAGCCGATGGTCCCGGGTTCGATTCCCGGCTGGGGCAGATATTTGTTTAAATACAGATATTTGGTCTTGGATGTGCCCGTAAAATGGCAATAGGCCCGCCCCCTATTTCATTGGGACTAACATAACGCTCTGGCGAAAAGTGGGTGCAGCAATGCACCTCTGCCTACCCCGCAAGGGAGTACATTAGTACAAGGCGTGAGTGTGTATGATGTATGATGAACAGCGAAAAAAAAAGTTTTCCAATGCCACATTCGCAAAGTGCAGATTCTTCTAGTTTAGATAAGTACTATAAGTAGGTAAAGTATGTTAAATGGACAGAGGCAGAAATAAACAGTTTATTTCTGATGGCTTTCGTATAGCTTTATCAGCTATACAATTATTAATAACTATATTACACACAACAAACTATTAGAGAGCTGATATATGTACACAGATACATTTAAAACCCAAAATTATATATACCTATCTGCCCCGGCCGGGAATCGAACCCTGACTGAGGGTTCCTCAGTATAGCAGTTAGGGTCACTAACCACTATACAAATAGGTGATTAAAGTTTTCTAAATTGGGAACCTACCTATCCTAACTATTATTATAAATGCGAAAACAAAACTACTGAACGGATTTGAATGAAATTTGGCATACAGGTACATATGGACTAGACCCTGAGAAAGAACATAGGCTACTTTTTATCCCGGAATTCCCACGGGAAAACTTTTTAAGGGGAAGCGAAGCGGGAACAGCTAGTATCCTATATTGTTGGAAAATCTTTAGTTGTTTTTGAAGAAGCGTACGAGAGACTCAAGTTCCAGGCCCGGAACAATCTTTCCCTGACAGGGTCATAGTCTCTAGAGCTAGAGACCAATAAAAATAGATTTATTTTATTATATTTTTTATTTATGCTGTACAAATTCATATAATAGTTGATGCGGTGTTATGAGAAAACCATTAATAATCTATTGAGTATGAAAATGTAAACGTTACAGGTACTCGTTTTCTTCTCAGAAATTCTTATTAATGCTAATTTAAGCAGCTGTTTTAGCAGCATATGTACTAAATAATGAATACAATAGACATCAACGTTTATATGATAGTTTGCGTCGTGAGAAACTAATCAACAGTTTTTCAAATAGGACATGGTCAAACAAAAAACGGGATTATTTTGTATTATAATCGTCTACACTATTGTAATGATTAACTTACATGGTCGCATCGCATACGAATACTATTAAAGAGAGGATGACATCCACATTACAATTACCCATTTAAACCTAGTTTATTCAAGATTGTTAACATTAAAACCTTTATGAATGGAAGCTGGAAAACATCAATTTTGTCTCCCTCTTACATGAAATATAAAGAGAGCAAGACATTAACATTTACCTACCAAACATTTCCGAATATCTGTTACCAACAATATCTGAAATAATTAAACGCAAACTAGGGCAAATAATCTATAATAATCGTAATATAATAATTGTGTTACAAGCAATACACTGAAACGCCCGCGTCCTCTGTATTGCGCACAACACTAGAACATGCAATGTTGATTTGCCATTTCTAATTTCAAATACGCTCGTCGTTAGAGATAACTTCAAAAAATAATTTTATTACCACGATACATAATCACTTTATATTCTCTCTATTGTCTTTTATGCTAAATTTCGCTACACCTATTTACATTAATATCTTCTTATGATTTTTGATAATACCTTGAAGAACATGGCTCATTAACACTTATAAAATAATTAATAACAAGTGATTACAAACCGTTATATTATGTAAGTATACCTAAATAGGTAGGTACAAATTTGAATAGAAAGTTTGATGAAGTATCAGTATTAATTATACTCCTATTCGTCGGAAATATTACTGAAACTGTACATACACACTACACATGTAACTTGATTAATCTTAACTATAAAGTTCGTAAACGTAGCATTTTATGTTTCAATGAGTGAATAATGTCCTCTGAATTGTCTGTACATAAAATGATAATGATAACATAATATCTAACATGATTGACTACGACGCCTCCGCGCGTGCAGCAAGCGTTACTGCGGAGGCGATTCCTTAAACAAATATACAATTTTCGTCCACAATTCCACAGCTCACAATTCGCACCATTAGAAAAATAAATTATAGCTGCTCCTATCCTAACATTTCCATTTATCTCGGCATGTGTTGGCCGCAAAACTGAAACAGAAAAAAATACATTGCAATTTCATTCCTCTTGCTTTTCCAATATGGATGTGGGTACGTAAGTATACTTCTTGCAGTGTGTGTAGAAATGGAGACGTTTATACAACTTGACGAGACGTTTATACTCTTATCATGTTTACGTGTGGGAGCCCTATAATTCAATCAGCCAACCCATATCCGTGACACAACTGACCGTAGTGGACTGACTGCAGGCGGCATACTGCGTCGGGTAGCTGGCCTGCGCGCTGGGCGAGCCGGCGTAGTGCTGGGCGGGCGGCGGGTGCGTGGCGAGCGGCGACACGGGCGGCGGCGGCGCGGGCCCGGCGGCGGCGCCCGGGCTGCCCGTCGACAGCCGGGAGAACGCCGCCAGCGCGTCCGGGAAGTTGGGCGGCGTCGCCGGCGTGTTGCACGGCGTCATTAGTTGCTGGAATTGGTTGATGGTTGTGTTTTAGTCAGAGGTTAAAAGCGACTGCTGTGGATCAATCGAAAGGAATTGGTAAATGCCTTGATTGCTACATGATTGGGAGATCTCTGTCAATAATACACCAATTTATTTATTATAAGACCTTTTTTGCTAATCAATGCTATTGAAATTGTTATGTGTCTTGTAAGCAGCTGCACATTAGGTTTTTTAAATCAATTTAACCTAATAAGCAGACCTAAATGAACCTAACACTATTTTATCCTACCTTTATTGAATTGGGACTGTGCTGAAATTAAACTACATGACTGCTTGTTCTCTGGTAAGATAAATCCTGCTTGCTCATAATACATACAACTTGCAATATTATGTATACTCCTGTCATATTTACCTGACGATAATGTGGTGCTGCAATCCCATTTGCGCCGGCTGGTAGTGCCACTTCTTGGAAGAATATTGACAGGGCCGTCTGCAAATATATGGAAATGTAAGTAAGAATGAACTATTCAATAAATTAAAACTACCCCATTACTAATATTAGAGCCTAGAGGCTGTCCAGTTTAATAAAAGTTCAACAAAGGCTACACCCAAAAAATATAGACAGATATTTTACTGTTCATGTTTTTACCTTCCCATTTATCAATGCTAGGACTGGCTGTGAACTTCACATAGGCGAACAACCTGCCTAGGATAACATCAAGTAAATAACTTTTCAAAGTCAGTAAGTTTAATAAAGATAGATAAAATAGTTAATATCTCTTTCTTGATGAATTACTTCAATGTTCATTTATGTAAAATCTTATTGTCCACAAGATTTTGTCAATGACCCCCCAGTCTTGGTGGAGAGAGGCCCATGCAATGCTTAGTGGATTGTTCACCCAGAGTTAGGTATAATACTATGCAACATCTATCACTGGACAAACATTGCTTTTACTTATGAGCATTACAAAAATAATACGGATGACACAAATCTTCATTTGTAATTTTTGGGCAATTTTTATTTACTCAACATTCCGTGGCACACAACATACTTCGAAAATGAAGTGAAATATTTTTTTGTAGTGATATGTAGAGTGTTGAGACGATGTTGAAGGAGTAATAATTACCCCCCTGTGCTTTGACATGATATTTTAATGTAAATATGAAGTTTTAATATTGATACTGCTAAAATGACTGATTAAAACATTATCATATAGGCTGAAGTGATTGTACATACAGATAAAAATATCTAGGTCACCATCTGAAATTTCAAAGTAAGGTTATGTTTTGATAAATATTAGATCTGAGAAGTGTGATAAGGGCCATTTCAGTTGGATTCTACAACAATATTAGGTTGAAAAGAATCATGTTGAAATTATGTAACTCAATACTTATTTCAAAACTGTTACAAAGACAAATAGGTAATTAAATCTTGTGGTTATAAATAATTATGGTAGGTATGCCCCAGAATGTAAAATATAAACATGTGCATTAGTGTAAACATTAATTAAATCCAGTCGTTTTAACCTACACCTATGTATGTAATGCAATTCAACAATAATAGTGTTTGTGTACATTCAAGTAATTATTATTATTAGGTCGTTTGAAATATGATAAATAATGGGTTTGTTAGCATAAGTACGTAGATGATCATACTATCACACCTACACATTAAGCATTCAAAATCAAATAGACAATACGGCATGAATGATAGATATGTATAAGTATGTTACATATCAGCCAAGGCTATTACAAAACACACCGACCGTCGGAGTAGCAGCCATTTCATGATTACTGTTTGTTTACATGTACTAGGAAAATTTACCTCAAATTGCCAGTGTGCAGCTTGTAATAGTTGTTTAGCTTGTTCTCGTGCACATCCTGCCGCCAGAACGAATTGGTTTATCATAACTTGTTCCCGTAAAGCCGAATCCATTGTACTTTACTTTAAATTAAGTCTATTGAATTACGAAAGAAATATCAAGCAAAGGCACAACACAACTGAAAATAATACAAACGTCACAATCTTTGTCAATATAACCATAGAGAACGTCTATGATTAGACCAAAACAAAAAGCACCACAAAGTAGGTATCGTGTGTCTATAAAATAGTGAAAGAATGCGAAATTAAAATGAAAAATCAAAATCTCAAAATTATATAGTACACTATGTAAATATTTTCCATAGCATTATATTTGTGCTACTGAAATGAAAGAAAACATTAATATTAATTATGAATAGTGTTTCTGAACGAAACGTTTTATTCAAAATTTCTAAACAAACACTCAATTAATACGGCAAAAAAATATAGTCGCATGCCAAAAATAAACCAGTCCTTTTTCTCTCTTTAACTTTAAAAAGTGTGTGTTTCTATCTCTTTCTTTCTTTCTATTTTTCAGACAGGTACAAGTAAGTTGAGAATGTCGAAATTTGTCGTATAATCATTAGCATTTCTCGAACGTCTTCAAGGCACTGGATTTCAATAATTTGTAAAGAAATTATTAAAATAAAACTATATTTAATTTATTTGATGGTGAATGAGAAAAGTAAAAGATTACTTAAATGTGCTGAGTACTGTAACCAAGATGTGTTTTCTCTTATCAAAACGTATATAGGTGAGTATTACGTACGATTTTTTACAATCGATTTTTGTTTATATTTCTATAGCCATAAATTCAAGAGAATAAAATAAAATCACGCTTAATTTATTTAACGACAACACATTTGCTTATATAAATTATTTTGTTCCTAGCATTCTTAATACAATAGACCACCTTATTTTGGTTACGAACTTACGAATAAAATTCACCCAACATAATAATTATTATAAAATAATGTATCTACCTCTCGTGCAAATAAAGTCTGTTTTACGGTAAAATGTAAACAGCAGGGTAAGGGCTTGAAAAAGTATTTAACAAAACTACTAATCAATCTTTGATCCCTACTTACCACTCTCCACACCAAGAGACCAATACACCAACCCATATACACATAAGATTCATAGTTCTAGTATTATAATAAATAGGTATTCAAATTGTTATCAAAGAAGGTTGAAGTATTCAATTAAAACATATTGTGTATCCCCCTATCCAGTTATTTTATAAACATTTCAATTAACTTTAGCAGTATTTTTTTTAAGAAATTAAGAAGCTCCTTCTTTCAATTTCTAAGATAACAGAACGAATTAGTAAATTTGTAAAATTGGTCCATTTGTCCAAAACCTTTTCACCATCGGAAATTAATTAGGATTAATATTTTTTTACTAAAAGACACTGATAGTTTTTTATTTGTTTGCTTGGTATTCCTATGATTAAACACCATGATTGTATACATGGCAATCTATTATCTGTGGGGGATGTTAGTGCCTTCACCAGGCTATCTCAATGAGTACTGTTGTGCAAATCTCATTAGGGCTAAACAAAGGAGATTTCTTAATCAGCCATAAAATGTTAAGTTAAAGTTAACATTCCCTTGAGGATGTGAAAAATCTCACTTTTAAGTTAGTAGTACCTAAATGATATAAAAGATACAGAAATTTCTGGTGCAAAAAAACATGTATTTTAATGCTTTCTCCAACACCATTGAAAGAACGGAAAAAAAATATTCATCCCCACTTTATGTGTATGGGGTACATCCCATAATCGCAAAAGATTATTTTTTCAATATTTTACTACTTGGTTGGGGCTGTAAACTTTTATATCTATGTGAAATATACCACTTTGATACCTTTATCCGTTTCTGAGAAAAAGGGTGGTGACAGACAGACAGACAGATAGATAGACGGACGGGCAACAAAGTGATCCTATAAGTGTTCCTTTTATTTATTTATTTATTAAGTATGGAATTATTTTTTATTTATTAAGGTATGAAACCCAAAAAATAAGGAAACGTGTGTTGTTGCAGTGCCGCGGTGGCGGGTAGCGAGGGCGGCGGCGGCGGGCGCGGCGCGGACACGCTGCGGCGCGTGAAGGTGAAGATGTCGTCCGTGTCGGCGCAGGGCGTGGTGGAGCGCGCCTCAGCCGAGCTGTCGCGCCGCATCACGGGGCTGGGCCTGCGCGGGCGCCGCCGCTCGCCCGGCGTGGTGGAGCGCGTGGCGTCCGCGCTGTGCGGGCCGGCCGCCGCCGCGCCGCCCCGCGTCCCTCGCCGCCGCCGCCCCTCCCCGCGCCCGCTCGTCTGGGCGCAGTTCGTCCTCGACGAGCGCTTCCTAGAACGCCTATTCCATTACTTCACTGCAAGCGAGCGGCGCGTATTAGCACAAGTCTGCACTAAATGGCGCGATGTGTTATACGCGTCGCCGCGGTGGTGGGCGGGGCTGGCGGCGACGGTGGACTGCCGCGAGCTGCGCGCCGCGCCCGCGTGCGCCGTGTCGCGCTACTACGGCTCGGTGGTGAAGCGCGGCATCCGCGCCGTGGTGCTGGTGTCGGCCGCCGACGACGACATCACGGAGTTCATCAAGCAGTTCCCGCAGTCCGTGCACCATCTGCACGCCATCGGGCTGAAGGGATGCACCATCACGGATAGAGGACTCGAGGCCATATTGGATTACTTACAGGTTGGCTCATTTTCAGTCTAACGAACAGGACATAAATTCATTGATATTTGAGAAACAACATTTATAGCCTGTTAAATCAATATAACGCACCTCAAAGGCATAATTCTAAAATATTTTGTATTTTTTCTAGGTTCTGTTTGAGCTAGAACTAACCGGATGTAATGAAATAACGGAGGCTGGTTTGTGGGCATGTCTAACTCCACGCATAGTCTCACTCACGCTTACTGACTGCATTAACATTGCTGATGAAGCTGTAAGTATTACTTTTGCATTTTTGCACAGTCGAACATACTGATCATACATCGTTCACACACCATTAAGGGATCATGAAATGATCTAATTAATTATGTATAAACGAAATGTAGCATAAGCTGATAACGTTATTTGGAGTGAAATAAATTTGGTATGACCTTCAGTCAGTAATTTTCACTTATAGAACAAGGTTAATCAATCACACTCGAATTTTTCGAATCCTTTAAATCCAAACGGTTCCATATACCCAATCCCATGGTACCTAAGGCTTCCATAGTCCAGTGAAGATTCCAACTCCTTTATACATATGTTGTATGTACCTATGTAGATATATTTTCTACTATTTCCATGTCTATGACTAAGGTGTAACTTCCCACCTCTTACACACCATTGGCCATCTAGCTTTACTACTCTCCATCCATCCTCTCCATAACCTGCTCAACCTAACTAGACAACGTCCCATCTCTCCTAACCCCTCCACTCACTTGATACCTTTGTCTCACTAGTTGGGCGCAGTGGCTCAACTATTACCGTCTCTGTACGAGTTCTCTCTACAAGCGTACCACGTGACGGACGCTACTCCTCAAACTAACTTAGACAACGTCCCACCACCCTCACACCTGCACTCACTATACACCCTTATCAACTAGTCTACTTCTATGAACACAGGTGGGTGCTGTGGCTCAACTACTACCGTCTCTGTACGAGTTCTCTCTACAAGCGTACCACGTGACTGATGACTCTCTACTCTCCACCCTAACTTAGACAACCTCCCATCTCTCCTAACTCACCTTATAATGTCTTCATAAAACCTCCACTCACAACACCTTCATATCACCAGGTGGGCGCAGTGGCTCAACTACTACCGTCTGACGTCTGACGACGCTGCCCCATTCCTCACCCTAACTTACACAAAGTCCAATATCTTCCAACCCCTCCACTCACTATACACCCTTGTATCACCAGGTGGGCGCAGTGGCTCAACTCCTACCATCCCTATACGAGTTCTCTCTACAAGCGTACCACGTGACGGACGCGGCGCTCGGCTACTTCTCCCCCAAGCAGAGCGCGTCGCTCAGCGTGCTGCGCCTGCACAGCTGCTGGGAGCTCACCAACCACGGCGTCGTCAATATTGGTAACTTAATCACTACACAGTATAAAGCAAAGTCGCTTCCCTCGTCTGTTCTACTGGTAGGTATGCTTAGATCTTTAAAACTACACAACTGATTTTGATGCGATTTAAAAAAAAAAATACAGTGATTGATTTATGAGGAAGGTTTATAAGGGAAAGGGGGTAGTTAAGTTTTGAAGCTCAATAAAACGACAAAAGGCTTCAGCTGAGAGTTCGAAAATAATAATAATAATAAAGTTCTTTATTTACAGGTAAGACCCATTAAAATGGGTAGGGCGAGGGCGTAGAACAAAAGTTGTAAAGGATGATCTATCGGAATAATGTTATTATCATCATACGATAGGTAGAGGAAGATTATATAAATCTATTTAAAAATACTTACCACAAAAAAGCGTTAGGTATACAGGGTGTTGCAAAAAGGGTATACTAAGCCATACCAATTTTGCAACACCCTGTATATTATAGTTTTAAACTTCTGAGCATACATTATTTTGTTTTAAAGTTCGAAGCGACTTTGCTTTATGCTATATGCAGTGAAAGTGATGAAGCCAGATTTATGTGTATATTTCATTTACCAAGAATAAATAAAAACTTCTTGTACCCATAAATATCCTACAATCCACGTAAGTATACGAATAAAAACCCTATTTCTGTACACAATGTGTGCAAACTCGTAATGAGTCGAGTCTTTTGTGTTAGTGGCACAAAAGACCAGCAATTAGGTGTGAAGGGTCGTCGGGTCACGCGCGAGCTGGGATCAGGTCAAGAGTGGGGCTTGACACTTGCGACATACCCGGGCCATGAGTGGGCTGTTTATTTAATGTCTGGTCTGTTGGAGTTTATTGTAGGTATGGTATTTTTATATAGTATGTAATATTGCAAGTATAATTTAATAATAGAGGGGGAAAGTAGATGCAGCAATGTTCAGATACAGATTAAGAGAATCCTTCTTTGCTCGACTATACATTGTTATGTATTATGAATCACACACACATTTACATATAAGTTGGAAAACAAGTTTTATCATATCTCAGAGAGACTAGGCAACATTGATAAAATATAGTGTGCGAAAAAATGATATCGGGGAAATCCATGCTGGCCCGATTCCAAAACAATATCCAGGGAGAAATTCGTTGTACTAGGGTTTGTAGTAAACACTCGGGAAGGCTTCATGCGGTTCTACATGTATAGCCGCAATAAGTATCCCTGTCCCAGAATATTCTGGCGTATCATTCAACTATATATTATTCTACCCAACTGGAAGTTGTCTGGAAGAAATCGCGTTATAGCGTTAGTCTTATGACTGACATTTGTTCATACAGATGTGTTAGATTTAGTTCTGTAACTGTGTTTGTGTTTTTACTACACAAGTGAAGATAGATAGATAGAATTCTCTTTATTTGTAGGTACGCCAAGAAATAATAATTAACAATTAGACATGAGAACTTTATTAGGTTACAAAAGGCGGTCTTTCTCCAGACAACCTTTGGATGGATAGACTAAAAGACACACAAATAACATTTCACCTTATTCCACCCACAGTGCACTCTCTACCGAACCTGACAGTCCTCTCCTTAAGCGGCTGCAGCAAAGTCACCGACGAAGGCGTGGAACTACTAGCAGAGAACCTGCCGCGCCTACGCAGCCTCGACTTGAGCTGGTGTCCGCGCGTCACCGACAACGCGTTGGAGTACATCGCCTGCGATCTGAACCACCTCGAGGAGCTCACGCTGGACCGGTGAGCCAGACTGTACTTGTTTACGGCCTTAGGCTGTTTTAATAGCATGCGGATTTGATCACGCACGCTGGTTTGCCCTGCATGCGTTCATACAAGTAATCGTTGTAACGCGTGTAATATACACGCGAGATGCAGGAAAATGGTGTACCTGCTCCCATCGCGCGTGCATGTTGAAATCCGCATGCTGTTAAAAACAGCGTCATACAGGGTGTTGCATTGTTGAACTACTACTAGCCTCGACCTGAGCTGGTGCCGCGGGTCACCGATAACGCGTTGGAGTACATCGCCTGCGATCTGAACCATCTCGAGGAGCTCACGTTGGACCGGTGAGCCAGACTGTACTTGTTTACAGGATGTTGCATTGTTGGGCTACATGTGAGTGTTACTACTACTAGCCTCGACCTGAGCTGGTGCCTCAACCACCTCGAGGAGCTCACGCTGGACCGGTGAGCCGTCAGCCTGTGCTTGTTCACAGCGGCATACAGGGTGTTGCATTGTTGAACTACTACTAGCCTCGACCTGAGCTGGTGCCTCAACCACCTCGAGGAGCTTACGCTGGACCGGTGAGCCAGACTGTGCTTGTTCACAGCGGCATACAGGGTGTTGCATTGTTGGGCTACATTTCAGTAACTGACGTGGACGCTTGTTGGACGGCGAATTATGCGCTACGTTTTCTTGTTTGTGGTCTCCACTGAAAATTTTTAACTACTTACCTATACGATTTTAACGGTTATGAAGCCAAAGCCATGTCAAATAGACGATTGGTACAGCTATACAGGGTGTTGCAAAATTGGTATACTAAGCCGAAACCTACATGTTTCGCGAATTTCCAAATTCTGATTTCAGTTTCGGGCTTAGATATAACATGCTGCACATGTAGGTTTCGGCTTAGTATACGCTTTTTGCAACACCCTGTAGATCGGGTAAACTTTTTTCTGAATGAAATTTACAGTTTGTTATTCCTATATCTAATGTTTCTAATTCCTTTTCCCAGATGCGTGCACATAACGGACATCGGCGTGGGCTACATCAGCACGATGCAGTCGCTGCTGGCGCTGTACCTCCGCTGGTGCTCGCAGCTCCGCGACTTCGGAGTGCAGCATCTGTGCGGCATGCGAGCACTTAGGACTCTGTCGCTGGCCGGTCAGTTTATTATTATTATTATTTAATACTTTATTGCACAAATATGACACGCGTGAGCGGTGGGACGAGGAGGGGGGAGCGCTTGGACTTAGTAGTAACTGACATTGACAACAAGCGCCCCCGCCTCCCCGTCCCACCGCTCACATACCTAAGGCGCGGCCAGCTAGTTCCGCGCGCACTATAGGCCGAACGTTGATTGTACAAGCGTCACAAAACGTCCAACTACTTAGCGGACTTAAAATCAGTCAATCACCTATCACAGTCACTACCTACGGTTAGTTCACTACCTACTGGCTCTGTCGCTGGCCGGTCAGTTCAATAAATAAATAAATATGTGGGGACATCTCACACACGGCCATCCGACCCCAAGCTAGGCAGAACCTGTGTTATGGGTGTCGGACAGCTGATATATCTACACAAATACATAGATAGATAGATACTAAATATAAATATCAACACCTAAGAACCGAGCACAAATATCTGTCTTTAAACAAATATCTGCCCCAGCCGGGAATCGAACCCGGGACCTTCTGCTCAGTAGTCAGGGTCACTAACCACTACGCCATTCGGTCGTCATTCGCCATTCGTCGTCGCAGTTCACTGCCTACAGTCGCTGCCACCTCTGTGCCTGCGCTAGGGTGTAGTACCTACACTGCGGAGTGCAGCACCTGTGCGGCATGCGCGTGCTCGCTGGCCGGTCAGTTCACTACCTACAGTTGCTGCCACCTCTGTACCTGGGGGACCTGGGGGGTCACTCTCTAAATCGACGAACGAACGAACAAGAGTCGTCACACAATCGGTACGGTTAATACAACAGAATAAAGTCGTGATTAGCGCAGCAGTTTTGTTGTTCCGAAGCTTCGGAGCGCTGCGCTAACCACGGCCCTATGGAGTTGTACCTATTAGGCTTACCGATTGCATAACAGCTCTTGTTCGTTACTTCGTTCGATTTAGGTAATGACTCTTCTGAGCTACACTTCGGAACATGAAAGGATAAAAAATACTCCAATGATAAGGATTTCGAGCGCGTCCACGGGGATCTGAAAATGCCTTATGTGCTGTAATCAATGTAAGTCAGCATCATAGAAGTAATAAACTTTGCTCGGATTTCCATTTATTTGTTGACCGTTTCCGGTCTTCGGAGTTTAATAGACTCACATTCACTAAAATACCTACCTACGATTTGCATACTACAACTAACACATCCTATTCCTTCCGCAGGTTGTCCTCTCCTCACATCAGGCGGTCTCTCCAGCCTCATCCAACTGCGTCAGCTCCGAGAGATGGAGCTCACCAACTGCCCCGGCGCCTCGCCCGAGCTGTTCGACTACTTGCACGAACACTTGCCGCGCTGCCTCATCATAGAGTAGGACAGTGGACAGGCCAGTGCTACCTTCTCTTGTTTTATGCTGCTACCACACTTGGCTATTCGTATTTGCGTATTTGCCAAAGCTTCAATTGGCTATGTTTGCCAAATAAATAACGTATATGCAAATACGGCAATATATTGGGCGAATGGATATACTGACCACTTGCAACATGGAAGTTTGGGAAGTTACGCAAATACGAATAGCCAAGTGGGGTAGTAATATTACATAATACACAGTGCTATGTTGTTACGTAAGACATGGTCCCTCCTATAGTCGATTTTAGAGGTGCACAAATTACGGATCACTACAATATTGAGCAAATTTTAAAATGGGGAGCGTAGGAAATTGAAATGGCATAGATAACTAAATGTAGTTAGATTAGTTTGCACCCGGATAGAGGCAGGCCCCGTGGAACGTGATGTGAAGAGTTCAAGATTACGTTTGTGTTACATGTGTCAACAATGAAGATAACATTATAACTTCTCATGTCTCGCTAATTCAATGCATATTTCACTTGCATACATAATAATATTACCGATGTGGTATTACTTTTAATTTTATTCAATTGAATAATAATGTATGACTTTCTTTGTAGTAACTTTTCGTCCAAATTTGATGTATTCTTAAGTATGTAGTTAATCAAATTTTGCTCAAATTTAAAGGCGTGAGGTCGGGGGACACTCCTTTTTCCTCATTTTACTGAAGTTGCTGACTATGAATGGATTAATTAATTATTTATTAAGTTATAATTTGTGTGGATTTATATGCATGATAAGTTATATGATTGTGTTTAGGGATGTAGGTATATTTAGTATAAATTTAATTTAATGGAATTTTCTTGATGTAAGTATTCTTGATTCGTATATGTGTTGTACAGTTTAATGTTAAACTTAAAATAAAATATCGGATAATATCAGATCTTTATCAGTGGAATGTTGTATCTAGTCTATGGTAAAATGAGTTTCTTTATTATTTACGTTTGCATAATTTCCTTCTGAATGATATTTTTTACTTGTTCAGTTAAGTATTAAACCTGATCTCGAATTAAATTTGTTAAAATCTAGTCAAATTATGTTGTACTTCGTAATCCCTATGCCTTATTCAATTCTGTAAGCTGTAAAAATCTCAGCCTGATAACGTGTAAAAGACTGATACAGCAAGAAATCACAATGTTGTGTGTTAGCAATACCTTGCTCGAAAATCAATTGCAAGACAGTCAATGAATTATTTTATTTCATGTCTATTTTAGATCATATTTTAAATACAATATGAATATCTCGTTGTAACCGTCCGATGCAGTGTTCATGTATGTAGGTGCGACGAGCCTATACTCTGTCCTACCTAATGCACTTATGTTTAATAAAACATTCATAATGCATACCTAAAACATATACAAGAAAGCTGCATTTTCGCACGTGAATGGAATGGGGCAACTGACATTCTTGTTAGAAAGTATTTGGATGTATTATTGGAGTGTATAAAACCCCCTTACAAACTATTATAGATAGATGATAGCTTGCCTTCAAAACTTACAAATGATATTAAACATACCTAACTATACTTATGTACCAACTATTAGATCGCAAAGCGCAGGCTTACTTTGCAGATTGTATGAAGTGTAATTCAAAATTAAATCGAAATGCAATATTTAAATATGTACACCTAAATTAATATGTGCTATTTCTGTATTAAACGACGGCAAAGTAAACCAGCGTATTTGAGATATTATATTAATTAGGTACCTACTTTAAAAGTTGCCTTTTCCTTGTAGGTAATGTTATATCAACTACGGAAAAAAATACCAGTCAATTGTAATGATTCAGCTCAATATTTAAATCAATATTCGCTAAATATATGTAATTCCGTGGGTGGTATAGCTAACCTGAGGTCTTTGTACATAAATAACTTACCTAAAACTAAAATAACAAGAGATGTATGTAGTCTATTACAATGATAGCATAATATATATTAAATATTGTTGAAGAGATGTCATTTCTCCATTGCTTTATACAGAGGTTGTAACTAAAACTTCATAAGCAATAGTATTAAGACTTAAGACTACCTTTTACCCTTTGTTTGATATTGCTAGCCGTTCAGTGCGCGAGTGGACTAGGTGGGGTTTTGCGCGAAGTAAAGTACCTACAACATAAAATAATTCATCAGTCTGTCTGTCCTTCCTTCATTGGAAGGAGACCCGTGCCCCAGCAGTGGGGACGTGATGGGTCGTGATGCTGATGATGTCTATGTCTGTACCTAGATATCAACTTTTGCAAACATCCCACCTGTCCAATCACATGATATAAGGGGACATAAATGAATTTATTATAAAATTGAGCATATTTTTGTACAGCTTCATAATACAATAATGGGTGTTATATTTCATGTGACTTTTATATAAGATAATGTGACATGTGTACATTCTTTTGCCAGTAAATATTGTCTGTATGTCTTCCCTTGTAATTCTGTGTTAATACAGTGGCGGCAAGTATCTCGAATGGCACCATGCCGCTGTACTTACTGTCAAAAATCTAATTATCTAGAGTGGAGAGATCAGAAAGGTCGATTTCAGCAACCAAATTCTTTGTTTACTGAAATATGATGGATGTTTTATGTGAGATTTCAAGAATTATCTACTTACATTATTAGTAGAACGCACAGGGTTTATCAGTAAATAGTGGTTGGCCAACCCTGTTGTAGTACGGAAAGCTCGAGGATATAGGAGAAATCTTACCCATACCATTACAAAAAACGGTCCATTTTAAAAGTTCCATTAGCAACCACAGCATGCCGAGAACCTTGTCGCACTGTCTTGAAAGTAAAAAATAAAATGTAAATGAATGTAACCCCTCCCCCAACTGCTTATCTTCTGTAGCACATTTGTATTGTGTTGTCACAGTTTTCGTGTGTTGCACCCCATTGTTCCATCTAGACACCCCGTTTGTACAATATAAGTGAGATGTTATAGTGCAATATAGACGTACTGTTTTACTTCCTTGTAATTCATTATATCCCTTGAAATGTTTCCTTGATATAGGGGTGGTAAATAATACAAATAGCATAGCATTTTTATGATTTTATTGCGATAACACAGTCTTACAAAACAAGTGAGTGGTAGACAACAAGTAGACACTAGGTGATGGTAACTTCAATTTTATACTTCGAACATTACAACAACTCACAGACGCCAACTTCTCTTAATTCCGAATCGAGTCCACTTTGCATTATATTTTAAAAAAGAATATGTTTATCTCAATAGTTAAAAAGCGATATGGTAACAACTTATGGGATTTTGCAGGGCAAAATGGGAGATTTTACTATCTTTGAACTTTCAGAACTAGGGTAAATGTAGCCAGGTTATCTGATAAAAAAACAAAATGAAACGAAATAAAAAATGCATTCAGCACCAAAGTTACAAATCGTAACATTTATGAAACATAAATTAAATTATAAGTATTTTGTACACATTTACACGTAATAGGCCAGTAAACTTTAGCTTCTTCAGTAGGTAAATAAATGGCAGAATATTTTACAGATACGTACAATTGTATATCTTTAAAGTAACATAATATAAATACAACATTGCTGATAAACGCGCAGGTAAATAACATTAAATAGCCATTTCTGTAAATTATATTAACTCCGTCTTTGGGTACTAATGGAGTTTAGATAGTATGCTCTAATATGTATCCGAATAAACTCGTATTTCATTAAGAAAAAACTATAATCAACATTTATTAAAAGCAAATAAGAAATGCAAAAAAAGTTCAGGTCACCTTTGTTAATAACTACTTCAAAACCCATGGCACTATGCTTGGTTTATAAATTGAAAAGTAAATGGATTGGCCGATTAAATAAGTGAAGGTATTTTGGTCTTGATAGCAATGCACAGAAAATAAATAAAGCTAGCTAGAATTATAATGGCTATCATCTTCGAATGAAACGAAATTGTGGAATTCGTTGTCGTTTCAGTCTTGCAAATGGTCCTGAAACAATAAAAAATGATTAAATACACAGAACACGTAATTACAACGACATAAACATAAAAATTGTTAAAGTTAAACATCTCCCTTCCTATTGTGGTATGAGTATAAGTCAGGATAAATAAAAAAAAACCGTAATTTATAGGCCCAAGCCAGATACCTAATGGAAGCTGTAGATTTCTCAAAAACATCAAACGTTATGCTCTTCCAAGCTCGACGCACAAGTGAAACGACTCCATTGCTAGACCATTTACCTAGAAAGAAGCTAGGTACTAACCGTGCATCGTGTGGCTCAGTGGTAGGCCTGTAGATAGGCCGTGGTGGAGGCGAGGTCGCGGCGCAGCCAGGCCGCGTTGAGGCGCACGGTCTCCAGCGCCTGCTGCACGGAGCGCTCCGTGCCCGGCGAGTGGTGCGCCGCGAAGAACTGCTCGATCTCTTGGGCTGCGGCTTCGGAGGCGAAGTTCTCGGTGGTCGACTTCACAAGGCGGGCGAGGAGGAAACCGCCCTGGAAAGGGAATTATTGTTATTAGTGTAACTTAGAAACGACAGTTATTATAAAATTAGGAGAAGAATGAATGTTTGGTTAGGGTATTTCTGTCATATTTTATTGGGTTACATAATATTACTGCCGCATATAAAGAAACAGGATCAAAATGGCGGCCGTTTTATAAATGGGAGTATGAAACCGTATTCACACTATAAGAAAACACAATAGGCGAAACAGCATAAATTAGCATACGAGTAGGAGTCTTTTTTGCTTTTTTATTTCTTTCAATTCATTTTCTACGGCCGAGCTGTACGGTATTAGAACTATTAGGCTATTGTTACAATAGCATTACAAAAACTTTTCCTACCTACTTTTCAAATACAAATTTTACAATAACCAAGTGAACATAAGCTGGCTGGTGCATACCTGGTAGCGGTCCATGAACTCCTGCCAGTGCTCCTTGAAGAACCGCCAGGCGAGGTCGCGGCCGTCGCGGCTCAGCGCCACCGACACGATCACGAACACCGTGTCCTGCGACCGCACCTCGTCCTGGAAACAAATACGTTGTGTTATACAGGGTGTTGCTGAAGTGGTAGGTATTTAAATAGGGATAACTCTGTTCCTTATTTTGAACAACTTTCATTCTAGCCCTCAAATTCATAGAACGTTATGAACGTTTGGTTAAATTTACAACAAGGTTAAAAGTGTCTTTGAAACACACGAGTTTCGACTTTTTACGTCAGTCAAAAAGTTGAAATTCATATGACAAAAAGTTTACCTATAGTTTCGGAAGTAATGTATAGGAAGAGACTGACAGATCATAAGGGCTTCCTGTGTCCATACGCCCTAAAAACTTTAGAATAAATTGACACAACATGACTCACAGAAATACTCACGACGCTTCACGATCTACTAGCAAATAGCTTCTCGGCATATCCAGGATAAAATTCTGCTGCGCTCTAGAATATTCGACAAAATAATGTTCGTGCGCGGCACATTTTAGAGCGCATAGATTTAGAAAGTGGGCTATTAAACTACTTGACCGTCACTGGAAGCTTTATTAATGAGAGAGCATTTCCGTTTCCGTCGAAGACTATCCAGTAACCTTCCTCTTTGTGTGTCAATTCCGGTGCTCAGTGGCGCCACCTGGCGGTCGTGCGGCGCAACTTTACTTCGTAAGTTGCTCACCGCGCCCTTCCCTCATTGGCGTTTTAAACTCCGTCGAGGCAACATCGTGCGCAGCAGACTGTCTCTGCGACCGTTTAAATATTAAATTTAAAAAATATATTTTAAATTCAGTGTTGAATAAGTTAGAAAAAAATTTAAAAGTGTAAGTGTAGCACCTACATGTAAGTAACCTTTTAATATTTTTTAAACAACTGGCTTTTAAATTTACATAATC
The DNA here is from genome assembly GCF_932276165.1 of Plutella xylostella. Lineage (NCBI taxonomy): Eukaryota > Metazoa > Arthropoda > Insecta > Lepidoptera > Plutellidae > Plutella > Plutella xylostella. The sequence continues at coordinate 4,846,720 of NC_064009.1, read as the reverse complement.
TATACGCCACAAGATCATTTAATTTAACGGTTTCCCGTTCGGATCTTGTTATTAGTGTATATTAGACCAGTTAAAAGATATTTTAATTTTGTTTTTTGTTAAAATCATCCTACCCTCATGTTTGAGGTAAAAGTTTAGTTAAGATTAGTTGTGTACCGGTGTTATTATTGCAGTAGTACCTAATATGGAGCCTGTGCCGGGCCCGAGTCATGGGTCGGTCTTTGTGCCAGACCGGGACGGAGGCACCCCCCCGCGCCGCCGCCGCCGCCGTCGCCGCGTCAGCAGCAGCAGCAGCTCCAGCAGCTGCTCGTCCAGCTCCAGCGACACGTGCTCGTCTGCGAAGCGCAGCAAGCGCTCCCGCCGGCACCGCCGTAAGAAGAGTAAGCACGAGAGTCGTACTGATCAAAGGATGGATCAGCTGTTCAAGGAACTGGGTGAGCTTCGCAAATATATTACTCCTTCCGGCAATACCGACTTGCCGTGTGACGGCATGCAGGACAATGACGCAACATCAGTATGCTCTGGAGTTAGCGGGCATCTTTATGATAGCGTTGCAGGTTCACAAGACCTCAACCAACGAGAGGAAAGTCCTAAACTGACTAAAGATTTCACTTTTAGTCTAGAAACTAAATTAAAAGAACCTTCCGTTCCAAAAACACCTGACTTTTTCTAAAGATGCTTTCTGATGTCCAGCGCCTTGGTAGCACTGCTTGGTCAGAGGTTAGGTACGCCGACACGCAGAAGACTTATAATCATACTCCAGGCTTCATAGACCTCGAAACAAACGAGGAGGTGAAAATGTATGATACCTTGCGTAATCAAGCAAATACAGAGAAGGCCTATGCTGCCATCACTTACTGCGTACTAAAGCAAAAAGAGGCATTACAAGAAAACTTACGTAATATTTTAACCTGGGCAAAAGATAATGATGGTATAACGTTTGATACTCTAAATAATAAGATTGATGAGTTGTTCCAAAGTGGCAGTTTCCATAAAATTACATCAGACTTATTACAATTATTCTGCGGTCACCGGGCAGAAAGCATAGAGATGCGTCGAGACGCTATTACCACTCAGGTTCGGGACCCGTTAGTCAAAGCCACCCTTTCTAGGATACCACCGTCTTCCACATACTTGTTTGAGTCTGAATCTTTCACCGCTGCGTTAGAAAAGGCTGGTGGGGTCCGCAAGGCATTCTGGCCACCGAGGTCAGAACAACAAGCCAAAAAATCAAGTCAGGGTAACAGCCGCCCCTCGCGGGGGCAGGCGACCCGGAGACAAGCAGTTCCATCGCGTGGAGCTCATGGCTTTCAAGAGCCACATTATGTGTCTGGGCCATCTTACAACCCACCCTCGCGGGGTGGATACAAATCTAGTGCCCCCACGCAAAGAACTCAACAACTAAGGGTTGATAATAGCTCATATTCAAGAGCGCCCTTTCAAAATCGAGGCTCGCGGCCCGATAGTGGGAGTTCTAGGGGAAGACAGAGTACCCAAAGGGGAAACAAGACAAGACATAGGGGGTATAAACAATGACTCAGCTCCATTCCAAGCAGGTCAGTTAGCACAATACCAAAATCAGTGGCAACTAATGGGAGCACCAACGATTATTTTGAAATTGATCCAGGGGTATCGCATACCGTTTTGGCAAAAGCCTCCGTTAATTTTTCCAAATGTAAACAAAGGTCCATTTCACAAACCTGTCTCGAACGAAATGTCTGCAGTCGTGGAAAAAATGAAATCGCAGGGCATTTTAAAAATAGCTCAACCGTCCCCAAGTTTCATATCCCCCATGTTTCTGGTACCGAAGGCGGACGGATCAGCCCGCCCTATTTTCAATCTCAAAGCTCTGAATTACTACGTCATGACAGAACCCTTTCATTTGATAAACATGTATCGCGTCCCAGACTTTCTATAACCCCAAGACTGGCTTTGCAAGATCGATCTTTCCCAAGCGTACTTCCATCTGAAAGTCACGAAGTCACAGAGGCGCTTTCTTCGCCTAATATACAATCAAGAACTGTTAGAGATGACCTCCTTACCGTTCGGTCTGAGCACGGCTCCCAAAACTTTTTCAATCCTATCGAACTGGGTCGCCCAAATGTTGCGAGACAAGTGGAACGTCAGGATATTAGTATTCCTGGACGACTATTTGATCGTACATCAGGATATAGAGATACTTCAGGAACATGTTCGACTAACAGTACATACATTACAGACGTTAGGATGGGTAATAAATTTCGAGAAGTCAGTTCTCCAGCCTCAAAAGAGTATAATATACCTAGGTATTCTATGGGCACCTTGGGAAAATCGCAAATCGTTGCCACAGGAAAAGATTGTTTCCATGAGACAAAAGATCAGTCGTGTTCTCGATCAAGACACAGTAAACATAAAAGACGTCCAGAAAATAGTAGGGTTACTGAACTTCGCCAGTTTTGTCGTACCACGGGGTCGTCTAAATCATCGACACTTAATAATGTTCCTAAATACCATACCGCCCAACTCGACAAAAACTTACACACTAACTGTAGATGTCATCGCAGAACTAAAGTGGTGGATACAGAATTGCCAAATGTCGTCTCTATTGCATCAACCACCTCCGGTAAACTTCCTGACCACGGATGCCTCGGACGAGGCCTGGGGCGCCCAACTAAACCACCTAGCCCTATCGGGAACTTGGTCTCTTCAGGACCAAAAGTTGCACTGCAACCAAAAAGAGATGCTTGCAATTCTGTACGCCCTTCAGAGTCAAGCCCACACAATTTCCGGCAGGTCGTTATTAATTCAATGCGACAACAAAACCGCAGTCGCTCATTTAAAGAAAGAGGGAGGCACCAAATCATAACCTCTAATGGAATTGACTTATCAAATCCTGAGCTTGCTAGACCATTACCAGATAGTGTTCAGCATACACTATCTACCAGGCAGATACAACAGCAATGCCGACAGTCTGTCGCGACACAAACTACCCCCGGAGTGGCATCTTTTACCAGCGTGTGTGCAGACAATATTTTCAAAATGGGGAACTCTAGTGATCGACCTGTTCGCCTCAGCCACCGCGCACGTAGTCTGCAATTATGCAACTCGAGATCTTACAGATCACCAAGCCCTTCTTCACGATGCGTTCAGCGTGACCTGGCATTACCAGCTTGCGTGGATTTTCCCACCACCGTTCTTGATCCCAAAAGTACTGATGCACCTGAATCACTCAACAGGAGTATACTTAATAGTTGCACCCCGGTGGGAGAAAGTGTTCTGGCGAGCAGATCTAAGAGCCAGAGCCCTATCTGCCCCAATGACTCTGAAGAACCTACAGAAACACCTAGTAGACACCTCGACCGGCCTCGCTCCCCCGAAAGTAGACGAGATTGTTCTACAGGTGTGGAGATGTGGGGGTGATCCCAGGCGATAGAGTCATGGAACACTGATCAAATATCACTTTTGAAGGACTCATGGCGGCAGTCAACTTTAAAAACTTACCAAATCGCTTGGAAGAGGTGGGTAACTTGGTGTAGTAGAAAGCAGTTGGATGCAAAAAACCCGACAGGTTCAGAATTGGCACAGTTCTTATCCGATTTATATTTAGTTAATAGACTGTCTTACAATACAATTCTTTTGCATAAATCCGTGGTTTCCACCCTTTGCAATACCGAAATATCGAGTGTTTTAAGTTCGCATGTGTTAGTAAAACACGTGCTAAAATCAATTGCTCTAAAAAATCCGAAGGTAAATAATAAATCACCAATTTGGGACGTAAGCAAATTAATTTCCTTTATATCTAACTACGCAATTGACCAAAATAATACTTTTCAAGTATCCCGTCATACGGCTATACTCCTTTTGCTATGCTCCGGTAGGCGTATTCATGATTTAACGTTACTTGCAGTTGATCTGGATCATTATGTAAAATCGGATCAATTTGTAATATTTTGGCCACAATTTGGTTCAAAGACCGACAACAGTAACTATAGTCAGTCCGGCTGGAAGTTACTAGTCAACGAAAATAATTTAAATCTGAATCCCCTCTTTTGGATAGATAGGACTATCACGTTATTGCATGAGCGACGTCAAGTATCAGGAACTGATAATCTTTTCATTACTGTAAAGGGAGTGGCAAAACCAGCTTCACGTACAGTGATCGCAGGATGGGTTAAAACTATATTTAAGGAAGCCGATATTGAAGCTAGCCCAGGAACTGTTAGATCTGCAGTAGCTTCTAAGAGTTGGTTTGAAAATCAACATATTGATGATATTCTGGCTCGCGGTAACTGGAGGTCAGCCAATACTTTTAGGAAGTTCTACAGACGTGAAATAAGAATGAATTGTAATAATCAGTCTAGTAGTGTCACACGATTATTTAATCCTATTGATTCTTGATGTTAACTAATTGTTAATTTAAATAATGATTATAGTTAATTACTGTAGTTTAATTAATAAGTGTTCCTAACATAACATTATTTTATATCTAATCACAGGCCTTGTACCTACCTTGATTATATGATTCTTAAATAAAAAGAAAAATGCTAATAATACATTGTCTTTTAATATGTTTAGTCACATTGGCGATCTCAATTACAGAAGCAGTGGCGTCACCAGGCGAGAACAAACAGGTCTCATTAATAAAGCTTCCAGTGACGGTCAAGTAGTTTAATAGCAGCGTTTTACCTGAAATAAAACGCATATTAAAATACTTACCTAACTGGAAGCTTTAAGTCATTTCTGCCTGGTGAATTCGAGCCAATAAGGGAAGGGCGCGGTGAGCAACTTACGAAGTAAAGTTGCGCCGCACGACCGCCAGGTGGCGCCACTGAGCACCGGAATTGACACACAAAGAGGAAGGTTACTGGATAGTCTTCGACGGAAACGGAAATGCTCTCTCATTAATAAAGCTTCCAGTTAGGTAAGTATTTTAATATGCGTTTTATTTCAGGTAAAACGCTGCTATTATTGGAGCTGGAGGATCGGCATTGGCACCCAAGCTACCTCCATCCATACATCAAGCGTTAAAACACAACGCGACTCACAGAAATAGCGAACTCGAGCACTTTAGTCAACAGCGCGGGGTCTTTAACAGCGCCGAGCGCGCGGCTCACGCGGTCCTTCTCCTCGTGCAGGTCGGCGGCGCGGTACAGCTGCAGGAAGCGCTGGAACGTGGCCGCGTCCGCGTCTCCTAGTACCGCTCGGTACACCGCCGAGCGAAGATCGGCTGCGAGTGGGCACTCGCCGCTTAGGTGCTTCTCGAAGCTGCGGGGATGGATGGTATAATGGTAAGTATTAGGTTTTTTTTTATGTAGCTTGAAAGCGTCCGCTATGTTGAGTGGAACCAGCTAACGAGAGATGGTTTATTTTCCAAAGATTTACCCGCATGGCTTGACATATTGTGGCTCTGCTGAACGCAGTGGATGCCCTATAGAAGCATTGAACTAATAGGAATTATAAAATGCCAGACTCCTTGTGATATGGGTGCAGTGTAAAGTAGATGGTTCGTATTTTTCGTGATCACTGTCAATGATACCTAATCATTGAAAGTATCAGAATATACATAGTAAGAGTACCCTAAAAATAACACTCTATAAACTATAAAAGAATAAGCCACAAAACTCACCGCGCTTTAGCCTCCCTTATCGTCTCGGGGTCCTCAAAGCTGATCATCTTGTTCAGCACGAGGCTCCTCAACAGCGTATCCAGATGGCTCTCCTTCTCCTGCGCGTCCCAGCCGAGTCGCTCAGTGATGTTGGCGAACAGTTTCCTTCCATAATTCTTCAGAGGCTTGTCAAGAGCCGTGTGAGAGAATAAACCGCTCAACTTGCCCAAGCAGTTGGAGATGGAAGACCAGACGGTGAAGTTGGTTTCGTTGCTGAACGCCTCGATCAGTTTCAGGGACTGGGGATGGAAAATGGGAGTTTGGTTAGACTGGGATGAAGTCACCATTGAAAAAATATATACAAATTACAAATCTTTGTGTCTATAATAATATATGTAGATAGTATAGCTAGATGGACATTATATTACAGAGTCTTTTATCGTCGGTTGACTATGTTTAATCATGCAGACATAATCATACCTATAAGTAGCATAATCATACCTAGTATAATCATAGCTATAGCGAATGCAAAAAAAATGCTTGCTGATTACAAAGTTTCAATAACAATTCATGATAAATATTCAGTCGCGAATTAGTAAATCAGCAACGTTTTAAAACCACTTATCGACGGCATATCAGACACATTGTTCTAGGCCGTTGCCCCCGGCGTTAACATGCAGATAGTAACAAGTTTAAAAACAAATTAAATTAAAAATAATTATTTTTTGTGGCTTGTGGTTGCAGATTGCGGCTCATTTGGTATAACATTGATTGTAATTAATTTTGGGAGTTCCGTTTTGGCTATTATTTGAACGGACAATTAGGTCGATTCTGAAGCCACAAATCCTAATTTCAATGCTGTGAAATCCATAAATTCTTTGAAATCCATAAATTCCACTTTAGTGATTCGTAAATCTCATTTACCATTGGCATTATTTATGTAGTTTGAAATCGCTAAAATTAAATTTTGTGCCTTCACAAATGACATAATTATTGTATATTTATGAAATTATAACTGAAGTCATACATAATATGTACACATAACTTAAAAAAACAGGAATCTGTTCAAATCTGAGTGCAACTGGCAATGTTCTTAGCGATTGTCATCTATTAATCCGCAATAAACTAGAAAGCTCTTGCACTATTCACCACCATCTAGAACAAAACATAGACAACTAGTCCCCAAAGTACCCCCCTGATGTCTCACCTCAGCAGTGTGCGTGTGGCCCGCCTGCACCAGCGCGAAGCAGTCGTCGAGCAGGCCGAGCCGGTCCAGCGGCGGCAGCGAGCCGTCGCGCACCGCCGGCACCAGCTGCGCCAGCATCGCCGCCGGGTAGCGCGTGCGGTAGTAGCCCACCTGTGCGGTGGATGGTGTGAGTAGGTGTTACAGTTCGGTCCAAACAGCTTGAATGTTCTTGACCTGAAGTTGGCTGCGATTGCACTTTTGTGCTTGGCCAAATTAACCAACTGATTATGTTTGAAAGAACGAATTAAGCAGTTGGTTAGTTTGACAAAGCACATTTTTTTTATCGCAGTTTACTTCAGGAACATTCAAGTTGTTTGCACCAAGTTGTACCTCGAGCAATAGGATCGTGGTGATATTTGGTATTTCAAGTACCTACTGAGAATCGTCGTTATCTTTGTGATCTATACATATTTTCAATACTACAGGCATTGTAGGTAAATATTCGGAAAAAAATCGCTTGAAGGACCTCTCGTGACTCCTAGTGATGGGGCAGTATGCGTAGGATAGTTTAGTATAATGCATGAAGGCTCACATATAAATGTTGTGTTATGCTATAGTAGTAAATATACCTCGCTGTATTTGCTTTAGGTATGTCTCACCTAGTAGGTACCTAAGACTGTTTGTGAACTATCAATAAAATAAATAAGTTTGTACAGTCGTGCCTTGTTCTTTACATTATTAGCATAAGCGTTTATATCTTATCAGCTACGATAATGCTTAAGTATTTTATTGCTGAGACTAAGTTTCAGTCGAGATAACTAATATGTACCTAATCCTTGATAGGTATATCTCAATGCACAGTAGCGTGCAAAATAGGTGAAAAGTAAGTGCACCAACACTAATGCACCTCCGCCTGTCCCGTATATGTAGTAGGTACAATTCTATCCACATAACCCGTCCAACTTTAATTCAATATGGCGTTGACGAAAATGACGTGTCGTAGAAACTTAGGTATACAGCGTTTTGCAACAGACTATAGGCATACGGCGCGAAATTGAGTTTTTTCTCAGAAAGTACTTACAGTTCCAGGGTTCAGTTTCACCCATGACGTTTCCGATATGTTCTCTAGCACCACGCTCTGTGTCTTCTTCTCCAGTACCATGGACAGCGCTACCTGAAACGAATGATATTAAATTAGTTAAAAGGACAGGAATATTCCTTCTCGATATGAGCTAATTGTACCGAAATTAATGGGAAATACAGAGGTATTTTACTACTGATATATTAAGTACTATTTAATAGCGTAATTATGATATCTAATTGAAACTAACACGTTGGATGAGGAGGATAAGGTCGGCAGAGGACAGAAATAGAATGTAGTGATACAGCTTAGAGGCGGTATACTTCCGACAGTACAAGAGTATCAGATGAAAGCAGTAATTTCAAATATGGTCATATTAAATTACAACTTTTACGATCTTTACGAAGAAAGTAACTACGGTTAGTAGGTAATGAGTTTTTCAATCCTACCTTCTATGTATACCTAAGTGTGAGACTAAACTAATGTTACAATAATTAAAATTGAAAGAATCAAATTACGTTGCTTTGCTTCGCTTGTACTATGCCTTTACTTTCTTCATGTATAGCCGTGGCGTCACTGAACTGTTAATACGAATAAAACAATGAGTATTACAATATATATAATATATAATATAATATGTATAAAAACAGTGAAAGTCTGTTTGTTCCACTTTCAGTCTTAGCATATCTGCTGAAAGGATTTGTATAAAATTAAGACAGAACCAAACTGTAACCTTTCAGACAAGTCTAACAAAAGGACAGTTATAAGCCCTTTTATCCTAGTGTAAGCCCAGAAGACCACACACAAACATTAATAATAACAATAATAGGAGAAAGGATGTTATCAGCACACCAGCGATACGCTATCTAAGTAGGAAGGATGTAGAACCAACATTTTTAAGTCAATGGACATCTATCGATAAGATTGATGTCAGCGAGGGCAATCAAATTGTTCTTTTTGATCATGTTAGATTAGATGAATACGATGTCCATGGATTGCACTTTACAACCGCGATGCACAGATAAATAATCAGCGAGATCGTGGGAATGCACTGGCTACAGTCATAGTTAGTAAGTAAAGTACCTACTTCACTACTCATGTAGAACTTGACTTCTATCTACCCATAATAAAATGTTGGGTGGTAGAACTAATTAACTTGTATTGAACACCTGTAAAACTTATGGATGCGATATATTTGGCAATAAAATTTGGCTTCGTTACGTTCCTTATGGCTTTTATTTTCTTCATTACGATAAAATTTCCCAATTCAAAAAAAATCTTGAACGAAAGAGGTCGAAACCCTCAAACCTCGTTGCTACGTACCTTCGAGGGCTGCTCCTGCGTGGAGATTGTGATGGGGATCATCCACAGCGTGTCGCCGCCGCCGCTGCCGTCGGCGCAGAACTTCTCTTGAGTCAGCGTCAGCACGCGGTCAGATCCCTTCTGCTCTGACGTCACCTGGGTATAACGAATGTGTTAGGACAAGGAAGTAAAAGGGATGAACTTGAGGGTAGCACCAATGGTAGTTCTGTGCATAGATCCCCGATTACACCTGCCTCTGCCGATCGTTGACCAATGAATCTCGGACACTACTTGGTAGGTATAATCAGGGTATTAGGAGGAGTAATAAGTAAAAGGGAGAAACTTGAGGGTTGAATCAATACTAAAATTTTTGTGCCAAGTGCGTGGTGAAGAACTTGTCGCCAAATGTTATAAAAATTAAAGTGATTTTTGAAATAAACAAGGGTAATATTTATCAAATTTAATTGTTATAATTTGAAAAATGTTGTGTACAAATTAGATTATAGGATGCGTATTGTTGCCTTATTGACGACTCCTATTATTTATTGTCAGTGTTTCACATACACACATTTAAATATTCTATTGTGCATCTTATGGTTGCTTAAAAACCTATTGTTTTACTCAATAAGGCTACAATAATAATTATGCAGTCAAGTGGAAAATAAAATCTATTATGTACGAATTGTTCCTTACCTGTACAACGGGGAATCCCATCTGCTTAGTCCAAGTGGACATGACATCTCCTACGGGTTTTTTGGAAGCTTCTTCTAAAGCTGCCCATAGGTCTTCTGTGAATGTGTTTTTGTACTAAAAAGAACATTTCAATCATTTTAGTTTTGTTATCCAATTCAAATATTTCAGATATCGGGTTCAATAGTAGCTGTTGTTTAGTTTGTAGACATTGCTATTTTGTAATATAATATTTAACTTTATTATCTGTACCTCAGCTTGGTACAAATAGAGTTATCTATTGTAAATGTATAGGTATACGGTATACAGCACTTAACATAATGTTACAGTGATAAAGATAGATAATTATGTTGCAATAAAAAGGTGCAAATTGTTTTACCTGATGTCTTTTTAGATAGATGTTCATTCCCTTTCGGAAATCTTCATCTCCAATGTATCTATGCAACATTCTTATGACTGAAGCCCCCTTGTTGTAAGATATGTCATCAAAGATCTCGTCGATCTCAGAGGGGTGACCTACAGGCACTTCAATAGGGTGAGAATTCTTTAAGCAGTCCAGTTCAAGAGCTCTGAAACAAAGATAAACACACACAGTTAAATAAACAGAATTTTAATTATGTTTACACAGTTTTACCAAGATGACACCACAATTTACAAAATGTAAATTTTTGGAAAGCTTCCAAATAAATGCATGTTGAGTTTTCATGATGACTTTATAATTTTGAATTGCAAACAATGAAGGTCAAAATGTAAGGAGCTCACCTGATATAAGTTTCTGTAACAAATTGTGTCCAAATGTCATACTCCGGGAAGAGATGATTCACACAGAGGAACTCAACAAAGGAGGCATAGCCTTCATTCAACCACAGATGAGTCCACCACTCCATAGTGACAAGGTTTCCAAACCACTGGTGCGCCAGCTCGTGGCCCACCACCAGTGCTATCCACTGTCTGCGGACAGCTGATGTGTGCTCCTCATCCACCAACAAACAGGTCTCCCTGTAAGTGACCAGACCCCAGTTCTCCATGGCACCAGCAGAAAAATCTGCTATAGCTATCAAGTCTATTTTAGGCAGTGGGTATGCAATGTTAAAGTACTCCTTGTAATAGGGAAGCACTCTAGCTGCCACTTCTAGAGCAAACAGGCCCTGCTTGCTCTTCCCCACAGGAGTGTACACACGCACTAGGACACCGTCTCTGGATGTCTTCTCAACATAATCATACTCTCCTACAACCACCGCCACCAAGTATGTGGACATAATGGGGGTGGTGTCAAAGTGCACAAACTTCTTGTCACCAGTGATTCTTTCCTCCTTGACAGGCATGTTGGAGAGGGCGACACGGTCAGCTGGTACCTCGAGGGCGATGTCGAAGGTGGCCTTGATGGCGGGCTCGTCCCAGCAGGGGAAGCAGCGGCGCGCGTCCGTGGCCTCGAACTGCGTGACGGCGGCGTGGCGCTCCTCGCCGCCCGGCGCCAGGTACTTGCTGCGGTAGAGCCCCTTCATCTTGTCGTTGATCTCGCCCGTGAACTCGCAGGAGAGCGTGGCGTCGCCGGCCGCCAGCGCCTCCTGGAACACGATGGTGAGCGTCTCCTCGGCCGCGCTGAGCCGCAGCTCGGCCGGCGCCCGCGCGTCGCTCGCCCCGTCATACTGCAGCTTCACATTTGACACTTCCAGGTCCAGGCAGTTCAGCACTATCTCTTTGGTTGGGTTTACGATCTGAAAGCATTACGAGACGTTAGCATTGCGCGGCGCATGGAAACTAGATTTTCACAATGGAATCGTAATGAAATTCCTTCCTCCTTACCGATACTTTCACTGATGTCTTGCCTTTGAATTTAAACGTGTCCAGATCTGGAATTAATTCCAGATCGTAATGTTTTGGCACTACATGTTTTGGGAGCCGCTGAAACGGTTTGTTTTCTGGCATTGTCACTTTTTCTTTCACGATCGCAAATGTGGGACGCGCAACTGAGAAATACCGTAATGACCGAGTGACAGAGTGAACTCGGGCTCCAACCGCGCCGCTGATTCGTACTCCCCTCGCGCGCCTCTCGAGCCCCTCCAAATAACGGTATTCGCTAGTACGTAAGGACTTGCAATTGCAATGGCGATTCAAATACGTACGATTTTGCAAACCAAATGTTAATGAATTACGTATGACGCGTAACAGCTGAAGCGTCATGGAAAGCGATATTTATGACGTTTTACAGCAAGTGAAAGTTTTACTGCATTGAATTAACTTTTCTTTTCACTTACAAATAAATTAACGTCATAAAGAAATTATTGTACGGACCGAAGCGGTACAAATTTAATTTTAGGTTAGGATTTTTGTATCGTAAAAAAGGTAAGGCAGAGAAAATTAAGGAAGAAAGAAAATAGGAATAAAGATTTGTAGTTTTATGTTATTTTATAATGGAAACATAGAAATAAGGCAGTTTGCAAATAATGAACATATTCTTTGACTACAATATTTTGCTTTGTATAAAAGTTCTTTCCTACGCAACAGGGTCTCTCACACACCACAGACTATTTTAATATTGTCAGTTGAGGTGACATGTGACAGTCATCTGTCATCACAACTGTCACACTGACTGTCATTCGTGTCAATCTGTCAATTTGGATTGGAGGAGCTTGTCCACATTCTCGCGAATTTGTTTAGATTTATCGATTATTTTATCAAATTAATTTCTATGCGTGTTATACAATGATATTATAATAATAAACAGTGTACTTTACAAACATATATAATCAAAATGGATTTCGCCTTGATTTTTAGCCTAGTTTTGTTAGCAGGTAAGAATAGTTAGTGCACAAGTATTTGTTTCTCGTAAGTTAAGGCCTCTCATCACAAGAAACCTATTAATTCTTACAGTTTTCGGGGTGTCCTCATCAAGAGTACTAGAACTAAGCGACAAGTTTATCGACATAAGCGGCGAGGGGCAGTGGTTCGTGAAGTTCTACGCGCCGTGGTGCGCGCACTGCCGCCGCCTCGAGCCGGTGTGGGCGCACGTCGCGCAGTCCCTCTACAGCTCACCCATCAAGGTGGCCAAGGTCGACTGCACGAGGTTCCCCTCCGTAGGAACTCATTTCAAAGTCCGTGCCTACCCCACCATCCTCTTGTAAGTAGATTTGAAAATTAGATAATACAATACAATCCTCTTGATTTGCACCAAAATAGAAAACAAAATAAAAAAGGCAGCCTTACTGCTTATATTGCAATCTCTACCAGAAACCTATGGATGGTTACAATATTACCAACATAAGTCATCTTACAAAGATGTTTCTTATTTATACTTATTTTTAGTATTAAAGGATCATACCTGCATGAATACACTGGGGAGAGAACCAAAGATGACATGGTGAGCTATGCCCTCCGCATGTCACAACCGGCTGTGCAGAAACTGAGTCAGGGAGATAACCTTGGATACCTGAAGGAAGCACATTCTGTGTTCTTTGGGTACATTGGCAAGCAACATGGAGCTTTATGGGTATGTGTTTTAGACTCCTCATTGGCTAGGTAGTTCATATCATTTCTGAACTGGCTTTTGATGGTAATCTTTGCAAACTATTGAATAGTTAAAATTGAGGAGGGTTTACTCTACATTGTCTAATATTTATTTTATTTCAGGAAATGTTTTCAATTCATGCAGAGCAGTATCAACCTCACAGCTGGTTCTATTCTATGACCCATGACCTGGTGAAGGGAGAGATCACACCCCCAAATGAGACCAGTGTGTTTGTCTACAAGGATGAAGAGGCCTTCTTCTTTGAAGGTATGGAAATGATTGTGGAAATACATTACTTTTTTTCTTATGTAATCTATATGTATCATTGGGGAATCCAGCTTGGAACTATTTTAAAACATCATTTGGATGCATATTTCTAGTGTATACTGTATAGGCTTGCCAGCTCCAAGCATAGTTTCTAATCATAAATGCCTTGGTTTTCAAAATGCATTTTTACATAATTTACATTCTTGTTTGTCATTGTTTTCATTTGCTTTGTTATTTGACTTACTGACCCACTGATCTAATTTGTTGTATAAACATGCAATTTGTAAAACATTTATAAACAACATAACTTTCAATTTAAATTACAGCCACACCAGCACTGATAGAAGATAAGGACACTCTAAATGTGACACTGCACAAATGGATCAATGCGGAGAGGTTTGGAATGTTCCCTAAGATCACGAGGTCAAACATCAACCATCTGATGGACACAGAGAAGTACCTCGTCATAGCGGTAGTGGAAGAGAATAAGCTGAATGAAATTACACAGACTGAGAAGGATTTCAGAGACATGATTGAGGGAATAATTAAGTATGAAACTCTTTTTAACTTATAGTTTTTAGTTCTGATTGAAACTGATATTTGAATAAGTTTTCACAGTCTCTGTCACACCTGTTAAATAGTATCTAATATTCATTCTTCAGTATTTGTTGTAGATTCTATGAAAGCAATATTCTATTCATAGAAATCATTTTTAAATCCTTGAATATAAAATTGCCTTTGTACTTAAACAATGAGTTGAGTAGTAGCTTTACATTTTAAATTTGATTTGAATTGGATTAGAAACCTTTGAACTACATAGTATGGGAATATGGGTCATGAGTGGCTTGGATTGATTCTTGATCCAATAATGAGATTTGTTTATAAATATTTAGTAAGTATGCTAGTAGTAGACTCAATAGAAAGACAACATATTATTATAATGAGTAGACAGAAGAATGTTTTTTTCTCAAGGTAATCACCATTTATGAAATGCGTCAGTATTTATCCATGTCATGATACTCATGTTATAATTATTTTATCTCCATTCAAATACCTACACTACCTTATTAGATATAAAATCATTATTGTGGCTGATCGCAATAGGCACGCGAAACTCACATAATTATGCCTTAGCGCCAGTTTTTTGATCCCTAGTTAACTCAACCATTGGTCAAAAACGGCTACCAGTAGTTAAAAACCAACGAAATTTGTATGCAGATGTCATGCTTGACACGTGATTTGACTAATGGTTAAAGTTGACCACGGATCAAAAAACTGGGCCTTAATAGTGCCGAAAAAGCCACTTTTATAACCATCAAACCCCACACTTCCAGGGAGAAAAAGCGCGAGCTCCACAGCCGCTTCCAGTTCGGGTGGATCGGCTCCCCCGAGCTCGCCAACTCCATCGCGATGTCGGAGCTGTCGCTGCCGCACCTGCTGGTGTTCAACAGCAGCACGAGCCAGCACCACGTGCCCGACGACGACCCCGTGCTCATGACGCGCGAGGCCGTCGCCATGTTCCTCGACCAGGTGCACCGACAGATGGCGCCGGTATGTTGGCTTTTCTTGGCGTGTCGTATAAAGAAATGAATGGCTTGTGAGACAGATGACAGAATGCACGGTGGCGTGAACTACACCGACAAGAGCAAGGCTCTTTAGCGTGTTGCTGTTGAAGTCAAACAGCAGCTGCAGGAGTGAGCCTTGTTACGTGGTGAAATATACGAATGGGAGATGGGTGGATCCAAAAATGAATTGTCGGTATAGGTATACCTACTCATTCAAAAGTTAGATATATGCAACCAACTTATGAACTGTCTAAATGAGCGTCATCTATCGATGCCATCCAGTCCGCTGGACAAATGACCTTAGACAGGTTGCCGTTTGTGTTTGGGTGAGGCCAAGGACAGAGTGGTACCTTTTTGACGATGACAGCAATTTTTTTTATGTATAAATGTGATTTGTGTGGTTGATTTTATCAGTATTATATGTCAAATATTTTTTTTTATCTTTACGTCGTCGCTCCTTATGAGAGGCTTACCAACTACGTCCACCGGTGGATGATGCTGAAAGTTATCGAAAATCTTTAAACTTGAATTTCAATACGATAAATTATAGATAAGACCTCGACTAGAAACATACAATACGAACACCATACGTCTAAAAACATGTTCCTATCCCCAGACATACGGCGGCAACGGCTGGCTGACCCGCCTCTACCGCGGCTTCTTCGAGGGCCGCACGACGCTAGTCAACATGTGGCGCGGCAACCCCATCCTGACCGCGCTGGTCTTCGGCCTGCCGCTCGGCTTCCTCTCGCTCATCTGCTACTCTGTGTGCTGCGCTGATATACTGGACGCTGACGAGGAGGATGAGACTGCAGGTGAGGGAAATTAGGTGGCTTTCGACCTCCTTGCAGACTTTCTCCTTAATCATCACGACCCATCACGTCCCCACTGCTGGGGCACGGGTCTCCTTCCAATGAAGAAAGGGTTTAGGCCTTCTCCTTTATGCCTGCACAGCAGCGACAAGCACTAATCTCTAATTTTTAATTGAAAAGAATTCTGACATTTTATAAGTGATGCTACTAAAAAAGTTCTTTACCGAAAAAAGGAAAAATTGCGATCCATTTCTGGGCTATAATTTTTTCTTAATATTTTTATACAAAAAGATATTATCTAAATATTTACTTGCTCAAGTTAACTAATACAAAAATAACAAATATTTCAATATAATAGCTGTTTCCGCGAGCTTCGCTTCGCCTTAATAAGTTTTCCCGTGGGAATTCCGCGATAAAAAGTAACATATGTGTTAGTCCAGGGTGTCAGCTAACTCCATTCCAAATTTCATTAAAATCGGTTCAGCCGTTTTGACGTGAAGAAATAACAAACATACACACATACATACATACATACATACACACATACACTTACAAACTTTCGCATTTATAATAAGAAGTAGGATCACGACCAATGTATCGAATTAATTTTAATTGCTTTATTTTATTCTTTAGCATGGCATCACTTCCTACTAAATTCAGGGATAATAAACCTTTTTAATCAATTTCAAAAAAAGATTGTCTATTCGGTAAGTACATATATGTTCGGTATGTATGTAAGATTATTGGAACTGCACCATATTGACATATGACAATATATTAGGGCTAATAAACAAATATTCAAAATTTTAAAAATGTTTATGTACCTATGTATGTTTATATGCTTGTTGGTATGTATGTTTGTCCACGCATATCTCCGAAACGATTGATCCGATTGTCACTATTCTTTTTGAGGGTTCCGTCCGTACCTCAAAAGGAAAAAAAGGAACCCTTATAGGATCACACTTTGTTGTCACCACTTTTTTTCTCGGAAACGGGTAAAGATATCAAGCTGATATTTCGTATAGATGTACATAATTATGATGAAATTAAAAGGAAATTGAGATTATCTTTAATTGTATTTTTCACTTTTTGTGATATATTTAGGTAGGGTAATTATTTCTCACCGTAGGTAAATCCCCTTTTAATTTGGAGCCCGCACTTAATAAAATGGATACAGGGACTAAAAGAAATATATTATAGTCTCAGATGTCCAGACTCGTATTGAAAAAGTGCCCAGCCCAAAAAGGTTTGTGATCTCTGATTTGTCTAAAATTGATAACTGTCAGAATTCCGTAAGATTACTAATTACAGTATAGTATTATTTATTCTTTCACTCTGTATAAATATCCGCCATAGAGTAAATAATACTAGTAGGTGCCACCGCTCCGTCCGCTGGCGTCGTAGTCCAGTCGTGATTATTCACAGCGAGGACAAAATACTCCGCAAATAGCGATTCTAGCAAATTAATAGTCTCATTGTCATTGGCGTGTGATGGTGGAGCCTGTAGTAGTCAAACCATGATGGCTTAACAGTATGAGGTCACTAACATGTCTTATTTCTTTGTTTCAGAAGCCCACGAGAAGAATGACTAAATAAGTTTTCCAAGATTTATGGTGTACTTAAAATGGTTTAAATTAACAGGTTAGTATTTGTTGCATTTAAGAAGTGAATGGGTATAGGTTTAATGTATAAGCGTAAAATATTTACCTAAGTACAACAGTATTTTCAATGAAGTGAGGTAAATTGTTTTTTTATAAACGATTAGTTCAACAGATACTATAATGTTTAATGTGAGAAGTTTTACGAATCTCTTCTGCATTTTTACAATGCAGGTATGTTATGTGCCAAGCTCGAGGTATATTCTTGCATGCAGGATTACACTTTACTTGCACCCTTTTGAACTAATCTACGATCAATTAAATAAAAATCATTTAAACAAATTGTATATTATGTTGTGTCATAACAAAATTAGTCCTTATAAGATCTCATATGACCTGACACCAAAGAATTAAAATTCTACTTATGTGTGGGGGTTTTTAATTAACAAGATAGGTACATAATACATTATTAAACAACTTGACCGTTATTCGAAGTCTAATAATAATTGAGAGAGACATCTCTTTTCCTTTTCGTATTTCCTGCTAAATACCACGTGACTTCCGGCGACTTCCCTTGAATTTGACTTTTTCCCACCACCACCGGCAGTTGGCGCCATTTTGTTGGCTCCAAATATATTCGTCATTGACGTCGTTTTCCTTCGTCCGAGCTGGTCGTGTCCCACCAGGGACGCTCCAGGTTTTCTGTGTAAATACCAACCTACCTGCAAATTTTATTTTAATTTTCCATAGTGAAAAAATCATTTAGATTTCACTAAAAAGTGGCTAAAATACCGGATTTGAAGTGAGTTTAAACAGTTATAGTGTATTTTTTCCCTGGATTGTGCTCAGGTATGTTTTTACTGTATTGTTTCACCACGTTTTTACCAATTATTTATCGAAAAGTTACTGTAATTTTGCCGCATGCTACCAGTGTAACGTTGCTATCATACTTATTTCGAAGATAAACCATCATTTTAACGGTGTTACCGTTCGTGTTTTAAAATTAATTTTAGCAATTAGTTCTTGGAATTTCCCTTGTATTACAGATTAAATTAAAATTAAAATAAAATGAGTACTGAAAATGCGGATTTGCAAGATGTGCAAGATGCACAACCATCCTTGTCAACACGGAAACATTCTCGTAAAAGGAAGATTAGTGAAAGTGATTCGTCATCGTCTGAATCTAGCTCAAGCTCAAGCTGCAGTGATTCCTCTTGCTCTAAACGCTCCCGGCGTAGGAAAACTAAATCTAAACGCCGCAGACGAAATCAAGATCGTAAATTTGATAAAATGATGTTAGAAATAAAAAATCTTAAAAATCAAATAGCTTGCAATAACAATAGCAATGATGATATTATTGATGATAATATTAGTGGTCAGCTTTATTCAGACGTGCAATCATTAGATGAGGAACCAGCTCCGCAAATTTCCTTAACTATCGGTACTAGATTGAAAGAGCCGGAAATTTTAAAAACACCAGCCGTTTATTTGGATACCCTTAAAAACATCCAGCGGCTTGAGCACCCGGATTGGAGAAACGTTCGTTACGCGGATGTCCAAAAATTGTATCGTCATAGCCCGGGCTTTACCGACTTAGATGCGAACGAAGAAGTTAAGCGCTACGATTCCTCTCGCACTCTCGTAAATTTTGAAAAGGCCCTAGCATCGCTTACTTTTGCCATGATAAAACAAAGGGATCAACTTGAAAAGGAGCTCCGTTCCTTTTTGGCGTGGACAACAACAACATCAGAGCTAACTTCGGAAGAAGTTAATAAAAGGATCGAAGATATTTTCGTTACAGGTGATTTTTCAAAAACATCTAACGATATATTACAAATGGTTTGCGGCCACAGAGCTGAAATAATTCAGCAAAGACGCGAGGCTATTCTAGCTTTCGTCAAAGACCCACTTCATAAAACTTCACTGCGTAAGGTTCCGCCTTCCTGTGATAATCTCTTTGAGACTGAAAAGTTTACATCAACTCTGGAGAGAGCCGGAGGAGTACGGAAAGTATTCTGGCCTCGTGAAAAGGATCGCGTTTCTGCACCGCAGACCGATCCGACTCCTAGTACATCTGCGCAACGCAATGTACACGTGCAAAAGAGACCAAACTACAAAGGTAATATACAAGCCGCGAACACCAGGTCAACCTCAGGTAATTATAACAATAAGCCATTTCGTGGCCGCGGTGGTAAGCAACAAGCACCTGGCAGCGGCCGACAAGATCATGGCCGACCAAGGAGAAACTCTCCCTCATCCCACCGGGAGAGGAGAGGTAATAAACGACGATACTGACTCACCGAGTCACGTCACCCAACAATTTCATGCTGGACAACTACAATTTTACCATCACAGATGGGTGAACCTAGGGGCACCAGCTTACATTACAAAAATTACTTCAGGATACCGTATCCCTTTCATTTCGAAGCCTCCGCTTCAAATGCCGAACATGTCGAATCCCAAAAGTCCCATCCAGTCCAGCGACGAAATGGACCTGATAATAGAAAAAATGAAACACGAGGGAGTATTGGCCAAGGTCAATGTGAGCCCAAGTTTCCTGTCCTCGATGTTTCTGGTGCCGAAAGGAGACGGCAGTATGAGACCCATATTCAATCTAAAGGCATTAAACCGCTATGTGTACACAGCGCCATTCAGATTGATAAATGTGTACAAAATTCCCGATTTTCTACAACCGAGCGACTGGATGGCAAAAATCGATATTTCCCAGGCGTATTTCCACATACCCATATCAGAAGCCCATCGTCGGTTTCTACGCCTAATTTATCAACGGGAACTTCTACAAATGAACTGCCTACCTTTTGGACTAAGTTCTGCTCCGAAAACCTTTGCCTCCGTGAGCAATTGGATGGCCCAGATCCTTCGCCAGCGCGGCATCCGCCTGGTCGTATATTTGGACGATTATTTGCTAGCCAATCAGGATGCTCGTGTTCTAAAGGACCACATAAAAATAGCAGTAAATCTACTGGAGTACTTGGGGTGGAAAATAAACTACGCCAAATCAGTTGTACAGCCATGTCAAACAATAGAATACCTTGGAATAACATGGGACTGCAAGCACAACCAAAAGTCACTTCCTGCTCAGAAGTGTACCAAGCTATCAGCAATGATAACAAACTTATCCACAAGCAAAAGGGCCACTATCAAGGACTTGGAACGAGTGATAGGCCTGATGAACTTTGCCAGCTTCACTGTCCCACGCGGCAGGCTAAACTACCGACAGCTACAGCGATTATTGATCGCCTCGAAAAGAAGGTCTCAGGATCATATAAGAATGTTGCTGGACGAGGCTGTTCTACAGGAACTACAATGGTGGCTAATTCACCTCAAGGATCCATCTCCGGTTCACCACCCATATCCCACTCATTATGTTGTGACCGACGCCTCAGATGTAGCGTGGGGAGCGCAAATAAACAATCTGAGTGTAACAGGAACATGGTCGTCGCAGGAAAAGGGACTCCATTGCAATCGAAAGGAGTTACTTGCCATTTTAAAAACTTTAGAAGATCAATGTCAGAACCTTCGTTTCGGATCTCTGCATTTACAATGCGACAACAAAACAGCTGTATCCTACTTGAGAAACGAAGGCGGTACCAAGTCGCAGGGTCTACTGGAAATAACGTACAAGATATTCATGTTATTGGACAGTCATCAGATAACATTGACTGTTTACCACATTCCCGGGGCTTACAATGTAGAGGCAGATCACCTATCTCGATTTCGCAAGATGCCAGAGTGGCATCTGCTCCCGCAAGCTACAACTCAGATTTTCGCCAAATGGGGAACCCCAGTCATCGACTTGTTTGCCTCCCGCCTGACACGAGTAGTTCCCAGATATTGTTCCCTGGACTGTCACGATCCGCTAGCGGAGTTTCACGATGCGATGACACAACAATGGAACTACGAGCTGGCGTGGGTATTCCCCCCGCCATTTTTGATGCCCAAAGTGTTACAACACCTGAACACGTGTCAAGGGATGTACCTCATTGTAGCCCCCAGATGGGAAAAAGTATTTTGGAGACCCGATCTAAAACACCGAGCCACAGCTCCACCGTGGACCATCATGAACCTGAGAAACGTTCTAGTAGACGTCTCAACCGGCCTCCCACCACAGAAAGTGACAGAAATGACGCTGGAGGTGTGGAGATGTGGGGGTGGCAGGAACATTTAGTCGGGTGGACAAAGGAGCAGAAGGATCTCTTGTTGAAAAGTTGGCGTCCTTCTACGATACGGACGTATAAGCCAGTATGGACACGATGGGTCAATTGGGCACGTGAAAACAAAATTTCTACGAATAAGCCAAGCGGGTCAGACTTATCCAGATTTTTGGCTGACTTACATCAAAAGGAAGGCTTATCCTACAGTACTATATTAACTCATAAGTCGGTAGTATCGACATTTTGTGATCCGCAAGCCATAAACCGACTTAGTGATCATCCTATGGTCAAAAGAATTTTAAAATCTATAGCCTTAGCAAAGCCTAATGTTCCGAAACCACCTGTGTGGGACATTGACAAAGTAATTAATCATTTAGCTACGTTAGATCCTAAAACTGATAACCTTTATGAAATTTCAAAGTGTACGGCCACAATGTTGTTGCTATGTTCTGGTCGACGCGTCCATGACCTGACGCTATTACGTGTTGATTCTAATCATTGCATTGATTCTCAGGACTCGATTGTTTTATGGCCAGTATTTGGTTCAAAAACCGACACAGTTGATTATCGCCAATCTGGCTGGAAGTTAAAAGTAAATACTAATAATAGATCTCTTTGTCCAGTTCATTGGGTTAGAAGGCTCATTATTATTGGACAGCAACGAAGAAGTGCTGCCGAATCTAGTCACCTATTTCTATCAATTTGTGGTAAAGCTAAACCAGCTACACGGTGTATTATTGCTAGATGGGTCAAAAATATTTTGAAGGAGTCAGGCATAGAGGCCACAGCAGGTAGTTTCCGGTCTGCAGTAGCTTCAAAAAGTTGGCTTGAGAACGCTCCAATAGAGGAAATACTTACTCGAGGCAACTGGAGATCAGAAAATACATTTAAAAGATTCTACTGTCGTCAAATCATGAATGTAAATAATGTGAATAATACTGTTTCTAATTTATTCAACGCAGTTGTACCCTAATTTAGATATTTAAAATAATTTATTTTTATGTTACCTACTGTCAATCAGTCTGACTTTATTTAAATCACCTCATTTGATGCAAGATAGATGATTTAATGATTTATGTTCAAGAATCGTTATATTATTATTACTTACGTTCAGTATATCAAGATACTTAACATTAATTTGTATTGATTATTTATGCATAATATATCTACCAAAAATAAATAAATGTCACACATTATGTGAAATGTTTTCTTGTTACTTATCCTAAAGTTAACAAATTATGGTTTTATATTTTGAGCTAAGCTATCACAAGCTTCTCATTGTTAATGTGTCCCTAAATAACATTCATATAGTCACATTGACGTCCACCACCACCAGGCGATATCAAACACGTCTCTCAATTATTATTAGACTTCGAATAACGGTCAAGTTGTTTAATGAAGACGTTTTACCTAAAAATAAAACGTATATTAAACATACTTACCTTATTCGAAGTCTAATAATTTTATTTCTGCCTGGTGGCATTCAACAAGACGCAATGACGAATATATTTGGAGCCAACAAAATGGCGCCAACTGCCGGTGGTGGTGGGAAAAAGTCAAATTCAAGGGAAGTCGCCGGAAGTCACGTGGTATTTAGCAGGAAATACGAAAAGGAAAAGAGATGTCTCTCTCAATTATTATTAGACTTCGAATAAGGTAAGTATGTTTAATATACGTTTTATTTTTAGGTAAAACGTCTTCATTATATTCAACAACTATTGTTTTTTAAACATAAACTGTATGGCAAATAAAAGATGTACAAATAGTTAATGATTGCTGATATAAATATACCAATTTAGTTAAATTTCGGTTGATCTGGCATATATAAAACTAACATTCTACGGATACACAATATTGATCATCGTCATCCATATTTTATTATGTTTATGAGGCTAGAATCATGAAGTAATTTTATTATAAATCACATTAGCCATAACTTAAAACGTAATGAACAATAATAATGTTAAGCTATACAATATCTATAATAATAGTATGTATTGCCAAATGTTTTTGTTATGTATTTTTTTATTTCTATTTCTGAACAAATTTTAACTTCCTTTTGTTGTATTTAGTTTATAGTAAGTGTCATAATCCATAATACATGGAAAATAAATGGAACTATTTGTAATAATCATGATTTTTGTTTGTACCTAAACGTGACTATGAAAAATCATAAACGAAAGCTTCGTATTTCTCGTAGGTATTTTATTTAAAAGAAATATCAATATTGCACAAAATAATACACTGTTACATATTAGATAACTCCTCAACATAAATCGCTAGTTCTATTTGCTTGGTCCTCATTTTTAATTGGTTATACCAGTTAAAATATCTAACATTATTACTCTGATTTTTATGTCTTGGATTTTCTCTGAAACATTGATAAGATTCAGTTCCATCTTGGCTTTCACTGGAAGATTGATATTTTTTGCTTGCTGAGTGGTGTTTTTTATATGTTTTAACATTTTTCTGTTTTATTCTGTTGTCTGTCTGTGTCGACGTGTTATCTAATTCGCTGTAAGTATTTAATGATTCGCTACTGGTATGAACACTGTTGCTAGTAGTGCTACTATCATCATCATCATCATTCATTACGACTGATCGGCTGGGGTAGTTATTGTTTACTTCTTTACAATAGGTATCTTTTCTTTCTTTGTGTTTATCACGTGTACTGCAAAATGAAGTGGGAAGACCTAGTCTTGTCATTTCGGAGTAATCAAATGTATCTATCAATTCAATATCATCATCTATTTTTGCAGTACAAAGTTTATTTTTGACATTATGAACAGTAGGAGATTCATTAATTGAAGTTTTCTTTAGGATACTTTTTCTCTTCTTAACTTCAATCACTTGCTCCTTTTTACAGTCAGTTTGTGAATTTAAGTTATGTATCTTATTTTCATGATGAATTATTGATGTTTTTTTTTCTGGAATCATATTTGGGCTCAATGGAACATCTACCTTATTAGGTACTTCAAGGTTATTTTTCAAATGATTAAGAAAATCGTGCAAAGGCATTTTTTTAGGTTGTAAAGTTTTAAATACACATTCTATTTTGTCTTCACAATCATTACTTTCATAAGAATTAAGCAAATCCGAAAACGATTCCACACTTGATGTCTCATTGAAAGATCTCATCAGATCTTCAAAACTTTCAATTTCTTTATTCTCATTAGAAGCTGTATTAATTTCATTCCATATGTTTTTTGTAATCTCTTTTAAATTAGTTACAACTTCATGAACTTTTTCTGTTTTAGTAAAGGTCTTCTTTTCAATACTACCATTGCATGATTTGTCTGTAGTCTCATCAAGTTGATACCTGTCATCACTCCATAGATTGCTCAGGGTTAGGGAATCCTTCATAATACTTAATATTTCTTTAAATTTAGCATCCTCTTTTCCTTCACTCAGTACTGTGATGGCTAAGCCATATGAACCAAACCTACCAGCTCTGCCTATTCTGTGTAAATAAGTTTGCCAATCATATGGTGGCTCAAAATTTATAACAAGATCAACATTTGAAGCATCAATACCTCTTGCAGCCAAATCTGTTGCAATGAGTATTCTGCACTTGTACTCTTGTAGAGTCTTCAAGGCACCCAGCCGGTCCTCCTGATCTTGATTACCGTGTAATTGTTCAGAAGGCCACTTGTCTCGTTTCAGCATTTTATGTAGCTCAGCTACCCTTGCCTGATAGTTACAAAATATAAGACACTGCTTAAAGTTGTTCTTTGTTAGTATTTCTAAAAGCTCTTTGTATCTGATTTGAGTTTGTCTAAGAACATTGCTGTTGTATTGAACATGGGTTACTTTCTGTTTTATTCCTAAGAGAATACTGGTTGTATCAGGACAAACATGATGTGCATTCTGGACATACTGGTTTATGAAAGTCTTAGTGTTTTCAGGGTATGTTGCACTGCTCATAATGACTTGTTTCTGATTGGGTAATGTTGAGAAGATGTAGTTAATGTCTGGCTGGAAGCTCTTCTCCATGAGTTTGTCAGCTTCATCCAAAACAAGGAGGCGCACGGCGGAGGTGTCAATGTGCCCGTCGTGGATGAGATGCCGCAGGCGACCAGGGCTTCCCACTACTATATGGACTTTTTTGTTTTTAAACTTAGCTTTATCTTCTTCAACAGAGAGCCCTCCCATGACCACTTCAACACATAACCCTGGAATTAGAAAAGTTATTTGTAGTTACTAAGAGATGAAACTCCCACTGATACATGAATATTATTAGCACCTTAACTTTAGTTGTTTATTTTTAGGTAAACCTTACCTTCATAATCACTTCCAATTTGTTTTAGGACATCACAAATTTGAGCTGCTATTTCTCTGGTTGGTGCTAGGATCACTGCTTGCACATTGTTTTCTAACTGCAACTTTTCTAGTGCTATTACAGAGAAGACTGCAGTTTTGCCTGTTCCGGACTTTGCTTCCAAAAGGAGATCTGTCACAGAAAGTAAGTAGTTAGTGAGAGGACAGCTCCTATTCTAGGCATAATGGTTATTTACAGTCATAATGGTCATTCACAGGTCAGAAAAATTATGCTCATAGAAACTTTTATTATCATTGTCTGACTGATACTTACCAAAGCCACATTTTCCTAAAGGTATCCCATGTAGTTGTATGGGCGACGGACGATAGAAACCTGCATTAGTAAGGCCCCGCAACGTCGGTTCCGACAATAACATAGTATTGAATGTAACATCCTGTGTGATTTTGATGTCTTGAGTTCTTATCTTAAGATTGCTAGTATCATGAGCTAAGACCATTTTAATAGGATTAATCTTTGTATTACTAAATAACTGTTTTATATTGATGATACACTAATCTAACTATGAATACCATTAATTATTGAACAAGTTTTTAGGTTTAGGTTATGTTATTGACATTTCTCCCGGCTAGCAAGCTGTCAAAGTGTCATAAGTTCACAGATTACGATTTTCAAGTGGGTGCGGCAGATGAAGAAATATCGGACATGTCCGAGAACATTGAGTGAAAGATGACCTACAAAAATAAGGGTGGTCCGTGGTTCTATTCTAGTCTTATCTAGATTATTTACATAAATGATAATGTTTTGACCTTTAAAAGTTTAAAGCTTTTGAATTATTAATTTGATAGTGGATTGCTGTATTTAAAAAGGAAATCTTAAAACATACTAACTACTGGTATCCAAAATGCCTCCAAAGGCACCCGAAGGGAAGCGGAGTATATTGATAGTTCCTTCTGTCGCTTCTAACAAGGCATCTGCGACCGCTCCCTTGCCTTTAGAAGGGGGGGAGGAGACGGAGATCGCCGCGACGGTGTCCATGCCCGAGGACACGGGTTGGGGCTGGCTGGTGGTCGCCTGCGCCTTCGTGAGCATCGGCATACTTGATGGTATTGCGTTCACATTTGGCGCCATGATATCCGACATTACACAAGATATGAAGTCCTCCGAGTCTCCCATTGCTCTCGTGAATTCAGTGGCAGTCGGCATCTACCTTATGTGTGGCCCCGTCGTCTCCGCCTTCATAAACCGGTTTGGCTTTCGAGCATGCTGCATGACTGGATCCGTCATCAGTTCTGTTTCATTATTCATCTCGTATTTTGCTCCAAATTACGGAACACTACTACTATTCTACGGCATATGTGCTGGTTTTGGGTATTCACTGATCAATATGGCATGTGGACTGGTGGTGGGATTTCATTTTGAAAGATTACGTGCTTTAGCCCTCGCCATCGCTGCTTCTGGATCACCTGTTGGAGTAATGTCTATGTTTCCACTTAATTCCTATCTAGTAAATTTAGGTGGGTGGCGTCCTACTACTTTATTACATGCAGGAATGGTTGGGATCATATTCTTCCTAGGTATGTCATTCCGACCTCTCCTCACTCTAACAGTAACTTTGACTACCGACGACGAGCCCACGCGTACGACTGCTTACCTGCCAAGTCTGGCCAATATCGGCACTCAACAGAAAAGTAAAGTGGATGCTACACAAATGGCACCATCGAAAGCAGAAAAAATGTTCAATGCTGTGAGTAACACCAACTTCCCGACGGCAGCGTCAGTA
The DNA here is from genome assembly GCF_932276165.1 of Plutella xylostella. NCBI lineage: Eukaryota > Metazoa > Arthropoda > Insecta > Lepidoptera > Plutellidae > Plutella > Plutella xylostella. The sequence goes on along the minus strand of NC_064009.1, from coordinate 4,818,893 downwards.
GTGTCGGCGGGGCAGGCGGCGGGCGCCGCGGCCCCGGCTCAGGTCGGGACCTCGACACAAGGCGTATCTAAGTTAACCATATCGGCCAACCAGCCTCAAGGTGGCTTGTCTCGTCGGCAGATAAAACAGGTACAATCTATAGCCTCAAGAACAAACCAACAAGATTCTAAGCAAGTTATAGAAGTGGCGGTGTCCGAAGCAGCTCCACCTAAGAAACGTAGCTTTTGGGAGCGGCTGTGTCCTTGGCAGGCCCACGTGCCGGAGTCTCGGCCTATGTACCGTGACGATGCCTTCTACGACGGTGACGTCAAGCGTCTCCCGGAGTATCAGAAGAGCATGGTGGACCCGAGCGGGGAGACGAAGACAGGCCTGGAGTACCAGCTGGCGGTGTCGCGCGCGGCGGCCGCGGCTGATCTGCAGGACCGGCGCGGGGTGCTCACCACAGCCGCGCGCCGCGTGCTCGCCACCATGCTCGACCCCCTCCTGCTCAAGCGAACCTCCTTTCAACTACAGTGCGCTAGTGGATTCCTCACATATTTGGGATTTCTAGTACCCTACGTGTTCATTCAGGAACGTAATAAATCAGCGGGAATAAGCTCTAGCCATTGCGCCGTATTTGTAAGTGTAATCGGTTTATCGAATGCTACCGGTAGATTAATCCTGGGAATTATTGCTTCCAAGGTAGACCCTTTGAAAGTATATTCTAGTACACTTTTTGTAGCAGGAGTAGCGACGATTCTGTCTAGTATATCCTATAATGTATATTTTCAATATGGTTACTGTGCAATATACGGATTATGTTGCGCAGGAGTTACGTGTTTACGCGCTGTGGTGATAGTATCGTTGTATGGTCTGGACAAGCTCACTAACGCTACTGGAATGGTATTACTGTTTCAAGGATTTGGCAGCATGATTAGCACTCCTTTAGCCGGAGCTATAAAGAAAACGGCGGGATATTCAACTGCTTTTACACTTGCTGGTGTTTTTATAACTAGTGCATCTGTCCTCTTGGTGGGCGTTACATACTTTGCTAAAAGGGAAAAGGATAGGGAAAATCAGGGTGTTCGAACTACTAAAATTAAGTAACTAATATTGAATTAAATATTAATTGTAAATAAGTTAATAGTTTTTAAATTTACCGAATAGCCACCTCAATACACATTCGATTTCTGGATGGGGTGACGCGATGCGATGCGACTGCTACGGTACGGACTAGGCGATTCACACACTTGACCGCGAACCGCCGCGGAGGAGGGCGGATTATCATTGTATGCAAAAATTACAGTTTAATAGAAAAATAGCTTACCAGCAGCACACACTGCCGTCGCGTCGCTTCACCGCGCGGTTTACTATGTTAATACGCAATCCGTGCGGTAAGGAGGCGGTGCGTGTGTGAATCACAGAGAGTACATTAGTGTGAATCGCCTTAATGAAAGTTTGTGTTTGTACCTAAAGGGATAGTACAATTAGTCCAGTCAATAAATGACTCAAAATTAGGTGTACAGTGCGTGAGCAGGTAACTAAGCGATTCCTTCAGAAACTTGTTCAGGGGGCTTGGATTGTTAACATACCAAAAGTCCTGACTCCTAGGTGATGAGCGGGGGGGAGGAGGGGGGATAAAGGTACGAATTTTTGGTTTTTAGCTTATATCTCGAAAACGGTGCATCGGAGAGAAATATTTTCAACGAATGAAATAAAGGTCTTAAAATTATCTAAAACTTTTATATCATATGTTTTTTTGTAATTCCTAACTGTTTTCGAGCTATTACCCTCGGAAAAAGTTGAAATTTACAAGAAAAATGTATTCATGTCAAAACATTCATAAACATTGCATCATATTGTCTAAACCTATTGATAAATGAAAAAAATTAAAAGAAAAGAAGTTGTAGATTTTTAAATTCCCTTTTAGAATATATATACATATGCTGGTTAATGTCCAACCCACCTAAAGGTACAGCTATTTTACTCACACTTAACCTTACTGATTCGGTGAGCTATGTCATTGACTTTACCAAAATGCTAGTTTAAAATAGCTCTAACTTTAGGCGGGTTGGACATTGACCAGCATATGTAATATATTCAAAAAGGGAATAAAAAAATCTACAACTGCTTTCCTCTTCATTTTTTTCGTTTATGAATTGGTTAAGACAATATGATGCAATGTTTATGATTTTTTTGACATGAATACTTTTTCTTGTAAATTTCTATTTTTTCCGAGGGTAATAGCTCGAAAACGGTTAGTAATTAGAAAAAAACATATGATATAAAAGTTTTAGATAATTTTAAGACCTCCATTTTAGTAGTTTATAATATTTGTCTCCGATGCACCGTTTTTGAGATATAAGCAAAAAACCAAAAATTCGTATCTTTATCCCCCCTCCTCCCCCCCCGCTCATCACCTAGGAGTCAGGACTTTTGGTATGTTAACAACCTAAGCCCTCTGAACAAGTTTCTGAAGGAATCGCTGAGTTACCTGCTCACGCACTCTACACCTCATTCCTTGACTGGACTAAATACATTAATACATTTTTATAGTATCTTCGACTTTTTTTATTTATTTCGGTACCATTTAGGTACTATATTTACTTCACTACTGTTAATATCTCCGAAGGAGTTAGTATGACTAGTGTATGTTGGGCGCTGAATAATATTGGGCTGGATTTCAATCGGGCTAATCGTTGAACTGACAACTCAACAGCCCTATTTTCGATTATAACGAGCTGTAATGTAATACGGACAAGGTGGTAAACATTTTGGGACAGGCATATAATATATGATATTTTATATATCAGCAGTGGACGTCCTGTGGCTGAGATATGGTGCTGCTCGTCAAGTTCTTTTTTTGCTGTTGAATCCATGGAAGTAATAAGTACCAGTACTTATTACTTAAGTACCAGTAAGTGTACCAGTACTTATTACTTCCATGGTTGAACCATAAAATAATAATGAAATAAATATTCACGTAACTAATGGGCCACAGAATACTTTTTACTTTTCTAAGCTGGCAACTCAGATTCGTCGTGTTCGCTATTCGGTTCGGAGCGCGTTTTGTTCTGCGACCGGCCGCCATACTCAAACAAAAAGATCTATGAAATGAGAAGTTAAATTTTCTATTTATATTTATTAGTAATCGTTGGAAGTGTTAATTTGCTAAATGAGTTCTAAATCTGATGTAAATAGAAGAGTACTCGCCATTCAGGCGAAAAAAAAGAGACACAAACTCGGCAAAAAGAAAAACCGTGAGGAGGATCACGGCGGCGCTGGTGGACAAGGAAACGGGCAGCAGCGCCACCAGAACCAGACCCGCCTGGAACCGACACACAGCTCTTCCAATGAGACCATCGAGGAGGATGAGGACGAGCAGTACGCGAGCGACGACGAGGAGCAGGAGGACAGCGCGGACTACTGCAAGGGAGGCTACCACCCCGTCAAGATCGGCGACCTGTTCCAGAACCGCTACCACGTCACGAGGAAGCTGGGCTGGGGGCACTTCTCCACCGTGTGGCTGTGCTGGGACCTCGTCGACAAGCGGTTCGTAGCACTTAAAGTGGTTAAGTCCGCCCCACATTTCACTGAAACTGCACTGGACGAAATAAAAATTCTAAAAGCTGTCCGCGACAGCGACCCCAACGATCCTAAGAGGAACAAGACGGTCCAGTTGCTAAACGATTTCAAAATTACTGGTGTGAACGGTACACATGTCTGCATGGTGTTTGAGGTGCTCGGACACCACCTACTGAAACTCATACTGAAATCCAACTACCGAGGAATCCCTCGTGAGAATGTTAAAACCATCATTCATCAAGTGTTAGAGGGTTTAGATTACTTGCATACTAAATGTAAGATAATTCATACTGACATAAAGCCTGAAAATGTACTGGTGTGTGTGGACGAGTCTTACATACGCAAGTTGGCAGCCGAAGCCACTGAACTACATTCCTTGGGTTTGAGATTGCCTCATTCTTTGATTAGTACAGCTCCGAAAGAATTTCAAGAGCAAGTTGTTAATGCTAAAATGAGTAGAAACAAAAAGAAAAAGTTAAAGAAAAAAGCTAAACGTCAATCTATGCTGCTCAAGAAACAAATGGAACAAATTGAAGAAATAGAGGAACAGAAGAAAGTAGATCACAGCGAGTCTGCCCCAATGTCCCAGGACAACGATGACTCTCCACAGACACCTGAAGAAGCCAGTGTTATTGATAACACTCGCTCTGAAAATGATTCAAATGTCAATGGATGTTCAGAACAAGCTGATGAGGAATCATTTGACACTGACGCTGACGCAGTGCAGGTCCGTCACAAGCAACAAGGCTGTGGGGATGATGCAGGAACTCCCATGTCTGAAGGTGAGACTGACACTCCGCCATCATTCACTTCCCAATCCAAGCGCAAATCTATTGACAAGTTACCTGATCCTGCCTTTGAAATTTGTGAACTTGAAGTGAAGATTGCTGATCTGGGAAATGCTTGCTGGGTTCACAGACACTTCACAGAAGACATTCAGACCAGGCAGTACAGGTCTCTGGAGGTGCTGCTCAGTGCTGGCTATGGAACATCTGCTGATATATGGAGTACAGCATGCATGGCTTTTGAATTAGCCACGGGAGACTACCTTTTTGAACCACACTCTGGTGATGGATACAGCCGGGATGAAGACCACCTAGCCCACATCATAGAATTGCTGGGTGACATCCCCAAACGCATTGCTGCTTCTGGGAAATACTCTAAAGTATTCTTCAATAAAAAGGGCGAATTGAGGAACATTACTGGCTTAAAACCCTGGGGCCTGGTATCTGTTCTAACTGAAAAGTATGAATGGAATCAGAAAGATGCTGAAGAGTTTGCAGACTTCCTGAAACCCATGTTGGATTTTGATCCTAATCGCCGAGCCACTGCATATGAGTGCCTCCAGCACCCGTGGCTGAAGCCAGCCGCCCAGCCTGCTGAAGAGAAGAAACCTGAGGAGTAGACTCATGCTCTCTTAAACCCAGTTATTACACCTATTACATATAATTCATGAAATCAGTAGTGTCAACATTCAAAGTATTTCAGTGTTTATATTATGATCAAAGTTTATTTATGGATTTGTTTGTTTGTGAATGAATAATTTAATTTTATCCAGATTGTCCAACTGTCAGCTATTAGTCCTAAAATAGATAAAAAAATATCAAATGTGTTCTTAAATTTAATAATGCTGATAAATAAGTAACCAGATGCACAAATATCAGGCATGCAATATTATTCCAGAACCTAACACTAACAAGTGTATTGATTGTTTGTGCATTAGGTTCCTGCCTGTGTCCTTATTTACAACAGCAAATGTATATAATACAGCTACTATTTGTAAGTAGGAACACAGTTGTTTATGAAGCATTTTTATTGATTGATAGATACTTATCTGAAATTCCCTGAACCTGTACAGATATAGATTTAGGAAAAATTGTGATGTATGACATGTAGACAATATAGATTTTGTCACATTAATCTTTTAGGAATTTATTAGTTGACTTAGAACTGCACTTATACCACCTAGATACAAAGAGAAAAACCATGTAAACATTCATGCATGCATCTGTCGTGCGTTGCAGGTAGCATTGATAGCATATAGTTAAGTTTGTGTTATATCACTACCTATCACAATAAAAAAATCTCATAGTGTAAACTTTAGGGAATAAGACAGTATTTGTAAAGTCACACCTCCGAGACTGCCTTTTATAATTATACTTTGTCATCTAAATTTAACAGAGCTGGCGGATAAGTCTCATACATTATTGGAGTCGCTGTAAGATTTTAAACCAGCTAATAGGTGTATCATGAATCCCGATTTACACGACCGTAATTTGTATTAATTATTATACCTGCAAATTTACATGAATAAAAAATCGGAACGAGCTTGTTAAAAGAACGGGTTTTTATTTATTTACTCCATAAAACCCTATCACTTATTGTAAAATGATTAGGTACGTTTTAGGTGGATACACGAGTAGATTTTCAGTGCTATAGTAGGTTCCGTCCCACACCCTAAAGTGATTGTGGCAATCTCGAATGGATCTCATCATAGCGTTATTCTCATTGTATTGCTATTTGTTATACTTACAGAATGTGAGATACATGTAGGTACTTATGTATTGTAGGTGTGGATACTGCGGCACGACGACGCGGCAGGTCACGGTAGGCTTCACACATTGAAATGTAACTAAATATGTGTAGGCAGTTCACGTTATACCATTATGCCTTACAGTGTCGGATGGGTATAAAAAAAGGCTTTTGTAATATGTGTTTGTCATCATCATCAGCCTGTGATCGACCCTGCTGTATGAATACAGGCCACTCCCAATGTCCGTCCCAACACTCCGTCTTTTGCCTTCCTCATACAGCCACTACTGACTACCTGACTAGGAGGTTGGCCCAGCGGGGTACTGTAAGGGCGTCCCACGCTAAGCTTGCCGTGACGTCTATAATAGTCTCCACTCAAGAAATCATTGGTTATTCGGCATAATATATGACTGGCCCACTGCCACTTCAGGTAGCACATTATTTAGAGATAGGTCGGTTACTTGAGTTCTATAAACCCTCGATCAACCATACTCGAGCGCCGAGTCCGCGTTGTTCTAAGGACTCAAAGGACTGTTCCTGATTCCTCAGAATAATTGTACATTGGTGGTCTCATCTTTATAATGGCAACACTACAGTACTCTATGGTAAAAAAAACAAATTAATGACTTTTTTTCCTCTATGGTTGAGTTGAGTTTGTTGACGTTTGTTGTCATGAAGCGAGCGGGGAGATATGAATTTTTATTTGTTTTATTTATATTTACGACAAATTCTTAAATAAATAATAAATAAATCACTAAAATACCTCAACAACAAGTGGATAATTGATATGTTTAATAAGTATGAGTTCTGGATAATAAAAATATTACGGTAAGTCCCCGATAAACAGCTTAAACTACTTTATTGATCTTTGAAATTATTTTTCTACTAGTGTATGCTACGATAATACTGGCTAAAGACATGTTATTAAAAGTTATAGCAGAGGTATTACCTTCAACAAGACTGCCACGATAGCGAATCGTGGAACACTACAATGAAACTGTTGTTATAATACATTATGAACCCCATGATCATTATAATAATTTATCTTCTATCTAAACCTTCCAAGAGTTTTCTCTGAACAGAGTCATAGCAGACATCAGTTAATTGAATACTTCTCCTTCAATTTCAGGTCAAGAAACAAATAATCATCAACCTCTTCATTATGAGACAAGCCAAGTTGTTCTTCATTTGGACTTATGCCCTGTTGGGGATGATGGCAAGGCGGAGATGTCTGCTACTGACATTCCTCATTGGAGCATCCCTACTGGGGCTGATGATGAAGTGGGGCCTCCTCTGTTCCAGCTGGCAACCGCAGCTCCATATACAAAAAGTGGTAAGTTTTCTTTCGTTACACTGTAATTTGGGTTACACTAATATTGTATTGTAAAATATGATGCTGTCATCATCATCATCATCATCATCGACCCATCACATCCCCACTGCTGGGGCACGGGTCTCCTTCCAATGAAGGAAGGAGTTAGGCCTAGTCCACCACGCTGGCCTAGTGTGGGTTGGCGGACCCCAACACGATGTGTATGATGCTGTAATTCTAATAATTAATTTCTATTATGTGTGTAGATGTTGAATTTATCATGACTGTATAATGCACTGCAACATAAATTTTAATATTTTTTTTCTTTCATTTCAGTGCCAAGATGTTGCAAGCGGTGTGTCCATTGGTAACCTGTGTCCAGCACTGTGCCAGCATGGCTTGGTTTCATCCATCTCCTGTCACAACTTCTATATGGGGAAGGAGGCAGTCTTCTCCGCGATATGGGACAGCAGCAGTGTAGTATTCAAATCACCTAGAAAGACATTAATTGAAACAGATGATCTCACACAATGGCTCAATAATAACAGTAAAGAAGTTCCATCTGAGGATGAGTTTTCACAAATGATCAGGACCAATATAAAGATCAAATTTAATATGACCATTGATGATTTAGATGCTAAGAAGCTATCATACTTTAAGTTTAAAAATAGTATTTACTGGCGTCGCACTGAAATGGCAAATATTTGGTCACTTCTTCAAGACAATGAGTATCTCGCTATGACTTTATATGAAAAGTATGATGTTTTCCCGAAACTAGTTGGCTCCTGTGGCTCCATGTTTGCAGTGCAACATCTCAAATCAATATCAGGGTTTTGGCACCTCATCACTCTTTATGACAGCAAGGAAGAGTGGAGGAACAGAATTAAAATAGCACTGAAAATAATGGAATTGTTAAATACATTAGAAAAACTCCCACCAGACGCCTTACACATATGCGATGTGAAAATGAGTCACTTTGGCATAACAGATGACATGAAGAGAGCGAAATACTTGGATCTGGATTCCGTCCACCCTAAAAGTGTTGTGAATAAAATAACCGGTGACGGGTCAGCATGTAAGCAGCACAGTGACTGTGACTTTTTCGATTGCCGTTCGTTCTGCAACCTGGTGTCGTCGCGGTGCGAGTTTGGCGTGGTGAACAACAACATGCAGGTGGTGTGTGAGAAGATCTTCCTGGGCTGGGTGTCGCCGGGGCGGCTGGTGGTGCCGGGGCTGCTGCTGGGGTCGCACACGCCGCTCGCGCTGGTCTCGTTGCTCGAGTCTTGCGCCAACCCCGCGGCCGAGCCCGGCGCCCCGCGCGCCGCCGCCCCGCCGCAACTAGCCAAGAGGTTGTACAGCATTCTCCTGCAGCTCAGCCTGCCCGATTAGGATATTCAAATGATATTACTTGTTAAGATAACGAGCACCATTTTACTACTGTGATATTTTTCGCTTACGATTTTATTGATGCCATAGTCATTAGAGTTAGGTATTGTTGGACCATTGAAACTTAATAGATTTAGTACAATTTTAGCTCTTAATTAGTGCTGTGAGCACTTAAAACATATTATTAGTACTTAGGTAGTATAGTAGTGGTATTGATCGAAACGCAATGATAAACGCATTCTGATTCATGATGGTTGTGGTTATATCATATTATGAAGGTATTGTGAAAAGCCGAGCCAAGAGAGGAAAATGTTTTGCCCTAATTTAGGAAGTTTGGATCTCATAGTAGATTATAGTTAGCTAAATAAGGATGACGATTTGTATCCACGACCAATGGCTTCCCGGCCGATCAATGGCCGTCTGTTATATGTGTAAAATGCGTAAAATGGCGAATATTGTTGGTGTAAAAGTCAGTTCTTCCACTTAGGTAAGCTTAAGTACCAACGAATCGCTGTTAAGAGAGGTTAAGACCGATTTCGCGAAAAGATTCTTCATATTATGAAAAGTTACTTAGTGTGTGGTCTATTTTACATGTAGGTATTATTCTTCTTCTTAAGTCCTTTAACTCCTAGTGGAGCATAGGGCCGCCACTACAGATTTTCACTACTGACGATCAGAGGCAGCAGCCACAATTTCTGGCCAGCTCATGTTGATCGACTTGATCTCCTGGGCTAATGTCCTATTCAATGTATTATTCAACCAGTATTATTTTATTATGCATGGCAAGATCTTAAACATACCTCTATTTGCTATAGGGATTTATTAATTAATATTATTTATGATGCGTAAAATTCGAACAATTCGTTCCTTTTATAATAGCTTTACTTAAGGACACCCTCTACTAACATAAATGCACTTCAGTATTACGAGAACTATTAAGTATATTCGTACATCTAATATGAACTCTTCCGAAGTAGATAACTAGTTAGTCGAATCCTAATCTTGTAGTACTTACTTACTTAAAAATCTTAAACGCACTTAAAACTTATCAAATCTCAGTAGTTGGTCCTACAGTTAAAACATGCAATATTTTATCTGGAATCCTATATTTTAGTTTGGTAAATATAGTATTGAATCGTTTGTTTAGAATACATATTGATAATAAATATATTTTATAATAAAGTTCATTTTTATTTTAAGATTAGTAAAGTAAGTAGGTCTAGTACCTACTGTGTATCGGGCACCATGTTCGGTGGTCTATGTCCAGGTGGACGATTACGGACTGATCCGACTGATGAAATATGTATCTGTAGTATCTTATAATTACCTTAAATATTAATTTTATTTTAGATAACAATAAAATTAATGTCTCTTTCATGGCATGCATGGTGGTATAGTGCTAATAATGTGATAAGTACAACTATTACTACAACAACTACCTATCACAGGTCACATAGGTACATAGCACTTCCTTCCATTCACACAGCCAGTGCAAGTGCAAGATGCAGGTGCCAAGAGACGAGTAGCAGCCAGTATCATGCGTGTGAGGACGCATGCGCCGTGTGCGACCTTCATTGTCCGTAGCCGCGACCTCAGTCCGGTGACAACTCGCGCCGCGCCGCACGCGAATAAAAACAAAAAAACTCTACTTTCGCCCGCCTTATCACCGTTAATAATAACAAATACCTACACCGGTCAAGTAAATAGCCAGATACTTGAAAGATTTTTTTCTGAAGTTGAGTGTAGTGATGTGCCCCCGTTAGTTGTGTAAAGTGTTGTTGTCTCCTGAAAAGTGCCGGCGCTTCAGGTTTGTATTTTTAAATCAACTTCGTCATTGCAAACTTTGTGTCTGTATTTGCATAGTTGGTAGGTAGTCTTTATGACTGTTTTAATCATTGGTTGGTTAGAATCAATAGAGAAATGTGATTGGTGCATATTTACGGTTAGCCTTTCCGAATGTTTTGAGTAGGGGTCGTGACCTTGACCCGCGAAAGAGGTCGACGTCCTCGAGTAGGCAGGGAAGATAAACAAATACCTAGTTAACTCTCATTTGGGCTACTGTTTATCACATTTAGAAAATATTGTAGGTTATTCTAGTTTATTATCTGTATACTGTATAGCCTCCTCTTAAGCCCTGTAGATACTCTAGATACGTGTGTTAACGTCATAAGGATAACTTAATCAAAGGTTATTCCTTATACCTTATCTTTATAAATGTTTGATAACAATCGAAGTTACATAGGGAGCCCCTATTTGTCATATTTATTCATTGAGTTACATGTTGTATTTCGTTTATGTATCGTCCTCATCCACTGTTCTGTATCCTCCTGACGCCCAGCCGTTATTTTATTTTTTAGGACTATCTGCCCACGGTCCTCATACAAGGACTATTGCCTTTACCTAGCTTACTGCCCAGAAACTTAAACTTGAATAAATGTCGCAAAAATTATTATATAGTGTTCCTAGTAGTATGTACGGGTAATGCATTAAAAAAGGAACCAGTTTCAATAGGTTTAAATTCGAAAATCATTAGTCCTCATGTGAGGACCGTGGGCAGTTAAAAAAAGTTTAATTTATTGGTAGAAAATATATTTATAAGGTAATTTGTTAGAAAAAAACTAATGAAATAAGAACCACTTATGAACACATTTAACACTTTAAATCAGTCTCACATAAGTTTAGAACTTATATTTATTCTAGATAAACTCTTACACATCAACTATTATAATTATTGGGATCAATATAGGAACAAAATAAGATAAAATGAAAGGCTCAGCTAGCAGCTCCTGGATATCATCATCACAAAATTCAAATTCTACGGGTTCATGGTGAGTCATTTATGTCGTCATGTCATCGTCCTCCGAGAGATCTATGTCCGACATAGCTAAATCAGCTTCAATTTCTTGGATTTCGCATTATATTCTGTAAAAAAATACAAAAATAAGTATATCTAAAATTATAGTATAGCGGACTAAAAGTTTATGTAATTGAAGACCACGGTACTCAGACGAGTACTAATGTAAATGGATGATCATAGAATATTATTTAGAACCTTAATTGATAAAATATTAGTATTCGTCTCTTGCTAATATACTTAACAATAAGGTTTTATTAAAGTTATTTAATTAAATGGTTAGATCACATAAATATAATGAGATTACAACTTACTTAGTCGACGGTGGCCCCGCCATGGTTCCGTTTTTTGACGTTTTTTCAATGAACGATTGATTATCCTCAGATGACACTTAAGACAGCTGTCAGTGATGGAATGTTAAATCCATAGATGCAATCCCAAAAAATAATGGCGGTAAATTCAAATATGGTTCAAACACAAAGTATTCGTCCTCGGAGAAGGACCGTGGGCATTTAGTCCAGAAAAAATATATTATAGCTTGGGCAGTAATCACTATACTCGTTAAGTACTCACAGAAGGACCGTGGGCATCAGGAGGGTATAGTAACTATTTTAGTGTGTTATGTAGGTACCACTACCAAGGAGAGCATGTGTTATGTACCTATATACTCACTGACTACATTTAGATGTAGCTATTCTTGGTAGAAATTAAACCTTTTCCCTTATCAGGAAGGTAGCTAAAGTTAACGCAAGCCTAGGTAGCTACCGTTCAGGATATTTATTGTAAGTTTCTTAGTAAGTAGGTAGGTACCTACCAACATAATGCTAATAATAATACTTGGGTAACTAGCTAAACTATCCATGTTACATATAAAATGCAGTATATTAGTAACTGTACCTTTACTATTACAATATGCACAATTGCACAGTGCAGACGGTACCAGTAGTTAGGAAGGTACTCTTTCTAGGCAACAAATGAAATGCAATAAGTAGGTAATTTCATACCTACATTTTCAATAAGTCTGAACAATGGCACATAAAAATATTATTATGTAGGTATATTGGTACCAATCTACTTGTGAAAATGATTAAAATTTACGAGCAGTGGGGTCCTGCGGTCAATGTCTCCCAATAAGATGGTTTTCATAGTGAAGAGCTGCCGATGTAGCGCCGTCTGAACACAGTGCCAGTAACTGGTACAAATCGAGGTACTATTGCGGTTACCGTACCTATTATTAAAGGTACCTATTATTATATTATTATTTAAAGGAGAGGCGTATTTCCAAACACATAAGATGTATAGAGCGGTGTGGGAATGGGAAGTCATCCGGCTAAATCAAATTCAAAATCAAAACGTATGCATTAAATTAAACACTGTGGTTTGCTCAAAGGAGCCTCAATTACTTTAATATCTAGTACGTTATCTCTCTACAATTACAAAATTAAATGCTAGTTCAGCCATAGCCATAGTGTTTGTTACCGAACTTACCGATACGCTAAAGAATAATATTAACTCCAGCTACTGGCACCGAAGTTACTGCTATGGGCACTACTGGCACATTGTAAGCAGCACGACTCGTGGTCGATAAATTACAATCAGCGTGCGCTGGAGTAGAGTCGGTATCAACCATATTTTGTGCATAGTAACACGCAAGTGTAGTGGTCGTGTCGGGCACAAAGCTTAGTGATTGGTGGGCTTTAGCGCTGGACATGAGCGCGACATCATACCTACATATTATTGTAAAACACATGTAAAAGTGATCCCATCAAAAACAATACTTGTCAAAAAAAAACCAAGTCTCGTAACTCAGTTGTTCTACGGTAAAAAGTTGTGAGATCCATGTAATACCAAGTCTTATCCACGCACGAATCTCAATCTTAAAAATATTTAATATTTTATATAAATATATTGACTCGGCCATCGCATGGAAACACGTGTTAATTAAATATTTTAGTTTTTCCTTGGTTAATACACCAAACACTACTTATATTCCAAATTTGAAGCTTCTAGGTCTGCTAGAAGTGACTTAGAATTTTTATGATCGGTGAGTGAGTGAGTGAGTCAGTCAGTGACAAAATTAAGAAACTTTGACCCGTTATAATTCTTAAAAAAAAAACAATTCTTAAACTACTGGTTCAAATTGAATGAAATTTGAAATATACCGTGTCATTATAATGCCTGCATGGTTATTGAAAATTCAGTTTTCTAGTTTTATCCACAACGAAGTAACAGGGGGTCGAAAATGGCCTGAATTGCTTCGAGAAAAGGATGGTACGGCCGTGCCGTTTTTTTGCTCGACTTGGTGGGGGCACTGCCGTGCCCCCAGATGCTCCCGAAAACTTTAACCATTAATTTTAAACTGAATAAGTTTCTAGGAAACATGCTTACCTTATTGTATGGGACATCTAAATAAAATAATTGGCGAGGGTTTGTTTCTTTTTGTTTGAACAGTAGCTCATGTGGTGTTGTCCTTTACGACTGATTTAATGTATTTTAATTTCATTAGCTCACATTTGCATTCACCGATGTATTTAAGGTTTTTTGAATGACGGTAGAAAAAGAAGCATAATTATTTTAAAATAAACAATTTAATTCGTTGGTAGTTGGTAATAGTGACCCTATACATATTCCTGGTTAAGGACCACTCAGTCCTACCTAAAGGTTCAAGTAGGTACCAAGGAAAGTGATGTTGAAAAACTTCGGCTGGCGTTTATCTACACTGGATGTCGCTTGCCCCGCCCCCACATTACGAGACCGTTGCACTTTTCATTTAGCTCTAAGTTTATTACAGTACTACCACTAGCTACGTTAATATTAGATTTATCTAGAGACTTAGGTTAGGAAGAAGGTAGGAAGGTGGATCTTACTGGCTAATCCTTTCTCTACGTTGACAAACGCTTGTCAAGTGAATTTCACAATGCCATTGAATTCGAAGCATTCTTCCTAAATGCTCATGATGCATTGTAGGTATACTGTATTGTACATCCCATAATTCCCGTAGAACAAAACAGCCTCGGGTGTACCCTCTCAATGGTATATCCACACAACATTTTTTAATTTGATATAGGTATTTGATTAAGGACGCTACGAACACACTCGTAGTCTCGTAGCAATCGTAGCACAAGGTTGATTTTTAATTCATAACATACGAATATATTTTCTATCATTTTTTTGCGTGAGTAAATAAATATCAGGCATGTAAAAAATATTTATCATAATTGGTTATGGTACCTTACCTAAATGTAATGTAAATCCTACCTCTTTAAGTTCAAGTAGTAAATTGCAGCTAGTAATTGATAAAGGTCTGGCCCTCCGTGCTTGTTAATTACTTTATTAAACCGCTTCATCTACCAATATAAATTATATCTACGATTGTAATTAATTAATAATGTCTGTAAGGTAATTTCAGAATGCAACAGATTTATGTATTGTAAGTAGGCGGGTTATAGTATTTTCGTCTTAAAAACACGTTCACGGTGCATTGAAATATTGGTAGAACTATAACCCTCTCTTGCCCTAACAGCATTGGTACTTGGCTTAAATCTATACCAGTACATAATAATATGATCATTGTTGCGTTTTTTATTAACGTTTATGTAGCAAAAACATTGCGCTGGCTAAATAGACAGTTAATGTTTTTTACTTACTATGTAAGATAACATAACTATAGGTAGGTGTTTATAAAACCACCATGGTCAGTTTGCACTAATGTAATTAATCCAAGAATTTGTCGGTAGTTATGTATGAATTGGAAGTATTCCAAAAAGTATGCATTTTTATTAGGTTATTTGCGTTCATGAACGTCCCGCACCAAGCACGTAATGTGTTTTAAATTTACGGAAAAAATTTTATGTAGAGTATGGTAGAGGTTGTGGATTTGTGCCTGTACGTTTCATTTGAGAACCCAATCTCTGATATATCTACGCTACCTAATACTACATAATAATAATTATTATTAATTTATTTATTATTAGTAGGTAAAGGTATCATATGTATAAATAAGTTCTAACTTAGAAACGGGTAAAATACGAGTTTTTTTTCTCTTTTACTGGTAGCCCCATAGAAGTAAGTATAACAAATTGTATTTTTAATTTTAACTATGGGTATACACCTGCAATAAAGAATTATTATTATTATGTTGTTGTTTTTCCATCTCGGGACCATGGGGTCCCGGACATTTGGAAGGCGTGCATGGGGCCGAAGCCAACATGTAGAGGCCCTTTTGACAACATTAATCTATATGTAATGTGACACTAACCGACGATTTTCCCTGTGAAAACTATAGAAGTAAACCCAAGGAAAACCCCCGGTTAGTGCAGGACTATTGTAGGATATGGAAAAACTAATATAGGGCTATGGAGTGGGGTGCTAAATGGACTGGGTAACTGGGACTATGGAAGGACTATGGCCCCTGCCTGACCTATATGTTTCACACACGGATAAAAAGGCAGGGGGTGACTCGCACACACATTAAATGGGCCCCCCAAAACAGTCGCTAGCACATAACAGTGACGTAGCAACAAGGGGGCAACATGGCATGAGGTGCTGAGGATGGAGAGGTATACCAAGGCTCTCAGAGCAATCGCGGATGCCGGTCAAGACCCCTACAAGCACTTACTGGATATACTTCCTTCCTCCGAGCATTGCTGCTCTAGCGGTACACCACTCAAGCCAGCCAATGAAGGCAAGCAAGAGGTGGGAGATCCTGTTCCTCGTCAGTGTTCACTCTGGACAACCAATGAAGGCAAGCCAGAGATGAGGAACAGGGGTTCTCCCCGGCATCGGGTGGGTGGGGTCGCTAATGCCCAACAGCTCGCCACAAGCTGCCCTGCCGCTTTATTATTATTATTATATCTTTATGGGTATCCCTAATGAATGAAGAAGGAGGTCATTTTCAGTAATTACATATATATTGTTGCCCTAAAAACTGTTTTTGGTGTTGACACTTGCTTCTGCTGTAAAGTTAGCGTTGTCAGATTCTATCGCATTCAGCTCCCAAGTGTCTGCTTTGATCTCAATTATGATTGCATATGGTGTGGTTGTTATTGAAGCTGTAAACGAGGAAGGTATGCCGAAGGTGGGCTGGGCGCACGCTTGGCACCAGTGGAAGATGACCATGCCAAGTATGTCACTTGAGACTAACAAGAGTCTCTTGACAGCTGTAGATCGGTAGCTATGCGTATATGTTTGTTTACTTTCATCTAATATATGTATAAGACTAGTGGCCTTATAATTACTGGCGACCGGATGGCGCAGTCGTAAGATACTCTGTGTCGAGGGTCCCGGGTTCTATCCCTGACCGGGGTAGATGTTTGTTTAAAGGCAGCATAATTATTTGTACTCGGGGCTTGGGTATTATATATTTGTGTGGTCTAGTATCTCCACAACTCGCCTACCAAGCGTGAAGATTATGACAATGAAGTATTACAGGCTGTGTGTGTGTTTGTTTTTAACCCACTTTCTCCTACTGTGTCTTAAACGACACACCAACAAAATAAAAAAATAAAAAATTGCGGGTAGTTTTATTTATTTTTGCTCCGACTGAAGTTGGCGCTTGATAAACAGTTTATTAAATGGGCGTTAGTGATTTTGAGCTAGACTTATTAATTATTGTGGAAAATAACTTGTGAATATTCAGGATATTTCAATGGCTACTTCAAGGTAAGTGTATATATATTTTTATGAAGCATAAAATAAATATATTTATTCATAATTAATATTTGATCCCATAGGTTACACATTGTAAAACAATTGAAATAATTTTAGGTTATTTTATATGTATTTTTTTCAAATCATTTTCATGTTCCGTAAAAGATACAGTAGGAAAATGAACTGCCATTATTGATGTCAATTGTTTTGATTACAGGAAGTTTGGAAAGAAACTTTCTCTAAATGAGATTATTGAGGAATTGGCGCAAAATGATGATGATGATATCCCAGATTCTATAACAATAATGCCACCGGAAAATTGTAATGCTGAGGTAACCGATGAAGATTCTGGAGATGAAGACTTGGTGTTACTCCAAAACTTGCCCGGATCTCAACTAAGGGCAGCTGCTCAGGTTCAGTATGATAACAGCTGTGATGGTTGGGAGAGTGAAGATGATCTATCCTTAGCCGAAGTAAACAAAAGGCGGCGTCTAAATTTTGAAAATGAATGTGCTTCTACTTCACAAGCCTCGCAAGGGCAAATAGATGACCCAGTTTCAACTGCTGAACCTAGTACTTCAGCAAATGCTCCAACTGCGATCAACTTCAAAAATACTAAATATACTTGGAGTTCACGAGATATTCAGCCTACGCACAGTGATTGGCATAACCCACAGCATCCTGACCAGTGTGGTGATAAACATCCTATTGATTACTTTGATTGCATGTTTGATGAAGAAGTTTTGAATATTCGTGTGGAATTTACTAACTTATATGCTACAAAAAAGAATAATGAAGGTAACGTGACAGCCAGGGAGATGAAATGTTTTTTGGGAATACTGTTGTATAGTGGATACGTGGTTGTTCCACGGTAGAAGAGGAGTATGGGATCATCTCAAGTTTCGCAGAAACATTGCTGTAAGTCTAATTGAAAACAATAAGAAGACTGATGGTCACAAAGGCGGACGGCCATCACAATCTTTATCTGGGGTATTGCAGTACAACCACCAAGGTCATTTAGTAAGATATAGAGAAGACCGTTTGAGATGCGTCTTATGTCACAAAAGTGCAAACTTTTATTGTGTAAAATGCAATGCTACACTACACCCGAAATCATGCTTTGAAGGTTATCATACACCCTAGTTTTTTTTTTAATTATAGTTGTTTTGATATTCCTTTACTTAACTGTTTTATAAATATACCAACTGTAAAGTTATTCTAAATAAATCAGTGATATATATAATTATTTGTTATAATTTTTGGTCTTGTCAAAATAAAACTCTTTTCTAGTAATGTTAGGTAGTAGATTCTCCTACTGTGTCTTTTACGACACACCATTTTCCGGCTTTCCCGGGATGGCAAGATTTTTTTTATTATTTTTTTGTGATTACTTATAGCCTTATTACAAAGCCTGTAAAATTTTATTTCAATGCTATGAAAAAAGTTTTCTCAGGAGTAAGTGGGTTAATGGTTAATGGCACTTTTTAATTTTAGCAGAAGCTCACTAGGTCTTAAGTAACATAATTTCTACCGATAGTAGTTACTTACAAACTAAGTAAGAGCAATGTATTGATTGGTAAAAGCAAATATACAGTACATAGTTACTTAGTTATTATCCGTGGAATATTCCTCTGCAATGACAATATTTAACTTGAACGATAAATTATTAGGTACTTACCAATATTATCACAAGAAATTATGTGAAATGTATTTAGAATTGTATTCATTCGTTGAATTATGCGTACATATTCACAATTTGAAACGAATAAAATAATAGTATAGGTTGTCGGTATGACAGGTATAACTTCAGTTACACGGTAATTGCGTGCGTTATTGTTATTGCCGAAGTTACTTAGATACGTCCATCAGGATCAGGATTATACCTAATCTTTTTCACATACTATCGCATGCCTTTCGCTACATAATAATATATGTATACTTAGACAAGTACTTACAATTCTACGCCAACTATTGAGAATTTGAAAGTTTGTAAATATGGATTTATCGACGAATATTTTATAATCTTCACGTCTTCTTCATATCTTTCACGGGCATACTGCTGGATAAATTTTCATGAAATTTCACACATAGTCTTCATCCCAGAATTAGGTACCACGGGAAAATCCATCCATAATCCAAAGAGCAGCGAAGCTTGCGGGAAAATCATGATGTAATTAAATAAGATAAGTTGTTGGAACAAAGAGCGTTGTCGCAGGTCATGTGCGTTGTTATATTAGTTGACATGCTGTCAATAAGCACGTGGCTTTTAAATACGATAATTCGGCTATTTCCGTTTCCACTAGTGACTAGCAGCTAAACACTCAGATAACAGTTAAACTGGCTAGTAAATACTAACCCCCTTATTCATAGAAAAGTTACAATACGATTTAACTAATAAACTGTTTTGTCCCTCTCTGTCAAAGAACAAATTGTTCTTTGTCGGAGAGGGACAAAACAGTGTATTAGTTAAAACGTTTTGTAACTTCTCTATGAATAAGGGGGTAAATTTACAAGATGGGTAGGATAGACTACAAATGGATAAGATTGTATAATGTTCGTATTAATTGCAGAGCTTCTAAAATATGGAGATAATTTTGTTTATAAAATATAATAAGTATTTGCGATCGGGACAGGAAAAGAGGTACAGTCTCTTTCCCTGGACCTAGGTAAGTAATCTAGGTATTACTTATTAAAAAAACCAAATACTTACATGATTGTGTTATACAATTATTACATTTATTTAACAACTTCACACCTAGACACTAACGAAAAAGTTAAAAGTTTTTTGGTCAATCGAAGATAATAATTGCAATTACTTAGAGTTGGCTCGTGAAATCCTGGACAAATACGTTTTATTGCTTTATTGATACGGGTAATTAATAAAACACTTTACTATCTATGATTAATCTATGTGACCTCTACACTGCACTGAACTCTGTATCGATAAACGATCGTACTGAATCACTGAACGTGTAAACTTAAAGAGATTGCTCCGTGGATTCTGTTGATAAGCTACATATACGAGTATGTAAGTTATTTTGCATTTCATCGCTAAGCTACATTTGGATTTTTGTTGGTTTCAGTAAGCCGATAATCGGACCTTTCTTTTCTACCTAGATACGATACGACTAAATGCCTTCCGAAAAGTCGTCTTATTCTATGTGCTAACTTAACAACAGACTATTTCAAATTTAAGTTTGAATTGAGTGTAGAGTTGGTTTCAGCGACGTATGTGATATTTGAAGTACTTGCACAGCAAAAGTTTACTTACCTTTACCTACGCAGTGCCTCTAGGGTCACTATGATGAAACAAGCAGTGATTAGGATTACTACCTACCTACTACGTGGTACTACCTAAGCATTATCTTGAACTATAACCCTCAGTAGTCGGCATGACTTTTGTACTGCAGCTCATTCATTTTGCATCAGTTCTATCTCCAATAAGTGCACAACATCACGCTGTTTATTAGTAAAAGTAGAGACTGCTCGTATTAGATAATGTGTTTGTTAGTCTAACAGGAAAATCAAATTTTATTGGTTTCAGCTGTAATGCAATATTGACCAAGTGGGAGTTATGACCACTATTGGTGAATTGATAGATTCAGGCCATTATAACGACGGGTACTTGTAGACAAAAATCCTTTACATACACACAATGCTCACGATTGTAATTCTTCGAAGGGGTAGTCAGAGGAGACTCGCAAGTCACCCGCTTTTCGCTGTAGGTGTCACGTGATAGGTCGCGAACCGTATCGCCGTTTTTGAATGAGTACAATCCAAAAGATCCTTTCTTTATTTAAGTAGCTATTTATTTTGGCAATTGTACTATTTCGTATTTATGTGATTTGATTCCTAGTCGCATGGGTGTGTCAGTAAACAGAACTAGAATTTCTTAGTAATATCAAGTGTTACGTCGCGCCGGGCGAGTGACGACGGTGTGGTAGACCGCAGTTACAGGGTTCGATTCCCGGCACCCGAGTCGCATCTCATTTATTACCACTTCACTTACAAACCTATTTAAGTGCCTATTGAGAATAGTACTGAAGTGAATTAAAATGTTAATTGTACATTTGGTCAGATTTGATAGCTGCAGTATCGATGGATGAATATGATGTCTTATTGTTTATTTAAATCTTTTTGTCAAACTGATATTAGCACCATACTGTCGTGTAGTAAACTCGTAATGTACTTACTAAATTTATCCACCCGATTGTAAATTACAATACAGTGAAGGTATTTTATTTGTCATCGCCGTTGTCGCTGCACAATTGCAGGATTACAGGAAAGAGGTCAAGTCTGTTGACGCGGCTGCAAGCGGAAAATTCATGCTAACTTGCACCGAACTCATATTTATTCTTGTATTATTTGCACTCTGTCGGCTTTGCTGAGATCTGTTGACTTAGTTCTGCCTTTGTCTTTTGCAAATCAGCAAGCTTAATTTCCTTGAAAGTTAATATTGGCATAGACTACATAGAAGTAGTCACTCATTCGTGAGGATTTCATTATTTAAGCAGAAATCAACAGTACTTATAGTTTTAAGGCACCACCTAGCCTAGAAACACCATGATGTATAGGTACTTTGGCTGGATTAGTAAATATGGTATATGAGTTTTCCTCGTTATAGAAGTAGAATGCGTTATTTAAAGAGTGCCACGAATGAACAATCACACTTCGGAAATGATACGGTTGCGACTGTTGAATTCAGTATTTTTTTGCTCCTCAACCCATACGCAAATAAGTTACTTATACACTGTTGAGTTGTTGACAGTTAGTTTTGTCTTTAGAAACATTGTATGTATCGGTCGGCGAGGCGAGGTCCAATGGAGGCCAGTAAACTCACTATCACTCGACTTCACACATTGTAAGCATATTTGCGCTAGATCAGCTTTTCACCAGTAGATTATTCACTAGAGGAATTTAGTCACGTTAAATCAACAACTTGTACAAGTAGGTCCGTATTATCGTATAGATTTCCACTCGCATTTATTCTGAGATAGGACTGGCTACTGCTACTGTGGTCGTGTCCGCGACAGTACGTGGCTTCATGTTGTTGTCTGGTGGTGCAGTGAGGGTCTCACTGGATTGACACGGATGTGGCCGGCGCTAGTTCCTAGTAGATAGTGTCGCTTATTTACTAATATGTACGTAGGAAGCTAGGTACTTATTTAAATACGACTTACATATTTACTGTCTTCTTTAACTTTCTGGATATCGGTATGGTATAGAATAACTATTGCGTTCATATTTTCATTGTTCAATTTTGCATGCAATATTCAGTTGTTTCAGGACAATTACTGAGTAAATAATGTTTATTTAATTATGGAGTGTGATGTGGCCTGTTTTTATGACAATGAATTATTTTCTCGGCAGAAACATTACATTTTGAACAGTAGCAACACAATTAAAGGGATAAAAACAACCATCTTTCGAAATATATAAACCAAGAGCGCAACGATTAATCCAAATGAAACAATATTAAATTATTATAATCAGCCATCAACAAACTCTTGATTTACTAGCTATAATTTATTGTCTAAATCCGTCAAGCAATCATTCAGAATGGCAGGTCCCAATTTGCTAATCACTTGCTACAAACATTTTAAATATATTGGGCGGTGCCAATGTCGAATGTCAACTTAGGGCGGGCGCCGCCCCCGCGCCCCGCGCCGCCGCCCGCCCCGCTGCGCCGGAGCCGTCAGTGTATTCCCAGCCTGCATCGCACGATGTATTTATAGACAATGTGACATCGTTTTATTTGCCCGCTCGTAATCTCATTCGAGTAAATTTCCATGCGAAAATCATTAACCTCTGAGCGAGTGATACCGGCTCCTTCTCCTTGCGACCAGTAAGCCGCATAATAATTGGAACACTCAGGCGTTGCACAGTAAAAAACAAACTTATCTCCCTACATGTGCTCGACATAGGTCGGAATTGTTTATAATTATTTCTAGGTTAATTTGGCGAGGCTTCGCTTTATGTTTGCACTAATTAATATTTAATTATAAATAATAAACAATCTGAAATAATTTATTGGGAGGATTAAAGTAAAGACCGTACG
Source organism: Plutella xylostella (assembly GCF_932276165.1). Classification (NCBI taxonomy): domain Eukaryota; kingdom Metazoa; phylum Arthropoda; class Insecta; order Lepidoptera; family Plutellidae; genus Plutella; species Plutella xylostella. The sequence continues at coordinate 4,795,538 of NC_064009.1, read as the reverse complement.
GGTCGAGCTAAATAAAACCGTTGAATAATACTTATCTTAGGTGTTGTGATATTTTTGTATATGCTTTATAATTATCCGTTGATTAAATGATGACGAATGCACAAAATGGGTGAACAATGCACCTCTACCAACCCCGTAAATGCAGGGTGTTGCAAAAAGGGTATACTAAGCCGAAACTTACGTGTGCAGCATGTTATATATGTAATATCTAAGCCCGAAAATTAAATAAGAATTTCAAAATTCGCGAAATAAATATTTCATTGGTTTTATAAACTTTTTTGGTCACGTGACTTTTTACTATGGAGAATTATTGTTTTTCCTTCCACCTACATGGTCAGTACAATAATCGTACGTGCTATTTATTATTGATTGTTGTTCTTGTCACGTTATTGTTTTATTCGAATTGTATCAATAAGCTGTTACACCTTTCAAAACCTCAGGACCTCATCATATGGTCTCTAGAAAGGAAACGAATCAAAACACAACACAATACTGTAAACACACGCGTCCTCCAATAAGATGCACGCTCCCTCCTGCGGCTGCGCAGGACCCCGGGAACAATAGCAATTACCTCAGAGTAACCCCCGACATGCAGTGACGCGCATGCGCAGAGTGCGGCATAAACATTGTGATACTAATAATATAAACGTAGTTAATTGGTTCAAACAACAGTGGAAGTGACGATGTGCGAGTGCAATGCCATGGATATTAAGAATATTCGGGTAAGTTAATTAATAACGTGTGTAACGGTAAAAAAAGTTTGTCAGAAGATATTTTGAATATTTTTTTTATGTTCTTAGTAATAATTAAGGTGTCTTCACATGTTTAAAACTCTAGCTGTCATGTTTTTTTTTAATTTAATCGTCACCGTCTTTTATTAGCTATGTAACGTACATACCTAATAAAGACTGTGATCTTTATCTCTACGTACTGCATTCTCTAAAGTATAACTAGAGTTACTTAAACCTGACATGTAACCAGTATATTGTAAATTTTTTATGCATTTTGTACAGTACTGTCAGGGGACTTCTTATGTGAAACTAGGTACCTAATTAAGTAACTTAGGTTCCTATTATATTATTTACTATATTACTTGAGTGTATACTAGCATTGTATAATTTACATAGTTATTGCTAGGTACACTAATAAGTACCTATTTGGAAACGACAAATATTTAGGTAATTTACCTACTAGGTTTCTAGTATCTATCTGTTTGAGAGAGGAAACTTTCTTCCACCAGATGGATGAAAGGAAGCGTTATCAAGGGGCGAGGTCCTTTCGGCCATTCATTAATGTTGATTTACTGACTTCAAAGCTATTTATTTGTGTCCCTGCAGTCTACACACTTGTATCGCGTTATTTATACAGCCAGATAACTCTCGACACAATTATGTAGATACTTTTATTGAGAAATTGTTATAAAATGCCTCTACAGAATTGTATTTATTTTCTCTTTATCTGCCTTCGCCACCGGTGCTACCACCCACTTTGTTAATTCCAATATTGACAGATGATACAGGGAGATGGACAGTTCTAGAACTTGAGAAGTGATCGATAAATAGCCTGTTATATTACAGTTTTTGTAGTTTGTGAAATGGAGTGAGAGATAAGTAGGCTAAGAAGGTGGTAGATGACTATCGACAAATAATTGTAAAATTTTACGTCGTTTAAAAAAAAAAGGGGGAATTAGTTAGAGAGAAAGGAGAGTATACTGGATTTTAACAAATTTTCAGCTTAGGATTATAGTGATGGCAACGTTCGAATAAGTAAGCTCATTGCATTAAGGAATATCAAGGCAATAAAGATTTTAAATAAATACAGGAGATATTCCGGCCTACTTCGTCATCATCAGTTTTAAGCTAGGCGACGAGTATTTTTTTTCTTGGATTAAATCAGTCATCTTGGCTTTTTGAGGTGATTATGTTCTAGACTATCGATCTATCGATAGAATCCCACTGCTGCGCATTTTATAGTTTCCTTTCAAGAGTGAGTGGATATTATTGTAGGTACTCTAATTTGTTATGATGCGCCTGGACCGAGGATGCGACGCCGCCGTCACGGTGGCTGCCCGGTCACGCTACACACACACACACACACACACACTGGACCACCGTCTGCATTCTAAATCACGTCACACACATATGTTGACATTCCGGGATACAGGTAGCCACAAAATAAACACTTATTTGTAAACCACCGACAGACAAATACCCACGCAGAGCTTATTTAAGCACTTAACTTTTTCTCGCGTTTAGTGAAAAATGCGTTCTGAATTTGAAAGGTCAAAACTCATCTTAATCTAAACGACAGGATAAATCTAAATCGCAATAAATAGAAGTCTTTAAATAGCAGATAGCTGTTATTATACGAGATCCGAATGTCGCTGAAAGCTGAAGGTCGCGCCCGCCCACCCAGCACGAGCGAGTTTAACTGAAGTTCAGTGACCTCGAGACATTTCTCCACCAAGATTTTCTTAATTCCTTTTATTTCCCTTTCTTTCTTCCAATTTATCCTGAACCTAAATTTGAATTTTGAATTATCTTTTGCTGACTAAGAAGTTGCTGCTGTGAAGATGATGAGTGATATTATCATCATAAAGTGATGTTTGTGGTATTTTACGCATCTGATTTAGCGCCGATCAGAACCGTGTCAGGATTGAATTAATAAATAAATCAGTAAACCAGCACAGTTACACCAATAACTATTGAAATTGTAGTAAGTAACTGGAAAGTGAAAATCGACGACAGAGTACCTATTTGAAAGAAGTGTCTCATCCACCAACTCTTACTAGACCCGAGTGGGGTGGTGGACAAAGGCCTAAAAACTCTTCCTTCATTGGTAGGGGACCCGTGCCCCAGCAGTTTGAACGTGATGGGTTGCGGTGATGGTGGTGGTCTCGTAATCATCCCCCTTTCGGCTTTAAACTCTACCTTCTTACTTATCTTTATCAAAATTTTGAACATTCTGTATGATTGAACGTTAGAGCTCTGTCGCTATGGACATACGAACATACAGATTTATATTACATAGATATATACGTCCTTATATACCAGATTGATCTTCTCATGACACTTGCAATCATAAATTCATGAACCTGGTAAAACTAACATTAAATAAAAGTATAGTGAGTAAACTTTCTAACCAAACTAACTTGTTATTCATTTCACATTGCGAGAAGGTATTTCAATCTAGATCACTTTCGTATCTGAAACTATAAACCTCACGGGAAAGTGATACAGTGGAGCACGATCTTGCGTTTAAACTCATACGACTTTTATCATATGTACGACGTTTTAGTATTATCCGACATAAATTAATGGCCATGCCGCGCCGTGCCGATTTAAGTTGTAATGATTGGGGTTCTTAAATGATACAAGTGGATATAGCAGTCACTCCAATGGTATATATTACTAAAGCCTTAACCTAACGAAACCGACATTTACCCGGAGTAAACCTATATCTAATTAAAACTAACCTTAATCTAACTTAATTCCTAAAACCTATTAATTGCCGTTCAATACACCATTTAAAATGATGAGCAAATAAAATAATGCTTGTAAGGCAAAAACAAAAAACAAAAAGAATTGACTTCCGCGGGACTCGAACTCCCGATCGAAGACCCACAGTCCGAGCTTCCACCGACTAGGCTGTTATGCTGATAAGTGATTGTTTGAAAATGTCCAACAGTATATACGGCCAAGTCTTCCTTAATAGATCCGTAAATAATATCTCCGTGTATAATAAGGGCGTTTCCTTAGGCTGTAAATAAATAAACAAGGACTAAGCACCAAGTTACGGTAGTACATTGGATGATAAACATTTGTATTAAGCTAAGTCTACTACAAGGATGCTTAAGAACTTACCCCTATTATTCCGGAAGATGCACAAAAACTACAATTCAACCACAACACGCAGAGTTGATTAAACTTAAATCTCATCAATCTTACACCAAAGATGTCGATAATGTTACAATTTCTCACAAAATGACTAAATAGTCGTACCTTTGCACTGGTCGACCAGAAGTACCCTCATACATTTTATTTGGCATACCGCCGCTAATGAAATGTGAAGCTAATAGCCATTTACGATACCAGTAACGCCATCTGTTGGTCAGTAGAACGAAACAACACTCATCACATATCCCCTCTCCTCAAAAGAATCCAACCTGGATTCATCCTAGACGCTTCAAGTCCGAGGAATGCCACTTTCCTACATCTTTACCTCTTAAGTTTTTAAGCTTGTACACGTCTGCTGAGATTTTTTCAGTAATGACTGCTTTTTCAAATTTAGGGGACAGTTTAGCCATAAAGTTTTTATTTGCATTTGACAAATGTTTGGTACGCTTCCAAACGATTTCTCCTACGCGATATTCACAAACCCTACGCCTTTTATCATAATATTGTTTATTTGTTTCATATGATTTCTTTAACCTAGTATTCACATCATCAAATATCTCCTTTCTTAGTTTAATTTTGTCTTCAATGGAATCTCTGTTAAAATCAATTGGATTACTGGAGTCAAAATGGCTAGATTTCGTGCCATGGACGGATGTTTCTCGCCCAAATACTAAGTAAGCTGGTGTCTTACCAGTTACCTCATGTACCGCTGTTCTTAATGCGTGCCCGATGTGTGGAATGTAATGGTCCCATTCCTTGTGATTGTCATTGATGTACGAAGCGATAGCTGTACCTATTACTCTGTTTACTCTTTCCGTTGGATTTGCTTGAGGATGGTAATATGGTGTGAACCAAAGTTCTACTCCATATGTATTTGCCAAATCTTTAAATTCATTTGAAGTAAACTGTTTCCCGTTATCACAAATAATAACCTTAGGTGTGCCGTATATTAAGAATATTTGTTCTTCCAAGATTTTTGTTATTAACGATGTTTTACCATTCCTAAGTGGAAATAACAAGGAAAACTTACTAAACCAGCAAGAAAACACCAGAAGCATAGTGTTACCATGCTTTGACCGAGGAAAAGGACCCATCAAATCAACTGATAACATTTGGAATGGTTCCGTTACCTCTCTATGTAATCCTAACTTTCCCGATGGCGGAAGCTGAGAGACCTTATGTTTAGCACACACTTGACATTTCCTGACATAATCTTTTACGTCCTGTATTAATGATGGCCAGTAGTAATGTTGTCGAGTCCTGTTTATCGATTTCTTCATTCCGAGATGTCCGGAAGTTGGATCGTCATGACATTCCTTTAAAACTTGGTTGCGGAGCTTCTCTGGAATAACAAGTTTCCAGCTGTAATTTTCGTCCGGGAATTGTTTCAATGGCAGATATTTCCACAACTGCTGTTGATTTATTTCCCAATCAGATGAAGCGCTGCCTTCGCTGATGCCCTTTTCGATTGATTTATACCAATCGTCTTTATCAGAGGGTGTGATCTCGATGACGCTTATTTCTTCAGGCAATGCCCTAGAAAGTGCGTCCGGAACAATGTTATCCTTTCCCTTTCGATGTGTGACTTCATAATCGAATTGTTGGAGACACATGGCCCATCTGGCCAATCGCCCATGGGGATCTTTATTTTTGTGTAACCACTGAAGAGCACTATGGTCCGTGATAACTTTAAAGTGACTGCCCTCTACGTATGGCCGAAACTGCTCAATGGCATGGAGGACACTCAGGAGCTCTCTTTCCGAGGCAGAGTATTTGCACTCCCTGTCAGTCAACTTGCGACTGGTGTAGGCTATAGGCATCTCTGTCCCGTCAAAAGCTTGAATGAGTACCGCTCCGACCCCATAATTTGATGCATCGCACTGTATCGAGAATTCTTTACTGTAGTCGGGAACTTTAAGTACCGGCGTTGACGTTAATGCCGTTTTTAAGTCCATGAACGCTTTCTCAGCTTCATTCGTCCAAGTTACGGTCTTCCCTTTTTTACCTCCTTTTGTCATGTCATGAAGTGGTGCGGCTACCATGGCAAAGTTCGGAACAAAACGCCGATACCAGCTTGCGAGCCCAATAAATCTTTTTAGTTCTGTAAATGTCGATGGCTTTGGGTAGTTTAGTATGGCGCCTACTTTATCCGGATCTGTCCTTAATCCATCTTTATCCACGATGTACCCTAAGTATTTCAACGATGACCGAGCAAATTGACATTTCTCCATGTTGACTGTTAGTCCCGCCATTTTTAATTGCTCCAGCACCCACTTCAATGAAGCTATGTGGCTCTCAAAATTGCTATCCACCAGGACGATATCATCCAGATACGAAAATACCTTGCCCTCGAATTGTGGCGGGAACAGCCTGTCCATCAGACGTTGCTGGGTTTGTGATGCATTGCAGAGACCGAAGGGCATGACCTTAAACTGATAAAGTCCTTTTCCTGCCAAGCCAAATGCCGTTTTCTGCTTGCTCTCCTCCTCTAACGGAACTTGCCAAAATGCTGATTTTAAATCGATTGTTGACAGATATTGCGCATTTTTTAAGCTATCTAAGATAACTGAAACTCTTGGCAAAGGGTAAGAATCTTTTTTTGTTACTTTATTTAATTGTCTACTGTCTAAGCATAATCGATTTTTCCCTGTTGATTTCTTTACCAAGAGTACTGGAGATCGCCAAGAGCTGTGTGAAGGTTCTACAACATCCATTTCAATCATGTCCTGTATTTCTTGTTCCAATTCCTTCATAATTGGTGGGGAAAATGGGTACTGGCGTTGATTTACTGGTAAGTGGTCTCCAGTGTCTATTCTATGCTCCAGTAAATGAGTCCTGCCTAGACCTGTGCCTATTTCAGTTTTCATTTCTTGAATCAATGACTCAAGAACTACTTGTTGATTAGGCAACAACGACTCACGAGGGACAATAGAAGTTCGGATGTCGATTTCTGAGATTTCTACGTCTGAGTTCAAAATCGCATTAGAGGTTATGTTTCGTTTTGTGTCAATGCACAAGTCGAAAGCACCGAAGAAGTTCATTCCGAGGATGATGTCATGATTTAATTGACTCATGATGTAAAATGTAATTACTTTATATGAGTTATTAAATTGGACGGGCAAGTAAACGATTGAGTTAATTTCATGACAGGTACCATCAGCGGTTGAAATTTTCTCATTTGCGACAATGTGAGTGTCAAATCCGAAATATTTTAGTTTTTCGTAAAAGTTTTTTGAAATAACAGAGGCCGTGGCACCAGAATCCAGTAAACCTACAAAATTTTGCCCTAAGATTGTTATTTTACCGTAATAACGTTGATCGCTTTTACTGACATGGAAACTGCAGAGTTCTTTCTTATTGAAAAAATCAGATATGGTTTTAAGCCAGCTCTGCCATTCATAATCGTTTACCTTTCTTACGGAAGACGACTGGCAGGCTTGTCTTCCGCTCTTTCGTTTCCCGCTTGTGAAACATTCAAGCACGGGCAATTTTTTGATGTCACCCCGAATTTACCGCATCGAAAGCAAAAAAGCCTTTGTTGCGGCTGATTACACTCCCTAAAGATGTGACCTGAAGATCTACAATTCCAACATTTCATAGTGTTGGCTTTTGCTAATATGCTGGACTGCTGAATAGTGTTATGCCCCATGACGTTAATGTCATGACTATTATGTCCACTATGTTCTACATTACCTACCTGCCCTTTAAAAGCTAGATCTGGCTCAAGGGAGCCATGACTCAATATGGGTTCTTTAAACCTATCACAATTTAGCTTGGTGTTTTCAAGCACACGGAGTACCTGAACCAGGTCAGAAACAGACTTAAAATGTTCCCTGCAGATGGCTTGCTGAAAATACGGCTGAACATTTTTTTGTAAAATTGCAAGTTTTTGATATTCCTGGAGCTTGGTCGGTAATCTGTTGAACATGTTTTGCATTATTGCCACGTATATGAGGACACTTTCAGTCTTAGCCTGAGTTCTATTTTTTGTTTCATCAAGTAACTCCTCCTGATAAAATGGTTTTTGGAATGTTACTAATAAAATATCTACTAACTCATTCCAACTTGACACAATATCTCGATTGGCACGATACCAAATTAGGGCTTCATCCTCAAAAAAATCAATTGCATATCTGTATAAATCATCATCATCAGCATTACGAGCATCCTTTAGTTCCTCGATTCTTTCGAGAAAGGCGTTAATGCTTGGATTGCTGCCCCCATTAAATTTGACACCCCAGTCCTTTATTGGTACTAGTTTACGTTTTGTGGTTTCTTTTTCAACTGTAGAAGTACGCATAAAATTTCCTTGTCTTTCTATCTTTTTTTGATTACTGTTTGTTTGGCTATTATTACAAGATGGAGACGGTTTCTGATCAATATTATGAATAATGCTTAGAGCTCCCTCTCCAAGTGACTTATGTAGGATTTCTTTTACTTCATCAGATATTTCCTCCTGGCCTTCAATGTCATCAGAACTTTGTAAGTCTGCTAGAGATTGCATAAGTTCCCGAATGTTGCTGCGTACTATGGCATGACGGTCTATTAAAATTTCTTCAGAAGGAACGATGAACCCTACCCGATTGCTCAAGTGTTCAATCCGAGTTCGGATGCGTTTCAAATTATATGCATCCGGACTACCGCGAATTTCATTAACGGCGGCTTTTAACGCCCGGTGTTTACTTTCACAGATTTCAATTTCCTCCAATGGCCTCTCTACACAATTAGTAGGCACTTTCAATTTTATGGAAGATGTTCCACAAGACTCTTGGTAAATTATTTCTTTTAATATTTTTCTCATCGGTGCGCAAGTTTTTACATCGTAAATGCCCCTACAGGCTAGCTCAAACTCTAACTCATCTTTTAATAGTTGGTTGGGATCCATGGCCGAACGTACTTTATATTAATTCAAAAAAACTAAAGACCCAAAATAACTTTTTCTTTAAAAATTGGCGGATTATTACACAAAAAAAATATATTTTGCAATTTGACTCTAGTCGAAAGCGATAGCAAATAAAGTGAATTATTGTAAATAAACTTTACAATCTTAATTCAAATGAATAGAGTAAGCATACAAAATAATAAACAATAAAAATACCACCTTATATTGTAACAACCAATTGAAGGGACTGCTACCTAAAAAACAAACATTAACCCGTTGGGCGCCATTGTAATGATTGGGGTTCTTAAATGATACAAGTGGATATAGCAGTCACTCCAATGGTATATATTACTAAAGCCTTAACCTAACGAAACCGACATTTACCCGGAGTAAACCTATATCTAATTAAAACTAACCTTAATCTAACTTAATTCCTAAAACCTATTAATTGCCGTTCAATACACCATTTAAAATGATGAGCAAATAAAATAATGCTTGTAAGGCAAAAATAAAAAACAAAAAGAATTGACTTCCGCGGGACTCGAACTCCCGATCGAAGACCCACAGTCCGAGCTTCCACCGACTAGGCTGTTATGCTGATAAGTGATTGTTTGAAAATGTCCAACAGTATATACGGCCAAGTCTTCCTTAATAGATCCGTAAATAATATCTCCGTGTATAATAAGGGCGTTTCCTTAGGCTGTAAATAAATAAACAAGGACTAAGCACCAAGTTACGGTAGTACATTGGATGATAAACATTTGTATTAAGCTAAGTCTACTACAAGGATGCTTAACCCTTTAACCAGCAGAAGGATCCAAGTGTAGCAGAAAAATGAAACTTTGGGTATGGGTTATATATGTAAAGCTGTATTAAAATTCGAAAAAAAAATTAAAAAAAATATATATTTTATATGAAAAAAACATGGTGGCAATATATATAATGTACACTGCCGGTTTGAACTTTGGTGGAGTTTTGTTTTTTCTTTGTTTCTTTTGGATAGTGATCTGCAATGAGTGGAGTGAGGCGGAGTGGGGTCTTGTCGGATGATGCTGTTGCCCATGAGTTGGGGGACGCGTTTGGTGTTCGGGATGGTGCGGTTTCTGGGGATGGTTTGGGGGAGTCGTATTCGGAACGGGTTTCTGCCCGGGGTGGTTTGGTGAGGGTGCTTGCAGGTGGTGGCGTTCTGCTTGGTTTGGCGGCGCTGTCGTTTCCGTCCTCATCGGCTTGTCGGTCGTCTTCACTTGCTGGACTTCCGGGCGCTTCGGGATCGGCACCGGAGGCTCTGTGTCGAGGTCTTTCGGCTGCAGGACCTCGGGGTGCTTCGGTGTCTGCACTGGTGTCTGCCCGGCGTCGGGGCCGCTCGGCTGCGGGAGTGCCGGGTGGCGCGGAGCCGGTTGCATCCTCTAGCATGCCGGATGGGTTGGATGGGGGTGAGCTTTTGGATTTCTCGTCTTCGGATTCGGGTGAGGATGGGACTGGTTGGGGGGAGCAGGAGTGGACCCGGGGGCCGGATCTCGGCTGCTTTGGTGCTCCGAGGGTTCGGTCTTCGGAGCGGCTTCCGGGCGGAGCGGGGCCTCTGACCTGCTTTTCTTTGTTCTTTGGTGATGACGTGCTGGACATTGTTGTGGACCAAACTAATTTATACGCGTGTTATATTTCCAGACACCACAGTCATCATCAACATTTTTCAGTTGAAAAGTTTTGCATCTTCTTTATAGTCATCGTTTCCATACAATTTACAGTTAATAAATACAAAACATAACTAAAACTAACAGGCAAAATAAAAATAACTAAGCTTACATACCTACTAAGTCAATAAACCGCCCCGAGACATAACCGACGAAAATGTGCCCATGATGCTAGCGGCATTACCTCGCTGCACAGCCAGGGAGATCCTCTGCATCAGGTATGCCCCAGAGCGGTTGTCATAGCCCCGACTCCTCAAGCGACGACCGATCGCCCTAACAAAGTCCCTTCCCTGTTCACCCCAGACCCCCGCCGTCTCCAATGCCAACGGGACAAAGATGTAGGTAGCCATCAACTGCCCATACTTAATGCACTTCTGCCTTGCAGCTGCCTCTGCAGCGGAACCGGCGGTTACTGCAGTTAGGCCTACATGGGATGGGGCAAATGTACAAACGCACGTCGCATCCCACAGCACGGACCGGCCCCGCTCCCACGGAATCAAAGTGAGACCGTCCGGGCGCTTCCCGTCACTACGGCATAAACCCGGCGGTTCTAAAACCGCTGGAACGCCAGCCGTGACGAGAGCTCTACGGACGATGTCATTAATTGCTTGATGCCGAGAGAGCCTCCCCGCGCTGCGAACACAATGAAGGCCATGTCGGCCTAGTCGGTCCACCGTCGCTCCACAAACGCACGAGTGTGGCTCACAGATATCACAGCCGAGGCGCAGCGCCACCGCCACACGCAGGGAATCGTCATCCAGTAACGTCCCCATTTGCGGCGATGGCAATGCTTGCAGCCAAAGACCCGACTCCGGCTGCGATACCGCTCGCAGACGTGCGAGCTCCGCGCCTGTATTCTGTGCCAGAAGCGCAGCCACCGTGACCCGGCACATCTCCTCATCCCAATCCCGTTGGCGCTGCGGCAGCTCCGGCACCGTGCCGCTAGGACAACGTGCCCGCCACAATTCCAAGGCCTCGTCTGCGTAAGGAATGCACAGCTCGTCACCATTAAATGGTAGGATACGAGTGACTAGCTGTAACACTCCCGACGAAGAGGCCAAAAAAGCCGGCAACTCAGTGTCCTGCAAACGGCGGATGCCCAGACCACCGTGCCTAATTGGAAGCGCTGCCTGAGACCACTGAAGCTCTGTCATACTACTATTAATGATACCCTCCAAGAGATCCTTCAGTGCCTCATCATACATCGCTGCCTCCACGCCACATAGCCATACAGGTGATGTTCGAAGGGTATAAGTTAGTCGTGGAATGGACAAACACGACCGCAGAATCGTCAGAGCCACATGCGCCGAGAGTTGACCTAGGAGTGGTTTAGTGTCCGCCAGTGCCGTCATTTTGGACAACAAGACACTCGGCACCCCCTCTGGGAACACGGGTGCACCCAAAAGGGTAAAATGGGCCTTGTCCAGTTGCACAAAACCCGGCACTAAAGCGTTGAAACGTCCACTCACATTTTGCGACAACTGCCCAGAACATGAGAACAGCTCACACTTTTGCGGATTTAATCTTAGGCCCAAAGCATTCAAACTCCGTATCAGAATCTCAATATCCTCCAAAACCTCCTCGGGACGCCCCCCCAAACAGCCATCATCCAAATACCAAGTATTTAGAGGGGAGCGCAACGATTATACGCTGTACAAGTAGGATCGAGAAATTATACACCAACCACTAAAGAAGAAATCATGGCTTGGTATAAATTGGTTTGGTCCACAGTGGTGTTTGGTGCGTCATCGCTGAAGAGTGGAGAGGGGTGGGTCGGAGGTTTCGTTCTGTTTGGAGGCTGTTTTGGGGATTGAACTTTCGGAGTGTCAGGTGGCTGATCTGGTTTCTGGGTCCATTCTTGTTTTTTCCAGTCGGTCTCTCTTCGTCCGAGTCTAGGTCTGGGGACGGGGGGTCCGGGGGTTCATTTTCGTCTGGCCTGTCTGGTGAGTTGGGGGATGCGGTTGGTTCTGCGTTGCTTGGTGCTCTTGCAGCTGGGCGGCTTTGATGTTGGTGAGATGTTGGTGCAGATGTTGAGGCACTTTGGGGTCTTGTGGCTGGGGGACTTCGGTGTGGAGTCTCTGGTGTTGGTCTTGAGGTGCTTGGGATCTGGTGGGTGGGGGAGATTGGCAGGCTGGTGGGGGTGGGGACGGTGGTGCCGTCGAGCTGGGTGGAGCGTCGTCGCCTGTGGGTGCCCTCACCGAATCGTTTTGGGTGGAAGCTTGTTCTGGGTCCGGTTCTTCCGGGTCATCTTCGGAAGTCGTGCCATCTGGAGTGCCGGGCATGTCTTCCGGCTCATGGGCGGTGGCATCATCTGGTGGGACTTTGTTCCGCTTCATTGTGGATCGTTGTCTGGAGGAAGCAGGGAGGGAGCGGAGCTTTGCCGGGGTTTGGACTGGCGGTGTACATTATATTGCCACCATGTAGGTACCACAAGTTGATAGTGGCATATATATGGCCACCACAAAAAAATGGAAATTCGAATAAAAAATGTCGATTTTTTTTATAAATAGTGATCATATCGTCTTCTATACTACATGTTTATATAAAAAAAGAAGGTTACTCACATTTTTATCTGCAGGATTGATGAGATATTTTTAAATAAACTTTTGTACTTTTGAAATGAGGCAATTTTTTTTCAAGTGACATTTTTTTTTAAATGTTGGCACTACTAATTGATTTGATTGAAGAAAAAAAATTACTGATGTGCATTCAGCTATGTATTAGTGACGTTTCCAGTAGCAAGATCGAATAAACTTTTAGAATTCTCAGGCCTATAAGATGGTGGCACGTATATTGCCATCATCAGTTAAAGGGTTAAGAACTTACCCCTATTATTCCGGAAGATGCACAAAAACTACAATTCAACCACAACACGCAGAGTTGATTAAACTTAAATCTCATCAATCTTACACCAAAGATGTCGATAATGTTACAATTTCTCACAAAATGACTAACTAGTCGTACCTTTGCACTGGTCGACCAGAAGTACCCTCATACATTTTATTTGGCATACCGCCGCTAATGAAATGTGAAGCTAATAGCCATTTACGATACCAGTAACGCCATCTGTTGGTCAGTAGCACGAAACAACACTCATCACAAAGTTCAAATGTTCAAAGGGCTCATTCTCATACAATTCATAGTTACCATCTTGTCGTTTTCCATAGGGGGTGTAATAATACATAATAATGCGTTCACAAGTTCCCTAGAATTTCCTCAAAGTATAATATTTACAATGTACATACAGTCAAACTATAAAGTCCTGACATCAAAGAGTGCGATTTTGCTAAGACTTTTTATGATCATCAGTTATTTACTTACTTTTGTATTAGATTAAAAATAAAATACCGATTTATAATGGATTTTTAACGGATTTGTCCTTTAATAAATACAACAGATCGATTAAATACGATCTTAAACAATTAGTTACGATCGATTTTCGTTTTCACGACTTTATATGTAGTTGGACTGTATGTATGTACACAGTGTACACTATTGTAGTACGATACTTTCAGGATTCAGTGATACTACTGGGGGTGAAATACTACATTTCACTATGTTTCGTTCCTATTTCAAATGTCAGCGTCTGACATATACAGAGCTTCACCGTATATTTGGTATCCATTCTATTCGGAAATCCATTATCAATGAACATAAATACATTATGAATGTATGGGGTAAGTAATACGAGGTATAAAAACGAATGGTATAACATTCACAAGGTATACGCCCATCCTAACTAATATTATAAATGCGAAAGTAACTGTGTCTGTCTGTCTGTCTGTCTGTCTGTCTGTCTGTTACTCTTTCACGCCAAAACTACTGAACGGATTTGAATGAAATTTGGCTTACATACGGTCTAGACCCTGGGAAAGAACATAGGCTACTTTTTATCCCGGAATTCCCACGGGAAAACTTTTTAAGGCGAAGCGAAGCGCGCGGGGACAGCTAGTATGATATAAATTTATTAAGTATAACGATCACTGTGCATAACAAACGCAAGGCATAATTACTAAATACATAATTTCGTAAAGAATAACGTTCAAAAAGTATAATTTCAATTGATATAACGATTAAAATGCATAACGTTTATAATATATAACGTTTATAACATATATTCTACAACGGATATAATTATCATTAAGTATAATGCACAAAAAGTATAAAATATTGTCGTATCGTATTTTCATTATTATTGATGTTATGTGGGGGGAACGCTCCGCTCCGCTTCGCTGCGCTCCGCTTTGGTTTCGACGAACATGTGCACCTAACACGCTCCTCCTCGCTTTGCTCGTCGTCGCACCTATCTTTAGGTTTTGGTACTAGGGGTTTTGACATTATTATTATTATTGACGCTATGTGGGGAGACGCTCCGCTCCGCTTCGCTGCGCTCCGCTTTGGTTTCGACGAACATGTGCACCTAACACGCTCCTCCTCGTTTTGCTCGTCGTCGCACCTATCTTTAGGTTTTGGTACTAGGGGTTTTGACATTATTATTATTATTGACGCTATGTGGGGAGACGCTCCGCTCCGCTTCGCTGCGCTCCGCTTTGGTTTCGACGAACATGTGCACCTAACACGCTCCTCCTCGCTTTGCTCGTCGTCGCACCTATCTTTAGGTTTTGGTACTAGGGGTTTTGACATTATTATTATTATTGACGCTATGTGGGGAGACGCTCCGCTCCGCTTCGCTGCGCTCCGCTTTGGTTTCGACGAACATGTGCACCTAACACGCTCCTCCTCGTTTTGCTCGTCGTCGCACCTATCTTTAGGTTTTGGTGCTAAGGGGTTTGACGGTGTTGGGTAATTAAACACAGATTATGTTATTGTATGTTAGTATGTTTTATGAACTTTATACTAAATGATAGTATATATTTTAAACGATATACGTAATGTATGTTAAATACGAATTGATATTAGTCCTCGTAAGTATTATATATTTTGATATTATATAAAATGTACGTTATACCAATTGAATCTTATACCTTATGAAAATATAGATTTTGTTGTTATACGTAACGTTCATTATATGTTGTGAACGTTATTAATGTGAAATTATACATTTCGTTTTTATACGTCGCAATACGCACCCTTTAAATAGAGGTAAGAGTATTGTATAGATACTCAAATTACACTACGAATTGCGTGAACAAGTCGCTCCAGACTATTTAGGGATCAGTTAAAATAGATTCTATTGTAAACGGTGTAAGGATCACCGTAAATGTCTTTCTACATGCAGGATTTGAAAATTATGGGCAAGCAGTCATAAAGACTGGTACTGGTTCCCACTGCATTCCACAGGCGGGCGTCAATAACGTCTGTAGCACCCTGTATTTATTTGTGCGAGTCAATGGAAGCCATAACCTGCTCCCTAGGTTCTCTTTAGCCAAATGGGAAGGTTTCATTCATGTCAGTCAAGTGCAACTTACACACACAAAGGATAGAATAGAATATTTGAAAACAACACATGAATTCTGTATTCAGGATTAGCATTTTGCGCTGATGATCGATACTCGTTAAATTTGTCATATGAACCATGCGGACGACATCTAAACGCTATGAATCTCATCACATAAATTTCCGTTCATGGTTAAAATGCATTACTTCCTGCGCCACTTACAGTTGCTGACTTGCTGTTGTTAATCATGTTCGGAGGCATGCGAGGAAAGTTCCGAGCTTCAGAGATGGATAGGACTTAGGCATAGGACTGATGAATGGAGAAGTATGAAAGTAGGTACGTGTACTTATATTAAATTTGATCGATGGATTTTTAAGGTATGATGCATCGTGGTCGTTGTCGAATGGAGTCTTGTAGCAATAATTTGGAAGTGATAGGCCATGATTGATATACTTAATATTATAAATTTCTATTATCAAGTACTCTACTTATATTCTTGCCGTATTAGCTTATTTTACGAAGTCAACTCATGTTGTAAGTACAAGGTATTTTATGAACGATTTGGGTATTTCATTGATTCGCTAAAAAGGTAGTACCAAGCCCGTACTTCAGCATTCCAGCCCTCTCTTACCAATGCAAACGAGAGCAATAGTTACAGTATACATTACAGGTCCCGTTCTAGTTACATAAGCGGGCGCGTGTTGCGTGGGCGCAGGCTGCCGACACTGTTGAGGAAGGACCGGCGGCGCCTGAATAAGGCGATGACCCTAAAACAAAATACCTGGCATTTTGGCCTTCTTGCAATTTTACCTACGTATTCAAAGCTTGCTAAGGTTTTTAAATAAGTTTTGCTTGATAGAAATGAGTTGGGAAATTAAATGTCATTGAAAATTAGCGGTAACTACTATAACTACGATTATTATAAGTGTCTGTTAGAAGCTACGGAACTTTAAAGGGGGTGAAATATAGTTGGAATGTGTTTGAGAAGGTTTTTGTACCTATGTTTCTTCAAATTCTGTTCGTATTTTATTTGTTTTATCTACAAAATATTTTTGGTAAAATTCCTTGTTGATCTTGTTGTGTACGAATGCGTAGCGGAGACAGTTAGCTAAACGTCTACCTACCAGTCGTTAGTGCGTTATCAAATGACTCGTTATCAGTATAGTTATAAATATCTTCGCCCACTATTGTTCAGCGCGATCTTTAATTAGTTTGCAAGGATTTGTTGTGGGAATTCTTGTAAATGTGTTCATAATACTCGTTATTATAATTAAGCATTGTAGGTACCTATCTAATTATATAAATATGTTGTGTACGTTCTAACACTATAATTTGTTATATAACGTAGATTAAAGTTCTTAATAATATTTACAAATTAAAGCGAAGGTACTACGTAACTACCTCTACTATTCACGCTGCGACTAACAACAGATAATAATACAATAACTGATTTTATTCTGATCAAATTTTATACAAAGATGGCATCATACAAAATACATACAAACAAATAGAATCTTGATTATAAGACCGGTTGAGAGCTTATTGTAAGAGAAAATATCCATCCTAGAACCTAAGGTACAAACTCGCACTAACCACCACCTTATTTTCATTTTTCAGTTTTTGTATTTTACCGGTAGTCCTTCCCAGGTAGCACAAAATTGCTGCTTAAGCGCTGAACAAGTGCTGTATAAGAATACCAATGCTGCAATATAGTATTAAAATTGGCTGTATTATAGCTGTAGTGGCTCTGTTTCAGCCAAAAAGGGCCCCAAATTAACCAGCCTGCGGTATTATAATGTCTGAAAATTGGCTGTGGTTTACGTTAAAAAAGGCTTAATTAAAGCTGCAATAAACTCTTCCTAAACGTTTCATTCTGCTTAAGATTATCATATCCAGCCCTTGTGCAGCTTTTGACGTACGCGGTATCCAATTACAACTTATTTTGCAGCTTTCCATATGAAAATATTTATTATTTTTAAAATATTTCCAAAGACGTCACGTCATAACAAGAAAAAGAAAGAAGTTGATATTATTTAACAGTGCGTCCATTTTGAATAAAATATTGTTTTTGGAGTTACGGTAAGTTGAACCAGTGAATATAATAATAAGTTCGGATTCAGATTGCGAGTGCAACTTTATCGTGTAGTTTATATGAATTAATAACAAATAATTCATGCGCCTTTAGAATTATTTAATTATATTGAAAGAAATGTGTAAATAAATTTCGAGTGAAAAATCATTTGGTATTTTTTTACTTTTAATCATATAAAATACCCTTTTACGAACTTATTTTAAGTTGAGACATAGTTATTATTTGAAATAAATGTGTATTTTTGCAGAATTTAGGCTTTAAAATTTGATATAAACTATATTTTTTAGGTTAGTTATGGCGTCCATAAGGTTTTCAGCTTAATTCGTTGAAAAAAGATCTTGTGATTCTATTTGCCGAAAAGAATACCAATAATCAGCCACAGGTTGCTTATGTTCTGCATAAGATACTTTCATTTACACTTTTAGTTTTTACAAGGTTTTGGGATACGCAGTTCTTATGACTAAGGAGGTATATCGTATTTCAGCAATTACTTTATGCAGCATATTGGGGCTCCTCTGGCAAATAATGAAATCCGTTTACCCGGTATCATTAAATATAGAAAATACTAGCATTGCTAAAATATAACCTATAAAGAAATGTTTGATTGAACCAGAAACCGCCTTAATTTTAATTAAGAATAGTGTTACTTATAACAAAAAGCTTAACTCGTATTTTAAATAAAACTTTTTTAATTTCTATAAAGCAGTGATAATGATGTACTCGTAAAAATAATACAAATTAATTAACTATTTTTATTATTATTTAAATAAGTGTAACTTTCATGCTTAGTATGACGTTAACGGAATAATACATTACCTTACTAATTGCCTATTTTTTTCAGCTCACTCATGCGATGCCGATCAAAATTCTGAAAGCTTTTGAAGATAGTAAAGCTAAACTGTGTACTGTCCCCAACCAGTGAGAGAACAAAGGAATTTTAAAATATCCTGTGATATGCTTTGAATAATTACCGATTAAGTACCCTAATTACATCATTTTTGAAATGTAGTTAATAAATAATAAAAGTGTTCATCAAAGTATAATTTGGTTTTATTTTAAAATAATTTAATTTAAATAGGTAGGTAGGTATGGAGAAGAGGTAAAAGAGGAGCTTTTAAAACTATTTCTACGGAACACCCGTTATTAATATTTTCTGCTCGCGCTTGACCTAATATACAGTCTTAAAAAAAGATTATAGTAATGTTGGGAATAAAAGCTGTAAAAGGGCGTCATCAAGAGCAACAAGTTTCATGGGGGTTTACCGGTATGTGATAATCTTTATAATAGTACGCATAAATGACACTAAGTTTCTATAAGAATTATAAGACACTTGTAAAATTACAAAAAACAGCTTTGCAACCCAAGCTGTTAAAATAAACGATTCGATACACGTTTACAGCTTCAAGAGTAATAAAATTATACTTTGACGTATTTTAAGCAGCTGCAGGTTGTTTAAAGTATTTCTTTTACAGTTTTAACCAGCCGTCTGGCTATTGGTTTTAAAATAAACCACAAGTAGTGTAAAGGCTTGATAGAAGATGCATTCAAGATGATACACCAGCTTTTAGCGTTAGAACACCACTGGTCCGTACTGTTAACCAGCTGGCGTTATAAAATAATATTTTTCAGCCATTCAACAGCAAAAAACGTTATAAAACACTAAATATGAACTCGTATACAGCCCATAGCTTAATTACGTATTTTAGATGTACCTTTTACCAACCATTTTTTAACTAACTTATTTTAAAGCGTTATAACAGCCTATGGAAGGTACGAAAACCATTAAACATCTTATATGACGTTTTTACACTTAAATAAGAGGCAGGTTCGACATTTAATCAGCCAGTGTGCTACCTGGGTTACTACAGGTTTTTAAAAAACTCATTTTGGTCGCCATTGATCCAGGATATTCAAATAATATGTACATACGCTAGAGCCTACTTTAAGGTATATGTTCGCAGCCTCTGTTTTTTTTGCTGTTTTTATACTCAGCGCCTGTGGACCCAGAAATACCTTACACATGATTGCAGTTTTATAGCAATTACATTAATTTCATACTTGAATCTTCGACCATTTACTTAATATACCTAATCAAAGACTTGAATATTCACATCTTCATATTGTGAAAATATTAACGATTCACCAGATGCAATATTCTTTTTACTCTTTTGTTTCAAACGGTAAACACTTGGCGAAACAAAGAATTGTTTGGAGAATGATGTCCGGTATTCATAGTACAGTGGCATGCCGAGTGAAGGCTTTATCTATTTATTTATTTAGTTTATGTACTGTTTAAGTAGTATATAACATATTACTTACATCTTCGCACCACAACTACCTCAAAATCATTTTTAAACTCTCGTCTTACATCCAAAGGTTTCCATAGATTTCTATAAGTAGGAAGGCCGCCTTTTGGTACCGTTTTGTTTTTAATTATTGTGTTGTACCTACTTATTTTCTTGGTGCCCATAAAGTATATTGTATTGTATCGTAAGACGAGATAGTAAGAAGTTGGCAGGTTGGAGACAAGAGCATCAATATTGGTAGGAATTCCTGTCCCTCGTTGTCCGACTGGTCCGGCGCACGCGCACGTCACGCGCGCGCCGCCTGCTCGCCGCGTGCGCGCTCCGTGCCGGCTATTTATACACGACCAATTCCAAATAACAAATATTACTTATCACCGGTATTGATGGATCATCATCAGATGCGCTGACATAACCTTAGATACACAAATAATGGCATAGACAGTAGTGTGATAGTGGAGGGCCGGCGGCGGCGGCGCGGCGAGGGCGCGCGGGCTCACTCGCTGCCGGCGACTAGCAAGAGCGGCTGTGCGTCGCGGACAATATTTTTTTTAATACTAACATATCACTACCCTCACAGAAAACAAAAAAAAAACATAAGAAAGAAAAATATTAAAATCGTTATTTTAAAAACAGATATTTTACAAGCGCAATGAAATAATAATTTTGGTTAAACTTTTTCTGTAAGCTAACAATCGAAGAGCACGACTTATGCGGGTGACAATAATTATTATTTATCAGTGTATCGGATTAAAGTAAACGTTGCATTAAGTGGAGCACAGTGCTGGACCTGCAAAGTGGACTTAATAGTGATTGTACTTGATGTCGTCTCCAGGATTTGAGATGTCTCTGGAGCCTCCCATTCCAGCTGTGATGATGAAGAAGGTAAATAGACAATAAGGTTGATGAACCAGATATATTTAGTTAATCTAAAAAAATATAATCGGTACAGAATGTTCTTTTAAAACGCTCTGGCTCTGGATATACTATGGTATGCAGAAATATTTATCAGCTATCTTTTATTGTATATGTGTTATCTCGTTATCAATAGCATTTACTTATCAGCTGTTTGATGAACCCATGTTTATATCATCGCATGCACATGTCTGCGACTGTTTCCGTAATAATTAGCCGTATCTTGTTTATGTCCGATGATTGTGTGTCAGATCACATCAGTCACATTGATTGAGGTCAACTCGTATCAACTTCTTGACGATGTTCTACCGGTGTGTGTGAAAATAACAACAACATACGGTATCGTTAACTGGAGCCAAAAGTTCAAAATACCCATTAAACGATTAGTAGATTTTCTAGTTTCATTAGCCGTTTGACTTTTACCATATTAATATCATCGCTAAATAATTGACGCTACTGAATAATTTTCTACTGCAACACTTTGAAGTTACTACATATTAATCAGAGCTGGTGTGTCGGTGCCCAGCAGTGGGCGAAGCCGGCTAGAAAGCTAGTTCAAAATGGAATCCCTTTTATAGGCGTGTGGTCGATTTATATCGATAGCCGATTCGATTATCGTTGTGTCAACCTCGAGGTATGCGGCTACCCTGGTTCGGACCGACGTCGCTGCATTCATTGGATTTATGACACAACCATTTTACAAGCAGCCCCGGGACTTGCTTGGTCAGTAATAATTACGAACTGCACTGCCCCGTGTAAATAAATTTCCTGAAATCTTGTTCCCGCGAGATCTGGCGCTTTAAAACTATCCCTTGGGCTTCCCGGGATAAAAAGTAAACTTGGCCTCAATGAAGAGATGAAATAACAAACGAACTAAAAAACTACAACACTTAATTTCACTTTAATGTTAGTATGAATTGATTAACAATTCCAATACACAACCGGATGCGTCTACTTGAAATTTATTAGTTCACTTTGCAGTTTTAGGGTAGTTTTTTTGTCGTAGGACTGTGTGACCCTTTTTTGTTTTCTGTCTCAGATGTTTGTCGCTCGCTTGGTGTTCAATGTTCATTTTAGAACCGAAACAAGGAACATACAGCTTTGTTATCTCGCCACGGTCTATAAATAATGCACCGAGAAGTTTTATTGCTCACTGCTAACTCATTAAAACAATACCTTGGTATGTAGAAAGCAATAAATAAACAAAACGATTGTTATGAAATATTTACTTTTAGCACATACCTACCTATGTGCTCATTCGCTGCTATGATGACTGAGCACTTGAACTGTACACAATTTAATAACAAATGAAAGTGAAATTGGAGATAAAAATAGTGAATAATTTATCATTATCAGCTGGTATGAGCGAGGGCCGATGACGCTGCTAGATAGCGAAGGGCCTCGCGCGCACGCGGTGGCCGGGTGATACTCCTACGACACAGAACAATTCGATACCGTCTCAAGGGAACTTCTTAAATATCATCCAGGGTTAATAGTCATAGATATCCAAATATGACCTCTATGAATCCCTTAATAAGCGTTAAGTTGATAACACCAAGGCGTAGTATTACACGGGTATGCAACGGTACTTATGTTCGTCTTCAAGGGCGCCCACCCTACATAAAGACTTGTATCTTGTAAGAGTGGTGATACCAGTTCTTACCTAACTACTGATTATATGAACGAAGATGTGATCAGATGCCGCTGACGCAAATCTGGGCTATGACCGGGAAAGCGACCGTAAAATGTATTAAATGAAAACAAATTGAGATAGAGGACGAGCAAAGTCAAAGTTTATGTCCGCTTCATAGCCATTTTAAAACATTTCTTTCCGGTGTTTACTGTGTAGGTACCGTGAAGTTTGATTTATCGAGCCGTTAATGTCGTTCATGATCGACGTCATTAGATGAAGTTTTTAGTCGTAAGTAAAATAGTATATTATGTACTCTCACTCAAGTGATTATTTGCTCAGTGCTTAACTGCGTAACTTAGATAGCACTAGCCATGGCGACTATTTTTTTAGAAATTAGTAACAAGCTAACAAGACGATGCAAACGCCTAACAACCATCACCTTCCTCTGTAAGAAAAGCCGAAGAAGAAAATAACGATGATTTATAAAGTACCTAGACTTATTCATCTACCTCACTAAATATAATTCAGTCATTGCGACTTTCACTTTGCTTATAAGAATCGCACTGACGATCGTCCAGACAGAGAATTGTATTATTTATTTTGTATTTTAAATACGAGTAACTATCTATTCAATGCACGTGCCATAGTCTCGGCATTTTCAAATATTTCTTTACTTAGGTAACATCGCATCAACAACTTTTGAGTATTACAGAGTTGTTTCATAAAATTTCAGTCTCATCGTCGCTTATTTATTTATTTTTATTTATTTATCCTTTTATTGCACATATTGTTGTTCTTTAGTTATGATATTTAATTAACATGTTAATATTTTAAACCAGATTTTTTTATTATGTAGCTTTATGAGAACTATAGGTACGTTTATATATGTAGATAGGTATAAGATATGATTTAAGTTTGTGTTGTAGTTTTAATATTTTACTGCATTATTTTAAAATGCATTTTTATCAACACGCAGAAAAGATGAGACAAAGATGACAGAGGTCTTTTACAGGGTCATCGTCTTATTTATTTATGACTGTGGTTAATCAATTTACCATTCAAGATCTGTGTCGCCTGAACTGAATATCTACCTACTCGTGCATGCTTCGTACATAATATACAATGTATACATACGGTATCCGTGACCAATGTCTCTTGACCGCTATTAGTCCTTCCTTACCTTACTCGTAACTCATAAGTGGTTATGCATTCAGGGTGTGTAAGAGTTGGTTCGGGGAAAAGGGGTTGGCACAGAAAGGAAACGTTCAAATTTGGTAAATTATCGCATAAAAGTCTTGCTTTATAACAAAGATACCTACTTACTTACTGCGTAACTGGTCACCTATCTTACATAATTATTGTTACTCGTTTTACCTACTGGTCAGGAGAGTTTTTAATAATCCATTAGTTATATTTTGACACATACAGTACAATTATAGATTTTCATTATAAATGGTTAAGTATCGTTCGCTGAGTATTAGAAGTGACTGACCTACTATGATAGATTATACACTGCGTATAATCCACGTTTGCACCCTTCAGGTAAGGAACCCTAAAAGAGAAACCAATACTTTAATTAAACATTAAATTAGCAGTCATTTATATTCAGAATTAAGCGAATTGGATCGGACTATAGGTATTATACACTTATCGTAAACTTCAAATGGCTGGAATCCTAAAATGGCTTAAAATTTAAGTGATCTCATAAAAATATACAAATTGCATCATAAACAAAATATTTAATTCATAAGATTAAATAATAAGAACTCCTACGAATGACTTCACTACGTAGATGGAAAGATTGTATCATGAATTGTGCATTTTCTCACTTACCCTTGCGTTGGATCTTCTGTTGTGGACCCGGCTTATGAAGACAAGAAACATGGTCTACTCAAGGAGTATTTAATTGAAGTTAACAAGACGGCATCGTAACATACTTGAGTTGCGAATATTATCAATTACAAGTGCCCTTATCCTCCAGTTCGTTGACCGAGCGTTATCTCGCTCACGTATACAAGATGGTTATTGTTGTTCCACTACAGCTATCATTGTACAGTAATCTAATTGTGACGTCGATGTTGTCGTGGGAACACGTTTGGGAATAGCCGGCTTTGTATCAATGGTATCAAGGTCGTAATCATTATCATAAATTGTACAGAAGCCCTATTTAAAATATCCACAAATCAGTATTTCATTATCATAAATACATCTAACGACGGGAAAAAATTGTCGATAACCAAATTAGGTATATCTCGAATATTATATTTTTTTGGATAATTCTAAATAGTAGTATTATAGAATTGCATTGAAGATTATAACAAATTACCTACGTTACATTAGAAAAAGCACATAATAGGTGCTCGTCAAAAATGAGAAGTGAAGTGTACTGGCGAATTTACTTATATGTTAAACTTTATATGACAGAGTGGGAAATTGAATGGCGGTGAAAAGCTCTCTGCTTCAACTTTCTACAGATTCGAGAACCTATGTAATTTATAATAAAGGAAAGCTTATTTTCTAAGTTAAGAATTGTATTTATTTGCGACCATTTCTAAGCGCTTCCAATCGTTCACTTCTCTGTGTTTATTTAAATAGTTTTTTTTACTTCAATGAAATCTCAAAAAAGTATTCATAGTCAATAAAAGTAATACTTACAAAACATGCTGTCCCTAATTATTATACTTAATAATTAGTGTAGTTTTGTTTTTGTATATACTGAGGTACCTAGGTGCTTATCTCTGTTTACTTTCTTTCACCTTGATATTTTGGTCATCCTTCAAAGAATCTAGTCGAATGTTAGTAAACATACCGGCCTCTCCACATGCAATGACAAATAGACCATTATTTTGATAAACATGACAACATGTTTTTCGATTGTTCATTAATCTCTGTGACTTCTTTAACAAATTAATACTTTAATAATTCTGCTGCCCCTTCATATAGCATCTCACACCTACATTCATCAATACCAATCGTCTAATTTTCCTCCCATCGCCAGTTTTTCCTTCTATCTTACAAACTTCCAGTCTTCGATTTCCAATCGGAGGAATGTCAAGTGGCAGTGTGGTGGCTCCAAATTGAGCTGAGTCAAGTATTAAGTCTGCGGCTGCAGCTGGCTCGGCGCCAGCGTCCATCACGGGACCTGCCCTTTCCATCTCGGCTGGCTATTTCTGAAACCGTGACGTCACGCTGTTTTGGCGAATGATCTCGCGAGTTCCGTGAAGGCGGCACTTCCACGCTCTGTCATGCGTGTGGTGTGATGCACTGACCGCTGCTTATAGCGCGCATGTTATGCTATTCGTAATGGCGCCATCAGACATTCTATTTGTGTTTTTCACCGGCCAAGTTAGGCAGAAGCGTGTGTAACAAGCGTGTGTGTGGCTTACGTAAATTACATTTAGGCCACCAGTAACGTCACAGGCTTTAGAAGAGGAAACATCGAATGGTTTCAAAAGAATCACTGTCCCAAAAAGTAGGTTAAAAAAAGAAATCCATATCCATGTAGCTTCCATTTGCCGGTAGATATTATAAATGCAACGCACATGCATGCTCGGCCCGGCCCACTGTCCTTAGCTCAAAACAACAAATCATTTAATTTTATAGCTACCTACGAAATTGATCTAAATTGAACTGAATAAGAACAAAATGGTGTTTGTCGTACGAAGACAACAATTGAAAATAAATTGCAAGCTAGAAACATATGCAGGTTTTATGGCACATACCTGAACAATTTGTACGAAGTGGTGAAATTCACGCTGATAACATTTTCTTTTCTACCCGTTAACCTTGCACATTGTAATCAATATAAAATTTAACGTAACAAATAAGATTCAATGATCTGATAAGCAAGTACCTTTTTTAATCCCTTCAATGACCTCCAAACGTCCGACACGGCGGTCAGGGCTGGGCGAGGGCGTCCCACTTCCCACAGGGTCAATATCTGCTAAATGGGTCACCCACAACGACCTTCAGCGTCTAAATAGAATATTAGGATGTCGCAGATTTACTATATTTACGGCGGGTGTCGTGAGATCGTCTTTTACGTACCTAGACCGAGACCGATACCGAGATGAGAAGTTTAAATGATGCATGGAATGAGTTTTCGATCTTATTTAAATGCATTTATTTAATACAATCGTCTGCTGCTATGTATAACCGATGAAATAATTTCCTTGGCGTATTATTAGATTTGTTCACGACACGGTCGCTACAATGCTGATATGTTACATTCATCGAGTAACCGTTTTTTTCAGTGTCGTTCTATGAATATGTCTGCGTCAGACGGACGTGGGAGCCTTGTAGGATTTTTCAGCGTTTTTCAGGAAAACCTACATTTTATCACAGTGTCTGTAATTCAATGTTGAACGGACTGATGTCATAGTTTTTCGTCACGATGCCTATAGGTAGGTAATTGTATGTTCATAATCTAGTTTAGATGTTGCATCATTATCATTGTACTAGAGGTAGAATAGTAGTAATTGTACAGAAGTAGGTACATCTCTGACGATGGTAACTGATTCACTGCCCGTAGCCCATACCTACTTGGATTTATTATTCCCCTTTCCATTGAATCGCGGTGCAATTTTATTGTGTATACCTACTACGAGTATAATCATAAAGTTGTATGCAACTTTCAGAGG
The DNA here is from genome assembly GCF_932276165.1 of Plutella xylostella. Taxonomy (NCBI): domain Eukaryota; kingdom Metazoa; phylum Arthropoda; class Insecta; order Lepidoptera; family Plutellidae; genus Plutella; species Plutella xylostella. The sequence continues at coordinate 4,768,088 of NC_064009.1, read as the reverse complement.
GTGCGACATTATGATTGTGATGCCGTGGAAAAGCGGATAGTGCCTAGTTGGTGTGCCACCTGCATAGACGTGGATGTTCCCTCCCACATCCAGAGCAGTGCCTGGCGGAAATACGGCGCGGCGGTGGAGGCTGAAAGCCTCAAAGAGCCCCCCTGCCCATCGTGGGGTACACAAATTTCAAAAAATGGCTCATGTTTACGTTATTTAAATATATTTACGACATATTTTATAGCTAGTACTCGTACCTACCTACGAGTAGGTGGTATTATACAACATAGGGAAAAGTGGCCACGGTCATACAGCATGTTTTCAGTTTTACTATCAGTGGAGATAAAGTAATAGCGCCATGTTGATACTCGTACTTCAAAACATAAACAAAGTGCATAATACATCATTTTTAATGCACTATCATTAGTGATACTAGTAATTATATTATAAATAACACTTTGTTATGAAAGAAGAATGTATTTTATTGTAGGTATGTTTATCATTAAGCTATCGCTTTAATTTAAACAATGTGTATGTAGGTACGTACCACATGTGATCATAAAGAAATAGGTATTATAAAAAAACGTGCCCGTGCTTATCACACATACCAATTTGCTATTTAGATTACAGATATGCACTATACTTATGGTTATGGGTGTAGTCCAGTATTCGTAACTATATTTATAAATGCTGAAAGAAGCGCCTTATCTCAATGAGTTTGTTCACCCTTGACATTCGGAGTCGCTTCAATACAACGTACCTAACCATAGTTCTTATTCGCAATATGGCTTTTCTTTCTTACTAATTCCGTCTTAGATGATTGTATGGAGCCAGCTTCAGTTTACTGGCCTGGTAAATGAGCTAGGCGCTAATCGGTCAATGATCTAATGATAAATGAATGAAGTATGTATTACTATGTATGTTATGTATAGAGTGTCGTGTCCGGAAGACCTCGGTGGGTGCGCAAGGCCCACACGAGGTCTGCTTTAGAGAACGGAAATACACCTCAGTATTATGGAACCTATGAGAAAACCTTATTAAACAGAAGTTTTCTGTCACGCTCTAACGTTACTGATAACTGATAAGAGAGTTTAGCACGCTGACTCAATACCTATGTAATATTTCTTGTTAAATTGTAGATCTGATAAATCGTACATGTATGTAAATGTATATCACATAGCCAGTGGAAATATTTATCAGGGTTAAATGCAAAGTATAATCTTATGTTCATTTGACAGCGATTTAATACTCCGTCGGCAATGATATTGAGACTAAAATAGATCTCTACACACAATCGTACATACAATGTTGTCAATATACGTACATACAATGTGGTTAAGGTAGATAAATATGCAAATACTCGTAATACATAAAAAGGGCAGGTTTTTTATTAACGTACCTATTTTTTTACCATAAGTATTTTGTAATATTATGTATTTATTTTGTAAGTATCCCATGCGTTTTGAAAGGAAGTTATTTATTTAAGTTAATTGTCTGACGACATTGTTCCAAACCCTCTGTCCTCTTATCTCTCTTCATCCAATATGCCTAGTCCAATTCCAATATTTTTCTTAATAGTATCATTCTCTTTACTTCCAGACGGGTATGAACGGCGAGGGCGGCCCCCCGTGCGGGCTGACGTCGCTGCTGCCCATGTCCTGCCGGGGCCGCGCCGCCGCCTTCGCGCGCGACCTGCACAGCCGCCTGCGCTCGCTCGGCGCGCAGGACGGGGGCTGGCCCGACGCCGCCGCGCCCCCGCCGTCCCGCGACCACGACACCTTCTACGACTTCGAGCTCGAGTGCGAGAGCCCCTCCAGCCCCGTCGACGAGCTCGACGCGCCCTTCGCGCCCGCCGAGGAACCGCCCTTCTACGACTTCGATCAAGAGGAGAAGTTGAAGAATCTGGCCAAGCTGAAGCTGCAGCAGCCTCCGCCTGCAAGGAGCAATGGCTTCACGTTCTCCACCGCCTTCTTCACCGACAGCTCGCCCGTGCAGCTGCAGCCGGCGGGCCGCGCCGACAAGCTGCTGTACTCGCCCATCACCTTCGACGGCTGCGCGCGGCACGACGGCCACGACCAGCCCCCGTCCCCCGCGCCCCCCGCGCTGCCCGAGCCCCTCGCCCCGCGACTTCAACCCCTCACGCTCACCACCAACGGCGACAGCGACTCGGAGTTCGAATCCGCCAAGAGTGATCCGTCCGAAGCCGGTGACGACACCTTTGAATACGAACATAAAAAAGACACTGAATTACCCGAAGTGCTAGACGCATTGTCAATATGTGAAACAGAAATGCCCATTGAGGAAGTCGTACCACAAACGATAGAAATGAACGAAATAATCATAGAAACCAGCAAAACAGAAGAAATTTTACCGCTAGAATTAATCACCGAATCATCGCCTGAAAAGGAATTGTCACCAGAACTAGAAATAGATACGACCCTACTAACAACAGAAACGAAAGATGATGAGAAACAAGTCGAAGATAATGAAGATGACAAGCCACAAAGGGTCCGCCGCTGCTCGTCTCTGAAAACCGGTAAGACGCCACCCGGCACGCCCGGACGGAAGAAAATTGTCCGTTTCGCCGACGTACTAGGACTAGACCTAGCAGATGTGAAAACTTTTATGGATGAAATTCCAGTAATTCCTAAATCGGCTTACGATGATCTCAGCGGCTGCGACGTGGCGAACTCGCCGCCGGTGCGCGCGCCGCCGCGACTGGGCGCGCTCACGCTCGTGCCGCTGTTCCAGGTGCCGCGCGACATCACGGAGAAGCTCACCCGGCTCAGCGTGTGCCTCGAGAGCGCGCGCGTGGGCGAGGGCATCCACATGAACATCTGCGGCTCCGTGCGCGTGCGCAACCTCGACTTCCACAAGACCGTGCACGTGCGCTACTCCATGAACCGCTGGAAGACGCACACGGACCTGCAGGCCACGTACGTGCCGGGCTCGTGCGACGGCTTCTCCGACCGCTTCCACTTCGTGCTGTACGCGCCGTGCCTGGCGTCCGGCCAGCGCCTCGAGGTGGCCGTGCGCTTCCAGTGCAAGGGGCAGCAGTTCTGGGACAACAACAGCGGCGCCAACTACTGCTTCGACTGCCTGGCGCTGGGCGCGCTCACCAGCACCACCGCCGCCGCCCCGCTGCACCCCACCGTGGACTGGCACCCCTCGTTCTACTGACGCGGTGAGAGCGGAACCAGCGGCGCGCGACCGGCCGCAGACAGAGAGTCTTCCAGGAGCAGAGGCTAGCCAGGCGGGCGCGGGGGCGGGCGGGGGCGGCGGGCCGACCTAGTCCAGTAGTCACGCCGGCCCGCTCGGCGCCCCGAGGTGATCGAGTGAGGCGTCCAGGTACTCAGCGTTTCTATGTGATATAAATTAGACTAGTTTGTAGATATTGTAATGAACCCACGAGTGTGCGACTCGTCCCGAGTGCCATGGCGATAGCGACTGTCTCTTATATCGCAACTATTGTCTAGTATCTTGTCTATTAGGGTAGCGTCCAAGAACAATGAAATTGTTTGGTGTAGTGCCTGAGCCAGCGCGCTAGGAGTGCCCGAGCCTGCGAGCTACGGTTATTGTACTTGTAAATAGTCTGAGAGATGAGTTTGATGAATGATATTAATATTTTAATAGGATTTTTTACACAACAGTAGCCTTACGATATACTCACGCCAGTCATGTCGAGATTTAAAAATGCGAAGCATCACATAAGTAGTTAAGAGTTATCGAAATGTATGTATTGATAATCATTGTATTGTAGAGACATTTTATATTTGTGGTGACATTATATTTCACTCTTTGTTAGATTTTATAATGATGTTCCTTGATACTATTATTTAATAAGAATATTATAATCCAGTTAACTATTAAATTTTAATACATTTTAGACGTCTGTTATCTATAATATTTATACCTGCCTATTTCTATTTTTGTACAGCTAAAATGGAATCATATTTTATTAGTTGAAAAGAACTGATATTCTAATTATTGTTCGTCTAATTTATTGAGAATTACCCACTGTTTTTTATTATAAAATTATATACCTTCCTAAATGTAATGCGAATGAATTCAATTAAATTAATTATAGTTATCGTATCATTAGCAATATTGAATGTATATCACCAAGTTTATTGTATAAGTACCTGAAGTCTGAAAATATTGTGGCCATATTATTTAATAACGAAAACAACGAAACATAATTTTTGTGTCATCGTAAGATTTTATTAATTGACAGCTATTTTAGTAATAACACGTCATAACATAATAAATGAATAAATTATGAGCATAATAAATTAAATTTTGTCGTTTCTCTTCTTATACCTGCATAGATTTTCTCTTTTCCCAGTCTCTATCTAGGTACTCGTATAGTATTTAAATATACCTAGGTAGTTACTTCTCTACCTAATCAGCTGTATTGAATAGGTAACTATAATATTGTAGTATTTGGTAAATAGTATACGAGAGCCTAACCATGAACAGAATTTGTCCTGTCTGTGCCATACCTATGACCGTACCTACGACATAAGATTGGTAAGTAAGACACAAGTTTCAATTCTTTATGTCAGTCACAAAGTCAAAATAAGTACCTGCCTAATGTTATCATTTTAAGGTGGGTACTCCGGTACTGGCCAACGTTACGGACTGTAATGTAACATTCCCAGCGAGCATGTTACGCAATGCTAGGTTCCAAAATGCGGCTCGTTGCTCGCTGATATCCCCGTAACACTACGTACTGACTGCACGAATGCTCTCTGTGTAACATGTTACAGTACACCTCGTAGCGTTGGTCAGTACCTTTAAGAATACACACCCTAAACGGAGTTTTCTACATAATATATTAATGCATTCCAAAGGGACGAAAGGGATTGGTGGCAATAAAATATCTAAAACTACGTAGCTGTTGGCCGCGAGCTATGCTTCGCCTTAAAAAGTTCCAGAGGGAATTTAGGGATAAAAAGTAAGTATCTCCTGGTTCTAAGCTACATCCCTACCATTTTTTTGCCTAATCGGTTCAGCAGTTCAGTATTTCTCTAAAAACCCTTTAAAACCTTTTTCTGAAGTGAGAGGCCGTCAGTGGTACCGCTAAAATCCGTCAACTTACAACCATTTGATCTTTACTTGTTTTCGTTTAGCAAAACTTGGTAAAGGAGGCTTATGTCCTAAAACGATTTCTTCCAGACAAATTTGGTTTGACTACTTCAGAAAAAAGTTTTTAGTGGGGGTGTAGATACCTAGGGGGTGGTGAAAATTCGCTTATTTTTTCGATATCTCTTACCGTTTTCAAGATAAAGGCTAATTAGTAAAATGTACTTAATTGTCTTGTTAAACATCATCGAGTGTCATAGGTATTCAAAGAAAACTATAAATCATGCCGTAAGAAGGTGCAGTGGTTCCCGATCAGTGTTCCAAGGAGCCCAGGGTTTCCGTATGAGGCCCTGAGGAGTACGCGATTTTATTTACCATCAAAATTTCAACATTTAAAATAAATTACTTGGCTATCATCTAGAAAAACTTGGTAAAGGAGGCTTATGTCCTAAAACGATTTCTTCCAGACAAATTTGGTTTGACAACTTCGTTCTAAATTTTTTCGGTATCTCTTACCGTTTTCGAGATAAAAGCTAATTGGTTGGATTTCAACAAGTCCTAAAAAATCTTCATTTCCGTGGACTTTTTTATCTTAAGGTTTTTTATATTAGAAATACGCTTTTACTAAAGTTTTTGTTAATGTTAGTGTTCTTACTAAATGGGTAGCAGATAAGTTAAAAACTTAACGAGATACGGATGATTAAAAATTTCGTGCCACGGCGATGAAACATGCGTTCACGGCAATGAAACAAGCGTCCACGGCAATGAAACAAAGGCCCACGGCAATGAAACAAACTTCCACGGCAATGAAAGAACTGTATACAATAGAAATGAAAGAATCAATCCACTGCAATTTTTAAAAAAGACTGCGAGGGAAACACAAACTTAGACAGGTATGTATGGCAGAAATATTTGGATAGATATTGGAACGAAAGAAAGAACGACAGTATGTATAAAAAAATAAGAATATAGTATGGAATTCTCTAAGTAGCATTGTGGGGTCCGTATTGCGACGTATAAAACAAAATGTTTCATTTCACACTAATAACGTTCACAACATATAATAAACCTTACCTATAACATCTATATTTTCATAAGGTATAATAACCAATTTGTATACTGTTCATTTTATGTAAAATTCATAAAATATACTATAATATGACATAATCTGTGCTGAATTACACAACACCAGTAAAACACCTAGCACCAAAATATAAAGATAGGTGCGGTTAGGTGCACATGTTGGTCAGCTAAGCGTCTTCCTACATAGCGCCAATAATAATAACGCAGTCAAAACTCCTTGCACCAAAACCTAAACATAGAGCGTCTCCTCATGTAGCCCCGCTTCGCTTTTGATGAACATGTGCACTGAACCGCTCCTCCTCGCTTTTCTCGTCATCGCACCTATCTTTAGGTTGTGGCGCTAGAGGTTTTGATGGTGTTGTGTAATTTAACACAGATTATGTGATATGATAGAATATTTTATGAACTTTATGCTAAATCATAGTATATTTTAATTGGTATAATAATATGTTCTATTTTATTCTATTGTCTGTGGGGGTGTAAGTACCTGCACCTGGCTCTCTCGAGTGGAACCTTTGTGCAAGGTCTAAAATACCTTCCTAAGCTTGGACCATTTCCCCACCACGCTGGTCCACTGCGGGTTGGTGGGTTTACATATCAGATGTGCTAGAGCTAGATACGCAGGTTTCCTCACGATGTTTTCCTTCACCGTAAGAGCGATAATAATAATATAATATAATAATAATAATATAATATGTGGGGACATATTATCACACACGGCCATCCGACCCCAAGCTAGGCAGAGCCTGTGTTATGGGTATCGAACAGCTGATATATCTACACAAATACATAGATATATACATATTAAATATAAATATCAACACCCAAGACCCGAGTACAAATATTTGTCTTTAAACAAATATCTGCCCCAGCCGGGAATCGAACCGGCACCGGCACCGGACCTTCGGCATAGCAGCCAGGGTCACTAACCACTACGCCATTCGACCGTCAAAGCGATGGTACTTAAGTTAAAAGAACTCATTGGTACATGTCAGCGCCGAGATTCGAACCCGCATCTCTTGCGTGAGAAGCGGGCGCTTATCCGACTGAGCTACCACCGCTCTATAATAATATGAAATGTACATGTTATCATCATCAGCTTATAGTCATCCAATGCTGGACATAGGGCTCTCCCAAGGAGCGCCACAACACTCGGTCCTCGGTCTTCCGAATCCAGCCACTACCGGCTACCTGCCTAAGCTTGCAAATTTTGACAGCTATGTTGGTAACCTTAGTCCTCTGACGTATAACCTCTTTTCTGATACCATCCATTAGAGAAACCCCAAGCATAGCTCTCTCCATAGCACGCTGAGTGACTTTAAATCGGTGGACCAGTCCCACCATCAGTGTTCACGTCTCTGCACCATATGCCATAACTGGCAGGGCGCAATGGTTGAAGACTGTTGGATGCGCCTTTCAGCCTCCTTGTCGAAGTTGCTTCTGCCTAGCCGATAGACTGCCTCAGGTAGTCATATCATTGCACAACTTCGATAGTTGTCTCACGAACGATCATCGGCTCCGGTTTTATGTGAACATTCTACATGACTTTTGTCTTGCCCAAGTTCATACGGAGGCCTACACGTTGCAAGCAGCATTAAGGCCACTTAGCATCCAGCTGAGTTCCTGCAGAGATGTATGTTCTATTATATTCTATTCTACTATCTGTGGGAGGTGTAAGTAAGACCTGCACCTGGCTCTCTCGAATGGGACCTTTGTGCAATGTGCATATCCCCAAGGTCTAAGCAGCCTTTCTAAGCTTGGACCATTTCCCACCACGCTGGTCCACAGCGGGTTGGTGGGTTCACATATTATCTAGATGTGCTAAATCTATAGGTAGATATGCAGGATTCTTCACGATGTTTTCCTTCACCGTAAGAGCGATGGTATACATTGAATTTCAATTCAAAGGAACACATTGGTACATGTCAGCGCCGGAATTCGCACCCGCATCATTGGCGTGGGAAGCGGGCGCTTACCCGACTGAGCTACCACCGATCTTATTTATACGTAACGTTCATTATAATTATGTTGTGATTGTTATTATTAATATAATATTATATATTTCGTTTTTATACATCGCGATACGCACCCGTTTTAACGCACTGCAAAAGAGGTAATTTGACTCGTCCTGTAGGTAATATCAGTGATCGGTATTACCTGTATTACAGGTAAAAGATGGTACATACCACGGCAATGAAAACATAAGTCACGGAAATGAATAACCAGAAGGGCTAGTACGGGGCGCATTTAAGACGTGATAAAAGTTTTGGATCGCGCTCACTCACTTCGCGCAGCCTCAAGAGCGAGCGGGACGGCGAACTCTTGTCACGTCTTAATAGCGCCCTGTGCTACATTGCCTGGCCACGGAAATGAATAACCAAACCACGGCAATGAATACAAATTATATTACAAGACATGGCAATGAAATTTTTTTCATTGCCGTGGCTTTTTTTTCATTGCCATAGCAAATATTGGCCACGGAAGCCACGGAAATGAAAGCATGGCGATGAAAACCAAGGCATTAAATATAAATAACTAAAAAAGTATTAACTATTCGAAGAAATAAACACTTTATAAGGTAAATATTTTCAAAAAGCTTTCTTTTGAATGCTTACTCTAGAAGACAAACTTAATTTTATAGAAGTTATATCTATCCACGGCAATGAAAGAAAAAATGTCCAGTCCCCAAAATTTTTACTGATTTTCACTATAGCGCAAAAACGCGGGCACCGATGTACCTCCTTCCACGTCGAGCAGTTAGGCGACAATTGTAAGAAACGATTAGTGCACTGTGGGGGGCACCCAAGTTCATAGGTAAAACAATATCCTTGATCATGTTTAGGACACGGCGATGAACAGAAGTTCTGGGACACATGAATTTTCACTAACCGTTCGTTATATTCTTTATATATTTCAATAAATGTATTCCGTGACAATACTTTAACTATTAATGTATCAAATGAAACTAAGTTTAACTATCAATACTCAATATTTTTTCATCAATGAAGAATAATACAAAACGAGGTAACGTGGGGACAGACACGGCAATGAAAGATTTGGAGGTTTAATATTTTTTTTTTAAATATCCATTGATCCTATTAATAAAATATTTAGTGCTACACATAGATAACTATTTCACTTAACCGGAAAAAAATATTAGAAAATTATAATTTGGTTTTTTAGTACCGATTTCATTGATGCCACGCAATTTTTGGCCGCGGGAAATTCACCCAATTACTAAAATTTTGTTGATATCATAGGCTGTGTAAAGTTTAACTTGATTTTCGTTTAGAAAAACTTGGTAAGTAAAGGAAAACTTGGAAATAAACGATAGTCCAACTTTCTTAAACTTTACTTGATCATCATAACAGCCTACACAGCCTGACTTCTGCATAAGCACAGTCAGGCTGCGGGCAGCCAGTAAAACATAATATGACATTGTATGGTAGCCCGCACACTAGGCAGTCACAAATTCTTGTATAATATGTTTTTACTGGCATCCCGTAGTCAGGCTGCCTAATGCAGTTCAAAGGTAATGATGGTTATAATAATAAAAAAAATAAATAAACGTTCATCAAACTCGTTTATTGAGATTTCTTGGCAAATAGTGTTAGTAAAAAAACAACGCATTTTTTTTTTAAATTAGCAGCTAAGTAAGTATTTAGTTACAACTCAGCATTTTGTAGATCTTAAAACTAGAGACATATGTACTACTAAGTTACATAGATCTTATGTACTTAGGTAACCTATTTTCACTTACAAGAAAATAATCTAATTATTTTACAATATGTACAAAAGGCAACATATATCACATTTCATGGAATGATGTTTTCAGTTCAACTTCACTAAACAATAAATTAGATTTTTTATTTAAATATTTTGTAAACTTAAGTATGAAAATCTTGAAGCCTCTATCTGAAAGACGTCTAGATTTTAACAAAACAAATTATTTTCATAAAACTACATACCTAATTATTAAATAAGCAGTTTCTGAAAGGCTCGGCTATAATAATTCGGTTCTACTGTAGTTTCCTTCATACCTTACTAAGTAATTAATATTCCAGCCTTTCCGAAAATTTCTTGATTTTATCCAAATATTGCATAGTAATAGTAATAAGAAGCATGTAATATTCTATGTTCTAAAATAACAAAACTGAAAGCACTGATGCTTGACATGAACCTTTCATGGTGAAGGCAGATGTGCAGTGCATCCACATCTTCAAAATTATTATTTTATGTTCTTAACTAAACTTATTATTCAATAAATAGTCTTGACATCTACAAATTAACAAACGACGTCGCTACCGCTTGCGCTGTGCCCAAATTTTTGTTAAATAAGTGAACGTACCTACTTTGTAACCTTTAGAACCTTTGAATTCTTCACAGCTGTTAATTTTATAGCAGTAATGACAAACTTCTTCCAAATTTTATTCAATGTCCAGATGTCCCCCCTATCCCCATTAATCCCGCCATCTTGCGGTGAAAACGGGAACCTCATTCAACATTTAGCTTCATCACTTTTAACACAGAGGGCGTCACTTTCGCACACTGAAGACCTCACTATAAAACAAAACACTCACAAAACGGTGGAGAAAAGTCTTTTCCGACGACATGAGTTCACAAAACGTGCTCAGTTATCATTTTAAACGCCGCGTCGTCTTTGCGCCCTCCTCTTTCTCAGGCTTCTGCCGGAGGCTGTGGGGAGGCGTGTGCCGGGGAGGGTGATGGTGGGGTCCTTCAGAGCCTTCAGCTGCAGGTGCAGCCTCTGCTTGCAGAACTCGTAGAACTCTATTTCCCTGGTGAAGTTGGCGCGCACGATGTCCTTGACCGCCTCCGAGACCGGCGGCTTGAACGCGTTGCGGTTGATGCGGTTGAATGTGTTCAGTTGTTCTGGAAATTGAGAAGTCATAGTGTTAATAAAACCTTTAGAGAGGAGTAAAAAAGTAATGGGAATTTAAATACAATATACAGGGGTGGAATTTGATCAGAACGGAAAGATTCAATTGGAATGGGAATGTCACTGATCAAACAGACCCTGCATATGCCCACCACTGCAATCGGTGATTTAAACATCCACGTTTATGCACGAGAGCTCATCGCAGATGATAAAATAGCATTTAGGATGATTTACTATCAAATAACGTCTCCAATGGTTCAAAACTAGGTAAGAAATCTTTGTCTACTACCATACTATGAATGACAAAACATGGACATTAAATTCAAAATCATTTCACTGTACCTACCTAATGATGACTAAGGATAAGTTTGTCATGCTATCTAACGATTTGTTAGCTGTACAGATTATTTAACAACATTGAATCCTGCATTCAATAGATATGGAAAGTGGCTCGTTTTGTATGAGAAATGCTAGTCATTCTAAATTCTATTTCCATCCTAGTCCACTATGCACTTACAACTTACATTCGAAAGTAAGATGAATGCTTTTGAAAAAACCTATTGACTCAGGTCAGAACTTTCAAAATTAGGCACTGAGGCAACGCGTTAATGTCTTTTATATGGAAATAGTAGAAATCGCAAATATGTATATTGTGTAATAAGATTGTCATTCACGAGCATGTTATATTCATACTGCATATAATAAGGTTTTTTTGAGTAAACATTTAGTATATTACATAAATAATACATTGCTTATGTAAATGCATAGTAGATAGATATTTAATAAGGAGCAAACTGTTTCTGAAATGGATAACTTACTTGGTCAAAGCCAAAGTTGAAAAATACGCGCTGGGCGCGCTGCAGCGCTTCCACAATGTTGAACGCACTGCGGAACTAGCCTCTTCAATATAAGTAAGTAAACGCAACTAACCCCAGTACAGCTTGGCGGCGCCTTTGAAGAAGCGCGGGATGTAGCGCTCGAGCGCCGTGAGCGCTGCAGCGCTTGCACACTGTTGAACGGCAGCGGAACTAGCCTCTTAAAAATATTTTATGCCTCTGCAGGCTGTGGGTGCCGTTTCATATTGGCTTATACCTACCTACATAATATTATTATAATGTATTCGCGGTATCCGGACCGGCTACCTACTTACGTACTTTTATGTAACTCTTATTATATTATGTTATGCATTTATATTGTACCTATTCTATTATTTATGGTTTATTTATAAACTTAGTATTATGCGTCTTATTATTTATAAATATATATTTTACTTAATGTACCTACTTACTTATATCTACTTATACACCAACTTAGCTTACTCAAATATACACACATTCCACACATACACACACACACACAACACAACACAACCCATCCTGATTATTATACCTCGCGTTCGTGACTGAGGTCACAACTCTAAGGGCCAGCTGAAAACCAGCGCTGTGGCCTCTCTGGGCACAGCACACGCTGAGCTGGTGCCTTTTTGACGCTCTGGACAGCAACCGTGTTTGTTTGTATTATTTTCTGTTTTTTTTCTTTTCATATAAATTATTTGTAGTATTCTTTTTCTTTTTGTTTCTGTTTTTATTGTTCAGTGTGTCAAATAAATGTTTCTTTCTTTCTTTCTTTCTTTCTTTCTTTCTTTCTTTCTTCAATACAAGTAAGTAAACGCAACTAACCCCAGTACAGCTTGGCGGCGCCTTTGAAGAAGCGCGGGATGTAGCGCTCGAGCGCCGTGAGCGCTGCAGCGCTTGCACACTGTTGAACGGCAGCGGAACTAGCCTCTTCAATACAAGTAAGTAAACGCAACTAACCCCAGTACAGCTTGGCGGCGCCCGTGAAGAAGCGCGGGATGTAGCGCTCGAGCGCCGTGAGCGTGGAGTTCATGTCCTCCAGCACGCCCACCACCGCGTACTCCTGTTCAACCACGCGCTTGGCGCGCTGCAGCGCTTCCACACTGTTGAACGGACTGTGGAGAGAGAAGGGGTTTGGTTAATGGATAGTTGAAGAAGCTCCGACAGAAAGAAATTAAACTAACCTAACTTAACAGTAAATACTAATCAACCGACTAGTAAATAAACAATAAGTAGGTAGTTTAAGTTAGCCAAGGGGCGAAAGCCGTAACAATTATTCCTCTCTTAGCAGGAGTGGATTTTAACCCCTAATAAAAAATGAGTAGTATGTGTGTATCTCTGTATTGTATTTATCGGGAGTGTAAAATGAAGCATGTCGGGAAGTAACTGCTGCACATAAATAATGTGATGAAATGAAGGAATTTACGACAGTATGGTTCAAGTGAACTCTGATCATCATAAGGAAATCTGCTGGTTCGTAGAATGTCGTAGCCGGCGGCGATAGTGCAATCGGTGCTAGACAGCTAACGAGATTGTTATAAGTTCCTGTTGTGTGCCTTCACGGATGTAGCACGTTATTTCTTTAGTTATTATTATGACTATATTGGTAATAGAGGTGTATACCTCTAGGTAAACATCTATAAAGATAAAGATAACATAAAATACTCTTTATTGCACACAAAGAGAAACAGTATTACAAACATGAACAGAAAATAAATAGCACAATCGGCGGCCTTATTACTAAAAGTAATCTCTTCCAGACAACCAAATTGAAAGGAAATAGAAATAATGAAAAAGAAATAATGAAAATAAGAAAAAATAAATCTATGTATATGCAAAAGTTGTAATGTCGAAATAAGATTACACAGAGCCTCAATCTGTACAACAAAAGTTGTAGCAGGCACGTCTTTTGAAAATTCGTGATAAAATAATCTACTTTGCGTACTTGTAGCAAATAGTAGGTACTATTAAAAGTCATGGTGACCAACAGAGTTTCTACGGAAAACGTAATCGTATATAGAAAAATGTTACATAAGGAGCTACCCCCTTATGGTTTTCGTACCCCTTTCGCAATACCCTCTATAAATGTATCACAAAGGAAGTGCTGTACCATAGTTCGATTAAAATAAGCCTTCAAGATTTATAGGAAATCAGACATCGTGCGGCAATATCCGGTGTGTGAGCTGAATTATAGTCCACTAGTTATTTTTAATTGCAATTAACTGTTGAATACAGGTGAAATTTTATTGGTGAACTTTTGATTAGGTATTAAACATACCTAAATACATTCCGAACTTAGTCCGATAATTAAAGTTGTTCAATATGTCCGCTACATTAATCTGCCTTTGGATAAACTTATACACTCACGGGCAATAAAAAGGTTCCACTGAGAAAAACACTAAACGGAAAAAGTCAGCTTTATAAAGCCTTCTTCATCAGTGAAGTAGGTACATTTAACAGAGCATCAGGATATTAACAACTAAAAACAATCAAGTTTTGTTCAAATTTTAAATGAAATGTTTGAAAATATTGGGAACTATTTCATTACCCGTCGTGAGTGTATATCGCATGAAAGAAACGGATGCACGAAAGAACCGAATCTAAAGTTGTGCAGAGTGAACACCTGAGCGTATGTACTAGGTATACCACTATTGCAACAACCCTGTATATACATGCGTCTATTGATATTGAAACTCATCTAGGAAAGCCCGTGATACAGGGTAACTTCTGGCGTCGTGCAATTTACTAACTAGTAGGGTCAACCAGGGAACAGTACTCACGTGCACTCGGGCTCGTGTCCGCAGAAGAACAGCGTCTGGCGGCGGTGGTCGCCGATGCCCTCGTGAGTCTCACCCTGCACGTACCGGCACTCGCGGTCGCCGCTCAGCACGCACGTCTCGAAGTCCTGGAACACCATAGACAACCATAGAATGATCTAGAAGTGGTGAAAATTACAATACCATAGACAAGAATAGAATAATCTATAGTCGTTTGCAATAGAATCCAACAATCATGTAAACAAATATGGCGGACTGACATTGACAGCGTATTGTTTATGCCCATAGTGATGTCATGGTGTTCTAATATATATATATATATTATTTTTATAAGCCATAGACTATAAAATAAAACTGATTATATATAAAAAGTGTTTATTAAAACAAATTTAATTCTTCGTCTTCTTCATCATCACTATCAGAAGTGTCGCCGGTGACCGTAATTATAAATGGAACCACTGTGTCATCGCTTGCCGTGTCTAAAATGCCGTCGAGCTTTTTCATTTCTTCCTCTTCCTTTTTTTTTCGTTTTGGTTAATTATATTAAGCTCTTGAAAATTATTTTTTATTATATTCAAATAATATTAAATTAAAATAATTTATTAAATAAAAATTAAAATATAACTTCAGATTACGAACAACACTAACTTTTCAATGACTTATAGAGTTCGATGAGTAAAAAACTAAGATGACAGCTTGTCAAATACTTCGAAATTTTTACGTTGCAAATGTTTTAACAAATTTAACTTATAAATTTATATATTACATGTATTTATACAAGTTAAATCATGTTGAAGATAATGTGAAAACAATGGTGCGTTCGTTGAAATCAGACTATGTTCATAATTGATCGTCAAATGTATGTGATTACGGAGTAATCGTGACAATTTGGTTTGTTTACATGATTGTTGGATTCTATTGCAAACGATTATAGAAGAGGTGAAAATTATAAGGTAAGATTTGGCGCGTCTATGAAAAAGTTCTCGCGTAAAAACGGCGTAGGTATTTGAGCTTTTTCTAAATGATATCATGTCGTAAAGACGTAATTCAGTAAATATGCATGTTCATTGATCTAGGTATAATTATGTATCTTTCTAATGAATACCTACAATGTAATTTAAAATCTCCCAGGGAAACGAGTTCTTTGTTAGCATGTTTTAAGACAGCACGATGTATAATTTCACAACAAGTTAAGCTATCATTAAAGGATTTCCTTGTTGTGAGATGAATAATAACAATAGAGGAATAATTAAGCCTTAAAACGAAGCAATAGATTGAGTTATTTACAACGCCATTAACTTGTATCCTTTACATGTTATTAAGAAGTGTAGCTGCGGGCATCTTGCGATACCACAGGCCCAGCTTCCTTCTAGATTTAATTTACAAAACCTATGAAGACAAATGTATGAATTGCTATATCTGATTAATTGTATAAAAAAGATCGATAATCTAAGGCAGATTTATTAGGCGTTATTTTAGTTGAGTTTTAAACCCACAAAAACCCACCTCCAACTTTACTGAGGTGAGGAGAACACTTTTCAACGATACCTAATAAACAACAAATATGTTCTGAGATGGATTTTTGCAATCATGCATTCATATAGATACTTATATCAGTAAACCAATACAAAAAAATCTGTACCCGAGTATATTAAAAGCATACAGTAGACCTCAATAAACAAGACGTCAAGTGAAACGTGAGACGCCATTGTCCTCGTTTAGGAAGGAAATAGCTCATCAGAGATGGTACAGCAGTTCGTGATCAACACTTTTTTATTTCTCCCGAATTGATTATCAAAATCGATCCACAATCACGATCGTGACAGTTCACTTCTGTCTGTTTAACGGATGTCTGACCTCTGTACATTGATACAAATTTCTTGAATAGACATTTTTATTAGAGTTCTATTGAACGTTTCTTTGTTGGTGAAATATATTTACGTGAACAATCAAATCTTGAATCACTTAGCCAAATCTTTAAGGAACAGGTAAAGAGAAGCAGCAAATTTTAAACTATTTCTTCACAATAAACTATCCCGAGTAATGCAAGTAATGGATAGTTTTCACACATCGGGTGTAAAGGAACTCGGGCGATGCGGCTCGTGATTGGCTATCGATATGTCGCAGGCATCTGGTTTAATCTCCTATTTGATTGAACCACTAGCCCGTTCATTGAATGGCGCTATTCAGTTGTATGACTAAAAGACAACTCGTCAAGTCGTTGATTGTAACGTTCGACGTCTTGACTGAACGTCATTCAGCGAAGTCGTTGAATGGGATATAGTATAGCAACTTTGTAATGTCTGGTTAGGGTGAACATGGCCAGACAAGAGTCAACAAAAAGACTATGTTACAAAGCTCTTATCTCACAAATTAACTTAACAATAACAATAAACGTACCTTCATATTGTTGTTCATAATATCCAGTTTCGCCACATTTTTTTCTTTGAAACTATCCGCCCGCGGCGTAATAATAGGTAAATCCATGTTGTCACACTATTTTAACACAAAAAACGCACTTTAAAGCTAATTTATTTGAAAAAAACTAACAATACAGGTGCTTTTTGTGTCAGCTGTTGGCTGTTAGACGCCATATTTGTTTTATTCACCACCTGACTGATTTTAAGTCAGCTAACTAGTTGGACGTTTTGTGACGCTTGTACAATCAACGTTCGGCCTAGTCATACAACTGAACAGCGCCATCCAATGAAAGGGCTAGTGGTTCAATCAAACAGGAGATTAAACCAGTTGCCTGCGACAGATATACGATGTGCGCCTGCGCAGTAACGGGCCGGGCACGTGACCAATTGTGCGCAGATTGTTCAGAAAATTGGCCTAGGTCGCCGGGAGATGTGGTATGGGCCTAAGTGGTTTGTGCAAGTTCAGGATACAATATAATGGTGGTCAGCATTATATTAGGTAACTGTACTTGGATAACAGTAGGTTGCGATAGGCACATACCAGTTATACTTATAGGATTCTGATATGATTTGGCCAGTTAAGGCTGTTTATATTTAAACTACGATCTTTATATTGTTAGTATTTTTTTATTAATAGCCTTTTAATATTTTTTTCGAGCCTACATAATAGTATTCCCTAACTTAATTTAATGTTCTATTCCTTATCAGGTTATATATTATTATGTGATAACACCGGAATAGGGATTACGGGAACAGAACCCTATCAGTATCTACTTAAAATAGTTTATTAGAACAGAGTATAGATTTGATCGATCACCTGCTGATGAAAAACCGCTGGAATCTCCTCCAGCCGACAGCTAGTTGAACTAATGGTCTATTTGTAACTACGCGACGTGAGTAGCTAAGGATTTATGACCCTCAACGCCGGCGCCGGTGGGGCCACATTTTATACTTCTAGAGATTTTGTAAATGCTTTTATTGATAAATACTCTGCCCATACAGCTCGCGACCTATCAAGTGATTATAAAAACTGTACAGCGAAAAGCGAGTGTCTCGCTTGCGTGTCACCTTTGATTACCCCTTCAGGGATTACAGTCGTGAGCAATGTAAGTAACTCTGCCCTTCAAACGTGGTGGTATTTTTATCAATAAGATCTAAGGCTATCAAAGTACTTGTAGTACCTGCTTAACTATATAACAATAATTCAGTTGAATTGCAATAGAATGGTCTTGTGAAATGATGAGACATGTCGATATGTCATGTAGCAGTCTTTGTTCAAAATTAATTGTGTGTGTCCGTGCAAGAGGCATAACCTTGGATAGTTATCACGCGAAGCCAAGTTTTTACAAGTCTGCGACTTTGATTCGTTATCTCACAGAATTGAGTTGTTCTCCAAAATTATCACGGCCGTAGTAATTAGTTACTCGACTACGTAAGTCAATGTACGATACCTACACAGATAAATTGGGCATAAGTAAATCTATTATGGTATCAACGTAAAAACAATAAGATAACATTGTAAAAATAAATTTCCCATTAATTAAAACAAGCAATTAGACATTGGTGATAAATCAAATACCCACATACTTGTATCCTACCTAACTTAACCTCATATGAGGTTACATAAGAGATCCAATGAATGAGTACCAGATACTTAAGCTATGCTGATAAGTTACGATGTAAATATATTGTGGATTTAGGTATGGGGCGACCAGAGTGGTGCGTAAAGATGACTAACACAGATTCGCACTGCGCTAATTTTTAATCAGTTTCGATATAAAAAGAAAAAAAAATGAGACAATCATTGTTCACAGCGATTTTTACATACATTCACGTTCAGACTGCCACGCTGACATCTGACCCATTACCAATACAAAAAAGTATTTTGGAGGGTCAGATATCTGCGCGGCAGACTGTACATACATCTACATTGTACAACCTCTATCCTATCCTATCCCTTAACTGGCCAAAATCGTTATGGATCCCTCATCGTTTTAAACGAACAAAAACCATTGTTTTTTGTAAGCAGTCTTGCCCTATTAATGGCTGTAACATACCTTCTTCAACCAGGCGGGGTCAGGCAGCGGCAGGTCGGGGAAGGCGCGCTTCCTCTCCACGTAGTACCAGGGTGCTCGCACGTAGTAGTACCAGGAGATGACTCTCTCCACCGGGTCTCGCACCACGTTCACGTAGATGGGAGCCGGGTACCCGTATCTGGGGAGGGGCGGGGTTGTTAACAAAATTGGTTGGGGTCGAAGGATGGAGAAGTGGTGAGAGGGATGTATAGCGCGGGAGGTCCTAAGATGTACCAATCTTCTTCCTAGCGTAGGACGCAAGATGCACACGTCAAGACGTGACAAAAGTTCTCTATAGCGCTCGCGATGTGTCTTCCGCTCCTGTGCTAGCCTGTCTTGTATACATATTTGATTAACGTCGAATGTCCTGGGTACACGTTTTGAGCGTAGGCCGCAGAAGGATACTGGCAAGCAAATATCGTTTTTTTATCGACATATT
Source organism: Plutella xylostella (assembly GCF_932276165.1). Lineage (NCBI taxonomy): Eukaryota > Metazoa > Arthropoda > Insecta > Lepidoptera > Plutellidae > Plutella > Plutella xylostella. Next base: position 4,748,470 of record NC_064009.1, on the reverse strand, counting down.
TCATTGTTCAATAAAGTTATATTGTATTGTATTGTATAGGTATTTTCGCGCTTATTAGCGGTAGTTCAACAAAGTATAAAAGTGACTGGCAAAACAAATCCTCTTTTTATTTCTGTATATGATACTCCCTACACTACTCGCATACATATTTTACCTTTTCATGAAAATTAAAAAGCATTTGATTAACACCCATGTAAGGTTGTAAACATTGTAAAATGTACTAATTATTATGCCTAATTACAAGTAAACGGTTCAATTATCACCCAAGAGATAAACTAAATCGAATAATTCATCGTTGAACTGGGCAATTGTACCCTTCAAAGTGAGACAATGGTGTTAGTGATGATGTGTCGGGAGTTCCCGAGGCAGCGGCACGCGATCACAGGGGGGTCACTCTATATGTCGAAGAACTAAGTTTCGGACCGCTGCTGCGCGAGCGACGACTCTATCTCGTTGTATTAAACGTGCCGATCGCATGGCATCTCTCGCTCGTTAGATTTTTGTCAGTATAGAGTAACCCTCCAGGCAGCAGCCGGTAATTAACGTCCATCTCCTACACATTAATCATACAAGACCTGGAATCCAAGCGACAAAACTACAAACTTGCACAACTCTAAGATCACGGTCGTAAGGAAGCTATTTGAATGCGTAGAAAACCATTTTCAATCGGCCTACCGTCTGCTCCAAAATTCAGTTGCAATTTGATTAATGATTGGACTCTACGTGTCGGTTATTTTAAAGTCTATTAGATAAATAGGACGCGCAGTGGTCAAAAGGCAATTGCACGGAAAATATACCGTACTATTGAATCAGTTTATCATCAAATGCGTGTAATACAAGAAACTATTAAATTGGGTTTACTTAATCGAAAGGCTCGCAGTAAGATTGGAATTTTATTATGATTTAGCTTTCTGAAACTAACGGGACTAATAATAACATTACCTCGTATACGTAAATTTCATAAATGAAATAAAATACCTATGGAAATTTACGTATTTCAGAATAGCATTATAAAATTTATAATAAGGAATGACAAGTTTATACCTAAGTTTGCTATTGCGAAGGTAGCCGCAGTAATTATCGAAGTAATGGTATTATTAGTCCCGTTAGTTTCAGAAAGCTAAATCATAATAAAATTACCTTCGACCATTGTATTAACTAGTTATGCCACATTCTTTATTGGACTGTTCTAATACACAACGTATTATAACAAATACGTAAATACTTAATTACCTAACAATAAATAAGGTAAATAACCTATGTTTTTATGTTTAGTGACTTCTAAGTTTACCTTTACCAAATAACAAAAAAAAAAATAAGTGGTTTGAATCCCAGCATTTAAGGCTGTCTTTCTAGTAGACAAACTGTTCGCCAGTTATTGATAAGCACTGAAACTGTGTATGTATAAATGGACCCTCATACCTGGTAAAGTTAGTATAGCAGACGTGCTTGATGTACGAGTCTGGCGGGTCGTGGGCTGCGACGTGGCCGGCTAGCGCCTGCTGGTCCGCGGGCGCCAGGCGGATCGTCTCCACGCGCTGCACTGTGTCGCGGTGGAACCCTGGAGGGGAAAGGTGGAAGCGTTATAGGGACGGCTTTTTGACGACTTTTTTTACACAAATTGCATACACTCACGAGCAATGAAAAAGTTCCACTTACAAAATGACGACACCAAATGTGGGTAATTTTTTAAAAACATCATCTTATTTAGAATTTGATCAAAATATAAACTAGACTTTTCGTCTTTAAGCTAGACTTTTCCGTTTAGCAGTAATTTGGTGCTATTGTCACTGGAACCGTTTTATTGCTCGTGACTGTAAAATAAAGCTTAACTTTACACATAATCTTTTAATCAGTTTTGTACACTGCAAAGTTTTAAAAAAATCACAAATCACACTTTATCACGCAAACATTCGAGGCGACATGGAAAAAAGTGGTAGAAAATACCATAGTGGCCTAGAGCGGGCGGGAACGTATTTCTAATCTGTGGTTATTGACCACATAATTATAGTGGTTTACGCGGCACAGAGCGCGGCTAGTTATTATTTTGAGGGAGGCGCGCGTTATAATATTTTAGGAAACAGAGTTTGCAAGAGACTAGTAGTGTAGTGTAGGTCCATAGGTAGGTATTACCCGATTTCCATCGGCTTTCTTTTTTAGGGTTCCGTAGCCAAAATGGCAAAAACGGAACCCTTATAGTTTCGTCATGTCCGTCTGTCCGTCTGTCCGTCTGTCACAGCCGATTTACTCGGAAACTATAAGTACTACAGTGATGAAATTTGATGGGAATATGTGTTGTATGAACCGCTACAAAAATATGACACTAAATAGTAAAAAAAAGAATTGGGGGTGGGGCCCCCCATACATGTAACTGAGGGATGAAATTTTTTTTTTCGATGTACATACCCGTGTGGGGTATCAATGGAAAGGTCTTTTAAAATGATATAAAGTTTTCTAAAAAACATTTTTCTTAAAGTGAACGGTTTTTGAGATATCAGCTCTCAAAGTCGTAAAAAGTATGTCCCCCCCCCTCTATTTTTATAACTACGGGGTATAAAATTCTAAAAAAAATAGAGGTGATGCATGCTAATTAACTCTTTCAACGATTTTTGGTTTGATCAAAGTATCTCTTATAGTTTTTGAGATAGGTTGATTTAACTGTAATATTATATTTGCTGCTACGGAACCCTTTGTGCGCGAGCCCGACTCGCACTTGGCCGGTTTTTTTTAATTGTTTAATATGCACCTCGAAAGGGGAGTACATACGAGTAATTTTTTTTTTCTGATGATAACTATGGATGTGCTTTTACTGATGATAACTATCGCCGATCAATTCAGGTATTCACTACTTACCGTGACTAGTCAGTCGTGTGAATTTATTGTATTTAAGTAAGCAAGAGCCGACGTAGGAATGAGCTATGGACTCCATTATATGTCTCTAGCACGCAGTTGAAAGATCCGCCTCACTTCACAATACAATGGACGTGATCATACAGTAAAATGCCATGTATTTTATTAAATCCCATAATTGGAATAAACTAGTTTGCAATAGATATCCTTAACCATGTGAAATACCTACGTCGCGTCAACTATCTATGGTATACCTACGCAAGCATTATATGTACGCAAGTATTAAGTACATTCATTATTATTTCTATGGTCTGAGTTCCATTTTCATTTAATGCTGTTCAACAAACTCAAACTAAAAGATATACGCTCCGTTTCGATCATATTTTTGATTTACGTACTTACCTAATAAAGATTTACCTCAACATTAATTAAAAGTGACCAACTAGCTTAAACGAAAATACTCGTCTTTGTTGTAAGAGTTGTTGATCTAAGAACTATGAATTGCTGTTGAGAATTCGAAAGATGTGAATCGTTGCACATGCGTATCGATCTGCGGCCAAGAATCTCATTAAAATCAATGACACGGAGCGAAAGCAGTGAGATAAACAATAATTTACAATAAATTACGTGTAAATGATGTTACAAGTCTCACTTTCTCACAGTTTGAAGACTTTGAAGTTGGTAAAAAAGGAGACATGGGAAGCTGATAAGTTTTGACTATGGAAGTAATAAGTATGTTTTTCATGCGGGAATAGAATATCACTTCAGAAGTAAAAACAAATAATATAAAAAAATCTTATGATCGATGTAAAAAATAAATAAAAGATTTGTCAGAAGTGGGATTCGAACCCACGCCCACAGAAGTGGACTGCGACCTGAACGCAGCGCCTTAGACCGCTCGGCCATCCTGACTTGACAGCTCTAGGCGAAATTAGCCATCGGGCTGAGATTACATTCCTGGCGGGGCGGCGTGCGTAATGCGTATGCGACTATGCGTCCCACGTGGCCCGTACCTATACCTACCTCTATTTATAAACCTATATTAGGCCCTGAGATCATTATCATATTTGATCGTATAACCGGGGTTAACGCTTATCATTATCAGGATTGTACCTATAATCATTGAAATTTAGTTAAAAATAAGAATACTTACGGGGTTTTTTGTGGTATCAAATTAATAATGTAAGTAATTTTGATTAGTAATGTGCATAAATAATTAGTAAGTAGGTATGTACATAAGAACATAGTCATATATAATGTAAAAGTGTTCCTAGCTAACAAAAAAATTTATTAAGATCTTAACAGAGTAGGATAATTGCATAAGTACTGCTAGATACTAGCCAAACAACCCACACCAACCACCAGCCCACTTACCAAACTTATTCCTGAGCGCTAATCTCCTCAACAGCTCCATGAAGGTCTGGCTGCCGACCTTGGGCACTCTATTGAAGAACAGCAGCTCCATGCCGGCCCGCGCCGTGTTGTTGAGCTGCCACGCCGAGGGGAGGGGCTCCGGGGACTCCGGGGGCTCCGCGAGGGTGGCGTCCAGCTCGTTCTCTTCGGACTCGGCCTCGAGTGTGCGCTGTGGTTTTGCGCGCTCCTGGGGAAAGGATAGGAGGGGAGTTGAGGATTGATGAATACGGAATGCGTACTTTTAGATGTAAGCGCATTAATATAGGGCGTTTAGATGGGTCGAATTTCGCCATGCGGCTAAACGCTTCACATATTTGAATAACCCCATCAAGCTACAAGGGTTTGAAATCTGAGACACTCGCTTTATGGAGTTACGATTTATTAGGAAATATTTCAACGTACAGCTTTTATCACCCGTGGAAAGGATGGCGTGATTAAAAAAATGAGACAGAAGTTGTTTAAAAAGTCACAAGTTAAATGTTTGAAACTATTATGTGTTTTTTATAGTTTCCCCTTAAAGACCTGACTGGAGATTATGACTATAGATAATATTCAGCATGGTGCAATGAGAAATGAGGTACTCACGCCCCCCGCGTTGGTCTCCCGGCGTATGGCCTCCAGCACCTGCTTGTACTCCTGCGCAGACGCATATCCGTGCTCCGTGCGGTCCGTCTGTGCACCTGCAACAATACATCATACCTATTAGACTCCTGTGTGTCTATCACGGGCTAACGTGGCAATACGCTCTCGTTGTACGATAGACACACAAACATATTATTAGTAGGAAAAGAATACTTTTGGAACTAACAAAGCCTTAAATTTAGACAGTGACAGTTGACGATTAGGAACTGTAGCGGAGGTTCGAAAATCTTGTAATCGCTTCACAGGTACAAGACACTGCTATCGATTCATAAAAATCATGCCGGTTATCTACCACCACCAGTAAAACAGGTTGATCGTTGCAGCCCACACGTGAAAGATAGAAGAGCTGAAGAATATTATTTGTTTACTGTCCAACCTAATATAACGCTTAAACCTACAAGTACTAAGTACTTACAAACAAAACTAAAACAACCAAAGCCTAAACAAGAAACCAAAGGTTAAGAATTCCTAGTACAAATACCTAGGCAGATAAGCTCTCGGCGGGTCAATGGCATGGTTGCAATTAGCGGTAGCACCTCCACCTGATCACCTCATGATAAAGGATGATTGTATAAAATAAACTGTTCCTCAATCTCCAGTGGGCGGATGTACCCTGTCAGTGACGATGATAGTTCAATACTCGATGCATTGTGAACTAACAAACAGGTGCTATCTCAGAGATCATTACTACTTTTTATAACAGACCTGTGTATAAATCAACTCGGCTGCCTAATTATTGACGGGTCATTGATGGCTATACCAACAGGCAGTGTTTCGTATTTTAATAGTCTTTATTCGCCGGTAAGTTGTAATTTTGTTTGGAATAATGGTCGATCATTGGCCACAATTAGCGTTTCTCTACGAATTTCAACATGTTTGGGAAATCCAAGTGCCATCGACCTGAAGAATAAATAATAGTACTATCTACAGTCTTACGTGTGTTATTATAAAACAACTATGTAAGTACTTAAATGACAATGGGCGTTTTGGGACCTATGTCCAATAAAGATGAGACATACACATACATCGTTGGATAGCTCTTTTCAAGTGAGAAATAAAATACTATGACGACAAATCCGTATAAGTTGTCCATTTTGAAATATATTCGTCGGAAGGAAGTATTTTTCTATGGCATTGTACTCTCTCTCCTGATGACAGTTAGGGCGTAATACACGTAAACACGTATTATTGAAATTGGAGAAATTACTTTCAACTGGTTTTATTTACTGAGATAATATTATATGAAATATGATCTATTCTATTCTATTCTATTCTCATAGGGGGTGAAGTTCCTGTACGTGGCTCTCTCGAGTGGAACCTTTGTACATATCCCCTTGATTTCAGCTCAGCCAGCCTAGCTCCCGAGTAAACTGGAGTAGCAGGCCTGGGTGTTGTAATAGCTGAGGTAGGCGCTCTGTTGGTCCAAGAATAGATAATCTTGTTTCTGTAGTAGGTGGACAAGCTAACAAAATATGTTCAACCGTCTCATCTACTTCTTTACATGTCCTACATAAGGGACTAGTTGAGTTACCTATGGTATATAAGTGTTTATTCACGCAACAATGTCCTGTTATTAATCCTACCATTAATGATATATTACTACGGGACAGGTTGAGTAAGTAGCGTGTAAGTTTATGGTTGTATGATACAATAAACGCTTTACTTTGTCTGCAATCTACACGATTTATCCACTCCTGATTGTGTTCAGATAGTGTTTTATCGGTGAGACATTGCCTTATTGCCTTTGATGACAAACTAATAAATGGTTCTGGCCCTATTGGTAGGGTATTTGATCCCATTCTTGCTAGTCGGTCAGCCTCGCAATTTCCTATGTTGTCGTTATGACTTTTAATCCATTGTACTGTTACATTATTTGAAATGCTTAGGTTTTCAAGTGTTCTGTGACATTCTAAAATTAATTTAGATTTTGTTACAGTTCTGCCTAAGGCACCTAAAATTGCCATACTGTCTGTGTAGAAGCAGATATTGCAATTTTTTGTGTCTTTTATTTGTGTAGCTCCGTCAAGTAGGCTGGCAGCTTCTGCCTGAAAAACAGTAGCTTTGTTCCCGAAGCTGACAGAGTATTGTAAATTAAGTTCCGGGCAGAAGACACCTCCACCGCTGCCCTTCTTGTTCTTGGCTCCGTCAATGTAGATATTGATGTCGTAATTGTTTTCGTCTGATGTGCCACACTGATCTCGCTGGATAGTGTAGCTTCGGTTGAAGATAAACGTCTTTATAGTAGTGTCGCTGCATTCAGTGGACCCGGGAGCCGACAACTTGGCAATGTCAAGTATGCGACTGTGTCCCTGTGCAGTAGTATTCGTTGACCATAGTCCCATGTTACTTAGCCTTATCGCCGCCGCTTTAGCTTCCTGCTTGATGATAATATCGAGTGATGGAAGTCCTAGAATTATTTCTAGGGCGGCTGTTAGGGTTGACTTCATACATCCAGTGATTGAAACGCATGCAAGCCTTTGAAACTGTCGTAGTTTGTTTTTCACAGTAATGAGGTTCGATCTTTGCCACCAAACCACTGCTCCATATGTTATTATAGGTCTGACCACCGCTGTGTACAACCATTTACACAGCTTTGGCTTGAGTCCCCATTTGGATCCAACAAGTTTCCTAGTTTGGTATAGGGATATTGTTGCTTTACTTAGGGTTTTCTCCACATGTTTAGACCAGCTTAGGCGGTGGTCTAGCCATATGCCGAGATACTTTACCTCATTTGTTAACTTTAAGGTTGTATTAAAAAATTTAGGTAGCTTTAAATTACCTATCTTAGTCTTTTTGGTAAATAGAACCATTTCCGTTTTGGTTGGGTTCACTGACAATTCATGTTTGTGACACCATTCCTCTATGATGTTCAGTGCAAGTTGCATCCTTTCACATAAGGTATTTACAAACAGACCGCCAATGAGAATCGTAACGTCATCGGCGTAGGCTATTGTTGTAAAACCTTTATTATTTAGATCGCAAAGTAGATCATTCACAACTAAAACCCACAGCAATGGAGATAACACTCCACCCTGCGGACATCCCTTTGCTACTTTGCATCTTATTGTATTTGTTGAAGTAAAAGATACTGTTCTTGATTTAAGCATATTTGTTATCCAGGCACTGATGACCGGGTCTACATCATGATTTTTAAGGTTATTACTTATGCTATTGAACATAGTTTTATCAAAAGCTCCTTCAATATCGATAAAAACTGCAAGGCAGGATTGTTGTAACAATATTGAATTTTCAATTTTGCTTACCACTGCGTGTAAGGCCGACTCTGTTGACTTACCCGGTTGGTATGCATGTTGGTTAGGATGGACAGGTTTCACGGAAAGTGCACCGTCACGTATATATCTGTCACACAGTCGTTCTAAAGTTTTAAGAAGAAATGATGACAGACTAATGGGTCTATAGGCTTTCGGAGAGGTGTAGTCATCTTTACCCGCTTTAGGCAAAAATACTACTTTCACCTCCCTCCATCCCTTAGGTATATACCCGAGGGCTATACAGGCTCTGAAGATACCTACTATCCGTGGTGAGATAATATCTACCTCCCACTGTAGGAGAGCCGGCACTATACCGTCTGCTCCCGGCGATTTGAAGGGAAGGAAAGAGGTGATAGCCTATCTTACTTTTTCTTCATTTATTACGGCGGCCGCAATAGATTCAGCGTAACTAGAAGAATTAATTATTGGTGACAGCTGATCTTGATCACACGACTCTTCTGCTAGCATTTCACAGCCAGGGAAGTGCGTGAGCAACAAGAGGCTGTTCCTTTCGGTTTCGTTTTTTGTGTAGGTACCATCTGGTTTTTTTAATGAATCTAGCTGATTTTGAGAGTCATTTGACATGCATTTTTTTACCCTCGCAGCTTTAGTTTCACTTTGAATTGACCCGCAAAAATTCCTCCAGGATTCCCTAGTTTTTGCTCTAGTCTCTTTTTTGAATTTATTTCTTGCTAATTGAAATGCTTTCCAATCTTCCTCTTTTTTCGTATTTTTGGCGCGATTGAAAAGTTTTCTTACATTTGTTCTCATTTTCTCCAGTGAATTGCACCACCACTTGCGAGGTGACGCACTCACGGTCACTATATATTCTTCGTAGCTTTTAACGATAATGTTAGTAAATTCGTCAACAGCTTCGTCTATCAACTTATAGGTGTTTAAGTTATCATACGGCTGAGTGTCGCTCAGTCCCTTAAGTAAACGATCGTGAAACTCGACTCTGTTTGTTTTCCTCGGATTTCTATATTGCCTAGGTTTGGGTGTTATTGAGGTTAGCTTAAAAGATATCCATCTGTGATCCGCACAGGACACGTCTGGAAGCACCCTCCAGCCTCCCACCATGTCCCTCGCCTGACTGTTAGTAATAGTGACATCTGGAATTGTTTGAGCACGAGCCGTGACAAACGTAGGCTCGGACCCTCTATTCAGAACACTTAGATTATTAGATAATAGGAACTCGAGTAAATCCCTACCCCTTTTATTAGTTTCCCTACAGCCCCATAGACTGCTATGCGCATTTGCATCGCAACCTATAATGAGTGGGATATTGTTTATCTTACATTCCGTGACCAGAGAGATAAGCTCGGGCGGGGGCATTGACCCGTCCCCAGGTAGGTATGCCGAGGCGATATACAACACCCGCCTCGCGTGCGACTCGTCCAATGTGAGTCCCACCACGGTTAAGTCCGGAGTGCAAAGATTTGTAATTTTATTAGCAGTGTAACATTTAGGTATAAGTATTAGACTTCTTATTTTACTACAATCTACAGTGGAGAAAGAGTTACAATAAAAAGTATTACCTTGATGAAGTTCGAGCGGCTTACCCCTCCTAAGTAAAGGCTCCGTGACCAGCGCAATGGTGGTCGGGTTTTCTTCTAGTTTACGTCGCAGAGCCGCGGCCCCAGTGTACGAATGTTGAATATTCGCTTGTATCACTTTAATCGACGTCATTTTTGTTTTATTGTTTTTTTTTTTTTTATATAGATGTAATATTATATATTATAAATATATTTAATATTATATGTGTAAGTGTATACATATTTAATAAAGTTTGAAATATGATCATTTTGTTATAAAAATTAAAAATGAATTTGATAAACTAACAAAAACATTAAAATTACAGAAATAAAATATAAAAACTTTCAAGGTACGATTATTCTAATTGGACAGCAAATCAAGACTAGCGCTTCCGTTATTCATATTCTGCAAAAAAATACCTTTTCAACGACGTATCACTCATTTCTATTGGTGCTGGTCCCAGCTTTCATATATTTGTGCCCATCATCATTTAAGAAATATTTCAGTTTGAGATTTGAATGTTTAGTTGTAGCTACGATTACATTTTACTATCTCTTCTCACTTTTTTATGCAAGATGTTATTTTAACAAGTTATTAAATTAAGACAAAGTGGCTCATTATAAGTGTTACATCTGTGATTAAAATTACTGCATAATTTATGAGTAAGCTACTTTAATTACAATAAAATTATGGCATAGAACATGTGTTTTATATAAACTTTATTTCTGTAGGTAATCTAAGAAATACATGGAAATACCTACATAGGTGTAGAATGATTTGTGATGCATTGCACCCATAATGCGGGAATTAAAAATAAACTATTTATTCAAATCATTACCTATGTAAATCAGGTATGTAGGTTTTTTCTTAGGGAATTTGTAAATTGCAAATACCAATTGAAGATTTTTACAACAACTCGCGTTTTCTCGCAATAATACGACAACTCTAGAACTAATCGGGCAAATTCAAGCTCGTTGACAAACGACATCCGATGCAAAAAATAGCACAACGCACAACTGACTGGAACTGACAGTAAAAAGGCCTTCCACATTAAATTACAGCACAGCGGGACATAAAAACACTTCCAATATGTATAAAATCTCAACAACAATAAACTGTTAGTTTACCAGGGTTCAAATCCCGACATGGCATGTAGAGAGGCTTGGGATCGGAAGATATTGTTAGTACATACACTGTAACATACAAGCTAAAGGAATAGCTAAGGAAACACGGAAATTGAAAAACTAGATACTCGTACCTTACACAGTGAACTTAGATGAACCGAAATTCTTGAAATCATAATGAAAAGTTCTCACAGTTTGGTTCATGTTAGTAGCGGTAAGATACCTTCATGGTATACCTCCTTCAAAAGCAATGTATTGAAGATAGCTGTTCCCGCGCACTTCGCTTCGCCTTAAAAAGTTTTCCCGTGGGAATTCCGGGATAAAAAGTAGCCTATGTTCTTTCCCAGGGTCTAGACCATATGTACCTATACCAAATTTCATTCAAATCTGTTCAGTAGTTTTGGCGTGAAAGAGTAACAGACATACAGACAGACAGACAGACAGACAGACACAGTTACTTTCGCATTTATAATATTAGTTAGGACTAGTTAGGATTAGTTAGGATTATAAGTTATTAAAAATTCATAACGGATGTTTTGGATGTTGCATGTGGCCTAGGGCCTAAGTAGGTACCTTTTGTGTGAAATTTGTTATTTGTGTGTAATAAAGTGTACGTATAAATATAAATAAATAAACAATGACAACAACAATGTGTCTACGCCAGATTGGGGCATTATAGCATAGCGCACCGACAATCGTATAATGTACAATTTTAACGGTCATCAACGGTAAGTCGGTAGCTGACGTGAGGTGTGTAATATAATGTTACCAATCACGAGAATTGTACGGGATTGTCATGTTTTACTACTGTTAGGTACTACTGTCTGATACATACATACATACATGGATGAAGCTCGTGTCGGTGTATAGTGTAATTATACGTGTGCAAGACACATTAATTTACTAAGATGTGTCCGAATGTTATTATCATGATATGGCATGATTGATGGTATTGTTTTCGGTGATGTGTAGTATAGCAGTAGCCAATTCATCATTATAATTAAAGATTAGAACTCCATGTCATACTTTTACTTGCAGGTACAGTTTCAACTTGTAATTATTATAGTGGTGGCGATGGCGGCACGCATACGTTCCCTCACTATTAAAATCACGGATCCCTTTTGTTTTCCTGTGGCAACATTGCCCCATATCTCATGTATCACAAAGCTAGTAAATGGTAGTAAATCTCACGCCCGAGACAATATGTAACGGCAATAAATAAACAATAACGTTATTGGCAGATCGGGTCCGCAATACCGACTGCCGCATAAAAAGCAGTAAGTAAACTTATTACAAATGCATGATCATCTTTTAATCTGTAATTAAATATAATTCTGTTCAAAATCTTTTCTGTACATTGGCATAATTTTTAAATTTTTAAAGACAAAAATAAACTATTTATCACCTAGCCGTAGATAATTTTTGACCAGAAAAACACCCATTAGACCTTGATTATACCATTTAGTAAGTAACTATTCGGACTGGGCATGGGCAACGCTATAAGTATAAAAGTTGCCTACTCAGTCAAATCTGGTTAGACCCTCGATACGTGTAGTCACTCATTTAATCCTCTCCAACTATAATAGATTATGTTAAAGTGCCGATTTGTCCTTGAGGTTCCCCTCATCTCGCCTAATCTTTATTGCCCAAAACTGATTTCGCATAACTCGTATGGTCTATTTTTTTTGCCGATTCATCACTTCGCTTAGACTTAAGCGGCCCAAGGCTCGTTTCGCATAAAACAACTCTTTTGGCGCAATCTTGAAACATCTAAGTCTCGTTTGCCCTTGATCTCCTCGCTGGATCCAGGTTGGCTGATGCCGCTGTGACAATGGCGGCGCGGCGACCCCAACACTCTTCACGGTGCAAATTGTCTAGCACGAATCGGTAATGCCAAGCGAAGCCGAAGACAGGCGTGAGGCATGTTCACGGGAAAACTCACAGTTTAATATAAGTACTTAGTTGTGTTGTTATGATATAGACGCCGCTGAATTTCACACAGCTATCCAAGTAAGTTATCAAAAATAAGTAGTGCATGGATTTTCTACCTATCTTACTTCAGCCTTTAAACGTATTTAGTTATATGATCGCCTTGGATAGCATATGCAGTAGGTACAGGTACAAGGTAAATAGCGCGTTCCTTATTTGCTACCTTCAGGTAGGTAATCACTTGTTTTGTCTTAAGATACAGTGGTCATGGTTTTGTATGGGCAGTTAATTCTTTTTTTAGCATATTATTATCAAAAAGACTTCTTATATTACTATTAAGTAGGTTAAAATATAACTGAGAAAAGTGGGAATAGTACATCCTAACCACTAAAATAGGTATCAACAGTACATGATGTACCTCTTTAGCTCTTTACGTACATACATTGTGCGTACTTAAGTAACATTAAAAAGTTAGAGATTTAAAAGACGATGGCTGATCGCGATAAGGCTATTGTGTAGTGTTAGATGAGGAAGATAATTCGATTAAGTGGGTAAGTAGGTAGCCCAGTCAAGTGCCGAGAGAGGTTGGTACGGTACCTACTGGCGAAGGTCTTCCTTTTCTTATTTCTGTACTTAAGTAAATGTACTGTGATTTTCAATTGACAAAAAATTCTTGCCTCACCACCGTTTAAAAGTATGCAATAATCTAAGGGCCGAAATGTACGTAACTACAACCTGGTAATTAGTAAAGAATTTTACACATTAAGGGATACAGAAAACGTTACGATATAGGCTCTGCTCTTAATTATCGTGGCGTAAGAGCAATTAGTATCAAAGGGCTAATCAAAAGGTAGCCATAGTTAAGCAATTGACCGTTTTACTGCCACCATCAACGACCATGCGGCGTTTTACACACCTCAATCCAATAGTAATAGAGACAAGAACCATTTATTATTTCATGAGAATTAATTCATTTTCTCTATACAGGATGTTGTAAAAGTGTTAATTTCTAAATAACTTTTGTTCGGTCTTAGAACAAAAAGTTGTTCAGAATGACCCCCCGAGTCACCTTTTTGCTACACCCTGTAGACAATGAATCAGTAGCGGTCCACCGGTGGACGGTTGCCAGTGGTGGAGGAAAGCGAACAAAAACCTGAGAGCATCTCGTTATACCATTAGATTGCAAATCAAAACGTAATAAGCTGTTCCCGAAGCGAGATACAAAAAGTACATCTTCATCTCGAGTAATAACGAACGAATAACAAATGAGACGGTTCGCTTTGATAAATGTACCTAATAATGGTATCGGTAAAAAACTGGACCGAATAAGCCATTACAATTTACTACAATAAATACTTACTTTTATTCATTCACTCTTGACTTTGCAACTCATTGAGTGGGTAATGACAAGAACATACCTAATAAGTACTAAACAGGGTGTTGAAAAAGTTGTTTAGAGTGAAGAGCTGAGTCGCCTTTTCAGCTTAGGCACTGCAAAAAATTGTGTAGACCGTAGAAGTGGCCAGAGCCATTAAAATGTAATGCTGATGGCCCGATGAACATAATCCACGCGTGATGGACGAATTACAAACTTAAGTGCGAATAAATGTTCTGCCGTCTGATTTCAAATAGTATTAACCTTTGTGTACGTCCATACTCTGTTTAATATCATGCAGAATTGAATAGCTTGATGTGTGTAAAAACGCGAATAGATTAAAATAGCACGGTGCCTTCTACCGGTGAGCAATAGTTCGCATCTAGACTCTCTCGGCGCAAGCCTGTGCTATTTCCCGGAAAGTGTTTTGCTTGTGTCTCGCTTACATGCCAGTACTAGCCATGGTATAGTGGAAGACACATTACTTTAGCAACTAAATATAATTTGTCAAATACGGATTAGGTATCGACTACTGCTGTAGAGTGATAGTAAAAAATATATGGACTTCGTGTTTGCTAAAAAAACTATCTGTGGCGGAATAAATGAAGTCTCAATATTTCTCAATTTAACTGTACTTGTAAGTACACGTAATGCAACACCCGCCTGCGCCGGCGCAGTTGCTCCCGCATGGCGTCGTGTGCCCAGGATGTCCTAGTTCGCTTTTTATTTATATTTTTAATTGGATCGCCGCTATCCCGGCTTAATTGAAGCGTTTGCTGCATGGGGAGGGATGCCTTCCCCCTTACACGAAGTATTCCAGTTTTTGTCCATGAACCGCTTAACTAACTGCATGAGCGAACATATTACGTATTAAAATTTATGATAAGTATTGGAGATGTGTGTTTACTCATCGTAAAAGATTTGAAGTGCCTCACCGACATAATTTTCGTTATTATTAAATGGCCGATGGTCAAACAATGTTATGTCGGCGGAGTATTTGTATTGCCTGAAATGAGTAGGTATCAAGGCACAAATATTTAACTTGTAACAGAACAGTAAATTTAATTAATTTTCAATTATATACCTACTTTCTCTAGTGCTTTGTAATAAAATCCCAATGTACTGGAAATACAGGAATAACTGAACTTAAGAGTAGATTCAATCTCTACAATGCGGTAGACAGGAAAATGCCAACTTCTTTTGTACCTCTACATATAGTTGGAAGCAAATTCTTGACATTGATTTCTCTGTAAGTCTACAGAATTTACCTTATATAAAAACAATGTATGAGGATGAAATGAACATATTAGACGTGCTATTAAATCATCAATTCTATATGACAAGTTCAGGTAGGTACCTAGACTCAAGTAAGTATTATACAATGGTACATAAATACACTAATATTTAATTATCTACCTACATAATATGTCATACGTCTAACGAACATTTTTCTGTATTTAATAAATAATTATATAAATAGTTTAGTACAACATACACATTAAATATAATTATTTTGAGTCTTGTATATTCAAATAAATAAGAACACACACACGTGTGTGTTCTTACACACACACACACACGAACTCACGCCTTGTACTAATGTACTCCCTTGCGGGGTAGGCAGAGGTGCATTGCTGCACCCACTTTTCGCCAGAGTGTTATGTTAGTCCCAATGTAATAGGGGGCGGGCCTATTGCCATTTTACGGGCACATCCAAGACCTGAGAACAAATATCTGTGTTTAAACAAATATCTGCCCCAGCCGGGAATCGAACCCGGGACCATCGGCTCAGTAGTCAGGGTCACTAACCACTACGCCATTCGATCGTCTAAGAAGAAGTTACACATAAAATACTATACATTTTTCCATTTCCTATACTACCTCTATAATTAGCGATCACGCTATATATATATATATATATATATATATATATATAAGTACGATACACATGCTCTACGGAAGGAAGCTTTTCTACTGTGTAAAAAAACATCTAATTCTACGTTAACTTGTGTATTTATTATCAACTCATAAGCAAAGAAAGGGATTTTCACTCACATGACATCTATGTACTTGCAATGTAACTCCCGGGCAATGAAAAAGTTCCACTCACAAAATTTCTACAGCAAAAGACCCCAATTTTTTCAAAGATTTAATTTAAAATTGAAACCAAATATAAATGTTTTTAGTGTGCAATATCCTAATGCTCTGTTAAATGTACTTCAATGTTGCAGAATACGTCATTTAGCTAGCCTTTTCCGCTTAGAAGTAATATGTTGTTTTTCTCAGTGGAACCTTTTCATTGCCCGTGAGTGTAGTAGACTATCATATAGATAGATAGATAGATAGAATAAAAAAAAACACGCACTCACGCCTTGTACTAATGTACTCCCTTGTGGGGTAGGCAGAGGTGCATTGCTGCACCCACTTTTCGCCAGAGTGTTATGTTAGTCCCAATGTAATAGGGGGCGGGCCTATTGCCATTTTTACGGGCACATCCAAGACCCGAGAACAAATATCTGTGTTTAAACAAATATCTGCCCCAGTCGGGAATCGAACCCGGGACCATCGGCTCAGTAGTCAGGTCACTAACCACTACGCCATTCGGTCGTCTATAGATAGAATATACTTTGTATTTAGTAAGTTCTCATTTTAGTTGGTAAATGGTATCCGTATAAATAAGCCCGATGGAATCTATGAGTAGCCGTGATAATATGCACCAGTTGTTGTATTTTACATGGAACTGTATCTATACTTTGTAGCATTGAAAATTGAGCATTATTTCCCCTATTTCATATACTTACTTGTAAAATTTAATAAGGTGATGTAAATATTCCGTAGTCAAAACTAAGTTATTGCTCCAAGTGATTGAAGACTATTACAGACCTGAATTATACAGGGTATGGCCAATGCGCCTCGTTTAATTTCATAAAGCAATTTCAACTTTCATTTATTTCTACTCATAACAAAATTCCGTGATAAAAATGCAGATTACTTTATCACAAGGCGCCATCTTGAAGTAAATTGATCCCCGTGTGAGACCTGGCCAGACTCGGGTTTATAGGCGAGCATCCGTCAAGTAACACCGGCCTAGGGCTTGCAACAGTATGCTCCCGTAGATAATAAAAACTTGATCTTTTTCCTACAGCCATGCATGAAAGTTACTTCCATTTACGGGAATACTGTAGAGCAATATCATTTTATTAAGTACTACTTTTATCTTGAGTTAGTGAAACATGAAAACACTATATACTTTTACTCCCTGCGTATCAGGATTTTGTATATGACAATAAAATTGCCTAATACATATTCATTTTACTTTTAAACTTTAATATAAAATTTAAGAAGAAATTAAATCTAAATAGAAGAGGTTTAGATAGGAATGAACCGAGTCTTAGTGATGCGTGACTTCTTGTAGAGACTAGAACGTGGCGTTTTCAATGTAAAAAATAGGGTAAAGCATTTACTGTCGTCATTTTTATCATCTGCATATTTTAATCTCTTCACATTTAATGAGGTATTACTCATGGCATGGTCATAATGCATGTTATGTTCGACTGAACGTGAGTGTATAGCAGTATTTACAGGTAAGTACTTAATACATACATTACTTAGATGTACTACTGTATGTAGGTACTTATGTCTATTTATTTTCTAAGTCTAGTTTCAGTGAAAGAAGTTTGTGTACTCGTATTATGTGGCATAAAACCTGCTTTTTGTACGTAACATAATGTGTCCAGTTTTCTAAAACATGAGTGAGTTCTAACGGATGCGACGCCGACACACGAGTAGCTCACATATCGTGGTGGTCTTGTTGGTATCAACGTAATAGATAAATGTAGAAGTCATTTTTGTGGAGGCAAATATTTAGAACACAATGATAAGGGTCAGCTGAAAATTCGCTGTAGTCTTATTGTCTACAGCGCAAGCTGAGCAATCTTTATTTTATTCTTTGTTTTGTACTGTATTATTTCCAAATTTTTTTTAGTGTACAATAAATTATACTTTATCTGATAATTACGTTATTTATAGGTTTTAAGATGACGACCAAATTATGGTATCAGTTACAAAAAGAAGTGATTGTCGAAGATTTTTAATTTTAAAGCTATCTTGTCTGAGCTTCAAGACAAGTTTCTTATGTAATTGTTTTAAAAAGTTGTTTGTAGATCTTATACGTAATTGGAATTTGCTTTCATTTTAATACTGATTCTGTCTTCACACACATAATTGCGAATTACCAGTACATTAAGTACTTGTTTAATTATATCAAGGTACTTGTACTTACGAGTATTTATTGATATAACGTATTATACAAAGTATATTATTTAACATGGAGAGATATAAGTAGACTAATATCAAACGAATTGTATTTTACCAACGGAAGTTGTTATTAGTTGAACTTGAAAGCAAAAGTGTGTAACAAATCTTTATTAATGTTTACACTAATGTAGCATTGTAAGGAGGTACCGGGTAGATTCGTAATAACGACATTTTAATGACTTCCAAAAGTTTTGGAGGCCGTCGTTGAATGCATTGTTGACTCAGAAAATAAGACAATATTTTCCGAATTAAAGTACTTACTTTTACATGACTTGAGACCAATCAAAAGTTTTGTTTAGTGGAAATCGGTTATTTATACGTTGTATTTGTATAACTACTTACGTCGATCTAATTTATTCCAAGCCTTTCATGCACACAAAGGTTGCCTGGAAGATATCGTTTTTAGCGATAACGATTGTGCGTAATCTTACTTTGTAAATATTGTGTGCTTTTCTATAAACTTATATTGTATTTTATTACATTGTAGATCTAAAATGATATAATCGGTTAATTATATATTTAAATAATTTAATCCGCCTTTCTACCTATCCCTAAATTAACCCCCTTATTCATAGAGAAGTTACAAAACGTTTTAACTAATAAACTGTTTTGTCCCTCTCCGACAAAGAACAATTTGTTTCTTGACAGAGAGGGACAAAACAGTTTATTAGTTAAAACGTATTGTAACTTTTCTATGAATAAGGGGGTAACTATCTATCTGTATGCCTATTCTGTAAGGTTATTTTTATTTACTTTAAGTATTCCAAAGAATACCCTGCTTGTGAATAACGTCTCCGCTATTCGAACTTACATTGAACATGCAACACAAACACTGAATGTCCTTGTTTTGCTGCCAGTATACTTCATCATACATGATAATCTTTTGCCGCTTTGTAGCGTTCTCCTTATGTGATGTTTCTTAACTTTAAGTCCGTTGCGGTGCAAGATATATGACCAGACTAAAGTTAGCTAGGTCTAAGAGGTCTGATACCAAACTAACATTTAAACGGCTGGGGCAGATATTTGTTTAAAGACAGATATTTGTACTCGGGTCTTGAGTGTCGATATTTATATTGAATATCTATCTATGTATTTGTGTAGATATATCAGCTGTCCGATACCCACATCAAAGGTTCTGCCTAACTTATTGGGATCGGAAGGCCGTGTGTGAGATATCCCCACATATTATTACGCATTCAAAAATCGTCAGCTCACTTCTTAAATCAAGATAACCGTTTAACCGTCACAGATAGAAGTTAGGTTGTTAACTTAGGTCCATATGTTTTTTTTGTTAATAAAGCAAACATGGCATGTTAAATGCTGTACATGTAAATATACAGGGCCAGTTTACGGAACTGTAGCGCCCGACCGGGGTCACCAGATACAAGCAGGGCTAACGAGGTACACTACCGCCGCCTACTGTCTACCGAGAATTTGTAGCCTTTACTGAATTTATATCATTTTGCGCACGATACCACACAATTTATTGGCGACATTTATAGACGCCACGGCTGGATAAGTGTTACAGATTGTAGAAATTTTGCAAATTAGGGTCAGGTTCACTAACATACTTCGTTTAATAATTTTATGGTCATACGGGGGATTACACGGTATTAAAACCGTTTAGTCCAATTCTTCGGCTACTTTTATAAGTTCCATAAAGCGCGGCGGTGGCAGTTACCGTAAAACATCGCAATTTCAAGTTCAAAGAGCACTTCCGTGCGACTAAACCGGGCTAATGTCTTAACCGGCGAATTGTGTGACAAAAAGCACTGAAGTTCCCACACTGTAGGCGAGAATATTGCACTGACTCAACTGCCTAATGGTCTAATGACATTACAGACGTGACCAGCCAACTGGGGGTCACTCTAGGTTAAGCTTAAGTTTTGAGCGATCCTGCGCTAACAACGACTTTGTCTTGTAGTATTAAACGTACCGATGGCATAACAGCTATCGTTAGTTCGTTTTTGTCAACATGGAGTAACCCTTCTGCTGCCATGCAAACGTAAAGAACACGAGAAAAAATAACTACCTACCAAGTGATGTCCACCAGAAGACTACAATGACATTACGGTAGGCCTCGAGTGGTTTTTATACCGGTGTTTTATGCACTCTATTTGCTATAAACTGCTGCAAAGGACAGTCCACTAGCTGAGGTAAAAATAGAACAGCATTTATATATCATAAAAAGTGCAATTTACTTTTATATTTTAAAGGGACTTGATGACGGAGTAATATATTTTATTTTAAGTTTCGCATCGCCTTCATTTACATTCCTTTAACCTAAGTCTTGAGAAACTTGCATCGTATTCTAAAATGGATCTCTAATCCCGAAACTAAAGACGGGTGTGTATCACGCGAGGAACAGGTTGCGATGCCGTCGATATGCAAACCAGCCCATGTTGGGGCTGTCGTCACAATGGGGCCCCCTCCGATAGAGGAGTCACGAATGCCCCTTCCGGGTCTTTCTGAAGGGCGCCGGTGGAACGGGCCACTCCTGCGCAGTGCAGACCTAGTAATGACTAGTTTGTGTTTTACATATTTTACCTAATATGATGAGTCTTATGTGTATATGTGTATACATATGAAAAGTTTCTTTATTAGGAATCGATAGAAAGGTATATTGTTATAAAGTAAACGTAGCTAGTTGTGATGTGAAAGCAGGGTATAAAATATTGCTATAGACATTTTGTGTCCACCCATTGAATATTACTGTTCTTTCTCCAACCTTAAATTAGTAATACTATCAGTAAGGAACAGCCCTGTGGTCAAAGACCTCGAACTAAATAGACAAATGATAGAAGATGGGATTATGGAACTCCAATAAAAGCAATCGCTGTGCGATTCTGTTCGAACAATGTCGGAGACGCTTAAACCAATATTGTTTTCTATCTTAACGTAAACATCCTTAATTTACTAGCATAATTTATATAGTATCTATGATTTAAGGTGCATAATTTAAGATTGGCACGTTTAACGCTGATTTATTTGATGACTGCAATGTAATCGCACTTTCTCTATTTATTACTATTGCTCTGGTCGAAGAGTTATGCATAGTCCTGTCCATCATCGTTGCAGATGACATGTTTTACTTTCCAATCTATAAATAGATGTTATGTAATTGGCTGCCAATAAACGAAGGGTACACTAGTGGACTACTCCATTCACTTAGAAAGTGGATACTCCATTTGAAAGCTTTCTAGAACCGTTTGAAGGGCGCCATTTTCCTGCAAACAGCCTTTCCGATACCATTTAAAGTAATTTAGCAATTAGATAAGGCCTTTCATTAGATTTTAACTGCCATAGACAGAGAAATCAGAACAGAACATACATCGGCATCGATTTGTCTTAATAGTCATATAGAAATTTAGGTTACTTAACAAGTCGTCTCAGGTGATTTATGAAAGATTTAAAAATATATTCACTTACCTAAGTATATATTTTTTGTAATAGACCCTTTATGTCCCACTATTTGTATAATCAACATAAAATATGTATCTAACCCTCTCCCAGGTTTAAACTAGATCATAAAACGATAACGAATAATAGCACAAATAGCAGGCATTATGCATTATAAAACTTGACAATTACACGGTCCCTACAGCTGCCTTGACGGACGTCTGCACTGTGATCGGAATTCATTATTTATTTGCTCTAGTTTACAACGTTATAGTAATGATAGTCGGGACCGCATCGCCTGGAGGCGACTGGAGATAGCATTTCAAAGGGTATGCGCTCGCGCATAGTTCAATGGAGATACGCCCTCAGGCGCTGGCGGGAACACGAAGCAACTTTATGTTATGGCCATTTTCCGCTCTATTGTTCCTTGCTCCTTTTGTTGCGTCCTTAGAAACCGCACGTCATATCATGTTTGTGTAACAGGCATACATGAACTGCGAAGAATGCACTGTATATCTAAGTCAATGTAAACTATGGGTATCTGGAGCACACAAGTTTTCATTTACAAAAACTGAATTTGCTAGTAATTTTCATATTGTCCGTGCCATTTCAGGTACTTAGCTTTTATTTTGTTTCCTCAACTGTGCATTTAAGTTCTCCAAAATCGGATTCCATCATAACAATCGCTACGAAAGTAGCTTACACAAAATACGGGTAAATTTTGTAGTTGTACATATTTTCAAAACTAAAAATATTAGAAGTTCGAGCTTACTCTGTATGTGTGTAGTTATGTAAAACAATACCGTAAATGTTCATATAGTACAGCAGCAGTTTGTTATGCTATTAACCGTTTCCTTAAACGAAATTCTTAAAGGTTCACACAGACAGGTCGTGCCACAGATCCCGTGATGCAGCGAGCGGGGCCGCTACTAGACAACAGTTCTCTCAACATGGTGTAAAGCTGTATAGGTTAGGTAGGACTAGTAGGACCAAATTGAATCATCATGCCTATCACGTGACACGAACTTACCTTCTACACTATTAAAATTAAGTATCCTAACTAATATTATAAATGCGAAAGTAACTGTGTCTGTCTGTTACTCTTTCACGCCAAAACTACTGAACGGATTTGAATGAAATTTGGTACACATATGGTCTACACCCTGGGAAAGAACATAGGCTACTTTTTATCCCGGAATTCTCACGGGAAAACTTTTTAAGGTGAAGCGAAGCTCGCGGGAACAGCCAGTTTGATATAAATTGTATTATATATGAAATGTAGATATAGATCTCTACATCATTGAAGTTTATATATATGAGTGTGTACCTGTGCATGGGTATAAGGCGACTCATCTTCATTTGAAAATCCACATAAAACTAGCAAACCAATCTTTAACGGAATGGGACCACTTGGTGTGTGATGTGGGCTGTCTCACACTGAGTTAATGTTCCCGGCAGCCATTACTCGCCTAATCCACATCCGTGATACAGTTACACTACCTTTTATATCCTGTCTACGATATAGATGTATATCAATATTTACATTTAAGTATATCAGGTCGATCAAATAAAAATAAAATTTATTTCATTTGAATTAGTTTTTCGCCTTACTTTCATGAATGTATAATATTATTTTGACAATAAATTACTTATTCTAGTCCATTAAAATTCAAAGTTTTACGTATAAATTTAAATTCCAAAGAGGATCCGATTCGTACAAGACTAATCTCGTAGAACATACAATGCAATGTCCAATCATAGACAATCTAGAGTAGAGCATTCAATAAGGAAGCGAAAGATCGAACGAACGAACATACATACCGGGTAGATTGCATTAAAATTAAATTGAATTTCAACACTCCACGAATTAAGAAACTTTAGTAGAGTAACGAAACATAAATCTACATATTTAGTGTTTCGTTTAGCGAATCCGCCGCTTGACATCGTCACACAATTATATTAACAAACCGCAGACAATACCTATCTTATTATCGCCACAAATATATACTTAGCCTTCATAATTATGTTGATGCATTAAGAAAATTACATAGTATTAACAAGTATAAGTAAATTATGAACCCTACACTTTTAACTGAGTGTTGATTTTTGCGTCTATAAATCATAAATAAAATAGTCGTAAAGAAGTAAACGGCGACAAATCACTAAACCGTAATATCAGCACGATCTTAAACGCGATTTCATAAATTACAGTAAAGGTAGGTAGTATACTTTTTTTCGTCGCAGTGAAAGTAGTTTCTTGTTGTTATGAACGAAATCAAGGCGGCTAGAACACCATGACGACAAATACGTAATACTAATTACCTACTCTTTAACCCATCAAACAAATTTTACTTAGGTATATAATTTACATGCACGGATCTAAAGATGTAGAGTTCATTTTTGAGAAAAAAAAAACTGAGACTACCTGAATGATATCTGAAAATTCGTAGTACATACCTTACATGGTTTTTGTTAAATTTAAGTACATAGAGAACCCAATGCACAAAACTCTTCATAGAGTATTCGGTAAACTTTGTAGAGTGTTTTGTGCGAATGAACTAACCAATATACCGCTTTATGTGGCTGACTGTGGACTGGAACTCACGGTCCGTTTAAAGCAACCTTGTAGAGCTTAATGAATACATTTCAGAGCCGCTGTTTCTCATTTCACGGCTGTCAGAAGATACGACTCTATATTCGGTCATTGTTTGTTTTGTGTCGAGCTTCATTTGAAAATAAATTGCCTTTGACTTGATTAAGCGCAGGAACTAATGCATGTAAACAATAATATTTTTTGCTGGTACTCCCTATTCAGAGTTGAACCACCTTTGAGTGTTAACTGTTAGTTTAATGGGATTTATCAGTTGATAAGATCGTTTTATTTGCGTAGGTTCTGTGCAGCGGCGTACTGTCCATGTGTGTGTGTGTGTGTGTGTCGTAATTCTCGGTGTAGATTTGATTGCTATTTACGGTTTGTGCCCTCAAGTGCACTTGCATTATTTTCCGGTGTCAATATAAACGTAGCTGTGTGTATTATAGACCGATTCCCTAATTCTTTCCAGAAATGGAATTTGATGAAAACGTACGCTTTGTTTCAAAATGTAATGTTAATGATAGGTATTGTATAAAATCTAAAACATTTTGAAGTAAAACAAGGGCAGATCAATTTTAATCGATGACGCGTGCCGATAACAATTAAAAAAACTATCCAATGTTCTCGGAATCATCGCATCAAATCTATTCAAAGTTCAAGAACCGGCGATGGTGTCAAAATGCATAAATTATTGCAATTTTATAATCTGATTGTTATCAGTAAGTGCTCCTCGGGCAGATAAAGTAATAGAGGGTCTTTATTAGGTTTTTATGCTTCGTTACTGGTGTTTAATTGCTTATCTGATTCAGATCTCTATAGTAAATATTAGTGAGTTCATCATTAAGTCGCTTCTTTATCATAAAAGATTAAAGGAATTTTTGTAGAAGCACTCAATATTAAGTATATTATGCTAATTAATGCTTCTTAGACTCAAAGGTGAAACAACCTATTACTTTTAATTAAACTTATTTATAGCGCATGACTTGTATAATTTGAAAATAATTGTAGTTATGTTTAAAACAAACTAAGTCACTTGTTGCTATTCACGAACAGCTTGTCCACAAGTGCAACTTTCCCACATTAAACAATCTAAATACTGTGATGTGTGGTCATCATTTAATTTTATCAAAATAACCTTTCTTTGAAATTCTCCCAACACCTAAAGATAGGTAAGTATATACCTACTTTGAACCGCAACGATCATCCATCTATACATATGCAACAAAAGTACAGGAACAGAAATTATCTAAGCCTAGCCAGCCACCCACACTATACGGTGCATAGTTCATTACAGTACAATAGAGACCCCGGGTCAGCCAACGTCCCGTCTGCTTTAATTATAACCTACACAGAGCTCGTAATATCTGCCTATAGTTTGGACCTGCTCCAACACTATGATTGCAATCTACTATATTGCCCTGCCGAACCAGCCAGAAACTTTGTCCTATTTGTTACCTAGATTACATCGGAAACTGTTCAATATATTAGATAAATCCAAGCCGAGAATGTACGCGGAAACCTTAGAATAATAACTTCCACAGTTTTACGATACGCCACAGACCACAAATGATCGCAGTAAATGACGAAGGAGGTTGGGGTAAAAGAAGGAAGTGTTGTCTATGGTGCTTACGGTCAGTGAGGTGGTTGAAGGCGGTGACGTCATCGTTGAGCTTGCCCTCCATGCGGCGCAGCTTGGTGCTGAGGTCCCGCGTGTGGAGGAACAGGAACAGGGTACAGGACACCGCCAGCAGGGCCACCAGCTCGCTCGTCCTGTGAAAAAAAACAAAATTCAATTGTTAACATGATTTTTATTATGATATCGAACTTGAACAAAAGTATTTACTTAACTACCAAATCGAATCAAGGGATGGAGAAATGTTGAACGGTACGTGGCATAAAATATAAGTACCGATTTGGCCAGCGTCTATGTTTTTGAACCAATAATCGAATAAAATTTCTATTTTTGAACCTATTTTAGAGCCATTTTATAACCGTGAAGAATACAAAATCATGTCGAGACGCGCAATAGAAACAATTGACGGTCAATCAATTCACACGAAATATTTTGATTACTTTTATGAAAAAACCTATTTCATGCCTCTACCTACTCATACAAAGGTTTCAACCAACCGGGTATTCGGTATTTTTTTGCTGAATAAGAACAAAAGGAGTCCATAATTGCAGGTGTGAGGATATGCGCCTAATGCACCATGTTGCTCCGAAGTGCTAACGCTATAAGTCATCTAGCTACCGGCGTCAAGTGGCTCTAATAAGCATTCTCGGACAGATAGATCGTGCAATCTTCTTTACTATCGGATATAGTCATTACGGTTCACAAGCGCGGGTTGGCTTACAAAATAATATATAGGTACTTATACATGCATGATGTAGTTATGTTTAGTGAGACTTTGAGTCATATAGGTAATGTATCAGAATGCTCAATCAAAAATGTCTGTGTAAGCTTTCATATCAGCGGCTTAACCAATTTTCATAAGTTCAATTTGATTTTACTAAATATAGATAACTAGCTGTTCCCGCGCGCTTCGCTTCGCCTTAAAAAGTTTTCCCGTGGGAATTCCGGGATAAAAAGTATCCTATGTTCTTTCCCAGGGTCTAGACCGTATGTATACCAAATTTCATTCAAATCCGTTCAGTAGTTTTGGCGTGAAAGAGTAACAGACAGACAGACAGACAGACAGACAGACAGACACAGTTACTTTGGCATTTATAATATTAGTTATATAGTTATATTATACTATATAGATAATACCTTGAATTTGTAGGCGTACTTACCCAATGAGATATTATAAGTAGCTAGATAACTTATTATTTTTACAAACCGTCATGTATTCCCAAACTTTATTCACTCATATTTTTTTATAAATTAAATATTTATTAGCATTTGTAAGCGGGTCATTTTGAAATACTAAATCTCTCTATATGGTCTACGTTTAAATAAAATAGAAAGTATATTATTCAAATCGAGCAATTCAGTTTTCATGCACGTGATATTGGAGGTAGATAAAATGCAATTTATAGGCGCGCTCTTGTAATATGGTGGCAAGTCTATGGAGGCTGACAGGCACTCGTGTATTGTGAACACTTTATTTTAAGAACCTACATCTTATATCACCGCTTTTTCTTGGTTCTTTTTCTCAAAATTTATTCCATACATTACATTAGGTACATTATTCCGACGGAATGCATATAAACGATTAATTACTGTAACACTTATAAAACACCTTGGAAGGGATTTGTGCTTTGGTTTTTAATAAGTCGTTGCCAAATTGTATGTCACCTCCGTGTTATTTACATGCCACCTCCGTTGAAATTGCATAAGCAAATATACTTACATACATTATAAGCGTTTATATAGGTGATTTGCAGTCAACGGTCGATACTAGAAGTAGGTGAGGAAATGAGTAGAGGATCACCTGGATCACTCCCGAACTAACCCAAACATTTGAATACAGAATGCACCTTATTTTCAGGTTGACCTCTACAGCAGACTATAAAAAGTGCAAATACGGCGAGGACTGCTTATATGTCTTGCTGAAAACTCCTATAGCACAGTGCTAGCATCTGATCTCTCTTGATAGTAATTCAGAGATAGGCGTGGAGGGAACAAGTTTATTGCAAGCACTTGCACTGTTTATTAGACAAGCATTGTTTGTGCGCGCCGACCACCCATTACGCCGAAGTACCGCGATAAAATCAATTTTAATTGCATTTCACCGTTTAGCAGTTTGCACTAAATGTAATAAATAAATTTTACAGAACATATTAATGTCTTAAACGGTTAATTTCTTATTTCAGTATACGCTATACATAAATTCAAAACGGCTTTAAAGAGAACCCGATGTTTGACAGGGTATATTTAGATTGTGAAATCTTGAACGCCATGCGGTAGAAAACTCGGAAGTAAATTGAGTGGATCTTGTGAGAAAATGCATCAGGGAAAAAGTACTATAGGAAGATCCCGCCTCGTCATTAATTTTCACCAGTCATGCGGAGAAGATTAGATCAAACCCGTCGCTCTGCTCGCAGCCACTCGAGCCAGTCTCTTAACCACAAAGTCACGCTCTATCTGCATACAAAATTATACTTATACTATGGAGAAATGGTCAGATAGTGGTACAGTATAGGTATAATCTATAAAAAATGTGGTCACTTAGCAAATAATGGCACTTAATAAAATGATAGTTGTGAAATTTAATGCTTGCTAAATATATATTTTAGCCATGATGAATGAAGTGAAAATTTGATCCTACTTAACTGTCGTATAATAAGGTAATAAACAATGGGTAACAAGCTATTATTAATAACACTTATACTACTTACTATAGTGTATTTTATCCATTTATTTGACGGACCGCCGCCGCGGCGCTAATCTTTAATCAGTTGTTTAACACCCACAATAAAACAAACTACACATTATTATTATAGTAACGACTACATAATTAGCTGTAATAGTAGTTATTATTACTATTATAAATCAATTTGTCTACGGAAGAGCATTATTAATGAGGCGTCAGTCGGTTTATTGGCTAATTATGGTTGAGCGCTGATCTATTTTGAAGAGCAATTATATTTGGCCAAACTGTAATGAAAGTTACTACTTGTACCTACATTGGATTAGTGGATTAACACTTCTCTTAATTCGTGCGTCGTAAGGCCTAATTTCAAACTTGTTACATTTTAGTTGACTTCCTTACCAAGATGGTTGGGAAAAGTATGAGCGACATGTGCTTAATAAGATTTTAATTAAAGTTTTGCTAACAGCAAAACTCTTATTTTTGCAACTTTACATCGGGTAAAAGATGAGTGACTATTCTTTTCAGAGGTGTTTCAGAGTAGGTAAAATTAATACTATAATTATTGCTGTACCGTGTACCTATGTACCTAACTATGCTAACCTATCACGTCAGTGTCAGAAATTACCAAGAATAATTTGTTGCCCTGATAAACTTTTATGACGCAAAGCTGCTCTTGTTTTTATAGTAAATTTGGCGTTAAGTATTGGAATTTATCTCCATTAACCCAACATTGGCCCAAAGTGTATGGCCAAGGTGAGATGCAAATGCTGGCCGACTCATGTTTCATTCAGCAAGGAGCAAGATCTCCGGTGTCGTTTATCATTGCTAGTTCCTGTTTCCAATTACAGCCACTATGTGAATGTAGGTGACTCGGTCTCTGCATCTGCTTTTACCTAATTGTATTAATTAGTGGTTTCTTGCAAGTAGTCGACTATTGAAATAAGTAAATCAGTGAAATATGTACACTAAGGATTGCTCAAATTGATTTACATCCTTCCTGATGAAATATATACCTATGCACGCATTTCATTGGTAATTTTTTACGCCTTCACGAGTATAATTGAACTACACTTTTACAATTCGGGACTGTTAATAATTCGGAACTATGAAATCACTAATAATATTATTATAAAAGTGTTGCAAGTTTCTCGATTTTTCTTAATTATTTTAATCGTCGTAACCTCGAAACCTTCATCCCTTGAACAGAGCCTTGAC
This sequence comes from Plutella xylostella, assembly GCF_932276165.1. NCBI lineage: Eukaryota > Metazoa > Arthropoda > Insecta > Lepidoptera > Plutellidae > Plutella > Plutella xylostella. The sequence goes on along the minus strand of NC_064009.1, from coordinate 4,718,489 downwards.
TAACAGATGCTACATCAAATTTGAAAAAGCTAGGACATATAATAACCTGAAATAATCTGAATTTTCTACAAGTGTCAGTGTGTCTCACGTAGGCCACGATGGTAGAAAGCTTTGATAAACACATTTAAGGCCTAAAGTCAGCTCGCCGTCGCCAGGTCTCATTCGAAAGTTGGGTGCAGAGAGCTAACTGGTTCCAACTGCACTTTCCCGCCGCATGCAGTTTCTGATATCAAAATGGCTAAATTAAACACTAAGCACTTACATGCACATATTATGTACAAACGTAAACATTCAAATTACCAAAGGTTCGCATTCCACGGGTTACTAATTGATCCTTAAATAAATTGTTAACAAAAAATGACCGAGTTTGCCTTCAACCGAAATACATAAAACCGTGTATGATAAATGTCTCTATCTCTATATGTATTCATTATTTTATAGGTAATAAATAGAAATACCTAGTACTTTGTAGGTACTACTTTTAACGGTCTACTTTCGTTATGTGCAACTTGAAGTAATACCATAGAATAACGAGTACTACTGGACTTGTTATTCTATGGTAATACTAACATACCTCACAAAATTCATGCAGCATTTCCCTCTACCAGAGATCTGATGTTTCAAATATCGCAAGCCATTATCAACATTCCTAAAAAGCCTTCTCATCAGTATAATCCACTTATGAACCTTCACTACCTTGTTATAAAAATACCTTTAAGGACCAAATTGGTTGTAAATTAAGTGCATTAAATAATAAACAGCACTTATCAAAATGAGGGCATCATCGGGTACACTTAGGCCAGAAGTCCTACACTGATCTGGTGCACGTTGGAAATGGATCGCGAAACTCACACACTAGAACAAGAAATGTAAGAAGATCTAGAGGGTTACTCTATACTGGCGAAAAACTAACCAACGAGAGCTGTCGTGCAATCGGAAAGTATAATTCAACCAGATAGAGTCGTGGCTCGCGCAGCAGCGAGAGCAAACTTTTTTTTCGTCATATAGAGTGACCCCAAGAGATCATCCATAGAGTAACTTAAGATGATCACGAGAAGTCGTGGTGGAGGCTCACGCGGCTTGGTCACTGGGCCCCGACCCGCTTACATCCATGTACTCACCATAAATAGATCTAATAAAATTCTAACGCTATATTGAACTGTCAAAAATGAGTGGGTTAGCGCTTCCGTGCGGTTTTTTCATTGCCTACATGACTGTTACGTTTATAGCAGCAAAGTGAATTGCTAAGTACATTGAGCATATTGAAGGAATAATCAAAAGTCATTAGTTATCACAGGGGTATAATCGTGACAGTTGTGACATTGCGAAAAAGAGACGCTTAGCTACATTAAGCGTAAGAAAGAAACGTTAAGCTGTAAATGTTTTTTGTCCTTTTTGCTGTGGCGCCTGTTTACGTCAGTTCTCTGTGCCAAACAATGAAACAAATGAAAAATCTGTGCCAAACAAAGGCTGACAGTTACAACAATAGGTTTCCTACAGAAAAAAAAATATCAAGAAAATGGATAGACATTACCGGTCGCACAAATTGGGAACCAAGGAAACATACAAAAATTGTATTCGGCACATTTTGAAGAGGATTGTTTCGATTGGACGAAGACAATGAATCATACAATCCACTCAGTTTGTGTATATTGAATAATTATATTGAAATCAAATAAGTATGAGTAGGTAAAGTTTTTTTTCTTATATCGTCGGTTGACAGGAAAAACTCACTAAGGCTGATTTTTCAATATTCAGATAAATGTTATCTGGGTAATACAAACATTGAGACGCAACAGCATCAACATTATTTCCCAGCAAAACTTTTATCTGGCTATTGAAAAATTAGCCTTTAGTGTCTTTTTCCTATCAACCGACGATATACTCAAGTTTTGTTTTTGTTATTATGATAAGTAAAATTTCCCCATATTTAGGTTTTATTTTTTTGTCGGCAACATCTATGGTTTGAGTGAGAAAGAGAATAGTGCACACGGCGATTGCGAGTCTATTTGTAGTTGGTCTGAGTTAGTTATAGAAAATCATAAATTTGTTGATTCAAATAATTTGATAATTAATAATTAGCTACAATATATTCGAAAAAAGATTATTTATGGAACAAAAATGACAAAACGGTGTTGGTAGTGTTGATCATCTTTGGTGAATCAAAGAATACGTAGAAAGTTAATGGTGAGTAAAATAACATGCATGAATGTTTATTCCCCGAGCTCCACTACTTTATAGCTGCACATCATAGCACCTAACGGTGAAACAGTGTAAGTTGCCCAGTTAATCTCATCCCGCGTTAATGGAACCACTGCATAATTACTTTCCAAATTAACATATTCTATTCTATTCTCTGTGGGGGTGTAAGTACCTGCACCTGGCTCTCTCGAGTGGAACCTTTGTGCATATCCCCAAGGTCTAAACTGCCTTCCTGCCTTCCTAAGCTTGGACCATTTCCCACCACGCTGGTCCACTGCGGGTTGGTGGGTTCACATATCTAGATGTGCTAAATCTAGATGCAGGTTTCCTCACGATGTTTTCCTTCACCGTAAGAGCGATGGTATACATTGTACTTAAATTCAAAGAACTCATTGGTACATGTCAGCGCCGGGATTCGAACCCGCATCTCTGGCGTGAGAAACGTGTGCTTACCCGACTGAGCTACTACCGCTCTCCAAATAAACATAGTAACGATATTTAATCCTAGACCGCAATGTTTACTCACAACTGAGGCTGGTGCGGCTTTTTCCATGTAAGTAAGTACAGAAGGCCCATTCCATAAAAAATTGCAGTTTAGTTATCTGTAGGTACTTGGATTTAGTTTCTAATTTCTATACTCGGATTTATTGTCAGTGAAGCAATTTTAGCATTTTCGATTGTAATAGTATTTTCACCTAGAATTAATAATAGTAGTCGAGGCAGGCATGATAATTAAACAAGGTTTATTATTCACCGGAGTAAAATAATATTGAGCTATTTTGGTCTATTTTAAACTTATCATTAAGATAATATACCTTAATTTAATGCATTATCATGTTACTTTACACACCATTAACCTTCTAGGTTGCTACAAAAGGAATATATTTATTTTATGTATGGATAACTACTGTTATCAATAACATTGTAAGTCGATTAAATGTGGCTTAGTTGTTTGAAGGTATATATTTATATCTAACAGAAGTACTTACAGTATTATCTACCCTTTATATTTCATTAAGGTATATCTTAATTTTATGCTTAATTTTATGCAATATCATGTTACTTTCCACCCCATTTAAGTTTTAGTTTGCTACAAAATAAATATATTAGTTTTATCAATACATAAAATAAATATTGTTATCAATATCATTGTAAGTCGATTGAATGTGGCACGGTGTGTGAAAGTATTTATTTATATCTAACATAAGTATATTATTATCTACCCTTTATAGTCCAGCTTTTTCTTATCCTGAGACCTATAAGTTCTATGATGATGATGCTACTTGCAGAAAGTTTTGTGAATGAATAAGAACTTCTGTAGTTAGTTTGTTTGTGGAGTGGTGGTGCGTCGTGGGGTGATCGCGGCTTAGCGGTCGTGTTTCTAATTAGCAGACATTCTTTGTACAACATCCTTCTGCACTTGATTACGACGCATGGTATCTGAACCAATGGGAGTTTACACCAATTGTCAACCATAGTACGTTTCGAATATTGTTGTGTGGCAGACATTAATCCTGCTGTGTGGTCAAGATAAGTCTTGAATAGTTGGTAGTAACAATAGTGTTAAAAAAACATACTAAAAAAGGAGAAAGACAATCCAAATGATGTATTTGGCGCAAATTCAGATTATAAATGTTCATATTATCCATTTCATATCAATATTATGATGTAACATGCAGAGTGCACTCTAAAATCTATTGTTTACATAACGCCGATAAATAAGATCTTTACAAAACATCGGATGCCAATCATTAGTAATTCAGCATAATCTGCAATTATGCAACTTCCGAAATGGCCTAGAATTTAAGCAGAATCCGAAAGTTGCGTCTGGGGGGTCACTCTACGAGTATAAGTTTCGGACTCTCTAAATAACTCTCTTATTAAACGTAGGTACAGATTGCGTGATAGCTCTTGTTCGCTCTTTTTGTCAAGCAAGAGCAACCCTTCTGGTCTCAGTTCTTCAACAATGTTAAGTTGTTTTAGTTAGTAATTGGGGTTTATGAGAAGCTCCTCTCACTTTCATTATTGACCTGCGCGTGGGAGTCGTCCATATATGACTACCTTTATGTCCCATTGTTTAGTGGAAAACATGTTGCAAGACCGCTTATCTGCTGGATTAATACTGAAGATATTATGTAAACTTTCAGAATTCTATGATGGTAGTAGGTACCTTCATAGAGATAACAATTGTGTGCTATTTAATTTTCAACAGAACAAAACGGATAGGTTTTTGAAAATATAAATATTTCATAGATTCCGATACGGTTTATGTGATTCGCAAGTCATCTGACTGTATACATATTCGACTGACTCATCCGATACTCTCCAAATTCCAAGCGATTCTGACATTTTATTCCATTATGTTATTCACATGGAGATCGTATCTAGACCCCAAATAACTTTTACCCAGACGTTGTAGACATCCTCCAAACTTTAATTTTTACCTATGTGTTACATGTTTGAATAAAAACATAGTTATGAAGATATTTTGTTCTCTCATTAAAGATTCATGAGTAAAGTTATAATTTAACGCCGCCATCCAAAACTAACAACATTTACCAATAACTATGTATTACTGTCATCATTAATTTATTTAATCATTCAATTTGAATGCTCTAATCGAGCACACCGATTTAAAGGGAAGCCCGTTATTATTCTAATTAATATAATTCTAACTTATGTTCTACTAAACGAAATCCCATGGAGCTCATTAGTTTATGATTAATTAAACTAAACTGTGGAACATCATATAAATTCAGTAGATAAGTCGTTACAAAACATTCGACAATTCATTACCAGCTAAAACACTATCCATAGACAAAAAAACAGCTTTAATGATGATCATGAAGATTAACGCAATCCGCCTACAAGATTTATTGAAACCAATTCATATAAATAAAACACGCGCGCTGCTTTCAACGACATTGTAGTTTCACCAACAAATTGTTGCTTACAATTAGAGCAATAGCGCGATAAACACTTCCGACGCAGCATCCATCTCTGTCCCACCATGTCGAGGTGTCGCATTGTGATTCTGACGCACAAACGTACAACCCCCGCGTTCACCCAAGCAAGACCCATGAGAATGTTGTAACTCAATCAAAAACAGTCTCTAATACAGTGTTTTTTAAGTGATAAAGTGGTAATGTTGATGTGTCTAAGAGCTTGGAGACACGTGATGATCTTGAAGGCTGAATGGGGTGTGGAGGACACATGATACGTCGCTGTGGCAGTTGGTGACAAAGTAATGAGTGTATTTAGTGCCACTTCTATGCATTGCTGATATGACTTACTAGAACCTAGAAGTATAGGTTATTTACTCAGGAGCATAGAGAACATTTTTTCTTTGAATTATCAGCCTAAATACCATAGCAGTGTTTTTTATATACAAATACATATATTAGAAATGAACTGCTGGAACTTTTTCATTGCTTGCAAGAACATAATAGAAACTTTGGTCAGTTTGAAATTATCAGAAACATTAGAGCAATTGAAATTTCCGTGCATTTGATGTCCAGCGGTCATTACCCGCACGAAGACGCCAAAACAAATATACTAGGTACAACGCTAATTCTAAAATTACTCACAACTTTCTTTTGTTTTGACCTTTCCTGGGAAGATAGATAGATATCAGTGCCTACGATAGATGTGTTGATGAAACTTGCACTTCTTACCTATTTAAATATAGTTTGATTCATTGTACCTATATCTAAAAGATTCACGAGTGTTACAAATAAGCGTACGATAGTCTGCATTTAAATGGATGTTACATCAAAATAATTGCACCAGTCATATTTTACTTTCTGATTGCCACCGCGGCCATTTTAACTAACCGAAAAACCTGTAGTATAATGCATTTCTTTGTAACGACGACGGTTAACAAGAAGTTAAAACTTAATCAAAAGTTAATGACTCAAAGATCTCCGAGAACTGATAACTCAATAATAATATATCATTGATTGCTTCACTAAAATTCCACATTAAAGAGTTGTGAGTAAATAAAGTGAAATTAAATGGCTGCGTAGCTAAAGGCTACACTAGAGAGATGATCTGTCTTGTAGACTATTAGGTATTTGTTAGTGTTAATGGACATTAATACTATTAATAGTCATAATATTTAATCGTGATTAAATTTTATTGCATCGTTTGCCGTTATTACTATTTATAGTAGGATGATTTATACATAAATAGAGATTGTAATTTTTTTTTCTTATACTATTAAAAATTGGAAATCTAATGAAGCTTGTATAAATTTCAAATCTAATGTAGAGTTTTTGCTAAGTTATATAATTTCCACCAAATTTTACAAACTCTAAGTACAATTACGAAAAGTATTAGTGTAAGATATTCTTTACCTGTGTCCTGTGTACCTACGTGTTCTTATTTATTTTAAATAGAGATTGATGGCACAGGTTCAATGATTTATATGTTCTAATAAACACATTTATAATGTGTCAAGATAACAGCAAAAACGACATCTCACCGTAGTACATTACTACCACGTCTAGATTTACTACCTTTTTGATGGCGTTATTGGCTATGAATACTTTATCATTTCCATATATAATTCCTTTATCTTTGAACTGAGGTCAACCTACATACGTAGACAAAAACTAAATCGATGTGTAATAACTAAAAGTTACCGATAATAATAATTATATACTTCTACAAATTTCATATATATTATAGTAATACTCGTACTACAGTGTATTGGTCCATAAAGCAGCCATATTTGACTAGTTTCTTAGTAAATATTTCACAAATGGATTTGAATGAGTTTCACGAGAATTACTCATGTGCGAAATAATCACGCGTAGAAATGCATCAATTTAAATATCTACCTACTTCAAATACATTTAAACCTTACCTTAGAGGCTGCAGAACTATGTTGTTGAACAAACAAATAATAGAATCAAGAAGGTTTATTTTTAATAACTAACTATGTATTCAAATATTTTAGACGACTTCCTAAAGAAATATGTTCAGTAATACATATTATTGATTCGACGGCGTATCGATTGAAGCGGGCGCTACCAACAGCTATTAAAAATCTTAGTAAACAAAGTCGATGTCAGCGCCACCATTTGCCTCCGTGAATCTGGCCGAAGTATATTCGAGTGTCTTCATCCATCCGTAAAGATGAGAATGGCAGTCGCGACAGACAGTGACACGATGTTTGCGATTAAAATCAGCTTAGCTGGCTTAGCACCTCCCGGCCATAGACTATATTATGCTCTCGGCATTGCTTTTATTTCTTATTTAATACTTGTCATAATATTACGTGAGTTGACTCTGCGTGTTTGTGTGGGTGTGTGTAAGTGACCGAGAATATGGCACTGTGCTATTTCTTTCTACCTTATTATAAATTGTTACGACAAATGGCATATGCAAAACCGATTAATTGGCGGTTGGCACTATTGTATATAGATTTGCGTGTTTATAACGTGAAAATTATGTGTTATTTATTGATTTATTGGATAGTTTTACTGAGAATATCTTCATTAACGATAATTTTATAGAATTATTTAATAACTAAAATAAAAAAGAATCGTAGTATGGTATTATTTTCTATTGTTTTATTTGTTAATCGTAAAATCGATAGTAATATCAATAAGTATAAAAAACACTTAATATAAATAGAAAGCCTTTATAAAACAAAAAAAAAGTAAAACATTTCAATAAGAGGCCTGCGTGCAATGAAATATTTATACTAATTCCTAGAATGAATCTCGCGACCGTTCTATTATTGTCAAGAAAATAAAGTGCATTTGTACAAGATGAAAAGAGAAGTGACTTTCATACGGAATCGAGGATAATATAATAACATAAATCTTTCGAGAAGCCTTATTCGTAAATGTATATTAACTTAAATGGAGTTTTCTCCATTCTCGGCGTCGGAATGCGCCGGCGCGGGAGAAAGAAAATACTTTGGATACTAAATCCAGTTAATATGGTCGTGAGGCCAAGTTTGGACAACCATCGACATCTAAATCACCATCTAAATTTGACTTTGCTGGTCATTTTTGAAACAAGCGCAAATACCTACATGAACTTCCCATGAACATGTTAACACGTGTATATGTTTATTTTTATGTGGATATGAAGAACAATTGCCTACTCTCTAGACTAAAAAAAGTTCTAAAGTAGGTAATGTTTCATTTAGTTACGGAAATCATTGTTAAGCTCACTTATCGAATTGAGTTAAGAGTGGTTAACCTGAAGATATTAGAACAAAATTTACATGTAAGTGAACGAAATAACACAATTTTTAAAAGTCGTGCCTAACAATTAGACAGACTCAATTAAAAATCACTTGACGTTTTCACTCCACACGAATTAAACAAACCGATGAAGCGTCCCACCGACGTTGGAACTGTGTCAAGTGTAGGCACTGTTTCCGTATGGGCGAAAAGTCTAATTTCCCTAAGTGCGCTTTGAACCTTATTGTGCTACATTTAGAGGTGAATTGAGCAGGTTTCTCGGCTATACCATGACCGTCAATCATTTTCCAGAAACACGCAATATTGCACGAAGTATGAAAGTATAAGCTGCGTAGTGGGACATCTTTGGACTAAGCAACCATGTATTTCGGCCACTTCTTAAACACACACATACACTATACACGTCACATTTTCTTAATGTTCGCCCTAAACCTAGCATTGATTAACAGCAAAGTTAACAAGGCTAGTTCAATATTGGATTATACAATTACAAGCAAATAAAAACTTCCGGTGATATATGGAACGGCAATGACAGGTGGAACTTTTTCATTGCTCGTGCATGTATTTGAATGCACTGTCTCCAGTTCACAATGGTGTGGGCGAAAGTAGCCATCGCGTGTGGATGCTGGGCGGCTCTCGATCAATGCTCGATCAGATATTACTTTGTATCTCATTACTGGAACTGGGATTTTACGTGTATCCCATTATTTATTCATTCATGCGACTAAAAAGTAGTTTTATAGTAGTTTACAAAGTCTGAAACATATAAGTTAACATATACAACATAGATAAATTTTGATTGATTTCTAACTCACTAGATGAGCGATATAAATTTTATGCAATTCCAAGTAACGTTTTTCTTCTATTTTTACTACGAAAGCTTACGCAACACAATTACCTCTGAGATGTTAGTAGAAAAGCAGAAATAGACCATGCACACACCGCATACGTGACTAAGTAGATAATTATTAATTTTATCCACTAAGTGCGGTAAAGCTGAGTGCACATAATTGTGATAATCTTCCGTGGATTTATAAAGTTGATGATTGAGATATGCGCTCAACTCGGCCGTGGAAAGTGTGCCTTTGGCTTTATTCCAGGCTTTTCGCGCTTTTACAATATTTATATCAGTAAACATTAAATTAATTGGAATTTCTTGTAATATTTTCAGCACTTTACGAGTGTCACTTACGAGTTCCGCGCTGTTAACAAGTGGAAAGTTACTTATTTTCATAAGTTTCAAATAACTAAGTGTTACATTAGCAATAAATATTTAATTTAGTGCACATATTATATTTTCTTTTTATATCAGATCTTAATTATTTATAGATATTTAGTTGACGCTATTCAATGCATCTGTAGTTACATTTTTGCAGCGTATCAAATTCCAACATCAAATCTAGTCATACATAGCTCATGTGAATAGTCACTCAGCAAAAGTAAATAATGTACACTGCACCGTCCTCGATGTTAACTAGAAATCGAGCCATGTTAGCACACAATGCCACATTTATACAGTTTGTAGAATACGGGCCAGCGCGCGCCGTATTTGAATTCAATACCTATTCAAGGTGGGAGGCCTTCCGGCTGGAGTTATCAATCAATTTTAATGAGATTATTATTTATGACAATTTCAGGAGGAATAGGTTTGTAAGCTTGGATTCATTAAGCGACTGATTACAATAAGTGTGTTCCCACCAACATAATTGGATCAGGTTTTTTCAAATGTCAATAGAAAATACAGGGTGTTGCAAAATTGGTATACTAAGCCGAAACCTACATGTGCAGCAAACTGAAATCAGAATTCGGAAATTCGTCAAAAAAAATTAATTTTCCATAGTAAAAAGTCACGTGACCAACAAAGTTTCTATGGAAAATGTTTTTTTTTTCGCGAATTTTCAAATTCTGATTTCAGTTTCAGGCTTAGATATACCATGCTGCACATGTAGGTTTCGGCTTAGTATACCAATTTTGCAACACCCTGTATATATAAAAAAAATATACAGCCTATTTGAAGATGATGTTTATCGAAAGTAAATTATAAATTAACTGAACAGACGAACAAACTAAAAATAAAAACATTAATGAGATGCCTGCTACGTGAATTGGGTCTACTCGTAGCAGCAGATTGATTTCCCATACAAAAGAGTTCAACGCATAGCGAAAGCGCTGGCCGATGCCGGTCATATATGACGAGGAAGTACTTTATTCACATAATTATATTAGTTATAAATAGATAAATACTAATTATAGTTTAAGCTGATAAATACAGATACCATTTAACTTTGTAAGCTAACATAAGGGTAATTCTACCGTACGGATTAAAAAAATAAATAAAAAGAAAATCAACTTTTACGCATATTGAAGTAGATTTTTAACTTTTACATAATGATGGGAACATTAAATAAAAAAATCAGAGATATAGTAGAATTATTTTAGGAAAAAATATGAACTTTTTGTTTTATTAAATAGACACGAGTGACTATGAAGTCGACATGGGTGATACAATCCATGTTTTTATCATAAAATAATCATTTAAGGTTCTCAACTTTATTCTATAATATTATTCTCATTACATATAAACCATAATATGTTTTTGTCTATTGAAATTATATATTGAAAAAAGTTTAAAAAATATATTAAAAATTTCGACAAAAGTGTCTTCACAAATGTCGAAATTTTTTGATGGTGGAAATTTAGGTTTTATTAGGTGACCACAAAATAAATATGAATCAAGGTCATCGGAATCATATTAAATGAAAATAATACATTATTTGGGACTATTATTCCAAATATTTTATTTTTATTTAGATCAATAATCTCAGAATCGCTTTTTTCATCCTTGTCTTTTCCTTAGCACATTTTGTAATAAGTTTGATTTGATAATCGTAAACCTTTAATGGTCTAAAATAATCTGCATTAATCCTGGTGCCTCCTTTTTTTTAAAAACTTTTTTTTTTAAAAGTATTTTCCATAATTACTGTATTGTTTTTGTCAAATTTCTTATTCTAGCATTAATTTACTCATTTTTAATATTTATTACTTAAACCGTGTATTTCGTGTGCTTTAACTTCGTCTTTACCCCTATTTTGGTAAAAACCCTAAACCTAGGTAAAAAGATCGGTACATTATATAGTATAATTAACAGAAATTTCACAACACACTACAAGCTACAGTCACTTGTGTCGATCAAATAAAATCACAAGTGTCGACAAGACATATAATAACGCCTGCATCGCATGTTTGATACATCTGTTAACTTTTTTGACATATTTATCTCGGTAAACAATTATATTAGTGAATGCAATAAGCAATAGAAAAAAAAATACACAGTTAATAGATATCTGACCAAAGTCCTAGAAGCATCTGTCACCTCGTGTCGAACAAAATCACAATTGTCGAACAATTTTTCATCACGCGTGACATCGACATTAGTGAGAACATCGACAAAATACGCCATATCAGCTTCAATATGATGTTAAACTTGTGCATGTTTTAAAAATGTGCTAAGTACTCTCATACTCACTAAGTCAAGTAACAAAAATTGTAATTGAATGATCCATTTATTTTTTATAGCCTCCTCATTTGTGACAGGTCAACTTTGACACAGGTGTAGAACGTATATTGAATTTTGAATTACAAAAAAACTATTCATTCCCCACGAAAATTTTAGACTTGGCAATGACAGGTGTGGTTTAGAGTTGCCATTAATAAAAAAATATGTTCACAGAGTAAAATATTTACCTTCATAAAATCGTGATTTATGAACGTCGACATTTGTGACTATTTTTTTATAACGGTTGTAGAATGGTCTGTATTTTTTTAATTAATTGTTGGAAAAATATAATATTTAACTATGAATAAGTAAAAGTATTGTAATTTATTTTATTATGTGAAATATAATCCTATCTCTACACAATATGTTTTTATAGCTGCTCAAACCGTGCTACCACGCTCGCGAACAATCGACACGACGTGACAAATCACATAGTGTCGATATGGTTTTTTCAATAAATAATGAAAATTTTCATTATATTTTATGGAGAACACATAGAACACGATCCCGGCTTGATTGTGATAGTACATTATTAACGTCTAGGTATTATATTTTAAGAGTTATTTCACGCGAACATAAAAATCGATGTTTGGTAGAATGACCCATAACTTTGTAATCTTTTACTCGAAAAACAGCCGACCATCCTTGTGTAGGATAATATTTGTTTTGTTCCAAATGATCTTTTTTCCAAGACATGTTCAGTAGTGAACTAGTTTCATTTCACCCCATAATTAAATCACTCAAGGTATTTTGATAAAAGAAAAAATATTTAAAGGTAGCTTTATTTACATTACTTTAGAAGCTAGTTTATCAACGCGTGTGTAAATTGTAGGATCATGATTAAATTCTCAACAATGGAGCTTCTCCGTTTAGAAACAAGGTCTTGAGAAGTCCTGTTACTCTAAGTTTTTTATCCAAGCGATGCCAAGATTGCTGGCAGGATGCCTTGGTTTTATAAAAAACCACCTGCAAGAACTTTAGTTTTATTTTCAAGAAAAGTAAAGTATGTCAGTGTGAGATAGTACTGTTTGCTGATGATACTTCACTTATATTTAAGTTGAAGCGACAAGAAGTCAATTTTGACAATGCAAACAGTACTCTTTCCATAGTTGCTAATTGGTTCACTGTAAATAATTTAGCTCTTAACTCCAAGAAAACAAAATGTATTAAATTCACTTTGCCTAATGTAAGACAAGTAGAGACATATTTGACATTGAATAACGATAAGCTAGAGTTAGTAAATGAAACGGTATTCCTGGGTATTACAATTGACTCAAAGTTGCAATGGGGACCCCATATTGAGAGGATAGCCGGTAGATTGAGTTCTGCAGCTTATGCGGTTAGAACCATTAGACAGTTAACAGATGTAGATACAGCCAGGCTTGTGTATTTTAGTTATTTTCATAGTGTTATGTCTTACGGAATTCTATTGTGGGGACGAGCGGCTGACATTAATCAAATCTTTGTTCTGCAAAAACGAGCAATTCGAGCCATATATGTATTAGGGTCTAGAATTTCATTAAGAGATACGTTTAAGGAAATAGGTATACTCACTGTTCCATGCCAATATATCTATGAAAATATTATGTATGTTCGTAAAAACTTAAATTCATTTAGTAAAGTAGGAGCCACTCACGGTATTGAGACCAGAAACAAAAATAGGTTGCTTTTCCCCACACTCAGACTTTCGAAAACAAACACATCATTCATGGGGAACTGTATACGTTTTTATAATAAATTATCAAATGAAGCAATAAACCTTACTGAGCAAAAATTTAAGAATTATGTTAAAGCTACATTATGTAGTAAAGCTTACTATAGTATAAATGATTATTTAAACGACAAAAACGCGTGGTCTTGTCCACCTCAGCTAAGGCTATTGAAAAAATCAAATGGATATAGGTACTTAAGTAAAATTGTAGGTACTAGATATAAGTAAAAATTGTAATATATTATAAGGAAAAAGTTGAAAAGATGCTCGAGGAGTTTCTTTCGCCATTTCTTTCCTTCTCAATGACGGGGCCTTTGTGAAATGGTGGTAGATGACTATCGACAAATAATTGTAAAATTTTACGTCGATTAAACCATTTGAATTTGAATTAGACCGTCTACAGCATTGGTACTCAACCATTTTTATACAAGGGCCACAAACACATTTAGGTCATGGTATCGCGGGCCGCAAGCAATTTTTTTTTTAAACTATTATATCGCTATGTAAACTATCGAATAAAAATATAACAAAACACATGCATATACTACTCTGTGTAAAAAGTATCGGGGATCAATAAAACAAAAAAATATTGTTATTCATGCAAGTTTCTTTTAACACCTTCAAAGTATGCTCCTTCAGAAACGATACACATACGTCAACGAATTATCCATCAAATAAATCATTTTTAAAACGCTGTTTCCAAAGTTGTGTATAGTACTCGCGGCGAATTTTCCTTTTTGCCTTCTATCGATTGTTATTAGTTAAAGCTTAAATTCATGTTGACTGTTTTCTTTGACTATCGTGGTGTTGTGCACTCGGAATTCATCCAGAAAGTCAAACGAAAATAATATTATGTAGAATTTAATACAGCAAATTCGACGAAGAAGGCCAGATTTGTGGAAAATTTCGAGAAAAGATTTTGCACCACGATATCGGGCTTTTTGCACAAGGATCATTTGTGAATGAATTTCTGAGCAAACACTCAACAAATACCATCGAGCATCCACCATATTAACCACATATATCAGCTCACGGCTCTAGCTTCTTTTTTTTCCTAAACTCAAATTATTACTTCGAGGCACTGTTTTCAATCGATAGAAGACAATAAGGAAAAATCGCCGCGAGTACTAAACACAACTCTGGAAACAGCGTTTAAAAAAATGTTGTGATGATTGGATAATTCGTTGGCGTATATGTCTCGTTTCTGAAGGAGCAAACTTTATAGGTGATAAAATAAATTTGGATGAATAACAAACATTTTTTGTTTTATGGATATACTTAATCCCGATCTTTTTTACACAGAATGTATATTCTCTATTATCTCTCATGGCACGCGGGCAACTGATAAAAGCCCGGCGGGCCACATGCGGCCCGCGGGCCGCAGTTTGAGTATAGCTGGTCTACAGTATCTTAACCACATACTGCGTGCTACAGAATTGAGCAAACGGACTCAAAGACATTTTTAATTAAAATAAAAGTTTTACAATGTTTAATTACCTGAATAATAACTATTTGTCACACTATGCCTTATCTGTGTGCAAGCGCGTTAATGTAAAAATAATCTTTGTCATCTTTCTGCGTAGGAGCGGCAACTACACGGCATTCCCGCAACTCATCACCTTGCTCCACTTTTACTCTTATGAAAATAACACCTTTCAGTGTTTTATGAGTAAGTCTATTAAAAATTGTAGTTATTAAATAAGTTTTCCAATTAAGTCATAGTTACTCGTAATCATAACGCTGCCACTGAACATATAGTTCATCTTACCACAGGCACTTCTATTTAAACGACACCAACAATAACAACTGAACTATACGACGCATCTATTCAAGCAGCCCACTTATACATACCTATAGCTACTAAACAGTCTAAACACAAGCACGTCAGCAGCACATAATTAGTAGAAGGATGGCTGCGCAGGAGTGGTTTGTTGCATGTCGACTGTTTCCGCGCCGCATTGTGCCTGTTATCTGAGATATGTGTCACTGTTACGAAGACGAACCACATCCGACGGTGGCGGCGGTGTGGAGCGGAGCGGAGCGGTGCGCCGCCCATTGAGTTAAAGGAATTACTTGCGGTCTCTATTGTTGTCTCTGTGTGTCTAGTCTATGGTTAATTTAATCTAAGGTCATAGAATTATATGATTATACAGATTGAATTGCTATAAAACTATGATTTTATATGCACGTAAATTGAAATAAACTTTAAACTCTACCAAAAACACTAACTCCAATTATAACCTACATCCGAAAGCAGAAAAATCGGCCTAAATAATTACAGACGCCGAATGATAGTAATGTGCGAACAAATTATGGGGTACTTATGGCTTGAGTGACAAGAAAACGGTCTTGCAAATTACAGACACATCGAGCTCAATCACAATTAGCAACATGCACGAACACCGATAATAGTCATCAAGTGAACTGCTCTCTTTGTTGCAAACAATTTGCACATCTCTACTCGCCATGGTGAGTTATTCACTATATTGGTCGACTCTTGTTGCGGTTTAGTGATTTTACAACGAGCCAATACACAGTTGATGTGTGAGTGTGACTACTGACTGCTTTGAATACAGGAGACATAGTCATTTCCAATTATTAGCTTTTTTCAATATCATCGTTTAATAGTCACTGTTAAAAGTGTAGGTAAACTATAACGAATGTCTAATCCTCCTTGAAGGGTTAATCAAGTATTTACTCTGTAATCAATAAGAACCGTTACTCGATTTTCCGGCGATCAATCTTCTTTCCACTGAAGCAAATCTAAGTATAACTTGTAGCGATCGTATACTTTCACAGGGACTCCAAACTAACCCAGATCCATTTTCAAAACCGTCACAAACGGTCATAAAGGCAATACTCGTAACTTTCTAAATTGTCTTTTTTGAAATAGTTTTTCTTTAGTCAGTGTGGAACGTGCACAGTCACCGTGGTCGCGTGGTGTATCCCGGCACACTGCCTCACTTACTGACGCGATCTGCATCTTAACTTATTCGACAACTATTAACATTTACTCGGTATGTATACACGCGTCATTACTGTGAATGACTTGGACGAGACCCCAACTAGAAAGCGAGTCGCGAGCGAGTCGCAGCCACTAACTAAATAAACGACCGTCAACCGCATGTCCAACAATTTGTATTCGCATTAGTCAACAAAAATAAAAACACGCGCCTTTATCAACTTGAGCTTGACCCATTAGCCGACATTTACACAAAATGTAAGAACAATTACTTATTTATTCGCTTCACATTCACAGATAATTTGGAATTCAAACGGTAACTCGTTGGAGTTAACAAAAAATCGATTGATGTGGATGCGGTAGAGAATGAAATTACCTAACTGTTTGCTTCTTCATTTTGGAAAAGTTAACTTCATCTTGACTACAGCCCACTTTAGGTTTCTGTGAGAACATGCGTTACTTAGCCCTTTTACATATATATATATATTTATTTATTTTATTTTATTTTATTTTATTTTGGCTTCAAACAGTCATATGGAAACAAAATATACATGCTATCTTAAATCTAAACTTATAGACTTGGAGGGCCGAAAAGTTAAACATAAAGTAAATAACAGGAGAAAACTTCATTAACTAGTTATAGTAACATTGCAAAATTTTTAATTCATTGTGTGTAAGTTACAATTTTAGTAGGTGTGTAAACTGCGAAAATCATTGACAAAATTCAAGGGAAAAAGAAAGAAGGAAAAAAAAAAAAGTATATATCATAGGTTAGGTATACAATTCAAGGAGTGTCCAACATCAACATTTTAAATCATAGTGTTTAAGTATTTTTCTTTTAAATGAATCTGTACTGTCATTAAAAGGGTCAACATCAGTGGAAGATAATTCAGCATTATACATATTTAGGGTTCGGTACATAAAGCTGTTACGTGTGTAATTTTTGTTATAGTTTGGAAGTACAAATAACTTGTTTCTATTAGGAAGAGAACGAAGTGACCGTAAGAGGCCCTGGGAACGTACAATAAAGGGAATCCTACACAACAAAGAAGGGCAAACTATTTTATTATTTAAAATTTTGTGCATGAAAATAAGATCCATCACTTTTCGTCGTAAACTAAGTGCTGTAAGATTAAAGTGTTTAAGTCTCATATCATAGGATGAACTGTCAAAATTAAATTTAAATGATAGGTTTTTAAGAAATATCTTTTGTACTTTTTCTATGCGTTTGATGTGAATTTCATAAGAAGGGGACCATACTACGGAAGCAAAATCCAAGATTGATCTGATAAAGGAGTAATATAATACTTTTATAGTAGACACACTTCTGAAAGGCTTAGATATTCTATTAATAAAACCTAAGCCTCTGAATGCCCTTTTAACGATATTGTCTATGTGTGTGTTGTATGTTAATTGACTATCCATCATTATTCCTAAATCCCGAATAGTTGTGACCCTAGGAAGTTCCACATTTTGCAGATTATAAGAAAATCGTATAGGTTTTGTTTTACGGGTGTAGGTAATGATGGAGCATTTGTCAGCATTCAGAAACAGTTGGTTCGACTGGCAGTATTGTGTAAGAGCACTCAGATCACGCTGCAATTGCAGACAGTCAGTAACTTTTTTAACTATCTTGAAGATTTTTGTATCATCTGCATAAAGTAGATGATCTGAATGCACCAGAACCTCTCCAATATCATTGATATACAATGTAAACAGTAAAGGTCCTAAATGAGATCCTTGTGGGATACCAGATGGAATGGTAAGAAAACTAGACTCGAAACCCTTGATCAATACAGCCTGACTACGATTACGGATGTAGGATTCAATCCATCGCAACAAGGCTCCATGAATTCCAAGTTTTAGTAGCTTCTGAAGAATTATATTATGGTTTATTTTATCAAATGCCTTCGAGAAGTCAGTGTAAATTACATCAATTTGTAAATTTTTATTCATAGCTTCAAGAAGGTATTCGCTAAAACTTACCATGTTAGTTTCAACGCTACGTGACTTAATAAATCCATGTTGTGCCTCGGCTACCTGGTTTTTGACGCAGTATGCTATTTGATTAGTTACTATTTTTTCTAAAACTTTACCGAAAATACTTAATTTTGATATAGGCCTATATTCTGTTAATATGTCGATTTTACTATTTTTTGGAATAGGTGTGATGATAGCCTTTTTCCAAATGTTAGGAAAAACTCCAGATTTAAGAGA
The DNA here is from genome assembly GCF_932276165.1 of Plutella xylostella. Taxonomy (NCBI): domain Eukaryota; kingdom Metazoa; phylum Arthropoda; class Insecta; order Lepidoptera; family Plutellidae; genus Plutella; species Plutella xylostella. The sequence goes on along the minus strand of NC_064009.1, from coordinate 4,699,620 downwards.
GAAACGATAGATGAGCGTTAGGGGAATAACCAGTTCTTTAGCGCACTTTGATATAAGGATAGGATGAACACCATCTGATCCCGCACCCTTATTAACTCGTACCCGACTAAATTCTGTAAGTACAGTGTTTTCATCTAAATTGATAAAGTTTATATCAATGCACGATTTATCTTGGCAATCTTGGCTACCACCATTAGCGAATGTACTCTGGGAAACGTAGTCGTCAGATACAAAAACTGAGTTAAAATAGTTATTAAAGGCGTTACATATTTCCTCACCGCCTGATATTACACGACCCTGGTAGTGCAATTTGTCTGGAATTTTATTAACACCTCTCTTTGACTTAACAAATGTCCAAAAATGCTTAGGGTCGCTTTTAATGTATTCTTCACTTTTATTTATGTAATACCTAAAACACTCTTGTTCCATTTTTTTAAGTCTAGTACGGAGCAAGGAGAAAGTTTGATAATCAGATAAATTGCCATATATCTTCCATTTTTTGTGGTATTTTCGTTTTTCGTTTCTAAGTTTGATTAAGGGCAGAGTATACCAAGGGGGCGCTTTGTCACTAAGGTATGAGTGTGAAATTGGAACATATTTATCTATTAATTGGTTCAAAAAATTGTAAAAATACTCAGTCAACTGATTGACATCAGTAAGCGGTCTAAAAGCCGCCTCCCAGTCAACTGACAATAATTCAGTACGCATTAATTCAAAGTTAGCTTTAAAAAACAATTTACGTGGAACTTTATTTTGTACAAGTGTCGGCATAGGACTCACCCTAATACTGATATCTAAAGATTTATGATGGGCATCCTCAGAGGTAAGTGGACATTCACAGGCACTAACGTCACATTCCCTACTACAAAAAATTAAATCCAGTAAGCGATTATTAATATTATACTCAAGGTTGTGTTGTAAAAGAGATGTGTAGCTCATGAAATCAGCTGTTAAACTAGATAAGTTATCGTTTGTTGCGTGAATTTGCAAACAGTTGCTATCATTGTCATAAAACCATTCAGCCCTAGTAACGTTAAAGTCACCCATTATCAAAAATATATCATCAGGGTGAGAAATAATCAAATTAGTAGCCCTATCATAAAAAGAAGACAGCATGGACTCGTGATTGTTACTATGCGGTATGTACGTACAGCCTATGTGTAATTGGGAAGACGCGTTACCTGATTTAGAAACAATAGGTATAGTTATCCATGCCTCGTCCGCGGGCGGCGGCGCGCACCACTCTCGGCGCGCGACGGGGCTCAGCGCGCGGCGCACCGCCACGAGGACGCCGCCGCCTCGATCTTGTCCAGTTACCGCCGCATTCCGATCGCTACGAAATACTACGAAACGATTGTCAAAATACTCGCTGCTATAAAAGCTATCATTTAGCCAAGACTCACAAATGCAGATTACGTCGTAACTACATGTAGAAACAGCTGAGAAAAAATTTAAAGATTTTGTCCTAAGACCTCTTACGTTCTGATAATAAATTAATAGATTATTGTTAGTACACATCATAAAAATAAAAGACATATTCACCGTAACTAACGACAAAGCTATTTATATAGGGATAATATACCATATTTATATGACCGAAAGGTTTATTTTCGCACACTATGCTTATCAGTTTTAATGACAGAACAGAATGAGTAGTTAAGTAACAAAAAAATACAATATAAAGGTTGTAACACACCGAGTAAACACAAATAAAGAGTCATACTATTTTAGCTAGATCTTCCTCGGATAAAATGGGAAAGGGCTTCGAAATATCAGTTTTTCGTAGGAAAATTTTGCAGTCTCGCGTGTAAATATATTTGTAACCGATTTCTTTTCCAAGGCGACGCGCACGACCATGAAGCATCTTGTTGTGGGGGGTCAAATGCTCGTTGACGAAAATTGGCTTGGATGCTCCATCAATACCAACGTCAGCTGTAGTCAGGCCCCGGCGCACACGGACGGCAGCTAACATTTCATTTCTCCGCTGGCGTTGGGTGAATCTAACTATGATGTTCGGTATCAGTGTGCTTGTCGCCTTATTGGGGTCGTTGTTGTTAACCGATGCATACCTACGAACGCGATGAATGAAATCAATGTCCGTATCTCTCAGTGTGTACCCAACCTTAACTGCGATGTTATGTAGAATTGTTTGTAGATTTTCTCCTTTTAGCTGAGGCACACCGGATATCTCGAGATTATTCATGCGCGATTGTTGATCCTTAATGCGCAGTTGCTGGGTCAGCTCCTCGACAGTGGCGGATGAGTCAGTCAGCTTTGCTTCAATAGAACTGACCCTGGAGTTGGTTTCGTCGTTACGTTTCTTAATATCCAGCATTTCGGATGTTAACTTACGATGGTCCTCCAACAGGAGCTTGTTTGTAGCCTGAATATCCCCTAAATGGCTTTTTATCGTAGTAAAATCAACAGCCAACTTTTCGAAGTCATCAAACCTCAAACTTTGTTGTTTCAACAGTGAAGTTATTGCCTTAAGTTCTTGTTTTAAATCGACTTCATCATCCATGTTTTCCTCAAGCCGCAGCCGTTTGTTGACACGAAGCGAGGTGTTCCCGGGGTGATCAGTAAGCGCCGATAAATCCGGAGTCGAGGATGTTTTAGTTGGAGTACGAATGGGATTCATTTTGCCGGTGGAGGGTAGAATAAGCTAACAACAATCAGCACTAAGCGCGAAAAAGTCACATAAGCAATATGTTCATATGCAAAAATATACTTTCACAGCACACAATAAGGTTGATTTCGCAATGCGTACTAATTAGCAAGTCGACTACACGTCTACGCTTAACAACGTCTCCCGACTAACTATATAATATATAATAATACTAGTTGTTCCCGCGAGCTTCGCTTCGCCTTAAAAAGTTTTCTCGTGGGAAATCCGGGATAAAAAGTAGCCTATGTTCTTTCTCAGGGTCTAGACCATATGTATACCAAATTTCATTCAAATCCGTTCAGTAGTTTTGGCGTGAAAGAGTAACAGACAGACAGACAGACAGACAGACAGACACAATTTTTTTCGCATTTATAATATTAGTTAGGATTATGAGCTTAAATTCAGAGTTCATAAAATATAATGTACCTAGGTATATTTAACAAGCAAGTGCCTATATTTTATCTACTATATAAGTATGAATAGGCACTCATAATGTGTTTTCTATGGTGATCCGGTCATTTTGATGTCGAGACTCTTGCGTGACATAGTAAGGACTTAAGGAAATCAATAAGGCAATTCTTTTGTTTCAGATGAATGGCAGCGATGACATTGCGGAACAACACAACATAAGCAACAATGGACGCGAGCAATTTCAGCTCTTCATATTGCTCCATGTGGGACAAAGAAATGTGCCTAATTCTATGGGCAAATAATTTAGCAAATGTATGTTATTGTCTCGATACAATAAACAATGTGGCAAGTTGTAATGTGATTGCGGCTATCGTGTAAGTGGTTTTTGACAAAGACATCGTCTCACTGAGCCATCGCACTTGAATATTCAAGAGGGATAATTACCATGTCCATTGTGACTTATTTAGGTATAAAACAATGGAAAGTTTCTCTTGAGTTTTCTTCTTAAAAGCGTTGTTGGCAATAGCAGAGAGAAATCGCCGTAGGTACAGTTACATTTAGGGAATTCAGTATTCTATACCCTCTTTACCTTTGTATATACAGAATTGTTGTACCTATATGAGCATGCAACCTGCATGTTGGTAGCATACCTACGATGTTATATATAAGGTCACCAACCAATGAGCAGTCACTAATAAACTAGCTAACACCGTATTCAGTTGTTTCCTTTCCTTCCTATATACGGACATACCAAGAATACATATCATTAAAGCACAAAAATACATAAGTCTCTCTAATTTAAACTCTTTCAAATGAAAATAAAACATCTATTTTTTTAAATAACTACTTTTTAAGTGCTAAAGCAAGCGTAGGCAGTCTATAGGAAACTCATCCATTAAGCGTATACCACATGCACTTCCGCAATGATAGTGTGTAATGCGCATGCGCGGGCAGGTAGGAAGCGAGGCGCGGAGTAGCGGCCCTAACTGTGAGCCGACCGAAGTACTAGTGTCCAGGGGGCCACTCTCTAACTGCCAGTTTCTATAACTCTATCTATCCATAACTGATAGTTACTTTCATACGATTTCGACATAATCCAAAGTAACAATCTGTGAAAATCGTATGAAAGTAAGTACCAGTTATAGATATATAGAGTTATAGAAACTGGCAGTAACACGGATAACTAAGATTCGGATCGAGCCACGACTCTAGCCGAACGTCCACTGCCGGCTAAACTAAGTTAGTTCGCATAGTTGGGCCAGTTATTCATACATAGCGCATAGTTTGCGGTGGACGCACATGTATGAAAAACTGGCTCAACTATGACAACTAGCTTAGTTTATGGCAGCGGACGTTCGGCTTAAATCTCGTATTATACGTGCCGATTGCACGACAGCTTTCGTTCGTTAGTTTTTCGTCAGTATAGAGTAACCCTCCTATTCGGACCTTCTCATTACGGCGCCGGTCATCAATTACATACACACAGAGTGTGGTTTAAAGTGTACAATCATACATTATCAGTGGAGTCCACTGTTGGTTACGGGTCAAATGCCGCGGCTGTTGGGATTTGACCAATAGGCAGACCGGAGGTTTCGGGAAGTAAGTAATGTGGATGTTTTGTTATGGGATAACTAAGTTGCTATTGGATTTGGTAATGTTTCATTTATACATAGAGCCTTTAGCCCAATTGTGTACAATTTATCATAAGTACTTTTTATATGTTTTTATACGTATATTTAGAGTTAATCATCACACATTTTGGTAACACGTGCTTAGTTTAGTCCCGTTTCGAACCGGCACCGAGGCAGGTGGTTCTAATGGGGCTCCATCAATGAAACCGCAGGAGTCACGGCTGATGAGGAGCAGCTATGCACCTCGGCAGCTCGCGGCTTCACGCTCTACTTGTGGGGAGGCTGGGGGGGGGTAAGACTACTTGCGGGGAGGCGGGGGGGGTAAGTCTATTTGCCGGTGAAGGAGGCGGGGGAAGGGGGGTGCACGTATTCCATTCGTTTCCAACGGTCGGTGGGCCGCTTCTGTCTTGTACTCATTGGTTTGTCACGTGAAAGATGAAGTGAAAGAGATGTTTGGAATGTGCTTTATGATTCATTAGGTTCAAACACCTAATGAATCCGAAAGTTCGGTTTGTTTTGTCTCTGTATTAATATTATGCTTCTTATGTAAGTGGTATCACATGTTTATAAAAAATAAACTTATTATTTTTGTAGTTATATTTTTAAGCTACATCTTTCTGTATCCATGTAATCAGTAAATTATCACCTTTATTTATTGTTAAAATACCTGCTATAGGTAAATAAAACAAGAGAGGGGTCAACGGGGCAGTCCGGAGCGGGCTCGGCTGCGCCGGCGCAGACGTCTGTCGCTTTTATTTCTCAGCCGGTTGGGCACGAAAACTGCTCGAATTATCACTTTCCCTCGGCGAACGCGTAATATCGTGTTACCAAGTATTTTTGGCAAAACATCTCTTGTAATAACATGTAATATCTATCTTGTTAAATAATGAATGTTTAGGTATATCTATTGGTTTGTGTTTCTTCGAATGGGTAGATTGTTAAGTATGATACTTATTTAGGATTTTCTTTCCACCCTGAAAATTTAGCCGCTGTTTGTTTTGTGTTTGCTTATGTTTAAATGTTTATGATAAAATATAAGCTTCATAACAATGGTAAGTACTCTTTTCCTACTGTTTAATCTCTACTACTAACTAAACCGACACCATGAGGAAACATTTGTGTAGTTTTACGTCTGAGAACTATTTTGTTTTATCAACCTCAGTTACAACTTCCGTATAATGTAATTTGTCTAAGTATATAAGTACTTAGTTATATAGTGGAATAAAAAGCTGGAAGAAGCGAGTACATTTAATAACATGCCTATAGCGAGACAAAAAACTAACAAAATCAACATAAAACGGAAAAATTATCGACGCATCAAAGAAATGATTCCTAGAAAGCTGCGCGTCTGAGTCGTCTGTTTGTTTTGTTGAGTCTAACAGACGCGGACGTTAATTGTACTCAGGGCAGACGCATGAGATTGTACTCATTGTCTCTGTCATATGAAAAACACTAGTATTAATTAGCTTTACAACTTTGACACCAGTTAATGGAGTTGCGGTTACAAAAGTGTATTTACTATTTAAGAATTTTTGAACACAACGCAACTATTAGGCACCCGGAAGGAAATTTGGAAGAAAGTTCAGTATCAACTATGGATGAAAATGCCGTTATAATTCAGTAACTACTATAGTTTTTGCTATTTATGATTACAAGCTAAAATCGAAGTTAATTAAAAAATTTTACTTACGTAGGTACATCATATGACACAGTAACCTAAACAAAAAGCAAGTCACACAACTCATAAAACTGTGCTTCTAATATTTAAAAATATTTTCTCTTAATTTTTCATACTAACGAACTCTCCGTGGTAGCGTATTGAATGCATTAACATTCAAGCAATTTAAATACATTAGTGCGTACAAGTTCATTGGTTCTGAGACGCAGGCAAATCGTGAGAATGGTTTTCTAAACTCCACGACTGTGCATGACTGTACCAAGCGTCAGTACACTGAGGTAAACAATGTCTAGCAGGCGAGATGCTTCAGTAAAAAGCGCCCCACATCACATGGCATTTCTTGTGTAACTTGGCCAATGTCGTTAACCTCCTCGTGTCAAGTCGCAGCCACTTTTCTATGCGACTTGACATGGGTTTAATTAATAATTATGACTCTGTTATAACTTAATGCTGTTTAATTTTTGCTCTAGTTTTGATAAAAATGTCATGGTTTTTTTTACAAGACTATTATAATTATAAAACTACCAGTTTTTATTTGGCTAATAAATTTGGAACTAGACAATCAATGTAAACTTTCATGGAAATAGGAACCGTCTAGAATCGCAAAGAGAATGTTTTCAGAATGATTGAAACCGTGACAGATTATGTCGAAGCGTGGAATCGATGCTTTGCTTTCATCTCGGTGTTTTGCCGCCGCGTAACGCGATTAGTTGGACGATTTGTTGGTTTCAGCGGCGTCCGGGCGGAACCACTGTCTAGATACAGATATAACTAGCTTTCCTTTCCCGACACCGATCTGAATCACAATTCACAAGGAAGTCGTCTTTATTACTTCTCCAGCTGACAGCTATCTCTTTCTTTATAGTTGTCGCTGTCTTTTATTTCCATTTTTACCGATGTGCAGAATAATTTCATTTAACATAGGCCTAGTCACACTTTACAGCGATAAGTATAGTCATGTTAAGAATAAAGTCTCTTTTGAAGTAGAGTCTTGCCAATCCACACCAGTTAAGTAAGTAGAACAGTCCTTAAGACTTTACAAATTGCCCGGTTAAGAAACCATTTATTTTTCTAAGCCTATCCACTAAGCTGCTCGTTAACATTCACTCACTAAAGAGTCCGAGTGTGTGGTCACAAACTCCTTTCATGGACCAACCCGTTTGATTACGAAACGACAGCAATCCAAACTACAAAAAAACAACGTGAATACTGCATCTCTAATTTCACTTATTTGCATATTAGGCCTGTGGAAATACGCGGCTATTAGTGGGATAGGGTGTAATTAAATGGTGTATTGTTTAGTATGTAAGATTGGCTCACCTCTTGGGTACGGAGAGCCGCCGCTGCCGGAACAGGTGCTCCATTGTTAGGGCTCCGCTGGACGCGCCGAGACACTGATCAACTTTCACTCGATCTCTTTACGCGATCCGACACTGTCACGTATTGCACAATCCGACCACTTGATCTAAATATTCGCGGCAACAGGACTACCGTTCATTGACCTGAATTCATATTTAACGTTAAATCTCTCGGTTATTGGACTCAGTTTAAAGTAAATATTATGCAGATCGACTGATAAGAGACTTGATTCATTAATTGGTGCGACGACGATGAAAACAATCTCAATTAAAATGAAAGCATATTATTCAATTAATCCTATACTTTGCTCGCACTAAAAGTAAAACGTGAGCCGAAATTAAGCTACATAAAACAAAAAGAATTGTACAATTAGGCTCTTAAACCTTTAAAAAAAGTTGAATGTGACTGTTGTAATTTGGCAATTGGTTCGTCCGGAGAAAGTGAGCGTCTGTGATGATGCGAGCGGTCGCCGGTGCTGGTATCAAGCACACTTGGCCGGGGTATAGCACGCACTGCGAATTATAAATCAGGTACAGGTGTAATGCATGATAAACAAATGGTATCCATAGAATTTAAATTGCCATGTCAATAGGTTAAAATATGTGAATACATAGTGCTGAAGTTGTGAAAATGGGAAAAAGATCATGATTTTTTTTCGAATTTCATAATGTCTCCACACTCTAATTAATTTATAATAATTATTTCAATACACTTTCTATTCAATTTCGACTTTATTATTATGACTTATAAGAAGGTATTTCTATAATTCTTACTATATTGTATTAGTTTATGAGTTATAATATTTTTCAAAGGTATTAAAATGACTTTTCTCTACAACTGGAACTAGCTCACCGACTGAAGTCATGAATCCTGAGTCTGAGCTTTTTTTATCTGGTGACTACGTTTTTGCTTCCCTCTAGGAGGCACGGAGGCCACAAACATAAAGACGCCGCCGCGGGCTCCATACATAAATTGAAACACGCCGTGATTTAATAGTGTAATGCCCAGTTTCTCACTTGAGAATTGCTAGTTAAACTCAACTTAAGTTTGAATGCAGCGATATCATTGGCTGAGTTATAGCTGAGCAAGATATAAGTTCACGCCTGTACCTACTGTTTTTTTTTCATACTTGGCATAAAGGGTAATCTATAAATAATTTAAATAAATTCAGATAAAAAGACACACTAACATTATTTAACTTTTATTCCAAGTATGAAAAAATGCATTTTAGTTATTAATTCTCGAGTGTGAAACGGTGCCTAAATGTATAAAGCGTCCGTCTTACGTGCGATTTACACCAACATCGATAAATTATAATACAACCTCGTCATAATAATTACAACTGTCAAATATACGTGTAATATAATAAATTAACTTTCACTATTACACAGCTAGTAAATTTTCCTACCTGTTATTCATTTGTTTTTAGCAAGTGCAGTTAGAGATACCTACCTACATCATTATGTCTATTAATTTATGCCTTATTGCCTTGTGCCGTTTGTGCCTTATGTTATACTAAAGTAAGTAAGTAAATAAGGAGTATATATATTATTATATTTTAAAAAATGAACAGTTTTTTTTTATTTTAGCAAAGGTTTCGGTGTTGGACATTGACTGAAAGGTTGTGTTGAGAAAACTATTCATGTTATAATTGTAAGTAGGTACATTAATGTTTGTTTTTATTTAATTAGGTCTACTTAGCTAACCTAAAACCTAGGTATATGTCTATTATTAGTCCGTTCTATGATAGTTAAAAATATAAAATGGCTAGCTAGACTTTTTTTGCAAAGCCGGAAGTGAATTAATTTATGGCAGGATATAAATTTTGAATTAATTATTAGGAATCAACATTTAAATTAAAATATTTGCAGTAAGTATTAACTTTATTAGTATTGTAAATTAGATCAAGATTAGATCCTCCTTTTTCAGATTTCTTTATTAAATGTATTTTTAAAATCATGTTGTACGTTAACTGAAACTTTCAATATTTTTACTATTGTTTATCGTTGTCGCACCATACGGCAAGGTCCTATAAATGCTAAGATTATTTTCATAAGTAAGTACTAAGTTCTACCTAGCTATAATAAAGTATAAACTATTATGTTCAACTCGTTTAATCTTTCTTCCCAACTTTCCGCACATACTTAATACATTGCAAACTTTTCTAACTCTGACTAACTTCTGCCTGATAATCGTTACAATTTTTATGGACAGACATAATATAAGTTTTACACAATATAATTTTATATATTACAGGACTGCAGTAAAAGACATATCCATGTAGTCCCTCTGACTCTCTAGATCGCCCTTAGACAGGTAGCTGGTAGTGGCATAAGGCTGAAGACAGAGTGGAAGAGGCCAATGCCATGTGCAGTGGTAAACGATTATAGGCTGATGATGATGATAAAACTATTTTTTAATTTGTAGCTAGGTGCTTATCTTTAATTTAATGTGAACTACCATAAAATCTATATAATTTATCATAACAACAATACCATTCAACATAAAATCCAACTCTTTCCATACAAAACAACGACAGCAAATCACTGAAAAGTCCAATAACCGAGATGTAAAACGTTCACTTGTTTTCCCGCGCGGCGATCGCAAAATTCTTTTACGCTCGTAGCGAGACAGACGAGGGGGTACGAGCGTCGTGCGTCGCGCGCGCCGGCCTCCGATGCACTGCGGACTGCCACAGAGTACCTCGCTCACTGAACGGACCCTTCCACCGTCTCCGCGCTTTGCTGGTTCGACCTGCACAAATAGAGAATCAATCTTTCCGTAACACTAGAACTTTCATGGAGCTGAACTTTTGAAACTGGACCCGGTGGTAACTGGGTGCAGGCTACATGCTCTAGATGCGAGCGGAAGTCGCGAGAATTTCTAGATGTATTTCTATTTTCTCATGCGACCTGAATTGGCTGAATTTGAACTTAGTAGTTACTAATCATTGACTTATATATAAGTATATATACTACATGGTACTTACTAATGGTTTTTAAGGCCATCTAGGTACGTCGGTAGGCCATTTAGTTGTCATAATAAGTCATTTTCAGTAATACTCATGTTACTGTAGGACTCAATGGGAAATGCATCTATAGACTAGGCTTGCAAGCCAAAAGGCAGACGTTTGTTACTGTGAGTTGCCTTTGTTCTATGAGTTATGGATATGTGTGATTTATTTTGCAATAGTTTGTTCAGAATGACCACCCTGAGTCACCCCTTTTGGAATAAGTAGAATAATATTTTTTTCCATTGACTCTACATTTATGTAGATAATAATAATAAAACATAGATAACTAGACAACATTGTTCATATAATTTTCTATTCCCATCACTCAACCTACCTACCTGAAATGCAATAACCACGAATCACGTCACAGATCGATCAGAATCGTCACAGGAAAATAGTAGATAGGTATCAAATATCAAATTATATCAGGACGTGTGTAATATAGATCGAGCAGACATTTATAGGACTGTAAGGCCCATATACCACTATGTGTCTGTTGAAACGGGGCAATACGGGCCTCAGTCGCGTGAACACATCACAATTAATTGCTATAATTATTAACCGCAACACGCAAATTGATCGGCAGATTATAACTGAACTATAAGACGTATAATTGCACCAGATCTTTATACATTTATAAATAAACAAAGATTATTATTGTTATAAACCCGTTCACTGCACCAGATCACCTTCGTTCCGTAAGAAAGAAGAGAGTAATACATTTTCGGTCTAATTGCGTCTGTCAACGTCTTATCTGTTAACAATGAGCAATTTTCACTCAGCATCGCCGTTAGATGGGCATATCTGCGTCTTTATGTTGCTTAATTCGGCGTTAACAAAAAATGCATAAGATAATTTTATTATTCAACTAGCTGTAAGCTGCTTACAGTAAGCAAAACAAAACTAAGATGATTACTTACAGTAAGCATCTAAGTTTTGTCTAAGTTTCGATATACGAGTAAGTAGGTACCTATAGAGGTGTGTCCATGTAAGTATACCAAAATTTAACCCTATCCACCTATTATGACAAATAACTTGAAAGTGATTATCATACGTAAACTTATTCTGGGATTACCTATAAACATTCATGCATAATGCTCACGACACAGTAATCCCCGTAGGGGTAGTTAGATGACTGACAAGCGCTGAACTCACTTTTCGCAGCACATTTGTGATAGATCTTGAACGCGCCATTTCTGAATTAGTACCTATGTACATTGCATCTAGAATATAGATGTGTGTAGGTACGTATGATAATCTAAAATAATCTATCTAAGATAATCTAAAATATACTTAGGTGTGTATCATTCGTCGCCATTATAAAACAAACGATATATTTACAATTTGCCTACCAGCTTATCATAATAACTTTGCAGTTCCGGAGCACACTCAATATTATTAACCCTAACTGTAGCTGTTGCGTCTAACAGTATGGAGTTCTATCTATAAGCCATTAGCCTAGTATTGTATCTCGATAAGTTTCTTGTTAATATGCGCTTGCCTTGTGGGACGCCGGTGCAATGGCGTGTGACATCTTAAGGCGCTTTACAAGCACTGGGGATCGTTACTTACATAGATAGCCCTAATTACGCTCCTTCAGTTTATAGAAGCTATTTATTATGCTACTGAGGCCAGCATAGCTGAGAATACCTACTTTAGTTAATTGAATTGAACGGGTTTAAACTTTTAATTAGTTAGTACAGTGAAACCTGGTTAAGTGGGACCTGGATAAGTGAGAAACCTCCATAGCTGGAACTCATGCTGATGTCCCAACACTTTGGCACTGAATTACCTCTGTTAGTGGGACGAGGTAAACCTCTATATCTGGGATTTGTTCTTTCGATTTATCATCATAGTTACCTCTATAACTGAGACAGCGAGTAAATTTTATATGCATAAACCTCTGTAACAGAGATAACATTGTTTGTTTTACTCATTTCTTATTCTACCCACAAATTCCACACGTAATTCCAAGTACCTACGTAAGTACAAATTTTGAGCTTCAGTTCAGTTCAGTTCAATGTATTTTTTAATCAATTACCTTCAGTTTTAGTTTCGCTTTACTCTCAAACAGATGATTAAATTTGAAAAATGCCAAAACGAAAGCTACAATCGTTATCATTACGTGAAAAACTGAAGTTAATATCCGTTTATGAAAGTGGGAAGACACGCGAAGAAGTTTGTGCTGAATTTTAATTAATAAATAAAAAATATATATTAAATTAATTTGATTTAATAATCGCACCTGTATAACTGAAATAACCTGTATTCTCACCTCTATTAATGGAACCCTCTGTAAATGAGACAGATATTTATTTATACCTGTATATCTGAGACAAGTGGAATACCTCTGGGTAAGTGGAATACCTCTATAAGTGAAACGATATTGCTGGACCCTTGAAGTCTCACTTAACCAGGTTTCACTGTACCTTGCAACAACTTCTGTACCACGCACATTAGCCAGCAACAATCCTTGAACACATGTCAGGTCCATACAAATTATGTCAGTTTTGACAGATAAGAAATAATGAGATAATGGAGGCAGTATCTACCTACGCATTCAAGGCATGAACATTTTGGACTCATATGTTTTATCTTTCTCCAGGCACCACCAGCTGAATCCAAGTAGGTATTTGTTGGACTACTGATGTTGATGTTGTTGATGTTGATTGGGCTTCAGGGCGAGAAATTGTGCTGTTTCTCCTTGCTGCTACTCGGAAGATTCGATCTGCGTATGATAGGAAATGAGGTCTGTGATTGGTGTCTGCCAGAATATCTTTTAATTCCGACTCCACCAAGTTCCTGTCTATCAGTGTCTCCAGATCATGTCTTGCAGCAAGAAAACGGGGGCAGTCCAGAATGATGTGCCATACCGATTCACTGATGTTGGGGTCGCAATCACATCCAGGGCTTCCTTTAAGTTTGAATCTGTACAAATATTCTCCTATCCCCCCGTGTCCGGTCAGCATTTGTACGTGAGCGGGGGTCAATTTAGAAGTTCGCGTAATTCGGTATGCTTGGTTGACATCCGGTAGAAATTTACGCGTGACTGCTCCTGTACTCGAGGTCGCGTATCGATCTTGCCATTTTCGGACCGATTCCTCTCTGATCTTTTTTCTGACATAGGACAGGGGGACTTTGTCATAGTCGTGGGAGGTGCTGTGTAGTGCTGCTGTTTTGGCGAGCTCATCAGCTCTTTCGTTCCCGGCAGTTCCTACGTGCGCCCTCAACCAGAACATTTGTATCTCTCCGCCATCGCTCACAGCCCTCGCAATGTTTTCCTTTATGCTTCTTGCCAGGGGGTGGCTGAGTTTCGGATTTTGGAGCAGATCGAGTGATGATCTCGAGTCGCTCAAGATGTTCACTTTTTTATCCGTGCTAGAGCTCACCAGTTTTGTTGCCCTGTGAAGTGCATAAAGTTCCGATTGGAAGACCGTGCACGATGGGTGGAGACCAAAAGTCTCGGACAGTTTTTCTTTGCCATCCTCCCACCAACTTAGGGCGGCGCCGACTTTTCCCTCTATCTTGCTTCCATCCGTGAAGATTTGGGAGCCGGTGTCCAGCAGGGTGGTGTTTTCAAGGATCTCGTACTTGGTAGAGGTAAGTGTGGACGGATGTGGTAAGTCCAAGTACCCTACATTCCGTTCGAGATCTTTGCCAGGTGGGAGGTAGTCAGCTGACAAGAGTTTTTTTGATTTGTACAGATTTGCTGCCTCCTGTATTCTGAGATCGAGAGGCAGCAAGCCCGACAGTGCCAGTGCAGATGTGAGCGACACTGTTCGGTAGGCTTTACATATTTTTTGTGCGAAACCTCTTTGTAGCGAGAAAAGTTGTTTTTTGTTACTTTCCAGTTCGACGGCTTGTGACCAGACGCTTGCGGCGTATGTCATGATGGGCTCCACTACTGCGATGTAGATTGTCCTCACAATTTCACCGTTTAGTCCCCAGGTTACCTTCGCTGCGCGCGCTAGCTGTTTGTGAATGTCTGCTGCCTTTTTACACTGAGCGGTTATGTGAGCTTTGAAAGTTAACCTGCGGTCTATGATGAGGCCCAACAGTTTTATTTCCTCTACGAGGTTTATCTTTGTACCAGCCATGAATAGTTGGGGCAAATCGTATTTCAACTTCTTCGTTAACAGCATCGCGTTGGTCTTATGTGGTGCAAAGTTGAGTTTGTTGCGAGTTCCCCATTCCACTATTTTATCGAGTACTTTGTTAGCCGACACCTCTAGGGTTTTTACTGCTAGACCTGTGAAGACAAGGGCCACGTCATCTGCGAATGCTTGACAATACACTCCTTCAGCCTCTAGTTTGTGCAACAGTGAGTCGAGGATGATGTTCCAGAAAGTTGGTCCTCCTATGGAGCCTTGGACACATCCCTTAGTGGTCCCCTTCTCACATGCCGCTCGAGCGTAGTTGACCTTGATCTTTCGGTCACTGAGATATGAGCATACCATCTCGTACAGATTTTGTGGGCACCTTTTTTTTGCCAGTTGATGTTTTAAAGCGGGCCACCATGCGTTGTCGAAGGCGCCCTCTATGTCCAAGGAGATAAGTACAACAAATTTTTTGGTGTTCATTCCCTCTCTTAGGTGTGCTACAAGGTCATAGAGAGCGTCCTCGGTACCTCTCTGGGGCATAAAGCCGTACTGGTTTTTGTTGAGCGTCGGTAAGATATGCCACTGTAGGCGAGCGACCATTAGTTTTTCAACTATTTTTCCGAGAACTGAGAGTAGCCCTATAGGTCTGTAGGATTTTGGGTGCGTGTAGTCCTCTTTGCTAGCTTTCCGCAAGATCACCACGTGCGCCGTTTTCCATTGCGATGGGAAGTGTCTAAATGATAAGCATTTATTGGCTATCGCCATAAACACCTCCCTCTCGCACTGGATGGCTGCGCCACAGATATCGGCAGTGAAGCCATCGGGTCCTGGGGCTTTTTTTGGGTTCATTGCTTGTAGCACAAGGTCGAGTTCCACGGTTGTAAAGGGTGGGTCGTTATCTCTTAGATGTTCCCGTGGTATTTCCTTGGTTTTTTCTCTCAGTTCCGCATGGAATGGTTGGTCGGTGCTTTCGGAGTCATCTGGGTAAAACGTCGTTGCTAGGAGTTCTGCTGACTGTTGTGGGGATAAAGTGTTGCCCGCAGTGTCTCTGAGGAGCATGTCTTCCTGCCTGCCTGAGGTTTTCTTTATCACCCTGTAGATTTTGTCCCACATGCTTTCTTTTTCCTGAGTCGTGCAGAACTCCTTCCAGCTCTCTATTTGGGCTTTCTCGGCTTTTTCGGAGTATTCTTGTTTAGTTTTTTGGTATTCCGCTATGACATAGGGCATTCTGCTTGCAGCAGCATTCCTTATTCTTCTTTTTTTCCTCAACACATCTTTTTTGAGATCTTCAAGCGACTTTGACCACCACGGGGGTTTGGGTTCCCCTTTCCATTTTCCTGCGGTTGGGATGGACGTTTCGCAGGCTTCGTGGATGGCTTCAGTGTACGTTGAGATCATATTTTCAAGATCTTCTGGATTGTCACACTCTTGTACGGACGTGGTTGTGATATTTTTCTCAACCAGGAGGGATTTTAGTTTTGACGCAAATTTCGACCAGTTCGCCTTTTTGGTATTATACATACGCGTTGTGATTGGCTTTAGGTGTTCTAGTGCCTTTCCCGTTCGCAGTGTAAAGGTGATTGCGTTGTGGTCAGAAGTTATTAAGTTTGCGTCGACTTTCCAGTCCTCGATCTTACCCAGAAGTGACGTGCTACAGGCGGTGACATCTACCGTACTTTTGCAGATTTTTCCATTTCTGTAGGTTTCGAAGGTTGGTGTGTCTCCTGTGTTGAGAATTTGGAGGTCAATTTCTGTTAGGAATGAGCTGTACGCCACCCCTCTGTCATTTTCCGAGACGCTTCCCCACCAGTGACTCCATGCGTTAACGTCGCCTGCTACAATGAGGTTTCGCGTGTTCAATTTTTCGCAGAATGTTTTAGTCCTTTCAATGTATGGATCTATGTCCTGATCCCCCTCAAAGTAAACTGATACCAGGCCCAGTTTTGTCCCCCCTCCGATCGCCACGGCTGCTGCTTCGGTTTCTGTCACCAGCTGTGGATCGTGGATTACCTCTAGCAAGTCGCCGAAGACGATGATGGCTGCCTTTACTGGCTTTTGTCGGTTTAGGGTACACTGGATAAGGCGTGTTCCTGGCTGTTGTTTCATATAGCCATGTTTTCCCACGTAGGGTTCTTGAACAAGAGCTATTGAAACTTTTGTCTCCATTGCCACCTGGTATAGTTCTGCGGTTGCCAGTTTAGACCTATGCAGATTCACTTGAATTACGTTTAATTCATTGTTACGTTGATTGACACTTTGGGGGGATGAGTTTTGCATCTGTGAGGAGCCTTTAGCAGTAGGATATTCGAGACCGTGCTATAGCATCCCATTTCATTCTTTCGGGACACTCACTACTGAACGCATTGTGCTTGAGGTCGTTACCTTCACCGTTGGCTGTGGAGGAGCAGTTTTTACACTTAGGTGGCAGTCTGTCCAGTCTCAACTGACATTTCTCCCACGTGTGTTTACCTCCACAGTGGCTGCAGAGGTCCTCTGTTTCCCTGCAGATTGCCTTTGTGTGGCCAAACCCAAGACATTTAGTGCATTGCACGAGAGGGGAATGGTCTGCCACAGGTCTTCTTTGTAGCCCGATATACACTTTCTCTGCCTCTACAAGTTTTTTGTGGGCGAGCGGGGAAACTTCCAAGACCGGATGGCACTCAAGGGTGTTGCGTGCCTTTTTCCTGTATCGCACTTTCATTGTGCATTCCTTGAGGTCTTGGTCCTGGAGGAGGTTCTTGTTCTGCGCCAGGAGGTTCTCCACAATTTCCGCGTCAGTATGGGCCTTAATGACATCTCTTATAATAATAAGAGGATTCCCGGCCTTCGCCACCTGCACCTTTAAGCCTTTGTCCAGTTGGACTCTGTTGTGGATGAGGTTCAGATCCTCGGGCGTTCCACAACTAAGGACAACCTTTTGATTTTTGGCTTTTCTAATCCTGTCCACCTTTGCCCCCGTTTTCTTTGTGTCCAGTGCTACCGCTATCCGGTCTATTAAGTTGTCTCCGGTTTGCTTGTTGTCACTGGACGATATAATTAGGGTATGGTTCGGTTTTAGTGGTGGAGGAGGTAGTGCGGCTACTTTGGCGTAAGTCCTCTTCGCTCCTTTTTCACACTCCGCAATGGCCATTTCTGCCTCGAGACTTAGGGATGACGGTGGCAGAGTCCGCTTCTCCTCTCGCATAGTGCGGAGCTCGGACTTGACGGCCTCCAGCATTTGGAGAATGCCGTCATAGAATTTGTGGCAATAACAACCGCCACAAAGCAGGTAAACCTCTTGTCCTGCAAAACCATCATGCAGACCTACAGGCAAGAAAACGAAGGCCGGCTAAAAATTCTACTCGAGGAGGCCGAAGCCTGCATATACGATAACAGTAGTTGCCAAGTCCTCAGAGGCAAAATGACTGGAGCGTATATGGCGGCTTACAGCGAGGAAAGCGGATTTGTACCCTGGGAATGCAACTCCTCAAAATTTACTGTCCCACACAACAACCAAATAGTGGTCGTCGCCCAGTGCACCAGGATTATGCTAGAGGATAAAATCCTAGCAAAAGTGGAAACCATCAACACCAACTGGAATCACTGGACGATGCCCACTATCACTTGGGTGAACGGGGTACCTGGATGTGGGAAGACAACCTGGGTGATAAATAACTTCGATGTGAGCAAAGACACCATTATCACAACAACAACTGAGGCGGCCATCGACATAAGAAACAGGCTAGCGCATCGTATTGGTGACATGGTCAGAACTAGGGTGCGTACGATGGCATCAGTCCTGGTAAACGGCTTTAGAGAACATGTCGGATGCCAACGCCTGATAATTGACGAAGCCCTGATGAACCATTTCGGGGCAATCGTAATGGCCGCCCACCTGTCTCGTGCCTGTGATATTGCTCTGATCGGAGACATCAATCAGCTACCATATATCGACAGAGAGAACCTATTCGAGCTTAGGTACAATCGCCCAACACTGGTAGCAAACATCACCCAGGAGCTGTTGTGCTCATACAGAAACCCCATGGATGTTGCATACGCCCTAAAGGAAGTATACTCAGGCATATACGCAGCCACAGCGCGCATCCAATCCCTGCAGCTGAAAAGGTTAACAGACGCAGTAATTCCCAAATCCCAAACCAACACTCTGTTCCTGGTGCATACACAGGAAGAAAAAGAGACCTTGACCAGCCAAGGGTATGGTGAAGGAATGGGCTCACGCGTCCTAACCATACACGAAGCACAGGGATTGACGTACGAATCCGTTATTATCATTAGAACAAAAGATAAAATAAAGCTGCATGATAGCGTACCTCACGCAGTAGTGGCGCTGTCGAGGCACACCACCACCTGCACCTACTATGCGGATGACACCGAGGACGCTATCGGCAACCTCGCTAAAACGGCAATAACAGCGCCAAAGAAACGCATCCTCGAGTACAATCTAAAAATGGCAGTTAAGAATCGAGACGAAGAGGTCATTGCACTTTCTGGGGAAATGTTAAGAAGGCATAACGGGGCGGAATAAAACATAAAATATAATTTTGGTTAAGAGCTCAAAATATAGGCCAAATTGATTATTATATAATTATTATAAAAACTAACAATTAAAATAAGTTATCTTTAAGAACAGAGTCACACACTAACATCAGGCAAAACATGACCTATAACGACTGAGGGGCCGAGCCATTGCCAGGTGTCTACTAAGTTCTCCGAAGAAAGCTGGCATTGGCCCTGTCCTTCTTAAGTTTGTTGCCATTACTAATGTAAGTGTGACTCTGAAAACCATTAATAAAAAAAAAAAAAAAAAAAAAAAAAAAAAGGAAAAAAAAAAAAAAAAAAGACATTTCTTGTATAATGAGATACACGGCTGGGGGTTTTTAGTCGGTTAACGCCCGACACTACCTGGGTCCTCTTCCCAGGTGTCCATGTGGATTTTCCCCCAGCAGTGAAAAAAAAAGAGAAAAAGAACAATATATATATAAAAGAAAGAATATATAAACTAAAGACAAAATAAATATATATAAAAGATAATATATATAAACTAAACTTCCTTACCGAGTAGAAAGTAGATAAAAGAATTAAAAACTATGTCATAAAAATTACCACTCTTCAAAAGGCACGGACATAAAGTCTGTGGAGTGATAATCATTTATTAAAAAAAAAAAAAAAAAAAAAAAAGTAGGTATTTGTTCAGTTTTACGTGATTTTACTTGAAATTTATTATTGTTTTTTAGGGATCATGTCATTTACATTTATACCCGGTATCAAGATTTACTTAACACTGCAGAATAGGCACTTTAAAATCATCGAAAGGAAAACTAGAACACTGAATTTCTCTCCCAGGTCTTTGATACAGAGAGAAAGGAGTACCTAGCCTACCAGAGTACCTAGGTTGTAGGTAAGTTGTGAAAGTCCAATAACATTCACTCCAGTGGAACTAAGGCCTACCAACAAATTATTTATTAGTATCAACCTAAGTACATGCTTTGTAGTAAATACTATCGTTTATTCTGAATTAAAGTTATCAACCAACTAAATTTTATAGTTAACACTTATACAGGGGGCTGCAAAAGCATTGCACTTAAAACTTATGTTATACGACAAAAAAACATTCTTCATAGTAAAAAGTCACGTGAATGTGACCATCAAAAGTCGTGGCTAGAACTTTTTTTATTCTATAACCTTACAAATTAAGTTAAAGACTTAATTAGTTAAATTTTAAAAATTAAGCTCGTTTAATAGGTAACATCAATTAGGTAAATTGTTATGATTAGATTTTATCGTTACGTGAGAGAGAGGACATTCGAAATTGTTCGAAATCTAGTATCTTCTTGACACATGATTGCATCGATAATGCCATGTGTTGTTCTATTGTCATAAAACAAGAGTGTTTATAAACGTATCTCGTGCCGTAAGTAAACATTAGTCGAAGCACTTGCTTTGCGCTGTAAGCACCAGATTAAGCTCTTACTTACGTTCATAAGTACCTTTTCAATGAAAGCACAATAAAAGTTCAAGTGAAAGTAACAAAGTCGGTATTTAATTATCCTCGAGACTGATGGTGCTAGCGTGAGAGTCGCTATTTACCACTTACATTATGTTTTAAAGCATGTACTAGGTACATGTAGTTTTCACCTAGAGTACTAGATGAGGGGTTAGTAATAAATGTTACTGCTGTAATACTGTTGGCGTTATCGAAAGTTCAGAGTTTATTTCAGAGCCGGGGCAATGTTCTCGGGTTTACTGAGTTTTAATTTAGTAAGTATCTATTTAACAATTTACAAAAGTAATAATGAAGAGGTAGCATTAGGTGGCCATACTGCAGAAAGCATTTCCTACTCCTACTGACCAACCCTGGAGAGGGTTCTGGTGGTTCTGGGAGTAGAGAAGTAAGATTGTATAGTAGTAGATCGAAGTACAAGTATACGTGGAATAGCATTCGGTATACATACGTCTTAGAACTTGAACATTATACAAAATTACTACCTAGTAGGTAACTGTAGGCTTTTAGCAGGTACCAGCTAACCAGCTTCCTATAGGTAGTTAGAGTAAGGTAAGTCTGGTCTGGTGCTCAGAAAGTGCACAGCTTACTCATCATTCATTCATTCACATTCCATTAGTACATCAGTATACAGGACGTAAATTAACTAAGTACCTACAGTAAAGCCATCATGGTTCTGAAAAACCCTAGTTTACTTACAACCTATTCATGCACTCATGCAGTCTGCACTTATTGCAGGCTGCAGGTATCTTAACTGCATCCTCACTTCAAGATTAAATTTCACTTATCCGGCTATCTGGTTAGGTTGGCGCTCATTAAGTTTAATTCCTGTTTTATAAGCTTTCCGGCATACGATGATACTACACTGTTGCGTAAGAATGGATGTCTGAGTGTTAGATTACGCAAAATCTTGTTAAATTCGAATAAGTACCTACATATACATTATATACAGCTATCTTGTAAGTACTTAACTCTACTTATGAAGTTCTGTTGTCCGAGTATAGTACTGGGCTACCTTAATACAAATACATGAGCAGATGTATTGCATTTATGTGTGGCTCAATAAAACAATGGCGGTAAAAATAGAAAACAAAACAAATGAATGAGTAAACTGTCTTATTTCACACGTCCCGCATTCGTCGTAATAGCATCCCATTTCCCACTAGCGACCCTCCCGGTTAAGAAATACACAATAAGTATACCTAGCCACATCGGCCACAGATGCCACATTCACGTAGCTTTTTGCAATAATGTTCCTAGATGATTAATACATTAATAATGATAGATTACATGTGATATCAAACTTATCAGTTATCATAAGTTATCATAATTCACCGAAGTCACCCAAGGAAAATAAAAATATTATTATGTTCGGCATTCCTCTTCTATCCAATACACCTACCACTCTTTTCTAAGCTTGGCTATTTATCCGGCTGCAGGGCGTCAAACGCAAAGTTTCAAGCTTGCAAATGTGTGAGTTATTTATACATATAACCGTAGATCTTGTTATATCGTGAATAAGGAGAAAATAAGGGAACTAACCTGGCAGAGACTGCTGTCCGGCTGGGCAATTGAGTTTGACCTCTTCGATCTTCCACCCACTCTCCACTCTGAATTTTGATCCATGGCGCCGCGTAGGGCCACGGGATAGTGTAGTACGCGTCGGATGGTATGCTTCAAAGAGTTATTGAGTCACGTGACGGGGCCGTATATATAGGAACGTCGAACAGCTAGTGCGGTATACTTACTCGAGTCCGCATTGTTCTACCGCGGCGGTTAACGGTTGAAGACGTGGACGAGGGATGGTCGTTGAGGTTGGCAGATGAAACTAGCTAAATGTCCAACTACCTCCAGTTTCCATTAGAATGAGGTAGGTGACAGAGAGTTGCAAATATCTGTCAATTTGTTTGTGTGTGTACCCACGAAGTTCGATGACCGATACGTAGTGTTCTTTTCTCTATGTGACCGATGTCCTATGGCTCCAAGAGTCGTCTCTTGAGGTCGTGATTTAGAGAGCACCACAAAAGAAAAAAACACTTAGCGCGCACACCAGCGAACACTGATAAAATTTCCTAACATTGTATCTACAAGATTAGAAGTTTAGGAGATAACTTCTTTTATAGTAAAGTAAAGTAAAGGAAAAATAATAAATTTAGTACTGAGTGTAGGTACATGATGGCAGTTAGGTATATCTGGATTCACAAAGTCTGGCAATCTGAAATAGCCACAGTTAAAGAAAACTGCTTTCACTGTACTTATATAGATTTTAATGAACTTTCAATTCTGGTATTAATATGGTAAAAACCATGATAAACATAGCGACAAATTCTACAGACACATTTATGAGTAATGGTTATGTTTTATGTTTACGTACGTTAAGATTACAAACATTATGAATTAGGCAGGTATTTTATAGGAAAAAATATAAAATCTAAGTAAGTAAATCACATTTTTGTCAGCTATAAAATATAAACAAACAATAAATAAGTTTTAAAACATTACGCTTTACATAAAGAATAATTTAATCTTATGTGAGTAAATTGATGTGATGATATTATACTTACAGTAAATTGTCATATTTTCATGAAATTGAAAATCATATTTATCTTATTTTACGATCATCATGAAAAAATCAGAAAATGTACTTGTATCACTTACACCTATTGCTAGCCAATATCTAGCTATTACCCATGACAATAATAAATGCAGTTTAGTTAAAAAAACAAATAGGTACACATAGTTACAACTAGCGAGACAATAATATCAATCTGGTCTAGACGATTTGAACCCCCAACTAAAGTCTATTCTTTTACCTCAGATACGATTACATGTTTTGGGCAATTCAAAAATAGTGGTGGCATATCTATTTTTCTTTTTTGTTTCAAGTTGAACCCACATGGACTCTCCTACGTCTTTTTCCTTCTACGTTCAGCGTTATTTGTAAACTTTTCCTAAAGTTATGTGGCTTTTGCGTGGAAACATACGCCTTTGGCACTGCAGGGAATAGTACTGGCTGAGAAGAAACGGATCTTTGGGAAGTAGTGCCGCCGCTTGACTAGGGGAATGTTCTATGTGCTTTTTGCAGCCTTCTCTTTCCTGCTATAATTGGGAGGAGCCAGGTACAGGTTTGAACACTTTAGGAAGTGATTGAATCACCTCTTTAGCGGAAATTTCAACCTCTTAAGATATTTCCACTTCAGTTAGTCGATATTGAATTTGATAGTGGCGGCACATCACTATTTTTGAATTGCAAAACCGGAAATACAGGTGATATCATTTTAGTGAGAACACTAGAAAGAAGGAGCGATGGCCCTGACAGTTTGGTAAAAACCCTTTCAAACGGAAGTTACATTTTTTTATCAATTGGCGCTAGTTGGGGTTTCATATCGCCTTAAACCATCGGAACCCTGCAGAATTCTCAAGACAATTCAACCAATCAAAGTACCTACTGCGTGTCATACTTAAGTTCTATTTCACTTGACGTTTTCAGTCCCCTGAAACTGGCAGAAAATCCCTTACAGCTTTTCATTTAAGTCTTGGCTGGTTTAACTATTTTCCCCCATCCCATGTACACGAACACTGTAGAATATGAATACATTAATCCTAGTTCTGCGATTAGGCGCTTCTGCCGTTTGACGGTGTTGGCGGAGGGCTTTAGTTTAGGTTCCGGGCGCGGGGGGTGGTTGACCCCGAGCTCGCCGTTGCCATAGCAACCGATGAGGGGGGTGGAGGGGAAGTGGGTGCGAAAACTCTTCTGTTCGAAGTCGTGTCGCTCGTCGCGACCGATGCACGACAGCTTGAATACCACTGAATGCTCGAAGTGATCGATGTTTTCTGCAAACTGAAACAGTAAAATTTTAATGGAATTCATAAGTTCTGTAAACATTCATGTTAAGATTTTAGATGGCAGAACGTTATAATAAGTTGGTTACAACACAGCTAATGATGTTGATTCTGAAGGCATAAATTCTAATTTTAACGCTGTCAAACTAAAAAATTTGCTAGCATAAAATGACATTTACGGAAACAATCATAGAGTCGAATTTTAAACAAAGAAATTAAGGTTTTGACATAGCTAAATTTAAAATTTCTGCCTTCAGAATCGATATCAATATAGCTGTAAAATAACGATGGTCAACCAAGATGTTTTGAATTATGGAACAATGGTATTATATTATTATTATCCTACACAGAATAGATGTACAAAAATAGTATAAATAGTAGTAGACAAGTAAACACACCTCTTTGATAGCACTAAGTATTTTCGGTTTAGACCAATCTGAAGACTCGATGATCAAGGAAAACATTTCAAAGTTCCCATTACAACTAGATCCTGAATCCTGCGCTTCTTGTGCTTTAGGTACGGTGAACATGCAGACTGACACAACATTCTCGCTTATGAAGGCGTCGCGGTGCAGTACGTCTGTATTCACATTATTGATGAAGAAGGACAGGTCTCGGCGGTCAAACATGGTGTCCTCGATGATGCAGCCACCAAGAGCGTAAGGTGTTTCAGGCTGACTGAAATAAATATATGTTTATGAATGTAAAAATCAACTGAAAAATATTACACAATCAATACATTGTGTAATATTTGTTATATTTAGGTAAATAATGTAATTAACATCATAATAACTATATAGGTACTTACACTTTTTTGAAATGATTCAAAAAGGTAATGTCATCAATGGAGTTTAACATGTATTTGTCGGTGACGAAAACCAGAATCCCCTTAAAAGTTCTTGTTGATGATATTCTATCAACAACATCAAAGAAGTCCATTTTCATATCACTATTGGTTTTGATGTTCACAACTTCGTACTGCACATTGGGTATTTTTGGTATGTAGATGCCGCATATAAATGGTAATGTGGTAGTCATCATGTCCCGGTTTATTGTGTAAGCTGAAGATGGCGATGAAGCCAGTGGCATATAGCAGAGGTAACTAGCTCGGACAATCAGATCACAGTCTTTGGGGAAGCAGAGCTCTTGATCTAAAAAGTCCAGCACTGGAATAGAGAAAAACAACATTTTAGAAAGTGTGAAACATTTAAATAAGAACATTTGTTAAAACCTAAACCATTATTCTAACAGTACCGTAACATCACTGAGGCTTACATTATGAAGGTCTATTTATAGTCTACTGGAATTTCAAGAATATTATAGATAAGAGGAATACTTACTCCAGTGCACCTCACTGCAAGCCGGCGTACATGGGCGAGGGGACATGAGAGTGCAGTTGCCCATCTTACAAAAACCACCAAAGTTTGTAAAAACAATAACCGCCATGGGTTCTTTTGAAAAGCTGCCTGAACTCTTCAGCATGCCGCTGTCTACGTCCTCCACAACTTCGTAGACAAAGTCCACGGGGCCCTGGAGCTCCCTTTGAAGAGCTTGCACGGCGTCGCACCACATCTTGCACACTGACTTGCAGATCATCTGGTCCTGCCAGGGCAGGTGGCCCAGCATGCGCTTCACTATGATGTAGTTGGAGGCCACCTGTTCCACCAGCCGCACGTCGCATGTCAAAGGCTGTAGTTCACGCACTAACTCTCTATTCTCTAAATAAGCTGCTATGTGTTCTTGTGTCTCCACCTTGCAACACTGATTTTCAGCAGCCATTTTGTAGTCGTTTATTAGATTTCAGTCACAATTTGGTCATCGGCGTGTCTCTGAAGAGGGTCGCCTTTGAGCAGGGCCAATATGAAGCAGTACAGATATATGAAGAAAAATATCAAGTAGTACCCAATGTAGATCATAACATCGCGCAAGTGTTTCCTTAGCTGTCCGCGGTTGTGTATCTCTGCGGGATCATAGACTCCGAGGTTCCCCTGCGGGATGGTGAACAGCTCGTAGGTCAACCAGATGAAGAGGGGCAGGTTCACGAGGAACAGGAGCAGCTGACCGTGCAGAAGCAGGAAAAATGTGATGAACGTATGCGCGATATATTTCGGCAACAACCAATAGTTGAGCTTCTCGCAGCACTCATTAGCATTCAGGTAGTCACATTCCAAGTCTGAGAGAGTAATTATGAAATAAACTAAAACAAATAAAATAGCACCGACATCAATCAATGCAAGTAAGAAAAGTAAAACTTCATTTAATATCATAACTAAACACCACGGCTCACTATTATTAAATAAATTTCTATTTCGAGACTAAGCAGGCCATAGAACTGTAACAACAATTATTTTATTTGTCTTTTGTCGGCAAATAATCAAGAAATAGGAAATTTAGGAATGAATGATGCGATGCAAAATTGCGAATTTGTTTGACAAATAAATTGTCAGACATATCCTGTCATTCCATGTTCCGTTCTGTCACTAAGTTACCTCATAATAATAACAACAAGCCAAGTCCAACGCAAGTTGCTACCATAACGAAGTTTATACTGAGGTGTGATGTGGATGTGAATCATTACTGTACCCCTACCCTTTATTTATTATATATAGCCTAGTTTGTGTCCCACTGCTGGGCGAAGGCCTCCTTATGTTTTGTCCAACGATCGCGAATATCGCGATCCCCCGCAACTTCGGACCACTCAGGCAGGAACTTGTCCAAGTCGTCCCGCCATCTCCGCCTAGGTCTTCCTCGGCGCCGATGTCCGTCACTGGGCACCCACTTGGTGAAAACTCGGGCCCACCGGTCCAGGTGCATGCGACAGACGTGGCCTACACCCTTTATAGGATCTAAATAAATCTAAAATCCAGGTATCATAAAATCAAACAACGCATGACGGTTTGCGCCAGGTTCTCGCCATACATGTTTGGAGGTGCACGAAAGGAGCCTCCTATTTATTATGATTAATAAATATATGTGGGAGCGAAATGACAAAGAAGGGGGTTGCGGTAATAAAATAATATATTGAATCATAAATTACAATTAGGTACATCAAAATAGACATTGGAAAGATATCACCTGACGAGACGATTCAGAGCACCCTTGTTGCCGTGTCCGCAGTCGGACAACTTCTGATCCGTCGACAGTTCGAGCGATCACTTTTATACCAGTGGAGTGGGGAGTAGTAGTTTGCACCTGCAGCTTGTTTGCCTTGCTAAATTGTTTTTCTAGGCGCACGTGTTTCCTACTATTACGAAATGTTGAGTACTCCCACACGACCATCCTGACAATGAGCCAACATGGCTCTTTAGAAAGTAGTCTTACACTATATGAACTGTTTACAATACAATACAATACACTTCATTTGCACCAAAAGAAAGTAATACAAAAGAAACAAACAACTCACAAACTTAAAGAAAACAGTACAAAAAGGAAGTCCCATTGCTTAAAGCAATAACTCAACTTACTAACAAACTAATCTCAACCAAAACAACCCTGATAGAAGAGACAATATGAACATATTTTGTTTAATTACAGTAAATGAATGTTGTATTTATCTCTAGTGCTATTCGCTAATGTAACAACAGCACAACTTCTGTATCAATCAATCAAATTACTTTATCGTAAATCTAATTACAATGTTTACTTAAAATTAAACACATACTCGTAGCACTTAAGAATATGACTTATGACAAAATCACATTGCTGTGCCAACATAGTTACAAGTAACAATCCAATCACGTAATGATAAAATTATTATACTTATTCAGAATACACTTTTGTATGCGTAAAACTTTAACCTATTAATGTAACGTTGCCAATTCACAAGTATATCACTTATGAAAAATTTACATAGCTGTGCCAACATAGCAATAAGTAACAATCCAATCACGTAATAATAAAATTATTATACTTATTCAGAATACATTTTTGTATGCGTAAAACTTAAACCTATTAATGTAATGTAGGTAATGCCAATTCACATGGCGTCAACGTAAATTTACAACTAAATCATATAGTTATGCCAATTCACATGGCTTCAGTCATGAACAAAATCACATAGTCATGCCAAATCACATGGCGTCAGTCAACAACTAAGTCACATGGTTACGCAAACTCACATGGCGTCGGTCAACACGTAAGTCACATAGTCACGCCAACTCACATGGCGTCAGTAAACAACCCAATCACATGGTCATGCCAATTCTCATGGCGTCATGGAATAACCAAGTCACATGGCTTTGCCAAGTCTCATGGCGTTACAGAACAACCAAATCACATGGCTATGCCAAATTTCATAGCTTCATACACAACCACCAAATCTCATGGCATAATACAACAACCAAATAACATGGTTATGCCAAATCACATGGCTTTATACAACTACCAACCAAATCACATGGTTATGCCAAATCTCATGGCTTTAGACAACAACCAACTCACATGGTTACGCCAAATCTCATGGCTTCATACAACAACAACCAAATTACATGGTTACGCCAAATCTCATGGCTTAATACAACAACCAAATCACATGGTTATGCCAAATCAAATAGCAACTACAAATCAAACGGAGTGTTTTGTTCAACATATCAATAATACTGTTGGCCAGACAATATGATTGACACGCCAAACACAATCCAGTATGATTTAATCACTTGTAAGTACTTGTTAGTTCAAATCCTATATCTAAGGATACTAATCTTAAATTATCGTATCATTGGATACCCATAACTCATTTAATATGATGTGATGATACATGGACCCTAAAACTTGCTGTCGAGTTTATTAATCCCTCGAATACCTATTTTCTATTGGCATTGGGTCTGTCAAAACAAGATTAATCGTTTCTCAAACTTCCACTACTTGGGTTCTTATTAGATTCCTTCAAGGTTAACGCTTCAACGAAGACAGCGTTCAACAATAGTTTTTGTCCGACTCTGCAATATCCTGAGTATTCTGACCATCATTTGTTATGGGTCATTCTTTTAAATTCTACCTTTTCTGTAAGGTACTCGTATTACTGAACTATCTCATAATTAATCCATTACTTTACTGATTACTGAACGTGACAAAATAATATCACCGAGACTAAGATGCAAGTAAAGCCATGTACCATTGCTCTCATCAACAAAAACTATAATATCTCTCGATGGTATTGACCAACTTGAGTGACTTGAGTAATCATCCATCTACCACCGTCCATCTGCTGCGAATTTCATCGCTCATATCTCTCTACTCGCTCAGTACGACTTCCACCAGCGCCACACGCTCCGCACCCGCACCGATCAGTACCCATCACTGGGTAACCGACCACTAATATGGGCTACGATAACGTACTATCTACTGGTTTAGTCAATCTACCAAATGGCTCATAGAATATTACTCAAGTTTCAACAATGCCCTTAATGTTTCTGATCACCAACGTAATTAATTACATCGAATCTGGTACATGACCTACTGGCTTCATTATGGTATTTCTACGATCGTATTTCCCTTCTTTAAATTAAAACTTTTTAATCTCATAGAAACTCGGCCACTTGAAATATGGCTTTAAAATAGGAATCTCCTTTTGCTCTGTCTGTTTTACCTATTCCAATAAATCATAAAATATCATTTATTTTATTTTTGTCAACAGCTTTTTTTAGCAATGTATTTTTTTGTGTCAGGGTAAAACAAACATAACTTCTTTCTTTTCTATAATTTTAAGATAACAAATGGGAAACAGCTGAGTTTAGTATCTTTACTAGTTAAATCTTAAGCGGAATCATCACACTGTACTGAGTGTTACTTAACATTTACCATTTCAATCAATTAGACCACAAATTGCTACAAATTTAATAAGTTTTCAATCATGATCCTGTTTCATGATGAATATTCGTGATTAACTAACACGGTCATCGCAAACCCGACGTTAGCGTATTTGCAACTAATTCAGGTTTAAAATGTCAACATTGTACCGTTGACCATTAATCAAAACAATACAACCTTGCATTCCAATGGCTCGACCTATGACTCCTCACAGCGACCTATGACCTTCACATGTCGCTCTCCGCTTTCTCTCCGCCCAGTCCGCGCTGCTACCGCCGCCGCACAGCCTTCTCAGACGGGTCACATCACACGTCCTCATGTGATAACTTCATCTGTAACTAGCAAAGAAGCAGCACAGTATTTTCTTAGTAGCTCGGCCTATTCTGACCAAAAACTCTACATCTCTCATGAATCATTCTCTATGAATCTGATTGCACCACCTCACATAAGAGGACAGGGTCAACTATAAAGGGGACTAAATAAAATTAAAGACAGCACAGAACATCCCATCCATGAACAACTTATGGATTTCAAATCAACACGACTGAAGTCGAGTAATCCTCCAGCTTTCGACTATCGCAACTACTGCTGATCATGGAATGTGAACACAAAATAGAAGGAGG
This sequence comes from Plutella xylostella, assembly GCF_932276165.1. Classification (NCBI taxonomy): domain Eukaryota; kingdom Metazoa; phylum Arthropoda; class Insecta; order Lepidoptera; family Plutellidae; genus Plutella; species Plutella xylostella. The sequence continues at coordinate 4,668,488 of NC_064009.1, read as the reverse complement.
AGTGGACATAAACCAACTATGATCCAACTGTATTTGCCCTGAACTCTTGTGTTCCACCGCCTGGCTTTGACCAACCTTCCAAACTGATTATTCCATCTGTTCATTAGGGGAATGATATCGACTAGTTTAGCTAGATAGGCATTTATTCTCCTTAGGTTTGCTGCTGCTGTAGCTTCCACACAAATAAATCTTCTTTCTTTCTTTAAATCTTGAATAAAACAGCTCTTTAAACTGGGGCCAAGTAATATCATGAAACGATACTTGCGAAACTCTTGGAGGCTTCTTTGTAGGTCGGTCTTCGTAGGTTGTCATACCGCGCCGCCACGCCATATTATTTCGAAAGATAACAGCCATCATGAAGAGTTGTCTTTACCTCCATTATGTGTCGCTTTTACTCGATGCCCTCGTTTGTGTCACCTGAGAACAACATACACACAGTATTCCGTTCGATAATTTCAACCAGTTTCTAAGCTGATGCCCTTTGTTGTTTTATCATCTCAGAAAATAATCTTAACTGTTCTTATTACGTTTTTCCCAGTGCAAATAAATAAATATTAACTTCAGATGGAGATGACCTTGAAATAATAAATAAATAAATAAATAAATAAATATGTGGGGACATCTCACACACGGCCATCCGACCCCAAGCTAGGCAGAACCTGTGTTATGGGTGTCGGACAGCTGATATATCTACACAAATACATAGATAGATAGATACTAAATATAAATATCAACACCCAAGACCTGAGTACAAATATCTGTCTTTAAACAAATATCTGCCCCAGCCGGGAATCGAACCCGGGACCTTCGGCTCAGTAGTCAGGGTCACTAACCACTACGCCATTCGGTCGGTGAAATACCTAATTAGCATTTGTACACGTCAACTAAAACAAGTTGAATCTCTGTCGCCAAGTTCACATGTTTTGTCACCTGTCACACGTGTGTCGAAACACTTTCAGACATCTCTACACACTTCCACATATGTCCACATATGATCAAACATGTTCTCATATGACCATAAATGATCACACCATATGTCCACACATGACCACACATATGTCCACACATGTCCACATATGTCCACACATGTCCACATGTCAAGTCAGTCACACGTGTGTGCACCCTAGTCATTGTGGGCAAGATGAGTCAGTGTTACATAACACCTTTAATCCCGCTTCTGATGTGGGAGCGAAATGACAAAGAAGGGGGTTGCGGTAATAAAATAATATATTGAATCATAAATTACAATTAGGTACATCAAAATAGACATTGGAAAGATATCACCTGACGAGACGATTCAGAGCACCCTTGTTGCCGTGTCCGCAGTCGGACAACTTCTGATCCGTCGACAGTTCGAGCGATCACTTTTATACCAGTGGAGTGGGGAGTAGTAGTTTGCACCTGCAGCTTGTTTGCCTTGCTAAATTGTTTTTCTAGGCGCACGTGTTATATATGTACTTATAGATATAATTATAATGATTAATTTTAATATAGATAAAATGTATACATTTAATAACATAGAAATAATGTATTCACACTTCGTATTGTTGGTCCGGTACAAAGTACGGAGTGGGATTTTTACTATAAAAGCGGTACGACTGGTCGTTAGATTCTTAGTCTTGGTTGAGACGTGGACGGAGACAGTCGTCCCGCTAATGCAGTGTGCTACCTAATGATAAGATAAGTACTACTTTTGATTGTTGTTATATTGGTTTAATAATAAATTTATAATTATATATTAATCACTGTTTTTATTTATTAAATAATTTAATTGATTTATCTATTTATATCATTAAAATTAGTTGTTTGATTATTGTGATTTTACTATTTTCATTAATGGTTAAGTTTACTATAACACAATACAAATATTAATTTTAATTAACTGGCTTTTATTATTATACCTCATTATCTATGTGATACCTGATTATCTGTGATATGATAGACGATCTAAATCAGGTAACACACGTGTTTCCTACTATTACGAAATGTTGAGTACTCCCACATATATTGAAACCTTAAGTGGCTTATCACCTGCATGGGGAGTACGCGTATTTAATACCTTCGAGCGTGGTTCGATCAGTGGCAAGTAAACGGGAGAGTCGCCACCTAGCGATATACGCGCTACACTAGCTCAGCGCCAAATTCAAAAATATACTAATTTGAGTCGATTTTCACTGGTCGATTAGAGGAAATCCTACAATTTTACCTCTGTTTCCCCACCCTGGGCAGTTTTTCCACCCAGGCCGGGTACAAACCTTCAACTAGCTCTACTATAGAAAAAAATACAAAAAGTAATAAGTATAGAAGTCAATGTTTTTACCTATCTGGCTGGAATAATGTTTCCGTAAATACCTGATGAGTTTTTATCAAATAAAACTACTTATATTTTAATTGTGTCAAAAACTTTTTAATTTTAACATAAGCTATTAAAGGCTTGATGAATATTTACAAGGCGACATATACACAGGGCAAGGTATTAATGTATATTCATCCAAACACTACAGGATTCATTACTACGGCATTTATCACATTGCTTTGTTTAATGCTTCTTTGTTGTTACAACTATATAAATTATATAAATAGCATTTAAAAGTAAGAAGGTAACAGAAACTGGGTGATTTATATTGTATAAGTAATTATATAACAAGCTTGTAGACATGAGATCAATACTGTCTAAAGCTGTTTTACTCTCGACTATCGCGTTTTGTAAAGGGCACATACACAATGACGAATTGACAAACAGATATTTGAACCATTCTACAACAAATGCCACTACATCATTTACAACCATAAGAATCCGTTTAAGACTGCCCATGTAAAGATTGCAGAGAGCCAATATTACCTATAGATACAAAATGTCATCAGTTATCGTTATCACTTCCTATTGTCTACACAAGAAACAAATATTAAAACTCTCCTTAAAATAATTACAACAATAATAACAAATATGCAGATAATATGTTAAGTAAACATTAATCTCACTTAGTATTTCGTTAAATATATTTACGCTATGTAATTCGACAGGAGTACCTACTTGTATGCTAGGCCTGATTATTACGACTTTATGAGAGCATTATAATATTATAAATGTTAAGTTTGAAAGTTACAGTTAGCTAAAGGAAAAGCACTAATATATTTTTTGCTAAAAAATAATAATAATGTATAATTTTGATATGAGCAAATAGTAGATATTACGAAATTAATCTAAATTGGGAAGTAGTAATATGTTACTTACTTATAATGGAATAGTAATTGATCTCATTATTGTTTCTTACGGAAATGCGCCTCACATAATCTAATTTACTCAGTAGATGAAATTGCTATACAATAATATGGCTTTTAAATTGTTTTTTTAAGTACGAAAGTTTTAATAGCCAGTTTTATAAATATCGATAAATGTTTTACATTCCGTAGCAATCTTCTAATCTAGCATAGCACCAATCCAATTATGAGCGTACTTACACCAACTATTTTATTAAGTATTTATTATCATAATCATAACGCACAAATTGTTAAGAGATTAGTCATAAAATAGATTACAAGTTGGCTTATTAAGTACCCTCATCCATCCATGCGGACAAATGAGATAGAGCTCTGACACACAACCAAACCCAACTATCGTTTAAAAACAGATGCTGGGACACAATATGTCACGACAAGAATATCGGATAAATAAATACAACGAACGAACCCTTTCTTAAATAATCGCACTTCTAAATTACCTTACCATAGTTTTTCAAAACACTCAGATGAACAAAAAAGACAAAATGTGGTTGGCACACGATGCTAGTGCCAACTTCGTTGTAACCGATCTTATATTCAAATATTTAAATTATAAATGCAAACAAATGGCAATATTTTATGCACTCCTTCTATGACATAATGAATGTTCAAGTGACTGCTAAGGGTACAAAATGATGATGAGAAATAAATTAATTCAATGGGAAACACACATGCGCTGAATGAATACAAAACGATTTTAAACATACATAAATTAAGATATTCACAAGCTAAACTTATGCAAGCTGACCCTTTTACTATTAGTGCCAATTTATTGCAGAAAATAACTAAGTATACATGAAGACATGCTATGATAAGTGCAATAATGAAGTAGTGGCAACATCGATGCGATGCCGCAACACCCTACACTTAAAACAACTATTACTGGAATGATACATTTTTGTAGAATGTTATGATTTTGCAAAAAGCTTTAATTAAATGATTTAAATGATAAATTGCATAATTAGTAATTCTAAGATCACACTACACTCAAGACTAATGAACAAAAAGGCATAACAAAATCAATCAGAATAAATAATAGTGAAATAATTAACGAGTGTGTGCTATGTAATTATGAATATTCGTTCCAACAATAGTAAAAGGCGCTTGCACAGTTTTTTGTGTGACAATGTCTAACTGGTCTACTTTTAACTAAATGATTTCGTATCTAACATTGTTCCCGAGGTGGTCCCACCCATGACGATGGCTTGCGAGCTGCGGCGGCGGCCCTCTCCACTCATTACATTATTCGCTAATTCTATCTATATCTTTCCATTAGCTCGGTGATATGCATGTTGGTGTCATGTTTGTGGTTATCCCGGCTAATACCGGGTAGGTTTACAGAGATTTCAAGTAGCATGCATAGCCCTCGCGTCGTGGAGGCAGTGTCGAGAGCCGCCAGGCTACCGATATGCCGCTATACACTTCAACAAGACTGGAATGTCACATTCTGAATTGGGAAAAAGCTAAACCATGCGGCGGAGGGACATGGCAATAAACTGATTAAACGCGTGACAGCACCAGCACACGGCGTCACCGCTGTAGGCTGGTGTGATGCACTTCAACAAATAAAAACAACTTTCCTTACGTTAAATTTTCCCCTAAGTTTTAGTCATCGGGCGGAATGCAGAAATCCACAACTATGTTGAGTATTATTACATAAAAACTTCAATATATACATAAGTAGATAATGCTTATAAATAGTAAATAAAATGGATTTATAATGTGTGAGCCGAGTATGTTAGTGCGCGCGGGCCGCGGAGGACACTCACTTATTGACATAACGCAGAGGGATTTACACCACCCAATAATACACTCATTATTACCTACATTTAAACTAGTATTTCCATATAAAAATCCACCTAATATATTTGATTCTAGACTGTATAACAATCTAAATGGAACTTATCTGCAAGTGGTGCATCACCCCCTAACTAAAATTACGAACTAGCGACGTATAAATATTTTGTATCCACTATTAAGTACAGAATACTGTAATACACTAATGTACGCAGTCTGTTCCAACGTCAACACTTTGTGTTTCATATTGGCGTTTCACTTACAACTATACACAACAACTCGTCACGAGGGAAGAACGATTCACTGAAGAGAGACTAGTACGTATAACATCCATCGTCCGGCGACCGACGTTCACCACACACATAGTCTGTATAACCTCGGCAGGTCACAGCGCGTGCGCGAGCGGACGGGGTCAGGTGGCGTCGAACTCGAGGCGGTCCCACGAGTAGTGCTTGCGCTGCGGGCGGGCGGCGTGCAGGGCGGCGCGCGGGGGCGGGGGCAGGGCGCCGCCCAGCAGCGGGTCACGGGGGCCCAGCGCGCGGGGCGGGAGGCAGGCGTAGGGCCGCGCGTCCAGCTCGATGCCGAACTCCTTGAGGTCGAGCTCGCAGCGCGGCTCCTCGTCCAGACTGGGCAGCGACAGCTCATCCATGTCGAAGCCGGCGGGCAGCAGCGGCTCCTCCACGTCCATGGGCTGCGGCGCGTCCAGCAGCGCCCCGAACAGCTCGTCGTCGGCGCGCGCCGGCCCCTCGCCCAGCAGCTCGTCCAGCCGCGGGCAGTTGCCGTTCATGTCCTGCGACAGCATCTCGTACTGCAGGTCGCTCAGCTCCCGCTGCAGCGCGTCGGCGTCGTGCTGGCGCGGCGAGTAGGCGGGCGAGTAGACCGGCGAGTACGCGGGCGAGAGGAAGGTGGCGTCGGGCGCGGGCGCGTCCACGGCGGACGCGGGCAGCTCGCCCGTCTCCACCAGGATCTCGAGCACGTCGTCCATGATCTGGCTGTCGTCGGCGACGTCGCGCGGCGGCGAGGCGGGGGGCGGCGGCGGCGGCGGCGGGGGCGGGGGGGGCGCGGGCTCCTCGTAGCCGGGCGTGGGCAGGATGGCGATGGGCAGCACCTTGACGCCGTTGAGGATGTAGGCCTGCGGCGCGGCGGGCTCGGCGGCCAGCACGAGGCGCGGCGGCGCGGCGGTGAGCGCGTCGAGCTGGGCGCGCAGCTGCGACACGCACAGGTGCGCCTGCAGCAGGCGGCGCGACTGGTCGCAGGCGGCGGCGCCGGCCGCGTCGCGCCGCACGGCCTCCAGCTGCTGGCGCGACGCCTCCAGCTTGCGCTCGAGCTCGGAGATCTGGCGGCGCTGCGACTGCACGATGTCCTCGGCGGGCGCGAGCGGGGGCGGCGGCGGGGCGGGCGGGGAGGGCGGCGCGGGCGGCGAGGGCGCGCGCTCCACGAGGAAGGGGCGCAGGCGGTCGAGCAGCTGCGGCTTGGGCCCGGACACGCGCAGGTTGCGGCGCTTGCACTCGGCGCGCAGGTCCGACACCTTCATGTCCTGCAGGCGCGGCGGCGGCGGCGGCGGCGGCGGCGACCCGGCGTCGGACGCCGCCGAGGCCGACGCGGGCGACGCGGGCAGCATGAGCTGCAGCAGCAGTTGCTGTTGCTGCAGCAGCAGGTCGTACGGCGTCTCCTCGTCGCCGCTGCTCGACACCGTCGCTTTGTGCGCGCTCGGGGGACCCTGCAAAACAACATACATATTAGGATACTTCACTACTATACTACCTTTAAAACAAACTCTACAAAAAACTAGATAAAATCATATCATGAACAGCAACACCAACCTTGTACTCATGAAACTTGAATCTCGACTTGGTCTGCTGCTGCTGTTTCTGTTTGATCTTCTTCTTCTTATCCTTGCCGGGCGCGGGGTGCTGCGGGGGTGAGGCTACCGAGGCGGGGGAGAGGGTAGACGGGGGGGAGGGGGTAGGTGACGTATCATCCGGACCACAGTATGAGGATGGGTGTAGAGGCCGTCCGCTGGCGCCTTCGCTGGTTGCCTTGAACGCTAGGATGCCGGTTTTGACGGCGGTCTCGATGGTCTCCTCGGTGTGCAGGATGTTCTTCTTGATGAGCTCGAGCGGGCCGGGCCGGTGCGACAGTTGGTCGTTGAGTTGGTCGGCTAGACGGGCCTTCTTTAGCATCCGTTGCTTCTCGGCCAGGCTCGGGTCTACATGGCTCTCCTGGAACGGAGACAGACGTTAAAGATTAATATTGAATGAAGTCACGGTTTTTTCATTGAATCATGATGTTCTTATTGCGTATTTATGTCCGAGTTTTAACAAGACCTACCATTGATTTCTATCGAATTGCAATGAAAATAATTAAATTCCGTGTTAATCTTGTTCATATCAAATAATAGTTACTAATCACATTCTATCTAAAGGTAAGATGATTGCTGCCATGAATATTCATATGTGTAACATATTCATTCATTAATTGCTCACCAAAGAAAACTAGTATTCAAAGATTAATAAAATTAATTCAGTTGGTTTAATTAATTGTGCAGCTACCGCGTACAAAATGTTTATAGCTTCATTATTTAATAATGAACTTATAACATGAATATAAAGCCGTGAAATACAGAAAACCTAAGAGTTTTCCGACTGGATTGTGTTCATTTCAAAAATATTATAGTGTGTGGAATTGAGGGCACGATAGAGAAGGGTTAAATGGCGTGATAGGACGCGGTAAGTCGATTATAGATAGGTATATGTATAAGTATTATCATTTATTTGGCCGATTCTCAATAAGTATAAGGATCTCAGCACATAATTATAATCAGCGCATAACTTAAATGGATCGTCTCCTTTTTCTTATGTCAACCAGTAGAATACGAGCTCTCGAAAGCCTGATTGACAGAAGAAAACAAGGCGATCCCTTTACGTTACGCTTATATGTGCTGAAACCCTAATCCTCATAAGGATAAGGGTAAGAAGAAGTATATACCTGTTCTAATATATGTCTTCGTTCCAGCTCCTGGCGGTCGGGCCGCCGCTGTATCTTGGCCTTCAGTAAGTCTCCAGTTTTCGCTCTCTCCAGTTGCTTGCATTGCTCGAAGTATGCCGGCGGTGTCTTCAGAGCTGAGAATTATATCAAGTATGATTTTAGTAATGTTGTAATGATAATTCTAGATGTATAGGTAGGAACGATAAGTTTATTGTGCCTATAAAAATGGTTATAATTCTTATTCTTGAAGAGAAAAACCACTCTGACCACCTCCTTCGCAAATCACAGTCGTGAGCATTTGATATGTTTAATTTTTTTTCATCCATTTGCCTAGAAGTTGTCACAGGAATACGATACCGCTGTAGAAAGGTGATGTCACGAAAGTTGAAGTGTTTAAAGTATCGCTTTCATCCGAATCCGACCTAGTAGAAAATAAAAATATAGGTCAGCCATGCCCGTCCGTGCATGATGGCCACCTACGCAGTTTTGGCCAACAAACGGAAAACATTTCGAGGGCGAAAACCGAGCGGTTGCTAAACGCTATTTCGTATTAAAACTAAAAGCGATGACATGTTGAATTATGTGCAATGCATGCGGCTTAATAGTCGGATGGTGTATTTATTTCAAGGATGATTCGGCTCCGGTCGGTTGTTAGATTCGGGATGACACGTCGCGATGCGAGTCTGGAGGGTTACTCTACACTGAGGAAAAACAAACGAACTAGAGCTGTCGTGCAATCAGCACGTTTAATACATAGGCAAAGTCGTGGCTCGCGCAACAGCGCTGAAAATTAGTTTTTCGTGATATAGAGCGACCCTCCTGAGTCTCATTAGCACAGGCGCAGTCGAGTCGTAAATAAAATGCGTGCGCCCACGCCGCCGCCGCCACCGCCGCCGCGCCGGACCGCGATTCGCACGTGCTTTTAATTGCTTCACGGACCACGGGCTTATTTCATAAATTAATTAAATATTTGAGTTGAATACCCGACAATCCATTCGGCTGCACCGGCCGGACAATCACCTCTATCATAAACTGAGACAGCACAGAGCACCGTACCGTAGTAGAGAAAGTGCCAGCACCAAATCACATTCACATGCGTTGTCAGCTGATTCGCGAGTCTCTACAAGTTAACTCCGGTATTAAATTAAATTAGCCAATGATAAATCAGTTGCTGGCTGCTTGTCGCTACTGTAGATATGCCACGCTGTATTGCGATACAATGTGGTGCAACGAATCACCTACATTCGCATGTATTCGTGATCTTGTTTTGTTTTTTTGCGTGTCAAAGCAGTTTTGTTATGAGTCGACACACTAACTTATTGTTGTTTACTGAATATAATCAATATTAGTCACTTGCTACTAATAAACTATGCGCTATAACGAGAAATATGAAGACGTGGGCGTTGAAAACTTAATGCGAGTGCTAATGCCTACGCTCGAAGGGGTAGTCAGAGATGAATTGTAAAAAAGGTATTTTATGTATTGTAAAATTTAATACAATACGGTACATGATCTGCACATGAAGAATAATTGGACCAACGACTAGTGTATATTATACAGAGTGTTGCAAAAAAGGTATAGGTACTAAGCCGAAACCTACGTGTGCACTGTGCAGCATATAACATCTAGGGCTTAGATATAACATGCTGCACACTTATGTTTCGGCTTAGTACTTATACCTTTTTTGCAACACGCTGTATTATAACTATGTTTTGAATGTATAAGCAATTTTATATTGACATTTTTATTATAGGTAGTCGTGGATATTTATTGTAAAATGTACTCACGGGGCATGATTCCCTGCGCCACCAGCTGGTTGATGGGCCGTCGCATCATCAGCTTCACCTTCAGCGCTGTCAAACAATACATCACACGTTTAATACTCTATAACGCACCAAAACAACACAATAACAACTGAAACTACTGCACCACTAACCGGCGTAAATTGTCTGTTTGTGACACGTCTGTCCGGGGCTATTATTATCCCGGTTGATCCCATTTTCCTTAACGTTACAGATTAATCCATTTTCCTGGTAAACTAACATTTCGATCATTATGTTGTTTGTTGTAGCACCCACAGCGCTCTGCTGGGACTCGGAATGCACAATGAAGACACGTCCGCAGGCCGCAGACACAGCCTTTACCGTAAACAATGGCATGCGTGCACAATGGAGTACATCATAATGACGACAGGTGACGAATATCGACGTGACGGATACGTCGATATCGGCGGCGTTGGCAGAGGCGCAGCTCCAGAATGTTGTATTATTGTTTGCGCGTAGGCACCGCGCGGACAACGCTGGCGGCGCGCCAACGTAAACACTGCCCAGCGGCCGTGGGGCAGACCAAACATTCACCACCGCACCGATTGTGGGTTACTCAGTTACTGTGCGCCCAACCGACACTCGCCCAACCCAGATAACTAATTAACATTTCACGAAAAATATTAACGTCTTCATTAAAAACAACGCGCCAGACGGAATATTGTTGACAGACTGCGTTTCTGATTCGCGACGCGCGGCGGAAACCGCGGCGGAAGTCGGCACCCGGCGCTCATACTAATGCTGCTGCATACAACGACCTCCCCTAGGAGATGTTAACAATATGCTAAACGTATAAGGTTCAATTACATTGTCTGTTTATGCTAATTACGTCTATTAGCCAAGAATAATAAAGTGAAAGCGCAAATTTGAGAGCAGTAAAAGCATTTCCCAGTAGACTCCGGCGGCCCGGTTCGCACGGCGGGCACAAAAACTACAATTCTGGCTGACGTCGGTTGCGCGCTCATTATCGCGTTTGAGCCCATCTAACTTAATTACGTTATTAAAACGTGAAATTATTCCCAGAAGACTGGTACCATTATTATTATTTATACGGCAGTCTCGGGTCACGACAATGAAATACCGCCCTTTCTTTTTAATGAAACAAGACATTACTCAAAATTATGAAAGTTTACGTTAGTTAAATAATTTAATCGTCTTAGGTATTGAGATCACTTGCATTGCAAAATATTTTAAGTGTAAGAAATGATAAGGACTTCGTTTAAGCTGAGTGCGTGTCACGGGTGGGGCCTACACCTCTTATAAAGGAGGTCCTTGCCCTTCGCACGACAGTTTTAAGGTTGTTGCCGTCACGGGTTCATGAATAAATTACCGTCTGGCACGCCGCTGCCTAAAATCTTGACCTTAAATTGCAGATAAGCATGTCTGGATCAGCTGGTATATTTTTCTTCTGTTTCAGACCATTTGCCACGCATTTTCGTCACCAGATTACGTACATTCAACGTCATCGTTATTCATCAACCTAGTTACTCCAGCCATCAATCGTTTGTCGTATTATTCATCAGCCTATAGTTACTCCAGCCATCAATCCATCGTTTGTCGTAGGACTTGTGTTTGCAACACTACATACGACAACACAATATCGTTCTCTTTTGATTTAGTCTACGACTCTACAGGTACTAAATAGTAAAGGTAGAATCTGGCTTGTATACTAACATTCCTTGTGCTTGCCCATGGCGGGCTGCAGTGGGCTGTCGTCCACCACGACCTTGGGCGGCGAGGGCCGCGGCGGGGACCCGGCGGGCTCGCCCGCGCCCTGCAGCCCCGCCATCTCGCCCTCAGCGCACCAGCTGGAAGGAAACAAGGGACGGTTGTAGGCGGTTGAAGTTTATTTGAAGCAGATTAAAGAAGGAAAAAATTAAAACAGTGGAAAAAATCATACTTATAGGAAGCCGAAAGTGATATAGGTACTCAGGGGCTCACTCTGAATCACTTTTAATTTAAGCATTTCAGAATTTCATGAATAGAAAACAATGTTATACTGGGGGAGTTATTCCGGAATTTCGTAAAAAAACAAGTCCCATAGTAAAAAGTCACGAGACCACAAAGATTCTACATAAAATAAATCGGATCGATAAGAGTGTAGCATTGAGTAGCCTTACACCTACGACCATGTCGGTGTTTAATACGATTAGTGGCAGCTTAATAATACGACTAGTGCTGTCGCAACCACACTCGTACACAAAAGATGCACGCAAAGGAAAACATCGCAAAAGGTTTTATATTGTTCAATAATATGCAATAACTAGTCAAACTGGTCTACCGGTTATGGATTAAAAAGCGTAATTGTATGAATGAATGACATCACCAACAGAAACGGCTCGAGCGTGGGCTATCCTGACCTTTGCGCAGATAAAATATGCACAGTGAGCGATCACACGGCCGCAGTACACAAGCGGCGGCCGGAAATCAACCCCACTATTTTATATGGTGCAATATTTATTTGGCATCTCTGTGCATTTAAAATCTCAGGTTGTCGTTCAATAGACCGCGCAATAATTCAAGCAAGGAGCTCATGAAATGATGTTGGATATCCCCACTGCTGGAGCATGGGTCTCCTTCCAATGAAGGAAGGGTTTAGGGCCTAGTCCACCACGCTGGCCTAGTGCGGGTTGGTGACGAATCCTTTGAGCTAAACAAATCTTGGCTGGTACAATAAGATGAAGAAGAAAACCTCGACTACCTACTGTAATTGCAAACACACACCTTAGCGCGTCGTCAGACGGGGTCCTCGGCGTCTGTGGCGTCTGCGGCGTCTGCGGCGAAGCGGGCGAGGCGGCGCGGCGCTGCGGCTTGAACCACTCGGGGTAGATGGCGCTGAGCGTCTCCACCAGGTCGTGGTCCAGCGTCACGCGCCACGACTCGCGCGTCTCCGAGCCGGACGACGAGCCGCCGCTCGCGCCGCACGGCGACCGGGTCTCTGCAATGGGAATGCACCTTTAGGAACATCACAACGTAAAATCACGAGCAGAAGAGAAGAAAGAGTTCCAGTGACATATGGAACGTCAATGGCAGGTGGAACTTTTTCATTGCTCAAGAGTGTATCTAATATATTCAGGATACAGGTTATCATCAGCCCTTAATCCTCAAACAGCGCCACAACACTCTGACCATGACCTTCTTGATCCAGCCACTACCAGCTACCAGGGTAAGGTACTAAGGTCGTCGATTTCAATAGAATATTGTATGGCTCAAGGGTGTTTCAAATCTGAACAAATTTATTGTCTTACCTTCGGATAAATATCTGATTGTTCAACTTTTTTAACTTTTCCTGTTTTGCCACCTATACTTGTGCTGACTGTGTTGACTCAAAATATTATATCACCAATTAACCATGTAATGAACTCATGGCAATATTGGCTGATGCTCTACTCTACTATTACTATCGCCGCATAGCTTGGCACTGACAAATTAGAATCAGCAATGCTCATTGCTCAGTAGGTACCTACTATTGATCCGGTGACAACAAACGTTACATAACCTGACGGTACATTACTTGACTTGCTCTACATTATTATCAATACACGCATAATGGTTGGCAAACCCATTGGGATTAACAATACGTCGATTAGGTTAGGCCTGCAGCAGTATGACGAATGAGAAGAATTAGAGTAAAAAACAATGAGTAGGTATATCACAAAAAAAAAAATTATTGCACGTGGTATAGGTTAAATAATCATGTTGAAGTATAGTAATATAAATTTTGTTACATAATCGTGTTTAAATATAGTTACTATCTTTTCACAAATAAATTAGCAATGCTGGGGTTTCATTTTTTTCAACAATACCTACAATTCCTACAAGTAACTTAGACTATGGAGAGATCGATGGTGTGCCGCAGCCCTAAATCCATATTTACAAGGGTTACTCTAGTTTCACAAAAAACGAACGAAAGAGAATTGACATTATTCGGTACGTATAGTGCAACGAGAAAGAGTCGTGGTTACAGCGTAGCGCTCCAAAATTTAGTTTCTCACAAGTTAGAAGGACCCCTAGATACGATAGGAAGTCGGAAGTGCGTACACAGTGGGCGCAGTGCGTTACTAATGTTACTATGGACCGGGCGACGCGGGCGCACCCACACGGCCACGCGTCCTACATCTCATTCACAACGATAATATTGATGATCATCCAGTTCATTTACAAGCTAACGAAATATAGTGAGTAAATGGGATGCACAAAAGGAGTGATACTGTATCATGTGTTGCTTATATGCATACATATACGTCCGGCACCCTGGGTCAGCCACCGATGGCCCAACCCTAGTGTTTGTCACCGACACCCTCGAAAAGAAATTATTAATATTAAAGCCAAACCAGGAATATAAAAACCCTGTATTAAGAGCGCCACATTCGCGTTGAGGACTGCAACACTAAGTATAGTCATAGAAATGTGAATTGGCCATGCTCAAATTTATAATTGTATTTTTTATGATTTATTTGGAAAAGAGTGTCAGTAGCTCAGTGAGAGGATATATCCTATTTTATATATCGTTTTTTGGAACTTAAGTAACATTTGTACTAACAGTCTAGCGGTGAAGGAAAACATCGTGAGGAAACCCACATTTAGATTACAGTTGTGTAGGTATTTACCTTGTAGGTACTCATTAACGGCAATTTTAAAATAGAGAAATTGACCTAAAGGCATATTTGCTGAAATGGTTTTAAGCATTCAAAAGCCATCCTCACAGTTATTCGAGATAAACTACATCTTAGTCTCGTACAGGTTTGCATGCAAAACTATGTAATAAGAAAGTTAAACCCATTGCCTTGATAAAGTATGTGTAGGTATGATCAGTCAAAATTATAACCTAAATATTCAACCGATTCATATAATAAATGTTATGGTCAGATTGTGCCAATGGTTGAATTTCAGATGTCTCGGATTCGCTGTCGCTTTCACTGCCACCAACATAATAATATTTTTTTCAATTTCTGTTTCAATTATTGTTCTTCTGCTTCTGTAATTTTCTTCTATTTTGTCTTTTTATACCTTAAAAAACAGTAGTTAATAAAAACTACAGTAATAGTTTACAAATTTGCCAAATTCATTTGCTCTTACTATACTCTATACCTACCAGTCATTTTGACAATAGTATCAGTTATGTTATATAGAGAAATAAAGTCCAATCCCACGTCCTTTTTCTCCGACAAATACTAGTGTATGTGGTAAATTAGTTTCCTTTCACAGCTATGGATAGTTTTCGCCATTTACAAACACAAAAAACTCACAAAAGATATAATAAACCCATGGAAGTAATAATACAACAGGAATGCGCACTCACCAAAATGATGCAAACAAAAATAGACCTTACGAATTCATCTTAAGATTTATATTTGAAGTGAAAGAGGCCGCGAGCCGATAGAGAGGGTTCCCACAGAGCCCTTCCTCTCTTTCTAACAATTGCCAGGATTTAGTTGTGTAAACTTTAGTAGATTTTGAACGAAGAGAGCTATGCAAAAAAAATATTAAATTAACTCACAGACTACTGTATATCATATCATTTTCAAAAACAAATTTATAATAAATCATTATAAACATGTAATTTAAATGAAATATTTGGTATTAGTATGAATAATAATTTCATAAAAAAATTGGTAGTTTTTCTAAATATTTTACAACAAGACCGAAGTTGTCAAGATGACGGATGACGTTTATACTGTTGTGAGAGACATTATGGTTAGGGTGACCATTCATTCGTACTTTTGAATCACTTTCCATTAATTAGGACCTGTTTCATTCAACTTTTTGTTTTATTTTATACCTAAGTATCATTAGGTATTATTGTTGCTGTTTTTTATCTTATAAGGCTGGTAAAGAGTTATGAGCTGTTGATTTTTTTGGTGATAGAAATGAGTATTATAAGATAATTTATCAAGCTTAAAACCGGCGGAAGCACTTAGGTTTAGATATTTTAACCTTGCGGAGCGTATTGAAGGACAGATTTAATTTAATTTAATTTAATAAGGTACCTACTTACCCCACAGAAAATAGAATAGAATAGTAACGTGTAAATAAAGAAGATCCATTAAATACATTGTATTATACTTATTATAAAAATGTGTGTTGTTTGATTTCGCTCATCTTATTATTTACGTCAATCCTAAAACAACACCACACACACGCACTCACGCCTTGTACTAATGTACTCCCTTGCGGGGTAGGCAGAGGTGCATTGCTGCACCCACTTTCGCCAGAGTGTATGTTAGTCCCAATGTAATAGGGGGCGGGCCTATTGCCATTTTACGGGCACATCCAAGACCCGAGAACAAATATCTGTGTTTAAACAAATATCTGCCCCAGCCGGGAATCGAACCCGGGACCATCGGCTCAGTAGTCAGGGTCACTAACCACTACGCCATTCGGTCGTCTACGCCATTCGGTCGTCTGTCAATCCTAACTCTCTAATTAAAACCAGTCCATCTTAGTAGAATTTGGTAAAAAGACAGATTGTTGTTGCTAGTTCAAATCTTGGGAATATCTAATTGATATGGAAAAAAACCGGCCAAGTGCGAGTCGGGCTCGCGCACAAAGGGTTCCGTAGCAGCAATTACAGTTAAATCAACCTATCTCAAAAACTATAAGAGATACTTTGATCAAACCAAAAATCGTTGAAAGAGTTAATTAGCATGCATCACCTCTATTTTTTTTAGAATTTTATACCCCGTAGTTATAAAAATAGAGGGGGGGGGACATACTTTTTACGACTTTGAGAGCTGATATCTCAAAAACCGTTCACTTTAAGAAAAATGTTTTTTAGAAAACTTTATATCATTTTAAAAGACCTTTCCATTGATACCCCACACGGGTATGTACATCGAAAAAAAATAATTCATCCCTCAGTTACATGTATGGGGGGCCCCACCCCCAATTCTTTTTTTTACTATTTAGTGTCATATTTTTGTAGCGGTTCATACAACACATATTCCCATCAAATTTCATCACTGTAGTACTTATAGTTTCCGAGTAAATCGGCTGTGACAGACGGACAGACGGACAGACGGACATGACGAAACTATAAGGGTTCCGTTTTTGCCATTTTGGCTACGGAACCCTAAAAAAACATATCAATATTACATTGCAGTTTGCGCTGCAACAACACATCTATACAAATTTTACCTTCACCCCATTAGTTTACTCAATTGTCATATCACCAAAATACATTCGTACCTACATTGCAATTGAATTATTAGAATAATAGGTGACTTTGAGACCATCGACACCTATTCGCGACATGATAGATTAGAAGTGATGTCTCATGAATTACCTAAAATTATGGTCACCAAAAATAGAAAGAGATGGAGGGCTCCGTGCTGACTATCTCTGTCGGCTCGTTTTTTTGGTGCAATGCGCATTCCTGTTGTATTATTACTTCCATGAATAAACCCTACGCATTGACAGCACCACAGTTTGACAGCAATAGACAAATGACATTTTGAGTTAATGATACCAGTGCAAGAAAAAAGTTCTATTGCTTTTCCGCAATATGGCGAGGGTTTTTATATTCCTGGTTTGGCTATATATGGTATTTTAGTTAATAACGTGCGATATGATATGACGGAACGGTGACGAAGTGGGTCATTAAGCTTCTCACTCTACCTGTACCTGGGAGCCTGTGATATTTCTAATTTAATAGCTTTTCCGGCAGACTAGACGATCGGTGTAGCAGCGCTCCGTAACTAATATATCATATTTTATTATAGCAAATCTTAGCACATAATTTAATATGCAAAAAAAAAACGTAATAACCAGGTTCTGATTAACAAAATCCGTAGTAGAAGGAATAAATGTGCAAAGTCAACAAAACCTTTACAAAACGGTACAAGCTGTCCAAAAAAATAGCTTTACGTCAAGCTTACAGTCATTTTAAAGCATAAAAACCATGCACATAAAGAAATTGTGCATACTTATCTACTATCTACGGCTTGGCTAGTAGCTGCTTTCAATTTTGTCATCATGTCATAGTGAAGATGTTATAATAACCGTGTAACGAATTGGCTGATTACGTTAGTTACGCGACTTTACAAGTGTATAAAGCGTATTACAACATTTTGTAAACAACCTGAAGCGAACTCGACTTATGAGTATGACTCACTCATTTCATTACTTTGGCATATTATTACGAGGGCATATGTTTCAGGAATTATTGAATTTGTTATTATAATCGTATAAAACTGCAAAGGATTTTATGTTTACGAACTGCAGTCAGTAACAACATATTTTATGTTTTAAACGTGTAAAAAAATTGGCACCGGAAACGTGATGAATATCCTCTTCTCTTTTGCCTCGCGTGAACTTTTTAATAACGTAACCCGTAACAAGAAAGAACTCTGTATCTCACGGCCTAGTAACATTACACGCACAGAACACTAGTCCAATAATTATAGCAAAGAAGAAATGACTATTGTTTTAAGTGGATGTTTATATTCCGTGTACGGCGGCTGTTGCCTTGTCGATTGGTGACGTATTTATCTTTACACCAATGCCCACGCGCTTCTTGTTAAGCCGCGTACACACCGGGCCAACGAACGCCCAACGAACGCCAACGGTTATCCCAACGATGGATATTAACATACATAATACAGGGCAGATTGCAGAAACGAAGGCCAACGAAAAACGTTCGTTGGCGTTCGTTGGCCCGGTGTGTACGCGGCTTTAGCCGATCTCGGTACACATTAAACAACAAAACATAATTAATCATGGAAAAGTCATATTGTTCCACTTCTATACATAGACCTTGTTCAAATCTAAATGTGCAGAAAACTCAGGATATTTCTCTAAGTGGAAAAGCGGGTCAAGGAAGGATGTTTTTATGAAGACGACCACGTAAAAGTGGTAAGATATTGTAAAATAAATCATGAGAGTCAGTCGCGAGCGTAAAACGTCAATCATGATGTCAACGTAGATAGATGAGCGGACGCATGGATATTCATATAAACCTGGCTATGTGATCAATATTGAGAAGATAGCTTGTGCGACGAGAATAGATAGCCATTACAAAAAACACTCATCTTTTTGGGAAAGGCCAGATTACACCTAGTGAGAATAGGAACACTCAACAAGAATGACGCATTTCCACTTAAAAATCTTTACACCGGATTTCTAGAAACAAAGCAAAGGTTCTAATCAGTAGGCTCTAACGGTGACGTCAGAGGTTGCACACGGCACTGACCTACGGACGTGGGAGGCGACACCTGCTCACACCCACACCAATGTCGATTATAAACATGTAATAATGATCTAACAATCTAACGTCATTATTGTACCATTGTTCTAAATCTTGACTGTCCAGTAAATCTTTTCTTAGTTTTTAATCAAAAGTATTAAGATTGGCATACGCATCAGTTCTCGCGAGTGCGACTGACCTGATTCATTAAAGGCATCCACTTCTAAATAAACATAGCCAGTCACAAATCCTAAATATGATTTGTGGGACAAATCTCGGAAACAGACGGTGACAGAGTGGAGTCGAGGATGACCCCATTCTGTGCACCCGCCGCGCGTACTAGCTGTCACTGACCGGTTTCTTTCTCTGATGATGTCCTAGTACTTGTGTGTCCAGTGTCCTACTTTATAATAAAAAATATTTACTAAGAGGCACAAACAACAATCTAAGAGCAGCATCGATTTATAAACATCTAACATATTTTTCTACTTCATGACTCATTATTTGGATGGATATGAAAAAATATTCAATAAAATCAACACACTCAATTTGTATACTGTTTATCTCTAGAAACATCGAAGCTGGCGATCTTAGCATTTTACGCTTAGCCATCAATCATAGTAATTTCAGCAAACATAATAAAAACATTTCTTTCACACCAAAGGATTAAGGCAACTGAACTAAAAATACCAGCCGAATATAGGTATATGCTCATTTCTTAGAATGCCTTGGAAAATAAATAAATGGGCACGCGCTTTACGATTTTAAATTCGTGCAAGTTTAGTGCTAACTGCGAGCTGTAAACAGTTTCATAACCGGCCGTCTTCCACCGAACAAGCACTCGTGATTGGGCATTTATTTAATTCATACGCGATACGTTGAAATTGGGCATACGGGCCATACGGCGCAATTGGCGCACCGCTGACGGGAGGCAGTGGGCCTGCTTACTAGTGGAGGTTAATATAACATATAGCTAAAAAACATAGCAAGTGATTTGCTCGCAACGAATAGCATTCGCTTTATGAACGCGCAAATGCTGCTATAATTATAACGCGACGCGCCCTCGCGATCTTAGCTCGCAAAATTGGACAGCGTCTGCCCGCGGCCGTTGCCACGACGCTACTGCTAGAAATAGCGGAGCGGCTCCGCTATTTCTCGCAGCCGCGAGACGTGGCGCGCGATAACCGCGCAGGCGATATTCACTTGCTTTGTAGCGTCTCGCTCTCTCAACGGTGCAACGTCGCGCGACTCGCGTGTGAGAGAGCGAGACGCTGCGAAGCTGCAAGCTTCACTACGCAATAGCGCTCCGCTATCTGCTGAAATTAGCTCCGCAGTCGCGATTTGGCAACGGCCACGGGTGGCCGCTATGCTAATTGTGCCTCGCGCAACGTTACGAATTACGATCGCGTTGTTTGTTTTGTTGCATTTGCGTGCTGTAAATAAATATTTGTTAATATACATAATAATAAATAGTTTAAATAGTAACGTATTAAAATAGGTATAGTGTTTATTTAGGTTTAGTGTAAAATTGAAAATAAATAGTGTTTGTGTAAGTGTAAATAGGTACTTTCTAACGGACAATTTGGTTCTGAGGACAATTTCGTATTTTAAATGTTTTGTGATTGTGTGTGATTGAACTTTGACTGGACAATTTACCTATCTTTACTTTACGTGTGTTTTCGTAAGTGGATGAAACATTGAAAGGATATTACTTTGTGGTTTTAAAGTGTTTTGTGTAAATAGTTATTGCAATTAAAGAACGTTTGACAATAATTCATAAAAACCGGCCAAGTGCGAGTCGGGCTCGCGCACAAAGGGTTCCGTAGCAGCAATTACAGTTAAATCAACCTATCTCAAAAACTATAAGAGATACTTTGATCAAACCAAAAATCGTTGAAAGAGTTAATTAGCATGCATCACCTCTATTTTTTTTAGAATTTTATACCCCGTAGTTATAAAAATAGAGGGGGGGGACATACTTTTTACGACTTTGAGAGCTGATATCTCAAAAACCGTTCACTTTAAGAAAAATGTTTTTTAGAAAACTTTATATCATTTTAAAAGACCTTTCCATTGATACCCCACACGGGTATGTACATCGAAAAAAAAAAATTCATCCCTCAGTTACATGTATGGGGGGCCCCACCCCCAATTCTTTTTTTTACTATTTAGTGTCATATTTTTGTAGCGGTTCATACAACACATATTCCCATCAAATTTCATCACTGTAGTACTTATAGTTTCCGAGTAAATCGGCTGTGACAGACGGACAGACGGACAGACGGACAGACGGACATGACGAAACTATAAGGGTTCCGTTTTTGCCATTTTGGCTACGGAACCCTAAAAATGAAGAGAAACAGTGATGTGCCATTATGGAAACAGTGATGTGCCATTATGGAAACAGTGATGTGCCATTATAGACAGTCCTAAGCCTGTAAAGTATGAAGGAAAGTTCATTGGTTTTTTCATCAATTTTTGTTTTTTGCTCTTCAATATCGTTATTTGTCAGAGGACTAAGGTTACCGACATAGCTGTCAAAATATGCAAGCTGAAGTGGCAGTGGGCTGGTCATATCTGCCGAAGAACCGATAACCGTTGGGGTAGACGAGTTCTCGAGTGGAGACCACGAACAGGCAAACGCAGCGTGGGACGCCCTCCTGCCCGCTGGACTGACGACCTTAGGCGGGTGGCGGGTGGGTAGTGGTTGGATGAGGAAGGCCGAGGACCGATTGTTGTGGCGCTCCTTGGGAGAGGCCTATGTCCAGCAGTGGATGATTATTGGCTGATGATGATGATGATGAATATCGTTATAACGTAGCGGATTAAATAACCTGCTATAAATGTGTAACATAGCGTCTGTAGCGTGTTATCAAAATGTAGCCGTTTTTCCCACCACTACTGCTTACCGCTTGCACAACATGTATATGCTTGGCATACCGCGCTAGGCTAAATTCGGATCTCAATTGACTTTCGTAAGCCGATCAATGGATCGCCTCTAACGGCAAATATTTAGCACAGTTTCCAACTCCATTCCCATAATTGCAAATAGCACAATCGCTTCGGCGCCAAGTAATTTGAGGATACGGGTCGTCAATATTGTACATTGTTGGTATATTATTACTGTGTTTATAATAAAGCGTCAAAGTAGTGATGCTTTAGGCGCTTCATCTGTTCCTTTCGTCATAACGTATGAATCACAGGTTGCAGGCGACACAGGTGCGATGATATTGTGAACCGACTTCAGTATGCCAAGTGGATAGGAGAGGCCCTTGAAGAAAATACGTACTCCTCTGAATCCCTGTAGCATGGATACAGACCAACTTCAGTCAATATACTTTTTCAAAAATATGTGAAAAAATCTACAACACGCCTAGTTTCTGTGTCGGTTTGATGTCAAATTAGGAGGTTAGCATCGACTGCCGTGTGCGGACGATAAACAGACGCCGGCGCTGCCGAGTTGCTGAAAACATCCTTTTACGTCATCTGCCGACGGCGGCGGTGGCAGCGGCGGCAGTGCACGCGCAGATAGCCGGCTATATTAGTTAATATTAGCCAATCACCGTCTTACTTGTAGGTAGATTTAGGCTGACTTGTAGGATACTTTTAAACGTATTTAAGGCTATTGCTAGCTTGCTTTAAGTGACAGAGCTAGACAGCAAATGCAAATGCATCGTACAAAAGTCACCCTTAGTATAGGCACACGGGTACGTTTAGGAAAAAACTTAAAAAGCTAGTTATATTTTAAACGTGTCACTTTTATAGTCGGAAAAAGGGTAAATAAACTCATTTTTTTAATTTAATAAGCATACCAGGACTCTCAAGTCGGACAGTAGTGAATAGGAGGCAAATAATAGACCGCGAATCACATAAATCAGCGTAACGTGAAAGTTATGATAGCGAATATAAAACATTATCTCCATGGCACTAGTTAAATCACATCCTAGAATAAAGTGGCAGTTACGTAACATTGGAGACGTTTTCAGCTAATCCGTAGGTATAAAACATTTTCACGCCTTGGAAATAGACATTTCTTTGGGAATTATTACCATCGTATCGGCCTACGCTATTAACGTGCGCGAAAAAGCCATTTAAAATACGTCAGCGATGTCACAAGGTATTTATATATTTTACTGAATCGCGTGAATGTATCAGCACAATAAATTTAATAGCCGTGAAAATACCAATTTCACAGCCAAGGCCAAGGAGAAAGCTGACTCTAGGAATGCTTCCAACCGGTAGAAGATTTAACTTTTTTCTCACACGTCATAAGAAAATCCATATTAATGTAGAACACAAATTCTGCAGATTATTGCGACGGATATGTAATAACTTTTTAAAATACGTAACAGGTGCGACACATACTGTGGTAAATTATCACACGTATCTACGATTCATATTATTTTTTATATTTGCTAACTATATTACTATTTTTATAAATAGGATTTTTCTATTGTTGCCAATAATCTACCACACACTTCGTAAACTTTTGTGTGAGTACAATAATAATTTCCTAGTCTATTACATAATTATTTACTTCAGTACTTAGTATGTTTGGAAAAGTTTTACCCGCATCAAATTCGCGCCACCACTGCGTCTTACGGCAAAAGCAGGAACAATATATAAATTTCATATGCAGCTAATGCGACATTATTTAGTGCAACGCCACGTATATCGGACTTCTGGTGCAGACTCTATTACCACATTTACCACCATCAGCAGCGCCGCGACAACCGGCTAAGGACGGAAAAGTGCGCGTGCGCTGACATTCAGAGATATTTGGATATTTTAATCAAGAAGTAGATATTTCCGGACATCGTCCGACCGCCCCTTCGTTTTTTATAGCTAAGACACTATTTCGTTTTGTTTTGACTGTGAAAATGTCAACTATCAGTTTGTTATCGAGGTCTTTTCAAATGTTTCGAGAGCCCTTATTAATTTAATTATGGGGGACATAATATATCTTGGTACCTTGAGTTTGCAGACCACGGCCATTTGGTACATAAACCGATTAATAATAATTAAGAGTTGCATCGGTAGTCGATGCCATCTCTCTACGCAGCAGTCTAGGCCAATCAAACAAAAAGTTTAACCTTGGCTACAGCCACTTAAAGATGAAACAATTCCCCAATTACTAATCCAAATTTATCGCCATTGGCACTAGTTGGAGGAACTCAAACAAAACAGACCAATTAGCCGCAACATTCGTGAAATATCTCGAAAGAAATCCAGATTCAATAACTATCTGCTATATAACAATGACACTAATCATCTGCTTGGCAACCCTGCGGTCCGGGAGACAGGACTGGCCACCGTATAACAAAACGGTTACATCAGCCAAATTAAACATCGTACATCAAGACCAACGTTGCATTAAACGGGGTACGACCAAATATTTCACTTAATTAATCTAGATATTTCAAACAGCGAAAGCTTCCTTCGTGGAGCCAAATATTTCACAAATATAGACACAGCAATAAAACTGCGAAACACGAAGTGTACCTATACCGGAATGGCCCCAATAAACCAAAGTTATTGCTGCAGCACAAACGATGTTGTATTCAGAAGTGCGGGCTGTCAATCGTGGCATATTTAGTAACGGACGTCAATCAAAGCGGAACTAGGATGAGGAATTTACGGGCTTTAGATTGATGTGTGATCGACGGCGACGGCGGCGGCGGGAGGTGTCGCGCGTGCAGCCGCCATTGAGCCGTCAGCACGCGGCTGGCACCGTGCCGCGTGACGAACGCTCCCGACGCTCTATGGAACACCCCCGACCTATCATAGCTAAATCACCACTACACGTCACCCTCTGGAAGATCAACGCACAGGTGTGCCCGTGCTGTGTGGTCCACGCACGCGCGCCGAGACAACAGAGCTGACCGGTGTCACCGAGCCCCATTTCTGTCCGCACGTGTAATGGCGCGTAAATTTCAAAGGCGAAATTAATGTCAGATGATTTTATTACGCCCGTTAACAAACACCTGTCGATCCCAATCCGACTGCGTGTTTGATAACTGCTGAACTTCGACGTATTTATGCTAAGTGAGTACTTTGGAAAGGGCGTTCTTAATTTATACCCAAGTTATGATTTCCTCCGAGACTGTTTTCCTTAAAATTCATCGCTTCGAATGGCTTTCGGTTTAAAATATTAAGTGTAGCCAGCAGGCATTTTGAGAATTTAAGTAGGTACAATCGTAAATCATGAGTTTCTCATCAACGAAATTAGCGTACATTTGCATATTTAGTTCAATCTTAATACAGAATCGCTGCATTTTCCCATTTGTCGCGGCGGGCAGACTACCGTCAAAATCTGTTTCCTGGCATGCGCCGCAATTTATATCTAAACGCTATGAAGAGGCGAATAGATATATCTGGCGTTAATTCCGTTCAGACGATTTATTATGGTGGGCTAGTCGGCCACGCGAATAACTAACGACTAAAACGAGCTCTGTTTTAGGTCAACGCTGAACAAATACCAAACGGGTCGGTCGGACGCTTCCGCCTCTATTTCTGAACTGCATCAAACAAAACGACTGCTACAAGCGTTGCTGTGACTTTTGCGACACTCGTACGGCCTCACGTGACGCGGTGAACATTGTTGCTACCGAGACACAACGATACATACTGAATCCTTAGATAAGGGCAAATGACTTCAAGAAATGGCAGTCACGATTCGAGATATGAATGTTTTTAAATCGCTTAGTAATACAGATGAATGACCGCGGCTGACGCTGACAGCGTGTCGTCTACTTGGAAAGAAAATGAAACTATTTTCAAGAAAAAAATACGAGTTTTGATTGTGGACAGGTTGCGGAAGTGGTCGCTGTTATTTGGCGAACCGAGAGACGCTGCTCCGGTCGTCGTCTCCGTACCTATATCTAAATAAGGAGCAGAAGTTCAACGAACGCTTCGTCCGACTAGGAAGAAATCGAGTACCGATCCCAGATTTGTCCCCAAGTCTCCATGAGATTATTAAACTCGCTCACGAGCAATGATAAAGTTCCAGTGACATATGGAACGTCAATGGCAGGTGGAACTTTTTCATGGCACGTGAGTGTATTATTAAATTCTTTGTGGCACATAATGATTTGTAAATAGGCAAACTTAATGCTTATAGCATTATCTTCCAGTAATCTTTGGGCCTTGTGGAGAAAGTAATAGGTAGTGCGATAGGCTAAGAGGAAAAGGGTATTTTTGATAACTTACGTACAAATTTAATTTAAACATACACGCACAACACACATACGTAAATGCATCTTTTTCCTACATAATAATCACACCTCGTAGGCGGCAACGTCTTTTGAGTGCAAGTGTAATATATTTTTATGAGATTACGCAAAATATATGTATTCAATGAGATGAAAGAGATATAATAGAATTTGAATCTGCGCAAGGTTGCAAGATCGGGCTCTGTCCGGGATGTTTACGACTTATTTGTCGAAGTAAATTTCTAATTATTTATGGTTGATTATAAATGTTCTTTTGGGACGGTAATGTGGCCGGAGCGCTTCGCACGTGTCGCGTAAATTGTGATTATGAGTAATGCCATAGGATTATGCGGCTAAGTGTGCACGCAGACGCAGGGTATGAAGAAGCGAAGCACTTTCCCCGCAGCGTGACGTGAGCCGGTGATGCGTGAGGCGGGTTGCGTAAAGGCGTCGTGAACACATCATTCAACCGTCTCCGGGAACTTCACGACAACAGAACGACCAAAATACCATCCGTGTCATTCAACAATGTCACAAATAACTCGGTGTCTCCGAGACTCATTTGCGATAATTTGCAGGTCAGCCCTATCATTAGGCCCAATGCTCTGCTTTGCAGGAAGCTTTGTTACGCTAATTTTGTCTGTTCTATTTTGTTTATCGATGAAGTGCTTCGTACCTTTATAACTCAGAGTCAATGTAGAATGTGGTATTTTTGGAGACTAGATATAATTATCGCGATGACTCGGTCAGTATCTAGAACTAAGTATCTAGCTTGTTTGTCAAGCGATCGATAAAAGACATGATGTGGCGGGCGGAGCCGCGGGCGGGCGAGAGCTCTACAGCTCGCGGAATCACTGAACGAAACTACCAACACCTAAACTTGGAAAAAATGTTGGACTCAGTCCAACCAGCTGATTGATGAGGATGGTCATTTCGTACACGGCCAATCCCGAATTTTTCTTATTATTTAGCGAAGTAGTGGACCGAGTCTATTTCTGTGACGCCGAAAACAAGTCGTCACAAAATGTACCGGCCATTTTAAAATGTTAAAACGTGTGATTTTATATAGAACACGTGTGTGGTGTGGTTTCGGTGAACTGTTGGTACCTTACGCTAAAATAATGTCAATGAATTTTTAACACAACTGTTAAATTCCGTTCTCGATCGGCTATCGATCTAACGATCGCTTTCAAGATCAAAAACATTCACTCGTATCAATGAAAGTCTAAAATATCTCCGTATGCTAGTAAAACAGCATAACAGAATCTCAAGAAACCGTTAGCCAAACCAGACGAGCATGCACCGCTGCCTCTCATACACCAACATTTCGACAAACTACTGTTGCTTTTGGCTTTAATTACATTTAAAAAAACATCTTCCTAATTTAATCATCATTGATCTCATTGATCCTGTTTATAAAGAAATGGGTATTATTTCGAGTGCGGCACAAGATTTGATTTAGGTGCTTACCCAAAAAAAATACCAAGAATGTTGTAAAAATGAATGTTTTGGCATAATGTGCAAGCGTGGGCGCTTCCACTGCGCTTAGCGACCGGCAAGCGAGTCTAGCTCAACTAGAGATGCCCCACATATTACACCAAACGCAAATACAATTCACTAGGCGATAAAAGAAATCTACACTGCTATTTTAGTGAGCTAGTGTGTATTTAGATTCGCTTTAATTCTCAGTCTGGGGAACGATGCGATTCTTTTAATTGCAGTTTACACAGATGTAGTTTACCAGAATAATATTCTACATTCTTTGATGCACCTTCTGCCTACTCTATGGCCTGAAACTTGCCAATATTTCACATTTTGTCGAGCACAACTAATTAGTGTTTGTCCCTGGACTCACCGAAATATATCATGTTTTGCCAAACATTTATTCGTCTCGAGACGAGGTATGTGGAAGATAATTACCTGAAATTAAACAATATAGATAAGTACATATACTAGGAAAATCAATATTACCGACTTTCTTATTGTAAGTACGAAGCTGTCAAGTATAAAGACGTCAACAAATTATGGGTACACGTAAACTCGTACCAAAATTAATAATGTAAAATTTTACAGTGATATAATGATATTACACTTATATGATGTGATGATAAGTTTTATAGTGATAGACGATATAAACACAAATAATTTAGATATGATAAAAAATGACGAATAGATCGAAAATATTTTTCATTCATAAGACCGCAAAGAGCCAAGATTTTCCAAAAACTAAACGTGTCGCTGGCGCTTTCACAGGAATCCATACAAAAACAGTAATTAGGAGACTTACAAAATAGACAAGCTTGTAAACAACTATGACAGTAGCCAACAATACCCACGCACCTAAATATGTATTTAGGTTTACTTCCATAGATCACTAACCAGCCAATTTGAACAAAATTATTTATATAAATAAGTGTACAAAGGGTGAACTTAATGCTAAAACTAATAACAATAACTACCAGGCAACCCACAAGGAAATACAAGAGAAACTATGTTATAATGTGTGCCAAAACAAAAGTAAGAGATATGCAATTTTGCGAGATGATTGAGTTAGGGTATCACAGGCTTTGTTCGTTATAAGCATTTGAGCACCACATGATGTGGCAGGCGTCAGCAATATGCAGTCGTCTCTATCGTTTAATAGGTCAGGTAGCCGAAGTTCGTTAATCTCTGAACTGACAATTATTTTTGCCGGCGGCGGGCTACGATCGGCGAATCGACAAGCCAAAAGGATCGGCCATTCTGGCGGTGTACCAAGGAACGCGATCGGCCCAGCCTAACTAATGTGCATTTCGCGACCCAACTTGGCATTTTGTCCACATTTTGTCACCCACTGGTGCAGGTGAGGCAACGCGCTCGTCTCCCCACATCACTGACTCACCGCTCTCACGCCGATTCATCGATCATCTTCATGTCTCATACCGTTGATCAATAGAATGCTAGCACGAGCTACACCAATTACAACCAATTTGGGGATGCATTCAATGTACTATTTCAGCTGGCTGACATCATGCAGATACTTGCCACGGTGCTAATACGATTTAATATCAAACTATTAATTGATGTCTACATTGTATGCGATATTATGAACGAGCCCGTCTCCGAGTGTTGATCTTGGACGACGCCGCGGGACAGGTGTAAAAGAGCAACTGTTATTTTAAGGAGCCCGAAATTACAAATCTTGTTACATTCAGCGCAACGCAATGCAACCCACCCAAGTAGTCGCTTATAACATGTGAGAGTTATGAAACCAAAAAGCGATAAATAAGACAAAAGTATGCTGCATCGCTGCATCGGATGTAACGAACAAGTGCACCTAATGAAATTATCCCGTTTCGCAAGCGCGTATGGCCCGTATTTCCATCGACGGGCTCGCACCGAGACGTTGCGAAATCCACGTCACCAGAGCCAAGCGCAGCTCCGGCGGCTGCAAAGGATGACGCCCCCAGATGACACCGCACAGACAGAAATAAATCTGCAACCTAAACAAACTGGGCATTTCCGGCCGACACGTGCGTCTGACACAATCATTTTCCGTCCCTTTAATATATGTAAGCCTCTTGCCGATTAATTAAACGGAGCGCTTGGCACTTGCCGGAGTTTAAAGTTTGCAGGAGACATACCGCTAATGGATGCAATATTACGCAAGTTGGCTGCACCACCCTTGACTCACTCCGAACAGAATTAACATATCAAGTGGAGCTGACTGGAGCCTCTGCAGCTGCACGCATCTATCATGGCCCACTACTGTCTCCTCATTATAACAGTTAAAATATTATGTGATTAGGTCAATTAAAACATTAAACCATAGTACCATTAGAGGTAGGTGCATCAAGAATATTCATTCAAGCGGATAGTAGCGGGAAATTCAGTGATTTACGTTTTGGATGCGTCCTGGTGATGGATGTCTGAAGATTATATACGACTCAAGCATGATGTAAGTGGGCTAATATTTTTGTTCGTCACCGCGTAAATTCCTTCGGATGCACATATAAGTCATCTAGTAACATGGGTAGCTGTCGTCGGGCAGGCGATTGGCAACAATTTGGCGTCTATTTGTATGCAAATTATCCCGTTGCATGATTTACGTGCGCGGCGCGCCGGTGACGGGCTAGGGTTTGCCAAAACGAGGATTATTGCTGACCTGCCCCCGTAGCAAGTGCTACTAAATCCAGCCTGCTCGGCGAGGCGAGACAGCCGGATTAATTGCTACAAGATACATTTTAAGGTCAAACTTCTAGTATCTCGGCTAATAGCACGCAAATTCTGGAAAAGTCATATTTTTGGCAAAGCATTACTCTAGATGCCTTGATTGTCATCATCATCAGCTAACAGACGTCTACTGGACATAGTCCTATTCCGAGGATCGTCAGAAAACTTATTACTCGTATTTTCTCTTTCAAACTATATGTTATATCTTGCATAGTGGACCTGAGGACGTCCCAGACATTGTAAATTAAATTGAAATGTTGTTTATTCGACGTTAAATTTTACAATTATTTGTCGATAGTCATAATATTAGTCTACCACCATTTCACAAAGGCTCCATCACTAAGGACATAGTTTTAGTTATTATTCTGTGATAAGGAGAAGAAATAGCGAAACGAAAGTTATTGGATTTCTGCTGCTTGTAATTAGACATATACATTTTTGTGTAATTTTTGATTCATCAATAAACATAATGAATGAATGAACGTTAGTGTTAGTGATCTCCATTCAATAAATCGTCCTACATTTGATGAGTTGATAAGACGAAACCACAATTTAGATGATTCTATCATCATATCACATTATAGAACAAATCTTTAGTGAAATTGATGACACTAATAGCTATTTGCATCGACATACCTCCTACTTCTAACAAGCCACCCAGTAGACAATTAGCAAATAATTTACACAGTGCCAAATATAAATACTTTAAATGCCATTTGCTAACACATGTCAGTAATAAAACAACCTGCGATATTAGTAGCCTATTCTTAGCAACAGTTAATAGCCGATTAACTTTTTGGTTCAAGAAGAACTAGACATAATAATATGTGTATCAAATAATAATGAATGATCAGTGTCAATCAAACAAATATCTTGAAGGAAAGACAACGAGGTCTAGTTTTTCTAAAATAACTAGGTCACATAATCGATGTACATGCAACCAAAGGGTTGGAATAGATGAGTTCTGGACGTACATACCAAAGGAAATTATGTCGCGGGAAGATTTCAGACCTGCATTACTGCTACACACACATTGCTGCCAGTGGCAGTCGTGGAAACAAATTGTTCTGCATCTGCTTGCTTTTATTTGCTTCTCTACTGTCGTGAAACAATTCTTCTGTCATAAAAGAGGACACCTATAAATGCCTTGGGTAAATGTCAGTCTTAAAAAGTAAAGACGGCTAGCGGCAAGCGCCGCCATAGTTCTAATTCTAATGACACGATCGTTATTCACGCTTCACGTGTCCAATCGATCCTCACAGACGCGGGAGGTAGTGACCGCATCCAATCAGACGCAGCCCATAGCCAATACTTGTTTAACTAAATCTAGAGCGGATAGCTTTGTACAAATACATACAGAATAACAAAAAACATTTGTATGGTACATTGTAAATATAACCGAATACTCGGCAGATAGCTGAGCGCCCAAACTGCAATGTCAACGAATATTTTGAAGGATGCAGTTTTCAAGCTATAGCAAGCTCGTAGAAATCGGAAACAACATTCAATTCAGCTTGGCAACTTCATACTGAAAAAGGTATGAAACCCTGACAAGTTGCATCCTTTTTAATAGGAAAGCAACCTATCAGCAAGGCATCGATACCAAATGGCCTGACTACAATATGCATAAAATACGCCTTAAACAAATATTGTAGGAGAAAAACTATTTCTGCCGACGCCCAAGGTCGGAGCAGTATATAAACATTAACGCTACAAGGAATAAAGAAGAAAATTATCACAAACGGTATTATGGATTTCCTCCATAATAGGTTAATCTAATGCATGCTGTAATTAATTAAAATAACATCATAGGGACGTCTGAAAGATATTATACCATACTCTACCCGGCTGGAAAATGTATAAGGAGAATTGCTTTCGGTAAATAACAATTAAATGTGGTTCAAAAGATTTTCATACACGTGAAATATCCTTAGGTTAAGATGAAACTGATTTTTCCAAGTAATTTCTTGCTAGATATATGTGGAATGGCAAAATTCTAGTTCAGTGAATCACGCAGTGCGCGAGCGCATAGCTCTGCATTTTCAGCCATTGACGTCAAAAACGCGCAAATGGCTCGTGTCCGTTAAGGAGATTCCGAACTGTTCATATTTATGTTGGCCGATTTTACAACATCCTACACTAGAGTATGCCAAGACAATAAGAATATGTGCTATAAAAAGTTCAGGTAACCAGCAGTTGGAGCTCTTAGAATCACTTATTAAGAATGATATAATATTCGAGGGCAGAGTAGAGGTTTCTCTACTCTGCCCTCGATTATCGAATATTAGCGAGTGGGTGCAGCAATGCACCTCTGCCTACCCCGCAAGGGAGTACATTAGTACAAGGCGTGAGTGCGTGTTTTTTTTTTAGCGAGTTATGAAATCTGGAGACGGCAATGTGAAAACTGCTGAAAATTTACTTCTTCTATTTCAATTAGCCGTATTCCGCTATCATCGTAAGTAAGTGTACCTGAGCGTAAATCGTGACGATGATTTTCTGAACCTAGACAACCTGTATGTAGATAAAATAAGAGTAGAATTATGAAACAAAATAATTTGTTTAAGTCTCTCAAGCGGCGTGAAAGAATTCGTTACTTATACATAAATATCCTACGGTTCAGCGAAGTGTTTTGAAATATCTGATGTTTTCCATTTAGTAAACACAAAATTTAACTGTGTCGCTTTATCAATGGCAAGGGAGACGTCAGAAAAGATTTATTTACAGAACCGCCGCTGCTAGTTTGAGACAATAGAGCATAGTTGGACTTGGAATCACAAGTGGAACCTAAAGATGATATCTGAAGTAATTCAAACAAAACTGAAAGTGGTGAGTCCAGTTGTCACGAGTCCAAGATTCTGTCGGCAGATAACGGTAACGTTATCACAGCCGCTGCAAGCGCGGGGCTAATCGCACCTGGTGACACCTCCGCCCTCCATCATAGCATGCTCAGAACACGGCCACACACACTTCTCCGCACATAATATTCATACACTGAAGAATTGATTCGGCAGTAATCCAACTGAATTATCTCGAAAACTGACGCTAATCTCAAAGAAAACAGCAATCAAATTTAACAAGGTGCCATTAACTTTTTGATTATGGCCTCATTTATCATCTGTCAATGGCGTGATAAATTATGAGGGAAAAGGTTCCGTATGTCGTTTTACGAGCAGAGTTTAGAAAGAAAACTCGTGTACAAACGAGGTCAAGGTGCGATATAGAACGAGGACGGATTCGCTAATTACCGACCCATGCCGATAATGTCTTACAGAAATAATGCACACTACAGAAACAACGGTGGCGAAGGAAACGCGCCTCGCCTTGCCCAACTCGACTGCGCTATTGTTATGACTAGCCCGTGGATTATAAATCAGAACACAATACCTACATTAGAAATACTAAATGTATACCAGTATACCTACATAGGTACAATCCACGTTGGATAATTTTGGCAAAATATAATCATCCGCCAAAACATGTACCTGGTTAATAAAACTTTTCTTTGGTGAAAGATGAATGGCGCGACGCGGAGGTGGAAAGAAATACTTTAAGTATTATATCACCTCGGTATGATGATGTCGATGATGTCCACGAGGAGATAGTTCAAATTCAACGAGTGGTTTATATGTGAATTACACAACCGCAGTCAGTCAGTGCCAAAATTCTATTTGTGACAACAAACCGAGACGGGTATATTTAACCACCACCCATAAACTGTCGAATACTCCGACAACGTAGGACTCAACCCACTTGACAAAATAACACAATAGAGACGTGGAACAGATTATACACAGCTGTATCAAGATACCAATATAAATACGAGGTGGCTAAATCGCTGGCACTTTACATTCCAATGAAAAACAGATCTTTGTAAAATGCCTTAAGCAATTTACCGCAACGAGCACTTCCAATGTGAACAAATGTCCCGGCTCCTGAAGGTACATTGTGTTTTAAGTCAATGAACATAAAATTACCGTATTATGCTTCTTGGTATTCCTGGACTTGTTTGTGATTCCTTAAAATATCCAAACACAGAATTTTAATGCCGCACCGAATTAAAGGCATGACGTGTTTCGCCACGGGTTATTTAGAAATAGTTTTCTCGGTTGGAAATTCAGTAGTTTTATTTTATAGAGCACATAAAAGCCGACGAAAACATTAACAGCCCATCGTCGGCGACGCATACGGCATGAAAGAAGTCAACAAGGCAACTCGTAACATTGAATATTAAAATATTCTTACTCCAAATGATTTCGACACACCTTTGAAGGATCTACTGATGGTAGCTTCGGCCACTTGATTGAAAATCGTGGCTATACTCATAAAATAGAATAAGTCACACATAACATAAGTACCTACTAAAACCAAGTTTACTATCTGACATAGCAATAAAATATGAAAGCAGTAAACATATAAATAATATTAATTAGTGTGTGTTTCCACAATAGCATTATGTTAGCCGCAACATTTTTCATCAACTGGAGCGGCGGCGGGTAGATGCGCGCGCGTGGGCGGCCGTAAAACCGCTCTGACATCGAAAACAACGCCTCTGTTCCGAAATTACTCATAGTTACTCCATCTACTAACTATAACAGAAAAACAACGTTAAGGAAAACTACCCAACCACAAGGATAAGTCTAAAACTGCACGGGCACGCGCTATTATCAATTTTATCATGAACATAAATTATATAGTCTAATGTGGAAGACATGGGCGCTCGTAAGGCAGGTAAAGAATTGACAGCTTGGCAAGAAGTCTAGAACTTCGAGCACCATTGAATAAACCAGTGAATGACAAAACAGGCTCACGTGCGTCGCATGTGTCATCTTCAATACAAAAACTTTATGCTGTTGCCAAATTAATATTGAGTGCACTTTTGGTCACAAACTATGGATTTGAATAAATCTCTCCCTGAGTAAAGACCTCACTAGAAGCACTAGAAGTTAGTGCACTCAAAAGCAGAGCCTGAGTCTTGACCTGTTAGTTATAATGTATTTCTACTTTGTTAACACCACTCATCATGATTGATTGATTGATTATAGGGGAACATGAGATAAAAAGTTCAGCAGATATTCAAATTTTAGCATAAAACTGCATATAGTATAACCTAGTTAGTTCAAAAATAATTGTTTACGACAATCTGAATCGGGCTGTTGTAGTCTGTTAATTCTGATTTGTCATCGAGCTTGTAAATATGCAATGAATTTGCAGCCAGCCCCAACCCGACAGACAATCGGCGATGCTAATTAATTGGCGTCTGAACAGTCGGGCTACGGATTTGTACATAGAGATCAGTTGTGCTTGGAGAACATTACTACTCATGTGGTTGTGAAGGTTCCACTGGTTTCCAAGCCCAAACTGTCTCAAGTCTTATCTCTACTGGTCTGAGCATCGTCTGGACTAAGACGCCGTCCACCTGTCACAACATTACGATGCGTGATTCATCAGCGGCTGAGTATTCAGAATTCACATTCACAATTCTGTATGGAATTTTGGTTGTAACGGAAAATATGCATTTCATCAACTTTTAAAATCCTTTCAATGTTTATATAAAAAACATTGAAATCCCTTTCTTGCTAGCCCTACGTATGCTTCGCAAGCAAGTGTGAATCTAATACTTACTGTTGACTAGATTAAACTGGTGGCAAACTGGCCCAAGAACGTCTCTCGCGTAATTTCACATGTTTAGTAGACCAAGATGCGGCCGGCTCTAATTATACGAAGACAAATGTAACGCGGAGTATGGCAAACGTATGCTCGCACTTGTTTACGATCTTTCGGTTACATAAGTCGGCCAACTCTGGAGCATTCTCGTCTCTATTTATATGCACTTTCCATTCCTGGCTCCGTGACACATATTACTTGCTCCCGGTGACTAAGGGAAGCTAAATATTGGATTGAGGGGGCGGCTTGTGTACAATAGTCTACCGCATTGATTCATATAGACTTATCTAGGAGGTTTTTAAGATACTACTACATCCATTCAGTAAAACTGGTAAAAAGTCGTTCATTATCTCAACGCAATCTTAATTTACATTCGTTACATACGCCCTTTATAAAAATGCACACTTAGGTATATCTTTATAAGTACTTATATTTAATTTACAAATACTTAGTACAAGTGTGTTGTAAATTTTATCAGTTGTTAAAATTGGGTTCGGCTGTGCTTCGCTACGCAGAAGCTAAGCTAGGCCGAGCTCGCGGGCAAAGTTACATTATAAATGAAAAAGTGTCTCATTATTAATGTAAATATAATATACTTCATTCATGCTTCATCTTCAGGGTTAAGATAGTTCAATCTCTAAATTCCGAATTTAATATGATATTTCGAATGGAAAAACTTTAACTACAAACTGAACTCCTGTGAGTTTATACGTGCTCTAGTATCAACATAGTTTGATGAAACCACGCAAGGTGTAACCGAATGTCACGTTATTGATAAAGTCTAGTATCTCTTTATTATTTGGCATGCAAAATATGTAGTAGGTACCGTCAATGAGCTATGAAATAATGGATCGCTATCGTATAGTCGTAAACCATGGTTCATGAAAAATATTAATGTCTCTAATCTATAATAAAATTATTATAAGGTTAGCTTAGTGCATTTTACACGATAGAAGAAGATTATAAGGTTACTTCTGCACCCAACAGAAATAGATTAGATGGAATACCTAAAAGCAAAGATGTTATATTATGTGTGTATTGTTTACAATTCAATCATATTTATATAAAAAATATTTAATTTTAAATCTTGCTAGGTACTCTGAAGAATGGATTTTCGCGATATATTTTGTCCTCAGGTCACGCACACGCATGCTCAAGACTTGATAACCATATACCGAAAGTGACCATAGAATGGAAACCCCAGACCTATTCAACGGACGACCATCTATTAGCTGGAAGAAATCCAGGTATAAGATGGTCCCTTGGTCCTGTTAATGGCCATGGAGAGAGAAGAATAGGGCCCATGGCGTCAGCCTCAGACTCATCAGAGAAGTAGCAGGAGAGAAGAACTTGGAGGACATTAGGTACTTATCACAGCACTCCCTCTCTATTCGGAAAGAGCTTATTTTCTCATGGAGAAGAATGGGGACGACTCCAATAATCTCAACGGTTTACATGCCTACATTCGTGTTACATGAATAATAGAAGGGATCTATTTTGCGGTCAAGATTGGAACAGATTGTCTATCGTTCGGTAGCTAAGGTAGCAGGGCCTTGCGGTAAAGCCTCTGGTAACAAAGTTGTAAATAATATACAGGGGGAACGGCATATGAATTTTCAGTACGCAGACAAGTTATTCTCTAGGGATAACAATAAAATATTTGTATCTAGCAAACACTAACGGTGCATGTAATTTTGATAAGTTTCGTCTAGTTAGCCCGTATTTTTCTAAGAAAAAAAAAGTTATTTTTCAATATCATTTGTATTTTTTATCCGACAGCGCAAGGCGTGCTATCATTTTGCTGAGGTGCCTATCAGTAAACAATATACCAAATATCACACACAAAGTATGAAAAGTAGAACACACGTAAGGTAATTAGCCATTAGTAATTACTATTATCATATTGACTTTAAAAAAAGTTGCGCGAAAAAACTAGGTCGAAAGAGTGTACGTACATGAAATAAGTAATTATTTATTAGTGGGTGGTACTACTCACTGAAAATGTAAGTAGCAAAAATAAAGGTAGGAACCGTGGGGCAATTCCAATATCACAGCCAATAAGTTCCTGCAAGTTCAGAGTATAAACGCGAAAAAACACCAGAAGCTTAAAGACGATAAGACAAGCGTAGCGTGAGACCGCTGGACCATTGCTAGGCAGGTGGCCGGTAGTGCCTAGATGAGGAAGGCCGATAACAGAGGCGCTGCTCGGGAAGAGCCTATGTCCAGCAGTGGACAACTCGGCTGATGATGATGATTATGAAATAAAGCCAGTATAATGCCAACATAAACACAATCATCATCACATTTTGAACAAGATACCCTAAGGACCTAACAATACTGCATCGCAACTAATAACTTTAATACCAGGCTTGAGGCGTCATAGTAAATAAATAGTAGGATGCAATATTCTGTACTGACACAAACCGAATAATTATCATACATCTTATGAAGAAGAAGTGTATCATAAGTATTAGTAGGTAAGATACAAACCGAACACAATCACGAAAAGGAAAATACAAATAACAATTCTGAGAAGTAAGGCACAGCCAAGCCACAAGCGTTATCAAAACCGATAACCGACTAGCCACCGCGAGGGCTAGCTCAAGCTAATCCAAATTAAAGCCTATATACGAGATTAATCGGTTGCATCAAAGAGGGGTGTCAAGGCATCAAAGAGGTAGGGGTGCGTACCGTCGCAATGCCTGCAGCGCTTGGGCTGTGGCTCAGCTCGGTCGTCGCCGAGGTCGCGCTGGCGCACCGGCATCGCGGCGCATCCCGCGCCGGCGCCGCCACTCTCCCTCGGTCTCCTTCAGGAGTTCGCGTCACCGGGAGCGCCGCTACTCGTGCGGCGGCGTCGCGGCAGCCACTGAGCGCACGTCGCCACGGCCCGCCCGCCCAGCCGATAGGCGGCACCCGTACTATTTCGGGACGCTCTGACTCATGCCTAGCTCGACGCGGGCGCATCGCAGGCTTTCACCGAAAGCCTTGCAGCAGGGTTGCAGGGCTACACGTTGTGGGTCCAAGTAGTTTTAGGTCTTTCTGCTCAATCAATTACAGACTAAGAAATACAAATTGCACATTATCAGCGCAGGCGCAACATGCATTCCTTGAAAGGTACAGCAGCAATAGTGCCTATTTCGTATTTATCAATGACCTTATTTGCAACTCAAATAAAATCTTTTTCTCTCTTTTGATGATTGATAACTGTTTGAAGACTTTTGTCTAAAAATGCCAGTTGAGGACACAACTGTAATAAGTTTAAGAAGTTCTGCTTCCACTGTCGAACTTGTTTCTACAACTCAATAGTCAAGTAGAGGTAGACATAATATAGTATTTAAGCACAAGTTTGATTGTAGATACATGCCTCTAACCAAAACTGGTGATAGTTTTGGTAGCATACACAGGGGCTACATAGAATGCTTCAGGAAACTGGCACATAGCATTCTACTCAGTTCCAGCAGAGATTTTGCCATAAAAACTATGTTGCCCATGAGGGTTAAGTATGCTGATAATATGTAGATATTGTATCCCCTTGTTTTCATTCCTTGTGTATATTGTTTTGGCCTTCTGTTGTCCTATGACAGTCTATCTATTCACACAACTGTTATAAGACATGGATCCACTAAGGATTCAAGGTATTGTACAATAGAAGCCTCCCCGAGTGACATAAATCAACTATGCTTTTCATCATACACTGGCAAGATACTTTTTTTCTAACAATATTCTGACTGGATAATTCTTTCACCACAATGGCAAAGCCTATACAGTCTTTAGTATCTCATGTTTGTCACGGACACCCAAATAAGAGGAATATAGTATCTCTAGGAGGATTTCAGAATTGGCCTGGTCATGATGATATGGAGATGATAATGTTTTGTATGCCTCTAATGGTTCTCACAACGAAATTTATCCTAACTAATATTATAAATGCGAAAGTAACTCTGTCTATCTGTCTGTTACTCTTTCACGCCAAAACTACTGAACGGATTTGAATTAAATTTGGTATACATACGGTCTAGACCCTAGGAAAGAACATAGGCTACTTTTTATCCCGGAATTCCCACGGGAAAACTTTTTAAGGCGAAGCGAAGCGCGCGGGAACAGCTAGTATTATATAAAATTTACTGTTATGTCTGTTGTGTTATCTGCTGGTGTTCTTTATTTAAATAAATAAATAAGAGGAGTAAAACTCAGCAATCCCTTTGGCAAAACAATTTTACTATTCTGATTAATTGAGGACTGTGTTTGACTAACAAATTGTACAGTGGGGGCTGGCCGTTATATCTCATTTTGTAGGGCATTTACTGTGCACCTTAAGAGAATAAATAAATAACAATAAAAAGCTTTTTTTTACATCATTCACTCCAATGTGTTAAACATAACACTGCCAACTTTGTGAATTTTAATTAAAAAAGCTCAGTATAATTAAGAATAATTTTTGCCTTTCCAGCATCAATATTATTGTACCTACTTAAAGGTGTATTTTCTCATGTTATTGTTTGTTGTGTGATTGTGTCTACTAAATAAGTATATAAATGTTGTTCCTAGAGAATTCACGAGATTTTAATATGAAATATTAAGCCATTACCTGGAAATGGCACCACATACTAAACCTTGCAATACTACACAGGAACACTAAACCACTTTTATGTGATAACTTCATGAAAATTACTATTCAATACGGTGGTATATCACCACACAATGCTGTGAGATCATAGGGCTATACCGAAGACTCGAATTGAATGAGCAAAGTTAATAATAACTAATGCGTAGTGTCTAGTTACCAGCGACAGCCAATTTTCCATAGGAATGTTTACTACATTCCATGGAAAAATATCAAATGGCTAAAATGTATTTAGCAGTTTGTTTACCACAGTAGTCAAAAGCAGTTAAGCCACTGCTTTGTAAAATGTAAATGATTAAAAAAGCAACAAAAACGTAACAGATTGTGGGGGCGGCGTAGGAAAAACTTACCTGTCTGAGCACAATAGAAGATTTCGCAGTGTTATGCACTTTCTTCCCGAATATGCTTCATTTATGGACCCAAATTAAAAGCACCTGAATCTCATTTTGCACTTCACGACACAATAAAGGTTCTTTTGGGTAATTTAAACTGAAATAAATTCGAAATGGATACAAAAATTGTGTACTCCATTCAGTCATTTGTCAACTGTGAGCTGCCATTTTGAATTTGTTGTCATCGAAATGTCAATTTGCGACACAAAATGTTGCCATAATAAATATTATTTTGTGTCCACAGATTATACGAAATATTTATTTCATTGTTTCAAGGTTCAATTCATCACACTATCGGACAAGTCCGTGGAAACCACATACTCTTCCGATTCGGTTGGTCGTCAATAGTCCAGATTGTCCAAAGATCGAGGATGTGGACGAATGCGAAATAAAATTTGCATTCGTCGCTAACTGGGAATATCCATCATATTTTTAGTTCTAACAAAGGATTGTCCCCCATTACAGGCGTTTGTTACACATTTGCATTCGCATGTACAGATAACGCAGTGGCGCGATTTCATTATAAACTTCTAATGACACTCTCGAATAAGGAACACAAGTAAAGTCCGGATGGTTTTATCATGGGTTTTATACATAGGATGGCTAGGGTCTGTCTAAGGAATATAAGTACTTCTCTAACCTATCCATGACTCCCAACTCTCATCATCGTATGACCGTACAGCAATAACCAATACCGGCCTTCATCCTTAATAAGTATGGGTGTATTTTTGCGATTTCAGAGTTTCCCTATAGTGAAAGGTGCTATGACGATGTGAAATATACATATTCACCGACCAATAGGACGTAGGTACACTGATAAAATTCCACCCAGTAGAAGGTATGCATATATTTGCTAAGACTTTTGATGATGATGATGATGATGGTGCCACAAAAACTCTTTCCGTGGTACACCCGTCGTTTGTGTTTCTGCATGTGTTAATTTTCGGGAGATTAATGTGCATACATATGTATAGGCATGTAGGTACTTAGGGTTTTGTAATCAAACAGCAAATACGTGTTTTACACACACATTTATATAGGACCAAATTTACACATAATAGGTATAGTAAAAATAAGCTTTGTGTCTATGTACAAAAATAATAATAAATTCTTTTTAACTATTATTTTAAATTTTACTAGTAAAATATTGAGACACGTAAACGTAACATTTAAAAACAAACATAATCACATTTACCTAATATATTAAACAGATAAAGAATGCATGTAAGAATCATTTAAGTATAGTAAATAATGCATATAGGCGGAGATTTCGTTATTGACACACCCAATCATGGAATAGAGTTTAAAAATTACAGATATTGTATTAATTTATCAGAAAATTACTATTTTAAACATGTTCCTATATTTATATTGCGATTTGCGATGGAGGAGCATAAAATTTAGTTAAACATCTAAGTAAATGCTCTACTTATCCGCACAACCACGAATAACTGTGTTTGTACTTGTAGAACATCTTACAACCCGGCATCATAATCCAAAAAATATGTAAATAATCATTAAATCATGTAAATCCATTGACAAATTATAAATCGCTATATCATGTCACTAAAAGACCAAGACCATCCGTATGGTACACGTACACACACCAAATATTATAATAAAATAAATAAAATTAATAAGTAGGTATAACGATATAATCGTGGCCGGGATGTAAAATGTGCAACAATAATTTAAAGATTGTAACAAGAGGGGAAAGCCGAAAGCTAAACTATAGATTTCGGCTATTGCCATAATACATAATCATATTCAATCCATTCATACAAATAATTTTTGGTTACATCTTTTTGCCCGGCCAGCAGTAACTAACAAAAAAGATTATTAGCTCACTTACATAAAGTATTTTTTGGTATTTATTTATAGAATAAAGAACAGCCATTTCAAAAAGGAAATGTAGGTACACCACTTACATAAAAATACAAACACAACATGTGGTTGCATCTACCACCAAAAAAATATGAATACAATTACATACATAACTTATCCAGCCGGGGATTTTCACTAATTAATATTGAGAGCAAATGATTCAAATTTCGATCTTACAATCTCCGTTTTGTAGGATCTTTTCTTTCTTTTGAGAAGCTTTCATCATGTCAATTTCCTTCTTCTCTTTTCTGGAGTTTCTCACTTCAAAGTCGAGGCGGTGGCGGATTATCCGCTGCACGATGTCCTCTGTGGTCATGGTATTGCCGGAATCTATTATCTGGAACAGAATAATAAAATGTTTCAGCTTTCAGTTTTAAAATATTCTTTTAAATCTTGGAGTCTGTGCCGCCGGCGCCGCGCGCGATGGGCGTGGCACCTTGAAGTGATCCATCAGCTCCGCGGTCACTGGGTACGGAGCGTGTATGACGCTCTTTGATGTTACACAGGGTGCAATTTTATCAATGTACGTTCCAGTTGGACCAATATTATGTCGGATACATTGCTCTGGCAACAGGAACGGCACTGATAAAATCCAGCCCCGTATCACAGAACGTTATCGTTGTGTGTGCTCCTTGTACGGAGCCCGCTGCACGGGTCCGTTATCGACATTGATAAACGTTACTATATCGCGATTCGCGATAGATACTTACTTTTATCGACGTTGATAAAGGTGCTGTGCCG
This sequence comes from Plutella xylostella, assembly GCF_932276165.1. NCBI lineage: Eukaryota > Metazoa > Arthropoda > Insecta > Lepidoptera > Plutellidae > Plutella > Plutella xylostella. The sequence goes on along the minus strand of NC_064009.1, from coordinate 4,624,686 downwards.
CGCGCCCAGGATCAACGGAGGAGGAGGTTCTCAATTCGTCTGTATGTTTTCTCGTCTCACCTTGAAGCAGTTCCTGCGTTTGGGCTCGGCGTAGGGGTCCGTGCCGCCGGCGCCGCGCGCGATGGGCGTGGCGCCGTGGCACACCACCCGCACCTTGAAGTGATCCATCAGCTCGGCTGTCACTTCGTAGGGAGCGCCGATTACCACCTCGTGGACGTACTGGGAAGTGAGAATGGTTATGATTAACATATTATATTGTTAGGTAGCCAAGGACGTCGGCCACGAGTGTCCCTAATTGAGAACAAAATGTACACATAGGAACTTGAGTGGATGTCCGCTGTAGAGCTGTTTTTCATGTTACATAAAACAAAAGAACTACGCGACCCTCATCCGCGCTCCCGATATTCGAGGCCTGAAAACGACCCTTTGGAAAGCATACCAAGAGAAATATCGAACAGAGAAAGAACATAAAACAATCACACAATCACACAAAATCAACTATGTAATTTCCTTATTTTAATACCTAACATAGTTTTATTTAAGTACTTACAATCGTTTAATTTTTCTCTCTACATCCACCACTTACCAAGTAAGTAGTGTTGCCCAAATGCAAGAACAAGACGAGACTTAGCCAGTCTTGGTCTTGGTCTTGCGCCAATACACCTGGTCTTGGTCTTGGTCTTGCGCCAATACACCTGGTCTTGGTCTTGGTCTTGGTCTTGCGCTCCCAGTCTTGGTCTTGGTCTTGGTCTTGCAACAAGAGTCTTGCAAGTCTTGCAATTACCTATTAGTCTATTACTATTTATTAAAGTTTACTTTTTGATTTTAATAGATATTTTTTTATTCGCTATGTTTATGGTATTAGTCGTAATGCGCATAGGTCCAGTTTTTCATTTTCTTTGATACAGTTTTTTGCATCTCATAGAATTCCTGAGCGTACTTACCTATACACCGAACTGTTACACCTAACTACTCAGTGAAATAGCGCTCTGCAAGACGCAAGAGTCTTGCAGGCTATGTCTTGTTCTTGCTCAAGTCTTGCACGGTCAGTCTTGGTCTTGGTCTTGCTAAAAATACGCGGTCTTGTTCTTGGTCTTGGTCTTGCAAAAACGCAAGAACAAGACCAAGACTGCAAGACCAAGACTGAATTTGGGCAACACTACAAGTAAGTGATTATTCAATCAATCATCACAGCCCATCACGTCATCAGGCATCCCCTTCCCAATGAATGAAGGGTTTTAGGCCTAGTCCACCTAGCTGGCCTAGTGTGGGTTAGTGGACTCCAACACAAGCAAGCTACAAAATATAAAATCCAACTTTACCTGTTTTCTAAACTAAATGATATAATTATAGTGACCTGTAGCTCTCGACGACCCGATTATAAACTACAGGCACTAAAGCTTCAGTCAGTACCAAAGGCACGGCCGTCCAAACATGTATGGGAGCGAAATCGCACTATACAACATACTACCTAATGGCCAAGTGGTAACAAACCTCAGCCGCGAGTAAAAACAAAAGAAAGCTAGCTGTTTTTAATTGCTTACAGAGTTTGGTTTCCACCCTACATACTACACTACTACAAAAAACAAAACACAACCCCCCCTCACCTTACAAGCCAGCACGGACAGCACGCGCTCGTGCAGGTTCATGATGGGGTAGTTGGAGCCCTTGTAGCGGTTCACCTGCAGGTCCGTGTGCAGCCCCACTATGAGGAAGTCGCCCTGCTCGTGCGCCTCCGCTCATTACATAGCCCATGGTATAGCTGTTTTGTATAAAAGGGTGAGGCCCCATTGGTGCGTTGCTATTGCGACGCGTTGTACCAAAAGAACGGTAGCTGTCTAAACGTCCCAAAAATGTATGAGAGTGACACCGCTGCGACCACGCAATGTACCTACCAATGAGGACTCGACGACGGTCTAAGAAACGTCCCAAAATGTATGTGAGCGACGTCGCTGTGACCACACAACGCACCAATGAGGCACACCGGTAACAAACCTCAGCCACAAGTAAAAACAAAAGAAACCTAGCTGTTTTTCATTTCATTCTACTTCCACCACTTACGAAGTAGGTAATTTACTTACAAACTAAAAAACAAAACACAACCCCCCCTCACCTTACAAGCCAGCACGGACAGCACGCGCTCGTGCAGGTTCATGATGGGGTAGTTGGAGCCCTTGTAGCGGTTCACCTGCAGGTCCGTGTGCAGCCCCACTATGAGGAAGTCGCCCTGCTCGTGCGCCTCCGCTCATTACATAGCCCATGGTATAGCTGTTTTCTATAAAAGGATGAGGCCCCATTGGTGCGTTTCGCTGTGTTGACACATCCCAAAATTGTATTTCAGCGACGACGCTACGACCACGCAACGCACCAATGGGGCCTAACGGTAACAAACCTCCGCCGCGAGTAAAAACAAAAGAAAACGATGAAGTGAAGAACGCGATGAGCGGATGCCCATGGTGAAGCTGTTTTCCATAAAAGGATGAGGTCCCATTCGTGCATTGCGTCACTTCGCCGTCAAAACGTCCCAAGAATGTGGACCTAGCGGTAACAAACCTCAGCCACCAGTAAAATCAAAAGAAAGCTAGCTGTTTTTCATTGCTTAGAGTTTGGTTTCCACCCTACTTACTACACTACTACTAAAAAACAAAACACAACTCCTCACCTTACAAGCCAGCACGGACAGCACGCGCTCGTGCAGGTTCATGATGGGGTAGTTGGAGCCCTTGTAGCGGTTCACCTGCAGGTCCGTGTGCAGCCCCACTATGAGGAAGTCGCCCTGCTCGTGCGCCTCCGCTCATTACATAGCCCATGGTATAGCTGTTTTTTATAAAAGGGTGAGGCCCCATTGGTGCGTTGCGATTGCGACGCGTTGTACCAAAAGAACGGTAGCCGTCTAAACGTCCCAAAAAAGTATGGGAGCGACGCCGCTGCGACCATGCAACGTACCAATGAGGGTTCGACGGTCTAAGAAACGTCTCAAAATTTATTTAAGCGACGTCGCTGCGACCACATAATGCACGGAATGCACCAATCGGGCCTAGCGATCTAGCGACTACCCTCTGCCGCAAGTAAAACAAAAGAAAACTAGCTGTTTTACATTGCATCAAGAGTTTGGTTTCCACTCTACTTACTACACTACTACTAAAAAACAAAACACACCACCCCCTCACCTTACAAGCCAGCACGGACAGCACGCGCTCGTGCAGGTTCATGATGGGGTAGTTGGAGCCCTTGAAAAATCGCAAGGTCGTCCGGCGGTATAGAAACAACGGTGTCCCAGTAATGAATGAATCATATATTTCATTGACACAGCTTATTAGAAACCTGACTATTCCAAATACGAATTACACCCTCTGTAGAGGTTTATAGCCCTAAATATGCCATAGATATGCTACTAAATAGATAACACAGACGATAGATATCAATACCAATTAGTTACAAATAAGCCTAATAGAGGTCGTTGCCAGCGCCTCTGATAGCGATTGAACATACCGCCCGCCATGGACACACTGTCCATCAAATAAACCGTAGAAATCGCTATAGGTACATTGAAATAAACAAAACTAAAAGTACACAAATCTCAGTAACAAAAACAAATAGTACACATATTGCATTACATAGACAACACTTAAAATATTAACTAACAACTTAACAAAACAAATAGCAACTGGGAAAACACAAAGTTTGTGCTTGATCTTTTGACAATCTCATTAAGTACATCTAAAACTAACCACACGGGTGAGATTGTCCAAACCAGCATGCCTTGCTGCTCTGTCATCGTAACGTCTATGAACCGGAGCCAGATTATCCTTCCTTACGATAACAATATGTCCAACCCTTGGTTCCGGTGTTTGATGTGTCTGTTTGTACTTTACATACTTGCGTACATAAAACCTATCAAGGTGTGTCCCACAGAAAATCCAATACTTGAAACGTGAATTCAATTTGAGTGGCCTGAGGATTAGTTGTTTAAAGTATTCGTCACCATAAGCATTATCAACATCACCACCCACCCTCAGGGCTCTCTGATAGTCGATCGACCATCGATTTATCCTATCGAACACCCAATACTTGAATCGTAAGTTCAATTTAAGGAGCCTGTGGATTGGTTGTTTCACCCTTTCGTCACCACCAGCCTCATCAACATCACCTCCCACCCTCAGGGCTCTCTTGGAACCAATGAACGGATTCAGATTGGTGTTTCCTGTGTTCTTTGACCCTACATAATAAATAACAGTAGCTGTTGCATTTGACTTCAACTCTAGACCAGCTTCTGCTACCTGTTCGGGGGTGCTCAACTCTTCTGCAACTTCAATCAACAGATTGTATAACAAAACTACTCCATACGACTCTAGACGAGGTACGGAGATCTGTTTGATCGGAGCTGCCGTCTGAGCTGTGACTAAGTTCACGTGATTTTCCTCCCCCCTTGCATCTACGATGCGAAACTCCACTGCTGCGACAAATGCTTCAAAAACTGTTTGTAATAGATCTATCATCTGTTTGTGAATTTCAAAACCTTGTTCTACAGACTGACAGCCCGCCAGTACATCACCCCTGGCAGCAGTTTCTGTAAACATCTGCTGGCGCTCTTGCTCTACCTCTACCTTTTCTTCGACTATCTGAGAATGCTGTGACTGTAATTGCCAAAACCCTTGAAAATCATCCTCAGATATCGTTGCATGATTATTAACAACACTTGTGGTGGAACAGAGCTTGTTGTCCTTGCATTCGTTGGTGACTTGGCCGAATAGAATCCAACCAAGTTTTGTGTTTTGAGCCAATGGGGTACCCGGAGGGCCCCTGATTAAACCATCGACTATAATTTGGCCACACACCTCTGCCCCTAACAGCAAGTCTATCTTACTGGGGGTTGCGAATGTAGGATCTGCTAACTTAACCTGATATAACTCTGACCACCATTGAAGCTTCACTTGTTGATCAGGAATAGAACTTGTAAGTTCTCTCAAAACGTGTGCCTTGACTTTAACTATACAAGCAGGGTCGTGTAGTGATTGAATTTGTATTTCTACGACATACTTAGAAGCACATGAAGGCTTCTTGTCACTACCGACACCTGAGACAACACATTTGTGGGGCACTCTTTGTAACCGCAGGCGCTGCACGGCAGCTTCGGTTATGAAAGAGGCTTGGGAACCCTGATCTAACAGACTGCGAAGCACTTTGTTTCCTGCTGAAGACTCGACCTGAACTAAAGCAGTAGCTAGGAGAACCTGACTCTGCATACTAGTGGAACAGGAAACAACCTTATTTGATTCACCTGGGACAGTTGGTGAATTGAAGGGCGTAACTCCTTCCTCGACTTTGTTCTCGGACAACCTTACGGGACATTTTTGTGTATGTAAGAGAGAATGGTGCTTTTTGTGACACACTCGGCATCGTGTGATCACCCTACAAAGGTACACGGTGTGGTTCGGTGCTAGACAATTGAAACAAAGCTTGCTGCTTCGGACAAACTCACGCCGCGTCTCTACATCCTCCTTACCAAAACCTTTACAATTAGCAATTTTGTGGGCATCTGAACAATATTTACAGGTTACTGAAGAACTTTCAGTTGTGTGCAGTGACTTTATATGTTTACTGTGATTGGGCTGAGTTACCTTTGCATTACCTTTACCATCTAAAAACTCTAGAGATCTAAATCGTTGCTCAAGAAACTCTTTGAAATTAACTAACTCTGGGAGTTCTGATGATGAATCGCTGGTCCTAGCTTCCCATAACTTTCTCGACTCTGGATCCAGTTTTAAAGAGATTACATAGATGACCATAATGTCCCACGACTTGATATCGACACCTAAACTCAAAAGTGCATGAAGACATTCATTTGTTGTATCTAGCAACTCTTTGATTGCACCAGACGATTCACCTTGAAGAGGTTTCTGATCAAACATTCTTTTGAGTATACAATTTGCCAAATATTTTTTATTGTTGTACCGTGACTCTAATTGTTTCCAACAAACTTCAAAGTTGTCTCTACTTATAGGGATGTGTCTGACTAACTGCTCCGCTTCACCTACAAGGTAGCCCTTTAAGTAGTGTAGTTTCTGAACTTCGTCTAAAGAATCGTTTGTTCGGATTAACGAGTCAAAGAGATCTCTAAAGGTAACCCACTCATCATATTTGCCCGAAAAAGTTGGTATGGATATCTTAGGCAATCTTATGTTACTACTGTTATCGCTCTGCTTCCCCGACCCCGAAGGCGCAGGTATCTGAATCAACCTTTGCAATCTACTCAACTCTCCCTTTAACTCAGACTTATATTCGATATAAATCTCTTCAGTTGATTCATACACATTGCCTTTCATATAAGTAGACGCATCTAACATTTTAGCATCTACATCGGTTATCATTTGCCTATGCGTATTATAGAACAATGTCCAATCTTTCTCTAAGTTATCCAACCTAGCCTCTACATAAGCCGCAGTACGCCGCTCTTTGGGCGCCTTTTTATAGTTGACTCTACTTCTTGAAATATTATTCTGAGTGTCAGTTTGAGTTTTAATGTAAGTTTCCATCTTGATATTACAATAGTCTATGCCAAATCGATGATTAAATTTTGAAAAGTTTGTTTATGTTCGAATCCAAATGTCAATGTCAAACTGAAATAACAAACTCTTGACAAGTCAACAATGTAAACAAAGCGAAAAATATGTAAACAAAGAAGTCCATAAACTAAAGCGTAAATTTTCTAAGTTTTTTCTTGTCTTGACTTTAAGGTTCTAAATTGTCTGACTTTCTTGAATGTACCCTTCACCCGATCGGCCCCCACTCAGAACAATGAAATTAATGTACTCACTCACTGCACAAGGCACTAAACCTGTCTTGCTCGTCGACTGTCCCGCCACCAGGCAGGGTGCGCGGTGCGCCGTCGCGGGGGCTCCTCCTCGGCTCCGCAGCCGCAGCTCGTCCTCGGGGTTGCCGCTCCCCGCAGGTCTCCGACTGCAGCCAGGCTCCTTTCTCCGCTCCCGTTCAGGCACAAGCACTGAGCACTTTTCGCAAACTTTTTAGCCGACGATAGCTTTATTACCAGCACCATAGGTAGCTTTATCCGGCTCGAAGGACCATGAAAAATCGCAAGGTCGTCCGGCGGTATAGAAACAACGGTGTCCCAGTAATGAATGAATCATATATTTCATTGACACAGCTTATTAGAAACCTGACTATTCCAAATACGAATTACACCCTCTGTAGAGGTTTATAGCCCTAAATATGCCATAGATATGCTACTAAATAGATAACACAGACGATAGATATCAATACCAATTAGTTACAAATAAGCCTAATAGAGGTCGTTGCCAGCGCCTCTGATAGCGATTGAACACCCTTGTAGCGGTTCACCTGCATGTCCGTGTGCAGCCCCACTATGAGGAAGTCGCCCTGCTCGTGCGCCTCCGCTCATTACATAGTCCATGGTATAGCTGTTTTGTATAAAAGGGTGAGGCCCCATTGGTGCGTTGCGATTGCGACGCGTTGTACCAAAGGAACGGTAGCCGCCCAAATGTCCCAAAAATTTATGGGAGCGATGATGCGATAACGCAATGAGGCCTAACGGTAACAAACCGCAGCCGCGATTAAAAACAAAAGAAAACAGCTAGGGCTTTTCATTGTATACAAAGTATTTTTCCACCGCATACGAGATAGTTAGGTACTTGATTACTATACTACTACAAAAAACAAAACACAACACCCCCTCACCTTACAAGCCAGCACGGACAGCACGCGCTCGTGCAGGTTCATGATGGGGTAGTTGGAGCCCTTGTAGCGGTTCACCTGCAGGTCCGTGTGCAGCCCCACTATGAGGAAGTCGCCCTGCTCGTGCGCCTCCGCCAGGAAGTCCAGGTGCCCCACGTGGAATAGGTCGAAGGCACCCGCTACGTATACCACCTAGGAAGAAGGTTGGGGTGAGATGAGAGATATAAAGGTGTTGCAGAAAATTGGTATTATGTGATAGAATGGATGTTGTTACTTTCTCACTCACGGGAAAAAGTGGAACTTTTTCATTGCTCGTGAGTATATCCTGTGATAGTCTTTGCATTTGGTTTAAATCTCGTGTCTACCTAAACATATAAAGAAGATTGAAGTGAAGACTCTCCGAAACAGACTTGCATAAAATAAGAAACTCCGATACTAACAGAGCCATTGTAAGTATCTATTCAATGGTTACCACCTAAACGTCTCGAAAAACACGGCTGTATACATAGGTATAGGTATATAATAGGCATATAAATAAGTAATCAAGATATTACGACGTACGGACGCGCTACATAATTATATCTGACCCCACGATCTCATTTATTGTAACTTTAGGTCGATGCCACCCAACATGCCTCCTACGCTCTAAGCAATATAAAATGTATAATTTCAGACTTGCGTAGATTTAAATCATTATTTAATCTTATCACTAGCATGCGTAATATGTATGATGCAAAAATACCTGCTACTTAAGATTATACGTTATCGATAACTACTCTTTATGAATCACATCCATCTCATGACGGTTGTAATAATAATTGCAATGCTAAAATATACTTTTTTGAGTAATGTCTCACCTGCAAAGATAACAATGATAGCAGATAAGCGTAAAATCCTTGGAGCGCAAGTGTATGTATTTGCATTTTTATTAATTAAACAACTTGTCTAAATATTGATCATCGGTAGATATTTAGGTATTACCGATTCGGTTCCGCAATGTGGTAAATATTTTATAAAATATCTAGTAATCTTCGCCACTTGATGCCCTATACATATTTGTTATACTACATTACATAGTAGTTACGAGTAGTTACGAAGATATAAGGAGAACATCTGGTAGCAAATGGATAGATAGAGCCCAATATCGTAATAAGTAGCATAGATTGAAGGTGCCCTACACCTTCGAGGTTGAAATTCGCTATGAAGAAGAAAAAAATTACGACATTATATCCATTCAGCTGTAATCGCTCTATAAAATACTGCCAGAAATTCGTAAATAAAATAAATAAGTTGGCCTCACCTTATCAGTAGGTTTCGGCGAGAGGCCACTGCTGAACTGGATGATCTTCTGTGTTGTGGGCAAGAACTGAGAGCAGCCAGTGTAAGGTGACCTCGCGGTGGAATCTGTGCCGAGGTTTGACGAGTGCTCCAGAGCTACTGTGTACTCCTTGTCACCTCTCCTGAAACGAAACCAACACTTACGATTGGTATTACCCTGGTTGATGGAACAAATTGGTATACATGACATGATATAGCTAGATGAACTACTTATCTATACCTATACAGTACATTAGTTGTAATGTTCTCTAACTAAATAGCTTAGCTATTTGTATAAATTTAATGAAATAAATCTAAGAAATCATTCAAACATCTACTAGGTACCTACTGAGTTTATTAAGAAAGTATACCTAAAGGTATTTTTTAGAATTTACTTAGGTCACATTAATTTTAGTTATACTACTGTAGGATTAACTACTGACTTAACTTGAACTTTACACTCCACATTGGATTTAAAATAATTTAAAAGAAACATACTTAAAATGTTCCCTTGTGAGTAGGAGCATTCTGCCAACTAGATCTGTGGTTGAGACTCCGGCTGTTCTGGGCACCTCCCTGAAACAAATTAATGCTCTATTAGATAAAATTAACTAAATTACTCACTCTTGGCAGCTTTGTGTCTTCTGTGAATATTCAATGACTATGGCAAAAGAACAACTTACAAAAGTAAGTAAGTTCTCATTTGAAATGGATTAAAAAATCCATTTCAAATGAGAACTGAGCATCACAACACAAGTAGAAAAGAGTAAATTGAACCAGTACCTAAAACTAGTCTATCTAGGACAACGGTCAGCAACAGGCGGACCGCGGTCCGTTTGCGGACCGCGAAAGGTTGAAACTCGGACCGCCAAATATTGTAATGTAGGCATGTCAATTATAAATAAATAAGTAATATTTTGAACCAATCTAACTTAGTAACTAACTAATCTAATTAATCTGGTTTACAACATCGATATCGATCAAAAACATCGCACCGCCGCCGCCGCCGCGCCGCCCGCGCCGTCGAGTCGCCGCGCGCGCTCTGTTCATTACGTACTTATAGCTTCTCCGACGACCATAATAATTATAATAAGGAGAACGCTGAAGAAGACATTGCAGTGTTTACAAAATCTTTGGTCGTTCCAAGACTTTGCAGAGATGGGCAAGCTATCTCTGCAATATATCCCTTTGAAGTTGATGCAGCCGCCGTATGGACAGATGTGGCTGCCAAGCAAAAGTCCTTGCTGCCAATAGTCATTTAATCCAAATGGAAATAATCGATCTGCAAGAAGATGTGTCTTTGCAAAAATATAAAAAGGTGTCAACTGAAGAATTTTGGGGCAAACATGTCCCAGAAAAATATCAAAATTGCATAAAATTTGGCGACTATGTTTAGTAAGACACAAATATGCAAAACATATTTTTGAAATTTTTTGGAAAACGAATATCGTTTGAGTTTAACAGACGCTCACTTAGAAGACACTTTTCGAATTAGCTGTTCATCACGAGAACCAAACTATAAAAACCTGGCTCAAGACCGCCGATGCAATTTATCTCACAATTTTTTGTAATAGGTAAATAGCTGTACTTACTTAATTATTATCAGTTGTTTTTTTCTGGACCTTTTAAAATTTTGTCGACCAGTATCCGGACTCTACCCGAAACTACTTGCCGACCCCTGATCTAGGATATACTTAGGTAATTAAATAATACAAAACTTACTTATATCTCCCTGCTTCTTTAACTATTTGATATGTATCAACTCCATCAGCTGTTACTGTGATATCATCTGAAATTTAATTATATTAAAAATGTTATTAAAATGTTCTTCCCTTTTTCCTTCAGTCCATAAATTGAATAAGATGTTACAAAATTTTACAATAATGTTGAATTTAATATTTCTATAATGCAATGTCATAAATATTAATATCATTAGCACTAACTAATGAAATTTCTAATAAGATTGTTTATGACAAGTTAGTGTTAGTTTACATTACAATGTATGAATTTATTATACATTAATGTTTTAGTTGGTTAGCAACATACACCATTAACATTTATTAATTAGTAAAAATCTTTATCATTGAGTGGTGGATTAACTTACCACCGTGCACACAAAAATCACACTGGTACTTGTCCAATGTTTCAAGCGTAGTCACATACGGGGCTCCCTCCACCACTTGGTCCACCCATTTTATGGCTTTTACCATTTTGTAGCGCTCCTCTTGTGTGAACACCGGGGGCCCTTTGTGTTTGGAGATCTCTTCATCCGTGTGCACTCCGACTATGAGCTTGTCTCCAAGAGCCTTGGCCTGACGCAGCGAATTCGCATGGCCAAAGTGCACCATATCATAGCTGCAATAATTTATCAATTAACCTTACTAATTGATGGAAGATGAAGTGTGAGTGAGACCATTCATGAATAAACACATTCTTGACTGATTGTTTGTTACATACTAAATTATTTTTAGTTCAGACTTACGTCGCAGTTAAGGAACTACATCATGTAATTATCGAAAACAATGTAGAAAAAAAAACACGAAATCAATGGATAATTTTTCAAACAAAGTGCTATTTTAATTAACATAATACTGTTATGTATCAGATTTTGATAACGCACTTTATTCAATTGAAAAGCTTTATTTTGTAGGAATATTTACAAGTGTAAAAAAATCACTGAAACGTACCACCCATCGCACCACACTCGAATCGTTTTTTTCTCTTCAGTATTTGCACTCATTGCTAAATTCCGGATATCGTGATCACTTATCAAAACTTCAATAAATATTCACAAACTTTTAGTGCTTGGTAATTCGAAAGAATTAAAATTACACACAAAATCAATTTTATCGTCCCAAACTACGAACCCACATCCAATCAACTTGACACATCCCGGACAACTGTCAAAATTGACAAATCTCTAATGAACGAACCAATACGAAATTGAACGAAAAGGCAGGCCGGCTCAACTCATGAACCCTCCTTTGATATGAATTTCATTCTGTTGATTCTTCAGATACACAATCAGGTTCTACCTTTTTTGGCATAAGATTTTTTTGCCTAATCTCGTATTGCATAGTAACGTTTGGTCAAAGTCTCGTTACGCCGAAAATCGTATGGCATAAATCTCGTTTAGTAAAAAGTTATTTCGCATAACATTGTTTAGTCTAATAATGGTATGGCCAAATCTTGAATAGCCTAATAATGCTATGGCATAGGTTTATACAAAGTAATAATATTCTTTTGGCTTTAACTTTGACGGAGCGTCTCCCTACATAGCGCAAACTGGTGCCTTGTATTGTTTCCGCTGTTTGGAAAACGCTCCGCTCCGCTTCGCTGCGCTCCGCTTTGGTTTTGATGAACATGTGCACCTAACACGCTCCTCCTCGCTTTGCTCGTCGTCGCACCTATTTTTAGGTTTCGATCTCATGGGGTTTGTAATAATTATATTGGTCGTTAACTTTCGATTTTTTGATCATACAATATCGTGATTTTCGGGATGTAGGAGAAAAATACCACAATTTGTACATTTACTACATACTTAATATATTATTTATTAAGATAACATTAGGAGAAACAAGATTATACATAGGTATAGACGAACATAAATTTGAGCAAACGAAACTTAGGTGTTTAAAGATTGTGCCTAAAGAGTTTTAGACGAAACGAGCCTTATGCCACATAAGTCTTGGCAAAGTGATGGTTCGGCCAAAAAAGTTTAGACCATACGAGCTATGCGAAATGAGTTTTGGTCAATAAAGATTATGCCAGATGAGCGGAACCCACACAATCATTATTAAGTACCTACTTACTTACATACAAATTAATAGGTACATACTGCTACGTAGCCGTATATGGGATGGGGTGATGTTTTTATCTTCGATTAGATTGATAATTAGATTAACTAAGTATACTTGACTTATAATCATAATGATGGGTACTTAATAGCATTTGTTAGTCGTATACCTCGAAATCAAAAAATCCTTGAAGCTTTTCACCTATTCGCATTTCACCGTGATAGCGTTTTTTGTTGTAGCGTATAATATCGATAGTATATTTTGTTACTAGCATATATTTTTAACAGATTTTTACAACAGTAGCAAATTTTGATGTAGCATGTATTATCAATAGCTTATTTATTAAGCTGCATATATTTTGAATAGCAAGTAAGTATTTTATCATAGAATAACTAAGTACTAAAGAATGACAATCTCCTTAGCCCGGTTGTAACTAGATAGTTTAGTTTTGAATCATCCGTAAGATGTCGTTAGTGGTAGAATTTTGTCGAAATCTTAAATTATTGCATAATCCATTTTGAAAGAAGACGTTGCGAGTTTACTTGCTAACGTAGTAGTACTAACGAATAATCACTAGATGGCAATAGTGAGCGCCATTAGTTGGGAACGTGTGATGTTTTCCACTTTACGTAAACCTATAAGTACCTACTATTAATAAAAAACTTACTAATAAAAAAAATACGCTCTTTTCAATAAAGATTTTTATATTATTGAACACTATTTTCCTTCCTATTATATTAGTAAAAAGTTACTTAGTCAATTGAAATGGAAACAATGAATATAATATATAAAATTACAAAAGGAACAAACAGCTTAAAACAGAACGTAATAATGTTCGATGCGTAGGTAGGTTTGAAAAAACAATTTTTATGCGTTCTTTGGTTTCCTTGCGAATCGCATATATCTCGTGTTTTCCTATCGTTTTCGTACTGTTTTGACCCCTGCTATCCCCTGGACTCCGTTTTCGACTACTTATCTACTGACTTGTGCATAAGTACTGTGATTAATTGACTCCGATTTACGCCCAACGCAATAAAATGACAAAGTGCGCATATCATAATTGTGAAAATACGCATCGAGACATTTCAATGTTTCGATTTCCAGTGCACGATAAAGATCGACTGCTTCTATGGATCATACATTCAGGTAAGATTTTAAGTTGCATAATATTTTCTCCTCCAGCTTCGAATGCGACTATGCACTGACTAACAATCCTTAGGCAGTTGTCCCACCAACGACGAGAAAACGACTAACTATCGGCTATTTTCTCGCTCAAGAAACGTACGATAGATATACTTTCCGGGTGAACAAAAGAGATGCATATACAAACAGTTGATCGCTGACTGTTCACACTGCCAGGGAGCACTCGCTTCACTAGTTTGTCGCTGAGCGACAAGAGCTATGAAAGATAAAACTCGCTCGGCGATACTCGCCAAGCGATTAGAACTCACGCCGAGAGAGCAACCAGTGGTCATTTCTCTACAGTGCGTATCTGAAAGTACACGCCAGTAATCGCCCGCCTCACTCGCACACTCGCTTATAGCCGAGCTACACAAATATCGGAACTACGCACTCGCTCCCCGCGTCTCGCTAACTCGTTTCTAGTTCTAGCTTTTCTCGTTACTCGTTAATCGTTGCCGGTGAGACAAGTGCCTTAGGCAGTGGTCCGAACAACGGCGAGTAAATTATGAACTATCGACTATTTTCTCGCCCAAGAAACGTACAATAGATATAACATTCTGTGTGAATAAAAGAGATGCAAATACAAATAGCTCGTCACACGTTGCACACTCGCTGATAGCCGTTATAGCCCGACGACAAAACTATCGAAACTACACTCGCTTGCAGCTGATAGTTTATAGTTTGAAGCACACTCGTTTCTCGCTCATCGCCGCCGGTCGGACCACTGCCTTAGGAAGCTGATTCAAAATTGTTCAAAATCAACCAAAGGAGTAGGTAAGGCGGGGATGACTCATGTATGAACATAATTAAGGTTAATGTTTTTGTGTTCTTATCTGTAGTTTGTTTGTTATTTTTATTCTAATGTTACTAACTTAAACCGTGTCTACCAATATCTGAGTCTTGTTACATGAATGAAATGAAAATGAATTTAATTAAAATTTCCTCACTCTAAGCTACGAATTCTACAACATAAATAAAAAATAAATATTTATTAAAATATATCCATAGTTTATTTTCCCATTTTATTTCCTTTATTTTCCCAAAGTAAGTATTTAGTTAGTGTAAAACGTTTTCTCCCAAAACCAGAATTTCATTCAGAAAAGTAGGTACTTACCTATTGTCAGTCGCGAGCTGCAGTATATCTCTGTCGCACCCGTGCCCGGGGCATGAGAGTACAAGCGATAGCAAATGTTTTCTTAAATAAGTACCTAACTATTTCGCTAAAATCGCAAAGGTATGTAAAGGTATGTATACTCTCCTCTTAAGAAGGTACCTACTCGTTATTCTATGGTAATGAATAAGTACCTAATATTTTCAACAAATGGTATCATAGAATAACGAGTAGGTACTAGTATAGTAAGTATAAGTAAGTACATCGATAAACCGTTTATTTCAGTTTCAGGTAAGAGCTAAAACAATGAGAAGGGTAAATTACTTTTCACTGTTACTGAGGTTAAACTTTGGCTAGTTAAGTATACTATTCTATGAAATAATAATCATTTTAGTCAACATATTTCTAAAAGTTAAATGATAATCACTTTATATGCAATCAATTAAGAAATGCAAAAACCTTTTCTGTCGATTGTACTTTGAGATACGGAAAAAACACAAACAAAAATGAACCTTATCAAAATTATGAAATTCGGGGCGAATGCTCGGCGAATGTGACAGTTTTGTGGCGTGCTTTGGGTGAGGCCTATGGTCAGCAATGGACGTGCGTTGGCTGTTGATGTTGATGATGATGATAACTAAATACTTAATTTACCAAAATACATTAAGTAGGTACCTACTCGTTCTATGATACAATATTGACTCGATGGTGCGAGGGCGGCGACCGCGCACATAAGCGAGCAAAGTATACTTACGCTAGTTAACTTGACACCTGAAAAATGGTCCTATCCCTTTCACTCCATTCTATTATCACGTGAGAGTGAAAGAGACGGGTATAGGTAGCGGGTCTCAAGTTGACTCTCGTAGGTACGAGCAAAATAAATATCTTCTTACAAAGTTGACAATGATATAGTACCTAAGTATGTACCAGCATTATTTTGTTTCCATAAGTTTATGAGTGCAATATTTACCAAACTGCATGCACATTAGATGAAGAGAATAATATTTAATTCAAAGATTTATATTTTATGCTTAAAATGCCATCTTTTGGCCGTTTCCAAGATTACGACGACCATCGAATAGATAGATGTCATTGCATTTATCCATAGATAGTGGTGCCACCTAGAAACCGCTTAACGAAACGTATAGCGCCATCTGGAAACTGCTTAAATTTTCAAGCTTTTTTATGGCTACGATTTTTTACTATGACATTGTCATTCTGTAGTACTTAGTTATTCTATGATTTTATGTCGCATCTTATTTGGGTCGCATATTGTTGTAGTGTAAAAGAAATATATCGCGATATGTACCTAATAATGCATTACAAACAAATATGTATCAAGGTGAAAAGCGACTACAGTGAAGACAGGCAGGAAAGTAAATCTACTATGATTTTTTCAGACAATTGTCAGTAGCGATCAAAAATTATACTACAAGAATAAAAATCTATTCAGAAATTTTGATATCGCGGCGAAATGCGAATAGGTGAAAAGCTATAAGGATTTTTTGATTTCGAGGTATACGGCTAACAAACGCTTAATAGGATACCTAGCGAGCTGTACACTATACCTAGGTCGTCAACTCGTCATTACTCATTCTTTACGTAAGTACATAAACGTATCTAAAGGTACTTAGTTACTATATTTTTGAGATTTCACCAAATAATCAAATTACTTATACCAAGCTACCTAAACCTCAAGCTTACGCAGCGCAGGCACCTAGTTATAGTTACACTTATACTAACGTTAAAAAGTTAAGATTGCTATGATATTAAAATAGGGTTGTATTTAAACGCCCACCAAAGAGTATCCAATTCTACCTACAATTAATTCGAAATCTCCACTAAAACGGATAAATCATCACCAAATCAATGAATAAGGATTCATTTTATTGACATATTCAAAAAAAGTTGTTAAAAATTAAAAACTTAAATTAGTCGTTTAGCTATGATATTATTCAAATGCATAGTTTTGGTAATACTTATCGTAAACTAAAATAGCTTACAACTTACGGTTATGACCTATTGGCTTTATAAAGTCACGCCATATAGAACGACGAATACGGAGCGCTTAAGTTGGACTTTGGGTTTCACACGACTCGTCTGGGAGATAGATATTGATGTTATCAGTCAAATTCTGTGATGCATGCCTCATCTTTTGGGATTGGGAGTATTGGGACACGCTAAAATAAATACTTACTTTTTTAACTGTCTGCTCTACAGGATGACTTAAGCTTAAAGATTAATAATGCACCGATAAATAAAAAAATATATTATGTAGAAAATTAAATTAATCTTTAGCATCCGAAACACCACCATTGGTTATAGCAAACGTAGCCTCACTTTCAGGCAGATCGGGAGAGTCGTATATTTTGGCAATCCGGTTCTCACCGCGACCTTTTCTGAGTGATATTCTAGTCGTAGACGCGTGGGCTAGGATGTTTCCTCCTATAGGTTTCTTGGGATCGGCTTGAAAGGAAAGCGTTGCTCCGGGATCAGATGTCATTTGGTTTGTGATAAAAACAGCGACGTTGTATTCTTCGGATATCTGAAAATAAAACTATTTTTTAGATTCTATAAAGTGAATTGAAAAATCCTTGAAAAGTCAACTTAAGTACCTATACATCGATCGTGAATATATGGTGATCCTTTTTATCAGTTATATATGCAATCCCTGGATGGCCTAAAAATGATATCGTCCCGGATATGTTCATATACCTACTTGCGTGATACGTAGGCTGTAAAATACCCTAAACAGTTAATCGTGTAAGATATTTGAATAATAATGAAGTTTTCTTCACGGTAGGCATTTATGTATTTAAATGTTTAATTTATTACAAGTATTACCACATGTATATAATTCATTGACCTGAGCATGTAGCGCAGACGGATGTTCTCTATTATCGTTTGTGACCTTGTGATCTTGAAAACAACGTTGCCTATAAACGTTATTATCTACATACCTACTGTGATTTGGGAAACGTTACAAATCCACATAGCTACACACAAAGGCATGTTGATTTTTTTAACGATTCTCATCTTTTAGGTGCGTTTGTGATAAATCAGTGTGTTATTAGGTCGCTGAATAGCTAACTACCAAGGGTGCGCCAGACTTATGTACCTATATGAAGTAGGTATGCGTTACTCGGGGAGGTCCCTTTCATGAACTTCATAAACGATCATTAATTTTATAAGTAAGTACAGATACCAAAAAAGCTGTAAGCTGAACTAGAAAATAGGTTTAGTCAAAAGAAAATATTGCAGTTATCATCGTGTTCAGAAGACAGCCGTTGGTCTACACTAGTCTACAGAATAACCATTATGCCTACAAATAAAACGCAGGAAAACGTTGGAGAAAACTGAGTCTACTCAACGTATGAAAGTAAAGTCACTCTAACTTCACGAGTACTGCTGCTAACCACGACTCTATTTGATTTCATGAAATTCAAAATCATTTATTTGCATTATCGTAGGTAAGTACACAAAGATGTTACAGAAAAACAGAGAAGACCTGCTACATTCTACCCTTGTAGGGCGTGCAAACATATTATTAGTGTGAAATCACTGAGAATAAAATTGTTATTATGTCAAAGATATAAATAAAGTCACTCTGAAGATCTCTAGTACTTATGTCATCAAGCAAGAGTACTCTTTCATTCCTCCATACCGATGTCACACATCGTTCTACATTATAAAAAAAATAGAATCTGTTAAAATTTAATGAAATAACTTTCGGTAACAATAAATTTATATTGCATCAGTCCATTGAACATGTAGGTATAGGTATTGATAATATTAAAAAAAATTAAGAACTAACCTTTTGTAACCGAGATAGCACTTGTGCCAGCTTTTGTTGTCGGTCAGCTAGCTCGCCTCTCCCGGAGAAGTCGACCCGGAACAGCGCCATGATGGAGTCGATAATCAGCAGCTTGAACACCCCTGCCTCTTCGTGGAACTTCGCCGCTACGTAGTCTAGAAGCTCGGCCTATTTACAAAAAATAAAAAGGAAAGTAAAATCAAATATCCTGTTTGGTGAAATGGTGAATACCTGTGCATAGATACCATTACCAATAAAAGGATGTAACCTAGGTTTCCACAAGGACTTTTTAAAGTCCTTAAATTGGGTTTCCATCACTCTAAACGCTGTTAAGTTTTATATCTCGTAGTCTGTAGTTTAAATTTAACTGAATGTGACTGGAATTTGACATATTTTAAAGGGGATTCACAGCTTGTTGGCACGCGTGTCTTATTGTAACTATAGCCAACTTGCAGTAGGGCCCTCAGTTATTATTTTGAGTACCTACTTATGCACCAGGTTTATCATTTATCCGGATCAAGGAACATAGTTGTAAATTACTTAACTACCTACTTCTCTCACGAGAATATCCGGATATAATTATGTCGGTCGTAAATTATGTATGTAGGTACCTAGACACTCTATACAAAGGGTCTATTTCCGTTTTCATATAGGTACATAACTAGTTAGGTACTTACTTACTATAAGAAAATAGCAAATAAATAATTATTTTGATACCAACCTGATGTTCTGAGGTATATGCCCTAGCGTATAGGACATTGTCTAGGACTGCATTTTGGTCTAGGTTGAATCTATCTGCAATGGGCCGAAGTCGGTCAGGTCGGCTGGATAATTAGATAAGGAAATAATATAGGCAGCATCATTGACATATTATTAGGGGAAATAAATAGCAAAAAAAAAAGTTCTAGCTAGGGTAAAAGTACTAGTAACTGGCAGTTTAAGCGAATTGGAACACAAAAAAATATATTAAAAATAAAGTATTGGCCTGATTTAAGCATTGGTAGGCTTGAATTACTGGCAATAAGGTGACGAACAATTATAGGCATAAATGGTAAAGATATATGATTAATATTCGATTTTAATGAAGTTTATATCCACTACCCCCAAAAAACTTAGTAACTGGCAGTAAAAATTAGTAACTGTCACATGATGTTTCAGTAACTGGCACCTTTTAAAAAATCATGCAATTAGGTCAATAAGTACTCTAAAATCAATAATATATTTTATATTAGGTAATGTACAATTACCTGTCTAGGTTCTGTACCGGTAAGACTCAAAATCACCGTTGTAATGGTCGACTTCTACGACAAAATGACAGTACAAGTATGCGACAAATCGTGGGTCCATATGAATGCAAAAAATCGAGAAACCCTTGGATTTGGAAACGGAAATGGAGAAAGCAAATGCTTATGGACCTTGATGTATTCATTCAGCAGCTTGGGAGAAGTGACCTGGCTAAGTTGAAGACTGCTGACGGTAGTATAGTTGCCTCTAAGCTGAAATTTCATGCGGAAATTGAAGGTTTCTATGGCTTTCAGCTTCATATGCTCTGGGTAAAGACAGAATTTGTACAGCTCTTCTGAAAGCTATTACTATCCTCGAACAGCTTCAGAAGCTCTTTAACCAATTTTGTTTATAAGTAATGTTTTCAAGCTGTTTTATAAGGTCATCACGAACCGTGTTTCTATCAAGTTCTTCAAGGACTATAAGAAAGCCTTTGATTCCATTTAGACCTGGGCAGTTCTGGAATTCCCTCTTTATAACATGCATAGCGGCCTTAATGCACCAACAGTATATTATGTCTACCCCGTGCCAGTTATTGAAACAAAGCTGCCTAGACACTGGGGGTTTTTACAGTGCACTTTAAATCGTATTTTCTGTCAATAGAAGGTATAAAATAGCTTAAAATCACAAAACCCAAAATATTAGTAACTGGCAGGGGGGTGCCAGTTACTAAGAGAAGATATAAATTACATTTCAGTAACTAGCACCCTCAAATATAACTCAAAAGCAACTAAAATCACAGTGAATCGGGCTATTATGATATTGTTTAGACCTTCCCCTACCTCCTTGTTATTGTCACACTATCAAAAACTTATTTATTTTCGCGAAAACAGGCCATACAAATTTTGGTGTCTCCTTAAGAAAAACTTAACGCACGTGCATTTTTTTGGCGATCTTCGCCGCTTTGACTGAGATAATTTCCTGCGCCGGAAAATACACACCTAGCGGCGTAAAATTAAACTATAATATCAATGAATAATTGGAGATTGCTGTAAACACATCAAAGATTGTCTTACTATATCCAAAAGCTTAATATATTTAGGTTTATAGTCAAAGTGCCAGTTACTGACACATGCCAGTTATACCACGATTTACCCTATATATACTAACTATTACGGTGCACATGAGGGTAAATAAATTTCTCTAGGGTCAGAGCGAAATTGCATTCCTTATAGTAGATAAGTACCTTACAGAAAATATGATGTGATGGTCTTGGATGTTTAAAAATAGTTAGATACTTTACGTACGTAGGTACATACATACCTACATACTTTCTCTCATTACATCTAATAGTGATTTATCCCCTCTACCTATCTAAATAAATTGTAAGTAGTTGTAGCTACCTACATATACATTCATAGAAATAAGTGTAATTAAAATTATTAACTTATTGGGCAGCATATAAGACCAATCACTCAGCAATCGATTTTTGTTACGAACTTAATTATTACAAAGTCGCTATGGTTCTGGGTTAGAGGTCACCGTATGTTATTGATTATGTCAAAATGTATTATTTATGATGGTCAGTAAGTAAGTTTCTGAATAAACTAGGTCAGAAATTCAATTTATCTAAGTACTTTTACTAACTTACCATTAGTCTGTATGTAGGTAGGTAGCTTAGGTACTTACTCACATTAACTATGATGTGACATATTTTATTGGTGTCGGTAAAATGTAGTCGTTGTAGAACCTTTATTGCTTTCCAAAAAAAACGTTGTATTTTTAAGACAACGCCAAGTTGTAAAACGTTTTTGTTTTCGGATTAAATGTTTATATAGTAGTGCCTAGTACCTACCCAGTACCTTCAAGGTAAGTACCTCTATTATACCTTCATGCGAAATAGTTAGGTAAGTACCTAAGTATTGTTTTCGCAAATTGCTTTAATAAAAGGATACAAGGTATGTTCAGTATCAAGGAACATTACTTTTCCTCCATGGTAACCACTTGAATTTGGAATTTGAGTAGTTATGCATAATGTATGGGATAATTGTGTTTTTCCTGTTCGAAATTCACCAAATACTTCTGTTATCGCCATTGATTCTATTCCACCTGCCAGTAGTTTGCTGAAAAACATAAAAATGGAAATAAGAAAATAACTTTAACAATCATTGGTAAGTAATTAACTACTTACGAGTATTATCTTATAATAATCTCTAGGGTTTATCTTTATAACCGTGATCATAGGTATTTATAATGTAATTTTATTAATAACTTACTCTAGTTCAGTGCTTCCAGTGCTGATTTTAAAAACTTGTTTTCTTTTATCGCTTACTTCTAATGCAGTCATAAATCCCAAGGTAACGACTTTTTGGCACGCTTCCTTGATTTTTTCAACCTTTGTATCCGAAAATCCTTTTATGTTACATAGTTTCTTCTTTGTAGACATTTGGATACCTTTGATGGTGCATATTCCTGAAGCTTTTAGTTTTTTTATGTCGGCTACATTGATGCCGTGTTTTTGCAAGATATCAACGTCTTGAAAATAACTTTCCTCTTCGTCGATTTCAGAAACGTTATCGTCTAACGCTTGGTCCGTCATAGTATTTAAGCTCTAAAACTAATTTTTCTTGTATAATTTTCTTTCGAAAGTGTCTAATTTCAAGTGAAGTGAATGAGTGGAGTGATTCAATTCAACTCTCGTCTTTCATTTTCATTGCCGCCAAAATATTGTAAAATGTAAACCACAAATACAACAAAACAAAACATTGAGCGGAAATAGAGACACGGAAACGGAAACAGTTTAATTAAGGGTTTCAACACACATGCAACCAAAAATTTATAAGCAGTACTGGCGGAGCGAGCGGTGCAGCGAGTGGCAGCGTGCAGAGATTTGGATTTCATTTTGTTAAATAAAAATAAAAAATATATTTAAAAATAAAATGCTTTGTAAACAACTTGTTTTTAACAACCTGATATATGTATAACAACAGTAGAATCTTCAAGAGTCATTGTACGCTACTGACCAAACTACTGTCATTACAGAATAAAGGTTATTTCGTCTGTAAAAAAGAAAAAAAAGTAGCTGTATGATCTATGATGACTTGTCCTTGGTTTTGCTAGTCTATGGTCTAATTACGATGCGATTGGGCTGTTGCGGCGAAAATTAAGGATTTTTGCCTTACAATTATTAATCCATCAAGAAATTTACCGTCCAACCCATCTCCGTTAAGGTAAGGACGTAAGTTTAATCTTCGGAAGTACTGGAAAGTGACTATATATTATGTTATATATTTCCTTTTGTATCACCACAGCCATGTTGTTCAAGTAGTGTTCATTTTACTAAGTTTCGTCAGTTTTCTAGTACACAGAAAGTTTAAAGTTATTCACAAGTATATGTGAAAGACCCAAGTTTAGTTTGTGTTGTGATTACAAAAGTTGCAAAGTTGATATCTCTAAAAATGAAAAGTGTTCTAAAGTGCCACCGATACTGGCGTCAAGGCGTCACCTCTAAGGTAAGACTGGTCGTGTCTTCATCAGATCGTAGCATTCAACAAACACAACAAAATATCAATCAAAAGTTGTGATCAAAACAGTGTTTTGCAGTAATAAACGTTTTACTTAGGTTCACATAACATGTCATCAATAAATTTCCATATCCTAAGTGCTAGATTTTAAGACTAATTTCTCAGTAGGCAGGTACTGGAAGAGTTTTGCTTGCTTTTTACATTAACATTAGTGTAAGTAGAATCTACAATCAAGAGTTGCATCTTAATATCAACAAAATAATGTGAATTCAACAACTTGTGTAGTAAATAATAATAAAAAAAATACAACTTAGGATAATCTACATATTTACAACATAACATTATATAAATAAATCTTTATTTGAATCACATAAGGCTTTAATATGGGATGGCTCCTCACCTAACCAAGTAAAACAATAACATTGTCTGGCATCTGTTTTCAGGGATGGATTCAGAGGATTCTCGAGATGGTAGTGGAGATGCTAAATCATCATCTAGCAGTAGCAGTTCCAGCTCAAGGAGTTCATCAACAGACCGAAGCCAAGTATCAAAGAAGAATCCCAAATCACCACCTGCTCCTAGTTCCCCCCCATCCCCCTCCGCCGATGTGCCCCGGTCACCCTCCCCGGGCTCACGTGGGCCCCGGTCCCCTTCACCCGACAGTAGGTCCAACTCACCAACACCCACTGCTGAACCTCCTAAACATCCACACTCTCCTGACAACCTGAGCGAGGCACATTCTGATATCAATTCCCCTGAAAACTCTATGCCAGGATCGCCTGCTGGACCTAAATCACCTGAGGCACCTAAATCTCCAAGTGTTGCTGGCTCAAATATAGCATCACCAGAACAGCAGTACTCATCCGCTCCTGCCTCTCCCAAAGATGGGCCCAAATCCCCTCAAAGTCCGGCCAGTTCTGCGAGGTCTACGCCAGCATCTCCTGATGCTCGTTCCCGGCCGCAATCTCCCGAATCTAGATCACAGCCGGCGTCACCTGAAGCGTGGCAGCCATCATCTCCACAGAGGCAGTGTGAGCAATCTCGCCCACTAAGCCCTTCACCTGAACGAAACTCCTCGCCTAGCCATCGGAATGACTGGAGCCCTAAAGACAAGTGGAGAAGAAGAAACAAAGCTGAACAGAAACAAACAGACCCAGTTAGATCCAGGTCTAACTCCAGCCAGTCTAGTAGAAGTTCTACTTATAACAAACGGATTACCTCTAAGGACCCAGCTACAGAAGAAATTTCTGATGGTAAATCATTACTGTTTTCCTTCAATTTGCCTTTGTTTAGTTCCACAATAACTTTATTATAATGATTGTTCAAACTGCAGGTGAAATGGAATCAGACACGGAGGAGCAGAAGCCACAGAGTAAGTCAGTAACCAGTGAGAAGGTGGAACACAAGGAGGAAGTAAATCTTAACATTAGCCACGAAGATCTGTCCGATGTGTCTGACTTGGATTCAATGGATGCAGTGGATAAAGATGTGAAGGTATGATTAACTTAACTTAAGAATTTCACTGAACTTAGAATTTAACTTGTGTGTAATATTAACAGGAGTACTTTTATATCAATAAATTAAAAAAAATGTTTCTCACAAAAAATTAAGACCCATTATCAATTTACTGTGAAGTAAACTGAAAGTGAACAGAAATAAGGTTCCTTATACATTGATAAAAATCCTCAATATTCTTTGTTATAGCCCAAATCCCCGCCAGCGTCGCCAGAGCATAAAGCTGAAGTTAAGGTGAACGGCAACAACAATGGCATCAGCACTCACTCATCCCCGAAGTCAGACAGCGGCAAGTTCAGTGAAACACCCAAAGTGGACAAGGTAATGTTTCTACTGTTATTCTTAGTCTCAGACTAGTAGACTATGTGTTGGCAGTGTATGATTTGCTAACGTAGGTTTACAGCCAAAGAAAGGTATAATCGATTATTTCAAATCATCTGCAAAATACAATTTGTATTAAAATGATAATGCTATGCAGATACGAGTAGAGTATCTACCTATTTACATAGGTTATTTATCAAAGAACACATCATAATATTACACGTCGTTCCCCAGCGGGTCGCTGGGGAGCGACGCTGCTGATGAACTTGCACGAAAGGGATCTGACACTGCACCAATAGGCCCAGAGCCAATAGTACCGATCCCTTTCAACCAAATTCGCTCTTGGTTGCGTTCCCGAACGACAGAATGCCACACCAATCTCTGGAGTAACAGTGCCGAGTGCAAACAAACAAATGCTTTTGTACCACTAATTAATACTAAACTAACACGCAAATTATTATGCTTGGACAGAGCAAACTTACGTGTCGTGATAAGTACCATAACAGGCCACTGCCGGTTAAATAAACACCTATATCGCATGAAAATCTCCACCACTCCTCTTTGCAGAAGTTGCATGGAGGAAGATGAAAAAGCTTCCCATGTCTTGTTACACTGCAAAGGCGTGGAGACACTACGATCCAAAATCCTCGGATCTCCGGGGTCCCTCCGGGAAGTCATGAGCAACCTGGGTCGTCTACTGGCTTTCTGGCGTGAGCTTGGGTGGCTTAATAGCTAGTCACCCCATACGTATTTCACGCATAATGGCCCACCTTGGAGGCTAAATGCGGAAAATCAGCTCGCCATGATAGATAGATAAATCATAATATTATTTAGGACAGCATCCAAATTGCATCATAAAATTACAAATGATTAAGCCGTTTTACCATTAAACAGTAACAAACTCACAAAGTTTCATTTCACCTCTAAAATATGAATGTGCTTCCTCAGGTCCCTCAAGAGAAGCCCAGCAACGCGGAGGACGGTGAAGAGCTGGACTTCGAGGCTGAAGAGGGTGAATGCGTGGAGCCCAAGCCCAAGGACCAGGTGGACGGAGAGCCAGACGCAGCCAACACTGTTGATAAACCTGAGAGAGGTGAGTCTTATTAGTTCTACTTTTGGACAGTGGCCCCTAAAAAGCTTGTCTCTTGGGAGTGCTGGGATAAACAGTGACTTCTAAGTACCATAGCATATGTAAGACAGACTAACAGAAACACGCTTTCACGTATTCTACCATATTCTAGAACCAATCTAAACATTGAATCAACACTTGCTGTATTACTACGACCAAAATCATTTTAACAAACACAACAACACTTACCTCAATCAATACATACTTCCTATGTTTACATAACAGTAGACATCTGCTATTTATTTACATTAACATACATTATAAAAATAAAATACCGATTGTTTTATAAAGGATTTGTGCTTTAATCAATATAATAGTACAATTAAATATGGTCTTTAGCATCCATAACCGTTATCAGGACCTTATAGTTTTACTGTACTGTTCTATATTTACACAACAGAAGAGATCCGCGCGCCGCCTACCCGCGCCTCCTCTCCAGAGGAAGGCGAAGTCTCAGACGAAGCGGAGCGTAGGCCTGAGGAGAGCGAGCCCCGCCCCGTCTGCCGGTTCTACTCGCGAGGCGCCTGCACCTGGGGCATCAGTTGCCGGTAAGAGCTCTTAATGTGATTGACATACGCTGAGTTGCAGAAAGAGACTTTGGAGTGCCAGTTTCAATACACTGTCAGCTATCGTTGGATAGTTTATACGATTTTCACAAATTGCTACGTGTCAACGTTGTATCATAGTAACTATGTCAGCTATCGATAGATATAGTATTAAAAGTGGCAGTAAGTTAATGTCCACCTTAAATGTAAGTATAGCTGCCTTGCTTTGGCAGTATACGGACAGAAAGATACATAGATTTAATACCGACATTACCTTAATGTTCTATTCTGTAACTCAGCGTTGAGGGCGTATACATGTGGAATGCTGGTTGCCAGAGCTTAGTAGGTGCAGAAATCCGCGGTTATCGAACTGGTTCGCACGAAGTTGGAGATTGAGAGATCGGCGCTGGTAAACAAGCTTTCTACTTGTATACGCTGATTAACTTCGACCAGATATGTTTTTATGACTATATTCTATGTAATTTACGGATGTAAGCTTGATCGATCTGTATCATTTTAAATAACTGCATTAGCGTATAGCATAAAAACATATCTGTATGCAGTATTATGATAATAATTTATTTATTAATTACGATAAAAAATATAATAAGTATAGGACCCCCGTGACTCTCCGCTCCGATCCTATCACCTAGGCTTCAAGCTAGTTTAAATAGATAATACATCCTTTAGGCGAAGGATTTCATACATTTCCTTAGCAGTTCATTTTCTGACGAGGTGTGTTTCGGATGAATTCACTTTGGGGAGGCACAGACATAAACTGTTATCGGTTGGTCCTAACCAGCAATCTGCTGAGTAGGTAGTGCAAATTAAAAAATATTTTCTTTTTCATGTCAAGATTTTTTTATTATGACGCTCTCTTACCGCGGTGGAAGTCATTTTCTTACCGGGTCACTGACGACCTCCCCAAGGGTTGTTATTCGGAGCTCATTCGCTTCTAAGTGCCACTTGTACCATGCTTTAACTTGAGTTACCAACAACTTAACCATGACTTAAATACAGGCTTGAAAATACGTTTAGCGTGCCCCTAACTAACCTATTTAAGACCTAAGCAATATCTCTGTAGCACAGGAGCTGTACCAAGTCGGTACGCGTCATATCAATATGATATCATATTATATAGACTTGGTATACTCCCGCGCGATAATGCTTAGGTCTAACCTAGGCCGTTAAACGTACTTTCACTCCTTGAACCCTAGTCAAAGCACAGCAAGAGGTAAGAGAGTGACTTCCCCCGCCTAAAGGGCTGTATTTCTGTTCGCCCAAGCTCGGCGCACGTTTGGCCTGAAGAGAGCCCGCCGCGCCCCGTGTGCCGGTTCTACACGCGCGGCGCCTGTGCCCGCGGCCTCTCATGCAGGTAGGCATCGTAATGGTTTCACTACACCTTTTTTGTACACTCAGATTGTAGAGTTGGGTAGTTCAAAGGGTTAGTTCTGTAGTGTGAATTGATTAGAAGTAATTGGGTCTGAAAATGAAATAAGTTCCTCAGAAGTATCCATAAAATGTGTAAATGAAACATAGATAGCAATAATTAATTAGCTGGCCACAGGTTGTAATGGAAGACAAAATATGATGACAAGATGATATATCGGTTAAAATTATCAATATAGGTCCGTCCGGGACCATATCGTCGGTATAAAAGCCCTGTATAAAATATGAATTTGCTATCATAGTTTATAAAATAAATAACTTTAAACCACCCCACCGTTTGGTCGTCACCAACGGCAACGTTGGGCTGGGCTTTATAAGTCATTATTAAAAATGCGACATAGAACGCTCCAGAATAAGAAATACCTTCCTCAGCTGTTAAGGGCCGCATCAGTGAAATGCGCAGTGAAAGTCAACATATGTACAACATTATTTGTAGTCAGTAGCACCAAATTTACTCACATGAATTTGAAACGGCACTATGTCCAACCTTTTGGCCGTCCCATAGATTTACTGCTCTAGAGACCCCATAATCTTCACAGTTCTTCTAAGGAAGACCTGCGAGTGAGAGGTTTTTGTGTTCAACCCCTTAAGGCGTATACATGTAGAAAACAGGCATCAGCAACTAGTCAGAGGCAGTAGCCTCTATTTGACACCGCTTAGGTGGGGAACTTTTTCATCCGCCCATGGTCCTTTATCGCTGATGCTGAACTTTCTACCTGTATACGGCATCAACACCCCACCACCATACACTACAACTCACCCATCTCTTCCAGATTCCTGCACCCTGGCGTCACGGATAAGGGCAACTACAGCATGTTCGAGGTGGTCCGGGGGGTGCCGAGCCACGCCGCCTACCCGCCGCCCGCCGCGCGCGACCCCGCGCCGCCGGAGTCGGCTTGGGAACGCGGACTTAGGACCGCTAAGGAGGTGAGGGACAATTGAAATAATGAGAGACGCAGTGGTATCGGGAGAATATTGATTTTAGAGAGGACAAGTACAAGTGGCTTCGTTGAATTGGCAGGTTGACGTTGCCCACAATAACACACAAAACCAACACACTGCAGGATATGAGCCTCCTCCGAGACTGAAGTGTTTTTTCCAAAATCTTCACGTTTCGCACCGCTGATTTAGATATCACACAAAACTAACATGCAATAAGCGATAAAATAATATTTAAAAAAAATAAAAAACCGACTTCAAAAAACCACTAAAATGAAAGAAATAATTTACATCTATTTTATGTGACATTACAAATATACCTAAGCAGGAACTGATATTTTTGACTGTTTTTTGAAGTAGGTTTTTTATTTTTTTAAATTATTATTTTATTTTATTGTTTTTAGTTAATTTTCAATAATATTCAATCAAAAGTAAGATGCAAATGATACCAAGTCCTACTAGTCAATACGAATCATTCAAGCCTAAACACGAGGTAGTTGCTATATACCGTTGAGGAGTTCCTTTGACTGCCTTCCGTTTCCATCATCAGATCAGCTCAAGGTCACCATCATATTTTTTTGTTATAAGAACTATACATATTTACGTTCTAAATTTCATTAGAATCGGTTAATAGGTGCCCAAAATGGAAATTAATACCCTGTTTTTACCCCTTTTACCCACCCTTGGGGGTGAGATAAAATTCTGAAAAAAAAATGGGACCACCTGGGAGCTCAACCCAATACAACAAAAAAAGAATTTTCAAAATCGGTCCATAAACGGCGGAGTAATCGGTGAACATACATAAAAAATATAAAAAAAAAGATCCCGACGAATTGAGAACCTCCTCCTTTTTTTGAAGTCGGTTAAAAACAAATCGACCCAAAGGACCTTTAGCACAGCAGTCACCAACCACTTATTCATTTCGTCATCACCCACGATAACTACCTACATCCAACCTAAACATTTTACTCATATTTAACAACAACCCTCCTTCCACCACCAGATGCTGCGCATAGCGAACAAGCGCAAAGAGCAAGACATGGACTTCGAAGAGAAGAAGCTTCACCTCTCAGTCGGCGGCGTTGTTCACGATCCGGACGCGGAGCTAGCGTATGCGGCCGCGGCTGTTGGCGCCTCCCCGCCCCCCGCCACCCGCGCCGACCCCGCGCGCGCCGAGCCTGAGGCCTTCAGGTAATGGGATCAGGTTAATGTTTGATAGAAATATCGGTAAGAAGGTTAGGAGCTCAGAAGCCGAGCGCGATGCCTTTAGGTTACGTGATGTGGTTAAATTTTGGTTACGCTGTACCTGTAATACAGACAAGTGAACGTGAAGTTATGTCGTATTGTGGCATCTGAAATTTGCTTTGGGTGCTTTAAGTCGGATTAATTATTAATCGCATCATAAAAAGTACATATTATTTCTACGTGTATTATATTTTCAACATTTCACTATTCCTCAGACCATACGGCCCGCCGTTCGGCCGACCGCCCCCGCGGTTCCACCCCGGCCCAGGCCGGCCCATGATGGAGGAGCGAGACAGATACTTCGAGCGGGAACGCGTGTATGAGAGAGAAAGAGTATACGAGCGAAGCGCGCCGCCGCATTACGATGAGGCGTCCGCTATGGATGATGCCTCGTTTCATAAGGTGAGATTGTTTTATGCCTGGTTTTAAGTATAAAGGATCGCTATAGAAAGGTTAAAAATGCCTTATCCCTTGATTCAAAGAATGTGAGGTATTCCCAGTCTATTCAAGTATCAAATCTACTGACCGACATCGCTAATGTGACTGGACAATCCTTTCACCACGGTAAAAACCCTCGTCGTGGAGTGTCATAAGTCATAACGAGCAAATGAATTTAGTCACAGGCCCAGTTAGGATGCCTTTCCACTATGGATGCAGACACAGGTATGCAGCTAGGCTAATGCATATTAATCATGGGGTAGTTACACTCCATTGGACCACTAAACCATTCATTAACTATAACCCCAACCCCACCCAACAGCGGCGCATCCGTCCATCGCGCGAAGTGATCGTCCAACGAGCGGAAGTCGAGCGTCGCGAGGGACGCGAGCGGGGCATGCCGGGGGTGCGGGACGCGCGGGGGGAGGGCCGGGAGGGGCGCGGGGACGAGTGGGCCGACCCCTGGATGCGTGGCTCGCCGGCCGCCAGGAGACGGCGGCCGCCGAGTTCGGAGGACTCGTATTCTTCTACTAGGTATGTTTTGATTGTTTATGGTTAGTTAGGTCCGCTTGGACAAAGCAAAGATATCAGATATACCCCCACAGTCATAAGTAAAAAAAGTATACAATGACCGCAGGATTACTAAACAGAAGTTGATAATCATCATCATCTATCTGAACCGTAACTTAGGGCATCTTTGGTGGATGCAACACTGATTAAGTAGGTACATATAAGTAATAAATTAAATTATATATATATATATATTATTTACTTACTTGAAGTAAAGTATAAAACTTTTCCAAAGCTAGCTAAATCTACACCTAAGATTATATGTATATTACCAGAAATGTTTATACCCAACCCCCCATCAATCAAAACGGCAGAACTTATTAAATAAACGTACCTTTTCCCCGCTTCGTCCCCTCTCCCTGCTAACGGGTTTTACTTCCATTCGACTCAAACTTTTAACTGGATTTACTTACATTTGACTCAAACTTCAATCTTTGTGATCTTCGTCTTCCATTAACTGCATGCGCCTCAACATCTGCGCTTCCTTGTGTGTATGTGTTTGTGTGTGTGCACGCACGGTGTGTGTGTGTGTGTGTGTTGGCCCCCTCCCATGTCCCGGTGCTACCCTATAGCTCTTCAAATTCCAGTTCGCGAAGCTCGCGGTCGCCCGGTGCCAAACGGAAGAGGAGGGCTTCGTCGTCCTCGAGACAAAGGTTAGTTTGTTATTGTTTAGTTTGTTTTTACAAAATTATTTGCTAATGCATGACATGTAAGTACATAATATTCACTGATTTGCTTTTGATTTTACCACCAACAACATGTTTTGAAGTGTTTGGAATAAGTTTAAAGCTATTTATTTGGACTTTAAACGGTATGGAGTGCAACAGGTAAAACATTTAAGATGTCTTCACTTTGACATATTTTGCAACACTTTTTATAGTCAAAGCACCAACGGAAGATGAACCTCCCAAATAAGCAAACAAGCCATTATTGGCATTACCCACTCTCCCATAATAAAACGACTTAGCTATAGTATGTACTTATGTAGATTAGCTTTGATAGATCAT
Source organism: Plutella xylostella (assembly GCF_932276165.1). NCBI lineage: Eukaryota > Metazoa > Arthropoda > Insecta > Lepidoptera > Plutellidae > Plutella > Plutella xylostella. The sequence continues at coordinate 4,591,846 of NC_064009.1, read as the reverse complement.
CATCATCACGACCCATCACGTCCCCACTGCTGCGGCACGGGTCTCCTTCCTATGAAGGGAGCTTTGATTGATACTACCACCAAAGCCTAGCTACATACTTAAGGGATGCCTAAGCCATCCCTGTTTTCCACGATCGATACATAACCTATGACCCAATCCGGCAGATTATCCCCGTCAGTGATAGTCCGGGAGCGGCGACTGGCCACGGCGCGCGCCACCGCCATGAACCCGCCCGCGCCGCGCCGCCGCGCGCCCTCGCCCGCCGCCGCGCGCCAGCACGCCGCCAACCCGCCCGCGCCGCCCAGACACAAGGTCAGTACACTGCACGTGCACTACAATACACACAATACACTGTCTAAAATATAACAAGTATAGTAGCGAAGCTCGTCCCGGACTCACCTGGGTAATCGGCGGCTGATGCTCACCAGACTTGTATTTTTTTCACCACGATGGCAAAGCATTCTCTAATTTAGCTCTACTGAATGTCACAGAAATGCTTAGATGTCCAAGACACCCGGCGAAAGTGTACCATGTAGTTCCCCAAATCTATCCTTATGTAACCAGTCCTTGTTCCACACATTACCTCAAGGAATCTAAAAATAAGGCCCAATAAATATGTACAAACATACTTACCCAATGATGATGTTTTCAGGATGAAGTAGACCCGTACGGGCGAACAAAACCGACAGGTCGCAACAGAAAGCGGTATTCCAGATCTTCATCCTCAGGTTCAGGTGAGGGTATTTCGATAATTTCATATTTGTTCCGAGTGAGAAATCACAGTTTAGACGTTCTTTGGCTGAGGCCTGTCTTAATAAATAAAACGACGATGTTGGAAACAAATTCTTAACCATTTCTCATAGCGATGTATTCAAAAACTTCCAACTTTATCATATAAAAATCTACAACCTAACACGGACTTTATTCTTATCGACCAAAGGTCACATAAACAACTTTTTCCCACAGATTCGTCGTCATCGTCGAGCGAGTCGGAGAGCGAGTCGCGGTCGTCCTCTTCATCTGGCAGCTCGTCGGAGGCGGCGCGGCGCGGCCGGCAGGCCAGGCTGTTCAATGCTGCTGCTAGACCTAGGTAACGTGTTGTACCATTTTCACGGTCTAGTCATCAATTAAATCATGATGTTTTATGCGTCCGGCAGAAATGAAGTGGATCTAGCGCGTCCTGTGATTGGTTAAATCGGTGAACGTCGTTGTATGTTATCGCTAACGTATTTTTAACTTATGTGCGTATGAAATAAAAGAGTAAAGATAACGTTGCTTTGTTTTTAAAAAAAGTTAATCAATAACAATCAAGAACATTTTGAAGATAAGTTAATTTGATTTGTTTACGTTATGTATTTACATCAGTAAATAACTGTTTTTGTGAATTGAATATTGATAAATGACATTTATTCTGCAGATTGAATGCTAAATCGACTGCAGGACTAGCTGCCGCGGTCTCCACGGCCGTCGCCGGCAAGAAAGAGTCGCTTAGTGATAAAGGTAAGACTATTTTTAACGATAAATACCTAGTAAGTTGAATGTCCCTGAGTGCTGAGAGAAGCACTTGTAGGGTAATCCAGTAAGACTATGCTTATCATATCTTCGTCCATACATCAGGTCCATATTTGAGTTTAAAGCTCGTTTTATAATGTATATAATTTGTTCCTGTCCCTGAGTGCTGAGAGAAGCACTTGTAGGGTAATCCAGTAAGACTATGCTTATTATATCTTCGTCCATACATCAGGTCCATATTTGAGTTTAAAGCTCGTTTTATAATGTATATCATTTGTTCCTAATAGAATCGGGTAAGAAGAGAGGTGCGACGTCACCGGTGAACAGCGGTGTGGCCGCGAAGAAATCAGTATCAAGACGAGAGGAGCTGCTGAAACAGCTGAAGGCTGTAGAAGACGCCATCGCCAGGAAGCGATCCAAGATTTAACTCCAACTTCATCGCGGCATGTCGCTTCTTTATTGGTGTAGATTGTTGGCTAAGGTGTCTCTGATTGGCCAAGCCCTTCCGCGACTCTTAGGACATTGGTCAGCCCGGTATTAGCTTGACACGCAGCGGCCAATCAGGGAAACCCTGGTCTAACACGACGGGACGGATACCCCTAGAATCTATTGACGTTCAAACACGCATTTACTAATAAGCTCTTTGTGATTGTAACATTGACAACCAAAAAATAGTTATGCTTAGGTACTCTAATTGTTCGGTGTTTAACCTTTTCATAATAATATGTGGAATCTTGTATTATCAATTTTATTATCATCCTATAAAGTAGAGAAAGTTAACTATTTTTTTTATCGCATCACAAAGTGAGAATAGAACCTAATTTTGTAGGTTGACTAGTTTACCGATTATTCTGTAAGGAAATTCATAAGCAAAATAAATATGTTGTTTTGTAACTAATTTCTTTTATTTATAAATTCTGTGACTTGATTATCTGTAATTTAGCTATCCTATACTTGAAGGAGCTAGTATTTCTGACTAAGACATAGTTGAAGCCATTCTGTACTAGTAGACTCAAGGCATTGTATGCCACGTACCCGACACCGCAGCTGTTTGCTTCTGAGAAGCTGAAGGCGCCTTGAGATAGATATCCCATGACTTCTCTTGAACAAGTATTCCGCACATTATTTATATTGGATGGTAACCAAAGTTCTCTCATCTTCTTGGCATATTCCGATGGTTCCTTTTTAGTTTGCTTGTTTGCCTTCTCTTTTTTTACCTGCAATGAAGTAATTGATTGAATACCAGTCCTATCAAACATAATGTGATGATGCTTTTAGATAGTTTGGATTCAGTTGTTAACTTACCACTATTCCCTTTTTCTTTCTTTTGATTTTTCGTCTTTTCAGTTGTTTTACATTCTTCTTGTGTTCTACTCTCATTTGTTTCCGTAACTTCTCATTGCTGTCCTCGTGCTGGGCCTCTCTCAATGTGTTTATAACGGAAATGTCCCCAGATTTTGGTAGACAAATAACTGCATGTTTCCTAAGACTTCCCCTTTTAGCCATGTGAAGATATACTGGCACTAAACAAACGGCTGAGTTTTCTAGATGAGGAAGCTTTGATTTTCTGTGTAAGCATTCCTGAAAATATATCATATCATATACACTTGTTATTTTATTTTACTATACTGTAGCAGATAATGATTTCTGTGTATTTTGTATGAATGTTAAGCTCACCTGTAATTGCTCCAGAAGTTGCCTATCCCTCATAACAAAAAAGCTATTCACATTTTGATTGCTCCAGTCTTTCAGTAGAATATTCCACTGAGGAATGAACGGACTGTTGATTCCTAATTTAGTGTAATTCACTCTTTTACTAGGGGGTCTTCTGAAGTACTTTTCCTTCATATCAGCTTCTATTCTTTTTTCTTCAGTGTTGCCAGCTAATGAATCCGGAGGTAAGTAGCATTCTCCCATTTCAAAAGACAAACTTTCAGTTTCTCTTAGACCTCCAGGTCTTGCTCCAAACATTATGAAAGTTTGCCAGAAAGGTAGTCCATACCCTGATGGTACAATGATATCCCAACCACAGCCATATCCTAAAACAATAGAAAACGAGAATAATAATATGTGAGGACATCTCACACACACGGCCATCCAACCCCAAGCTAGGCAGAGCCTGTAATATGGGTATCAGACAGCTGATATAGCTACACGGATAAATAGGTATCATAACTTACCAAGTTTCTTGAATTCTGAAACCTGTGATCCTGGCCTTTGTATTAAGACAACAGGAATGCTCTGCAGAGCTCGATCCTCCTCATACACCTCACCTGGCACCAGTTGAGTCTTGGTGATGTGTTCCACAAACTGCCCATTGGTCAGTCTATTCTCCTTCATCACTTCATACATATCTGTATTCCATACAGGGGAGATTGATGCTGACGGTGGGATCATTTTTAAGTCTTCAATATTGATGTCTTCATAAATGTCTCTCTTTGCCTTGGTTCTTTTGCTAGGTCTGCTCAACCGCGGGTCTTTCACCACTAAGCCAAGCACAATATGTGGACTGAGTTGGGAGGGGGATGCTGCTTTTATAATATTCTCCCAGTACTTTTTCTTCTCATCTAGTTTAAGTTGACTTGTTTTTCCTGAATAATGTGATGATACCCACTTGTCATTTCTAAACTTCTCATTGTCATTCACACATTTAAATGTATTTGCTAATATTTGATGACTTTTTGGACCAGTAAGACGGAAAATATTAAAGGATCCTGTGAAAACTTGAATTTTGACATGCTGGGAACAATTTTCATTAAACTTTCTACGTTTTTCAGGAACTGCTGAGCCATCATCCATACTTAGATATGTTTTAAGTAGTTCATTCAGCAGGCATTCAATTTCTTTGACTTGTGATGGATGTACAAAAAGCCATAAATTTTTGTTATCTTCACTGCTGTTTTCCCAAATGAAGGTTACTTTCCCTACATAACCTAATGGGTATTCATTAGGTTTATACAGATGTATCCTTCCCTGTCGGTTTCCAGTGATGTAAGCCCTGGCCGTGATGCTCAGTCCACAAGAACCACTTGTAATCATACTGAACAATGTTTTGATATGTTCAGGTGTGCCTGTGATCTTTATGGGAGTGAGATATGAGATGTCCTGCATGAGGCAGTGTGCGGAGGTGGCTCGGTAGCAAGCCCTGAAGCCCTTGTCGCAGGGTGCATGAGCTAGGCGATAACCCCATCTCTCAATCATGTGAAACCTTTTAGCATGCCAAATGTGGGTTTCTAGCCAAGCGTTACGTTTCTGTCGCCTGTTGTACTCTTCTAATAGATTAGTAGGCCTCCGTCTATATTTCCTAGAAGGACGTTTTTGCTTAGGCGGCAACCCACTCTTTTTCAATTGGTCTAGGTGGCCCAAACGAAGTTTTCTGGGGAGACGCTTGGAATTGTGACTCATAACTCGACGACGCATGTGAACTGGCAGGGTTTGGAATATAAGTTTCGTTTTACTGGGGCGAAGGATGCTTTCGGTCATCGCTGCTATTTCAATACTTCTTGAGGCAGCAAACTTCATAGTATTTGCCGAATACGGCAACTCCTCATTGCCACCTAAAGTGGCATCAAATTCCTTTTCTTCCATGTTTCTAGGTGTTGAAAAACTATTAAAATCGTAACTTTTAGTTATTATAACCTCAAAAGTTTAGCAGCCAAACAACACAACACAACACTGTCTTGAAGACCAAATTTGACAGCTGTCAAGAAATGTCACTTCCACATGTACTAAAGATTCGTTCACAATATTGCGAGCCCTACATATATTTTTAGGCCGTGTTTATTCCGAGTTAAATAATGTACATTGCCGCGCGCAATCGGATCGTCTGGTGTGGACTATCTCTGGGACACGGCTATTTATTTATATTTCTACAAAACAGAAAAGGATCCTGACTTTACAAATCTGTTCAATAGATATCAAGCGGTATTATATTTTTTTGATTACAACTAGCTTATAGGTATTATTTATTGTGTAGTGCAGTGCAGCATAGAGTATATTTTTTTTACTAGCGATGCAGTGCAGGTAGATTCTAACAAGTTATGTTCCCGTGGCCATGAAGTCAATGTAGGTACCTACCGGTAATAATGAGCTCAAAGTTCGTTGAAAAAATGTACCTACTGTATGTACTGTAGGTACATGCACTCCCCGTTTATTTATTTTTTTGAGGGTTTTGAATTTATGCTCAAATTTTATGAAGATAGTAGGTAAGAGCCATAAACCGGTCAAGCGAGGTTGGCCCATCTCGTAAATGAGACAGAAATCGTTAGTCATTGCACGGGTACATTTATTTACCTTTCAAGTATCATCGTCATCATAAACAAATAATTAATCCTAATTTAACTGCTGAAAAAAGCTTTTCCGATCACAATGCCCTCGTCTTTAGGCACTGCATAAGTAATCGGACATATTTTCTTAGGCGAATAATATTTACATACGAATGTGGCAGGGTGGCAGGTATGATATTGTATGTTTCAAAGGGGCGTTGTGGCAACTGAGATAGTAATCGAAGTGAGTAACCGATGAGCCAATCACTGGTGTATAGGTATACGATACTCGTAGATATGAAATCAGCAACACGTTATTTGTAGATAAGGCATAATTTAATACTTTACCTATGTAGGTAGGTATGTTCACTTGATTTGTATGGTTGCTTATAATGGCGTATAGGTACATAGGTACAGGCAGGATGGGATAAAGAGTTATTACTTATGTACTTTGAAAACATATTATTACGTTACGTATTTGCGCCTACCTATTACACACTGTTCGTACATTCGAATCTATGAATGTTAGGAAAATGCGCCTAATTCTAGCGTAAAGGTAATATTAATATATAATATTGAGGTAATTATTACATGAGGTATAATCCAAGAAAAAATCTTCTGACACTGCCTGCCATTTTTAAAAACTTGAGTCCACGTTGTTCTATTTTAAAAAATTACACACTGATGCTGATGTTTTGATAACGAAAATTCCATAGCAAACTTCAGGCGCGATAGTAAATTAAGGGACTAATAAACTACGCAGGGTAGGTAGGTAGTAGTCACTTTCGTATAAGGCGGGAAAGACAGGACAAAACGAACTGTGACTCCGAAGTGGACTGAAGAATTTATATTTAGGGTGGCAGATGACACTAGCTGTCACCAGCTCTTGTTCAACTACCCCACTTATTTGATCTACCCGCAGTTTCCACTATAACCTAGTGTATTTTCCTCTGTGGTTTTCACAAGGATAGGTAGGTAGGGAGTACAATAACGGCAAACTACTATTAATACAGAATAATAACTATATAGTAGTACCCTATTAATTTGTAATGGAACTCAGGTGATTGTGCACCTACCCTACTGATACGGTTGACCGAGCCAAGTGTGATACGGTGGTACGTGTCAAAGTTGCCTCGGTTAATTTTAAGGAGCTCGATATACTTAGGTAAACTCAATATTTATACACACACACACACACAGTCACGCCTTGTACTAATGTACTCCCTTGCGGGGTAGGCAGAGATGCATTGCTGCACCCACTTTTCGCCAGAGTGTTATGTTAGTCCCAATGTAATAGGGGGCGGGCCTATTGCCATTTTACGGGCACATCCAAGACCCGGGAACAAATATCTGTGTTTAAACAAATATCTGCCCCAGCCGGGAATCAAACCCGGGACCTTCGGCTCAGTAGTCAGGGTCACTAACCACTACGCCATTCGGTCGTCAATATTTATAATTTCATCCTTATGTTTTAACCTATGACCGAATTAATTATCCGAGACTACCCAATGGTCCATCCATGAAATCATGAAAATAAAGAATTCCAATAGAAATAAAATACTGCTTAAAAAAGTTAAGAAATTTATCGATTAAATACCGGCTCATATTATTTTTTAATTAGTTTGGATCCGTTTCCGTTTTCAAGACTATACATAGATGGACTGAAGGTACTTTTATAGTTTCCAAACTTTTATGTGTAGTTCTCTAGAGCTTGAGGGGAGTAAACTAGATGATAAGACCTCTATCCCTCTAACACGCATGCTATTCATCTTCAAGTGCCACTCCACTACTGGAGGTTGGTGGTCAGCCCTACATAGGTACTTACTCCACTCTACTCTTCGCCAAGCGCATCAGCTGTTCTACGCTGGCCACTCCCGTCCATTCTCTTATGTTCCGGAGGCACGAGTTCATCCTTCTGCCCATGCGTCTTTTCCTCTCTACCTTGCTCATTGACTCATTACACATGCTATAGAAGCAGCTATTGAGCAGATTGGGAGAAACCGCTTAAGGAATTCTACCGTCGCCGTAGCATCCGATCAGTAACCTACTCGGTGTAACTCGGTCCGTGTCGACCCTTATGGTGTAGATTGTACCTACGTTTCAGATTCAGGTTAGTTATTTAACAAAAAAAATATTCTTCCATCCTATATCCAGACCTTACACTGACAGAAAAATTGTCAGTGGCTTTACTTATCTATGTAAGGTAGGTTTATATGTATGTAAAATGACATCAATGGCGTAGTAAAACAACACAAAGAGTTTTTTTTCGTTCGGAGTGGACTCTTTTAATGATGGAGAAAATTGAGGGCAAGGAACTCCATAACACAGTTAGGTATACTTTACACAAATTAAGTAAAGTAAATCAATCATACCATTTAAGGTGAAGCGAGCAACACCTAGTAAGTATAGTAATAAATATTATCGTATGATTGATACTTTACTTCACTTATATTAATTACTAGCTGTTCCCGCGAGCTTTGCTTCAACTTAAAAAGTTTTCCCGTTGGAATTTCGGGATAAAAAGTAGCCTATGTTCTTTCTCAGGGTCTAGACCATATCTATACCAAATTTCATTCAAATCCGTTCATTAGTTTTGGCGTGAAAGAGTAAAAGACAGACAGACAGACACAGTTACTTTCGCATTTATAATATTACTAGCTGTTCCCGCAAGCTTCGCTTCGCCTTAAAAAGTTTTCCCGTGGGATTTCCGGGATAAAAACTAGCCTATGTTCTTTCCCAGGGTGTATACCATATGTATACCAAATTTCATTCAAATCCGTTCAGTAGTTTTGGCGTGAAAGAGTAACAGACAGACAGACAGACACAGTTACTTTCGCATTTATAATATTAGTTAGGATTATACTTCCTACGTGTTGCTCGCTTCACCTTTAAAGGCGTTTCCGTGAATTTTCCCGATACAAAATTAGTTTTTGGCGACTTTTTCTTTCTTTTTCACAGACAGTACTTTTTTTTTTTTTTTTATGCAGCCTGTTTCGTGTCCCACTGCTGGGCAAAGGCCTCCTTATAAACTGACCACCGTTCCCGATCATGTGCTTCCTTCGGCCATTGAGGCAAAAACCTGTCGAGGTCGTCCCGCCATCTCCGCCTGGGTCTTCCGCGTCGCCGACGTCCATCACTGGGCACCCACTCGGTGACAATTCTGGCCCACCGGTCCGGGTGCATGCGACAGACGTGGCCTGCCCAGGCCCACTTCAGCTTCGCAGTCTGTGCGCCCACATCAGTGATACGAGTCGAGGAGCGTAGCGTGGTGTTCCGGATTCGGTCTATCCTTCGTACACCAAGTATAGTACAGACAGTACTAATGATATATTATTTATGATTGAATTAGTGATAATATAACGCTGAATTATAAATTTAGGACCATTAATAGCACTGATTTTATCTGAAAAGCAACTTATACCAGTGTATGTATGTGTAAGGTTAAACCCAAGATTAACCAACTGAAAATCGGTAGGTATTATTTATAAAGACAAATGGTACATTATTCGTATATTTAGGGTTTTTACAGAAATATACCCATTTGCATTAATCATATCTATTTAATAGCGATACTGGTGGGAATTAAGGATTTTAGGTTCGACACTTAAAAATTTTACCTGCTAGGTAACATTAGATACTTAATTACATTTTTACACAATCTAGTAGAAAGGTACGGATACCTATCAATTTTATTATAACTTTATGGCTAATTTTATAAAAACACAAAATGCTTGACTCTATGTAAATCTACGTGTATCTAGTACTATAAACCTATACAAAGTAATCAAGTACACAAAACATAACAGTGAGAATATTGATATTCTTCAATCTTCGCTTCTATCTTCAATACACGCCGAATCACGCCATCTCCGTCGACATAGGAACAAAATCAGCTTTCACAATGATCTCAGAATACTCAACAATCTGTCAAATCATTATGAAAACCAGTTTCGTAATTCCTCATAGTTCACTCTTCGGTCTTCATCTTCCACTCTTCGTAGCTTCAGACGTCATAATGGATTATTCTTCTTTCCTCTTCCTCTGGTTCTTGATACTGCTTAGGAAAAAACTAGACCAAAACGAATAATAAAAAATATAAGAAAATGAATAAAATACATAAGCGTTGTAAGTTCATTATGATCATACTCGAATGAAATATTTGCGCTATTCGGTCACTCACACTATGTGCCTCATAGCAAGAAAAAAATGCGTCACCTAAGAACTGTATTCACCGGTGATACAGTCGGTTTTAGGACACACGACGTGTACAGCGGGGGTGGCCGGGATCTGAGGCCCGGGAGCCGGGACGCTCCCATTCGACACATGACATCATGCTGACTCACGGCTTCGACAGCCACAATGCTTGTTTCCTTTGGCTAATTGCCGACGTTACTAGGTGGATATCGCAGACATTCCAGGCCAATCTACTGCTAGGATTCACGTCTCCAGTGCCAATGTTATGCGGAATGATAATGGTTATGAGGCAGTCGAGTTAGATATTAACAAGTCGATTAGAGCTCATTCATTCGCGTTTTGCTTAGTCAACGTTTTGAATCGACTAAAATAGCAATAAACGTTGGCGGCAGCGTTGGTTACAGAGTAATGCGGGTTCTCCCACACCGCGGGTCTAATTAGGCAGCGGCGGCCGCACAAGGCGCTCCGGGGGCGGCGGCGCCACCGCCACATTACACTCATTTATAGAAATTACCGTGTTGAATGTTACGCAAGCGGCGGCACCAACGCGCTGCCTACATGCCGCGGCTGTGGGTGCACCCGCGAGCAGAGCAATGCAAATAGTGAATGATTAGTGAGAGGCTTCGCGCGGGCAGGTGACGTGACGTCACGTCCGGCGGCGCGGGCGCGGCGATGTGGGGCACACGTGTCCGCCCGCGCCCCGCGCCCCCGCCCCCGCTCTAATTACTGACAACTATGGGAAATAGCGCAAATGTGTTGCTTTTTATCGCGAGGCGTGTTTGCGCTTCTGATAATGACAAATGTGCCGTCTTCAAATGTTACCTAGTTTTTTCGGCGCCGCGGCCGGATATCAGCATTATCTGTTGGCTGGAATTAGTTTGAAGCGTGATAATGTGGTCAAATTAGAGCATTTATGAAACAATAATTTATGAAAAGCGTAAATAACCCGAGACGTTTAAAGATATGTTTCTATTTATCTAGTTTGTTCAAAATTATATTCTGAACGATTCTATGTGTAAGTATTGTTACTATGAATGTAAAGCTTAAAAATAACGTTATTAGGTAATTTGTTTTTGCATATTGATACTGTTTATATGACAATACCTATGTTATACACCCTACATGTCTAATATACCTCAAGTGGCGGTGTGTTAGGGCGTGGGACAGATTTTTGATAGTAAGTGAATGTTATAATTAATTACTTATTATACCTAAGCCTTCCAAGTTGTTTCTGATGTTCTAATTTAAGTTAAAGTTATAGGTACGCAGAAATCGTGCATAAATTTCAAGCAATTACATCTTAAACGATAGAATTTCCTAACACACAGATAACAATGCATAGAATGTACCGAAGGCAGATGCGTCGGTTGTTAACTGCCGCTTGCCCCAGAATGCAGCACTTTGATTGCGATGACATTCTAGAGACTACATTGTAAACTGAGGCCCTTGTTAAATGAAAAGGTCAACATTAATTTAGTTTGCAATTCGTCATTAATATGGAGAAAATGATTTTCTTAGTTATTTGGCTACGTCGGTAGGTGTCTGTAAAACGTACCCTGTTTATCGTAGCAAGTTAATAAGAAAAAAATAACGCCTTAATCTAAATAGATTTGATTTCAAGTATTGCAATTCGCAGGTCTAAAAATTTCATCACTCGAACCCGTAGCCAATTTTGCGAAATTTATATCTAAGGCATGCGAATTATGATTATTGTTCCATGTTATGTTCTATTTGTTTTTAGTTTATGAATATGTTGAGGGTTTAGTATGTTGGATAGTGCATTCTACTTAGTGAAGATAGTTTAGATGTAGTTTGTGAACTGCCCGGGAAGTGCCGGCTGCAGCGCAGCGCAGCTTGCAGGCTTCAAGTGCCACCTGGAATTAAGAAATGTACATTTTACTTACATATTCGTGGAGAAATTCAGTAATTTACGTAGAAAATATTGGGAGTGATTGGTTAAAATTCAGTTCGGTTTACCTTCGTAAATAGGTAAGCGTTTACGTTTATATAAAAAAGAATGTTTTAATAATACATTTAATCCAAAGAATCGATCCAGTACGCATTCAAACAAGGCAGGGAGAAAGACACAAGGCGAAATTCCAGCGCAATCGGAATTGAGAGGTCGTCTGTCTTTATCGGCGCATCTATCGAGTCTCGGCAGCAGCAGCTAGCGAGTAGACTCACATACCGGCGGACTAACGGTCAGCTATTTCGCCTCTCGGCGTGAATGGCCGGGCCGGGAGGCTGCCCCCCCCCGCCCCGCGCCCCCCGCCCGCATTCCGCCGAGCGCGGGCGAGCCTTGCGCTTGCGCAACCTCCGCCGCCGCATTCCATTCATAGCCGCCGGTGCCGCTGCACTCGCGCCGATGCACCGCTCCACCATTGTTGCAAGTTCAAGGAAAGCGCGGAAGTATTTTCCGGAGAAAACGTTTTGATGTTTGAGCGTTACGCCACATTACTTAGTAAACGTGACGGCCGCCGCGGCCGATGACCCTGCCGGCTTTCTCTCACTCGCTGTTTGCTATTGGAACGAATCTATTAATTGGAGAAACTTAGTTCACACATTGGCGTCGAAAGTGGACTCGTGTGATAATACTTTACAAAGTCACGAAATACGATTTTAGGAGTTAAACCTTCGGCTGAGTCATGTCGCCGCTCTCTGGGAACGCGCCGGCCTCGCGAGGGATCTATTGCGAATAATTGCTTATCATCAATTATATCTCTGCATGGCTCAAGTTTACAGCTATTTGATTGTCTATTCAATAAAGATTGAAGACAAAGTCACGTCAATTAAGTTGTTTTATAGTGTCATAAACGAAATCGCGCATTATTTACCCACGTGCTACATTCGCGAGGCTCGTAGCGGGGCGGCGCGGGGCGGGGGCGGGGGCGGGCGAGTGCGCGAATGCGGCCGGGAGCCGGCCCGTGCTCCCGCGGCCGGACAAATGTCACCAAACGACATTCCGAAATGTTTGAAACGACCTTTATGGCGCGAAAGAAAGTGGCCGGTCGAGCTGCGGGGGCGACGAGTGCGGGCGGCGGGGTGGAGGGGGGAGGGGGGGGCGGCTCGACCGTGGGACAGCGCGCGGCGCGCCAGTCGCACGCCGCGTCCCCCGCGCCGCCCGCCGCCGCCGCCCGCATTCCGAGCCCGCAGCCCTCCGAATTTATTCACCCGAGACACCGCAGTGCGCTACCCGCGCCGCCGCCGCTGCAGCCGCCGACACATGCGCCGCAGTGGCAAACACCTACCACCTGACTAACGCCACTACAAGACGCCGATGTTCATGCAATATCTCATTTTATTGATTCACAGGAATTTCGTGAATTGTCCCGATGTTTCTTGATTAATTCGTTGGCACTATTGTGCTGCTTATCTTAAGCTCAATTAGTCATGAAGGAATGAGCTTAAGTTTTGCCAAATAATCATCAAATACGATAGTTTTGCTAGTGGTCCTTAAACCCCATACAAAAGAATTCAACGTGCACGCGAAGTTCGGGAAACTTGAAAATATATTTTATTGATTTGCACAACATGGTAAGCTTTTCCGACACAGATAAGAGGTATAATTTGTTATACCTAGTCTGCGTTATAATTTTATGCTCTTCGTGTTGTAATTAATTAATTCATCGATGTTAAGGTGCAATAGCAGTGCAATAGAGGTGCAAAAATCGTAAATGGATCAAATTAGAGATGTCCGCACCGCACTACGTCGACGACCCTTACTAAATGATGTGGTTAGTGGTTTCGCAGGTTGTACGTCGTAGGACGTCACGTCACGCGGCGGCGGCGGCGTCGCAAATAGCCCGTGACGCGGCGGCCGCTGCCCCGCGCCGCCGCCGCCGCCGCCTGTAGGCGCTCCTCTATTTAAGCCGTGGTGTCGGCGGCGGCGGGGAATGCGGCGGCGACAATGCGCGGGCTATTCGCGGCGCGCTGACGTAGCCGAGTCAACGACCGCCGCGCCGGAAGCGACACACTTCCACTCCGGAAACGATGCGCCTGCGCCTTAAGGGACCGCCGACGCTATTTATAACCCGAGCCGGGGGGCGGCTGTCGGGGAGCGTCACGCAATACGTTTATTTTGGCTCCGGCCCCTTCCTTCAACTGTCTTTGGCGTTTAGGAAGGAAGTCTCGTTTCTTTTCTTTTTGAGATCATTCGGTAACACGCGAATGACAATTCGAACACATCTAGAAGCAGAGCGACTGAGCGCGCGGTTCCCGCGGCGCCTCCGTTCCGCGGTGTCGCACACGATTATTAACGAATAAGCAGGTAAAGGAAGCGCAAGGGCCCACCGGAGATAAGGTCAATAAATGCGCGAGCGCTGGTTCTGAGGCTCATAATTAATAAGTGGCTCGCGATAGCATCTCGGGGCAATTACCGAAATACAAGGAGCCCCGCGGCAGCTCCGCTCCGTGGCCGTGGTGGCTGAGCACCGTCACACCCGCCGCCGACGCCGAGAATGGCCAAAGACATCCGTTCCTCGTTAATTCAAATTTTGACGTACACTTTCCGCTGTAAACGAAAAAGTGCGCGAGTTTAGTCGGTCGTTGAACCGCGGGCACACGTGCACCGTCCGATTTAATGTTTATCTAGATTAGTGAATGTCAGTGCGCGAGCATCGGACGCCTTACTTTCCCTCGACTGTGTGAATGCGGTATAAATTATTCAGAGCCAATTAGCGTCCGTCACGATGATCGTTTTGGGGTGTTTGAGCGGCGGCTACACGGCGCGTCGACACGGCCGCGGCCTGGCCTGCGCATGCGCCGCATAACAATATCGGGTAATTACGCTCAACGCAACGAATTAATCATTTATCACGACAACGCATTGTATGAAAATTTATCGTGTAATTTCTTTCGTTTATGATTATTTTATTAGTACACAATGGTATTGAACGGGACTTGTTGCTCGTAATTAATATTAATAGTCTTGACTAGAATTGTAATATTGATCAGAACGTTCAATCAATAATTATAATAATGCTTATGAGTGGCTACGCAACTTTCTTTTCATTGCTACGAAATTTGCTACGACAGGCTTCGTAGCCAAATTCGTAGCACTTTCCACTTCTTACAAAAATTATGTTGATTGATGTCTACTAACATTGAATGTATTTAGTATTGTTGTAAATGATTTCTAACAAGAACAAGAATGGAAGACTACTCAGACAACAGTAAGTGTTTCGTAATTACTTTTCATAACTGTCCGCGAACAAAAAGAACAATTTCACAAGACACTCGGCGTCGCGGTCGGATTGCGCATTTACTGAATTTATTAGGCAAAGAATAGATTTTTTTCATTTTAGGAAATTATGTCGCTTCACAATGAAGAAGCCAATGAATATTTTAATTAAAAGTAAATTTAGTGATTACTTTTCGTAAGTCCATTTGTGTCTGAGTGGCGCCGGCTAGCGACCGTTGACCCGTCTCGTCGCCTTATTGTTACTGTTCAGGTTTTACCGTTTATGGTGACGCCGCGATAACTAGGAACTTCATACTTGCTTGCATCCTTTTAGTGTGTACTTACACTTACGTAAACTGAGACAGTTTATTGTAAATAAAGTATTCATTGACACATTCGATCGGTTATAGGTAGTATTGTGCAAAAAAACAATGTTATAAGAAAGTTTTTTTTTCGTGTCCTAATCATAATAATCCTGATAATCCTAAAAACTGAAAAATAAAGCATAGCAGCCAGGCCCACTGCCATAATGGTCAATATTTTAAATAGATATGTTAGTAATTGTACATCATCCATTTGCGAATTTTAAATAAAATGTTATCTGTTCACACTACAGAACGAGTAGGTAATGTAATGTAATGATTTCGCCGATCGTCCTTTGTTTGCCGTTTGTCGCGTCTGAAACAAGAGAGGTGGCATTGAGCGCTCGCCTAGTTACGCACGTATTGTGTCGCGGCGTGCGCAGGCGCCGGCCCGGGGCCCGCACACTGCGCCAGTCTGCGCCACACGGCTACCGACTCTCACTACGAGTGCGACGACTCTCAATTATCGCTAAAATTAACATCGCTTATCAGCAGAAGGCCTAGCTGTGACGCCTAGGCGCCAGCGGCGACCTAAATCTAGATCGCCGACGCGCCAAGTGCGCTGGGCGGACTCGCTAATGATGCGATGGTATCTAGCTGGTGCGGACACACCTGGCTGCCATTGGCTGGCGCGAGGTGCGCAGGCGGCGGCTCGGGTGTCACGGAGCAGTATTGTGCGCCGGCTCAGCGGTAAAAGGGTCAAGGTCTCGTCGGCGCCTACCTGTCAGCCGGGCCATTCTATCTTGGCCACGTTCCATTTTTGCCGCCACTTTTAAGTCATCGCAAATCGGGGCGACGCGGTTAACGCAACGTTACGTCACAGTCGGGACGTTTATTAATTTGCCACGGCCTGTTAGGATTCTGTATTGTTTTGAGGCTGAAGCTTGGTAACGTCACATTTAATACTACAAATTGGTTGCCATACACCTTACAAGATAATAACAATTATACAAGGTACTAGGAAAATCCTTAGAAAAATTCTGTCACAGTAGCTAATTTGAATGGGAATAACCCAGTTGGTGGCGGCTCGTGTCGCGATGACTGCATCTAGCGGCTCGCGGAATGCTCATTGTCATTTTTGAAATTCGAACACTAGCGGCAACTAAGTATTCGGCGGTTATTCTCGTTCGTTCTATTTCGAACGCGACAGACGATGTCGAACGACATTGGATCATTGACAAATTCGAGTTATGCCATGTACCTCTAGGTTGGTATTTCGTTGAGTGTCTGTATTTGGCACGCGTGCGCGCGGTGCTAGCGAGATGTGGGGCTCAGCAAGGTGTGAGTGAAGGTCGTTGACCGATAAGCTTTGCGTCACTCCGCCCGCCGCCCGCGCCGCCCCGCCGCCGCCGCCGCCGCTTCGATTGCCAGACATCATCGTCATTTCAGTTTTCCTTTCAAATTTTTGCGCTAGCTTTCGCTGATTAAAATACATATTATTTCATGTAATTACTAGGAGATCTACATGATTTGTTACTATAAATCCACTAGATTTATTAAAAGTTGCCAACAAGTCATTTGATAGATTGATATAAACGATTAATTAACTAGGTGCTGGCTCCACAGACTATTTTTGATAATGGTCGTGGTAATCTCTATTATCTCTTCAAGCATTTTAATATCAATCTGCAAATCTTGAGTGCTCTTGTGAAGAAGAATGTGTGGAATTTTGTATCCAAATAGTAACGAGACTTTTTACAGCTCGCTGATGTAACATTTCTGTGCTGCTTCCATCCAAAAATGTTAAACATTTGAAATAAGTTAAACGAAATTCCTGCTTTAAATCTGGTGCTCAATTACTTTTTCATATTTTGATTAAACTCGCATGATTCCCACAGCCTAGATCTGTAACCGCCCATAATTTCAGTAGTTACAACAGGAAAGTATATTTAAAATTGTGTAATTATCGGCTTTCCGGTTCGCGATTATGGCGGCGCAAAGTGTTCGCCCAAACACTGGTAATGGGAATTCCCGCGCGAGTGTGGATAGCCGGGTGTTGCGTTGTCGCGACGGCGACGAGGGAAGATGCAACGCACAACGACGACGACGACGCAGGGCGGAGGGGGGCCCGCGCGGGGGCGGGGGCGCTATCGGCGCAGGCGCAAGGTGCACGTTATCGCACCATTGTTCGCGTCGACAGATTTATAACTTCCCTTTGCCCTCAATAAGGGCCCGTGACCTGCGCACCTTCCAAACCTAAACAACGCAAATGTGCCAGACTGTTTATTAGTTGCATGCCATCACTTTCACGTGCTTGGCGCACAGATTCTATTTTTGCCTTCCGGCTCGTAAACAATATCATATACATATAAATAACAATATTAATAGTCCGGAACAAGCGACTATTGGCTGTAAACAAACTTTGAACTACGCTACGGCTTCAGCAATGCAACAGTAGAATGTCATAAACACAACGCAAGCAAGCAATGCAGTTTACTACTACTGCATACTACGATACTACTGTTCTTACAAATGCTAAATATATCATCAGTTTTCACCTCATGAGGTGTGGTATTGAATAATAAAACATTGAGTAGAAACTTACAATATGGCAGTGACTCGTCTAGTGCAGTGTGGACGCCATGACTTCGACTCCAAGTAGACTCCAACTCGCTCTTCTTCCAATAAACTGAAAAATAATGAAATCTTATTAGAATTAACATTTTTGTTGATGAATAGATATAACTAATATCGTTTTATAATTATTTTTGTGCAATAAATAATAATGTCCTTTTTATTTTGAAAAGTTTTCAATAATGTCTATAATCGCGAATGCTATTCATTTGTCTGACGAATTAACTTACATAATATCAACTATACACAGGATCAGTGTCAAAATAATCAAA
Source organism: Plutella xylostella (assembly GCF_932276165.1). Taxonomy (NCBI): domain Eukaryota; kingdom Metazoa; phylum Arthropoda; class Insecta; order Lepidoptera; family Plutellidae; genus Plutella; species Plutella xylostella. The sequence continues at coordinate 4,573,488 of NC_064009.1, read as the reverse complement.
TAAGTTTTACATTATAAAATTATAAACCAACACGATCTTGTTTTGTAATATGAATTTTCAGGTGTGTCTGTTTTATTGAAAATTGTAGATTATTTTCCCAGGGGACAGACAATTGGTGAGAAATGTCGTTTGGTGTCAGCCAATTAGCTGTAATCACGATAATGTTTACCTATTTACTGCTATTTAGACATGGGATTCTTTTGTTTTTGGTAGGCAAATATTGTTTTAACATTTTTACTTACACAAGCAATTTAGGCGCTCAAACAACAAAAAGCATATTAAAATAATTGTTCAAACATGGTAACCCAAATCCCACAACATTCAATTTTCTATTCTGGAATATTTTATTTAATGCGACAACAAAAGACTACCGGTATTCATAATTTTCGTTTCCGTCTCACGGATTTGGACACAAAAGATTTAAAGTATAACGAGAGTCTTATGGAGAAGACGCGTGCGACTGGAGGGTGATATTTGCGTGCATGTCCAGACGAGTCCTGGCACCCCTCGGAACAGGCAGGTGGTGCCAAACAATGTACAGGGGATCCACGATACTTTCAAACTTAGATAAATTAGAGCACCAATCCCCAAATTGTATTTTCAATCTTTGAACAGATTTGGCTACGGCTATTGACAAAATATGACTTAAAAGATGAATTGCGAAATCTAAAATATGACAAAGGGAAGGTGTCGTTATGAAATAAGAGTGCAATAATAATTTATGTTACAACAGTTCTGTGTAGAAGTGTAGCGAGTGCGGCCTACCCTCCGTGAGACGTTCCTGGAACTGTAACTCAAGCGTGACAGCCGCGCCGCGCACGCAGCCCGACCAGTCTTGATACTTGCATATTCTTACATGAATTCATTACTTTTTCTAATGCTATCTTTAAGAGTGCCTAAGCAGAAAAGTATGCAAGCCGTAAAGCCAAATTGGTATCGTGTTGTCTATAAATGTATATATTTTGGGAAAAAAAAAACCATCTGAAGTATTTTGAATACATCATCAAATATCTGAAAGTAAAACCAAAACATCAAAACTACGAAAATAAAAAAAACAAACAGTCAATATGTTTTAGCACAGTCCAAGGAATCTGTCAGATCCATTCCTAACGGCCAGCGATAATAAGATGCTTCCAATTGTTATTCTTCCAGCGAACGGACAATACAAGGCGATTGATGTTCTACGAGATAAGCCCGGCTTTAAGCGAAACCCAATAAGCCATTTCCTTGAAACTCTCACAAGTGAACCGCTCCCGTGAAAAAAATGACCAAAGACGCACAAAAAAAGCTTGTGAATAAGGCGGGAGCGCGAAATAAGAATGGCCCATTTCTGGGAAGGTTCGGCGCCGCCGCGGTACAATCTTTACATCCTTTATAATGATCGCTTTTTGTAGACCGACCCTTAATGGTTTATCGTGGGGCTGAGAAATATCCACCGGCGCACGACGTGTGAAGCAGAGATACGCGTCTACGAGGCGCTCACAAAAAACACATTCTTTATCATTCAAATAACTGTTCTCGGAATATTCAGATTTCTCCAAATTCCAACACAATTTGTTGTAGACCCCCCCACGAGGATCCTCTGTGATTTTGTTGACTTCAATATTTAAATTCAAAAGAGAAGGATGTTGGCCGTTTATGGCGTCAAGATTTGTAGGAGCGGAAATCGATAATCAGTTAGCAGTTTTACGATCAGGATAGTTAGTAGCAGAGCGGAAGCGATGGCCATGTTGGACACGGTCATGAATGACGGCCCGGCCGCAGCCATAACTGCAAACGACTAACCGAATTAGCAATGCGCTATTTGCATAGCGCTCGTGGCAAGTGTCGGTTGGAGGGGTTTGTGGAGTCCACCTGGGGAATTCTGGTGGCGGATGATTGGGGCCTGGGCCAGAGGAAATGTGTCAGAGGAAGTGCCGCTTATGAAATGCGCGCCCACGCTGCGTCCGCGCAGGAAGCGCCGCACTCGCCGCACTCCACGACCAAATATTTCTCCAACTAGACACTATTCAAATTTGACTAACGGTGACGTCCGCAGACATCATCCTAGCTACTACATGAGCAAGGATCAAAGGGTCTCCGGATAGCTATATTGACGTCAAAATGAGTCAGAGCTAAGTGGGTACGCGTGTCATTGACGTTACATACCACTAATATCTGACTCATGCCAACAATATGCAGGGCCTCTAATCAAGAAGAACGCTCCCATGCCAATCTATTTCAATGTGACACTTCACAACTCCAGCGAAATACAATCGGCAAGTATCAGTTGACTGCCACGAGAATTCTATTCAAAGCGACTGAAGCCACATTCGCATAAATTTATTAAGTAAGTACCAGTTTGAGTTAGTTTTTGAAGTAATTAATAACAGAGCAGACTAATGATAATAGGCAATAATTTGGAAAAGCGCCAAGAGCTGACATTATCGGAAGAATTTTGCGACGAGCTAATAGTTTATTTAAAATAAATGTTGACCAATTAACTCCAGTATATTAGCAGAAAAAACTACCAGTAGGCTATCGGGAGTATCAGGAGTCACATTGTCCATCATATTGCTCTAATGGAACAGATATTTAACTCGTAACGGCGCAATAGAATATGTCAAAATCTATTTCTAATGGGAATTGAGATTGTCCGACCATTAAGTGCCGATGAAAAGCCGAGTTAAAATAAATGATCTAAATAAGCACAATGAGGGTAGGCTAGCTACGAAGAAAGGGCAATGAACAGTTGGTCTGGGGGTTAAAGTAAGTCATACTGGAGAGAGAGCGAGAGGGCCGGGCGAGCGGGACGGCGGCGCGACGTCACGCTCCGGTGACGTAGCCCGTCCTCGCCGTCATGTGCCGGCGGAGTACCAGACACCACCACTACTGCTCATTGTTTCATACACTTTCTTGGAAATTCAGAAGGGAGAACAGAAGCTAACTTGGAATTCATTTATAAATTGTAATGGTGGCAGATAAAATAATTGCGGGTAGAATTGAAAAATAATTTTCTGCGGTAGTCGTTATCGGTACAATACCGTTATAATTTAAAATTTTCAAGCAATTAAAATTGAAAAGAATTTATGATGGTTCCTTGAAACAAATTAAAAATATATCAATGTTGATGCTGAAAATATTAAAATAAGTTTTAATACAGCAATAGCAAATAAAATAAATATATTTGTTTCATCTTACGACACTGGTCCGACACTCCAAAAATATAAGATCACTGTTTTCACTGAGCACCAAAATCCACATTTTCTGTAAATGTTGTCAATCGTTGCGAACGTCACTTGTTTTCCAGCACATCGCCCGAAGTCCGGTGTCAACTAGCGGCCTTCACTAAACAAACGTGATAATACAAAAAGAAGTCAAGGGTTACGATGTTATCGAAGGAGACATGAATATTCGAAGACGCGAGGGTCACGAGTGAGCGGTCGGCGGCCACCAGCCCGCGGCGTGAATGAGCCGCCAGCGCCGGCGCGGCGCCCGAGCAGCCCGCCGGCCCCGCGCCGGCAGCTGCCGCGGCCGACCAGCGGCGTCGGCGCCGTCAGTTCCGGCCGCGGCGGAAGTGACGCCGAGAGCGAACATGGCGGCGCTCGCAGGAAGTGCGCAGCTTACCTAGAGACGTCCACCGCGGCCCGAGCCGCTGCCGCCCGAGCACCAGCAGCGCGACCGATATCTAACTTGTGAATAAATTATTCGAGCTGTTATCTAAAAATATTCGAGTGCGACGCAGGGCCCGTCCGCACGAGCGACGCGGAGGCACACGCGAACCGCTTCCCCGCCGCGGGGAGACTGATGAGGGCAGGCCGCTCCGGCGCCGGTGCAGGCTCCGGCGCACGCGCAACCTCGCGCCGTCCCTGTCGGCCGCGCCGCGCGCCGCGCCGTGCGAGCGGGACCGCGGCTGCTCATTATCACAGCACCGACTCGTGAACGCCAATAGACCGAGTAGTAGGGACAAAACATTCGACCTTCACTTTACGTTTACACACACGCGCGCGGGCGCTGTCTGCGACTCACCCACACACGCGCAGCTCGCGAATTGCTCGCCGCCGCCGCCGCCGCCGCCGTGTGCTACTTTTGTCAATTTTTCCAGAAAACTGACATCCAGCGCCGCGCCACGTGGCCGCGCGCCGCCTGCCCACATCACCACTGCACCCTACAAAACACTAATCATCACCACAGAATTACACTATGTCTACGCAAAATTTACTTGACTTTTTAATACTTAGCAATTAGTTTAATACTTATAATACAGTAAGTACGGTGGCCTGCGCCTAAAAGTATACAGGCGGAGATTTTAAAATAGCGATCTCAAGCTAACATGCTGCTCAAGCACATCCACATAAACACCACTGCTACACACATCACACACAACACGTCCCTGGATTTATAACAGATGTAGCTGGTCCCTTCATCATCAGGGATCGCTATTTAAAAACTCCGCCTGTATACTTTTAGGCGCAGGCCACCGTACTTATAAAAAATGAAAATTAACTTATAGAAAAAGTATAAGTAATTAAGTACCTATTTATAAGTTAATTTTTGAAAAGTTATTTTCCAGTAAATAACTTAGAATTCAAATCAATAAAATGTGTTTTCTAAAAAAAACTTGATACTATCACATTTCCACACTCAATTATTAATACACAGCTACCTACCTATAAGAAAGATCATTATTATTATTATCAACATTATTAATGTTTTATATTAATCATATAGATTTTTTTATAATAGCAGTAAATCCTAGGTATACTTATACTTATTAGATGGAGATCCAATGAATTTCAGGACAATTTACTTCCTTTTCCTAAAATAATATTATTTTAGGAAACCAATGAGATGCATATAGTTACACGATGGTTTAGGCAGCGTTCCCACTACGCCGGACCGGCAGATCTGCCGAAAACCGGACACCGGACAGAGTGTTCACATTACATCGGATCCCGGAAGAAATTCAGACAGTCCTCAGTTGAATTAGGACCTGCGCGCACAATGGACGACGAAATTGTTGTGTTGTGGTGGTATCTTAATAGAAGGCAAAATAAAAGAAAACATTGGGTACACCCTATTTTACGGGAAAGATTTTCCATTCTTTTCATTTTACATCCAGGGGCGAGGGGAGCACGAGCGGGGCGAGCGGGGGACAGATACCGGCACAAACTCGTTCACATTACTCCGGGCCCGGTCGTTCTACCGGCAATTCGTAGTGACAAAACGTTCGGTAGAAATGCCGGGCTCGGCAAAAATGCCGGACCCGGGATAATGTGAATAGCTTCATATAAATTGTACAGCCACTAGCTCTTCCGGCAGATTTACCGGCGCGGCAGATCTGCCGGTCCGGCGTAGTGGGAACGCTGCCTTATGGTTCATATAATTTTCCTGTAAAATTAAATAAAGTACATACCTAATTGAACAACATAAGATTTTTTTTAATCCACTTTTTGTAAATTTTACTGGATGGGATCGGTGCAAAATTTTAGGTTTTTATATAATAATTTTACTGTTTTTTTCAACACTTTTATAATTTTATTACTTATATCAATTTAGCCTGAATTTCCTATATATTTTACCTTTATTCAACAATAGGATAAACTATGTTGTTTGAAATGATCGCCCACAACTTCAACATCAACCATCCTAAAATATAGTAAAGAGAATACCTAAAAAAATAATATTTACAATTATTATTTATTATAAATATAACATAGATATACATACATATCTAAATATATGTTATAGTACTTTTTTATTGATTAACAGAAAGAAAACTGACATTAAACCATAAGACAATTCTCATGAATCATAAAAAATATTCATAAATCGTAAAATATACATTTAATTAACAACAAAAAAGTCACTTCAATTAAAACCTCTATATTGTATTTTTTAAACCTAAAATAGAATAAATAAATTCAATAATCAACTCAAAAAAATACAATTACGCATAAAAATCGCATGGAAAAGCCATCCACCGGTTTGTATTCAGAAAAAGCTAAAATTTCATGTATAAAAATATAAAAAATAGTTTTTTTTGATAATATTGTGTAGGCGCTGAGTTGTAGATTTGGGGGGTAGGGAGAAAATTTAGGAAATATGTGTGAGTGTGTTTCCATGCGCCACCGACAGAGCGCGCCGGCCGCGAGTGACGCGCGCGCAGACACTGGCAGCTCTACCACACATTTATTTATATATTTGTTTTTGTAATATTTTATGGTTTATTATTTAAGAATAAAGTTATAATTTTTTTTATCTTCCGGATTAATGGATAAACGTAGCATTAATGCATAGCAGTAGGTGGTGAAGCTCAAAGCCGCGTAGATTGGGTGTAACTTCCTGAATTGTAAGTACCTACCTACCTCTATGTTTGTAAGGTGGTTTCATAGTTAGTTTTTCCATGATTTTAGTATGTGTATGTTTATAGGTACTTAATTTTAGAAATAAGAAAAAAATATTAGGTAGTTAGTTATAGTATATACAATGTAGGTATATGCTGATGTTGTTGCAAAGAGGGATGTTGGTAAAATTACTTGTATTTTAATTGAGACTAAATAACTAAATTATTTACCGAAGTAAAAAGTAAACTTAGGAGGGACATGGAAGTAGATTTTTTTTCTAGATTAGGAAGCTAGGTTACCAGTTACTTTCGGTGTCTATCTAAAATACACCTGTTAATTATTTATGTTCATCATAAAACTCTTAAAGAAATAAGGTCATGGTAGAATATCAGATTAGGTTAAAAAAATAGTCATATTTAGTAAAGGGGATACAATACTTCACCCCATATTAAAAAACCGGCCAAGTGCGAGTCGGGCTCGCGCACAAAGGGTTCCGTAGCAAATTACAGTTAAATCAACCTATCTCAAAAACTATAAGAGATACTTTGATCAAACCAAAAATCGTTGAAAGAGTTAATTAGCATGCATCACCTCTATTTTTTTTAGAATTTTATACCCCGTAGTTATAAAAATAGAGGGGGGGGGGACATACTTTTTACGACTTTGAGAGCTGATATCTCAAAAACCGTTCACTTTAAGAAAAATGTTTTTTAGAAAACTTTATATCATTTTAAAAGACCTTTCCATTGATACCCCACACGGGTATGTACATCGAAAAAAAAAATTTCATCCCTCAGTTACATGTATGGGGGGCCCCACCCCCAATTCTTTTTTTTACTATTTAGTGTCATATTTTTGTAGCGGTTCATACAACACATATTCCCATCAAATTTCATCACTGTAGTACTTATAGTTTCCGAGTAAATCGGCTGTGACAGACGGACAGACGGACAGACGGACAGACGGACATGACGAAACTATAAGGGTTCCGTTTTTGCCATTTTGGCTACGGAACCCTAAAAAGCATGTTGGGCGGCTATTTATATTAGTTAAGGAGTCTATGGTATGTTATAGATACAAGATACCATGGACTTCTTCTACTACGTATGAATCTTCCTCACAGTCCAGTTTTATATCGCAATCTTGCATTAGGTATATTTTTTGTTAATAAATTGAGGTGCCTTTGATAATAATTGTTGACGGTGTAACAAGTATAGTTATTAGAAGTCTTATGTTTATGTGTGTATTGATAATATATAGGGATTTCTGTTGTTCAGTAGGTATATACCTTTCTATCGGAGTGTAGTAGGTGCCTCCACCGCCGCCGCGATGGAATCCGGCCCTTATCACTTGTAGGGCTGCGCCTATCTAATCTTAGTAGCCGCTTTGATAAAACACTTCTTTTGGATATATTTTAACAGTTTTACTTATGTGAGCTATTATATTTGAAGGACCTCATTTCAACCGCAATTTAAATTCAACAATTAAGTAACCCATGAATCCCAAATTTAAGATAAAATCTTAACTGAAATGGGCAATAGCGTTTCGGTTAATGAAAGTCAAAATCAAAGGCCCAATCATTGGACGGCGATAAGAAAATGGGGAATCGAGTCGATGTTGAGTGGAGTCAATTGAATGAAAGCGGCGTTTAAGCAGTTGCTCAATCCCGGATTATATGAGGGTATTATGTAAATGGGATATTGGAGTTGCGCCGGCGCAGTCTCGGGCGTGACGTGGCGGGGTCAGCAGCCGGCGCCTCCGGGACGCTGCCACCTCATCCACCAGCAACCAGCGCCTGGTGAGCACACTAGGGTGGGTGACTCACTGGTCGTCCTACACACGCGTTGTCAATAAACCCCATCCGGGGACACCCTTAACTGACAGTTGTCAACAATGGCGGTTGTCATATCGGCCCTGAAGAGTAGTGGTGCGATCGGCGCGGGCGCAGCCATCAGCGCTAACAGATTAATCGTGGCGATCTATCACACGTGCCCGCGGCCGGCCCTTCTATTTGTGAACCGGCGCCGTGGGCCGCGCATTCCTCGCGTGCCTTCGTGCCCTGCGCCCCGCACCACCACCCAACACCGAACCAAACCTCCTCCGAGGCTACACATACATGGCTGCACCACTTCACAACCGATATTCTAATGCTAGGCAACTGCAGCGGTGTAATGCACGCAACTCGATAAATGTGCGGTGCTTATGGTCGCGCGTAGGGGGGACTCGAGTCACTGTAACTGTCAAGTGCTCGATATTGTTAAGAAGTGCTCGTCAAATTCTTTTGCCTTCTACGGAATCAAGTGCGCCCATGAATTATTTTAACAACTGGTGGTAAATTTAAATTGTATTAAATGTTTGTCGCTTACAATTACCTACATGAGACTATTTGATATTTTTTCTAACGTAGGTAGGTACTAACTAACTTACTGACATAAGTACCTACTTAAAGTTTTTTTTATGATTTCTGTATAAAATGCATTATGAAATTCCCCAGAAGGACTCAGTCAGCATTGTTGTTGTTATTGAACAGGGGAATACCCCGACATCGGCGCCGCCGTCGCCAATAGGTTACAATACTTTAGTTGCATTTATCTTTTAAATTCTTTAAATTTCTGTGCTGCCGTAATATTAAGTTTAAAAAGTAAAAGACGACGATATTTTAAGAAACTATGCGGATATACAAAGTAGGTATAATTAACAATTAAAACATACAATATACCTATTTAAGATTGTAAACAAAAAGTAGTGGGCAAAGTATCCGTCCTTGTGGTACTCCGGAATAAATAACCGAGTTTTATTGACCACTAAAGTAATAGTTCAGTTTTAACTACATACCAAAGCCCAATTTAAGTAGTAGAAAAGGTACGATGTGAATATTTTAACAAAAATTCATAAAATTATAGAACACCGCGAACCCGATAGTGGAGAAAAGACAAGACTATCAGTTCGTCTGCATGTTTTATGTAGCTACGACGTGAATTTTGGTGGTTATTGGATCTTGGCCGATATTGCAGATGTTCGAATTAATATTTCATAAAATAATAAATAATTACGACTACCGAATGGCGTAGTGGTTAGTGACCCTGACTACTGAGCCGATGGTCCCGGGTTCGATTCCCGGCTGGGGCAGATATTTGTTTAAACACAGATATATTTATTCTCTGGTCTTGGATGTGCCCGTAAAATGGCAATAGGCCCGCCACCTATTACATTAGGACTAATATAACACTATGGCGAAAAGTGGGCGCAGCAATGCACCTCTGCCTACCCCGCAAGGGAGTACATTAGTACAAGGTGTGAGTGTTTGCTTTTTTTGTTATTATTATCGACGTAATTAGGACGTAAACTTAAATGGCACTTCTAGACTAAGCAGAATTTGGTGTAAGTAAAATTACAGATTTACACTTACACTTATACTATACTTACATGCTGCTCGTTTGAGGTAGTGTTCTATGTCTACAAGTTTGATGAAAGTACTTCCATACCTAGGTAGTAAGTAGGTATGTAAGTACCTACCTATTTTTTTTATTACGCTTTGATTTTTAATTTTATGTTACCCATAGCCATAAATAATAGATGCTTCTAATCAGTGGAGGTATGCGCGCGGTAGCTTTGAAACGCGACTCCACTTCGACAAACAGACACACACACAAACACGCACACACATACACACACTATGCAGTTGGTTTATCATCGACTTGTTGCATCGATTGAGGGGTCATCGACACTCAGGTATTAAATTTAAATAAGTCTGTGTTATTTACAGGCTGCGACACAAACCATTTCGAAGTTATGTGCGTGCTGTGGACGTAAATTTATTTAACGTTCATTGACAAATTCATGCATTTATAGAGAATAATATTATGAAAGCGATATCATGGTGTCTTGTTTTCATAAGATTCATATTTTCAGCTGATGGCGTATTCAGACTAGGTTCTAGTTAAAATAGTGTAAAATGTGTAGTGTTTTTTATATCCTGCATTTGCCAATACTTAGTACTTATTCTACTTATCGAGTCGAGTCAAGCGACACGCAATCGGTGCCTGAGGCCCACATTGCACTCTGAGCTGCGGTTGTTTACGATTGCTAGATTCTGTTGGAATGTTAATGGCATCGGTGCAATGTCGCTAATGACTCATAACGATCTTTTCAACAGCCTTACTCATGTCGGATATTAAGTACATGTTTCACCGGATCGCGATTGCTTCCGTGAATCTCCTTAGTAATCAAATTGATTACTCATGTGCGGTCTTGCTGAGATTGTAGAGACGGAGTTGGAAGGTTTGGTTAGCAACGTTTCATTCACCAGGTGTGCAGACAGGTGGAGGAGCACGCGGTTGGATGTGGCGCAGGAGACGGCCTCTCTGAGTCCTTATTCGGAGGCGGCGCGTGTTGCGTAGGATCTGGTCTAGTTAGTACGTGCCTGAGATCCCTGGGCCGGGGTGCGCCGCGGGGCAGCTGGCGCGGCCGGCAGGTGGCGCCGCAGCCGGCAAGACCACGCAACACAATTTTCCACCCGTCTCTCGTAATTACGGTTTTTTTCTTCGCGGACGCTGCCGCGGCGCGTGCGCAGGGGTTCGCGTTGTCAACAATTTTAATCACTCTCGATATATATGAGTTGCCTGCCACGTTTTATATCGGAATCGAATACTTACTTACCCTTTCCGTTTAAGTACTCGCGGTATTGAAATAAATTTACTTATTAAGTATTAAATATTGCCACTAATCTGTTTAGAATCAGCATTTACCTGTCTGGATAGTTCTTTTTCGATTAATATGCACTACAAAGTACACATAATACTTATATGTAAGTAGGTATACTTACCTAGTTTAGTATTTCTACAAGCACCAAACAATTTTATCCATGTAGGTACATGGCACTAAAATGAATGGAAACCCTCGACAATCGATTGAAGTACCTACCTACCAATTAAGCCATTTACTAGATTGATAAATGCAAGCGAATTCGGTGCGGGCTCAGCGAAAGTAGATCGGGGGCTGATACTCGAATGTTATCGAAATGAACTGTTCGGCTCCACGCGATGTTGCGTTCAAACCGAGTGGTTCGAGCCACAAGTATAGGGACCCGGGCCCGCAAGTTGGTCACAGAGCCACTGATAGTGCTTATCTTAGCTCGGGACAGAGTCCGCTCATTCACAAGTCGGCCCATTCATGCTCCGCACCCAGACGCGACTCTCCATACCAAATTCGACCATATAAGTATGACGGGAGAATCGAAAATTTGTAGCGACATTCGAGGCGGGGGGAGGAATCGAGGATATCGTTGGGTCACCGCGGATTACAGGCAAACAGATAAACTCCGAAACTGCTGCGACATCAAAAGACTCATTCTTGAGATTCGTGATATTGAATGGAGTTGTATAAAGTATGTTTGGTAAACAGGATATCAGGCCAAAACAACGTGCTTCGAAAACTTTTCGCATCGCTAAGCAAAAATATAAAGGGACCACACACATTGGTCCAGTGAATATAATTGTAAGCTTAACTCCAGAGAGAGCGATCAACTCCAGAAGAGATTATCCAAGATAGATTGCAGGAATCTGCCATTTGCAGATTGTAGGTTGCGAAGGACTGCTCGGATGTTCACTTCTCCATAAACCAATACTTAATTAGATGAGTCGATGAGAGAAGATATAATTTTTTCTGACACACAATCACATCCTGAATCGTGACACATTTTCGCCAGTCGTCTCATTTGGTAGTTGCGTGCTGCTGATACTTCTAGTAAACATGATAAGAAACTAATGAATGTCGAAAGTGAGCAACGGCTAAATTATCAGTATATTAAGTAAACAACTTATAGTATAATCATACAGAGTTGGACACGGTCAACTAGTGTTTAAATGAAGCGGGAAACGGCCGCTGCGGTATTGCAACGGGGCAATTATTCAGGAATGTGTTAGTCACTCCACGACTAGAGCCATCAATGATGACTCTCCGTGATTCTACGATCAATTCTTGTAGTAATTTCCGGAATCGTATGAAGCTAGGATTATAATTAAGTTAACTTTGACATTAACATACCTCTATAGATGAGTCAGTGCTTTGAGTAAAGTTTTATCATTCGTGTCATTCATTCATTGATTCTAATATTATCATGATTATTAAAGCTACCCTAGAGAATCCAAGATATATATGAATATGAAATGTGTTCATCTACATGAAAATAATGAAACTCAAATCATAACAGAACATAATCTGAGAGTAGCGAGCGGTCGTTCGCGTCATCTGAATATGCTCCTCTTTCTAACGTAATTGAGTCCAATAAAGAAAGAATTATCTGTAGTTTAACATAGAGCTTCGGCCGCAGCTTCTATTGCTACATGATCAATAGATGGACCCTACGAGCCGCGGCGCGTCCATATATCTGTCACTTGCGACGCTCGCGCCTCCCGCCGCTCCTCGACAAGCCTCATTGAACGGCTTAAGGGGGACCTTATCAAAACGGTTGCAGTGAACAAAGTCCGTCGATTTATTAGATTGTGAGCGGCGCCGTCGCAGAAACGCTAACTGGTTATCAATGTAAACGGTTTGTTTACACTGTTAACCGTAATCTTATCCGGTGACCTCCTTAAAGTCTCCCGTTTCGAAATAATATCGTTGTTGGTATCGTGGTGCCCTTATTATAGTCATAAGTCGCCGGAAGTGAGCTCTCGAGTCCTGGGCCGCCGCCTTCATTCATGATCTGCGTATTTATTTAGCACATCCGACTGCAAGTTTAATTGCGGGGTTCTATACGATTTGCAGCCTTAAACACACGAGTGTAAGGACTCGCCTGGGCGAAGGCCCCGCGCGCCCGAGTGTACCGCGCGCGTGTGTGGCTAACTGCGTATTTGAGAATCGGTCGGATTGAATAAAGATACTCGGGTAGCGGGAACTCTGATTCCGGCAATTCACTCGTACTTAAACGATTTTACGGTCTTACGAGGGTTTGTGTCTTTGAACCTTATTGTTTACTCGAGTGCCAAGTTCGAACATTTGAATATAATTATACATATTTGAATGTGGTTATAAAGTCTTTCATTCATGAAGAAACCTCGGTCTGTCGGAATTTTATTGCATTGACCTACCTTATAGTTCTATTTGTAAGTTTCGTCCTAAATTTTGGTTGTTTTAAGTAAGAGTAGAAGATATTCTATTTACATTTAGGTAATTTCATAATCGTTGTAAGCTCTCCATCATTAACTTTAGGTTAACACCGGTGTTAGCTGCTGACAAAATGGTATCCCCAACATTGTTGATGTTTAATACACCAATTTAGTTAATAACTATTTTTTATTTAATGGCCGCAATCTTCTCAGCAAATTACAGTGAATTCCGCATTTTATCAAAGGTGACTCCAAATGTATGATTAAATAAGCCACCGGAAGAAGGGCTGATATAACGATACTCGAAGTCTGGATGAACCTACACACGTACCTTGTACCTACATGCATTTAATATTCTTATTAGGTATTAACTAGGTACCTACCCTATGTACTACTATAATACCTAGTACCTAATATACATCTTAACAAAATGTATTATAGTAGGTACCTATTTAAGAACATAAAACTTGTCTTTCAGATGAATCCTAAGAACAATCCCAACTTTTTGATGAACGTTCATCACAAAATTCACAAAGTAACAACCACAACCAACCGCAAGTCAACAGAAAAACTCGAAGAAACCACGATCAGTCAATAACCAGAATCTTCGAACTGCTGTCGAAACGGAAGCGCAGCAGCGCCGACTAATTGGGCATTTCAGAGGTCGCGATAGCCCTGCACTGATAACCCGCACCGGAAATCGGTACTTCACCCACAAAGGAGCGCTACCGCCACCGCTTCCAATCGCATTTATAACAAACTCATAATCAAAGGAAGTTTACTCGAATACTCGGCGGGTTATTTGGTTCATGTCTCGGGCGGGCACCTCTATTGTTGTGTTTTAGTGACCCAGGATGTGAGGTAAGGAATGCGCTATGGTAATATGAGAAGGTTTACATTTTTGCGTATTTTTATTTGTTTGTGTGTCAACTGCACTATTGTTTTGTAAAATTTCAATTGCTTTGCTGCAATAGCCTAAGATTAATACTTGTATTTATCAAAATCATGATTTTATACGTCAGAAGTTACTTACTTCAGAGTCTGGGAGAGGCGCTATTCTATTCTCTGTGGGGGAGTCAGTACTCAGTACCTGCACCTGGCTCTCTCTAATAGAATATTTGGGCATATCCCCTAGGTCTAAGTCTAAACTGTCTTCCCAAAGCTTGGACCATTTCCCACCACGCTGGTCCACTGTGAGTTGGTGGGTTCACACATGTAGATGGGCAGGTTTCGTCACGATATTTTTTTTCACCTTAACAGCGATTGTATGCATTGTAGGGTAAAGGCGGGATGGATGCCCCACTTTTTGAAATTTATGCTTCTAATTTAAAAAATATTGGTGTTACATAAATAATACCTATGAATCTAACTAGTTTAATCCTTTATGTTTAACTGTGATTTGTCTTTTTGGACCTATAAACTACAGACAGAATTTTGCGAACTTTAGCTTTTTGTAGAACTCCATTTTTGGGGATAGATGCCTATATAGTGCCTACCCCTATGGATAGTGGCCCCACCTTGAAAATACTAGCAAGGATAGATGCCCTTCATAGGTACTGTATAAGTATATTATATTAATAATATTTTCATCCTTTTTATTTTTCTATTTTTTGACTTTTTTATTTGAAATGAAGTATTTTGCAGTTTTAAAAATCTTTTTTGTGTCATTGTCATTATGAGATGAATTAGGTACATTATCACAATGAAATTCAAAAAGTAATTTGTTCATGTTATTTATGGAATGCCAAAATTTCAGGATTTTTCATTAATTTCATGATTTTAGTCCAAGAACATACTCGAGCTCACACTCCTTCCTTTTTTTTGTATTTTTAGTTATACGGTTGTTTCTTAATTGCGACATTGGGAAGTTAGGTTTTAAAAAAATGGGGCATCTATCCCACTGGGGCATCTAGCCATCTATCCCGCCTTTACCCTACATACATTTAAATCTGGGCACCTTAGGACAACAACAAACAAACATAATAAAATGTAATTTAATTATCTGCTATATTCAAACAGTGGGCTGTGGGTGTGGGTAAAGAAAGCATTATCGTATATTGCAGTAAATTAAATGTACCTAAGTTAAGTACATTTAATTAAGTCGTAGTTGCAGCCGGCATTTGTAAAGGTTTTTGAAGACTTTTTTGTTGAATGCCCATTGACCTATCATTTAATTTGAATGTGTAAATTAAAAATATCGACCGGAAACGGTTCATGTAAACAAATAGTGACGCAAAACAAGTACAAGTCGAAGTGGGCCACATCTCCCAAAGCAAGCGAGATAACAACATATTTGGTAATGTTTCTCGACCGTTTCATCACATTTTTGTGAACGATAATGTACCGAAGCGTTTTATTGATTTTCAATGAACTAATGTTAATCAAAGAATTGATTAAGCCATTCTTCAGCCGGCCACACACGACGTAGCGGTTAAGGCGGGTTCATTTTTAATTAAGTAAAAAATATGTGTAACTTAAGTACTCAAGGGTGCTATTCTTGACTGGGATATCTGTGCTCACAAATTTGCTGATGTTCGAATAGGTAAATGCTTGAACAAAGAAAGTGGACCATATTTTACCTAATTGCTATTTGATAGCGGCGCGGGTGCCTATTCCAGCATACGTTTATTTGTGAAAATAATGAAATAATATTTTAACATTTTATTTATGTTGATAGTCTCACAATGAGTTTGATGTAACTGAGTATCACAGTATGTAGGTAGGCACCTAATCAATTCATAAGAAGTACGGATCAAACTGAATGAAAGGTCGATATTATAATATTGTAATGTAAACAAAAAAGGAGATAACATTGGTTCAATGTCTTCAAGAATATTAAGTGTGTAGAAAATTCTGTAACTCCCGGATCTAAATCGCAACTTATGGACTACGACTTTCGTTTCAGGATAAAATTGGAAAGACGGATAACAAGGATAAAAATTTTAACGGAAAATTATACTTAACTAGCTTTTCTTTAAAGTACACATACGTGAAAGTTTTTGGAAAATGTATTGTACCTATGTATGTTTCACGTAAAACAAGTTGTCTACTAAGTTAATGGCAGATACGGAATCAGTTTAATGCGGAATCCAGCCGAGGCATTGCGAGATGATTAGCACACTTATACCCTCGACTATATAGCCGCCAGTTGCGACGATAGTGACGCCAAGAGGCGCCGGATCCGTCACAAGTAAATAGACATATATACACAACTATGTATGCATATAGCACTTATCAGCGACCTATTTCGAGTGCGCATAATTAGTAACCACGAGCACATTTATGTCATTGGCTCAGCGGCCGAGCTTATTACGGATTTTCGACAATTTCTTTGTTTTAAGATGGCGCCAATTCAAATATTCATTTGTTCAGTATTCTTACAATGTATCTTTCATGCTCGGCAGGTCGTTCACCCCTGATTGTTGCCTCGTCTAGCTATCCAACCGAACAATATTCGCTTGCGAAAAATATTTACGTTGACGATGCTATATTGTGTTAGAAATAGTACCTACTTATAGTGTACCTCATTGTCACGTGTATTTTTTTGTAGCTATTATGTAGATTAATACAAAATCACCTCATTCAACTGTTTAATAAGACAAATTCATACTCACCAATAATGATAATGAATGAGCAAGTACGGCATCTGTAACAAAACAGAAATGGCGTTTTAAGAATAGAGTTTGGAGGCCGCTCGACCTAAATATTAACGTTGATAAATATTTGCACATCGCGTGAAAGCAGAAGGGGGTGGGACAATGCAATATGCTTCATAATGGTGTTCTACAATAGTTACGTAAAGAATGGGGTGCTCCAGAAACTGCTAGCAGACAGACAGACAGTTTACAATTAATCGATTACAATATGTAATTGAATTAGCCAATGACGTCCTGACAGCTGCGCCGCCGCAGCTGTGTGACGTCTTGTTTGAGGAAATCAAAGGAAACACACAAGACTCTTCATTACACGATACTGTTCTGTTACTAAGTTATATACTTCTTACTCTCAGCGTACCTAAGAGCAAGTGATATGGAGATGAACTACCACCAGGGGCATGTATGTTAGGTTAGTCCGATACATAGTTTACATAGCCAAGGGCCAATCTTCGATAATTATTTAAAAGTTACATTTCATCGGCTGTAAATGGGTAGATATGTTGCTGAGATAACTTGTATTAAATTGTCAAAATAGAAAGAATACCTAAAAAGGCTCGTTTTCTCAAATGTGTCACTAACCTATTCTATTCTATAAATTATATTTATAAACTAAACTCTTCAACTAAAGGTTGTCTAATTCATCATTTATAGCTAACTAGGTACTTCAGTTATCTGATTTTACAAACGAACTGCTTCTTACAGACCTTCTGCACACCTATCAACAAAAGGTACTTCAACAAATAAATAGCAAAATAAAATGTAAACCGAATTCCAATTTCAGCTGTTTGCTTGTGTCTCTGTAATTGCATGTGAAATGATAATGGTTATTTTTATTGGCGACATTAGTTTGAGTAAGCAAATATGTTGAGCGTATGCACCTGGCACGGGGCACCTTGAGCTCGATAGTAGAGCCGTCTGGTACAAGTACCTACATATATGTTCATTATAATATTATTATGCTTAATATTACTCACATGCATTCATTTAGGTAACCAGTTGGGTGATTTGCATGATAGATGTTTGCGAGTGGCTAGAGAGGTTGTTTTTAATAGCGGTTTACCTAATAGGTTAGGTGACTGTACATTCCTAAAGCGAACCTACCTCGGTACGTTATGCGTCTGCGTTCATGTCATCAGAGCCGCGAGCACAGGATTCGATACTATTTTCGAATCTACACAAACATACCTATGGAAAAAACAAAAGCCACTTTTGGAACTAACAAATTTGCCTTACATTTTGACAGTGACATTTGACGATACGCAACGTAAACGGAGATTTCGAATCCTGTGCTCGCGGCTCAGTACTACTCAGTTTAACTCGATCACACGGTGTATAGGTACTTCGTTTCAGCATGGATGATTCCTGTACGTTCCAGGAGTTACGGTTACAGAGGGTCCATAAAGTTCCTAATTCAATGTATTGAAACAACAACCTGTAAAATATGGCCAGCCTTTTGAAGAGCGTTGAATATTATAATATGTGTTCATACTTGGAAACATCTTAGTGCGACTTTTACACAAGGTAGTAGGACTATAGTAGGTAGGTTACCTATCAAATTAATTAATAAACTGAAGCTAAAAAAAATGTTTAATTTTAAAAATAATAATTAAAAATATTATTTATTTATTGCTTTAAATAAATTTTAATAAAAAGTCACACTAATATAAATTAAGCTATTATGCCAAGTATACCTACCAAGTATGAACAAGTGGAGTTTACTACTACTGAAAAACTAATTAAATCTACCACTTACAGAAATGCGCGAAAAAATATTTTAGGTAGGTACAATCTGGGGTAAAGAAATCTGACCCCTCTCAGGCACCTAGTGTTCTATTGTCAATCTGTATACTGTACCTACCAGTGTACCACTACCTACCTAATAAAAAAACTGGTAGGTACCTATAGAATTAATATGAATATAAGTACCTAATATAATGTTAATTAATTTTAGGTAAGTAGGTAGGTACCTAGATATTTTTTTTTTTAGGATAAATAATTGTTTAAACAGTTTATTTAAATTTTATTTATTTATTTTAATATTTTTTGGACACGAAAATACTACCCTTCCTAAAATCCTATTACCTTATTTAACCCTATCCTACCTTACTACCTACCTATGTATAAAAAATCAATAGGTACCTAATAAATTCATGTAGGTACTTAATAAGTATTTGTTGACTAATCTAGACACAACTAAGTAAAAAAAACTTTCTCCGAACGGATACTATGGAATGTGTCTGTAAATGTTATTAAGTAAATCGAAAGAAAATTCTGTCTAATAATCAATTCAATGATGGTGACACCGTCCGTAGCGTGATAACGCTCGCTTGTGTGTGTGTGTGTGCGCGTGTACGCTCGCGGCGCGCAGCTGTGTGCGTGAGCGACGCACACTCGCGCGCCGCGACCAATCACCGCCCGACACCACGCACGCGCCGCCGCTGCTAAAACACACTTTTCTTACCAAAAACGTGAGCATTTTGTGCAAATTTAAGCCCTCCCCGCCCCCGCGCACCCCCGCCCTGTGCTCCGGACGCAACCCCAGGGTTCAATACCGGCAGGAAGTCCGGGAAAAAAATTGGCAACAATTCGCACCCACGGGCCTCCCGCGCGGCCTTCCAACAATTTTCACAAATGCTCCTGAAAGATTTCACCGAGAATTTTGGTGTCGTTGCACAGGTCTCGTCGTGCTCTTTCTTTTGAGTACCGACAGCTCTGCGCGAAAATTTGCTATCACGGGGTTGCGGCGCGGCGAAGTGGCTAAGGGCTACTTGGGCCCTTTCGAAAATATTTTGAGTTTTTATGGTGTATTCTGCTGCAGGCCAGGCTGGTTGAAGGGCTGGTGCTGAAAGGGTATTCTTGCGGCGGCGGCGGCGGCGGCGCTAGGCCCGCCCGCCTAGCCGGGGGTCCGCGCACACACACACACGCACACAAACAAACACCCTCACAATTTGAAAATACCACATCGAGCGTACAGGCGCAAGCCTGCTTCACACGATAAACATATAAAAAAGCGAGATTTGATTCACCCCGTTCAGGGAAAATTTTATGAAATTTTCCGGCCGCAGCGCTCCCAGCCTCGCTTTAGGCGGCTTTGTGGCTGCCATTTTGCTAATAACACTGCTATATTTACATCGAGGAGGTTCTTTAATGTTGTTTAATACCTATAACAACATAAAATGAAAATTATTTTGCAATAAAAAAATAAGGGGAAATTTCAGGAATTTTCCAACCTATACCTACCTATAATTTACGAGGTATTTAGGTACCTACCTAACTAATTATGTGGTAGGTAGATACTAAGAAAGGTACGTCTACCCATAATGAACACTATCCACACATACCTACCTATGTATACCTACCTCTGCATAATATACATAGAAGGTTTAGGTATTACCTAACTATACCTAGGTATACCTATTTCAGTTCGATACCTATTGGCTTAGCTTATTACCTACCTAGTTCCTATATAGTACCTAATACCTAGATTCAATATACTTCTCGCCGACATACCCACCTACTAGCCGTAGGTAATATTTTGAAGGCTTGGCACTTAGGTAGATAGATCATCAATTAACCAACATTTGCATTTTCTCACATCTGAATTTTACACAAAATATATGATTTAGGTAAGGTAGGTACCTCTAGGTAAGGTATACTTACCCTCAGTTCATCTGAGCATAATCATTTTACTTCATCAGAAATACCTATAATCGCTTTCAACATAAAAATCCTACTTCGTCGCTTCAAGCGAATAATGGAACCTTTATAATAGGTAGGTACCTACAACCCGTAGCATTAACAAGACTACCAACTTCTGTAGGTACAATGACTCAAAAGTGAAAAGTCGTGGAAAGTCGTATAAGTATCTATAAAGTCATGAAAACCTAAATATATATGGATTCTAATTAATTATTTAAGCGGTTTTTGTTGATTTTATCTTAAGCACAAATCTATTCAAAAGATAATATCCGTCTGTAATATTTTTTTAATCAAGTTTATGTACCTTTATACTTAACTGACAAAGATAAAAAGACTTAGCAAAACGCACTCTTATTTTCATGACTTCTTAGATGGACTGCAGGCCAAGTTATGGACAGTGGAAGGGCAAGTTATGGCCAGTGGAAGGGCAAGTCAGGGCGCCAAGGGCTGCATGAGGACGCGCGGTCAACGACCCGGCACCAGAAGCTGGAATGTGCTCCAGTCTCATTCCAATTGGAGTTATGTCTTCGTAGGCATAACGCGAACTCAAAGCCAAGGGATAGTCAGTTCCTTCAGAGAGGAAATGTGAAAAGGGGATAATAAAGCCAGTCCTGAATCCTGAAAGCTGTTTGACGGTAATGAGTCCTCTTTTGTAACAGCATTACCTATTGGCTTGGCGGGAATAAATGGCTTGCTACCTATTTACATCTATATAGTACCCTTTATAGGACCATGCTGTCAATGCAATTAAAACTCTAAAAATATAAGAGGAGAATCTATTAATTTTCTAGTAGGTATTGTAGGTTTAAAGAACTTACAAAATTGCAATAAAATAATTATTTTCCATGCACTTTCAGGTTTTGATTCCCTTGATACGTAAAAATAACATCCGAATAAACTACAAAATGTATATAACAAAGGTATTACTTACCACCCTACATTTTCTATCATAAAATCCCTGTAAAACTTGCTCTCCGTACCTAATATAAGCACTTATAAGGCATGCATATTGGAAACCCTGCCAGGGATTACAGGATTATTCTGAAAAGCAACTAGCAATAAGTAAAAGTAACCCTTCTTAGCCTAAACCGGACGCGACAGGTGCCACTCAATTTGCGGATCACATTAAAGGCAATTAACCCGTTTTGGGTAAAGAAATAGGGCCCGTTAATTTTGATCAAGAGGCGATAGGCGTCGAGGCGGCTACAACAACCGTTTGAAAGGAAGTTGATACGTATTTGGGGGAAACACAGGCAAATCTTATCAGTTAGTCAGGCAGTTTGATGTAAAATATGCTGGGAGTAACTGTTCAACTAAGGAACATCAAATGTTAACCGAATGTTGAACAGCTAGTAGTAAAGTTGAATCATCACAACCCATAACGTCCCCACTGCTTAGGCACGAGTCTCTTTCCAATGAAGAAAGGGTTTTAAGCCTAGTCCACCACGCTGGCCTAGTGCGGGTTGGTGGACCCCAACACAAGCAAGCTTGTGCTGAAAGAGTTGTCGGGTAAGAGAGCAACCCGTCTGTCAGATGTTTTCAAGCTGCCCAAAGGGCTTTGACTAGCTTTAACGAAAGTTGAATCCTGATTCTAAATACCTACTGGCCCTACTGCACCGGCAAGGCAAACCCTATCTAAAAGATTAGCTTTGTACACTAATAAACACAAATAAGTGGTTATCGGGACACCGGCAGTAGATTGCAAAAAACACGAAAAAATACTTCTGTAGCTGTCAAATAACATGTGAAGTTTACTGCGAAGTGTCAACTAATTACACGCTGGTGCTTTCGGGCAATTCGGAGACTTATTGTGGGGGAATAAGCTCGTTTTATCAGTCTGTTTCAGTCAGCTGGGCCAGTCAGTAATACAATGGGCAGAAGGATGAGTTTGGTTTGCGGAAGTGGTTCGCTCCCGAGGGAAGCGTGGAGCGGAAGTGACTCGCACACGTGTGGCGCATGCGTAGAGTCGCCATGCGGGCGCCGGCGGGGATGAGGGGGGCGGGGGCGGGCGGGGGCGGGCGCCGGCGGGGGTGCGGGCGGGGCGGCGGGGATGGCGGGGGAGGAACTGCCATCTGCCTCGACGAGTGATAAGCGATTTGGGAAAACGCACAAAGATCTGACTGATATATCTAGCACAAGGAACATAAGTATGATATAGCACATTATCTGGGTTCGCTATTAAATTTACATTTGGCAGAGATGATTAAAATTAGACGATTTTCAGGTTTATTTTAGGGAATTTTCTGCACAGTCGTAGTCCAAAATTAGAAGATCCAGAAAAAAGGCAAGGAATTTATTGAATTTAACAGGAAAATTTGTCAAATTAAATGAACCATACTTCTATTTGTTGTTTGATATCTATACATAATTGCTTAAACTTATTATTTAGGTACGGATGATATGTTTAAAACGATTCTAATAAATCTCCTTATACACCAGGAAATGTACCTAACTTTGTACTTAAAACCCTGTTATTTCATGTGTCATAGATACACACATTATACCAAAGTTACTAACCATAGGTAATATGAGGAAAATAGACACCGTTCGTCACAGCCGCCACGTGTAAGCCCTAGGCTTCCTAGTATTGGTCTAGTCTGGGAATATTGTTCGCACCGAGTGCAGTCGCTGACGCAAGCGCCGCCACTTTGTACAGTCAGCCAAATGGACGAACTGGCTTATTTATAGTGCCACCAACTAAACACTATTTATTAATTACCAACATAACCAACATATCTATAAGTACCAGCTGAAAATGATTGAATCTTGATTAGAAAATGAGTCCATTTATTTTTTTCCTTTTTTTTCTAAACGACTACATTAGGGTCTTACTTTTAACTTTATGTAACTGTGGGGAAGGCGCATGTTTTTTTAATCTTAAAACACCAAAATATTATAAAAGGTGTTATATACATAAAAAAAAACACGCACTCACGCCTTGTACTAATGTACTCCCTTGAGGGGTAGGCAGAGGTGCATTGCTGCACCCACTTTTCGCCAGAGTGTTATGTTAGTCCCAATGTAATAGGGGGCGGGCCTATTGCTATTTAACGGGCACATCCAAGACCCGAGAACAAATATCTGTGTTTAAACAAATATCTGCCCCAGCCGGGAATCGAACCCGGGACCATCGGCTCAGTAGTCAGGGTCACTAACCACTACGCCATTCGGCCGTCCAAGTAGATATGTACTTATAGCTAAAAGTAATGTATGTCTTTTATAATTTCAGATGCGTCTAAAATATATCCTTGAGTTTTCATTGCACTGCTTGTGCTGTTTACTATGTACTTACCTAGTTATCGACAATTCAACGAATAGTATGAGTAGTAGTTCTACAACTGAAATCTTTAGTAATTTTATACTTAACTGAAAAAGTCAAGTTAAGGAGAACTTAATTAATTATAACATGCAGCAATGTGATTGGCTGAATAATTTTCTCTGTGCAAGACTATAGGTATTCATTTTCAAGAGGATTTAAGTAAGTACCTACTCTAATGGGAAATAGAGCAAAATAATGATGTAGGTAAGTAACTCTTGTAAGGAGTTTTAAAAAGCTAATAAATAATTTTAGCCTTCCTTTCATTTTCTACGAAATTATTTATGAAAACTTGTGCATTTAACATTTCAGGTATAGCTACCGTGTTTAATTAAATAAACCATTATTCAATCAAAAAAAAGAAGGCATAAATTATATAGGTATGACATAAATTAGGTATGTACTTATAACATAAAATATTTTTATAGACAGTTGCAGTACCATAGTTACATGCAGTACGTTACAATTCACAACAAAAAATCAGCCTTCACATATATTTTTTCAGTTTAAAATGGCGGTTTAATAAGGAGCGTATTTATTACAGTTTGATTTCCTTAATCGGAGCGAAGCGACGGCGGCACACGCGGGCTTGAGGCCCCCGGGGTGCTCCCAAACCAGCTCACACCACTCACACACCACACAAACACACTAAAACACATCCTACACCATCCCTAGAACACCCTGTACATGAAAAAGTACAAGAAAAGTCTCAAATGCAAGAGAAAATACAGAGAAAATGGTCCGAAGTGAACGTAATGCGTTGTGGATGTGTGGTGGTGTGCGTGAGACAAAAAGGTTATCAAACTTTAATGAATCATTTAAAATTTTGTTTTATGTACGCGTAGTCGCAGTGTTCAAATGTATGTATTTGGCTTTATTGTGTGAGTTTAGTTTTTGTTTCTACTTTGCGTCTGGAAAAATATAAGTTTGATTGTGCTAAGTATTTTTTAATGTGTGAGGAGGGTAGGCGTAGCCTACTCTATTGATTCGACATTAGTTCCGTTGATAAAAAGTATTTTATTTTTAATTACTATTTTAATTATATACCAATTCATCTACTCTTTCATTTCGTGTTCTCTCTGACTAATCCTTTCATCACCTTCAAACACTAGAACGTTTCTAGGGTAACCTATTAAACTATTATATTCCTAAGAATTGTTGAAAAAATATTTTCTGTTTTAATGCTAAGTAATACGATATAATCAAAAAACAGAGACAGGATGTATAACTTTGAAAATATTTGCTTTAGATTCTAATTCACGCCGCTGCAGCTCGCAGCGAATTCCAAAGAAGTGTTAGGTTAGATAGAGGTTGAATGAAGCGATAGAGGTGCGCCATGGCTACACTTTAATTCAAAAAAGTTTTTAAATTATTTATTTTCAAAAAAGTGAAAGTTTTTAAATTTATTAAAATTATGAAATTTAAAATATGAATTTTTATAAATATTGAAATTTGAACTTTATGTATACAACATTAGATAATAAATGTAATTTTTTTTTTCAGTTTTGCGTTGTTTTACTAAAATGTTGCAATAGGGCCCGACTGAAAACTGTAAACCTCCTAATTAAACGTGTAAAATATGTACCTACTGCTTAACCAGCTTATGCCAGTTAACACGCATAAAAACCTCCACACTTGGACTTTTCCCGCCAAATTTAATAATCTAACTCGAGCCTCGTTCGGATTCGCATCTCTAGCGGCGCTGGAATGTGACAGGTAAGCGATTCCGGGAAGGCCGCGGCCCGTTACCGAGCATCCCGCGGTCAAACGAGCCGACAAGTGCGGGGGGCACTTGCGACAATACCCCCCGCGTGCCCCCGTGCCCCCCGTGCCCCGTGCACCCGCAGGCTGCATTCCGCCCGGTGTGGCGGCGAACGGGAAACTTTCCGGAGGTTGGGAAATTTTGGGGCAACTCTAGCCGTAGCGTTCGTTGTTGGTTGAGGTAGCGTTTTTGGGGCGTATGGAAAATGCTGTACCTATCCAGATATATTAACAAGTTCGGTTGAAAAGCTAATTTATTCTACTTATTATACCTAATCCCCGATTGAAAAATAAAGTTTTTTGTGTGTAGATCTATGGTTTTGGTCACTATACCTACCTACCTGACTAAAATTTTCTCCTAATATCATTTTATTCTTCAGTTGAGAGTTATGAAATTGAGTGTAAATAAGGAATGTGTCTGCAACTGGCAACCCGCGGCCGGCGCGGGAGTCGGGAACCAGTTCGCATCGCAGTTTATTTGCCCCTGTTGTTATTAGTTAGCCCTTCTTTTTGGCCTTGCATTTTTTGGCGTGATTTTACATTAAAAGCCGTTGATGCCTCTCCTCGCCTCCAAACGTGAATGGCGGCGGTTCTTTTATGCCCTTTTTCTGAATAAAAATTTCTACAGGAAACAATTTTAGCTGACTGTTTTTCCCTCATACGTACTCCTACAGGGTGTCCCAAAAGTCAACGATATGCCTTGGAGGGCTGATAGACCAGCTCATGAGTGGCCAGAATATCATAATATGACCTCAGTAAAAAATCGATAATTTTCGAGATATTGACACTTTTATAAATTTGCTGAAAATTGACACCTTGGATCAGTTTTTTGCGTGCCGCAGGTACAAAAATCCATATTGTTAGTATTTGTTTGGTGTTGCATCACCCTATATATATAGCCCTGCTATTGATCGCAGTCAAAAAAAATATCGAGTAATGCTGTATGTTTAAAAAAAACACGGTTTTCAAAGTCAATAAAGGTAATCGTAATTTTTTATAAACAACTTTGACTCTACATACTGTAAAAAAAAATACCACGCAAACCTGGCACCTTATTTAAAAAGATTGCTTATTTAATGCAGTTTCCAAAATGGTATGAAACGTTGCTATTGTTTTAATTAACAAAAAAGTAATTGCTATTTTAGTACAAAATGACCTCGAGGTAAAATTGTTTGAAGGAAATTTATCTGACTGAATTTATTAAGAGTAGGTCATGTTGGAATGGGTAAAAGTAAAATAGGTAGGTAGGTAAAATTTTTACTGATGTCATATTATGATATTCTGGCCACTCATGAGCTGGTCTATCAGCCCTCTAAGGTATATCGTTGACTTTTGGGACACCCTGTATGTATTAGTTTGATTGGTAAAGTGTGGCGGTGAACCTACCTTAGCGTTATAAAATAGAAATATCCTTATTTACGACGCACACATCTGCAACCGTTTTTACAGCTCACTGTTCAGGATTACTTAGGTGAAATTTTAGAGCTTCCACGGAAAGCGTATCCTGGGGATCACCATTATCCAGCTCTCGTAAAACTTTATGCCTGCAATAATAGAGTGTCTTATCTATTCTAAAACCCCACGTGTCACCGAATATGTTGGGGTAAAGTGTCATTGGCCTGTCCTAATAGGTGCACGGAACTAAAGATAGATCGGAACCACATAGGGCACAGACCACATTTGTGCGACACCTTGGTAGAGATCACCCTCTGAATATCACCCCCTTTGACAGCCAGATGGTGCATACCAAGGCTATGAATAACAGATAACAGATAAACTTTTGAAAGATTTTGTGTGTACTGCGAATCACGAAAGATGGCCAAAAATTCCAAGGCAGATTTTGAATAGCAGCTCGTGATACAAATACTATGGTTTATTTCGTTCACACTAAGTTCCAATAAAATTGAATTGAATATACCTAAAAGGCTATCTACAATTCTTCGTAATTCCCATAGCTCCTTAGCTCTTTCTTTCCAAACTCAATCAATTTTATAGAATTTTATATGTATTGTTATATACCTACATACTCGTACCTTCCGAATCTCCAACAGGACTCCTCTATAGAGATGGTAGCTCGTCGCTCCATCGTAAACAAACGCCGGGCGAGTGAGTCGCGCGGGAGTCCCCGCACTCTTCATGTCAACTATAATAAGAAAACGCCATAAAAACGCACATCCGTAGCACGTGGTCGTACACCGGAAATGTATAAATATATCGCCCCCTGCGACGCTTCTCAATCATCCACTAATAAGCAAGGAAAGTAATCTAGAGGTTTAAAAATACGAGCGCCAATAATAGAAGGAAAGGTGAGCTAGTCCCCCCCCGCGCCCGCGCCTGCCCCGGGGTATTAATAGGTAGCCCCGCGCCCTCCGCTGAAGCTGAAGTATTGTGTGGTTGCGTCTGCGCAGACTGACACCCCGAGTAGGATGGTTCTTTTGGTTATAACTTAAATTGGCTTGGTATACTAAGTTTAGGTTTTTATGGTCTACTAGCTATCCCCGCGCGCTTCGCTTCGCCTTAAAAAGTTTTCCCGTGGGAATTCCGGGATAAAAAGTAGCCTATGTTCTTTCCCAGGGTCTAGACCGTATGTATACCAAATTTCATTCAAATCCGTTCAGTAGTTTTAGCGTGAAAGAGTAACAGACAGACAGACAGACAGACAGACACAGTTACTTTCGCATTTATAATATTAGTTAGGATACTATAGACTCCAAAGGATATGTAAGCATAGAAATATATAGAAATGCAAAATAGTTTAGAGGAAATGGAGCCAATAAAGAAACAAAAAATACATTCTGATACTTTGGTACTCATTTTATGAGTACCTGAAGTGGCTTCACTTACCCCTTAAAGTGTTATGTGGTAGGGGCGCCTATTTTATCTGAGGGTGTAAGGAAACTTATTTCGTGCAATCCAGCTACGACTTTCGAGGCCTTCCTCTTTTGTGTTTTTAAATTTTTAAACGCATTTTACTCATCGTGCAGAAATAAATAAAGATTTCACGGGAAAACCTACTCTTATTACAGCTGAATGCAATATTCATACATAGTGCATAAAAGAGCTTGTTCACAAAGGCCCTCGCAATTTACAATAGAGCTCACTCAGCGCGGTGCAGTCAGGCGCCGGTGACGTCACTGAGGAACGCCGTGTCACCTTCCCACCGGCCAATCCACGTGGACATGCCTTTGTTCATGCCAATAACTAATCGCTCCGTTCCAAATTCAAACTCTCTGACACCATTGAGTCATAGACTACCAATGAGGTTCGAAGCTTCAATCCCGTTCACACGGAAACGGCCAGCTTCATAAAAGGTGCAATTTAAAAAAAAAAACAGGCCAAGGATAAAACTAGTGGTGAAGTACGAGACGTTTTCAGTGCGGCGCGTGGGAACCGCGGTTCGAGTGAGAAAACTATGAGTAACACTCGATATTATTTATTGCTTTGCTCTGAACTGTAATAGAATAACTGCGTATTAGTTAGGGAAAACTTTGCCTCACAAAGGCCGAGGTGAGACGATTCGTTTTGGGAAATTTGAGCACTGTGTCGGATGGTTTCTCACAATCTTGTATGTGTGAAAAACTTCCATCGAGCCTCTCGAGTATTTTCAAAGAGGCTTGAAGTTAACTGGGATGTTTCTAAATGATAAACTTTTCTTTTCGATCTTTCAGCGTTACTGGGGTTACTCACTATCTATGAAAATGAAGTTTCGAAGCTCCTCCTACGCTAACCACCACGACTCCTTGCATGATATGTACCTAATACCTTCGTGATTGCATCCGTATATCGTTTTAGAAGTACGCTTTCTCAAGATGGACCTACCTATGTAAGTAAGTGATTTCAGTAAGTTTTTTTTCACTCTTGCCATCAGCAGTGAGTTTTAAGAAAAACAATAATTTGATCAATTTTCTTTTCCTGGTGCCTCTGTGTTTATACAGGCTGATACATTTAGAGTTTATTTCTCTAGCATGCAGTTGGTTTGTATAATAAAATGAGTTTTAAAAAATCTGTCCCCATGATGTTGTCTCCATCCCTGATTCTATTAATAGGTACTTACCTACTTACTTCCTGCTCTGTTTAAAACTTTTCATGACTGTTTAAGAAGTTTAAAAAAAGCGTCTGGATATTAAGGCAACATTGTAATAAATCTACCAGATAAATGATTTATGAAACCATTTTGTATGAAAAATTATAAGTAAACTGAAACTATTAATGCATAAGCACACAGGATCGTTGTTCGCGTGTAAATTAAGTGAATAAGAGTTTCGTTTTTGTTTATTATATCTGCACTCAATCCAATGAGCCTTCAGCATTTAGCTAATCTAAGGTCCTCGGGGAGGAAGGGCCTCCGGGCGGCGGGGCGCGCGGGGGGCGCGGGGCGGGGGCGGCGCGTCGGGAGCGGGAATATTCAAAGCGTGAGAACGACGCGCGACCCGCATGCCTCAACATCACATATCTCACGCGTAACCTCGACTCACCTCGCGACACCAAAACCAACTCTAAATCCCAATACCTTAAGCTTCAATTCCATTAATCGCAGCCTGTGGTTATCGCTCGGAGCATCGAGGACAATAGTTTTCTAGTTTACGGCTGGCATTGGCACGAATACGGCGGCCGAGCGCACACGTCCAGCGACATGCCACCAATCACACATAATGGCTTCGGCCGCTAAACGCCACCTAACTTATAATAAAACGCATTTTTGTCAAATTATCCGAAGACACAAGGACTTGGGGCCTTTATCAACTATTCCAATGCCAAACCTAACGGTACAAAGTGCGCCGATAGTACGCTCCACATTCGGAGCAAACGATAGTACTTGGCTACGATAAATAATGTAGAAACGATTCTGTGTTGTGTTTTGTTCTTCTAGTACTGGGAGTGGGAGTTCCCTGGCGACTCCTGGCGCTGACGCAGCCCGGCTGTTAATGTGCCATGAACATGTTTAATGCGTTTACCTCGCGCGTCACGTGGAGATAAGCCGCGGCTCATCGCTCATGTGATGTGACAATGTAGGCGGGAAGTAAAAGTTTTTTTCAGCCTGAATCATCTATGACCCGAATAGGTAGGTCTCTGAACTCGCTTCCACTGGCCGGCTCTACCGCAGAGCAGTATCTTATCTCGAGCGAGACATGTTTGCCAAACTTGACGAAATAAATTAGTATGTAAACTAATAAACGATTCATTAACACAAATTCGCAAGTCAAAATATGTTTGTAGCGAGAGGTCCTATCCATGTAGATGGTATAGCGTTTGTACAGAGCGGTATGCAATGTCACACTCTGTATAAGATTATTGTCAATTAGAGATGTCAGGATGTCAGGGTGTCAATGAATACATAACCGATACGTATAAAGGTCTATAATGTACTAAAGCTTAAACTTATAATAATCATAAATGTAATAATCGTGTATTTACAAAGATGTCACGACTTCCTTAATTGAGGGCGCGCATGTACGCGCTGTCATCAAATAGTCTCATGTATGAGTGGCTCATACAGCGTTGGTTAAACATTAGTGACAAAATCGAAGTGAAACCAACAGTAAGTACCTATAGAGTACAGGCTCGGTGGTATAACCTCGACTGTCTGCATATTTCGGTAGTTTGGATTGTACCAATGGCAGCAGGCATCGTCGGCAATGCGACATTATAGATATTGAGAAACATGTCTAGGTTTTTATCATCCAAATTTTCCGATGAGGAACTTATTTTCACAGGGTACCTCGGTTATGGTTACTAAGGTAACTTAAGAGACTTACGAACTGAAAACAGCAGATTTCAGATATGCTTAAAAATAACTTCAGGTTTTCAGACACTTCATAATTATCCTTAAATGCATACAAAACACCGCAGATCCGTACAAATAATACAAAATGACAATATCCAAAATCCATAGTTCCCCTAAACCAGGGAAGTTTTAGCGAGATTCCCAAAATTAGCATCCGGAAAGGCGGTCGGGTGCTCTTGTTTTTGCTCGCTGTTTCCCGCGCGCGCCACCCCGCGTGGGCCTCCCGCCGCCGCCGCCGCCGCCGTGGCGATAGCGGCGCAGGCGACGCCAACCCAAGGACCGTCTGAATCGAACTCATGCGAACTACACTCGAGAGTTTAGAGTTTGAGATTTGCGTCTTAGTTTGGTTAGTTTTATTGAGTGTCTCAATGTTTGTTTTTGTACGTTGTGTGTAAACTGTTATAAAGGAGAATGTTACTAGAAATGGTAGAGGAAGTTAAGACCCTCGGTATTTCTATACGCAATAGCGTCTAATTATTAAGATAGAATTGACAAACGAAAATAATCTTATAAGCTATTTACCATGAGGTGCCTTTTTATTCGCGAATTTCGAGATACGATAATTCGTAGTCCTAAGTCAATTTAATAATTAGTAACTGCACCATTTTGTTTTCCTGACCACACACACTTCAGTACTTATTTGGCAGTTCCACATCATCAGTTGGTACAGACGAACATTTTATTTGCACATCTTATTTGCAACATTATGATTTCCCAGTGACTCATCGAAAAGTCCTTGCGTGTCCATTTATTAATGGCGTCTGAAATTACTTTGACCGATGATGAAACCATATTCACTAGATTCTATTGAGAGATCTTTGGCGCCGGCATGCAGCACCATCAATTTCACGTAGGCTTTGCTTTAATGATAGGTTTACAGTTTTGTCCTATTGATAGGTACTTGGTCTGACAATAATGACCAACTTAATTTATTTACATGGCAGTTTCATTAGCTGTCTATTAGCATAGCTCATTCATCTTTTGAATTGTAAATGCGCTAGCGCAATTTATGTCTAATTATTTAGTTATAAAAGTTAGTTCGTAGATATGTATTTACAATGTGCTATAATAGTTTTCCAATAGTTTTTTTTCCCTCACTGTCATTTTTTTTTTCAGAGTTTGGCACGGTAGAGTTGCGGGCCGCGGCGCGGGCGCCCCTGCGCGCCGACTCGCCGCCGCTTCGCCCTAATTAAACAATAATCGAAAAACTACAATGAGCGCGGCACCGCGTCCCCCCCCCCCCCTCTCGCGCCCGCCGCCCCCGCGTGACGTCACTGCTGCAGGCGGGGACCTTCATGCTGGATGCACTTCTGAAACATTACTACTTGTATGGAGAACCGTCTAAGATCGTATGGAGAAGTATATACACCTACATACATAAGTATATTTTTTGTTTCACCAATGCATGTCTTGAAAGTGTAGGTCTAAACTAGTGCCCTAGACTTATTAAATTATACCTACCAATACAATTAGGTAAGTATCTGAAAATCAATAAAAGAGTGAGTGAATTTGTTCCAACTTAAACACTGTCTTGGCAAGGAAGGTTTCAGTTTCTTGTATGATTTTTTCAGACCTAATGAGCTTTATTACGTTTACTTACATTTCAATACTTAGGTACAATAATGAAGTGTGTATATGCGATGTCAGGTAGTTAAGGTACACGCTAAAATCAGTATAATTTGTAAAAATACTGAAAACATCAATAAAATAAGAAAGGACTCATGTAAACGTACATAAGTAGCTCTAAAATTTCAAAAAAATAGAACCACATCCATAACGTGTCATCTTATTTCGAATCCTTCTTGCGATTTCACCAGTTTGTGTAACGCCACAATCGTCATTGGCATTGTGACGTCACGAGCCAAGTACCCACAAGAACCTTCATTGCGGATCGTTTACGGTCTTACGGCAAATAAACGTTTTCACACCGAATTATTTAAATATGAGTACCGCGTTCCGTGCCACATCACAATAGATTTGCCGTTGTTGTGTCGAGTCGCCACTCGGCGGGCCTCCGAGGGACGGATTAGGCCTTTATGACGTCACGGATGTGACGACGATGACGTTATTAAAAATGCACGAAAACTCCTCATCATCTCCAGAATATCATTGCCGAAGCATTTGGCAGTCAACCATTCTGTCCACTATCAATACCACATCAATACCATAATCAATTCGAGGTATGATTAGATTATTTAGATGTTCTTAAAAACTGTGATTCATGCATGACCCTAGCATATTGCGCATAGAGCTGCATCCTTCTATAGTCGTAGCTTAAAAATCGTCAGAAATGCCATAAAGACAGTCTATATCGGGCAGTGATCTGTAGAGTACACAGACGATGATCTGGGGGGCCACTTTATGCGACGAAGATTCTATCTCGTTGTATTAAACGTGGCAATTGCACGACGGCTCTCGGTCGTTAGTTTTTGGTCAGTGTAGAATAGCCCTCGTGAGCTCGTGCCGTGACGTCACGGTCACGTCACGGTGCGTCACGGGCCGCCTCCGCAACGGCACTGCCCCCGTACCAGCTCGCCAGCTATTTGCGATTCAGAGATTCAAAGTACATACATATTATGTACTCACGACTGTAATCCCCGAAGGGGTAGTCAGAGGTGGCTCACAAGTGAGCCACCCACTTTTCGCAGCACATTTGTACTCACGTGATAGGTTGCGAACCATATCGCCGTTTTGGAATAAGTACAATGCACTTAAGTTACACATCTAGAATCTATCTCATATCTTCAGGTTTCCTCACGATGTTTTCCATCTACGTAAGAGCACGTGGTATTATTGTACTTAAATTCCTTACTTGAAAACACAATTGAAAGAATTCATTGGTACAGGCCAGGATTTGAACCCACGGCCTCTCGATTGAGAGGACGAGGCCTTATCCATTACGCCACCAAAGCTCCATCAGAGATTCAAAATACCATAGTATATTCGGAGTTAAAGTTGCTTAGCTTTAATTTTTCCTTAAACAAATTACATACAAACGAAAACTACGAGCAACGGTCATCCTTTCCGAGTGTCCACTCAATGCAGCAGAGGCCTGTCTGTTTTTCCACCAGAAACGTCCAGCATAGCTATGCTACAAAAATTAAACAAAACCGTTTCCACCAGTACATAATAATGTATACCAGTTACTATGTTTCGTGGATGCATCCATAGCAACGAAGCAAAGCTGAAGATACATTCAGGGTTCACAAGGTGTACGCTCCACAGCTGACGGCGATGTCTATTAGCGTACCTGTGACGAACACATCGGCAACTCGGCGTCGACCGGGAGATGAGCCAAAACCCGCGTTTTATAATCAAACCTATTGTCAAGATAATTAGTGAAGATTTGCGACAGAATCGGCCGGTTTAATTTAGACTGCCGCACGAAAAATATTGAAAACGCGTGTTTTTTCTCGATTTTACTGTTTTTTTTGGGGTTAAATATCCCTTTAACTGTCTAAATAGCATCACGTGGTTTAGTTAACGAGGTAAACGGGTTAAATACGGGATAGTGCGTAGGTTGTGCGAAAAATCCTTTGCCAAACTTTTCTCTACTGCTTCTGTCCGTAGAAACCGTAGGTGTAAAATATAAAAGAGTAGGTGTGGCGTCTTGCAATCAATTATGCCTTTTTGGGATTGATTGATGTTAGCTTAAATTAATCCGGAAGAACTAATTTGTTAGTTTACTACTGCTACATTAGTTTGATAACTTTATAAGAATTTTCGGAAAACGAAGTTTATTTCAGAGACGTCTGCGCTCAATAGTTGATATATATGAATCACATTAGACATTTTTCTATGACAATGTTTCTAATAAAAATATCGAAAAAGTTTTGTTTCGTTGAAATAATCTAAATTATTAAATTCTAAAGGCTTTGTTACTTGCAATATATCTAAAGAAATTACTATTATATGCGCTTTGTGATAAAACATGTTCCACAACAATTCCTTTCTGCCAGTTCTCTCAGATATAAAATAAATTGATCAATTCCCAGCTCCATTAATAGCATAATGGCAAAGTGCCTTAGAAAATAATTCCGATTGCATGGTTTTATTATTATGAATACGTAATGGGAAAAGCTTTATGTACAGGTACTCGCATGAAACTATAATTACGAAGAAGGTACATAGGTTCCGCTTCCTGAACGACTGCTATAATCTAATCAATCTAAATAAAAGTACTTACCTACCTTATCTCAAGATACCTACATTAATAGCACACAATATAACAAACATTATCAAAAGGAGCCAAACTTCACTAGACCAACTTACTTACTTTCGCATTATACAACGACGAACACTGAAAAAGTTCCAATAACATCAAATTACTCCTAAACTGAAAGTAGGTAGCAGCGGCAGCGGATCAACCAACAAAAAACGTAAGTATTGTTCAAATTTTATATATTTTTATTGATTTAGGTACCAAACTATACCTTACAATTACTAATGACAAATTACACACTAATCAATTTTAAATTAAATGTGGTTTCGGCATTTATTTTGTAAGTGGAACTTCACTGCCTGCGAGTGTAAGTATATAATGGCTACACAATACACTGTTATTATTGCTCCAAATTCCCTGCGTGCCATTGGGCGTTTGATCGCATAACAAAATAACAGCTATAAAGTTAGTGATTTGATGTGTTTATTACCCTCCCATAGATCTGCATTGCCCAACAACGTCCAACCGATGTATCGCATGTGTGAACGATATTGTGTAATGTACATGGATTGATGTGCTTGCTAAATTGTGACAATAGTCGAAAAAAAAAATCCTTCAGAAGGACCTCTTCAATTTCCTATTTTAGTTTTAGTTTGCTCAATATAAAATTAAGGTACCTAGTTACAATGACTTCAACTTCCCATTAAAGAGTTTCATATTACTTACATATGTTATTATTAATTGTCATTCTTTTAGGTAAAACAAGGAAATTAATTTACTGCTTCTGATGGTTTAGGTGACGAACGCAAGATCTAGATTATTCAATTTTATAATTCTTTAATTCAAATCGGAATACCACAATTATAGGTTTCTGACACTATTAAGAGTCACGCTAGTGCTTCGCCAAGTTTATGCTACGCGTTGATGTCTTTTGTATGGCGAATATAATGTTTTAGAGATAGCTTACATCTGCGTAGTCGAGGATGGGAAGCAGCAAAGACTGCGCCAGCGTAATTTTAGTGTGGTGAGGAAGGAAAAACTGCATGCGCTTGAGCGAATGAAAAGATGCAAACATTTTTTTGCTAACAGCTTCCACTTGGGGAAGCCAGGATAGGGTGCTGTCCATTATGACGCCTAGATTCTTTACAGCATTCACAAAGTGTATTTCAGTGCCGTCATAGGTAAGCTTCCCATGTATGAACAGATTTGTCTTATTTAGCAATCTAGAGCTGCCTAATATAATAGCCTGTGACTTATCCGGGTTAAGCAAAAGTCCGAACTTCTTTACCCACTTGGATATGATTTCCAGGTTGCTATTAATATCATTAATTGCCATATTTATGTTTTCCGGAAGAACACTTGTGTAGATCTGGAGATCATCTGCATAGAGGTGATAGAGAGAAGTAAGTTGTTTAGCAAGGACATTAATAAATAATGAGAAAAGTAAAGGAGAAAGTACGCCGCCTTGCGGGACGCCAGCTAGTACCGGACACCAGGCAGAGCTCTCTGCGTCGGTGTGCACACACTGCTGACGACCTTTAAGGTAAGATTCGAACCAACTGGTGACTGTCGGAGATACGTTAAGAGATTGTAAGATGCCTAAAAGTATATCAAAGTTCACCGTGTTAAATGCGTTACTAAAATCTAACAGGGTTAGAATAGTAACTTGATGGTTATCCATATTAAAACGAATGTCATCGGTGACCTTGATCAGAGCCGTGACGGTACTATGTCCTGTTCGAAACCCGGACTGAAATTCATTAAGTAGATGGTGAGTGGAGAGGAAGTTGGAAAATTGTTCAAATACAAGGCGTTCAAGGACTTTTGAAAGGAATGGTAGGATAGATATTGGGCGAAATTGGGATAAGGAAGAGGGATTAGGGACTTTTGGAAGAGGAACAATGAAAGCATTCTTCCACGTACTAGGAAATGAACTGGAAAGTAAAGAAAGGTTCATTATATTCGTGATATGCGGCAGAATGATATCCAAAATTGGATTAATCATAAGAATACTAACATTGTCAGTACCGGTTGCCTTGCTGGTAATGTTAGAAATACATCTCTTAACGTCACGACCAGAAACCAATTTAAAAGTGAATGAAGGGCAATCAGGGAGCGGTATAGAATCAAGATTACTCAGAGCCTCGGCCTTGTTTTGATCACTAAGGGTCAAAGGAGGAGTGGAAAAGTGCTTATTAAGTGCATTGAGGTCTGTGTCAATGTTAGAATGCGTCCTTGATTTGCCTATGCCCAACGTTTTAAGAAATGTCCATAACTGTGAGGTGTCACAGTTATCAATGGAAGTATGAATGTATCGGCGCTTTGCATCTCTACACACTCTATTGCAGCGATTCCTGAGCTCTTTATATTTCTGCAAGTGTTCATCTGTCGGTTGCTTTTTATAGCAGTACTTGGCGTGATCTCGCTTCGACATTAGGGTCTTGATGTTATCAGTAAGCCAAGGGGCCGGCAGCTGTTTCACACGAACTGGACGAAGGGGTGCGTGTTTGTCAAAAAGGTCGGTCAGGAGAGAATTAAACAACTCAACCCTTGCGTCAATGTCGTCAATGCTATTTAGCTGCGCCCAATCAATGGCGTTTGCATCTTCGCAGAGCCGCTGCAAGTCCATCCTCTTAAAATTACGCTGGAGAATTGTACGCTTCTTTGGTTTAGGAGTACGAACCTTAAAAGAAAGATAAAGAAGATCGTGATAGGAGAAACAGTCAGCCGTTAATTGGCCGTGCTGAAGTACAAGGTCAGGAGAAGAAACGATTATAAGATCTAGAAGTGTCGGATCAGAGTTCGGAGGATGATGAGTAGCGTCAAGGGGTAAAATGTGCAGATTTTGTGCAGTTGTGATAGAGTACAATGATTTGGAACGATGGTCGTTTTTTAAAAGACATGTATTAAAATCGCCCATGACTATGGTGTTATCAAAATTGGGAGTATAATCCTCAAGAAGTTTCTCAAAAGATTCGAAATAATTAACAGTCATGGATGGGCTATAGTAGACTCCGAGAAGAATCCTACTGAAGTTGAGACGCACTTCTAGGAAGAGATGCTCAGCCTTCCCAGAATACTCGCTCGGAGACCTACTCACAATGGTGTAAGGGATATGACTGCGAAGGTATATCGCTACTCCCCCGCCACCTTTGTTGGTACGATCGTTGCGTACCAATTTAAACCCAGGTAATGGATACACAGAGGAGTCAAGCGACGGTTTTAACCAAGATTCCGAAACGAGGATAGCGTGTATATTATTATTGTCTAATGATGCAAGCATATCAGAATGGTGTGAAGGAATACTCTGTGCGTTAATATGGACCACATTCAATGCTTTGCGATACTTGGAGAGTTCCATATTAAGGCTAGAGGAGAGAGGAATGTATGACATGTCAAGTGAAGTGGAACCAACAGAAGAACATGATAAAAAATCATCATCATCACTAGCGGCAGAATCATATATACTCATAAAATATATATAGTTACTATTAATAAAAATATAATATAAAATACCTAATACGTATATGTTGTTTAATCAATATTTTAAATTTAAACTATGATTATTGTAATATTTAATATATATATAACGCATAATATCAATCCGCACTGTCCATGCGATAACATTGTAAATACAAATAAAAATTATGCAAAACCTTAGAACAAACAAGTTACATGAAAATTTAAAATGAATTTTTAACGAACCAAACATATTTTTAAATTTGATTTCTGAACGCAGCCTAAATGTTAATCTGTGCAAAACATCAGAATCAAATCTGTCAGCTGTCAGTGTCACAACAACACGACACTGCGCTGTCACAACAATCAAAAAGAAAAATATTAATAAAAATCAAAACAGGGTAGGATACAATACAACTGCAAAGAAAAAAGAAAAAAAGGAAATTACATAATCAGAGGCAAAGAAATCTACCTTCCACCTGATGACTTTACACTCGCCTGTCCTTGGAAGATGCGCCCGTCTTGCTCCTCGTCGCAGGCGCAGCAGCTCCTGCGCTCGCAGTGGGAGTGATCTTGCCGGCCTTGGTCGCTGGCTTGTCGGCGGGCGTCCTGGCGGCCGTGGAGGTTGCTGGAGCCACTGCAGGATGCTTCCTGCACAGCTCGTCCAACTGCGCCGCTGAGACGATCTGCACCCTGGTGTTGTCGGGCAGCTTGACGAACACGGCCCCATTCATGCTCCAGCACGCATTCATGCCGAAGTGTCGCCGCGCGCGAGCGTAGTTGTCCTGGCGGCTCTTTGTCAAGAACTCGCTGACCACCATGCCGCTCGACTTCAGCTGCTTTTTCCTGCCCCATACTGATGCCTTGGCAGAAATGCTGACCAGCCGTACAAGAATTGGACGTGGCCTCTTCGGGTTCTTTGCTCCTATCCTGATGCAATGGTGGATCATAGATTGGTCAAATTCGGCAAATCCCATCTTGGTCACAATAATGCCAGAGATTGTAGCAGCTGGGACCTCGTCATCCTGCTCCTTGACACCAGTGAAGACCAGTGCATTCCGACGGCTCTGGCAGTCAATCTCGTCCACTTGACAGGCTAGACTTGCGACTTGTTCCTGCAGGAGGCGTAGGACACTGAGCACCATGTCCTTAAACCCAGCGAAGTCTGAAGCAAGGGCGCTGAGGTCTGACTTCTTATCTGTGGAGCCCAAAGCCTTCATCCTCATCTCGAAGTCATTCAGTCGGGAAGCAATCATCGACTCCATGTTAATTTGCTTCTCTAGGACTTTCTGAGCAGTGGCCATGTTTATTATTTTGTGTCCAGTGTATTGGTGTTATGTATAGGTCAGGCCAGCAGGTAAGGCTTGATTATTTTTACTGCTTTTAGGTGTAGGACAGTGCAGATAACAATTATTAGTTAACTTTGTACATATCCTGATTGTAAATATTTCAAGGAAATGTTAAATTATTGGTTTTAATTGATTTTAATTAAAAGAGTTTAAATTATTATGTGTAACTTTTTTTGCTCCTACCGCCCAAAAATGTTGTAATGTTTATATGTATAGTAATGTTTCCAATGTTGCCAAATTGCATGAAAATTGTGTGAAATACTGAGCCAAGAAAGAAAAATCCTATATTTATCTAAAGGCATCAATTATCTCCATTAACTACAACACAGCTATCATCTAAATCGATTAAGATTTATTTTTAACTTGTCCTGTGGTTGGTCGTGTAAACATATTATGGATTTAATAATGTATTGTTTTGTGGTAGCTGATTTATGATTGGTGCAGCGCACGCGCGCGTCACGTGCGCCGGCGCAACGGATATTTTGTTATTGTTTGCGTTCGATATTCAAACTCAGAGCGGCTATTTCCCGCGCATTTCCTACGGTCCGACAGACAGGTGGCTCCACGGGATGTTTACTATATTCGGTTAATACGCTCTTCAATGTTGTTGATATTATGTCGTAATTCATGAAATGCAACTTATATTGTAAGTCGATGATTAAATTAAAACATTCAATATTAAGTCGGTTACGAAATTATTTGGGGCAGTGCAAAGGTCTGTAACGACGTTGTTGGATTGAATGCAATGTTGGATAATAGACGTGTCATATTGCTATGATTTACGTCTATACAGTTTTATTGGTAAACGTATCCAGATGGCATCTAAGAACATATTGCAAAAGGCAGGTGTGAGACACCAATCCACCCCAATTCGCCACAAAATTGATCGGAATCATGTGGCCATGTCACGTGGTAACTAGGGTTATTTTGGTTTACAAGATGTGCATGATATTGAAAATAAAATTGTCGCTTCACCTTCTATGTAGCAAATCGCGATAGCCGCATTGCAATACATCTTGTAAGCGAGAGTAATCTCTACTACTGATTGTACAGAGTCTCATTTAGGAGCAAAAATAAGTCAGTGACGCCGACGCTGTATGGCTGTGGAATGTAGGGAATTTATTTTAACAATAATTTGGTGGCCTTAATTCACTGTACTTGTTATTGATAATTTATATGCAGGTAAGTACCTAAGTACATAAAATATCTTAAGTTATATAACATATTTACGAGTAAATTAAACTAGTTAATGGTTTGATTGTAGGTACTAAACAGATAAGTTTAAAATCTTCCAACGATGTAGGTAGATATTATTAAGTATGACGTCTGTTTAAATCGAAACAAAAACAGTTGTCGGTGGCCGGCGCGACGCGATAATGAAATGCACCGAACTGGAGCGTTTTAAATGAGTATAAACAAAATGCACATCAATTTGACTACATCGGGGACATGCATAACTTACGTAGGCTGGATGTAAACAAGCGGCGCGGCGGCGGCGGGGGCGCGGGGGGCGCGGGGGGCGCGGCGGGGAGGGGCGGGGGGAGCTGCGCGGGCGCAACGTGCGCGGCGAGCGGCGCGCGCGCGACTGCCCCTGCAGCGCCCCGACCCACCTACATTGTCAACAAACAGAATGAATGGAAATGAGGCCGTCCCCGATGCATAACAACTCGGCAATATCGATCAAAACGCATCGACCCTGATCTCGACACGGTTCCTCTCGATCTGTTTTTCGATTTCGTTCCCATGTATAACGCATGACCTATGCAAACGCAGCCTGCAGCCGCACCGGGCGAGGTGCAGTTTACGTCATTAGCGGATCAATGTACCGAATCAGCATACGACGGAGTAAACAAAAATATTTTGGAGAATTTGTTATGTTGTTTCGTGGATGAGCAGAGATGAGCGATAGGGTAGCGGCCGCGAGGCGCCACATGCCTCAGATAAGGCTGGAGCTCGTGGATTCCATTGAGAGTAGAGCGGGTTATCGCCGGCGGGCGCGGGGGGGAGGGGGGTGTACGCGCAGGAATTCGGTTGTTTGGGCGCGGGCGAAGTGCAAGCGGGGTCGACGACCGCCTAGCGCCGCCGTGCGCCCTTTGCCTTATTTTTTTTCTAATGCGATTCAATAACTGTAGTCAAATTCCTGTAGTAGATACTTGGTAGCACACATTCCCCGGGAGCGGCGGGATGCTCGTGAAGGGTATTGAGCCGGCATTCCGCCGCGGCGCCATCTATCAGCCATTGACAGTTCCCTCGCCTGCGCCGGCGCAGCCCGTGCGGTCGGCAACAGAAGAAATAGATACCGTTCACTCAGGTATTAGTTTCTATCATCTATTTAAATTCCTATGGCTACTTTCTTTTAGCTATGAGTACGTATCTACTCGCAGTTATTTGTGGATAATGGCTCAATCTAACCCAAGTTCCAAGCCCCTGCAGTGGTAGTACTATGCCAATACTATGGGAATGACTTTTGAACAGCTCAACCGAATTCCATACTTCATCCATTCTCCATAATTAATCCATAAGTATACTTACTTACTTACTGAAAGCTTACTGACCATAAGTACTTATGTTTGGTTTGTTTAGTAATGTATTGAAACAATAAAAATAATAGTTGATTTCATATTGAATACATATATATTTATAAATAAAAACATCTTATCTCTAAATAACATTTAACCTATTTTCACTTTGAGCTTGCAACTGAAACAATTATTATAAACACAATTAATTAAAAAAATATTTTAGCTCGTTAGGTAATCGTAGTTACCAACCATGTGGTTATATACCTAACATTGTAGATAAATAATGAATTAATCCTATAATTATCATCATCATAGCGTTTAGTAATTCTTTGGGGCAAAATATTGAATAACAAAATTGTGAAAGAAGGAAGATTGTGCAAATTTTCAAAATCTTGACAATAGTATATATAATATCATAATTATATTCTAATTTATTATCACATTAGGCATTGTTTTCCTCACTTATTTATATGAATACTAATAGGAATGGCTGTAAAGTCACTACTCATACAGTATATTACTTGACGTTTGGTATGAACGAAGGCAGGAAATCTTGTTTTTTTATTTGTACACAGGATTCATTCAGATGAATTTCTCTAAAATGTTATTTTAAGTCCTTTTTAAGGGCTAGCACGGGGCGCATTTAAGACTCTTAATTGCGCCCCGTGCTTGCTCTTCTTAACAAATTAAAATTTTAACCCCCGAATGCATAGAACGAACTGTCAGTTTGGCTTGCAAGTGTCATCGTAATACTCGAAGGTTTACTCTTTGTGCTAGGCCGAAAGTCGATATTCGAGTAACGAATCGAGTATGAATTCGGTAGTTATAATTAACGATATGATTCAGAAATCATTGGGCGTATCAATCGAAACAAGCTAAATTTAATTGACCCTAGCATATTATGTGAATTAGGTTTCAAATCACATAATTTCACAATACCTTCTTCAATACTTCAATTGCTTATAGACTAATAAGACATTCACTCATTGGCAGTTCATTTAGTACCTATGAATGTACATTGTACATAAATATCTACACTGTACATGATTTAAAACTCAATAAGATAAAATTAAACATAATCTTTGCATAAAATTTCCCTACCGCTGACATTATTAGAATTATTAGTGCGACGTTACTTAATTTAGTTTTTCTTTAAAAAGTACAAAATTTCGTATATAATTGCAATGATTTCAAATATCTATCGCATCGATTAATGTCACCCCGATTCATTAATGATAGTTTATAGTAAATAAATCGATTGAATGTATAATTTGTCTATAATAATTATTGTCTAGTCTAAGAATGATTCCATAAATTAACTAAATGCTAAATTACTAAAAATATTGGCACCAAATGCATTTCTAGAAGGGCAATTTACAGTACATCTATTTTTTTAAGCAAAATTACATGTAACTGAATAAATATAGATAGGTAAGCATATCTGACATAATGCTGTTTGTGACATATCCTTACCAACAACATATTTTTTTGTAAAATGAGACTGTTCACATTGCACCAAACTTATCCTATCTTATCCTGAACGTTTAAGTAGCTGTTCCAAACAAAATATTAAGTAATACAAATAACTACTTTAACCGAATAAAGTATGCATTAAATTCGTATATAAAACAATCGGGGTGCTTTCTGGGGGCTGCTCTTGCTTGACGAAGTAATTAACTAGTTTCGGAGATCTGCTACTTACTCTAACCAAAAGTCTCTTGTAGGCTCGTAGCATTGAACTGTAGGCTCGTAGCATTGA
The DNA here is from genome assembly GCF_932276165.1 of Plutella xylostella. Taxonomy (NCBI): domain Eukaryota; kingdom Metazoa; phylum Arthropoda; class Insecta; order Lepidoptera; family Plutellidae; genus Plutella; species Plutella xylostella. The sequence continues at coordinate 4,528,585 of NC_064009.1, read as the reverse complement.
ACCAGCTCTCTAAAGGTAAGCATCCACCTATCGATATCGTACGTATCGGACCAAACGGATTTTTTTAAATTTATGGAGAAACGGCATCGGCAATGCCGATGAAGTTGACGCAGTTGTGTGAATTTCTATACAAAGAATACTGAATGCGTTCTTTAGGTGCGATTCCCAAAGGTGGACGACCTTAAATCGTCAAGTAAGAGTAACCTATACCATGTGTGACAGCAGTGGTCGCGGGGGTGAAGGCACGTGGTGAGGGGCGCGGGGGGCAGGGGGTGGTTAGCCGAGCCCCACGTCCAGGCACATCATGACCACGAAGCCGATGATGCAGCCCCACGTGGCCAGCTTGCCGTTGCCTCTGTGGACGAAGACAAATTGTTTAGAATATAATATTACTTAATTGATACCGAAGCATTGCCTCTGTGGACCAAGTGAACTTGTTTAGAATAGAATAATAGAATATCACTTCATTGATACTGAAAACACAAAGAAACTATAGATTTTAGATGTGTACGCTTAGCACATTGTATTCATTAAAAAAACCGGCCAAGTGCGAGTCGGGCTCGCGCACAAAGGGTTCCGTAGCAGCAAAATTACAGTTAAATCAACCTATCTCAAAAACTATAAGAGATACTTTGATCAAACCAAAAATCGTTGAAAGAGTTAATTAGCATGCATCACCTCTATTTTTTTTAGAATTTTATACCCCGTAGTTATAAAAATAGAGGGGGGGGGGACATACTTTTTACGACTTTGAGAGCTGATATCTCAAAAACCGTTCACTTTAAGAAAAATGTTTTTTAGAAAACTTTATATCATTTTAAAAGACCTTTCCATTGATACCCCACACGGGTATGTACATCGAAAAAAAAAATTTCATCCCTCAGTTACATGTATGGGGGGCCCCACCCCCAATTCTTTTTTTTACTATTTAGTGTCATATTTTTGTAGCGGTTCATACAACACATATTCCCATCAAATTTCATCACTGTAGTACTTATAGTTTCCGAGTAAATCGGCTGTGACAGACGGACAGACGGACAGACGGACAGACGGACATGACGAAACTATAAGGGTTCCGTTTTTGCCATTTTGGCTACGGAACCCTAAAAACGGCGATACGGCTCGCACATGTATACATATCACGTGAGTAAATGTACAGCGAAAAACTATGACCATATACCCTTCGGTGGATAACGGACGTGGGCATATGTATGAAATTTTATAAACCTATTTGTCATGTTAACCGCCATTACATATTCTGATATGGAACTTACGCAAATCGATAGGTAATAAATCAGAAGCAATTTTTTACATGATTGACGCAAAACCACACTATATGTACATACGAAATTATTTTATGTGCAGTTTATGCAAAGGCAGAGGTCCGTTACAAGATACTAACGTCATAGTGAACACTGTACAGTGGGGCACATGTATACGTATCGTATCTAGTCGAGGATCTTATTACTAAGCCTATGATGGTTCAATGTACAGAAGGCACTGTGACGGGCGCTAGACTGTACATATATTCATTGAGAAGTGAGTGAACAATATTTGAATATCAATGAGTTAGCAAAATTACGATAGCGGGAAGGCCCGTCCGGCGCTTTCCACTCACGCGCGGGGTTTAGAGAAACAATAGTCATTCATGGGCCGAACGGAATCCACTTACTGGAATTATAGCCCATTAAAAATGATTCCCCGTAGCTGCATGCGTTGGATTTCATTGATTTATGGACAATTCATTCGACTTTATGATTAAAGTAAAGTGATAGTTGTGGTCTTAGGATGCAACTTGCAGGAACATGCGATGCGTGAGAGTTATAAGGCGATGTATGTGGAACTCCACAAGCTATAGACCAACATCCATTGATTCCTGCGTGCCCTTACACCTGGATGCGGAAAGAGCTCATGATCGCTCATGACGCTGCATCGATCGGTTGCGCAATTATTCGGGTGTATTATTAAGCGTCTTTTTTTGTCGTTGAAACTGCAAGAAGAAACGCTGCGACAGCAATATGGCGAAAGTTAGACCCGGATGGTGACAGATGCCCACAGCTGACATGAGCCGGGACAGGTCACGTGCCAGTGGGGAGCCCCACACACGGATCGCATCTAAATATTACTAAACTGAAATCACGCGCCGAAACCACAGGAATTTGTCGACTCGCACTCGCTTTGAATAAACACCTGACTTGAAATCTAATCATGGCTGCAGTACAATGGCACATATTTTTTGCCAATTCTCGGTATTTTACAAACTAGATACTTTGAACTATTGTTTTGATGCATGTAGAAAATAAATTACATAGACAGTTATGTTACTGGGTTTGTTTGCAGGATCTGTGCAGCCTGGAGCAGCCATGCAGCCGGGAGAGTCCTGGCGGGAGCGACGCCCGCCGCCGCGGATTCCCAGACAGTGACGTCAGCCATAGACAAACTAGAGCCGAGTCACCATCCCGGCTACATGCGTGCTCTATGTATTTATTATTATTGACAACGGCGAGACTGTGACAAGCCGGCGAGACGCACCGAATTTACTTCATAACATGCAGCGCGCCGCAGACGCCTCGCCCGCTGCAAATAGCCCCAGACGCGGCCTCGCCACCTACACCGACTCTCCTAATCCTCACCGTCTACATATTTCAGACTGATACACTTTCCGAGAGACTTCTAATTATGCAAACCGCACGTTACGTCACGTGAGCCGCTCTTTATAATTGCTCAATTAATTGGCTCGGCTTGAGTTGATCAACTCCTACTTACTCATCTCCATTTATCAAAGCGGTAATGATTGCACCTACGTTGAGAGCTTAATAGCGAGGATGTTTCGTCGAGTCCTTTTAGGGTAATGGGAGGGAGTCGCTTGAGTGTTGTATAAGGGAATGTGGACAGCACTCGCTTACATAGTGACTATTGGTAATGGGAAGCGAGCGAGGGCGTAGGAAGCCCAAGCGCCATGGGTTTCCATATCCTTTATATAAATTTAGCAACAATTAGCCCACTCGTCATTATCTTATATTAATAAACGAATGTTAAGATAGGCAGTAGACAACCCAATAAAGGCGTCGTCGTATCATTTCAACGGTTGTCAAGATGGTGGTATTTTCCACGTGCGGCGCGGCCCGTCGAGCCCAGCCCTGCAGTGATTGGCATTTCGTCTTCATTGGCTATTGATTGATATATGAATACAAAGTGGAGAGTCAAAGTTTGACATGCTCCAATACGCCCTTTGCTTGTCTCAATATGATATGTATGAGTAGCTACATGTCAGAAGACTAATAATTTTCCAACATATTGAGTATACAGAGCTGAACCAGATACTTAAGAAATTTGGTTAACTGCAATCGATATAGTCTGAGCTGGAAGAACAATAGATGGTGCGATTGCTACCGCCGGCAGTTCTGCTGATGCCACGGCCGCTATCTCGTCTGCGTAAAGATGTATCGTTTAGCAGTGGTTCGATGTAATCTCGGTGGGTTGTTGACGGCGTGTGTGCGAGGTGTCAGTGCGGGCGGAGACGGCGGGTCTCTATTTCTGTCGGGATATTTGCGGCCGGCGCCGGCGCGCTTGCACTCGCGACATCGCGATTGTCTCCGAATCGTATCGCACACATGGACGCCGCCCGCCAGCCGTTCACCCGCCACTGTCCCCCCGACTCACATTGGCTACTTCATTACCTGATGCATAGTGCTTATATTATAAGGACCTAAATCGCACAGCGCAACTACGAGCCAAAGTAATGAAAAAGCTCCAGTCAAAGTGAACAGAGCGCGCACTGCCGGGATGACTTTAATGACACGTCTAGGCGTCGCGGCTCGTTTTAATACCACGGTTCATCGAGCTGCCCTAACTACCATGACTGCATGCGATGCTTTTTGCACATTTACATATTATTTCAAGTGTTGCCAGTAGATCATCGGAGCTCATTTACTTTTTCAGCTTCCTGGAAATATCACTTGTGATTTTTTGAGCAAACAAAACGGTCGGTGTGTTCGTTACAGCAAACATTGGCGGCATGTTTTTTAGATGCGGAGCTGGCTAAGTGATGCGCGGGCACAGCTCTGGGCGGGCGCGGGGCGTGCGCGGGGGGCGGGGAGGGGAGCGGGGCGCGCGCGGGCGCAGGCACGCAAGTGTATTTCGTTTTATCGACACTTGATAAATCGATTAACATTTTTTTCTCGCCCGCAAGCTAAAGCCGACTGTGTAATGACTTCATCAATTTGTTGATTTCAAAAATACGGCAGGTATCAGGTTAACGCAGCAGTATTAATTGTTATGGGACGAGAAAATAAGAATGAAGGTAAAAATGCAGTAGTGTCAATCGTGATCGTAAAAACGCTCTTATTTGTTAATCTGACCAAATTTAACAGGTTTGGCACTTAAATTGGTTTCTTATAAAGTGATCATGATGATTTTCGTAAGTTCACATTCAACTTTTAATACCTACTCTCGAAGTAAAAGTTATCATAAGTGCCATGAAAGGTTTTCGCGAAGCTGCTCAGAATCTGAATGTTGTGTGACAGATTAGTTCTCAGTCGCAGACTTCCCAGGGTACGCCGAATATACAGGGTGGCCCAAAAGGTTACGTAGCTGGGGAGGAGTCATAGGGGTCACCAGAAACCTTTTCGAACATTCTGTATAAGGGACAGTTTATAAGTCACTCGTCGACGCTGCTTTTATGCTCCCAAGTTTTCATTTTTAATAAACTCGCGTGTGAACTTACATTTAGTATAAACTTTACGTATTCCAAAAGTTTAAAAAGGTTGAAACTTCAAAACCATAAAGTATGCACGTTCCACGACGAAGCATTCCCCTGCAGTCGTTCCAACAGGTATGACTTGTACAGTTTTATGACAGTGGTGTTCTGGTCTGCTGGCCGCGCCGCGCCGCAGCCTGCTAACGGGCCCGCTCCACTCCTACCGACCGCCTAACTCACTCACCACACCGGTACAGTTAACGTTATTAATACTGTTTTAAGCACGCATTAAAACTAAAACCATAAGTAATTGGGTCAACCGCAATCAAACATCATTTGACTTTCAGTTTGAAGAGTTCAAAATCCAAACGGCCGATAAAGTTCCGAGAACGCGCCGGTGACATCAGCGCTATATGAAAACCGTTGCTCCAAATAACTGGCTATGATAATGCGAACAATTAACTGCGGCCGGGACCGGTGAGGCAGGAAGAGGACCAGTCCAAGACAGTTGCGGGACTACAATAGCCCCGTTGCTAGGGGAGCCACAATAGCCGCCGGTTCCTACTGCCACATGTCATGTCGCCGACCGATCGATCGATGAATTAACAAATCAAATCAACTGAACCCTTGTTAGATCAATTGTGATTGTGACTTGAATGCGACGCAAGGAACACGTTTTTAAATGCGCCTTTAGTTTATTTTGTTCCCATTTTTTTTTTCTTTACGGCTCCAGGAAATAGTAACGTGGAATACACTGCGTGATAAACGAACATTCAAACACGAATATTATATTCTCGGTTTTCGTATCAAAGGGCAGTTTCGATGTTATCTCAACAATTGGATAAGTGACGATCCACTTCCGCTGAGATATAGGAGGGCAAACATCGGTGGACGAATTCTGTAACTACGTAATACCGATACGATGGTATCTTGGGGTCAGAGTGGGTACTTATATCCGCGAGGGTCCCGACAAAGACGGGCTTCCTCTTATGATCTTTTTAGGTCATTCCCAAGGCTGGGCCCTTTGTTCCCCGCAGACTATTCAAACTTTGAGGGGAACTCACAATCGCAGCGTGTACTCATATTGACCCACCATTAAGACTGTTTATGACGTGTTTAGACGATAAATTTGGCATTTAATTGAGTAGTTAAACGGGCGTGAGAGTCTCTTTAAAGAAACGACCACTTTCAAATGGACAGGCTTTTACTTGTGCATATAATTAAGACGGTGCTGATTGATCAGCGTCTACTGTCTAATAAGTATTTTTATATACAACCAACTTCTGAGCCTCACATCGCTTTTAAAAGGATTCCCGTGGGGATTCCAGGAAAAAAAATGGTACATCCCTTGTGCTGTACCTCTACGCCGACATCTGTGCACGCAGCGCCGCGCCTGAGGTGGCCTCCAGGCGGTTGCAAAAAGGTACAAATACGTTCTGGCTTACCTACACCAAAAAGTGTATACCCCCGCTTCGACTACCCCTCAAGCACATAAAGATAAGACTCACGAAGCATTAGCCTCCGGTATGATGTCATCTCATGGCTCCAGCGGCGAGGCCGAGGGGGACGGCGGTTTCACAGAGGTACAAATACGTTTTGGTATACCTACCACCGACAAGTGTACACCCCGCTTCGACCTCACCTGCTTCGACTAGGGTAGTCAGTAGTTCAGATCATATATAATGGTAAGACTCACGAAGCATTAGCCTCCGGTATGATATCATCAGCCACGACGTATATCATGGCTCCGGCTGCGAAGGCCAGCGCGTAGGGCAGCGCGGGCTCGGCCGCCGCCACCGCCACCGCGCCCAGCACCCCGAACACTGGCTCCACCATGCCTGATAGCTGGCCGTACCTGAGGACAAGGAGAATGTGGTTAGAAGGTGTATGGATAGGGTGCCATTCGAATTTGATAGCATTTCATTGTACGAGTATACCTTTACCTATGTATGTCGTATGAGGCGAAGGATGAATCTAAGAAGATAAGTACCGACCACCTATAAAGTCATACGTAATTATTTTTTAGACATGACCGCATTTATTTTTCCTACATGTAGCCATTATCCTGACAATCTGAAACATGCTCTAACTAATGCAATCGACAGCGTAACACTTTGTACTGCAAAGCAATCACAAGATGCACGACAATAAGACCTCAGTTCGATCTGCAACTTCGGCATTCGGGTGGCCCCCACTGCAACTCAGATCAGATCGTTAGGCACGCTCTAGGTCCTAGAGTCTAGGACAACTAAATAAATCTAGACGAAGAGATAAATGTTGACCGGCGGCCAGGCCCGTATCTTGAGCGAAATCCTTCACATCGCCGAGGAACCTGAGCCCGAAGTCTGATAAATTTTATACGTATGTCAATTGGATTTAAACACCAGGGCCAGAAACATTGAGAGTGAACTTAAATCGTCACTTCTAAGGCATTTCTGAGTATGATAGATGATAGTAGACTACCGAATTCACATCAATAAAATTTTGCAGACTTGCGGCCCAGTAAATTTTATATTTGTCATTTATTTGGTAGGCAAACATGTAATTTCCTCCTTCCATGCTATTGACATCCATAAAATTTAGCAGACTTCGGGCCCTGTACAATAACTCGGCGGTAATACCAAGTTCATTGTCTCGGCGGTTTGAAGTGCAACATCTGATTACGGGCATTCTGCATTCCATCGCTTCTGGGCTACTTTCTGAGCCGCGCCGGTTTCGTCAAGAAAGTACATAAACTTGACCGTGTTTGTTATTTAAAGGTAAGTACTTAAAGTTTATTCGGCTGTTTGCAATACGTGTATTTTATTAAAGATGTAGATTAAGTTGGAAGTGATTCGCAGTGCTGCTGTATATCTCGAAATTGAGTTTTAACAGGAGTTTCAACTCGCTTGTTTTTAAGTATCATAGTACGAATTGCTTTGTATTTATGTAGTTTTCTATTAATTATACCTATTATAAAAAATGTTCGAAATATTTGCTTCTCTGTGCTAAGTAGGAAGTTTGCTATAAAGATTTGCACTTTCGGATTTCAATGCCCAAACTAAACTAAAACAATTTTGAACAATCAAATAACGTAACAACCTCGGCAAAGGGCACGCTGGAAAACATAATTGTTCACAATCAATAACCATTTGACGTCTAAAGTAGCAGATGCATAATGGCGGCGTAAATAAGCGGGTCTGGCCGCGGCGAGCTGCTGTTTGCACTTATGATTTGAGCGGCTCGCGATATCTCCAAAGGGCCTGTTAATTTTCACGTCGGTCGCTGCCTGTTTCGGCTTACGAATTGTTTTGGTGAAAGTGGGTGCTGGCGCGACCACATTCCGCGCGGTGGCGGCTGTGGGAACGCGAGCCCCACACGACGCCGCCCGCCCTGTGTCCGCCGCCGCCGCCGCCGCCGCCGCCGCCGACAGGCAACGCACGAAAGCTTTTCTTTCAGTAGGGTCGGTGACCTTTTGGTTATCAGGTTTGATAGGGTTTGCGATATGTGAGGGACGATTGTTTTTTGGGAGTTTTGAAATGTCTTCATGTTAATGATGATTGATTTTATAAATTGCTAATAACAATGAGCTTACAGTTAAGATATTTTTGTATTGTTTCAATGCTTGCAAACATTATTTACAGTACTTATATACTGTAAATAATGTCATAAGTACAGGTAGGATCAAATAAAATCAGATGGATAAGATTTATGATTATATTTAGTATAAAAGCACGAAAGTACAATTCGCAACATTCTTTGAAGGACAACAACAACTATCAGGTAGTGGTTTGCGCTGCAGTGTCTCGGCTAAGTTCACATTATGCAAGTCACTCGCGGCCGCGGCAACGGCACTGCACAGGCACGCCAGGAATGCACCAGCACTAGTCACTAGCGGCCAACACGTCAGCAGTGTTTACATTCACCAGTTTATATTTATTGTGAATTATAAAATGAACCATTAAATAAAGCCTATTTTTACATAGAAACTAATCATACATTCAAATCGTCAAACGGTTCAAATGGAAATAGTAACTGTCCAGGAAATTCCAAAGGCCAACTTTCGGAAATACACAGATACATATCGATCCCTCAATAGCGGTGGAGTTGGAATGACACGTAACTCTACACTGAGCGATTTGTGGAAGAAATTTAAATCTAAATGTATGTTTTCTATGAAAAATCTGGAGCTTACAGCGGCGGCGGGCGCGCGCGGGGCGCGGGCGGGCCGCGGGGGCGCTCGCTACGTGAAGTTATGTTATCACATGCATTATTCAAAAGGCGGCGAAAGCGGTAATTTGCGACAATATCCACGGATTCGCGGAATCGTTTGAGCGCCGCCGACAAGCGGCTAAACAGGATGCCCCTCATTCTATAACTGCGTAACTATTAACGCCGAATTTCAAATATTTCGTTTATTAATTCTTGTGTTGGTCTGTTTTTCTTAACGATGTTGGTGTACATTTTGACATTCCATACAACATACAATATAACTTTGGGTATTTCATATTGTTTTAAATGTTTGCTGAGCTTTACGGCTGGGCTTTCCAACCCTTAATAGCTCATTTTGAATAGCAGGTTCGTTCCAAATATGGTTGCGTAATGAGAAAATAGCATTTCTTAATACCCGCGGTATTCCGATTAAGACCGCCGGCGAAACCAGTCCAAAATGACAAATACCGAGAGTTCGAGAGCGAGTTCCTCGTTTGGTTGAATGATTGGGAGCAGTAAAAAATTAAAGACAGATTAACATTAAGTAAGTGCCGGACGATTAGGAACCACCGCATTATGCCTGCTCGGGCGAGCACTCAAAAGCTGTCCTAGGAGCAGGCTATAGAGATATCATAATCTAGAATAATCGATCGTAATTGCCGTTAACACGGTAACATAATCTCGGCATGCGTCATCGATGATAATACTGTAGGAAGTGGCAAGAAGACGAAGTGTGGCAACAACGCGATGTGCGCAGCAGAAACCGGGCCCTAGTGCGCCGGCGCTGCTGGTGCTCGGCCACGGCGCGGACAGCTCGGCTAATTATTCGTCTCTGAAGGCCGATGGCCCGCGGCGGCGGCGGCGGCGGCGACTGGTCGGACGGGTGCTGTGGAGGGCGCAGACTGCGCGCCGCCTCGCGCCACCCACCAGACTCCGCGGCTCCGCACCACAACACGCAACTATCAATTTCGACATACGCAACACTTTCTCGAATCTATTTAGCATGTGCTTTGAGGCCGCAGCTCGCCGGACCCGCGCGGGCCCAGAGTTGCTCAATCCATATCGACACCGTTGCACGTTAACTCCAACGAGTTTGAAATCACAATCGATCGAGGCGAGAAAGAACCATGTAGGCACCATGTTGATGAGATTAACGCGCGGATCAATCAGATTAAACAAGGTAGTAATTCGAGCAAACAAACGAATTACATATATGGATGCGAGCGTGATGTTTGCTACGTCAGCGTGACTCACGGGCGAGTCGACTAGACGCGGCGGCGGGAACAATGGATCACTTCCATGCTTCATCTGATTATGTCATATTTAACTACAAATAACCTGTGCGGTAGGTATTAGATCAACTTCTTATACCTACGTACCTGTATAGTTTTTTAGGCGATCTGAATATTCAAGTAACAATAGCAGGTTTGGCTGGCCAGCTGCGTATTAAACACATACGTACCGGTAAGCCAGTATTAACTAATGATTGATATTTGACGTTTCATTAACTTTGCTACGGGGTATGTAACGGCTAACTATTTATCTTTAAGGCTGTCACTAAAGCTGGAAGAAAATCAGAATCTGTCAAATCTAGTGAGGGGGGGTTGAGGTATGCGGGGCGTTCTACGGACAATGACATGAAATTTTAACATAGTACTCGAAAACATAAAAGTGAAGACATGCCACTTTGTTAAAAATATACTAAGTAAGTAATATTGTTTTGTGATACGAAAATATTTATTTTTATTTGAAAGTATTTTTAATATTTAATAATTAATTATATATAAAGTCGTACCCGTGCCGATATTTATACAGGTTGTTGCAAAAAGGGTTTAATACTATGCCGAAACCTACGTGTGCAGCATGTTACTGATGTTATTTCTAAGCCAGGAAATGAAATCAGAATGTAAAAAAATCGCGAAAATATAATCAGAGTTTAATAGTTCAGGGTGTTGTATTAAACTCTGCCCCCGTGTAATAAAAAAAGTATAGTTAGCCGAAAGGGCGTTACTCAGGCGTCACTCTGAAAAACTTTTATCCTACGTAATTTTTTATATTCATGAAAAAAACGCTTCTTCATATAATTTTTTTTTGGTCACGTGACCTTTTAGTTAGACGACCTGTTTTTTTTTGGTGTTTCAAAAGCAGAACAGTAGTTTGCAGAACTCTGCATATACAGGGTGTCACAAAAGGTTACGTAGCTGGCAAAGGGATATGGGGAGGTCACCAGAAAAATAATAACATGTAGGGTAACGTAACGTACCTTGGGACGCTTGTACCTCGGGACATTGATTGTATTTTAAAAACCGGCTAAATAAACACATTAAAATTCTACCCTAGGCATAGTATTTTACTCGCTTGGCAAAACTAGTGAGTCTCGTGATCATACCAGCATCTAGTGTGTGGTGAAGACAGTATGAAGTTTTTTGGAGTCAAAAGTAGCTTTTGTATAGTTTTTGTGTTGCTTTATTTCATTGAGGCATGCTCAAAATAAAGACATGGATGTCACGTATAACTTTTCAGTTATTTAATTTTATGACACGGCAATTATCTGATAGATTCCTATTAATTAAAAATAAATATATTTAAATTTTTGGTTAAATATTGCTTTTTTGTACCTTGGGACACGATTAAATTTGTACCTTGGGACCAGTGGCGGCTGCACCTCAAGTGCGCCCGTGCAACGCACTACCATTTAAAAACCTTCTAAATATGTACCTTCCTTCTTCCTATACCATACTAGGTACGTGTAAAAAAAAACTTCACAAAAAATACCAATATAACAACCGTAATACCTACCCTAAACAGAAATTACATAAATCTGATTATCGTTACGAGTTAAATTAAATCAAGCTGGCCTGTTTTGATTTCTACTGCGAAAGAATTAGATCCTATTTTGGCTTGAACAAAAACGGCCTCGTGCGCTCGGATTGTCGCACGGCGCGAGCTCCTACATGTAGTATGAAACAGGATGGAAATCGCCCGGCGCGTGAGACGGAAGATGCTCAGTGCAAACTGTATGCAGCTCTAGGATAAATTCGTGCGCCGCACGCGACCGGAAATTGCCGAAATAATACGAATGACGCCACGGGACTCAGGAGTCGGGAGGCGCGGGCGGTGGTCTTGACCGGTGGCGTGACCTACGAACTACGAACGATGCACTTGTCATGTCATTGTCAGTTTCACCTTTCGCGCGCGAATACGTAATTAATTTGCTAATTACTTATTAACTAAGAAAGTAGTAAATATTTCGTGAGTGTGTATGTGTGTGTGTGTGAAAATGAGTGCAAAATACAATATTGACTTCATAAAAAGCAATAGGACATTGCAAAATAGACTGGATATTAAATCTGCTGGGCCGCCTACGCCTCGGCCTTTAGTGCAAAACAAAAAATGAAACTTATAAGTACTTACCTAACCTACCTGAATTTTTTTAAGTGAAATGTTCAATCATAAGAAATGGTTATGTGGATGTGAGAGACTAAATGCTTTATTTTGCTTTCCGTGTGTTTTTTTCGTTTCGGCGGAGAAGCTATTTCGCGTCAATAAATAAGGTAAATAATAATTTTTTTACTTCTAATTGTAATAGTTAATCTATTTTTCTCCAAAAAATTACTAAACCCATAAAGTGCACCACCGGGTATCTGAGGCACCAGCCGCCACTGCTTGGGACACTGTTTCCTATGGCTTTGTACTATGGAAAATGCAAACATCTAAATAACGCCTTATATCTCTGTTCTTATTAGTGCCAGAGTGAAACTAGACAGAAGAGAGATGCAGTAAATAAATAAGAACAGAGATATAAGGCGTTATTTAGAAGTTTGCATTTTCCATAGTACAAAGCTATAGGAAACAGTGTCCCAAGGTACAAACGTGTAACGTACCTTGGGTCAAAACAAGCATTTTTACTTTTATCTTAATTTAATAAAATCTGGCCACACTAAAGCTTAAGCACAAATAATAGTGATAATAGATTATATATCCTACCGAATAAAGAAAATTTTACATTAATATCTTAGTTGTACGCTGCGATAGCTTCATTCAAAGTTGGGGTAGTCGAAAATGTCCCTAGGTACGTTACGTTACCCTAAGTACCCCCGCAAGGGAGTACATTAGTACAAGGCGAGAGTGTGTATTTTTTTTTTAAGTACTTATGTACTTAACCATTTATGAGACTGTAAAGTCAACGGATTCCGATAGTTTACAAGTCCCAAGTACTTATGTGTATTTGGGATATGATAGAAATAATATTTTTGTTTCTTAAAAACCAAAAAATTTACACCTTGCTGCGCTCTTTTGCTCACTGTAAGTACACCTACAAATATTGCTGTATTAAAAAAAACGGTTTTGTTATAACGATTATAAAAAAAAAATTATTTTCATGTCAAGGAGTCATTTACCTAATTACGATTTCACTCAACAGCAGGTGAACTGAAAAAATAAGTTCTAGTTCTATCATCACTTTAACTTGTAACTCCACTTTTCTCGGCGAAAAGTACTCTTTGGTGTCAATAGAAACGTTTTTTGAATTCACATGTTTTCCTCTTTATTCGAAAAAAAAAACAGTATTCCGCATTTTACCATTTGTTTTCCTCTAAACCCCAAACCGTGATTTTTAAACAAGAAAACTTAGTAATTATACCCTTTATTCTCATATACAACGTGCGATGTAGGCGAACGTGAACGAAAACTATGCAATAAGCCTTTGTTTTTATTACTACTTTAGTAAATTACAATAACATACTCAACAATGTTAATTTTTTTTTGCAATGTTATGTTGTTAAATTAAGATCTAATATTTTATTAACATGAAGTTACTTTCAACTTTTTTTTTGCATCTATGCGTCGAATCACAGCATGACGGCTGCTGCAGCTTCCTGCTGTCCTGTCCTCCAACCAATCCCACCAGTACTGCAGGTTGCGTCGAATACGAGCCATTCTCTTCGACTTGACAAGACAGGTGCTCCCGGAAGGATCATAGATCGCACGGAACCCGTACCATATAGAGGCAACGGACTCCTTTGCAACAGCCCCCCAGATTCGGAAGTAGCCCATGCACTGCATGGCGAGCACAGCTGCAGCAATTTTTTCGTAATGAATCATTGGGATGTCATCCCCGAAGGAGGCTCTCAGCCTACCTCACGACCTGTGTGACATTAGAAAAATGCACTGTGCTAACGCCGTTTGCGAGCTTGATTTGCAGGACCGCGTTGTATGCCAAGTTCCACAGCAGAGGGGTCCAAGACCTACCGCTGTGGAACTCCGCAACTGAACTTCTTCAGTGAAAACAAACCCTCTCTTTTCGCATCCTTAATGTACTTAGATGTTAGACACGTATGACCTCTGTAAATTTTCTGCAGATAAGAAGACAAGTGATGGTATACAAGAGCCGCCCTAAAGGTTCGCCCTCTAGGGGATAGAGTTGAACGCGGTTACTATTTTTAAGCAAACAGCCAGCGCAACAACTCGCCCGTGGTTCTTATCCTGCTCCGACAGTGAACGAACGCAAAGTATTGTACCCACTATTCGAATCCGCATTTCGGATGCCAAACTGACTGTCCGAAAGGTCGAAACCGTACCACCACAGAGGTATGACTCGTTCGAAGAGCTTATCAGGCTCTTACAGCAATCAGATGTGTCGGTACACTGAAAGATAATCTACAGGCCTGCTTTATTTATTTAGGAGCACTAATGGCCTCCTTTCAGTCATTGAGTCACTGGCACTCAGGCTGCGGTTGAACAGGAAGATAGACTGTCTAAACAAATCATTTTTAGGCTAGTTAAAAAAAACTTTAGGTGGGTAGTATGCCAACTAGAACTACAAATAAAACAGTATTTTTGTCTCCTCTAAAATTTGGTCACGAGGAGTTACGATGATTACGATCTAAGGTGACGCTGACGATATTTTATACAAGGTATTGAAAAAAGGGTATAAAGCTTAGCCAAAAGTGGATTTAGGTGCCATTCTGATCCACTTTTCTTCTACAATTTTGAAAATTCACGTAACAAAACCTTTTACATAGAAACTTATTCGATCACGTGACTTTTTACTATAGAGACCGAATTTATTTTTCGAGAATTTCCAAAACTTGGAGAACAAAAGTTGTTCAGAATAACCCCTGAGTCAAACCCTTTCGGCACAGTATACCCTTTTTGCAACATCCTGTATAGGTAATATCAGGTTTATAAAAGACCTGGGCCTGTAGAGTGAGACTCGGCATGGGGAGTCATAATTTATAGATCTTTTAGGTTGCAGTGGCGAATGGGCAGATGGGCACTGGTAGCCCTGCCCTTTTCTATAACTATAACTATAGGTAATTTTATGGCAATTTAAAAATGGTATAACATTTATCTATTTGAAAAAATCATTAAAAATATACATTACCTATCACCCTAATTTAAAAAAAAAATTCAGCCCTTACTTTAAACTTATAACACCCCTCTATTTCCTTCAGGGGTTAAAAAACCTGTGTATTTAATATTTTCTTATGAGTTTTTTTTTTAAACTAGGCTCTTACATAGTTGTACATAATATTATGCGGTATTTTATTCCACTTGTAACGCATAAAATTCATAGCTACAGTAAACATTTCATTTTTTTCATGGCGAGATACAGTCGCACTTAACCGCTTTTTTGCAAAGCTTGTTAAATAGATTTAAAAAATTATGTAAATTTTAGATCTTCAATTTTTAAAAATACTTACTTATTTTTAACAACCTGTAGTGTACAGACTACCACATCTTAAAATATATATATTTTTAATTAACTACGGTTTTTGGTTTCAAATAAAACAAATTATGAACTTACTTTTCAACACCCTGTATATTGTGTAGCTTACCTACCATACACAACCGTTAAAATAAAATAAATTACCCCTCAGAATATAAACAGGCTCGCGCTTTGGCATACTGCATTGACCGTATAGTTCTTATTCGGAGAATCTAATAAGTGTCATTATGTGCAATGTTTACCTTTATCTATGCATCTGTAACTCTATAGTAAAAAATGTAAACAAATCGAAAAGGCGAAATGTTTTCTAAGAATTTTCGGCTTTTCTGCATCTAAAATGATTAGAAAATTAACTTTCCATAGCAAATGCATATGTATTATAATACTTGTAGTCATAATTTGTTGATTTAATCAGTTTTTGTGAAATATTTGATAAAAAATAAAATGGCGTGGGTATCGCTCCTAACAGGCCGCCACCAGGGCGACGACTGAAGAAATCTGAAATCTGTCACGGTGTCATCATTTTTAAACCGGAATTTATTAGTTTTTTGCAAAAAAAGTTGACTTCTGGTCCATTAAATCCAACTCTTTAAGGTAACTTTGTTAAGAATTTAATTACCTACACATACATATAAGATTCCATGAAAATGGGCCCTCTGATTTCGAGGGTTTTTTCATAATAAGTCAAAAAATGGCAAAAGACATGGTGTGTTTGCATTTTTTTTTAACATACTTATTATAATCCTGCACCAATTTATAAGCAACTAACATGTTCAGTATACCCTCTGCTACAAAATATATTTTTATCAATGTGATAGAAGCCACCGTTTTTCCAATCTAATCAAGTATATCAAGCCGACTTTAGCATTTTAGCTTTAGGGATCCCCTTAAATATAAATATTATCACATAATAGAAAAAAGGTTTAGGTTACATCAGGAAAGTGGCTTGACCAAACTGGATGAGTGTAGCAAAGGACCGTGGGGCTTGGCGTAGCATGGAGGAAGCCTATGCTACCCTGCAGTGGGTGACATAGGTTGGACAAGAAGAATAGAAAAATAAATAAGAGATCATAAACAATACCTATACGTGTATAGTTTCAGTTTTACGAATTTCCAATTTTGTTCAAAATGAGCCCGTCTGATGAACCCCTTTCGCAATACCCTGTTATGTCCAATTGTACACATATTTTCGAATCAAATTATCGGGAATGTTTCGAGAATGTTATGGGGCTAGAATATCTAAACCCTAACAATAACTGCAGGGATATATATAGATGCATATTATAATAATATGGCCTTTAAGTATTATTTATATGATTAGGAATATTATTTAAATAAGCGTATAAAATCCAATATACAATCATCCTCTATAGGATGAACAGAATATACTCTTAAATATCAATAATCTGAAACATTGGAATTCATTAGGTGCTTCAAAACTAATAAAATACTTCGCTATTTAATAACGTTCCATAAATAGGCAGTAAGATGCAGTTTAATTAAGTACTTCTGCCGATCTCCTTTATAGGTTCGGAATGTATGTTCGTTTGTACCTACTACCTACGTCAATCTATGAAAAAGTTGATAATTAGCCGACTAAAAAGCAAGTAATGAAGTAATTATGAGCATTAAATGTGCGACAGCAGTTGATATCTGTAGGTACATGCTACAAGTATACAGCTACACCACATTACGCGAAAGCAATTAAACATGATCACGTTTTATTTTTGTCATGCTTACATAAAAGCTCACATAAGCTTCAAATCAAACAAAGTTTCCCTTTGGAACTTTAAATTTTTCTTTCGAAAAACAATTAAGTATACATACATAGACGGAAATGAAGAGATTATGGCTATCGAGGATACAAGTGAAGCGGCGGCTCAAGATGAGGAAGCGTGGCTACAGTTTAAGGTTAAACGCAAGCTCAACTAGCGCCGCCAGTTGACCCTACCTCCCTATACCCAATACCTAGAATGTAGGTCTTTCTTCTTCAACATTCTAGGTAGGTACTGGGTATTGGGAGGATACGTTATTTTTTGTTTAGTTAGCATGCGAAAAACGCTTTCAAATAGTTATGTAGTTATGATTAACCTTAAGACTGTATTAACGACCTTAGCTTGCAGTGTTCTAGGGTTGCAACCGATTTATCGCTGATCTAGTTTACCTATTAAACATTGTAGAATCAGATGCAGTTGTCACGGCTGGGACATGAGTCTACATATCCACGCCTCTTGTTTGCTAGGAATGTAAGAACTTCTGATATAGTCTTATGAAACGCTAATTAAATATCTGATGACGTCATTCATAAACGCAGTTTACGCAGAAAAATGCCTGATACAATACAATTATAAGTTGGATCGCTTGGGGCGATAAATTACTGAACCGTAGCGTTCGATTCTCTATACTATAGAGTCTATAGTGTACCCGCAGGCATGGACCCCTTATGATGAGGACGTTGGATAGGGTAGCAGGTAGGTTAGTGCAATTTATTTACTACAGCGTATATTGGGACTGTCGTATCAAAATAATATCGAAATAATGACATACATACATCGCTGAACTGAAAATGCGTTAAACGGCCAGATAACAAAGACAACGCTTAGATATCTGCATAAAATTCTACAAATTCAAACAGAATACACCATCCGTGTATTTAGCAACGCTACGGCAACCTTCCAAGGCAATGTCCAGCACACGAGAGCGACAAGTAACACAACACTAGAGTAGGCATATCATGAGCGGTTTCTAAAGCGAGGAATGTGTGAGCTCGGGCTCCAGCGGCGTGCCAATAGCTGGAATGTGGCCGCGCTGCCCGCAGCGGTCGCGTGCCTGGCCGGGGCTGCACTCCCGGTTTGCGAATTTCGAGAATCGGGGGTAGACCGCTTGGATGCAACTTGAGGGTGATGGAAGGGCTCCTAAAGATTGGCGTAGATTTCATTTTTGGGTCTGCCAAAGCGCAATTGTGATGTGACGATCCATGAGTATACTTATTTTGTACCTCTATCTAAGTTACGGACCCGGCTACTTTATCTATGACTGTATCACATTGTAAATTTAATTGTGTTTTTAAAACTAGATTGTGTCACCTGAAGGGGACTTGTAATATTAAAAAATGCCCGTATATAAGTAAATTCGGTACAGTGCGGGCAGAATGTGAATCATGTGAATCTTGTAAGGTTAGAAAAGTTCCTATCCTCTCCATTAATAATGAAATATGATACATTGCATTGCAAGCTCATCGGAACATGTCTTCAAACGCATACCGCCGCGAGTGTACTGACGGCGTCTCAAATCAAACGGCTCAATCAAAAACCTTCGCGTTAGGGCATAGTGTGCTCACATCATTTCCACACACTTTCTTAGGCTGTGTTTCTATAGCTGATCATCTGCAGCACCTAAACGTTGCTCAAGGTAATAAAACAGAAAGTATTTCTTGGTAGTATCATATGGCGTATCCTAGACCATGTATCAATTAAAGAGCCCGCATGTAGCTTTCAAAAATGTTGGAAGTTTTCTTCAACATCAGTCATACAGCGGCCTGAATATTCGTTATTTCGGTAGCTACACACCACGTTTCGTCTCTCCCAAGTGAACGTTCGTAGGCAGCTCAAATGCACACGCGGCTTTAGCCGGGCAGGCCTGCGGAATGCTGCAGCGAGGAATGCGGCCCGCGTGCCCTCCGCGCGACCAGCTCGCATCGCCAACCTCCACTGGGCTGGTTCTAGGGACCTGAATTTCGGTTCGGGCTTCTTTTGGGTACCTACTTTTTAGTTTAAAGTGCTGTAGTGCTGAGATGTTAGTTAAGAATGACGTAGATGTGGCCGAGTGAATATTTACTAAATAGTTCAGGGCACAGTCCTCTGTCGAAAATGTATTTATTATTATTAATCATTATAGCTTTGTCGGGCTGTAGCAATGCTGAATTTCACTATGATAGTATTGATTTGTGACCAAGAATATGTTAACGACGATGTTTTGCTCAACTAACAAAGTTAGGGAGCACAAAACGCAATTACAAAAGCTTACATAAATATCACATGTCAGCAATAAGGATCGATAAGTTTGCGATATGTGACCTGCACTTCAGCCTACACGGCACTAGCCGATAGAATCGCCGAGCTAGCGCAGTTTAGATTTCCGATTAGCCGGTTGAACTTTGAAACAATGCGACACGATGCGAGAATTTTGCCAAATCGCTCGCCTGCAGTGAAGGTTCACGTCGTGGCCGGATGGCAAGGAAACTAGATTCACGTGGGACCGCGCCGCCACACTACGTGAAGGAATTCCGGCTAATCGATGCAAGAATCGATTCTGCGCCACCGACGATGAAGTAGCTTGAACGTAGCTCTTTCTCTTCTCGCCGTTAGGTTTTCGAAGCGTTTTCCTTATACTCTTGCCGTTTCTGTCGTTACTTACGGAATTCGAAATTGTTTATGGAAGATGTAATCTTTTAGACGGTGTTTGTTCTTGTTAACGACCGCAAAATTATTAATGTATCTGTTTTTATTTGCAGCCGAAGCCATAGCCATAACAGCTGAAGCGGCGTGATACGTTTCCAAAGGCTATTTATAGCTAGAAAAGAAAATATAGTAAGTAATTAATTTAAAAAAAACCTTGCAGAAGGCATAAATATACCATCAATAAAATCCATATATCATGGAAACAACAACATATTCATATATTCATACCAAAAATCATGAATAGGTAAACCACAACCCAGCGCCGGCGAGCAAGCAAACACACGTGATCTTGCACCGGTGGCGAACAATTAGAAACGTGAAAATGAAAAATGCCTCGTTCAGCGCTGGGGTCGTCGCTCGGGCCCCGCATTCCTGCGCCGAGCCAGGAGCTGGGAGGAACGGGCCGTGGAGCTGGCAATCTGACGGGATAAGTCAAGTTGCAAGTTGCACAAGTTATGGGTTGTCAAAGTCAAATGTTTTTATTCATCGTATAAATGTAAAATTTTCTGATGAACGGCAATTTTTACAAACTTGCTTTTGCCTTCCTTGCTTCTTTTTCTTACTAGCCTTTTTCTTTCTTTAGGGTAGGTTTTGTGCGTCATGTCACGCCATTTTACCCTATCCTCTGTCATATCCTCGTTCACTCTGCACTCTCTCATATTTTCTTTCACGCAATCAAGCTATGTTTTTCTTGCTATACCATGAAATATAAGGTCATGCAATTTCCAAAATAGATTTTAGTTAGATGCGTATTGCTGTCTCAATTCTAAAGCCTTTCTAGGCGCCCAGAGCATCGACTATGAAACGATAAAATAAGAATTTAAGATACAGCAAAAATTCCAAAAACGATAGGTATATTTTTCGTAAATAATAACGAATAAACGTCAATCGTCTAATAACAATACGTATATTTCGAATAAGGATACGCGTCAGGCTTCTTTCGCCGCATCCAAGACTCGTCGGTTTCGTTCGTCGGCGCGAGCGCCCGCTCGGCGCCACAGTTTCCAAGAACCCGTGGAATGCGACTATTTACAACTTTTACCTATTTGGTAACGTTTACAACGCGCACTCACCAGCAGATGTATACCGGCATACGCGCTCCGCATTCCTGCGCCGTTTATGCAGTGTTACGTCGCCCCGACCGGTCACTTTAAACTTTACCTCATTAGGACCCAACAGGTTGGTAATAAGCTATTATAAATATTCATCGGAGCGAGGTTTGAAAGGGTGAATTCGCGATGGGTTCCAGGAAAAACTTATTGGTATTATTGTATTGAGACGGGAGGTGATAACAACTTTAGCATTCCTTGCATTGTTTTGATGGCAAGGTCTGCATAGGGGCTGCGAATTTGCGATCATTGCTCTTCTTGTCATGTTTGTGTGTTTATCTTCATTTGTTTTAAACAAAAGACGGTGTTCCTAGTTGTTGCGAGTGCGGGCTATAACTGAAGATGCGTGGACAGTGGGCTGCAGTCGCTAAATGAATTAGTAGTCGGAATGGGGTCGGCCAGTCTGGTTGCGTTGGCATCCGGCCTAACGGCTGCGGCCGCGCGCATTCTCTAGCCGACGACCTGGGGGCCGCTTCTGCTATGTCTGTCGCTGGCGGCGGCACTGCGATGTGTCTGATGCTTTGTTCGTGTTAGACGGCATTAGATTCACAACATTTATTAATTCGTAAATAACGCTGGATACTTAGTTAAAAAAATACATTTAATTCTGTTTTCGTGAAAAGGTTTTCCGAGAAATAATAAAGCATGATAAATAGAGAAAGAACGTAATCAATAAATATTAAGATTTGATTGTAAAAAAGTGCATCATTACGGTGGCAGAAGATTGCGGAATGTAGATGTATGAATGCCCTGGTAGCGGTCACTTTTAAGTTGAAAACAGTAACTTCCATAAAATACTTTATAGGAGAAAGTTTGTATACGATTATGCCGTCCAAACTTCGTCCTAGCTAAGGTTCGAAGAACGATATAGATTTATTTTAACTTATCGAGTCGATGTTAAACACAAGAGCTAATGATTTGTCACCATGTTAGACAGAAAAGCGTCAGTGCACCGGCAAGCTCGTTTTTAAATAGCAGAATAGGAACTCTGCGCAAAAGCAATTATACCAACTCGGAGGAAACTAAGCTCGATGATTGTTGACCCTTATCGATCTTACCAGTCGCAGGATTACGTGATTATTGAACTGGTAGCATTGACTTCTCTCAATGCATTCGT
Organism: Plutella xylostella; assembly: GCF_932276165.1. Lineage (NCBI taxonomy): Eukaryota > Metazoa > Arthropoda > Insecta > Lepidoptera > Plutellidae > Plutella > Plutella xylostella. The sequence continues at coordinate 4,506,279 of NC_064009.1, read as the reverse complement.
CATCGGTATCATTTAGGGATTTCGTGGAAATGTTGAGGGTCAACTAGATGTTGTGTTAAAAAAATAAGCTACTTTACCGATAGGTACTATGGGTACCTAGGTATATGACAATGGTAAGACTGGTCGTAAGTAAATAGTAACTGCTCACAGTCAATAGCTACTGCGAATAGACATCCTAAACACCTATGTAGATAATAGAACTACACACACAGATACTTTATGCATTCGGGGGGCCAAAAACCAAAGTAATATACATATATATGTCAATGCCAAAACATATAATTTACACAAATGAGACAAAATGAATCTGATTGTATCACTGAGTTTTTTATGAAGCCGGGAAATTCACCGAAATTGCAAAGCAAGATCATGTCGGCCGTTAATATAAAAAATAATGCGTCTAGTCGACACGTCTGCGGAAAATATTTTTATATTGTGACTAAGCGGACTAGACCGAAGTTTCCACGGCAGCAGTTTAAATCCAACTCATTTAATACTTTCGTCCGACCTATCACGTTGGTACAAATTTACACTGGTGACTCGATTGCAATTGAAATATTGTACCCGAAATTAAGATAAAACTGAACATTTATTTTAATGCTATATTTATTGCATGATCTCTAGTATTGTTTATAAATGTACGCTCGTCACTCGGCAACTAACATTATGTGCAAATAAAGACCTTTTCAAATCAAAACAATCAATTTACTTACTTGTTATTAGAAGTCACTGATTTAACTTTCAAGTTATAACTGCTTTCAAAACGCATAGCAATAGTTAGTGTTTTCAGATAAATAACGGTTAAATTGTGCATCGAATACCACTCTGTACTTCCAAATGCAGTGTTATACAGGTACAATAAGCCGAATTTTCGTTTTACGAATATGCACTTACACTCACGTGCAATGAAACAGTTACACCTGCCACTGACGTTCCATATGTCACTGGAGCTTTTTCATTGCTCGTGAGCGTACTTCTCTGTTGTTAAACGGAAAAAAATCAAATAAATAAATAGATGCTGTAAGAAATATCGCGATAGGAATTTGCTAGAATTTCGCGCAAAAAACGGCAGCAATTCCGCTATCAAGTAGAATCAGAAAATTTAATTTTCTTATTTATATTTATCACGTGTTCTGGAAACCGCGACTAGGCAAACGTAGTGTGGGACGCCCTCCGGCTAGATGGGGTGATGATAACGAAAGGTTATTATTGGACGCGGAATGCTATAGATCGCATCCAGTGGCGTGCTTTGGGAAGCCTACGACCAGCAGTGGACTGTGCTATATGCTGATGATGAATCAGTCATTAAGATAGATTTTTGTACATATTAGACTTACCAGAAAGCTCTCCACACGGAGAAGCCGGCGGCCTGCAGCGGCAGACTGACCGCCAGCCCCTCGGGGAAGTTCTGGATGCCGATGCCGAACGCCAGGTTTCTGGAAAAGAAAAGTTGCTTTAGGCATATTGTCACGGTTATTGCTAGATTATTACTAGAATGGGATAGGAAGAAAGATAGCCAATAGGTATGGCCAATGTGCATTGTGTAATTGTGTATGCTTTAAAATGAATAAGGTTTCATTTGATTTCACATATATTCATTGAACTTATGAGTACTTATGCAATTCACGTTAAAACTATAAAGTATAGCTTAATTCAAATATCTCTATTTATCCAAATACGTTTCCAATCACCCCTTTGCATAAGTAGAATATTGAAAGTCTGAAAGCATTCATATTACATTGTGTGTCTGCTCGATTTACGACCGTTCACCAGATTCTAGGAACATCCCAGGTGTACCAATACAAGTTCAAACTCGGAAAACACAAACAAATAGACCGGACCGGTGATGTTTTTATCGTCTTAACGTTACATTGCAGTAAATGTAACTTTCTAATCCACGGGACTGTGGCACTTCTCCAAATAGTGAGCAGCGCGACTTGTCGAGACATCTGTGAACAGGGTCTGTTAATCCGGGCCAAGGAGTGAGCCCTGGCCCGCCCCGGGACGCTTGACACGTGCTGCGCTTTGCTTGACCAACACGCGTCCACTTCACACACACTCAGCGCCCACAGACCAGGCGACGCTCATCCAACTCTAATTTGTTGTTGTTTAACGAACTCAACAACCACTACAGTCGAGAGTCTCGCTCACAATCGAAAGCTCAATTAGCCGTATCGTCATGTTTAATTGCGGACAGTGAGTCTAACAGCAGATGTGCTAAAAGCTCGACCAGCACGCGACATAACGGGCGGGAGGCCGCATTCCCGCCCGCGTACCACGAGGCTGCTGCAGCTGGCCCGTGGTACGGGGTGCACCTGCCTCGGCGCGGAATGCGCCTAACTGTACAGCCTCCGTCACCAGCACTCCCGCGGCTAAAGGTTACCACTAGAACGTAATAGCATGCCATTTGCATAATCGGCTGTCTCTGGCTATTGGCACAATTTGCTCCACGTAATTGAGGCCCGCTCCACCTCGCGGAGGTAGAAGTAGTCTGCGGTAACGGTTGTTGCCATAACGACGGTTATTTACAAGTATGTTAAATGAGAATCGTATGTGTAAAGTTTTAAATAATAAATGCCTTCTACCATGTAGGTAGATTAGTTGCGAAACGTTAAATTCCGATGAAACTGGCTGTCTATTAAGAATTTCATTGAAAAAAAAAGAGCGGCGTGAGTAGTAATACATTGATGAAAGGCGAAGGAATGCCAGTTTGAATCGTTAATTTAATAAACATGAACAGCAAACGATCTGCGGAGCCTTTGAGCGCGGTGAAAGCTGCGCCCGCGCCGCCGCCGCCGCCGCCCCGCGCATTCCACAAACAAACAACCGACACATACACACATCACTATTAACTCAACATTTTATAACTCTATGAAAAACTCACAATTTGCTATCGATACAAATGGATTCAAGTTATATAAAATGTTTTAACGGTCGTTAACATTGTTTAGATTAGTTTGTGTTTAGAGGTGTAGATATTGTAGTAGATTATAAGTCCGAGGAAAGGAAAGGAATTTTACACTATCTTTTATATAACCTCTTATTTACGAGTACTTAGCCTAGTCGGTAAAAAGAGATGGATTGGAATACTGCAAGAATTGATAGAATAGGATCTAAAGCACGGTAGAGAAGAGTTACTGTCGGTTTATCAATTGAAAAAGTTAAGTTATGTTGAATTTTTATGAATGGCTGAATTTTTATTGACCTGGAAGTTCATACATACTCAGGTATATTTACTCAAATGAGAAACTCTTCATTAGAATTCACATTGTCAAAGTGCAGTAACGCAAGAAAAGCCATTAAGATTATTAAGAGACTCCGCATTATGTGCACTGCTGAAAATATCCTGTCCCATGGCACGCAAATTCATGAAGTGGAAGTTTCTTTACATGCAGTCTTTGTCAGACATACTATTCAAAGATTGTCGGCAGCTATTGGACATCATCATCCTTCCAGACAATGTTTGCCTATTCTGGGTCTCATTTTCGTGCAACCGCTTACCCTATAACAGAAAATTACACCATACTCCTACTCTCAAAGATATTTTATGACTGTTCAGGCGATTTTTGTTGTTTAAAATTTACACTTTTGGGTCCTTTCAGAACTGTACAAACAATACATATTTATAGAATCCATAGGTATGTACATTTCTTCTCCGTTAGATACATATGCGATCCAAAGGGATGGAATTCAGAAGAAAGCCCCGCTCAGAGGGAGGCGGAAGCAGCTATTGGAAAGTCCGGGCCGCACAGCGCGCCGGCATTTCCTCACGTCCAGTGTCATGTTTGCAGACCACGGCCGGGCCCCGTTACCCACCACCAAGCCCCTCTATCATCAACCCTAGCTACATGCGGCTAGAGAAGCTTTTCCAACGACGCCGCTGAAAAACTAAGATGGCAGTGTCGGGCTTTTAAGCTTTGCGCTAAGACGGATCGCTGATGTCCGCTGGCTGCGACCGATTTAATGCCGGACACTGTTTCTATTACAATGTAGCTGTTCGAGATATCACGTGCCGTGGATGGCTATGTGGGGACGAACCTTTCGCTCACGTAGTTTCACAAGGGTTTAGTCTATTTGTATGTATATTGTATAGGTCTACATATCCCAAACGTCAACATAATTCCTTGGTGGGCTGAGAGGCTGGCTCAGTAGTGGCCAGAATAGTAAAAAGTCGATAGTTTTCAAGATATTGACACTTATTTTGCTGAAAATCGAAACCACGAGTAAACTTTTCGCGTGCCACCGGTACATATTTTCATACTCTAAGGTTTTTTTAAGTTGCTAATTAAGTATAGATCATTTTCTCCTAGAAATCTTACATCGAATAACAGTTAAATTCTTAGAAATAGTAATTGAATTAAAATTATTCCACGTGCTCTTACGGTGAAGGAAAACATCTTGGGGAAACCAATTGGTGCACATAAAGATTTCTAGATGTGTACCCATTGCGACCTAACATGGGAGTGCAATTGTTCAGCGAAAAGCGGGTGACTTGCTAGCGAGCCACCTGTGACTACCCCTTCGGGGGTTAAATTACATAAACATATGTTACAGAATAGAATAGCCGATTATAACATATTGCAATACTTACTTAAAATTATTAACCTTACCTACATAACATAAGAATGCATTTGGTTTTAGGTATTAGCTTTTATTCATTATGTTTACATAATAGGTAGGCGGCCGCGTTTCGAATATAATGTTTATGAAATTTATTAGATCAATTACCTAAATCTATTACAATGTGCTACAAACTAACCGATATCTTGAGCTGGATCGCTGGATCCGTTCATAGCGGCGCGGAAATGATTGCGGCGCGACCATTATGTGAGCCGATATAGAAATTTTATAAGTGAATGGAGTGACGCTGGATCCGGATACATCCGAATTCCAATTACATCACCGACGAGGCCATTTCACTCTCCGACCTACCCGGAAGTGAATTCCTAAGCACGAGCATACGGTGCGTCCAAAATTTACACTTCCCAAAGAAAACTCGACCTTGAGGAGGAGGCTACAGAGTCTTTCCTCAGCAGGCACGCATCGAGCAAGAATGCATGAACCGCCGAAACGGATGTGAACGTTTCAGAGTGCCGTTGGAAAAGTGCCTTAGTTTTGGTGGGTTAGAGTGTAAATTGTGGTGTTCATTTTGGAGACAGTCGCGAAAGTAGCGGCAACTTTCACGGGGGCTGGCGGCGGCGGCGGCGGCGGCTCATTGACGACACCGTGACCCAGATGCCCCGCTCATTCATGCCGCGGCCTCGCCAGGACCCGCCGCACGCGGCCGCTGCGACACCGGAATTTCCACCAGCCACTTGCACAACCTCGGGCCTGTCGCAACCGCGGGCCGAGGCCGCGCCACCATCACCACACTTGTTCAATTAGAGCCTCCAATAATGTGCGCAATCACCTCAGACGACACATTTATAAACTGCCCAAACATACCCAGCCACCTTTTGTTACTGCACAACAGTAAAACCTCTTTGTTTACAATCTCCACTGCTTCATAACAATAACAACGCGAAAGTTGCACATAAACTACGGCATTCCAAACGCACAGATCTGATACGAGAACGCAATTCATCCTTGGAATGTGTAACCACAATTTATGCTCACATTTGGTACAACAAAATGAGACCGCATAGTCATAAAGATTGATAAAATCTTTGTCGAGCGAGACAGATACTACCTATATATCCTAAAAGATTAAACTGTTTCAATAATGTTTTGATTAAAACTCTACCTATAGATATTTTTAGTACCTGTAAAATAAAACAGTTTGGTTTGGTGCAATAGGTATTTCAGTACATATGGCGACAGTGGGCTTTGCCTTTGACACAGCGTCAAAGCCTCAAGCTCCTTGCTCTATTTGTTCCGGATGCCGATCAGCTTTCACCGGCTGACGGATCAGTGAATACCGGAACGCTTTATCTCATTACTATTAATTACCTTGGCTCAGATTCGATCTATCTGCTATCAAGTTTTCATACATATCTTCCGTATCTTGTATCGCAGTACCTCGATTCATCAAGTCAAACAATAAACAACGCGTAAAAAACTACGTTCAACTAACTAAGGCTTTTTAAGTGAAGACCTCATTCCGCTAATCGTGTGTAGAACAAAGAGTGATTAACATGGCAAAACAAACGAATCTGTGCAATGACACGAACAAAGATAAACATCTGACAATCGGAGATATTGTCGAAGCTCGAAATAGCCAACATCCTTATTGGCATTGGTCTGCGAAGTGCAATGAGGCTAGGTGGCGTGTGGCGGGGGCGGGGCGGAGGGCGCGGGCGGGGGGCGCGCCGGCCAGACAGCGGGGCTCCGCATGGGAGGCAAACAGCAGCCTTCTTGCACCGCGCCGCACATCCGACCTCCGTCGCGACGCCCCACGCCGCCGCCGCCGCCACATACAGATACGTGCTCTACTTTTTTGACTGCGAGATGAGTTTTTTTTATTAATTCACATTACACTTTTGAAGTAGAGCTAACATCAATGCGAATGTACTGTACCAGCGACGACGGTTACTTGTTCATATGGTTTGAGATCCCACTGTGAGGTCCAAGATGATCAGTCCAAGTTCAACGTAAGTATAAATAATAATTGTTAGCTACACAGATACTTACAGAAAAATGTAATGTCTATACCCATCTAGCCTAGACAATCTAGTTATGGAAGCTTTCTTGAAATCAAGCACTTGAAGCTTATCGTTTGTACATAGCAAACGAATAATAATTAAATAGTTAAAGCTATAAAAGAAAGATTTGAACAAAAACCCTTAGAGAAAAATAAAGCTAAAATTAGTGAAGCGAATCTTTGATTAAGATTGAAGCTTTGAGGATTAGCTGTTACCTAGATAATAGAAGCGGATGGGTGCATCAAAATGTAAAAATAATTAATTAAGTATATTATCGTTATACAAATATACATTTGTCGTATGAGAGGTTACTTTACAAGCCTTTGAGAATTCATTTGTCATTGCATGGCACTTCTCTCGCTGTGAACGATCACCGAAAACCTTAAAAGTATCTTATCTATAGGTACACCTCAATTTGGAGATACTGTTAAAAATACGTTTTCGATAAATGAACTAAGCAAAGGATAGCCGAACCAGCAGGTCGACAGGAAAAAAGGTCTAAAAAAGTTTTAGCGAGCCCTATAGAAGCATTTATCAAAGATTATATTGAATATACATTATACACCGTCCACATTATGGAAACTCATCTAATAAACCAGATTTATCAATACCTGGAATCAGCAAATTAATTAAACCAGAAACAATAATCATAATAAAATAAACAAAAAACATGGCTAAAATATATTTAATAAGGCTAAATTGAAACAAAATACCGCTAATAGCTTACACTTAAAGTGTCAATGCATTCATAGGAAAGTAGAAAAACCCACGATTTTCGGCACATTAAAGCAAATATTTGCCGCTTAGTATTAATTAGACAATAACCGAGTTGTAATTATGCTAATCACGTATAGCATTTCACCCCGATCGTCTTAGAGAGGCAATATTCACACGGATGGAGCGGCGGGGGTCCTCCACTCCAACTGAATTTATAATGTACACCGATACGGTGGTGGCACTGTGCCTGCTGCACGGGTCCGGTATCAATGTAGATAAACGATACATCGGCAGTATATCGCCATTTCACACGTATCAAACAATTTTATAACATACGATTACGGACCGGTGCAGTGGGGACAAGAAAGCTAGTCTGGTTACTCTGGTTGACTAAATATAAGTTTCGAGAACCTCTCATGCAATTGGTAGGTACTTACATTTAATACAACGCGATAGTGTCGATATGAGAGCAGAAATTCTCATTTCCTCAAGAAATAGTAATAAAATATGAAAAGCGGTAAGTACATGCGGTGGTAGTTACAAAGTCTAGGTATTCACAGAGAGCCAATCAGACAAGGCAGTGAAGGATATTGGCTTGACACTCCGTTCACACGATCTAACCAGTTAATTGATAGCAATTTAGACATAAAATTGTAGTGTCCAGGTTCTGGGTTTTAGATTGCCGCCTCTTAAAACACAATTTACGATCTTTTACAATGAATGGTAGGTAGGTATGTTCAAGGAATATACTATGTTTAGAATACTTCAGTGATAGAATTAGATAATTAACTACCTATTTATAATAAAATAAAATAAATGTTAACTCTATTTTAAAAGTATAGTTGTGACCCTACTTAATTTTCTAACTTACTTATTAAGAACATAATAATACCTACCTGTAAATGTGTCATTATTTGTTTGCAGCCTTTGTTTGTTTAAGTATACCTACTAACTTTGTAATACTGTACTGTACTTTACACCATTTAATTAGAAATAAGTACCTATGTAAAAATGTTCAATTATAAAATGGTTGTCATGTAGGGATGGGCGGGGTACCCAGTAACACAGGTTTGTCACCTAGTACAGGGGCCCTTGCAACTTGTACGATTGATATAATTGAACAATAAACGATTTTGATTTTTTTTGATAGAATTGATCACATAAAATGTTATGTTTTTTTACTTTCATATTAGCACAAGTATATACAATATACATACATATGCTTATGACTTTTATCCCCGAATGGGTAGTCAGAGGTGAGTCGCAAGCGAGCCACCCGCTTTTCGCGGTACATTTGGACTCACGTGATAGGTCCCGAGCCGTACGTATCGACATTTTGAATGAGTACAATATACTTAGGGTACACATCCAGATTCTAAATGTGCAGGTTTCCTCTCGATGTTTTCCTTCACTGTAAGATTAGGTACCTAAGCGGTATAACTGTACTTAATCCTTACTTCTAAAGAATTCATTGATGGATCACATGGCAAGATTCGAACCCACGGCCTCACGTATGAGAGCCGAGGCCTTATCCATTCCATGACTACCACGACTCCAACAATTTGAAGAATGTAAAGTAAACTTCTACTATATTTCGTATACATACTTCATTATAACTTAGATAAACATCATGAAGATAGATGTACCATAATGATGAAAGACAGAGAACCCATACTGAAGACGAGGAATGTTTCGAATCCGGTCTTGACAAGACTCAATTTATAGATAGGACAGCTCCATAACTTGCATCGTTCACTTAAAAATTAGAGAACAGGCAACGACCGATCGGAATGCAATATCTGTCGAATCCGAGGGCCATTAACAAATAATCAACAAACGAAAGCGTAAAACATTACACGAGAGAGGACGGATTCCATCCGCGTTTGATCCACCGATGCTGCGCCGGCGACCCACCACCAGCCGACGCATCAATAACCGAACAAACCGAACGCGGCATTCACACAACGCTAACTGTAAAAAAGCACCATTAAAATGACTAATCAAACGATCAACATTCAAGAATCCGGTGAATGTTAATTATATGACGGAAATTATTGAAAGTCTTCGAAATAAATTAATTCTTGTTGTGTCATTGGGTTTGGTTGGGCGGTGTTTGTGGAAATATGTAAAGCTGGGGGGACCGGTTCGCGCTAAGTGGTGTGGCCACCTCGGGGGCCGCGGACCCATCCACCGCCGCCGCCGCCGCCGTCCTCCGCAACACGCCTAACATTACTTTCAAAACTTGAAGACTCTAGAATTAGATCACGGGAAGAAAGAACGAAAGCAACCAGGGGAAATTACAGTAAGGAATGGTTGTAAGGCGATAACATTAAATTGTTTATCAACATTAACGAGCGGAGGTCATTAATATCCTGATTACTTACTTACTTAGTTTTACTTTATAAAACAAAGTACAAGAAATATAATTATAATACCTTCTTGTACTATAAATTCAAATAAAACTTGAAAAATGATATGAAATCTGAAATAGCGCAATAGTTCAAGTCTTCTAAGATACTATGGTGAAGAGCATCGAGATTGGAGTCGGCGCCGCGCACGTCACGCGACCGCATTCCTCGACGGTTCCATTCATGAAGCGAGAGCGGGACGCCCTACGCAGAACCTTTGGTTAGAACGAGAAAGGCGAAAAAGCGCCGTTACCCTATATGGGAATGCAATTCGTAAGCGCACGCGCACGGATTTCAAGCCGGACTTGCTGCGTCCCTGTCTGCCGCGCCGCCGCCTCGCTCCGCGCCTCTCTCCAGTGCAACGCTCCTAGCTATCTATCGATGCGTTTGTTTGCATACTAGCGGTGTGATTTGATCGATCGCTAGTTTCCTGTGAGAAACACAGGTTGATTTTCGAGTCAGGTGGCGCGGCCCGTTAGACTCCGGGCCCGGCGGACCGCCCGCGCCGCTCCTTTATGTACAGATAGATTACGCTACATTTAATTACACGAGCGGTAGATACTGTATTATTTAGTGACACAATTTCCATCGGCAACAATTAGCATACAAAGTTGGCGGCATTATATTGGATGATGTCATTAAAGTAAGCAGGTGTAGAGCTATAAAAGATCCGTGTTAAGTCTAAGTACAAAGTAGCGGTATGATCGTAGGGTTAACACGGGACCCCCTCGGCGATTGTCTTTAAACAGGTTAATAATTATAAAGTTTTAAGCACATATTAACGTTCTAACATCGGCGCTGCTTCAATATTTATTCGTGGAACATGTCAATAAACAAGAGCGGCGCGCACTGACCACCTCGGAGCGGCGAGCGGCTCACGAGAATAGAGCATTGTCGCGCCGATACAGTTACGCTTACTCACATCCGCCTATAAACTTACAGCACAATGCCGACCACTCTAAATATACACCAAAGCGAATAATAAGGCTTTCTTCCAAGAAAATATTATCAATACACACGAATGTGTCACCAATTTTTGAGTATGTGAAAATAGAAATCATGTTCAGCTGCGGTTATTTCGGAGGCGATAATGTGACTAAAGATATAATTTCCCACGCTTTGATACCATCCGAGATACTACTCAGACTGGAAAAGTGAGAGATCGACATTTTCACATACGATGTTTTAAAACGCTCGATTGTGGGAAAGTCACAAATGTGTCAAGGCATTTAGAAATCTACATGTAAACAGAAATAAGCTTTTATGGCAGTATTCATGCGATGATAACGCAGGATGAAAAAAGATTCCGTCACGCCCTTAACAAACAGTAAATAAGAAATTTATATAGTAGATAGTCGGAACTGTTGAGGATTCAGACGATGGTAATTACTTAGTTCTTCAGCAGTCGTCATCACTGAAAAAAGTCGATCCCATCCGGTCAATGCTAGTTGAAATTTCCGTTTTAGAATAGACAAGTAACTGAAGTAACCCTTTCGATTTTCGCCTTTTTTCTCTGAGTTTGCAGAATGCCATGGGCCATCTCTTGAAATGTTCTGCAAAATGACCCTCTTGTAAGATTAAATTATTGTTTATTTTTTATGTACTCATTGGACCATTATAATGAAGCTTCCTGTGAGTACAGTGAAATACAAGCTTGGTGTAAGCGCCTACCGCACTAAAGAGGAAGACATATATTTCGTAATCACCAAAAAACGAAACAAACCAACTATAAACATAGACTATAGTCTATGGGCTTTTAATCGTGTAGGAGCTATCAAATACACGTTACTGCAATGACATGGGGAAGTTGGGACATCGCGTTTAATTTCGTTAGCTACTACTGATAAAGACATTAAGGAGACGTAATTGGTACTTCGACTTCCGTTCACGTCGAGTTACTGGAGGGTTACTATATACTGACGAAAAACTAACGAACAAGAGCTGACGAGCAATCAGCACGTTTAATACAACGAGTTAGAGTCGTGGCTCGCGCAGCAGCGGTCCGAAACTTCGTTTTTCGTCTTAGAGAGTGACCCCCCTGTACCCAGTGTGAGTGTCTAGCATCAGCCGTTGATAACTAGACGGATGGCGGTTTATTACCTACACAAGCACTCACACTACGAGTAAGAACACAAATGTGATGAAAATATGTTACTTCTAGTAGTTTGAAAATAGTTATGGTTGATAGAAAACATATAAATTTTGATTGTCAGAAAATGAATGAATAGATAGAAAACTGTATTTATAAGAACATAAGCGGAAGCCGCAAGGAGGAGGAATATGAATAATTGACTAACAAAAGAGAATCAGTTAGCCGATACGTTTGTCCAGTAGCAATACAGATGTATATCGCCACTGGATCTGGATACAGATATGTATTTGAAACCACAACCCAAATACCAACATTTGAATTGTTTTGTCGGTGTTATTTTCGACTAAATAGCCGAATGCCATTGCAAACGTAAACACGGTCCCGTCTGGCCGATGTCCTATATAATAAAGTATTTACATTCTTCCCGCTTGTCTCTAAATCCGAAATTAAGGTTGTCTCGACGGAACGGGGACGCGATGTCTAGCCAAAACATTACTCATAAGCTTTTATTATATCACAATCAGACATTGAAAAAAAGCTGTTTTGTTTATAAAATTCGTGTCAATCGCTGGTTTTAGATCTGCCGGTTACGAGAGCGCGCGCGGACCGGTGGGAAACGTTCGCAGATCGTAAGAGCTTTTTGGGAGCTTTGTTCGCAACTTTTAGTGTCAAAGCATGACATCACGGTCGAGCAAACATGACACATGCCTTCAAGTAAATAAGGCGCCGCCTTCGCTCATTTCCATTGACAGTTGCAGCATTCCGCGCGCGCCTTAACCGTTAGTCACTGTCCGCATTTTCCTATAATCGGCGGTGTCGGTTGTGGCAGCTTTTAATAGAGTACCACCTACTTACTAGCCTAACCACCTTATAATCTATGTGTTACAACTCGTGTCCTACACATTTGCAACCAATAAGTGTATGAGGTAACATGGTGATCGCAGTTATTGAATAGTTTAGCGACATCCGTGTTGGAGGTACGCTGTAGGCGAGGCAGGTTGTGGGCCACTCTGTGACGTGGAATTATGAATGGAGCACGTGATTACGACCATTGATCGCGCGCCTACGTCTATAATAGCCCTTGTGTGCCGGGAAGCCAAGGGAAGTAGCTGAGATGAAGCCCTCCGGTTCCAAAAAGTATTAGGTACTCTAAAAAGAGAAAATACGTGATTTTCTTTCCATTTTGAATGGTTATGGTTGATCCGCTCGGATAACTCGCCTACCACACATGCTTCACTTTACAACATCTGACCAACCAATAAGGGAGGCAGGGATGTACCACGCTAGAACAGATCTGACTACCCTTTCGGGGATTCATTATTATGTATGTACATTGTACATTATGTAGGTACCTACTCGGGCTGATCGTATATAATAGGTATGTACCTACTAGACAGGAAAATAGGTATATCATCAATCTACCGATTGGTTAGGATGAATGATAATGATTTCAGATATTACGATCACTGTTCTGAGAAAATGTATTACACATGTTGTTTTTTCCGTTTCTCAGGCGCCACCTTACAACTTTATGCATTTTTTAATGATACAGTCATTCTACAACATACTTACATATTTAAATGTTGTTTTGAGTCATTGCATTGAAAGGACATTTGTGCATAATATAACAGAATCTGTAAAGACCTGGAACAATTTACTAAGTATGACTCAGTGATGACCCAACGATTGATAAACTAATCAATATTTGCTATGAATAATGAATGTAACTAATACAGTGTTAGTCAGCGCGAAACCAAATCGGTTCATAGTACAAAATACTATCAAGTTTCATATTGCAAGGAATACATGTAGTCATCTTCGACTATTGAAAAAACACTATTCATCACATAACAGAATTTTAATAATTATTTTTATCTGTGCTATTTTTATTTAAAATTTCCAAGAATGCCATCGCAAAAGAAGTAATTGAGATGACACGGCTATATCCATGCAACTTGTTTATGAGTAAAAGTTGAAACTAGTGCAGTTTCAGCCAAATCAAAGGTTACTCGTGTGCACCCGTCACTAACCTTTATCTAGTCTCCATTGAAACATGGACACTTTGCTGAGCGAGCACTACAGGTCAAGTTTATTTACCACGACCAGCAATCTAAACTGACACTGATATAAGTATCTATATCCAATAAATGCATGATTATGTAGTACTGTAGTACCTATGCCTTAAAATTGTCTATGGGATTCCAACTAATTTATTTAAGTCGATGTTCAATCGTTTATTTCAGCACAGATCTCTTCAGACATAGTTAATATAAGATCTGATGATTCTTCACTTGCTCAGTATAAAACTGCTGTCTCTCTGAACATTTTTCAGAGCAACATAAGCTAAAAGACAGGCGCAAAGACCATTCAGCCAAGCCCTTAATTGTTCCGATGGCATTCGAGCGGTTACATGAGCCAATTACGCCAACTGACGGTCGCGGCCGGCGATGACGTAGGGCTGGAGCAATTATGTAAACACTACGCCGTAAGGTACCCTGTTCTGCGTAAGGCGTTATCAGTTAACGTCACAAACTTGACCGTAACTTGATTAGCCAGAAAACATCGTGCGTGCGAGTTCAGCTAATAAACGCTATAGGTACTTATTTATTCCTGAAATCGAATTTCTTTTGAACTTTTCAGTTTCTACCTAGGTTTACAGGAAGCTAGATTTGAGTTCGTCATTTCGCTGCAATTTCAGGATGTCGACGGGCAGGATGGCTTTATAATCCAAACTTCTATCATTATTGAGCCAATATTCGATTGACTGATCTATTAATCCTTTTGAAGTCTCCATTAATGGTGTTGACTAATAAACATGGCGGCGCATCGTGTCCGCCTCGCGCCGGAAGTCGTGGCGGGTTCCGGAGTAGTTGCGGCTTCCGGCGCGGCACTTCCGCCCTGTTCCCGCGCTTTTACTGCCCTGCGGCTATTTCTGGCGACGATGATAGCCCGACTTTGATGAGAATGAGCTCGTTCACCGAGCCATTGTTTACGTTTGTTGGAGCAATAGTACCTAATATTCGCATTAGGAAATCGTTACCGCACTCAAGTCGGTCCTTTGCACAAAATTTGATGGCTTAGCACTGGATTTGTTGTGGTAATTATACACTTGACCGAATTCCGAGTTGCAATATTACAAAAATGCGAATGTAACAGTGGACGCTTTAGAAAGCGCCGCGTTAGAAAAGAATTCGTTATGAAATAGTATGAAAGACATTGTTTGTGTTGGCAAAGGAAAAAATGAATAAGTAAACAGTTGCGCATTCCAGCGCCTATGCACGTGGCGGCGGCGGCGGGTCATGCGCCGGCGCAACACTCGCCCGCGTCCGTCAAAATCTGCGCCGATACATTCCGCGGAGCAGTCGCACGGCCGAGTGACACGATTTCCGAGGAATTTCCGTCCGGGTTTCATAGAAGCTACCGCTTTGGCATTGTCTCTGGTGCGATTGCGTCGGATCCTGAGGGGAAAGCGGCGGCGGGGCGGCGCGGGGGCGGGGGGCGCAGGGCGGAGGCTTCGCAGGAATGCGGCCGGACGCACGGCTCGCGCGCATTCCTATCCCCCCTCCCCCTCGCGCCTCGCCGCCGCGCGCGCTGAAGCCAACGAGGAAAAACACCACACTTTAGCTTCCAGACTCCAGGGAGTATGGAAGTAGGCATGCACATTACTTGTGTATAATATGACTGGCTAATCCTTTCATGCGCGTGCTAAGAAACCAGTACTTACATAAGTATTATGCGATACTTCCAATTGAATAGTTATCTTCGGTTTTTTTAAATAGTGTTTTTAAGAATTTATCTAACCCAGTGTGGTGTCTTGGATACTTAGGTTCAATGAAATTCTTTTTTCTGTTTTTATATGCCTGAAACAATTTTTTCACAATGTGAATGTGTTTACGAACACTTTCAACGGATAGTAGCAAAGGTGTTTCAGATTAGGTACTCATTTTCGCAAACCGAAAAATTTAATTTTCCAGTTATTCATTTATGACACGAAACACTGCCTTGGCGAGCGTTTATAGTGCATCCACTAGTTTATCTGTAAGTACATAATTGTTGAAAATTAAGCTCATAGAAAATAAATTTATAAATATTTTATACTTACTTTCGTCACAAATTAAGAATAGATTTATTAGTTAATTCATTAATTACCTACCTATATCGGATAAATCTGCCTTCACCCCGCCCTGCATACCGCCAATAAGTGAGGAGGACTGTTTTTTTTTACCAACAACTTGCGCAGGCGCAGGCGGGGCGGTCGATTCTCAGATAAGCGGCTGAAAACTCATCAAGTTCTCACCCCGCGAGCCACAGGCCTCATAACAAGGCGCTCTTAACAAATTATTTATACCCGCCGATTAGAGGGCAGCGGATCGCCAGGAGGGAATACGCAACGTCCGAAATTCCCTCGTGATTTGAATGTGAAAGCGGCGCCAGTGGGGGCTCGTTACGTGCGGTTCCCGCCGGTGTTAATCTGCATAATAACAGCGTGCGAGTCAAAGAGCCCGCCAGCCCCGGCGCCACCCAAGCGACCTCACCAGAGGTGAACCAGCAACACCAGACACAGGACTGCGAAGTTATGCGGTGGAAATGAAGTGATCGTTCGCGCCTGCTTTCCGTATCCAATTAGCGATGCATCTGAATCTGATCGGTTTAATTCTAACCTTATCTTAAGCTGAAGCTCTAAGGATCCAATTTACGCAGCAGCGCTCTGAAGCTTAGTTGGATGGAAAAAACCTTCATGGTACTCGTATCTAATGATAATGAATGGTTTATGGGGATTTGTGTGCAAAAGATGCGCTGTCACTTTTATTAGCAACAAATGCACTAGCACGAGTGCCGGCCACAATGCACCGCTGAATAACTTACACGGGTGCCCGCGTCCAGACGATAACCACATTGTTAAATCGACCAAGACACATATTACAATATCGCCAAAGCAATCGCAGCGAGACCCGTCATGCGAGTAATGGCGATGCTAAACGATTCACCGCTCTCAAATGATTTTGGACCGTATTGAGTTATTGAAGGGAATTGTTTATACCTGCAGTGGTAGTTAAGGGAATTGGATATGATAGGATTGGGTCCTGTAGATTTTGATCTTATTAATTTTATTATGAGTAATTTTTCGGAGCCTTGCGCTTATTAAAAGTGCGTTATGCTAGCATTAATTAAAACATTAAAAGTGTAAAACATCATTGAAAACTTCCGTAAACAATGCAGAATAGGAAGACCAGCCAAGAGGTTGTGGACCAACTCCTGTAAAGAAGCAGTAAAGCTCTAATACAACAGAGAAGCCATCAACAGAAGATTAACACCCGGCAATAATCAAGCCGAGGCGGAAACATGCTCCAACAAGCAGGAACATCCAACAAGATTAATATCCAGCACTAAAACAAGCGCTAAATATATGCGCCTGCAAACTGCACATCCGATATCACTGAGGCAAATGTCCATCCTCATTCAAATTCAGAACCACAATGGTTCTTTGAGGGGTATCAAGGACCGCGGCCACCTCAGTGATACATCCAGCCAACGGACGGGGCTAATCACTTTACGTGTAATTACACAGGACCCGGCGTCGTTACCGACTGCAATGTATAATAAAGCGGCGGATAATCTACGTAACGAGCGGGAACAAAAGGAGCGCCGACTGTTTGTAGACTGATCATTTTTTCCTTCTCGTCTGGGGAAGAATGGAGTTTCGTGCGTCGATTTGGAAGTGTGAAGATTTAATAATAGTGCGAGGTGTAGTTTGATGTGTGTTATCTGTGTTGGTCGCAGCAGTCGTGGCCGGCACATCCCTCGTTGAGATGTTGGCGGACCCGCGGCGGCGGCGGCGGCGGCGGCGGCCCGCACTGACCTGTGAAACCGCCACCGGGGGACTGCTCGCTTTGCTTGATCATGTTTACCGACTGTCATTAAATTAATGCATATCTTGAAAAAATCTAAGTCTACTTCGGGTCATGGCTTTGCCCGTTTTTTGTATCTGCGGTTAGGTAGGTACTGGCTCCGTTTTTATCGGCGGGCCGAGTTCAAAAAACTTCTTACAGATTACAACATAAAGGAATGAACTAAAATAGACTCTGATTGTATTGAACGCAAGGTCCTTATGCTCATTATTCGCACCCTTTTGTTCTAATCTGGGATGAGTTTAGCGTGATTGAGACACAAAGAAACAATTCGACGAGACAGTACTTACACTAATTTTAGAATGTCTAGCCGGAGACAATTATGTGCAGACGTGAATAGCGCTGCGGTTTAGACACGGTCATTTTTGGCGAATGAAATTGCGACAATCGCGTTTCATAGTGCGGGTTCATTTCGCTTGGCGTGACCTTTTTAATGATTCTTTATATTTGCACGCTCACGTCGATTGTGCGGTGCGAAGGTGTCAAGAGTTAGCGCGCTAATGTATCATTACAATGTGTGGAAAGAATATATGAAAATTCATTGATAGCGTAAATGTTCGGGTAATAAACAGTTGGATGTATGTGTCTGGGAGGCCACGGCGGCGCGCCGGCCCGCCAAGGTTGTCCTCAATGACACGGCAGAAGGCAGCGGATTTTTCAGTGAAATAGTTTCACAGACGGCGGCTGCGCGGGGTCGACGGCCGCGCCGCCCGGCCCAGCCCCACGTCGCTACGTAGGTACTTACCGCTACTACCACCCTCCAACTAGATTATAGAGATTTTTTTGTCTTTGCTGGATTACTTAGTCATTTTCAGATAATTATGAGTCTTACAAGTTAAAATCTAATGTAGGTTTCAGCGCATAGCAATTTATAAGCCAAACAATTCATTTCAATTAAATTGTAGTCGTGTAAAGTACCTACCTATAACTAATATTTATTTCTACGATTTTTCGGGTCGAATGGAGACGAAACCGACTGAAACTAAATAGAGACAGCGATGCCAAAAAGACAAGTAGGCGGATAATGGCATGCCAATAGTCGGGATTTAAACGCGAAATGAGTTGTTAACCCGACTGTTCCCCCCACGTAAGAATTTTTACAGTTACTTACTAGGTGATAGAGGAACGTTCGGGATCGTTCGGCGCGAGAGCGCAGGTTCACAAAAGAGTCCTAGGTAATATAATAATAGAGGAGCATAGACCGGCGCGCTAGCTGCGTCCCGCTCGCCCGAGAGACTTATCAATGGAATTCCTGCGCCCGCGCCGCTTCAACGGTTCCTCGCGTTCCTTCCTCCTCCTGACGTAACAAAATGGCCGCCGCAACATGTGCTTCCCATGTAAGTAATAGGATCGCCGTGATAGCCCTCCAATCTACCACACAATAGCTATTTATTGAAAGACGAACACTAAATTAACAGAAGAAATGGACTTTACTGCTATATGAATATTGAATAGTGTGCATGAGCCATGAAATTAGGTTTAAGAGGTTGGATTATGTTGTTTTATTTGACATATTGTTGTGTGTGGGAGCGTGATAATGTATTAGCCTTTTAATAAAACTGTTGCATCACAATAAATTCCTCAAGATAAGAAAAAATATAGTCAAATCTTGCCCATGAAATACTACTAGCGCCATCTATGAGTGGCTCGAACATTTAAGTAGCATAATATCGGCAGCAAGGGCAAGACCAACTCGTAGCTAGCTTACTATCGTTTAAAGCTTGCTATTCAGTTCAACCATGCTTCACTAGATGGCGTTGGATGTGAATCAAAACTTCAGATAACTAAGGTAGGTATATAATATAAGTAAGAATATCAAAAATATAATTTTGCTTTTTGTCCCTGGCCAATAATTGAATTGACTGTTCACCACCTTTCTAGTACGTAGTGCATTTACTACCTAGGAAACCTAGGTTCACATCAGAGGTAAGTGTACCTACTCAACAAAACGTGAATAGCATTGGTTGAAACTTTAGCTTCAACTTAACGGATAATAAAACTAAATCATACCTGGCGCTATGGAAGGTGGACTTGGCTGACGACGCCGCGGCTCCAAACGACACGCCCACAGCTAATCCCTCGGGTATATTATGTACTGTGATGGCCACCACTAATAGCATGATCCGCTTCCACTGTGACTGTCGAGCCTCGAGCGATCGCGTCGCACTGTCTTTGCGGTCACCCTCACCGCCGCCGTTTTCGGATATTTTCTGTGGAGGGATTGGGGTGGTTAGTTGTGCTTGTCAAAGGTTTCTTTATGGATTTGAAAATATATTTATGGTATTCTAAGGGCCGGCACCCATTATCGGTGGATTCGGCAGGTACCAGGATTTCATTTATTTATCACATAAAATCTTGATGCCTGTCTACAGGAGCACATTGATAGCGGACGATACAAGGTGTCATGTTCGTCAAGCGACATTTCGCTAACTGTCAAATGAATCCCTTATATGTAACAAGTACATAGAAACGAGTAGTGATGTTGCGACAAGTCGTCATCTAATGCAACCTGAAGTCATCTGCTAATAATTCCTCTAAACTGCTACGATTATGGTAGGTATCTATTCTTGCAGCTCTCCCTTGTATACTTAGTTTCCTCACACACAAGGCTCAACAATTTTCTTTCGAATAATAATATACAATGATGTCTTCCGTATATGTACCTAATGTTAAACATTATGAATTGATATAATAATTAATTGCAACGTGAGAAAGCGTTTTGAATGTTTTATAGATGATCAATTAACAGGGTGTCCACTCTGAATGCTTCAAAAAATTCCCTGACTTTTCCCTGACTTTACATGACCATTTCAGAAAATTTCCCTGACCAGAGAGCAAAATAAAAACCCAATTTAAGTAGTTCGAAGACGAAAGCTTGAAGTTTTGTTTTCATTTCTTTGACAATTATTTAAATATCGACTGCGTAAAATATTTATACAGGGGGCTGGACAAGCGGTATACTAAGCTGAAGGACGTGATTTAGGAGAGATCATTCTAAACAAAATTTTGACTGACTTCGAAAAAAGGAGGATGTTCACTATTTTTTTTATATACGTTCACTGATAACTCTGCCATTTAGGGACCGATTTTCATATTTTTTTTAATGTAATCAGTTGAACTCAAGGGTGGGACCTTAGGGTTTAACAAAGAGTATAGATATGGTTTTTATGTCCATTTTAGCACATATTAACCCATTCTAATGAAATTTAGAACGTAAATATAGTTCTCATAAAAAAAAAATGGTGACCTGGAGCTGATCTGTACATGGAAACGGAAGGCAGTCAAGGAAACTTATCAACGGTATAACAACTACCTCATGCCTAAAGGCTTGAATGATTCGTATTTACTAGTAGGACTTATTGGTATCATTTTGCATCTTACATTAATTGATTGTCAATTATTGCAAATACTTCCACTAAAACAATAATTTAATGTTTCGGTACTAATATACCTAAGCAGTACGATTCTTTTTTATGTTGGTGCGCTGACAATGTGCTTAATGTTAAGAAAAGAATCGTACCTGCTTAGGTATAGATAGATAATTCTTTATTGCACACAAACACAGAAATTACGCGAGGAAATACACAACATAGATGGTACAATTGGCGGCCTTATTACTAAGAGTAATTTCTTCCAGACTACCTCGGAGGAGAGAAATTATACATAAGAAAAGGGGAAAGTGCAAAAAAAATTATGTATAGTTGTATTGTCACATAGAATTGGTCTACACATTAAATTATTTCTAACTTTTTAGACGATTTATGAAGTCAAATTATTTGTTCTTATAGGTAATTCGCAAAAAAAACTTTGCTAACAAACTCACGTTTATTTCGTAAACGTGTAAGTCTTTCTTGTTTTTGCTACAATGTGCACGTATTAAGTTTTTTAGATAAATACTAAAAAGACATACAACATTTGGAAAGTCAAGCGGCATTCACTGGTTTTTATAGCATAAAAGACAAGTTTTAACTGTTTGAAGCTCACTTTATGGCTGAAAAGTACCTACGTCTCTTCCCGAAAACCATGATTTTGTTCAAAATATGTGCGCATTTGCCTGTTTCCTCGAAACCGAAAAACAAAAATAGTTTTTGTATTGTGCGATCCACAGAGTACTTTGTATTATGGTGCGATCGCATTCAAATTTCACACCGCCGAAACAGCGCTTCTGCAGGGATGCAGTCGCGCGACACGACGCAGTCTTAAAACGCTATTTAGAATGGCGAGCTGAGTCACCTTTTGCAACAACCTATAATATATATATTGGACATCAGCTAATCTTTTAGAATTCCTACTATGTACATATTTTTCAATCTTAGTCATATTTTATTAAATCACCATACTATATGTAATAGTATGGATCAGTAAAAAATATTTGAAAACTAAGCGAGATTTAATTTTACGCTTTATGTATTTCACGACAAAAATAATATCAAAAATAGTACTATTTTTTTCCAAAAATATGCTTGAATAGTCATTTTTCCCTGACTTTCCAGGTGGCCCATCAGTTTCACTGACTTTCCCTGACCACCTTGAGCTTCCCTGACTTTTCCCTGACTTTCCCTGACTTTCCAGATAGTGGACACCCTGATTAACAATAGGGAGTTGGGTAGTTGGCAGTGGGAACACACGGACAGTCTATGTGACCAAGAGTGATCGGTACTTATTATTCGTAATTTCACAACCATTATTGAAACAACCGATTACATCGTAGGTAAATACGGAAAATTACGGTTGTTCGTACTTACATACGTTGAATTAATTTGTTTTCATCGCATTATTTTTTCACAGAACGTTTTCAGATACTTCAATAAACATTTTCATATATTCTTTGACTGATAATCTAAAGGTGTATAAACTAAAGGTGTTACTAGTAATAGGAATAATTGCATGGTAAAGTAGATTTTATCATTCGTCTTAGCTATTTTTTACAAAGATTCTTCTCTACCACCTCCGTAACCTCTTATCTTACTTGAAAAAACTGACCTTTATGTAAGTATACCCAGGATGTAAAACCCTGGGTGACAAAATTGCAGAAACAAAAGTAGTCTTTGATCTTTGAGTGACAAAGTTGCAGAAATAAAAGTAGCCCCTATACCTACTCCTTCCAGCATATAATAGGGATACGACAGGGCTAAAGTATGCGAGTGGTGACCCTGCCTCCACTGCGCCGAATGGTGGTTGCTGATGCAGTCGAACCATATTGAGTAAAAAAGAATGCTATGAGAAATCCCACAGCATGCAAAATTCTACTGAATAGCCGTTTGAAGGTAAGCGTCCATCTTTCTGCATCGTACGCAACTGACGTATCGCAATATTCGCAATCAGTACCTATTCTTTGTATACTTGTGTGAATTTCTCCATACATTAATGCAAATCCGTTTGATCAATACCTACGATATCGATAGGTGGACCGTGGACCCTTTCCTTAAATAAAGGTTGTATTAGTTTACCGTGTGTGAGTGGTGGTGTCGCCTCCGCTGCGCCGAGTGCTGGTTGCTGATGCAGTCGGAGCAGTCGGCGGGCGGCGCGCCGTCCAGCGTCACCACGCTCGTGGGGTTAGAGGCGCGCCGGGTCAGAGCTGTCATCATGTCTAGGTCTTATGTTGGACCAGGAAGAGTGACCGATGCCGCTTATCCCGTATTCGCCCCATACTATGTCTCCTTAAATAGACGATGACTGTACAGCGCACGTAAAGTGGCGGCGACGCGACGCCAGCGTGTCACCGCCAGGAGTATTAATACATGGCATTCCTTATTGGACGCGTCGTGTATTTGTGCAAAATTATCTCCGTGCTATTCAGACACTAGGCGAGGCGGGAATGCGACGTGACTGAAGGATACTTACCTATTTCACACATACTACACTACATAATCACACAGCGCGTGTCACGTCGCGTCGTTACTGGCTTCGCGCGTGTCAGCTATAGGTCGAAAAGAAAAAGCTAGCAAAGTAAAGGAGCACTACCGTATGTGAGTGATGGTGCCCTCTCCTCCGCTGCGCCGAGTGCTGGTTGCTGATGCAGTCGGAGAAGTCGGCGGGCGGCGCGCCGTCCAGTGTCACCACGCTGGTAGGGTTGCACGCGCGCCGGGTCAGAGCTGTCATCATCTCCAGGTGTTATGTTGGACTAGGAGGAGTGACCGATACCCAATAAACTAGTATTTCAGTATACCGTTTATCCCGAATATGTCAAAAAAACTTCGCCCCATACTATGTATCTTTAAAGATGCAATAGACAGCGTCCGGAGGGAAGGCGACGCTACGCAAGCGTGCCGCCACCGCCAGGTGTCCTAATACATGGAATACCTTATGGGACGCGTCGTGTATTTGTGCAAAATTATCTCCGTGCTATTCAGACACTAGGCGAGGCGGGATGACGGCGCGACACAAGCATACCTACCTACCTATGTCGCACATACTACACTACAGCATCACAGAGCGCGTTTCACGTCGCATCTTCGTGCGTAGCTTAAGCACGTAGATACAGGTCAAAAAGACAAAGCTAGCAAAGTAAAGGTGGCCTACCGTATGTGACTGGTGGTGCCCTCGCCTCCGCTGCGCCGAGTGCTGGTTGCTGATGCAGTCGGAGAAGTCGGCGGGCGGCGCGCCGTCCAGCGTCACCACGCTGGTAGGGTTGGACGCCCTCCGGTTCAGAGCCGTCATCATCTCTAAGTCTTCTAGCTTCTCTTTGGACTCTTTGCTTTTGGTTATCGCTGGAAGGAGACATTAAGATTGTTAATTTGGTTGTTCCTTTTTTTTATATTGGATGGAAACGTAAGGACTGACAGGATCTGAGTGTAGGTTTTTCTTAACTTAAGCAGTGAGTAACAATCCAAATGTTTATGCCGCTAGGTGGCGACTCTTCTGCGCCATAAAAAATCGCATCAATGAATAAACTTGCGAAGTGCACGCAAAATTATGTGTTCGGGAGAACAATCCATGCATTGTATTAGGTAGTAGTGTACAATATTCACTCAGACATCCAGTTTGTTTTAATTTTATGTGTTAGCATGAAGTCTCAATACTCACTAGGGTTTCTGATTTCTCGACCTGTTTTCGTTCTCGAGCTTCGAGAATTCTCGAGCCCAAATTCTCGAGTCTTCTCGAGTCTCGAGCCTTTCTATAAAGACCTTTAGAAAAAAGCCTAATTTTTTTTTAAAACACATTTTTTTTTGTCAACCTAATAAAAAAAGAAAATACTCGACTTATTTATACTCATAATTCGCTGTCTAGCTAGCTACTAATTACTAGTAGAAGGTGGGCAAAAGTAATCACACTATTGGTTGCAAAAGTTGCTCTCATTTGTGCAAATGGCCGTCAATTTCAAATCAGTTTTGATATTGGTGGGCTAGACAAATAGTAGGATACAAGTTCAGAATCCGTGGAGTGATATACAGTATATCACTCCACGTGATATACTTCCAAAGAACGCGGAATAATTGTATTTATTCAGTTTTCGGGTCGCCTTTTTTTATTTTACCTGTCATTTTTCCCTGCAATATCGCCCGATTTAATTGTTCAGACAGTTTTTCTGGGGTTTTTTGAAGTCCCGTGTCTCTAGATGCCCTAAAATACAACATTCGACACGAGTGCGAGAATCTCTTGCCCGAAGTTTTCGCTGAAGTGATGAGAAATGCCATATAACGATGCCTGTATGCCATTGTGACAGCGCCCATTTGGCCGATATCATCTTCACGACTTTACCAATAAAATTATATAGGTTCAAATAAACATAATCATAAAACAGATTCGAAGTTTTTCATTTAGATAAAAAAATAGAGTTAAAACAACATCGTCTTGAACTAAAAAACAGTAACTATTACTACGTTATTTTTTAATCATTCATTGGTATTATCAGTACAGCACTTGCTTAAATGGAGGGTGAAACATCATAAATCATAATACACGCGCATATGCGTGTGTGTTGTTAAGCAGCGGCGGCGCACTAAAAATCGAATTGCATATTCTTAATTTTTATCTCAAGGCTCGAGAAATTCTCGAGTCTTCAGATTTTTTTCTCGTCTCGAACCAAGCCGAATTTCTCGAATCTTCTCGAGCTCGAGAATTCTCGAGCAGAAACCCTAATACTCACTCAAACCTACTTAGTTTCATTAAATACTCAATAGTTAGTATGCCAATTAGCCTAATCGTCTGGAACTACGAGTAGTATTGAAAAAATGTATTATCTATAGCAAATAAATTAAAAATGGGTTGAATGACCGCACACACACAAGAATTCACAGAAAATCAGTATTGGCTGGTTATAGTAAAGTGGTTGTTCTATCTTTGGTCCTAATTATAGGAGCTGTTGGACCGATCTTAGACAAAAGTCAGCAGTGGCTAGATGAGGAAAGCCGAGGGGAGAGTGTTGCGTGGAAGAGGCCTATGACCAGCAGCGGACGGGCTGATGAGGATCATGTTGAACTCGTAAATTTATGTTTAACTGACTAATGGCTGGTGCAACAGTTAACAGTGTTCTCTTCTGTGGAAGACCTTGGGTAAGATTCCCGCTAAGAGAAAATATATATTTAAAGCAATAAAATATCCATATTTGGATGGCATTATTGTATTTCATTTCAAATGCTGTATAAACACTGATTTAGTGTAGTAATGCAATAGGTTATATAGTTTACCAATACATATACAACAGTGATACCTATACCTGTACCTATCCGAGTGTCAATTCTATAAAGCCCCTGGTCAAGTTAGAGCATAAATCATGTACCACATTTTAAATTAAAAAAATCCAACTCAACTAATTTGTTTAATTACGCCGCTATCTGCCTCAATCTCAAGATATCAGTACGTGCACATGGCATGTATGAGCAGTCTCTTTGTACAACAAACCTACAAATTAATAATATGTGTACTCCAGCATAAGAAACCTCATTGTCAATAATGATAACATTCATTTATGTGCCGTATGCACGAGCAAACAAGTCGTGAAGATAAGATAAATTATCGAAGCTATGATTTGACTACTACAAGCATTGAACAGCAAAATTATAAAAAACATACTCAGTTAAACGAATCAAATAAAACCAGTCATAATTTTTTCTGTAAACGTGTGATAGCTACTTCATAGATGCTACATTTTCGGCAGTCATTGTTAAATGTGCCCTTGATAATGATAAAAAAATATGTCAAGAGATTCATGCCACTGAAACTAATTACTAAATACACAATTACCACTTTGTTTATTCAGCTTCAAGATAATTATAGCTTTTCATAGTTAATTATGTAGGTATTCAAATTTCAGGAATAAAAAATATGATGACTTTCTTTTTTAGGCCTAATCCTAAATTACCTACTCTAGTTTCCATGCCTTCTATGAAATACTTTTCTTAATGTAAAATAATTAATTTCCTATGAACAAAGTTCCCTGTGATCATGTAGAGGTACACTGTACAATGCTAAAATATACACAGATTTTAAAAAAATGTACAAGCAATTATAATTTCTTTACTTTGCGAATGTTGAGTGAGCTTGAATATTATGGCCAATTTAATAAGCAGTGTATGATAATGCCTTAAGATCTTCTTTAGAATGTGCTTTTGTTAGCAGCTGAATATGCATTAATTGCTTCAATTGATCATGAACCCAACATAATACCTATACTATACTAACATTAGTATATTCCTATAGATAGGTACTGAAACTAAAGGCATGCTGCCTTTACTGGGATCTAATAATAATAAAAACTGCCTACCTTTTATTATAGGTCATATCATAATTATAAAAGGCAAAAAGGTGACTTTGTAAAATTATTGACCTTTTAAACTTATTTTAAACTGATTCTAAAATCCTTGACTCAACCTCAAACCAGCCAATGTCAAGAGGGTAACTTATCATTAATCTGAATAAATGTTAGTCAAATCAACAATAAACCCATCTTAAATTTTACCTATAGGTGACTTTGGAATTTTTGTGCTTAAAAATAATAAATATAGGAATATAGCCATAAGATCCCTACAAAATTACAAAAAAATATATAATTGTAAATTTTTAAAAGAACATATTCTTACTATTTGTTCACTAATTTGTAAGTCAGTAAGTAAGTACTCATTATTTTTATTGTTAACCAAATACCAATTGGTTCCTCCAAAGTGCTTGTAATTACAACATAAATTTGTTTTGGTTTATAATACTTTAAGAATATTCTATCTATCTATCTATCTATCTATTAGAGATGCCACGAATATTCGGCAACTATTCGGTATTCGGCCTATTCGGCCAGTTTTTTCAGTATTCGGTATTCGGCCGAATAGTAAGTAGTATTCGGCCGAATACCGAATACTTAAAAAAGTAGCAAATATCTTACAAAAGGCAATAAAAATATCAATTTAATCGAAATATTTAACTATCAAACAATAAATACCTAATTGCGAAAACCTAAATACAACATCGCGCTTGCGACGATTGCGCTTTTCTTCATAAAATATACAATACCCGCTACTGAGACACAGGTATTTTTTAACAAAATATACAAGGGTTTGGCTGCTGATTCGAATTGGTTGAACACCAGTTGTACAGATCTGCCGTAAGATTAAGAAGAACACTGTTTAAATAAAACTTCAACTTATTGAATTATACTGAATCACCTGCCGAATATTCGGTATTCGGCTGAGAGTGCCGGCCGAATATTCGGTATTCGGCCAAATCACTATTCGTGGCATCACTACTATCTATCTACTTATAACACTATAGGTAGGATTTTATAACTTAACTACCAAACAAATTCCATTTAATCATCAAAACTTATTACTTATGCTGCATATGATTTTCTAACTAATAACAAAATAAAGCAGTATGAAAGTCAGTAAAATAATACTCACAAATCATCATATTTGTGGAACTTATTCCCAAGTAGTCCAGGAACCGGTCAGTGCAGAACACAAACACGGCCCCGACCAAGAAACCAGCGGCCACTGGCAAAAATGATAACCGCCCGTACAGCGCAGAGTCTTCACACATCTGTATAGCCGGCTGCAGCAGCGACCAGTACGATGCCGCCGTCATCACACCGGCCGCAAAACCCAGGGACACATCCAGAAGTTTCCTCTGAAATAATAGCACACACACATGTAAACAAAAGGTTAAAGCACCGACAAAACTTCAAGATAATGACTCAAAATCGACATAAACCTGTTTCCCCCTGATGAAGAAAACACAGCCGGCGCCCGCCGCAGTCAGCCCCCACGTAAACAGCGTCCCCAGGAGGGCCTGGGTCACGGCACCGTACCCTTCGATCATCTTGAATGAACTTTACGTAAACAAATGCAAAACTAAACAGCGGTTAATGCACATAACGTTTCACTAGTCAATACACTATCAATGTGAACTGTTGCGGGCTCAACTATATTTTCTTTTATTTATACACCCCACATGTTATCGTAATAATAATCGTAATCCTTCCTCTGAAATTAAAGTGAAAATGACACAGAGATTAAACTGTCATTCTTGCGTACGTGACATTTATTGAAAATGCTGCCAGGCTTATGTAAAAATTTGGCGGCCAATTTCCTATAAATTCTCTCTACAAAATTTATGGTAGCATTTCAAAACGCTTTTATATCACGTTCATGTACGTCTTTTAATAAAAACTTCTCCAAACTTGATCCATTCCATACTAAAATGTGTATATTTAAAAAATACCTAATGAATACCTTTTGTGAATAGGTTTATAAGGATTATTATATTGAGCCTTGTAGTATCTTAAATTTTGCATAGTTTCTGTGACCTTTGTAATTTTTCTGTTATTTTGTAGTAAAATTGCTCTGTGTAACCATGTTTTTGTGTGTGTTAAGTTTTTAGTGTGTATTGTGGATTTTTAAAACTAAAATGTCTTTAAATATTAATGGAAACTTTTTTGGAAAAAGTACTACTTATGTATTTAACTTTAATGCATCCATCTGCTCTGTATGTTTCCTTAACAATAATAAAATAAAATAAATAAAATAAAAACAGAATCCTTGAATTTTTATAAAATGAATTTAGAAAAGGCAAAATTTATATTTACTAGGCATATATGAAATATTTGAATCTCTGAAATTTGTTAAAAATACCACCAAATCATGTTGTTATTTTTTCAAATTTTTCTAAACACGCGATAGTTTTCTCGAAATTGTTTATACGGTATTAGGTACTATTGTATTTTTTTCTATGGTATTACCTACCTACAAGAGTCTTAGTAGTTGTAGTTATCAATGCGAAATAAGTCTAATCAAGAACAATGTATAAAACGGGTAATTCTATGAATAAGGGTATCACTCGGCGGCGGTCCGTTCATTGACAAAAATAATATAAAACAAAATATGTCATCCAACTTAGATGGAGCTAATAGTTCATATTCTGAGTACCTATCTACCTGTCGATGTCGTGCCGACTAATCTCTAATCTTTAATCTCACGGAATTCTGACAGTTATCCATTTTTGACATGTCAGAGATCACAAACCTTTTTTGGGCTGGGTACTTTTTTCAATACGAGTCTGAACATCAGTTGTATCCGGACAATTTTCTATATTATATTTTTAAATATTTAGAATGATGGTCTTTACGTTAGGCGCAAAAGAACCACGAGGACGCTTCTTTCTGGGAGAGAGAAAGTCTGACTCTTGTGCTCTGTCAGATGGGGCCGCTTCCTGGGAAGGGCCTGGTTGTGGCTCCATAACGTTTATAAAAATCAACAAACTATCACAACGCGAAAAGTCAACGATAAGAAACCGGCCAAGTGCCAGTTGGACTCGCGCACTGAGGGTTCCGTACAAGCCTACTTACCTGAGATATTTTTCCTTTTAATTTCATCATTATGTACATCTATATGAAATATTAGCTTGATATCTTTAACCGTTTCTGAGAAAAAGGGTGGTGACAGACAGACGGACAACAATAAGGGTTCCTTTTTTCCTTTTCAGGTACGGAACTCTAAAAAAGAATAGTAACAATCGGATCAATCGTTTCCGAGATATTCGTGGACAAACATACATACCAACAAACATTTAAACATACTTATACAATAAAAAAATTCATATTTGTTTCTTAGGCTTAATAGATTGTCATATGTTAATATGGTGCAGTTCCAATAATCTTACTTAGGTACCTATATACCGAACATATTATGTACTTACCGAATTGAGAATCTTTTATTTGAAATCGATTAAAAAAGTTTGTTATCCCTGAATTTAGTAGCAAGTGATGCCATGCTAAAGAATAAAATAAAGTAATTAAAATTAATTCGATACAATGGTCGTGAGTCGTGATTTTACTTAATATTATAAATGCGAAAGTTTGTGAGTATGTGTGTATGTATGTATGTGTGTACCTTTGTTACTTCTTCACGTCAAAACAACTGAACCGATTTTAATGAAATTTGGAATGGAGTTAGCTGACACCCTGGATTAACACATAATAGCTTATGTGTTAATCCAGGGAATTCCGCGATAAAAAGTAGCCTTTTTATCGCGGAATTCCCACGGGAAAACTAATTAAGTTGAAGCGAAGCTCGTGGCAACAGCTAGTGTTGAAATATTTGTTATTTTTGTATTACCTACTTAACTTGAGCAAGTAAATATTAAGATTAATGTTTTTCTATAAAAAACATTTAAAAAAATATTGCCCTTAAATGGATCCAAATTTTACCTTTTTTCGGTGAAGAGCTTTTTTAGTGGTAAGGTCAACCGGGGCCATTGCGCCACAATACTTTGACTTTCATATTCATTTGATCATAACAAACAGACTATACGCCCTATTAAGCTATAACTTGTGATACGTATTAGGAAATTTTATCTAGTTTCATATTTTGATAAAATTTGTATAATTTTAAATATCTTCTACATGTAAACGACGTTTCTACAAAAAATGGGATTTTTAGGCACAATAACCCCTAGTGGGGCTAATGCCTCTTTCACTAGTTTTGTGTACTTGGAAGAGCTTTTTACAAGTTGAAGTAGATATAATTTATAGTATTACTAATAACGTAGCTAATTATTAGCTTGTTAACTAAATACTGCGCTTAGTTAAGGAGAATTAGTTGATCAAAAATTTTCGGGGCTATGTCGCCTACATGCCCTAATTTCTTGTAGTGGCATTTACCCCATCCAAGATTCCAGAGGTGCTCAACATTTTATTTATGAATACTTTATTGGACTTAAAAAAGTATAAATACTTACATGACAAATTAAAATACAGTATAAAAGCATACAAGGGCATATTTTTTCTAATTTGCAATCAAACCACAACTTTAAATTAGTAAGTATACAATTTTTAGAGTCTGACGGAATTTTGCTCTTACAAGGATAATAATTACAAAACTATTTAAAGTTTTAAAAATAAGTGGGATCATTCTGTTAATATGACTATTTTATTAATTATTATTTATTGTATGATTATTTTCTATATACCGTGTTAACAACATTATAATGGCGACACCAAATGACGCCAATTTTATAAAACATTTAGTTTAATATATATTCAAATTATTTACGTTTTAGTTGAATTACCAATCTAAGAATGTTAATTCTGATACGCTGTTAAATGTTCTTCAATATTGCAGAAGGCGTCATTAACCTAGTATTTTTCGTTTAGGAGTAATTTGGTGCTAATGTCACTGGAAGTTTTTCATTGCTCGTGAGTGTATAAAATACATTTATCATAACATAAAATGTTTAGAACCTCTGAAAATGGGGCTATTGCGCCGCAATAGAGGCAATAGCCCCAACAGCCCAGAGGCATTTACCCCAAAATAAAAGCTAAACCTACAATTTTGTAATTACATATTGTGTCTGAATCTTACGTTATTTCAATAAAATAATCAAAACAATATGTAAAGCAACAAAACAATAACAGTATTTACAGTTAGGAAACATAGATTCTTTTAAACAAACACACATTTGGAACGATTCAAAAAAACGTGTCAGGAAACCTGAGGAGGCCGAAAGAGGTGAAAAAATTAAAATGGCAGATTTGTTAAGAAAATTTACCCGGATATGACATCTATTGGTCAGAGGTAAAAGTTTGAGTTCCAAAGATAGATAGCAGATGGCTCCAGTAGTTCTATAGTATGTGGTTCGGAAGATAAATGGATTCGAGGCATTAGCCCCGTAGGCGACTTGGCCCCGGTTGACCTTATCACTAATGAAATGTCAGAATTCCGCGGAATTAAAAATTAGAGTATAGTGCCGCTGCCGTTGCCGTTGAAAAGTGCGCGGATGGTAGTTTCGCGGAATCGGTAGATATGTGGCATGGATATGCAGGGTGTGGCCGAAAAAGGTGACGTGACCAACAAAGTTTCTATGGAAAAAGTTTTTTTTCACGATTTTTTACATTCTGATTCAATTTCCGCGCTTATCATACGTTTTCGGCTTAGTATACCCATTTGCAACACCCACCCCAAGGTACCTATAAGTGCGAGATTTTTTTAAATACTTAACACTTTCGCACTTACTCTGTTAGGTATGTACCATGCCACACCTATACAGAGTGTTGCAAAACGGGTAGGTATAGTAAGCTGGAAGGGACTGATTCAGGCAGTCATTCATTATGAACCACTTTTGTTCTAGGTACTCGTACTTACGTCTTTTAGAAATTCGTGAAAATTCACGATATGCATTTAAATATGCATAGTTAGCTTAATAATAGGTTACTGCGCGTTATTTTTTTTGCAACCTCATGTCATCCGCAACCAATAACAACCTTACCTACTATTAAAATGGATTATTATATTACTAGCTGTTCCCGCGAGCTTTGCTTAAAAGTTTTCCCGTGGTAATTCTGGGATAAAAAGTAGCCTATGTTCTTTCTCAAGGTCCAGACAGTTCAGTAGTTTTGGAGTGAAAGAGTAACAGACAGACAGATAGACACAGTTACTTTCGCATTTATATATTAGTTAGGATTAATATATCTCCTACCTTCCTACGTTTGTTTATTCACGTCTCCGTGATGTCTTATTACCATCTAAATAAAAATATTTGATAAGTGAATACGTACCAAAACATACAATAATTAACATTTATGAGTATTTACTCAGGTAGGTTTAGGTACCGACTGTATGTACTTAATTAAAAAGATCAACAATACACGGGTAATAATAATATTTCCTTATATTATAGGTACTCGTTTGTGATTTCACTGAAAACTCAAAACATTCTGTTTTCACTGAAAAGGAAAGTAATGAATCCCCTTGTTGTCCATTTCGTCCGTTTACGAGTATCTGTCTCTCTATTTCTCAATACTTAATAGAACCTTGATCTCGGCACACCTGGATAGTATACTTGGCAGCTTAGTATATATACTAGGCTGCCAAGATAGTTTACTTTCATCTTACCAACCTAATGGGGACTACCGTGTTTTTGCTCACCAGTTGGCGCCACTGTCGACTGAGGTAAAGAGGTACCATAGCTGTCAAATTTATCAAAGGCGACTTTATCAAATTGGCGCCAAATAAAGTTTTTAAATCTTGAATCTTATAAGCTTATTAATTATAAAATAACTATCATCATATCGAGTTACTATTCCGCAATGTTGTTCAGATCCGTTATATTGGGAAAGAAAAGGAGGACATATGTTACCAAGTGATAAAACTGTTCTAAAACAGTGGCTTGTGAAATAATTATTATCCGATAATCTCGTGTTTGTGAAAATCATTATAAACAATTTCAGAAAGAACATAATGTAAATAAGGATTAGGCATTTAATAAATACACTAAAAATCAAAAGAATTACACACTGATTTAACTTTTATTTATCCTCTCCGTTTAAACACACTGCTATACAAAAAATATAACACATTAGTAATCCACACAATGAATGCTGGTTGAGTTGTTAGTTGAAACTTAATAATGGTAGTATAGTATACTAAGTATTCTATTATTTGTGGGGGTGTCAGTACCTGCACCTGGCTCACTCGAATGGAGCCTTTGTCCATGTCCGCCTTAAGGTCTAACTCTAAACTCCACTCCTAAGCTTGGACCATTTCCTACCACACTGGTCCTCTGCAGGTTGGTGGGTTCGAAAATCTAGATATGCAGGTTTTATCACGATGTTTTCATTCACCATAAGAGCGATGGTATGTACGGTGGCCTGCGCCTAAAAGTATACAGGCGGCGATTTTAAAATAGCGATCTCAAGCTCACATGCTGCTCAAGCACATCCACATAAACACCACTGCTACACACATCACACACAACACATCCCCGGATTTATAACAGATGTAGCTGGTCCCTTCATCATCAGGGATCGCTATTTTAAAAACTCCGCCTGTATACTTTTAGGCGCAGGCCACCGTACACTGTACATAAATTCCAAAGTAGTTACTCATTGGTGACAATATCTAGATCTGGAGTTTCATTTTTAGTGTTTACACTGCTATACAAAGTTTCTTAAGGCCATTCAACAGTATACACTGAATCATTTTGTTGTATGATGCTGTCCTCTACGTTAACAACCAAGTTACTGTTACGGTCATAGTCTTGGTGTCTGTAAAAAGCAAAAACATAGCTGTTACCTGAGCAAACAAGCATACATTTCGTAAAAAATAAGTTTGTAAACAGTAAACAAACTAACCTCTGAATTAGCTGCTCTTTGAGACCGCTTATTTATGCGCCTCTTTTCCTTAATTCAGCTTTCAAAGCGTGCACATTCATCGATAAATAATCCATATTTGCGATAATTTCGCGAAAAGAGATCACTTTTCAACAGGGAAATGAACGAAAATATAATTTATCACGAAGCCCGCCAAACAAATTATATGAAAAGTAAAATGTCACTTAACCTCAGTCGACACCAGCGCCCCTAGCGGCAAATTCACACGCGTTACTCCCCATTAGGTGTAAGTATTATAATTGTATAGATTGATAAGCATAAAATGGGATATAACGGTATTGTCCCGAGTTAGTTAGAGATATCTTCAGCTTTACCAAGTAAGCTGAAGATATCTTTTTTCTGTGATGAGGGTCAAATAGATTGCGCGGGCGGGCGGTGGACACAAGCATTCATTTTCAACGGACAAGACGTTAGCAGGTGTGCGTACACAAACAGCATTTAACTGAATATGTAGTGCGTGTTCAAACTAGGTACGCTACAATAGGGTGGAAGCACTGCCCATCGGCACTAGGGTAACCACACGTGTGGGGCAGCGATCGCCGCTCGTGTAGCATTATGTCCCGTTCGGTCCACATCGCGTCTTGACAATTAACAAGGAGGAGGAGCTGCCGACTGCTATGATACCTACTTAATAAACACCGCAAAGAGCGGCGCTCCAGCGTGCATTACATGCAATTTACACAGATCGACTAACGGCACTCGCCGCCTATTGTCGGAGCCACAACCTGCGACGAACAATCAGCTTTGAAACTGAGAGCCAATTATGAACTCGATTAACAGCTTGAGGTAATCGTAACGAATGCAACAATTATTGTAGGAGCAGACATACGCAATGATTACAAGCTCCCGGCGCGGGCGCAGCCAGCAGAGCGCTCAGAGAGTCGTCATTCCGCTAGATCGTCATTATTTTAAATTTTCGATGTGCCAGTTGCCCGCTTGTTCCGGCCTCTAGTTTCTGCCCTATTTATGGCACTCTGAAATTACGATTAATCCGGTCGAAGTGAGCTGCGGTCATCCGTGGAGGATGCCCGTGTGAACGGTCCGTTATCCAAACAGTTTACGCGGTTTGCTAAGAAAATTTCAACGACCGCTGAATGCGCTCGAGATATTAACTAGAAGCACCGCATTAAGTTTAGATAGTGACCAATTTTCCGTTACACTTAAAGAGGCCCTCAGTTCTCACATTAAACGCTGCCATTGCTCCAAATTAACTACGTACTTAGGTAGGCAGGTACTAAATTATCATTTCACGTCGAACGGGCCGGCACAGACCTTGGGGTTTCACGGTCGTGGCCAGGTCCGCTAGTGCATGTGCTGAGGCCTAACGTGAGCCTAACACTAGCAATTTCATAGCACTGCTCTGGTGACTATTGGCGGAACGGTCTTGTGACCCACATGTCGCATATATGTATATAGGTACAAAGATAGGTAGTCTTCAAAACCTTCACCTAGATCATGTAAGTGTAGGTGCAGTAGTGCTTTGTCATCTTTGCCATGTGTGATAATGATAATAATACTTACCTAACTGATATTTTTATAATTTTAAATGAATTACCTACCTACTTACTATTTACATAAGTAGGTACTTATCTTATCGGTATCATCTACACACATTAGCTGCAAAGATCCTGCTATAAAGAGATGCTCTCGCTATTGAATCTCATTATCAAGGAATCGCAAAGGAAGTCAGTTCTCCTTGCTCTGGTCTCCCTGCCCTCACCGGTAGTTAGTTACTTAGGTGCCTAGGTAAAATGTATAATCATCGAAGCCAATTTCGTAACAAGCGTAAGTTGTTCACAATGTTGCTTAGATCATGCGAATTACAGTTTTGCCGCCATTAGTGCGCTAAAAGCTCGGTCACACAGCTTACTTTGGCCATCTGGGATGTATTGCGTAACGGGTACTGCTTTACTGTTCTGAGAGCCAAGTGTAAGTTTTTCTTAACTTATCGAGTTGCGATAATCGACTAAATTTTTTATGGTGCGGATCTAGTGCAAGTTGCACTAGATCCGCATCATAAAAAAGCGGTATACGCGTTGCACTGTGCAACGCGTATACCGCTAAACTCGCTTTATACACCTACAAGTCCGGTGGCGATCGACTCCCCCGCGCTATGCGAATTCACGTTTATTCACCACTACTCGAACGGAGTAAAAACTTGCACTCCGCGCACTGGTCGATATCACAACAATGTGCTTTATCCCCTGACAAAGTCTCCGTGTCACGGCGGCACGCGGAAGGTTCTAGATGTTTCTCATCAATCATTGTGGACTATTTGCAGCGTCAGTAATGGCGACAAAAACAAATTGATGGCACGCGCGACTCAGAGATTCTTCCCCATTGCGAGTGCAAGGGATCCAGGTATTTTAAACGACTTTATTATCATGCGATCTCTTACCGGTGGATACCAGGATTGGTATCTTTGGGATTTGGGATTAATAAATACGCTGAAGAATGTCTTTAGTTAAGTTTTTGTGAACATATATACTTTTTATGGCAGCTTACCTAATAAACATTTCAGGTGTGAAAGCATGAAAAAATACATAGGAGGGTACAGGAAAAGAAGGGGCTCATTGATGTCGATACTAAAACCACAAATTCTAATTTTGGTGCTGTCAAAGCCTTATCTACTCTATGAGTAGAATTTAGATTAGTATATAAGGTCAAACGTATATAGGTACTTTTAGTTTTTTTCAATGTAATAGGTACTTAGTTACTTTCCAAAAAAAATATACGTAAGTTCTTTACTTTTAGAAGGTTGGGTACCTAAATTAGTACCTACCTATTCTATGTATATTATGTCCACAAAGGTACTTAGTCTAACCTACCGGCTGGCTCACGATTTGAATAAACACTGGTTATGCTTTCTCGACCCCAGTCTGCTATTCAAACAAACACAATCAAGGAGCGGTGACATGCGTCAGCTGAGTCAACTTGCATCTTGACTGTGACTGCTGCCTGACTAGTAAATTGACCCGGAGCCGCCTGTCCGTCACGAGCCGTTTCCGTGACGAGTTGTCCACGTGATGTGACGGAGCTTGACGTATGATAAATGGTATTTTAAGCGCTGCATTTAGCTTCAGCTTGCGGACAAGGATTTAGTGGCGGCGGGTGAACGGGATTTCTATATCACTAACAACATACGAAGGAGTATCCTGCTGTTTGGAAAAAAAGTTACTACTATAGACTACAAGACACCTAAAAACACGAATTATGTACGGTAGTTGTAGCAGATAAACCGCAAAGCCTCGCCCGCCGTGTCGTCCTATCCGCGGAAGTCGGTTTTCAATTAAATTCTTATACTTATTATTATCAATATTCACCTATACTCATACATTTATTTGAATCATTTGCATATTCAACCTAGCAAAATCAATGTTTTGTTATAAATAATCAATCTTGAAAGTACCATCCTCGCACTTCGGTATCGGCAACTTCCGTAAACAATTAATTCTACCTTAGATGTTGCCGATACTTAACAAGTAAGTACTTTTGAAAGTAATAAAATGCACTTTCTTTGTACAATTCAATCAGTTTCTTTCTAAAGGTTAACTCGGTTAATTGCAGCGCAATACGGAAAATAATCTAAGATTTTAATTTCCATAGTATTTAAAGTATAAAAATTTAATTTCCTAAGCATTAGATAAAGCATAGCCAAGGGAATGACCGCGTCACGCTCGGGGCCACAGCTGCCGATACGCCACCTGTTTCACTCTTCAATGAATATGAACACAATTATACCATCTTTATGGATCTCACGTACTAATTAATTTGTGTTTAAGCAGCACGATGGCTCTATATAGGGTACCTACGCTAACAAACAATACCCTTGTCATGTTTACTAGATCCACAATATTCACATACCGGTATAATCTCCATCCATCACAAAAAGACGATTGACTTTCTCCGCAACACGGTTCCGATATTAAAGTGAGCCGATATCTATTTGCGGCGTTCGGAAATAAAACTATCGAACCAGCTTATCTCCAGATCAACCACCGACCGGGCTGCGACCCGCGCCGGGAGATGACCCGATCACGCCGAAACGCCACTCAATCAATACAAGTGGGCTGTTCTCCACGCGAATGTCACGGTCTAAGACGATGGAGCCTAATTCCTAACCCGACGCCAATCATCTATGTAGATCACGAGATTGCCGAATTGCGGATCGGTGGTCGTATCGTGAGAACGATAAGGTTCGTAGCGAGCAGGTGGTTCCCTCTCCCCGGCGTAACTGTTCCTCGGCTGCAGCGGCGAGGCAACAGACGTCTCGGCCCGCGCCAGTAGCGAGCACGCGACGCGACCGCACGAGCGCGATACCGACTCACGAGTTCTATTTTCAAAATTAAAGTGCCAGTGATTGAGGATTAATTTGAAATTAGAAGAAGAAAATAAAGTGTTTTGAAGTTTTTGCCGCTGTTTCCTACGAGTTTTTCGTAGTAGTTGCATTGTTAATCGGGGCAGATAGGTTTAACGGTCGAGCCGGCGCTGGAGTGTGGCGGCCGCGACCATGACGGCTGCGCGCGCGCTGCTGCTGCTGCTGGTAGGTGCCTCCAGCCCCCCGACCCCCGCCCGACCCCCGCGACCCCCGACCGGCGTCGACAACCGACACGCCGGCTGCACCGACCCACGCGCACTATGCATGCACCACATAGCGTACTCACAATCACATCTATTGCTCAATTTACATACAACACACATATTTGTTCTACAAGTATCTATTGAATGCAGACTCGTTATAGCACGGTGACTTTACAGTTTCCGAGAGGTGATTCCAGTTCACGTAGAGCAAAACGCTCCGTTACGCTCCGATACCCCATTTCTATGTCTCGAAAGGACTTCCGAGTCTAATTTAAACGGGAGTTTTGGATTGCCTCAATTTTTGCAGCTTTTTCACGCGTGCTAGGTAATCTTGTCTAGAAGCTAAATGCACCCTTAAAACTGTTACGTATGGTTCTATTTTCGTTTGAAATATGGTGTTTAGCCAAGCAATAATCGTTATACATGAATAAACTTTTACACAAGTCCGAAGCGAATTCGCTTTAACAGACATTCCGTACACCTGTAGGAGATTCGTACTTCGCCGCACACCGTACAATATCGGATCACATGCGGGTCCAATCATAATCGTGGCAGTCGATTGTAACGGCTAGATATCTTGTATTTTTTCCTTGATTGCCGTTATTCGGAAGTTCAGGTGGAAAACCGCATTCGCTACATATTTATACAACTTGAAAAATAATTAGGCTGACACAGTGTCATTTATTATTTTGAAAGTTATGTCATTTGATACTTTTAAAATCTGGAGTAAAGGTTTTCAGCTGAAGAAAGCTTAAGAAAGAGAACAATATGTAAATTTCAACCTTTCTTAAGCCTCTTCTAAATGCCTGCTCCTATTTACAATGAGGAAAACACAACACCGCCGATAAGTTAGTGCACTTAAACCCAGTGCAATCCAGTATTTTAAAAAAAATTATAAATATGGCCATAAACATCCTAAAGCTCTACTTAGACCTGCGACATCACCCTCGCCCACAGGGGCCCTATCGCGAAGTCAAAATGAAATAACAATTACGAAGTAATTAGTGTCAAATTAATATTGAATTTGACAATGTTGAATGCGAAAATCATTGTCAAAACGTTCGATAGGTACACAGTTGCGATAACAATTTGGCATGCGACAACGACACAAGCGTCGTCGTATCGCTTACCGATTTGGTTCGCAAGATCGGGCTATGATCGATATCGCTGAGGTGATCTTAGCGATATTGATGACTCGCTGGGTAGTTAAAGTTTGAATAGGCATAGGAATAGATAGATTTAGCTCAAATTTTGCCATAGTCGGTTAGATAGTAACCAGGGATAGGTTGATCAATTATACCTACGTCATCTCCATATTAAATTCTTGACAGGTGTGTCAAGTCAAGCATTAATCCCTGATTATGCTCTAACTATGGAGAAATTGGCACTTATGCTCGTAATATAATCAGGTAGTTCTAAACAACTTTTTGTACGAAATTAGATAATTCGTCAAAGTAAACCATTGAATTCTAACATTGTTAGTCACTTGACTTTTAACTATGAGTACCTACCTAGGTTATTTTACTATTCAGATTTCCAAAAGTCATAGAGTACCTATAACTTGTTCAGAAAGACAAGTCATCTATCTTATCCTATCTAGACTTACTACTTATGGCATTTTTGCAACCATTGTACAATTCTTAAACTAGTTACTGAAGCTTTCATAAAATAGAAAGGGCCTTTTAGTTTCGGAAAAAAGTTGAGGGTGTGTGGTTGGAATACTTCTGAGCCCTTCTTAAATTAGATTATTTACATTCACAATGTATTTGATTTATAAAACCTCCGTATAGTTAAATTAGTATACGGATATATATATCTTTTTTGTGAAACTGTAAAATTTTTCCGAAAAACGAGTAAAATATCAATTGACCTGATTCCAGCTCGTTAATCCCCTCTAACCGTGTGAAGTTGTAAATCGCCCTTTTAGTACTTAATCACATCGTGAGGAAGCGAGGAGGAAAGAAAGCTACCATGAAACATCAAACTGACCCACCCATTGTACTCAAACTATTTCAAGCATTTATATAGAATTAGATTTCACGCTTCGCCGATTTGTGTTGAGCACTAAACTCGATTAAATGTGACATCGTTTTGTTGTAAGTAACGATGTTTTACTTAGAACTTTCATTTTCCCGATGGCGGATAATGATGATTCTGGAGGCATGAGTCACGTAGAATTAGACGACGGTCAACTATCTGGTCGGAAGTGGACCACGAGATAAACACCAGCCCCCATTCCGCGGGCCCAGTCTAGATGGTAATCTTCTATTGTTTCTGTGGTCAATACCGATTGACGTAAAAGTGAAATCTTAATAAAGTAGACCGACAGACTAATCGTGGTACACATCAAGAATCTGGCGGGATTTTCGTACAAATATAAAGTAGAATTAATATCCTTATACCTAGTGCATACAATACAGTCCTGGTAACATTACTGATACCTATTTTTTACTTTACTCTGATAGCTACTATACTACACATCTATATCTATCTAATATACCTAAGCGCAATTAATTTATACAAGCCCTAAGAGGTGGTAAAAACCGCATCCGTAAACCGTGGTTAGTTCCCCGAGTGAGGTATATTGCGGTTTACTGCTCGCTACCGTTTCCTCCGAGCTATACTCCAGCCTGAGGGCTTAGTGTAGGATTTTATTAACCGTTGAAGCAGTGAAGGTTATATGCTTTTTTTCCGTATCTAGGTATATATATCAATCTACATTTTCTCACACTCAAAATTCTGTTCAATGCAAAGACTCTGGTTTCTTTTCATCACACTGTTGAAAATAACCTTAGTCCACGGGGTTCGCCATATGAAATCTATTTTATGAATTGATGGACAGACAGATTTATATTACATAGCTGTTCCCGCACGCTTCGCTTCGCCTTAAAAAGTTTTCCCGTGGGAATTCCGGGATAAAAAGTAGCCTATGTTCTTTCCCAGTGTCTAGACCGTATGTATAAATTTCATTTCAATCAATTTCATTACATTCATTACAATTTTCATTCAAATCCGTTCAGTAGTTTTGGCGTGAAAGAGTAACAGACAGACAGACACAGTTACTTTCGCATTTATAATATTAGTTAGGAAGTTAGGATTAATGTTAGAGCATCCTGTTAATGCTGTCAATAGGAAAAATATCATAAACCGGCCAGCATCTAGTTAACTGTAATTACGGAATACATATTTGAGTACTGTTTTTTGTTCATATTACAAACCCTACTGTATAGTTTTCAGTAGTAAACTTTTCAAGTTTACAGTTACGCAAAAGCGGAAAGACGAAAAGACGGCATTGAACTTATTTATTTCTCATTTCAATCAACCAAGTTACGCTAACATCCATAAAGCGCAACCATTCGTAATTTTCAAATACAGATAACTCACTTTCAAACATTGTAGAGTTCATCTTCATTTATGCAACGTCCAAATGGTCCATCCAGGGTGTAGCTGTGCCTGCGGCCCGTGGTAGATCCGCCCACAATACACTTTTTAATGTATTTCGGTCACGCGCCAGCGCAAGTACCTCTATTATTCTATTACAAGTTTATTAATCTATTAAGCTTTGTAGTAGTTAATGTTAATACACTCATACATAATAGTACATTTTACATACGTAGATAAGTACATAAATTAATTAATAAACATTTTTTTGAATTTATGGATAGAATTCGTTTGTATTTTTTAATAAGTAGTTGGTAAGTGTTGAAACTGGATTTATTATTGCTATTCATACAAGCTTGGTTATTCTATAAAAACAAAAAAAAAAACTTACTACCTAGATATTGTAATAAAACACTACCACTAAGTTGATACCTAAATCTCAGATTCTACGTACATTTTCTTGACTAGAGTCCCTAATTGTTTTATTTAATTACCGTCTCATATAATTACACTGTCAGTATGAGCTCTCACTTCAGGAGTATTCACAGTCCCACGACTACACTGAATTAAGGGTTGAAGTGGCGCCGAGATAAAATGTAATTAAGGGACTCATTTTATTGTTGCTTGATTCTGTTGGCTTTTGCACCGTGTGTTGTGAACTTGTAACTTCCGGCATTTTTATTAAATACTGAAATGATTGTGAGAAGTTTAGATCTCACTTGCGCATTGAAACATATATTTATACATATACAGACAAAGTAAACATCAAAAACATTTAATTATTACCTATAAAAACGCCTTCTTAAAACATGATTATAATAAGCCAGGCGAGGCATTTACCGAACTCGGATGTTCAAAAATGAATACAGTAGTTACCTAAACAAAATTTGGGCAATGCTATAATTATTTGTCTATACATATTTATTTATTACTTAATTGTAAAAATTCATACTTTAAATAGTAAAAAAAATATTAATAGTAAGTAATTGTATTGTATTAATAGGTGTTTTCTGACGACATAAGTGAATAGACCTCAGATAATATACCTAAGTAGTGTTAAAATTGTCTACATAGACGAAAGTAGGTAGTACAACATAGTTAAGTTGATTGAGATAGAGATAGTGAAATGCGTGGGAACTCCGCCTCGTCACTTATGAAGAAAACAAACGGCTTTTACTGAGAGTGTAATTTTATTAAATTGTTCAGAATAGAACTTAATTTCTTAATTATATGCTCGTTTTAAACTGATACAGCTCAAAATATGAATACTTAAATAATTTGTTTTCTATCATAGTACCTTTTATACATCAGTGCATGTGCGCTGTGCGAGTGCTACGCCTTACAACATTTTACTACTGTTTCTGAATAAACCAGTCAGGGGCAAACGCTGCCTTAAAAAAGTAAGTACGAATTCAATCAGATAATTAAAAAGCTCTACTTTCTTGACCCGATAGCAACGTAAGATAAGCTTTTGAACATGAGTATA
The DNA here is from genome assembly GCF_932276165.1 of Plutella xylostella. Taxonomy (NCBI): domain Eukaryota; kingdom Metazoa; phylum Arthropoda; class Insecta; order Lepidoptera; family Plutellidae; genus Plutella; species Plutella xylostella. The sequence continues at coordinate 4,461,468 of NC_064009.1, read as the reverse complement.
GCACAACAACACAATACAAAAAAGAAACGAATTCATTTCCTAATGTCCATCCTTCCACGCCTCATAATCATGACCAACTTTACGCCGTCTACTGCGAACTCGCTCATTTACATACTACTACAACAGTAGTTGTAAATTGTTGTAATTTTAACGTATAAGGTATGATTTATCTGTATTCAGCATTCTCTCTCTCTCTACCCACCTACCGACGAGTGTGCATATTGTTATCAGCTAATAATTCAATAAAAGTGCAGTTAAATATATTATAATCAGCGTTTATTATTCAAGAGTACAGTCCCACTTCGCTACATAGTCGTTGTACAGTTCAGTCCAAATAACTTGATAGTTCCTGAAGTTGGCTGCGATTACACTGTGCTTTGTCAAAATAACAAACAGTTTCTTTGAAAAAATGAATAGGCGGTAAAAAAGTGCATCCGCTGCCAACTTCAGAACTAAGTACAAAGTTATTTAAACCGAACTGTATACGTTCTTTGAAATGTATAGTTTCTACATCGTAAGATAAAAATTAAGTTGCAAGCTAAAAATAAAGGATACCATAGTATACCATTCTAAGGGCATCTTGCACAACAAAGTTAAATAAAATTAAATCTATGACCTCTTGCTCTGACATTATACTGCCAGAGCAAGAGACAAACTATTTAATTTTATTTAACTTTGTTGTGCAAGACGCCCTAAGTATATATCTCAAATGACGATTTAGCAGAAGGCCCCGTGCTAGGCCTTCAGGTGGCCTCTTATCTCCTTCACTAAACTCAGCCGTGCTATTCGCATTTAACGTTCGAACAATGTTTGCAATTCGATCAGTTACGGTGCCGAATACCTCCATTCATTCCGAAAGTTCATTAGCCAGTTCCCATGAACTTTAATTTGGAATAAATAAAATCCTGATTATTTTGTGAAACTACTTTTTACTGTAACAATTTGTTAATTTATTTGTTATAGTTTACCGCCTGCAGAGCTGTTAATCTTAACTTCTGTGTTATTGAAGTGGTCTGAATAGCCTGACAACTTACTTACGTGTTATGTAACATATAGCACGATAATACATATATTTCTACATAGTTATTTGTACATAGTTACTACTTACCTAAAATTATGTTTTTTAAGAATCTCTTATTATCGGCCGAAGCGAATGTAATCTACCAATGCATATTTTTGTTATTTCAAACTCAGCCCATTATAATCATAGCAACGGAATGCTAGTAGTGGTTGATACTTTATTCGCGCTTTAGAACAAACCTTCTATGGTAAAAAACTACGTAATACAAGTAGGTAGGTACTCAGTATGATTCGCTTCACAAACCGCAGGCACTCGAGTTGGAATGTCAGAGAAATGTCAAATGAACTCGAATTAAATATAGAGCGCAGAACTTCAAAGCTAAATGACAGTAAATGTTAACATTTTACTTGCGGTAACTTTCTTCTGCTCTGCCATGGCAATGATGATACTTTTGCCATGGTAATGATAAGTTTGGATTAGAAGGTCAGTTTAAACGTTTGCGGTTAGAATTTTGCGTGATTTTGACTTTAGTTTTATCTCAGAGTTAGGAAGTAAAAACTTTCTAGTGACAGCTCGGAATTAAATTTCTATATAGGTCTGTATGTACCTTTACAATAAAGAGATCTATAATTATAATAACAAAACAAAGAAATCTTAAGACTGTAGTATTAAAATCCAGTCTGATACGTGTATCTTTCTATTTTAGTATTTTTTCTAAATAGTTAAGTTCAGGCACCCCGTTGATGTCTTTTGTATGGAAAAGTTGTTTTGCTTTTTTTATTATAATTTAGGCGAGGTCTAAAAATGTGTGTAAGTACAGGTGATGGTACATAATATTAGTAGGTATTGTTTTTGAACATTTTATAATGATTAGAATTAGTTAGTAAGTTTAAAAACATCTCTCATTACTTTAAATAACCTCACTGAACTACTTTAAATATGTAAAACACTATGGTGTATAGTATACTTGAGATCTAATTGTGAACTATACTCATCGTAGGTACCAACCACCATTTAAGAGATACAATCAACGGATTCAGTTCAGATGCACTCAATTGATACAGGGTGCGCCAGCGCAATCAAACTAAAAGCCGTGATTGTTAATTGTGCCGCCTTCCTTCCGACTCTAAGACAAAACCTACATTGTTTCAGATCCAGGCTGCGATCGCGCAAGATTATGACGGTACGTTTTAACTAATTGTTTTTTAAAGCTCAGACTTTTTTATTTTTTCAAGTACTTAGGTATATAGTTTAGGAGGTCTGAATGGTACGAGTATTATGGTTAGATTTTGAAATAGAGTTTGCTGCTTATTTTAATATTAATTAAAATTATTATCTTTCTCGCTCAACCAAATTGCGCTGACCTGTGGCGCTGACCAAGTGGTGTAGACCTATTAAAATGATCAATCACTCATAATTATGTACTTGAAAACCTTTAAGATACTTTCAACCTTTATCCGGCAGAACAGTTAATATTATCAGTGATAATACATAAATAAAATAAAATAAATAAAATAATAATAAGTATATGCTAACAACACTTTGTTTTCTAACTGTTACATCAACTAAAACCACCCTTATAAATTCCAGTGACAGACATCCAATGCACGTTCGCGACGACGGGCAGCGGCATCAGAGACTCGGTGACAGCTCTGCTGAGGAAACCCGAGGGGTTCCGGGGGTCGCCGCTGTTCGCCGACGACCGCGCCACCGACCCCGCCAGCGACCCCGCCTGCCAGATACGACCCGAGCCAGATGATCCTACCGGGTTGCTGTATAGGCTGAAGATCACTGATTTTATGAAGTGCGGGGTTTTGAAGAGGAATGTGAGTTTTTCAAATAATCTATAGAATAAAAGAGAATATTACTTTGTCTGGAAGAAATTACTCTTAATAATAAGGCAGCCAGCAATTGTACCGTCTATGTTGTGCATTTTCTTTTGTAATTTCTGTTTGTGTTAACTAAATAAGGAATTATCTATCTAATTTATTAAACACCACATAAATCAGATATACAAAAACACTTATAGACTAGAATCGATGTACAATAGGCGGCCTTATCGTTGAGAGCGATCTCTTACAGGCAACCGTATATGTTGGCGAAACAAAGCAACAAATTAGAGGGCGGTTTATGTTTTTTTTAATGTGTTGGTGACTAACATACTGGAGCTATTCAGGAATTTCTCATTTCATGGATTTTTTCTTGGCTTTGTTTGAGTATAGGCACAGTCTTGTGTGGGAATAATGGACTAAGCTTGTGTATACTATTAGAAAAGTCATTAACACCTTTCAATCAATGAAGAAATTCGTTTCAGATAATTTTATTGTTACCGTTTTACGACTTTAGGTTCTGTATAAATAAAGTAAATTAAACTACATCTATGCTATAAAGATTAACGTTATTTGCAATATCAATAGAACATTAAATTGAGGAATGCTATTTGTTAAATGAATCTTCCCACAACACAACACGTTAACAGTTTAAAATAGACTTTATGACTTGTATTGTTTATGTATAATGCTTATTATACGTAGGTGTAGGGTGTATACAACCTTCATTCATGCATACATTTATATGTAAATTTACCTAAGTTAGAATCAGGGGTTATTGCGAAGTCAAAAAGAAGCAACATCATCACGACCCATTACGTCCCCACTGCTGGGGCACGGGTCTCCTTCCAATGAAGGAAGGGTTTAGGCCTAGTCCACCACGCTGGCCAAGTGCGGGTTGGTGGACCCCAACACAAGCAAGCTTGTGCTGAGAGAGTTGTCGGGTAAGTGGGCAACCCGACTGTCAGATGTTTTCAAGCCGCCCGAAGGCCTCTGACTAGGCTTAACGACTGCTGCCGAAGCAGCAACCGGGACCCACGGCTTAACGTGCCGTCCGAAGCACGGAAGCGTCCAGAAAAGCACCACTTGAAATTGGTCACCCATCCAATGGCTGACCGTATCAGTTGTTGCTTAACCTCAGCGATCAGTTACGATCACTGAGGCCCGCTCGACTACGGACGCTTCATTTAAAAAGAAGCAACATTTACGAAGTATTTAGTGTCCAATTAAGTAATTACATTTTCAATCCGAATTTCGTTATCAAAAGTAGTTCTTGATAGGGGGTCTGTATCTATAAGTCAACGGAAATATTGATTTGAAATAATAGGGTGAGTTTAGATAGTTTCTATAAAGCATTTATCGTTTTTACTACCTCACGGGTGCGGGCTATAGTTTCACTACACGGCTGCTCCACTGATAATGGCGGGTGCCGTTAATGCTAACAGTATGCGATGTACGACTGGCCTACACTGAACAAGGTAAACGCGACTGTTATGAGATGCATCGATGACATGTACGTATTTAATGCGGCTAGTGCTTCTTGTAGGTATATACAGGGTGGGATACAATCAAGCATTAATAATACTTAGATACTTACTGACTTATTTTGTGTTATAATAATAAATAAATAAATTCATTTATTTCAAGTAACCACGGACTCATAATATAAAAGATCAAAATTACATGGTCATTATGGTCATCTTGAATATTATAAATCTTTCTACCGATGACTGATGGGACTGATGGGATTTTGTCATACAGTGTAATGTCCGGTGTAGTGATCACAATTCGGTTAGTCTGGTAGGCCTTTCTGGAAGAGGACTATAAGTACAATGGTTGTCTATCAGTTGTTATCTTTGTTCTAATCATTTTAATTATGTACAAATCTGTTATGTGCATTGGTTTTAAGTAAGGCATAGGATGCATTGAAATAAAAAAAACTACCATTGACCACATCAAACAATCTGATCAAAGCTTACTTAATACAAAGTAAGAGCTACAACATTAAACACCCTGTATGAGCGTCAATCATTATAACCCTAGACGTTGATGTGACTAGGACAGTCATCAAGCCATCAAGCGCCAGAGGGAAATTAAAAGTAGCACTCTCATATTACCCTACTGACTACATTTCTTCACAACGCCTTGATGACATGCAAGACACATACACCTATATTTCATTTTAGAAAGCGTTTTATTTTAATTAGTTTAATTGCCGACAATGGCGAAAATTTACTGCGACGCCATTTTTATAGTTATGGCACTGAAACTTTTATTGTTGTAAATAATCTGTGAGCTAAAAAGACGGTGTCGTTTGAAATGTTAGAACCCGTTAAATGGCCATTATTTAATTCAACAGCTTACGAGTCGTAAAGTGGTAATAAATGTGCTTATTGTCAGGCTTTTAGCCTAGTGACCGTGGATTTGTGTCTTTCTCATATTACATTATATCTGAATCATCATCATTCACTCTTCGGCTGGACCAAGGAGTTTTACGGCACTGTATAGGTAGGTACTTGGCTTTTCAGATCGACCACAAATTTATGCCTATATACCGCCCGTCCAGAGGGCTTACTCTCTAAAACGAAAAATGAAGTTTGACTCTATTTCGTTGTATTAAACGTGACGAATACAGCACAACCTTCATTCGTTAGTTTTTCCTCAGTATAGAGTAACCCTCCAATAACTAAAAACTATTTTTTTTCCTCTCCAGGGTTTCGTCCACGTGCGCGTGTGGTTCCCGCAGTTCCCGGGCGTGGTGATGCAGTCGGACCAGGAGCTCATCATCATGTGCAAGCCGCCCGAGCCCACCATCATCGAGAACAAGGCCGCCGGCTTCGCGGGCAGCTTGTAAGTATTGGCATGTTCTGGACTAGCTGTTAACCGCCAGCTTCCAACGCTCGATTTTCCAGCCTACGCTTTCGTAGACAGGCGATAGCGGTGCGGAAGAGCGTTGAAGTACCACTCACAGTCAATCCCATATAATATCGGATATCCATCCTATATCCCCATGCATGAAGCCCAGTGTGTCTTTTGTTTACCACATGCTAAATTTAATAAATAATAATTGTCCAGCCGTTTCCCGTGAGAAGTAACTTTCTCATGGAGGTTCCCTTGAATGGAACCTTTGTGCATGTCTTTGTGCAAGTCTTTAACCCTTTCCTAAGAGTGCACCATTTCGCTCGTTTATTCTGAAATCAAAAAATACCTCTCACACTGAGCCCAAAAGAATTCTTACTCCTACCCTACTGGACTCTGCAATGAAGAGGGCAAAATGCAAGAGAAACAAGAGAAACAGAATCTTGGGCGGCTACAAATTAGCTCCATAGATATCAGGGTATCTCCCTCCAGTTAAGATCGTCAGGTTTATAAAAGACCTGGACCTGGAAAGTAAGATTTGACTCGGCAAGGGGAGTCACAATAGATCTTTTAGGTCACAGTGGCGAATAGTGGCTTCCCTTTTCAATAACTATAACTACCCTACTGGACGCCTAACCCAACGTTAATCCCCGTACATTTCCCCACTCCTCAGTCCGCACGGCGCACGTGTCTCCGGCGTGGTGGAGGAGACTCCGGGCCGGCTGGAGTACGAGGTGGCTCTGTACAAGGAGGCGCCGCCCGTGTCCCGGCACTCCAACCACTCGTCGATTGATATGCCGGTGGATCAGGTACGTGCTTATACCCTTGTTAAGATGTACATGCCTGTGGATCAAGTAGGTCCTTGGGGACCAAATCCTTGTTACACCTACCGAGTAGAGGGGCGAAACAGTAACCTCTGCCAATGAACGGCTAGCAACTCAACAACAGTGGGTATTGTCTCCGTCACTCTACTCGGTAGGTGTATCTACTCAGGGACATCAGGGTGTTAGGGTTCTTAAGATATAGATAGATTAGTAGTTTTTTGTATGGCACCATGGTCAAACTACATAACTTTGATTTCACTGGGGTATATAGGATATAAAGATTACTCATTGTCAGCAAAAAAGAACCCCTTAGCCTATATTAGAGATGTTATTATTTCTTCAAAGCTCAATCAAACCTAACCTACATAGTTATAATAAAGTTATTAAATATTTGCCTAGGTATGATAGGAATGCACTATGTAGGTAGTTATGGACGGGGTTACACATGATCTAATTATTTTGATAATACGTTTGCCACAAGTGTTTCCTGTTTTCTGTGCTGCTTAGTTTATGTGTAAGCAATTATACGTACCAAGCAAGGATACTTTGTAATTATGCTCATTGCAAAAAGTACAAAATTCACTGTTTTTTTTTCTAAAATAGGCATAAACTCTGTTTACGATGTATAATGATGTACCTAGAGAATTGAAAAAATTAACGAACTATTCATTTGATGCTTAGGTAGGAAGGATATGTCTGTAAAAACTATTATTATAATAACATACGTAAAAAAACACTTGAAAGGCCTTTAAAACTTAAGGCACGTAAATAGTCGAAATATGAAATTAAAAATAATTAAGTACTTACCAACTTATTAAATTTTTATCGCATTGCTTCTTCAGGGCACATATTGGTAACTTCCCATAGCTACAAACAGGATGGAATTTATTAAATGATCGGCAGGTCAGGGTCAATACATAGAAAGGTATATTACCTACCTAGCGTCGCGAGCTAGCGAACGCCTGGTTGACAGAAGAAAAGAACAGCGATCCGTTTACGTTACGCTCATATGTTATGTGCTATGACCTTAACATCATCTCTAGTCTACTGCTGGACGTAGGCCTCTCCCATAGCACGCCACTGGATGCGATCTACAGCTTTCCGACCTTAACTCACACCTGTAACTTCCATATATTCCAGGCGGTGCCAATAGGCACAAAGCTGCAGCTGCGCGCGCGCATCAACCCGGAGTCGGCGTGGCGCCACATCAAGCTGCTGGAGGTGGCCGTGTCGCCCGACCCGGACCGCCCGCACGCCGCCGGCGCCGTGCTGCTCGTTAAAGACGGGTATGTCTCAGTATTGCAAGAGTGAATAGGCGCCTCAGTATTATAGTAGGTATTGCTAGAGTTTATAGGCGCGGTGCCAATAGGCACTAAACCCACAAAGCTTCTGGTTAAAGATGGGTATGTCTCAGTATTGCACGAGTGACTAGGCACGAAGCCTAAGCCGTGCTGCTGGTTAAAGACGGGTATGTGTCAGTGTTGCAAGAGTGACTAGAACCATCAGTATTACAGTTTTGCAAGAGTGACTAAGGGCGGTGCCAATAGGCACGAAGCTCCCAAAGCTGCTGATTAAAGACGGGTATGTTTTTTTTTTTTTTTTTAAGAAATTGTTATCACTCCACAGACTTTATGTCCGTGCCTTTTGAAGAGTGGTAATTTTTATGAGATAGTTTTTAATTCTTTTATCTACTTTCTACTCGGTAAGGAAGTTTCATTTATATATAGGTATATATATTCTATCTTTTATATATATATTGTTCTTTTTCTTTTTCTTTTTTCCCTTTTTTTTTTCCACTGCTGGGGGAAAATCCACATGGACACCTGGGAAGAGGACCCAGGTAGTGTCGGGCGTTAACCGACTAAAAACCCCCAGCCGTGTATCTCATTATACAAGAATTTTTTTTTTCTTTTTTTTTTCCTTTTTTTTAAATTAATGGTTTTCAGAGTCACACTTACATTAGTAATGGCAACAAACTTAACAAGGACAGGGCCAATGCCAGCTGTCTTCGGAGAACTTAGTAGACACCTGGCAATGGCTCGGCCCCTCAGTCGTTATAGGTCATGTTTTGCCTGATGTTAGTGTGTGACTCTGTTCTTAAAGATAACTTATTTTAATTGTTAGTTATGATATAATAATCAATAGGTTAGTTATATAAATTATTTTCCCAATTTGACCTATATTTTGCGCTCTTAACCAAAATTATATTTTATGATTTATTCCGCCCCGTTTTGCCTTCTTAACATTTCCCCAGAAAGTGCAATGACCTCTTCGTCTCGATTCTTAACTGCCATTTTTAGATTGTACTCGAGGATGCGTTTCTTTGGCGCTGTTATTGCCGTTTTAGCGAGGTTGCCGATAGCGCCCTCGGTGTCATCCGCATAGTAGGTGCAGGCGGTGGTGTGCCTCGACAGCGCCACTACTGCGTGAGGTATGCTATCGTGCAACTTTATTTTATCTTTTGTTCTTATGATAATAACGGATTCGTACGTCAATCCCTGTGCTTCGTGTATGGTTAGGACGCGTGAGCCCATTCCTTCACCATACCCTTGGCTGGTCAAGGTCTCTTTTTCTTCCTGTGTATGCACCAGGAACAGAGTGTTGGTTTGGGATTTGGGAATTACTGCGTCTGTTAACCTTTTCAGCTGCAGGGATTGGATGCGCGCTGTGGCTGCGTATATGCCTGAGTATACTTCCTTTAGGGCGTATGCAACATCCATGGGGTTTCTGTATGAGCACAACAGCTCCTGGGTGATGTTTGCTACCAGTGTTGGGCGATTGTACCTAAGCTCGAATAGGTTCTCTCTGTCGATATATGGTAGCTGATTGATGTCTCCGATCAGAGCAATATCACAGGCACGAGACAGGTGGGCGGCCATTACGATTGCCCCGAAATGGTTCATCAGGGCTTCGTCAATTATCAGGCGTTGGCAACCGACATGTTCTCTAAAGCCGTTTACCAGGACTGATGCCATCGTACGCACCCTAGTTTTGACCATGTCACCAATACGATGCGCTAGCCTGTTTCTTATGTCGATGGCCGCCTCAGTTGTTGTTGTGATAATGGTGTCTTTGCTCACATCGAAGTTATTTATCACCCAGGTTGTCTTCCCACATCCAGGTACCCCGTTCACCCAAGTGATAGTGGGCATCGTCCAGTGATTCCAGTTGGCGTTGATGGTTTCCACTTTTGCTAGGATTTTATCCTCTAGCATAATCCTGGTGCACTGGGCGACGACCACTATTTGGTTGTTGTGTGGCACAGTAAATTTTGAGGAGTTGCATTCCCAGGGTACAAATCCGCTTTCCTCGCTGTAAGCCGCCATATACGCTCCAGTCATTTTGCCTCTGAGGACTTGGCAACTACTGTTATCGTATATGCAGGCTTCGGCCTCCTCGAGTAGAATTTTTAGCCGGCCTTCGTTTTCTTGCCTGTAGGTCTGCATGATGGTTTTGCACGACAAGAGGTTTACCTGCTTTGTGGCGGTTGTTATTGCCACAAATTCTATGACGGCATTCTCCAAATGCTCTTTAGGGGAGGTTGCTGTTTTTAGCTTCGGTGGGACCACCTGACCCATGTCGGCTCTTGTTATGGTTCTTTGGGCCGTTCTTTTTCGGATGGGGCCTTTGGGGATTTGGCGCCACTCAGGTGTCCTCTGTGGTTTCCCCATAAGGCTTTGGGCAGCTGATTTGAATGCCTGAAGGAACCCTTGTGCGCGCCCCTGCGAGATTCTGCTCTGCATCCTCATATTTATTTCCTGCTGTTCAGCAGCAGCGACGGACTCGGAAGCCATCCTCTCCTGTAGGCGTTCTGATCCGGTGACCGCTTCAGTTTGTTGGTGGTTGTTGTTCCTCACGGGTATGTGTCCACTAAGAAAGCTTAGGTCTTCACCTCTGTCCTCATACACAACTATTTCGTGTTGTTTTGAGGCTTTTAGGCAGCCCAGCTGGTCAACAATTTCACCTTTCTTATGCTCGATCACCATTGCGTCTACGCTTATTAAGACGGGTATGTTGAGTAATGCTAGAGTAAATAGGCGCTAGCGTTCTATTCAGGTATAGTGCCACAATCTTATCTGTTCCGGTGGTCAAAATGTGCAACTAACGAGACGTCATTGTCAAACGTCATTTCATACTCTGTGCGTTATTTGAGTTGTCAATTTCTGCGAAGAGGCTGACGCTACGTTATTTAATTTGTTTTGTGATTTTCTGCGTGAAAATAATGCCAAAAGCGCTAAAATGTGATGCAAGAAAAGTAATACTAGATATATTGGCTTTTATGCAGGAAGAATAACGTATTCAGACGCCTTTAATTCCGTTTGAAAAATTGGAAGAACGAGTTGCAGCGGCTACAGGTTAGTGTTGCCAAATATGACGAATATTTTTACCCATATACTCACATGTAATTTTATTCATATTTTCACCCCATCCCGTGCCCCAGCAGTGGGGACGGGATGGGTCATAATGAAAAGTATATAATATTTATCTTTCTTTGATTACAGGTGACATGTCACTTTAAATCTAAGGCAGCATACCAAGAATAATTTCGCGCACCTGCAGCGATTTTAGACGAAATAATGATGATTAATGACATCGGAAGAAATTGATTTTTGTTCTTTGTCTGAATTTCTTTTAATTTTATGCTCTTATTTCTTGTTACTTTAGAAAATGTAAAATAAAGTGTTCATAAATAAATAAATAATAATTAATAGTTTTTTTTAAAGTCTGTGTATCTCGGTATTTTCACGACCCACAGATCTGATATTACCTATACCATTGTAATCTAGATTTAGGGCGTCTTGCATAACAAAGTTACTCAAAATTAAATCTATGACCTCTTGCTCTGACATTATACTGACAGAGCAAGAGAAAAACTATTTAATTTTATTTAACTTTGTTATGCAAGTCACCCTTAATCTCCTATATCAGAACATAATTAGAGCTTATTTTATTTCTGTTCGCCGTGTACAAATTTTCCATACAACAAATGTCGTTTGATATATAATATCCTCTTTCATTTACTATCGACCCAATATTTTGATGAATGTACCTAATTATAAAATAGGCAATAGCAGAAATGCATTGTCGTTTAAATCACAAATAGGCAAAATTTAATCGATGGCACCACTGGATTCGATCACAGCGATGCCGTCACCGGAACAGATAAGATTGTGGCACTATAAGTCTTTGTCTATTACCAGCATTGTGATTCTATAAAGCGTATAAAGCTAATTGTCAATACTCGATTCTGAATCCGGAGTGAGTTTTGAAATTGGCATTCTGTGATTTCCGTAATTTCGACATTTTGACAAATAATGTATGAGATGACATACGTGAAGTGAAAGGTGAAGGAAGAATGAAGATCGAAGTGAGAGGTCTGATTTTACAGAATCGCAATGCTGCTTCTCATTAGAGAAGTACCTACTTATGTTCCGATTACCAGTGTTAGCACCTACCCCAACCACTCATACACTACATCTATATACCTAATCCAAAACCACCTCTCATTCCAGCTGCCGCAACCGCGACTTCGCGTCCATCATCCCGCACCAGCCGGCGCGGTACCGCGAGCGCCACAACGAGGTGTTCCTCGACTTCGAGGCCTTCCTGCTGGCCTCCATGAAGGAGCGGTCCACGCTGTGGATCCACTCGCAGATCAAGGCGTGCATGGACGCCGCCGACTGCCAGCCGGATTATTGTCCGGATCTGTTTGAGCCTTCTGGTGAGAATTAACGAATCTAGCGATCAATCGCCCTTGCAGTAATAGCGGCGGCATGTGCTTATCTGCGTATATAAACGTCACTATAAAGCGATTAGGGCTATACTGATTGAGGCCTTCCTGCTGGCCTCCATGAAGGAGCGGTCCACGCTGTGGATCCACTCGCAGATCAAGGCGTGCATGGACGCGGCCGACTGCCAGCCGGATTACTGTCTGGATCTGTTTGAGCCTTCTGGTGAGAATTGACGAATCTAGCGATGAATCGCCCTTTCGGTAATAGCGGCGGCATGTTAATCTGCGTAGATAAACGTCACTAAGTCGCGATTAACGCTAAACACGGGGATGTGATTGAGGCGCTCCTGCTGGCCTCCATGAAGGAGCGGTCCACGCTGTGGATCCACTCGCAGATCAAGGCGTGCATGGACGCCGCCGACTGCCAGCCCGATTATTGTCTGGATCTGTTTGACGGGTTCCCTACGAGTCTTCGAAACTCATTTTTTCGAATATGCATACATTGACAACCTTAAACCGAAGCTTTCATAGTGCGATGGCTTGTTGCTTCGAAGGATTTTTTGTTCGACGTATCTTAACACCGAACATCTTACTACGGCATATTGTTTCTCCAACGTTTATTTGTCCGATGTAACGATACTTCGAAAATTTTTATACAACCGTCTACAGTTACAATTTCTTGTAGGTACAACATACCTATATACATATACAATGAAATTCATGTAAGTACAATAACAAAATCTCAAAGAATCAAAATATAAAAAATCGAAAAGTCACGACATAAGTATATCGACAATTTTGTAGATACATTTTTCTGTAATAAATTTGAGGGTATTGATATTATGTTCAGAATGATTTGTCTGAGTTTTCGTTATCGTACCTACCCATGTATGTATTCATACATATACTTACATAATTTTGTATAAATTTTAAACGTGACTTTTCCATTTTTTATATTTTGATTCTTTGAGATTGTGTTATTGTACTTACATGAATTTCATTGTATATATAGGTATGTTGTACCTACAAGAAATTGTAACTGTAGACGGTTGTATAAAAATTTTCGAAGTATCGTTACATCGGACAAATAAACGTTGGAGAAACAATATGCCGTAGTAAGATGTTCGGTGTTAAGATACGTCGAACAAAAAAACCTTCGAAGCAACAAGCCATCGCACTATGAAAGCTTCGGTTTAAGGTTGTCGATGTATGCATATTCGAAAAAATAAGTTTCGAAGACTCGTAGGGAACCCGTTTGAGCCTTCTGGTGAGATTTTAGTTTCAGTCCTTGCGGTGTGACGTGTAGACAAACGTCACTTTATCGTGATTAGCGCTAAACACGGGGATTTCATTGTTGCGAGTATTGGGATGGGAGGGTAGACTATAAATACTTATAAGTACTATGTATATATGGCAAACTCTGAATGGAGGAATGACTGGTGAGAAAACAATACAGTCATAGGCATCATGCTTAGCTGAGACAACCCTTTACCGTTGTTTTAAACCCTGCAACCGTAGAGTTTAGGAACCAGTTCCATAAAAGGAAATATACTTAAATGCTTGTATGGAACTGGTTCTGATAGAGTTTGTTTTTTTTTTATGTAGGATTTCAAAATAAATTTAACACTATTTACCTACTCAACCAACACCTACAATTTCCAGGCCACGGGCGCAAACGGCGCTCTCTACCCGACGCGTCACACACCCACAACATCACCAGCGCCGCCCTGGTGGCGGACGACAACACCACGCAGTACACGCGGTTCAAGGAGAACCTGGAGTACACTGTGGTGATGCCCGGCGAGCTGTTCCACAGGGGAACCCCGCTCGACGCGACTTGCGCGACCTCTATGATGATAGCTGCGGCGCTTGGAGCGTTGTTGTTTATGTCGGCTTTGCTGGTGAGTAGTTGGTTAATTTGGTTATACCATACTAGCTATTTATTATGATGGTCAAGGAGAACCTGGAGTACACGGTGGTGATGCCCGGCGAGCTGTTCCACAGGGGAACCCCGTTGGATGCGACGTGCGCGACCTCTATGATGATCGCCGCGGCTCTCGGAGCGTTGCTGTTTATGTCGGCTTTGCTGGTGAGTAGTTGGTTATACTGTACTAGGTATTGATGATGATGACTGATGGTAATGAGGTGTAAATAAAGGTCTTTCTAAATAATGTTCGAAATTAAGTATACAAGGGTATTAAAATGAATGCGTTTGAGCGGGAAATGGTAGGTACTTACAGGTGTTGATACTGAATTAGACATTAAAAAACTAATTTTATTGTTTTATCTATCTAAATACGCACAAATTTATGATCCATAGCGATAAATTCTTGCAAGTCCGTCCATAAAGATTTATCATAATTCCCTCCACAGATGTGCTACCTGGCGACGCGTCTGAACTCAACCCTGCTGAAGAACAACAGCCTCCACCAGCCGCCTTCAGGGAAGAGCTTCGAGCAAATACTCCGAGAGCTAGCCCACCACTCCATCCCCGACACCGGCTACACTGGTCGACCCACTGTGCAGTGAGCATACGCGGCCTTAGAACAAAAGTGGCCTAACTCAAAAATTTTAGAAAATGGGTTTGATTGGTAAAATTATTTTAAATTTTCTGAAAAGTAATTTTGTTAATTTTTAGGTGACTTTAATTCTGAATGTAGCGTAAATCTACCATAAACGCAATTAATAACCGGACAGGGGAAACAAACGTAACCAATAAATAATGTTATGAAGGTCGGTGCTTCTTCTG
Organism: Plutella xylostella; assembly: GCF_932276165.1. Classification (NCBI taxonomy): domain Eukaryota; kingdom Metazoa; phylum Arthropoda; class Insecta; order Lepidoptera; family Plutellidae; genus Plutella; species Plutella xylostella. The sequence goes on along the minus strand of NC_064009.1, from coordinate 4,446,455 downwards.
CCGTCATAATATTATGCTGACATTTCGTATTAAAACATAGGGGTTTGTAGGTTGTTCGTCCGTGGTCCGAACACTGACCATCACTGAGAAATTATATGAAAACGTCGAGTATTCTCTATTTTTGGCATCATTCAGAATTTTTACTAATAAGACACCTTGTCTTTAATATTTATTATTATATTTAATTTAACATTGGCAAGAATGCTCACAATAAAAATGTAAATGCTACTCTAAGCGCCGGTACGCAATAATAATAACAGATGGAACACTTATACTCGCTCCCCTGGCTCAATCTAGGACTTCTTCGCATTTATTAAACTTTTTAACAATCATAGTGCAATAGACTTTTGACAGTATTAAATTAATTAACACGGAATTTATAAATGTTGTAAGTAGAGTTAAGTAGTAAGTATTTTTTAGTTTTAATTACGACTTACCATCTAAGTAGTTAAATTATAAAGATTTAAAAGAAATGATTAATGAACTTATGACTGAAAAAACTTCAAGCATAGCTTTTAAACTTTTTCAGTCATGACCATCAATATTTAAAGACACAGTATAAAATTATAATTATTTTTGTAGGTATTTGTGAGTTAAGTAATAATTTATTTAAGTAATTAGTAGTAGTTACTTAATTTAATTTATTTTACTTCTGTAATGATAACAATAATTAGTAATTGTAATTTATTTTAATAAAACCAAATCTTAGTTTACAAACAAAGCAGATTTTTATTTTTTTGAGTTGTGACATATTAACGTACAATTATTTACATAATTTATATAATTTACAATTACAAACTAAACTACCTATATATTATACAAACTAAACCTATGTACATAACTAAAACTATATGTAGAAGAGACCTTCTAAGCCTGGTCCCTGTGGGAGGGTTCCCAACACGCTGGCGACATTGCCCCGCTGGATCGCCAGACTCAGGCGCTGGCGGAGGTACACCCCGGCTCGTTTGTCCCCTGAGACGTCTGCGAGCCGGGAAGAGATCTCTTTGACCAAACTTTTGGCATCCGGACCCCATGGCCCCATCGTTTCAACGCCAAACGGGAGAAATAGGTATGTGCTGTCGAGCGACCTGTATTTCTCCCTATTGTATAATTGTTTATTTTTATGTATAGGTACTACACCATAGAAGTATTATGTAAACTATAACTGCTATAGTTTTCAAGATTTCAGCTACCCTGAAAGAGAATCAAGTTTTTACTCCGATTCCTTATTATATCTCGCCATGATCCCACCCGCGCTTAAATTCAACGCACGAGTTTTCGAACGCACAACAATGTCAAACCGATGACAGCATCGAAACCGAAACGTCAAAAAATCAAAACATAAACAAATACCTAATTTACAAAAAGTTACGAGTGGTTTTCTGTAATTATTCAGTTTATAAGATATTATTTGTTAAAAATGAGTAAAAAGAGGAGTTCAGAAGCATCGGAAACAAGTAAAGCCAAACAGTCAAGACATTGGTCCATGGGATTATTAGAAAGTATGAAAAATCCAGAACTTGTCGTTAAAGAAACTGAGAAACTAGTAGCTATAAAGGATAAATACCCGAAAGCCAAAATACACTATCTAATCCTTCCACACGAAAACATAAGTGGTATTTCAAAGTTAAATAAATCTCATATAGAACTGCTAGAAGAATTTAAGAGGTTATACATGGAATTCACGGTAATGCATAAAGAAGCTGGTTTAAGGGCTGGTTTCCATGCGGTTCCCTCAATGCAGAGGCTGCACATGCATGTTATTAGTACCGACATGATATCTCCGAGTCTCAAAACTAAGATCCATTGGAACAGTTTTACCACTGACTTCTTTATTCCTGTTGATGGTAAGTTACTGTTATTCAAGTGTCGGATTTTTGTCCAATGTATGCTTAATTGCTTATTACCCATTCATATGATGTGATACCAAAAATCGTTAATAATTCAGCAATATGATGATAGATAAATACTAGGGAAAAGCTGAGGAAAGCATACTTAAAGAAAGTCAAAACTTTATGTGTTTGTGTGTGTGTGATCAAAGATAGAAAATAATATTTTTATTTTAAGAGTTACATCAAACGATACCTATGCTGTATACCCAAGTACTTACCTATTTTGCTGGCTAGTCATTTCACCACGGTGACAAACCCTAGACCAGCACCTCCTCCTCCTATTAATTATTTTCATTTACTTATATTAAGTAGTAATTACTTGTGCTTTTCAGATATTATTAAGGAACTAAAAGAAAATGGGATGCTGAAACCAATCTCAAAGGAATTACACAAAAGCCTCATGGGGACACCCTTAAAATGCAATCAATGTAGTTTTGAACCTAAAAATATGCCTAATCTCAAAGAGCATTTACTAACTCATAAATAAATTCTGCAGGCATTAAGTTTAAGTTGTGTTATTTAAAGCATAAGATTAATTAAGATTCATGTTTCATAATAATTTATAATTTAATAAGTAGGTAGGTAGGCTTACATACTTTCTAGTGGAACATCATGAAATCATGAGACATAAGTGTACTATTAATATTGAGCTTCGAAAATGAATTCCCCGGCTGTCTGTAAAAATTTAAATCAAGTAAAATATTTAAATATTGTTCTGAGTACCACATTCATTTCATACTTATACTGAGCATGGTATTCTATTCTACTCTGTGATTTACTTTAACGTTCAAAGCATTGTTACGTCTTTACTATACACATCAATTACTGTTCGTTTCTAATACCCATCAATCTATTATTATTTTAATCAATGTAATAAATAAATTTTTTTCAATTTAAATCTTTGTGCGTACGTATTGTTAAAGTTCTAGAACACAAAATGTGAAAAGTTCACGTTTATAAAGACAAAACCATGATTACGACACGACATTCCGAACAGTTTTTCAGTGTTGTCAACCCAAAAATATATTGCATAGGTATGTGCCGATAACGTTACTTATACTTTTATATCGTTACTGAGGCCCGATAGTATGTTTTTGTGACTTTAGTACAAAATTAGGAAGCTTATCGAGGAATAGCTCAAAAAGCAATAATGTATGTCTTTCAATATTACTCACTGGACCTAGGTAGGTAACTAAAAGCTTTAACCTACAGTGCAACTATAAAGTCCTGACAATAAATAGTGCGATTTTGCTAAGACTGGAAATGTTTAACAACACTTTCAGTTATTTACTTACATTTACATATATTTTAAAAATAAAATAGCGATTAATAGAGGCTTTTTAACAGATTTGTCCTTAATCAAATATAATGGACCGATTAAATACGCTCTTTAACAATTAGTTACCATCCACTTCCGTTTTCAGGACTCAATAGTTTTACTGAGTCTACTATAGGTACTTTGTAAATTGATGATGTCCTCTTCGTCGTATCCGACAACAGCGACTCTGTTATGTGCTCTTATGTGGCTGGCAAGTCCGAACTTCGTCTTGAACACCCTACACTTTTACATTTTACTTGTCATTTGTTATTTTCAAGGGAAAATGAATGAATTTGTTAATCAAACGTCATAGGGCTATGCGAAAGTCCCACGTTTGATATTCGGCAAAACACAACTCTTAGGTAGCAAAAGCCGTCCGTCCCCGTTCTGATTCCGGGATAAAAAATATCATCTAAATGTAAGTACCTATTCTATAACATAATAACTATAACGTTCGAAATAAAAGATACTGTTATAAGGCCGTGTAGGCTTGTAGCTTCTTCCCATAGCAATCAACATCTAGGATCCGAACCAAATTACAGCATAGGTAGGTACTTAGGTACACTTAACGATGCGTTTCTATGCAAAACCGTAGTAGGTACACAGATGTTTGGAAAAGGATGAAAAAGTAAGCGCTCATTAGTTTCCAGATTTCTTCAAGTATACAAAAATACAGGGTGATTGGTAATTAGTGGCGGACCCGTTAAGGGGAGATAGAAGAGGTCAATTCTAGTCGATTACAATAAGGTATGTACTATCCGAAAGTTAACCATTTCTGAAATATTAATAATGTTAGAATTTTATAAAAAAATCGTCCATAAAAAGTTTAAACATTTATTTAAGAAAAAGTAGACCTTTTTTAACCATTTTTTTTATTGTTTTACATTATTAAATAATTGAAAAATAATAATAGCTATTAAATTCACATAACTAACGTTATCTTAAGCCATAGGCTTCAAAACATCAAAATTAAAATAAAATAAAACAGTCACTTTACAGAAAAAAACCTTAATTATAATAAAAAATCACATAACAATTTTTGTTGCAAAATAGCTTTAAAACTTCAGTATTTCATTAGCTTTCGAGTGAGGTATAACAAACCTAAATTGGCCAAGGAATACCAAAAATATGACTTACTTAACACAATAGGGCAGGTAAAAAACTAGAACAAAAGAGTCACATGAGTATTGTTATCTAAGGACTACTTGGCAACCTTTTCAGTCCGCTCCTGAAATTTAATGCGTTCGGATGTGTTTAAGAAGCGTCCGTAGTCGAGCGGGCCTCAGTGATCGTAACTGATCACTGCGGTTAAGCAACAACTGGCACGTTCAGCCATTGGATGGGTGACCGATTTCAACTGGTTTTTTTCTGGACGCTTCCGTTCTTCGGACGGCACGCTAAGCCGTGGGTCCCGGTTGCTGCTTCGGCAGCAGTCGTTAAGCCTAGTCAGAGGCCTTCGGGCAGCTCGAAAACATCTGACAGTCGGGTTGCCCACTTACCCGACAACTCACTCAGCACAAGCTTGCTTGTGTTGGGGTTCACCAACCCGCACTAGGCCAGCTTGGTGGACTAGGCCTTAACCCTTCTTTCAATGGAAGGAGACCCGGAGTGCCGTCCGAAGAACGGAAGCGTCCAGAAAAGAACCAGTTCAAATCGGTCACCCATCCAATGGCTGAACGTGCCAGTTGTTGCTTAACCGCAGTGATCAGTTACGATCACTGAGGCCCGCTCGACTACGGACGCTTCTTAAACACATCCGAACGCATTAAATTTCAGGAGCGGACTGAAAAGGTTGCCAAGTAGTCCTTAGATAACAATACTCATGTGACTCTTTTGTTCTAGTTTTTTACCTGCCCTATTGTGTTAAGTAAGTCATATTTTTGGCATTCCTTGGCCAATTTAGGTTTGTTATACCTCATTCGAAAGCTAATGAAATACTGAAGTTTTAAAGCTATTTTGCAACAAAAATTGTTATGTGATTTTTTATTATAATTAAGGTTTTTTTCTGTAAAGTGACTGTTTTATTTTATTTTAATTTTGATGTTTTGAAGCCTATGGCTTAAGATAACGTTAGTTATGTGAATTTAATAGCTATTATTATTTTTCAATTATTTAATAATGTAAAACAATAAAAAAAATGGTTAAAAAAGGTCTACTTTTTCTTAAATAAATGTTTAAACTTTTTATGGACGATTTTTTTATAAAATTCTAAAATTATTAATATTTCAGAAATGGTTAACTTTCGGATAGTACATACCTTATTGTAATCGACTAGAATTGACCTCTTCTATCTCCCCTTAACGGGTCCGCCACTAATTACCAATCACCCTGTATATTTAGGTAGTACTTACCTTACCTCAGAGTATACATTAGAATAGCTTGCTAATGTAACATACCTAAGTACCTACTCTAAAAAGGTTACCTATACCTAGTACCTTGATAGAGTTTGCTTATTACGGTTAACCGAGAACCGTGGGACGACCGGGATGAACGGTAGACTAGTTGACTATTGGATAATCTAGCATTAGCATTATAGGTACAGTGTGTTGCAAAAAGGGTAAGTATAGTATACTAAGCCCAAACCTACATGTGCATCATGTTTTACCTATTTAAGCCCGAAAATAAAACACCTGTAGATGGGTACCTATCTAAATAGTAATTTGGTACGTTTGAAGATGCAATTAATGGAAACAAATATACTTATAAAATAGGAATATTACTTAACCTAGTTACTAGATTTTTTTATGTGCGCAAGATTCCTTTTCAAACTGTCCAGTTGTTAATTAAAAACAATCATAAGAAATGTTGAACTCGGGTGCAGTAGTAAGTCAACACAACACACATATGCAAAACATTAGCATTTTAAAGGAACTGCGGTTATCAGCCGTAGCAGTAGGCAAGAGATAAAAGCCAGTGGCCAGTGGTGACGTCACAACGGCCGGCCGCGCCGACCAATGGCGAGGCGAGGCGGGCCGGCGCATGCGCCGCCCACCAGGAAAATGAGGAAAATTACACGCCACTAAGCAGGTTTTCAACCATGAAGGATTTATACTGTAATTCCATGAGAGTTTTTCAGTTTCAATCTTGTATAAGAATCCTAATGAATTTTATTACTTACGAGTACTATATTTACTTACTATATTTTATAGATTTGTTGAATATCTATATAGTTTATTACAAACCAATTTATTACTTTACATTTTATCATTATTTCAGTCATTTAAATTATCGACTAATACAAAGAAATAATTAAAGATTTCACAAAATAGATAGGTAGGTATTATCGTGATACCTTGCTCCAAACCAAAGGTAATTTACTACTTTACATAGTTTGTAATATATTAATATTAAGTATAAAATATTTCTATTTAGGAAGTAGGTACTTATTAAATAATAATATTAATCTATATGAGTACTCAATACACAGCCAGAGGACAACAAGAAAATATTTATTATCTCGAGCATTTATTTACAAAAGTCCGGAGCGCCCTAGCAAGCTCTACTGCGCCGGAGCATAAGGAGTTCTTTATTTCCGAGTGTGCGCGCGAGACGAGCGCACGCGAGTGACCGGCCTCCTTCGCGCGACCATAGAGTTCATAACCTCCTTCGTTGTTCCCGAACTTTTTAGAAAAAGAAAAAAGTGCTTTCCCGCCATGAGTTGGGACAGGGAGCGCAACCGACCGTGCGATAAAATAGAAATAAATGAAGCCGTGGGGAAGCTGCTGCAGACTTTCAACTATGACACCATCGTGCCGCAGCCTACGAAGTGAGTTTCTATTTTTTTCTGTTTTATAAGAAGGAAATAATGATTACTAATGAACCTTACCTTACCTAGGTCGTTCAATCGTACCTACTTTTGAAGCCTCTAGACTAGAGTCTAGATATGTACTCTTTTTATCCTGATTTTATCGTCATTAATTCGTAGTGATGATGATGATGATGATGATGATGATTATTCGTAGTAGCCATACCGTGTTTCATTGGTTTTTCCGTTTTAGTACTATATCCCATTCTCTTCTTCTCCCTTAGTGCATTCGGATAAGGGTAGTTTGTGTTTGTATCACATGTCTTTCCCCGTGGAATGGGATAGTTATAGATATTTAACATTCGTTTATGAATTGATAATTATGATAGAAAATTACGTTGGCTTGGAACATTATGTAGTTCCAAGCTCAAAAAATATTTATACCGTTTTACCTTTAGTGCAGGTAGATAGCAGAGTTTCTCTAGAATACTGAAGTAGATAAAATTATAAAACTAATCTTATTTTTTCAACTTATAATAATTTAACTTACATAAAACATTAAAGATAAAGATAAAATACTCTTTATTGCTCACAAACAGAAACAGTTTCATAAACATAGAAAAGAAAATAAATAGTACAATCGGCGGCCTTATTAGTAAAAGTAATCTCTTCCAGACAACCACATTGAAAGGAAATCGATAGTATAAAGAAAGAGGTAATGTGTGACATTAGTAAAGTTGTACGCTCAAACTTAACAATTTCGTAGCAGCCCGACGGCTACGAGCGTTTCGTAGCACGGCTACGAGAACAAAAGTAACGTTAAAAAAATACCTGAAATATATTTTTTATGTCAATATAACGAATCAATTTTCTCAGTTGAGTAACATTCATTTACTCAACTGAGAAAATAGTTTCGACCTTGCCTACTTACCAAATGTAGTTAAGTAATAAAAGTCCTCTTCGACACCAATTCGGCCAATCATCATCTGCTGGACATAGGCCTCTCCCAAGGACAATATTATGTCCTAATAAAGTCCAGCGGGCGGGGAGCGACCTTCACTACGATTGTCCCACCAGTCATCGGTTCTTAAATATTGACTTACTCTCAACCTACTAATAATTATAAATACCTATAACATCATATCGTCGTAATTTATCATTCTTATAGACTCCCATACACTACACTTAAATAAGATACAAATATAAAGATGAAGTAGGTATACCGGGTGGCCCAAAGAGTGACGTCCAAAGGAAAAAAAAAATGATTCCTTAGGTCAAGGGGTAGCCAAATCACCCCCATGTATGTTCAGCGATTTTTAGTAGTTTAGGAGTTATGAATGTTTTTAATAATTTTCTAAGAACGTTTACAGTGCCACAAACTTATCTGTTCAGGTGAGAGCGAACTAAATTGATCCATATCTCATAACTTACCTATGAATTATATATTGATATAGATTAGATGGATTTATTAAAACCGAAAGGGTAAATTACCACTACAGGCTAACTTAAAATCTTATAGAATCAAGAAATATTAGACCGGAACAGATAAGTTTGTGGCACTATCCGGTGAGAGCTCACGTAAATGTCTAATATTTCTTGATTCTATAAGATTTTAAGCTATACCTCAGTGGATTTATTATTTTTTTGGATAACTTTGACTAGCTCGATCGTAAAATAACTAACTTACATTTACAGCTAGGAAGCGGAAACTTTTATGGTTAAAAAAAACAATTTAAGAGGATGCCACAAAAATAAAAATAAAATAAAAAAAGTTTTCATGGGGGTCATTTGGCTACCCCTTGACATAAGCAATCAAAATGTTGCCTTTGGACGTCACTCTTTGGGCCACCCTGTATATTAACTTTAGGCTGAAAGTTTATTCAAACTCTGAAACAGCCATAACCGGAAACTCGCATATGGATTGCATTTGCAATTCCTAGAAACGGTCTAGATAAACACATGGTAGATAAACGCGCATGATAATTGGGAATATTATTGAGAAGTCTGTCGGATTCATGAATTGTGGTACATAAAAAATCTGATGAATTACATTTATTACGAAATCCGATACGTGGCCAGTGAGGTTTTAATTTAGTAAGCTGGCTGCCTCGCGGCGGAAACGGATCGCTTCCTCTTCATCCATGCTCAAGTGCTTCCCAACAAAGATGCCGATACCCACTTCACACGAGAACAAACGAGACAGATATACGTCTCTTGAGTGGTGTTAATAATATAAATTATTTATGGGCGGGTCTCTAGGAACACACAGTTTCCAGATAAACAATATGAAATGTTTGCGATGATCGCGGCAGGATGAAAGCGATGACCATTTAATTGATAAATTATATCGGAATATTTGTCTTGAACTCTCACTTGGAACGATTAATATTGATAACGGAAACAATAACCAACTTGTTGATCTCGAAAACTTTTTGAAGTTATCAAGTTTTCTCGGAATAAGCACTCGTAAATTATCAGTAAAATTTCAGTTATCCCAAATACTTCGGGGTATAATAGCGTTAATGTTTGCAAATTGTTGTTTACGGGTCAGGCTACTAGTAATTTATTAATTATGAATAGTTGAGCGGAGATAGGGCCCGATATGACGATACTTGCCCCCGGGGTCATCGCCGCGGGTTCCATGAAGCAGCCTCTTGATCTACGGCCGCTAATTGTATGGGCAATAATGTTATCTCTTATCACTAATAGTTAATTAATTCTGTATCGGCTGTCGGTGCCTCGTATGATGCAGTAGATAGGTATAATGTGGGTATAATGCCTAAGAAGATACCAATGCGTAGTAGCCACTCGCTATCTTAGAAGGAAAATCATACATACCGAACTATATGTATACCTACAATGCATTCCACATTATAAGATACATCAGGCTTGTAGTAGGTTTTGATACTGAAAAATAGTTTCGAAGCTTGAAAATCTTCAGAGATCTCATGATCGATCAAAATCATTTATTTTCAGGACTTAATAGTTCAGCTGTAATAAACTCACTAATAAGTTATTCATTATTCTGTGCTAATACTCGTATCCACCGTTTTCGATGGCAAATCGGCATTTAGTGACCCAGTTCACACTAGATACTCGACTGGAGAAAACAAGGTAGAATTACTTGCTGAATCATCTCGCCGGTTGCAATGAGATAGATGGGTGGGCGGCCATCAGGTCTACACTATTGTGGTTTCAATTTGCTATCGTAAACTGGTACGGTAAATAATAGAAGATACCTTTGTAATATTTCATATTTTACCTACGGAAGATTACGACATAGATAGTTATTATATAATATATAATTTTAATTAGTTAAGTATATCGTGGAAAGTTTTGATATAAATTCCAAGCATTCGTGGAATAGCTTGGGAAACAGACATAACATACTTTAACAGTCCATCATGAAACCAAACCGAGGTTTTTATGACCTAACCGAATAATGAGAAACTGAAGTATCATCATCAGTCAGCCTAAGTCTGTGCTTGATATAGGAATCTATAAAGTCTATAATTATCCTCCTTGGCCTTTCTCACTCGATTACTACCACCTAAGGATATGGATAAAAGTAGCGTAGGAAAACACACCGTGCTGTGCCATTTCCCACCCCATTTTTTCTTGTACCTATGTACTGTCTGAAAATTTTCATACTTTCCCTAGGTACAGATGATTAATCATTGACCACTTAGTGCTGTTTTTTATATAACTGATTATTGAAATGATCCCGATGTTTCTATCGACGTATCGGTGTCTCGAGTACTAACGGGCTCGATGGCGAGATAGCGGCACAAAGAGATCGCTGACTCACTGCGCGCGCGCAACATTCCGATCCTCGCTGACCACTGAACTGGAGGACCTGCACATAAACGGGTGAAATATGAAAAAAAGGCAGAATTAAGGTTCTGTGTGGAATTATGCAAATTAGGTCGGGAGTCTTGTTTTGTACTACATAATTGTACAAACTTCATAATGATTATCATCATCAGCTGTTTATTTACCATTGCTGGACAATGGGCATACGTTCCTCAAGGAGCGCTGCGACCCTCTGTCCTATACCTTCCACATCAAGCATACTCTACATAATACATGTAATTTGGATTGTCATAATATTATTCAGTCCGTTTTCATGGGAACCTAGCGCCTTATTCACCTAATTCTACACTGAACATTAAATAAGGTCAAGTCAACCACATGCACTCCTCTAGCCGTCCCGACTAACAGATCTGCACTACCCTCCACCCTACATTTCCACTACGAACACCTTGCGAGTTCGGCCGTGAGACTAGTTTTATCTTCTTCCTGCCCTGAGTTCCTGCCGATAGGGCTCCACAAACAGGAACCTTATCTGTCGAGGGAGTCCCCACAGTTGGGGATAGATGTTTAAACAACATCTTTACTTGACTGTTGGTTTTGATTGTCTATATGTTTGGATTATTTGAGTATAATGATATTTATTACAACCTGTCTAAGCATTATATAGACGGTTGAGTTTTTTAATATGTGCTCTAAGGTATTGTTATCATGACTATTCATTCATGACAAATTGATGACTGATAAATTTATCCTTATGTTTTTTTAAAAGTTATAATTAAAACATAATTATAATATTCCTTATAATTCTATGAATTTCGTTATCTTTAGGAGCCTATATTAGTTATTAGAGCTAAAACATTATGGTAGGTATACCTAGTAGGTTATGTGCGTGGTAATAAGCGGAAAATCCAAACAATATAAAAATAAAATATAGTCAAAGCCAAATCCTACCAACATCACAAGAGATGGTGTGTCGCGGTCTAGCAGTAGCACAGACTAATAACTAGTAACTATATAGTGGCACTAGTAACTACACTACTCTAGAACCCACAGTTGGCAATGCGTTTCTCGCGCCCTCTATAACTCCTACCGCACACAGGATCAGTCGCGCCGCCCAGGAAGCCGCCGCCTGCCACCCCGCTGTTTGCAGAAACCATTTGAACCTCCGTAGTTTGATACGCTTCTATGATAAAATAAACTATAGGCTGGTTTGAAAGATATTGGCGGAACCTAACTAAGAACTTGACTTGACAAGTTAGGTCGATGTAATAATAACAATAATAAGAGCTTTTAGAGTAAAAAAAACATTTAGGTACATCTTATTTCAAGTGCTGGAAGGTCATCTTCCGGGATCGCGGCGTATGCGCCTGCGCAACCAAATATTGACAGAATGTAATCTGACGGCTCCCTGTGTGCGGTTAGCAGGCGTCCGGTAATACGCACTGCCAACACCGCCGACCAACACCATGTGCCGACATTGCCACTCTTATATCATCGCCATAGGGGTGATAATGTGGTGTTGCTACAGTAAAGTCTGGTGGCTGAGGTTGCAGCTTCATTACGGAATGGATTCCTATTTGCCGGCGGTACTCGTGGGGACTCGCTAAACGTTATTCGCGATGTGCTGGTAACTGGACCTAGTACCTACTCATGTTAAATGTGTGTACTTTTCTAGGCCACGTCTAGTTAGTTAAGTTTTCAGTGAGCAGTTTCTGCGGCTTTATATTTTCAAAACTGACGAACGTTAATTTGTATTTACTTAGGTAGGTATAGACTCTAGGTAGGAATATGGAATGATTACTCATCACGACAAGATGTTGATGACTTCGATGTGTACGGATAAAATAATAATGCGATGACCATTGATCACACACCATAAGCCATCACCATAGCGTATTGTATTGTATAAGCCCGAATTTTAAATTTGTAACAATCAAGACGTCTTTTCTCCGATATTAACGAAACCGATTTTTTAACTTCATATTTTTCTTTTTAATTCTCTCGCCCAAAGCTGCCAGTGGTAACGTAAGCCAGACAGCCCGACGCACTGCTCGAGTAGGGCTTATCTGCCGGCCCCGCGTGGACGCAGCGCGCAGATGCGTTCCCAGTACCCTCTTGTAGGGCTACAAGTGTAGAGGGACTTTTTGTTTCTTTGTTCTACCAACTTAATATCGGTAGCGATTCTGACGGTATAAAATTATAATTTACGACTGCCGAAACCTTAAAAATATCACACTATGCTGGTTTGGTACATTAACTGTAGCTTGATCTCCGTTTCTACAGCAAAATTTATAGTTAGTGTGTACATAGCGAAAATGAAATTTAAATGGCAAAATTTTATGCTTTCAGAATCGACATCATTGTCAACTTTCATTAGTTTTATTATTTTAACGTTTAATAATTATTTTTTAATTTATCTAGAACAAACATGGGGAACCGTTTATCCGTATCATGAAAAATAAACAAGCTTACCGCAGATAAAACTAATAAAATGTAGGTATGTGTAAATCCGCACATGTGAGAAAGCATTCCCCTCGATTTTCCTATCAATTATCTGTTCCGATAGCACGAATTCCCTCACATTATTCTGATAACGAATGCTGCTGCTTTCATAAACTTTTACCCTTCACAATTTCATAGAGTAAACATTAAACAGCATTTACACAGCTCACCCCACGTTTCCCATGGCCACTTGAGCCAGGTGATAGAATAATGTACCTTGTCATTTAAAGATAGGTAATTATTTTACCGATAACCGGCACTTGAGGTCAACGTAACACGACTGTAGAGAAATTAGTACCGTTCCAAGCAACAGGACCAAGCTACATGATTGGTTGTTAGCATAAAAGCTCGGCTATGATTGGTGGGATCCTTTACTTTTAACTCCTTGAGACAGTTTTGTATCTGATGTATCTCATCCATCAGCTACTGAAACTTTTTACGATGTAATTAATTGTTTTATAGTGTGTCGTTAATTTACGATAAAGATAAAGTGCGGTTCGGGTGGTTGTTTAGATTTAGTCTGTGGAAGAGGGTTGCTTTTACTGCTGAACAAGTGACAGACGGTAGCTGAAAGATAAGCGATGAACTTTAATTGTTAAGGTACTAAACAAAAAAAACTAAACATTGTTTTTCATATGCAGACTGTTCAATAATTAATACATAAGTTTCATAGTCATAGTAAATTTTTAAAACAATCAAAGTGCTTACGAAAACTGAAACTAAGGGCCAGTTTTTTGATCTCTAGTTAACTCAACCATTGGTCAAAAATGGCTACCATTAGTTAAAAACCAACAAAATTTGTATGCAACTGTCATGTTTGACAAGTGACTTGACTAATGGTTAAATTTTACCACGGATCAAAAAACTCGGCCTTAGTGAAACATTTTGGAGGGAAGAATTTCCTTCTTTGCATGAGCTGGGAACTTAATGGAACCAATTAACTGCCTATCGAGAGAACAAAATATTCCAAATAACTATAGGATCTTAGTAGCTATTCATCAGTATACGCATATAACAATGCATTAACCACAATTTGACCACGCTTCTTCACTAAACCCCTGCTCCGGAGTTTCATTTACTTACTGAAATGTGCCGTTCACTAATTTATGTGATGTGTCCCATCGCAACATCTTAACTGTTCCTCCCTCGTACCAACATCTATTTGCAACTCAAAGTTGGTCCTGTTGCGGCAGTAAATTCATGCAATTTATGTCACTTTGAATATTAGTTGGGCAGATCGTAGTACAGGGGTAGTACGGACGGAGCGCTAGGGATCACTCTACACTCTACAGCTTATGAAAAACTATGTTTCAGAGCGCTGCAGCACTGTCTTTCGTAGTATTGAACATACCGAAGGCAAGACAGGTTCCGTATTTTTTTTACAAGATAGAGTGACCCTTCTGGTGCAGTAAAAAGCAGAAATAGCGTGGGCGGGCGCAGGCGCATGACAGAGCGACCGTCGTGCGCCCATCGTTTATTACTTCCTCTGTGTCCGCGGACTTATAGTTTGTCTAGGAAACTCACGATGGCGCTTGCCAAAAATATGTATGGCATATTGAGCGCAACGTTATAAAATGCTGTAGTTCAAATTACCGTAGGAACCTATTTAACATATCCTAAGGGTACTTATATCTACTGTTCTTAAACACGCAAAAATTAACTAGTAAAATGGGTGTTGCAAAGTGGTGTATAAAGCAGAAAGGGGGAGATTCAAGACTCTCATGAGATTATCCCTAACAACTTATGATCTATGACTTTTAGAAATAGGAGAAAAACAAATTCAACTCTCGTTATAAAAAGTTACGTGACCAACAAAATTTCATAAGCACACTCAAAACTAATAATAATAATAATACTTTATTAGTACTGTACCCAGGTTTATAAACATCATAGAAAAATTTGGCTCACAGCAGTTACTGAAACTTAATCTAAAGCCATCAATATAACCAATAACTGCGTGCTAGCACAAGATCGACAAAACTTTTTAGCATAACAACATATCCAATTGGAGCTTTTGTAAGCTCCTGCTACTCGTGTAACCATAAATTTAGCTGGCGCCCGCTCGGCACTGCTTGGTTTACAAGACTTGACACGTGTCCACACGACTATTTTTTTGTATTGTTAGCATGGTAACAAATCGGGTATTTAGGTTTTCTATTTGGCTACCTGTGGTATATCTTTTATCCCACTCATAGCCGTTATCTAGACATTTTGAAACAGGCCCTAAATGTGGTAAGTAGGTAAGTTTATTTTCACTCGATTGCATTTTGTATTGTATTGTGTATTTATCACTTTTGATTCTTAAGTAGGTAAGTACCTACATCTATACGTTTATAAGTCTATGGGTTTTTAACTTACGTTCGTCATAATTCGAAAAAGTTGACAAAAGTACGAGATCATTAACATATTGCATTGAACTTTCTCAATTACGTAAGTATTTGACCACTAAAAGTTAAACCAGTTCATCTAAAATGAAAAATAAGTACCTATACCTAAGCATTTTGTGTAAAAGCTCGAGCCAGCAGCGAGCTTCCATGGCGGCTGTCTAATAAATCATAGCACACAACTATAAACTTTTTGTCGTCAGCTTATGACGTCAACTCTAATAACACGTCGATAAATGTTTCATAATTATTGCTTTTAGGGTTCCTTTTGACAACTTTTGAGATGGATTTTTTTGAGCATAAGCTTTAAAAATGTTTCAATTACCTACCTTAGAGACTTTTAAAAAGTTTCTAAAATCGGGCTATGTAAGGTATTAGCTGTAATTGATGAATTTTCAGCATTCTTCAGGATTTAAACATTTAAAAAAAAATAGTCTCGTAACGGTCAGAAAAGATGCTTCTTAATACAACAGATAGACATAGAACTGAAAGTTACATTGGTGCATTTAACAGAACACTTAATTGTTATCGCTGCCAACTGAAGTCGCTTGCAGTTGTGTTCCATCCGAGATTGTCCGCCTGTCCCAGTGCTATTTACCAGATGCCCGGCCGCCGCGTGGTAGGTCCTGTCTAACAAAAAGTTATGCTGATTAGAATGTAATTTACATAGTTCTTGTTAGTACAGAGTCTTTCAATTTATGACTGAAAGTTGTCCTGAAACTGAAGCGCTGCAAGCTCGGTGGTTGTCAGTTTTAATAGGTAGGTACTTATCATACATTATATAATTATCGTAAGCTTATTTCAAAGTTTGATTAATTAATCCTTTTCTTGATTTCATATAGCCAAGCATGAATGTATGTATAGAAGTATATGTACCTATGCTGTTTAGTTGTAGGATAGCAACTTCTAACTAATAAACAAGGAAACGGTCGAAGTTCTACGAAGCAGTAATTACTTCTCATATGGCCGGGAGTAATCCGTTAGAAATCGATCGACTTTTAGTGGCGTGTCAGCGTTTGAAAAAAACATAATTTATTGTCATCGCAAGGAAACATGAACACGGCGGGGAAAAATAAAAAAGTAATAAAATAAGAGATGTTACGAGCGTAAAATGGAGTGAGCGGGTTGCGCATGTTTACTGAAGCATGAAGGGTTTAGAGTAATTTATTTTGTTTATAGTCGTCGCTTGATGGCTTTGGTTACCTAGTAATTATCGGCTGCGCGCCGAAAGCTAAACCAATTCGAGTGTTTTCGAGTGTAGCGCGCGCCCGAGTGTGCATTTCATATTGTTTGTGTCAACATTAGTTTTTTGTTGGCAAGTCTTGTTCGGCACACAATCATTTATGACCCAGCTCTATGCCGCGCCGCTCTTCAAATTAAAATAGGTACTGTAAAAATTAACATATGTGTGCCTTCACCTAAACATCTGTATTAAATCAACAAGAAGGTAGGTATCTACTTGCATCTAGACATAGGTCTATATAATTATGTATACTCGTACTCGGTTTTCCTCATCTAGCAACTACCAACCGTTGATTTGATCGGTCTCTACTTCATTCCAAATAGTATTGGACAACCGTTAAATTTAAGGCAAATACGACGACGCAAGAGTGTCAGTATTGGTTGAAATTATTCTCAGATTGACCTTTTATGTAATGGTATTTCCACCGAGTGTCCACCAACCCAACGTGGTGGACTAGGCCTAAACCCTTCCTTCATTGGAGAGACCGTGTCCACCCGGGGCAATTTTCGACCACCCGTCTTTGAAGTGACGTGACGTAACGCCTTATAAATAGTACTTGAATGCTAACACTAACTAGACTCGAAAGACGAGTGGTTGAGAATCGGCTACCTGCAGTGATACATAGAGTATATAATTAAACTTGCCTACTAATCCTATGATCTCTTTGTCGCAGGGGCGGCGGCTGCATGCGTCGCGCGCACGTGAAGCGTCCAATGAACGCGTTCATGGTGTTCGCGCAGGCCATGCGCCGGCGCCTGTCGGAGCAGCGGCCCTCGCTGCACAACGCCGAACTCAGCAAGACCCTCGGCTCCATGTGGAAGTAAGTTTCATCATGTTATGTTTTGGGCCGACCAGAACACGTAGGTAGGCACAGTGATGATTATGAACAACCAGTAGCGGTTGCCGAAGCGAGGCCGTTATTAGTATGAAAGCTGTTGTTTACTTATAAAAAAGCTCCTTATAACAATACTTTTTCCAAGAGTTCCAAAGTTGTTTAGAATGATGATTTGTATCACCTTCTAACGGTAATGAATGAATTAAAAAGGAGAAACATTGGTGTGCATGTAAAAATTAAATTATGTAGGTACCTATACTTATACAGAATAATTATGTACTACATTATCCCTGAGTTGGTATAGTATAGAATAAATTCTACCCCGGTATACCCACGGGGCGCCGCGGGCAATCTATTAAAGGCGATACGATACAATATAAGCCCGCGTGGAGAGGACTAAACACCGTTTGATCATTTTCATCAGTACCTAATTAAGGCCTACTTTTCCTTCTCCTTCTGGAGGGATAAGGAAAAACGTCAAAACTTGAACTAGAAAGCTCTACGCAAGAGGCCGCCGCCCCGCGGTGAGCGTGCAGCGATTGTTTACTCATTAAAATGCTATCACGAGCCCGATAACATCTCGGATTAAAAGATGACGAACACAGATTTATCTACCAAACGGTTGGGTTAAATAAAAATTATTAAGGTAGGCATGTTTATTTGCAGAAGAAAGTTTCAATTAAAATGGTATCTACATAAAATTGTTAACAATCCTTGCTAATATGTTCAAAAGAGACGAAAGAGGCATAAAGCATACGATCTGCCTAAGTTAGCTACCTAGGTACTCTGTTACTATTGCATGGATGGTTTATATCGATCAGAGTTTGTTAATATTGGGATCCTAGCCAACGCCAAACCTGTATATCTGAGTCATTAGTTAATGTTCTTACCTATTTTTATCCTTAATTTTAATCTTAGTAATCAAAGACAAAAGAACAAAATATTATAAACCATGACTTTGTGGTTAGTTAGTTAGCTACCAATGTGCTAAAGCTACTGCAAGTGTCTTGTGTAACAAAGTTGCTTAGTAATTCAGTCAAGACTTCTAAGTGGATGGGCTTAACTTTCTGAAAATAGTTCCTTTAATTCTCAAGCAGTGTACCAGAACTTGTCACAGTTATCACTGACCACCCGTAAGCTAAACATTGCTTCTCTGATCTCGCTAGCAATAAGTAGTCTCCATTGGTCATCCATTCACATTTCTATCTCATCTTCTGAGTGTTAGTACATTTTGTCTCCTGGACTAGCAAACAAAGCCATAAATTATACGAATTAGATTTCAGTTTCTTGATTGTTCCACTTTAAGTTTTAGGTGAATCATACAGATTTGGATTTAGAGCTGCTTAAGTTTAGCAAATTCAATAATCGTTTTATGGAGTATTGAAATAATACCTAGCTACATACGAGTACCTAACAGCTTTGTTAAAAGCTAACAGTTTTATGCGACAGAAACACATGTTTTCTAGTTTATGCTCGCCTATATCTGCCAGACGGCAGACGAAATATTACGGTCACTGGCAGTAGGCAAATATTTTTATATCTCTCGTGATCCGACGATGTCTCGACGTCGACTAGACGTGATTAGCGACTGTCGCCGGAGAATTAATTTGAAAAATCTGATATGATTTAGCTGTAATTGTAGCGATGCGGTCGATGACGATGATGGGATGATGCTGCCGCCGGGTTTTGTTTATCCGACTTTAGTTAAATCCTAATCCTAACTAATATTATAAATGCGAAAGTAACTGTGTCTGTCTGTCTGTCTGTCTGTCTGTTACTCTTTCACGCCAAAACTACTGAACGGATTTGAACGAAATTTGGTATACATACGGTCTAGACCCAGGGGAAAGAACATAGCCTACTTTTTATCCCGGAATTCCCACGGGAAACTTTCTAAGGCGAAGCGAAGCGCGCGGGAACAGCTAGTAGTTCATAAAGTGTCTACTGTCTTGTCCCTGGGAAGAGTTACTCAAGCTCAAGCAGAATGCTATGAAAGTTACTAGTTCTGATTAACGATACAATAAGTACATACCTAGATATATGTATGTTTCCATAGTGGATTTTAGAGTACGTAGATACTTAGTTTTAAACACATTAATATGCACGCAAGTTCTCATCCTGTTTAAAAGTTCAAGAGAGAATAAGCTTTTCGGGATAAAACTTAAGCCTCAAGTCCTTGGGCCTTCTTCAATTAATGGACTTTAGGAATAAGTCTCTTTGGCATACCTACATATTTACTCCGTTTAAAGTGATATAGTATAAATATGAGTTAGCGACGGGCATCTGGGAATAGTCTCCCGATGCTATCACCCGCCGCTCCCGATACGGCCCGTCCACTCATCAACATAAATCAAACATGTAATAACTGTCTTCTGTCGACACAAAAGTTTTTAAATATTGCGGTTGTACGAAACAAATTTTAACTTCACCAAGCGGTAACTCGTTCTACTTATTAGGTAAAGTTTAAACTACTCTTGGTTACCTAATACAGGCTGTTGCAAAAGAGTTTGGTAAGCCGAAAGGGGGTAACTTAGGCCGTTTTGAATAACTGTTGTTTTACGACCTACCATAGGGACCTTCTCGAAATAAACCTTTATACTACATATCACTAAGTACTTGTACTAAACTTTAGCTTTTTATACAAATATCTTTACCACAACCCAAAACTAATCCAACAAACAATAACAACCCAACCTCTTTCCAGAAACCTGAGCGAAGAGGAGAAGCTGCCATTCATCAAAGAAGCCGACAAACTGCGCACTCAGCACAAGCGAGAGTACCCCGACTACAAGTACCAACCGCGACGTCGCAAGCCGCCCCCAACCACTGCACGCCTAAAGCGGGAACCCTCACCAGACCGCTCCCAGATAGACTTCTCTAGAATAGAAGTCGACAGCGCGTTGCTAGCCGACGGGCCGCCGGATGGAGCGGAATTAGACCAGTATTTGAAGCCGCCCATGCCGGACTATCACGAGCTGCAGCCGCGGTTCGCGCCCCATCCGCACCACCCGCCCCCGCTGTACGCGCCCCTCCCCTCGCATCTACACCCACCCTGTGAATGGCAGCATTACTCTGGGCACCCTTAGGTGCTATAGGTTTTGTGAATAGTACTTAGTTTTGTAGGGTTTTGGAGTGGTTCCATTGCGAAAAGAAAACTTAGTAACACCTACATAGATATAAGTCTGCAGGTGCCTAGTGTCTTTCAGATTTTTAAGAAGGACGTAGAGCACGACGTATTTTTTTTACATTGTTTGGAGATATTTCTCATCATTTAGTTAAAATCATTACCAATCTCGGCTACTAGTTATTATTCTGTGTCTCGGCATAGTACAGTTATCTTACACGGGACCCTACTACTGAAACTAAAGCGGTCTCAATACTATCCTCCAGAGTACTCCAGACCAAACAACCTTAGGTTGATGGTACTTATTATTCAAGCTAGGCGTTCTAATCCGTCTCCATATATTTTTTTTCCTTAGCCGCTATGGAAATGTATGATTTGTAAATATTTGCTGATTAAGTTAAGCCATAAGTCGGTCACATCGCACGTGCGTCCTGTATGTTGCGATACCCCGCCATCTTATTGATACGTTGTAGATAGTAGAATATGTTAATATAATTCTAAATTTATAAATAAAAATGATAAGTTGTACATATAGTAGATATTGAAGCTTTTGGAATAGGTTTTCAAAACACTCTGTAGTTTAGTAAGTTAAATATCTAAGCTATTCTTTCTAAAACTTGAAATCATTTTCCAATTGTATAAAAAGATAGAGTCCTTACATAGAAAATTAAAAAAAATAAGGTTAAGGTATACTTTAATCTAGTAAGTAGGTACTTACCCCTATTTTGAACAAATTATCCGTAATATATTGTCTGCTTATAGTATAGAAATACATGCTCTACGATAGTATGTATTTATATTTATCTTCAGTGTAGTGTAGTTATGATTTTCCATAGTTACTAATAAATTCCTCTGGTTCCAAAGTTATTTAAGTTAAGCCATGAAAACAGTTTTATTGTTAATTTATGTTATTGTTATATTAAATAAGTTAAGCAAATGTCTACACGCCGTATACTAAAAAAAAGCTTGAAACTTTACTTTTCCGTACTTTGCCGAACCAGCGCTGATAAGCGCGGTTTAAATATAAGTTTCCAGCTTTCTTTCTGTATACCGCCCAAATACGGCCTTATATTAGGCAGGAAACGTATACAGGCTGTTCCGTAAATAGTACAGCAACACTTGTAAAACCTAAAATTATTTTAAAAAAACACTTCCCGATTTATTTGTGTTTATTTCATGTTCTTGTGGGCAATTTTTTTTTTACTTGGAGTTTTTGGAATGTTGTAGGTACAGTTACTGGTTAACAGTCGAACTGTGAAACGAAAAATAGAACTTTATTAAAGCGACAAATTCGATTGTTAAAGAATTCATTTACTTATCTAATAAATATATTTTTTATTATGAAACTATAATTTGTATTTTTTTATAGAAGCATCCAAGCATCAAATACCCAGATCTTATACTTAGGTAGGTAATTAAGTTGTGTATATCATAACATTCATGCCGGATGCCATGTGTGAGATGTCTCTACATATGATCTAATAATTATAGTGCGTAAATTGCTTTATGTAAGTATAGATTGGGGATTATTCTGAACAACCATTTAAGTACATAACTTTTGTTCTACAAATTTTAGAAATACCCTTTTTGCAACATCCTGTATATTTGCATTTGAGACCACCTAATCGACCAGGCGAACTCCTGAACTCTGCAGTTCTGCGAAGGGGCCGCGGTATCGCTGACCGCGACGCCCTCTGGCGGTCGATTTCCGCTCACTGAATAAGGCCTCCTTGTGCACCCCTATCTCTTATCAACCTTTCACATATTTCGCGATTAATGAGAGAATAAACGTATGATTACGCATGTAATTGACATGAATTAATGGTAGGTATGGATAAGTAAAATTATGGCTAGGCACTAACGATATAATATAGTTTAATCCTAAATATCCTAATCCTAACTAATCCTAATCCTAATCCTAACTAATATTATAAATGCGAAAGTAACTGTGTCTGTCTGTCTTTCTGTCTGTCTGTCTGTCTGTCTGTTACTCTTTCACGCCAAAACTACTGGACGGATTTGAATGAAATTTGGTATACATATGGTCTAGACCTTGAGAAAGAACATAGGCTACTTTTTATCCCGTAATACCCACGGGAAAACTTTTTAAGCGAAGCGAAGCTCGCGGGCACAGCTAGAAAGTAAATAAAATATGGTAGGTCTGCTGCTGGTATGGCTGCAGCACTTTATATGGTGCAGAGTAGGTAATCCCTAGGAGGATGTTTCAGACTAAACTTATAAGTAGGTGCACCTATTCAGTGTACTAATAGGTAGGTATTTATTATGTATCTACATGGGTACCTAATGTTATTAGGTATTATTATTAACTACATACAGCTCAGCGTATAACCTAATTAACTTAATAAATCCCAAATTTTAAAGTTTTCAGTCATCCACTAAGCAAAGGCTGTGCTGTCCGTTGGCAATGGTGCATGGACCTTGCGATATTAAGATTGTGTGCATATTAAATGATGCAAACTGCGGAGCGGCGCGTGCTCGCTGGTGTCTCACTTACACACAGACCGACGGACAGACGTCAAGATATTAGTTTACAATAAGCAAGTTTTTGTGCCGGCACCATGAGATATTAATTACTGGGGCGGAGGGCAACATGCTCAATTTTACGCTTTAATCTGTTCTGTTGCTTTTTTTTATTCGGTCGAAAGTATCGGGTGTTGAAGCGCGGATCTGTGTCAAAGTTAAACAAGGAGGATTGAGATTTGACGAACGAACATAACGTATTCGTATTTAGATAATTATAAGTAAGTAAATAACTATCAAAACTTATAACAGTACCCACTTAGAATGATTTTGTGTTTCATTTGTGGTATTAATAATAGGAACGTTTGTAAGTAAGTACTAAGTATAAGAGAGTTGAAACGCTTTAAGCACGTACTTATAGGTATGTACAATTATTGTACATTGTTTTTCACAAGGCGGAATTTTAGGAGTGAACTTATCGAAGGCTGTTTTAGTCTTGTACTACCCGACTTAGGTTACTAAACATCATTCAGCAAGGGATCAAATCTGAAATCGCAAAAAATTACATGTTATGTAATTAAACCAACGGCCAATTAATCTTAAACGGCAAGATATTCCTACGATTCATACCAACTTTCAATATTCTAAATCAAAAATTGAGCGAAAAACATCCAAATCATTTGTTAAAAATCCTTAAGGTGTCCATTACTGGTGCCGTTACGTTAATTTGAGTTGGTATAATATCTGTAGAACAAATAAGTACTTACCTATAGGTATTATACAGTTTTCGCAACATGTAAAATGATATCTTGACAGACTCTAGTTCGAGATTGCAGCAGTGTGATATCAAATTAAGTAGGGGAAGATGGGCTACAGAAGACGGTACACTTGTTGTACAATGTATCGTTCTGAACTTTTGATTTTGACGTCTTGTACTTAAGGGTCGGCAATAGGGAATCGAGGGTTGGCATTGTCATAGAATTATATAGTAAATGATGCTCTACAGCCTTGAAAAAAATCACACAGGTTGCCGAAGAGTCTAGCTAGGTGCTGAATCATTCGAATTTAAGTAAATAGTTATGGATAACTGTAAATTAATTTCAGAATATCAAGAAAAACCAGTAAATCACACTCCCGTATTGTAACAACTGTGTCGTAATTATCAAGAATTTTCATATGATTCTTATCAAATTATAAAGATAAATGCTTGGACTAGGCGATAAATACCTTGTTTTTAAATAAACACCCACCTATTTTGTGTAAATTAATAACAAACTTGGGCAATTTTTTTCCCTCAAATCTTCATACAAATATCTATGGCGGCTTTCTGTGTTATAAAATCATAAACACAAGCGACGTTTGACTCAGTCGGCCGCTGGCCTCCAAAGAAGGGTCACGTCGGTTTAGGCAGCACTGACAGCTCGCGATCTTTTCGTGTACAGATACAAAATCACTGCACATTGGTTGTCATTGCACTTTTTCAACTTTTATGACACCAACATAATTTGATTTGAAATTGAGGAAGCATAATTCTTACACTATATTCAATACATTAAATTAAATTAGATAGTGGGCAATGTTCTCGCGTGACATTACAGTCTCGTAAAGGTCCGATGAGGAGCAGGAATATAGCGAATGGATCTAAGTGATGACAATACGTAGGAACATTAGGTTAGGATTCATCAAAAACACAGTCTCATGGTACTGGTTGAGGAATGGTCTCGTGAGGATCTGATGAGGGCAGTAACAAGGTGGTGACTGAATTTTATTTCAAAAATGTTAATAGCTAAAAACATCGAGTTTGGGCTATTAAGTATGTTTTTCAGAGAGACAGAAAGATATTTTAGGTTTCCTCTGGATTAGTTAGGTTTACTGGGTTTACTAAATTCATTCGTAACGTAAAATTGATAATTACGGAATTTCTTCTATAGACAGTAGTTACTAAAAAAAACAATTATAGATGGCGTAATTTGCTGAAGTACCTGTCTAGTCACCCTGTCACGGGGTGACTTCGGTTGGTAACTCAGAAAAAATAATATATGTTATTGCATCAATAATAAAAAAATCAAGAAAATATTCAAAGTTTCCATCCTCGCACACAAATCACAAACTCATGCCCTGTTCTAGGAGCAGGGTCTACCCTAGTGCATTTTCATGACCACTTTTCGGTTCTACCTTTTTTGGCCCAAGATTTATTTGCCTAATCTCGTATTGCATAGTAACGTTTGGTCAAAGTCTCGTTTCGCCGAAAATCGTATGGCATAAATCTCGATTAGTAAAAAGTTATTTCGCATTATCTTGTTTAGCCTAATAATGGTATGGCCAAATCTTGAATAGCCTAATAATAGGTTTATACAAAGTAATAATATTTGTTTGGCTTTAACTTTGACGGAGCGTCTCTCTATAGCGCAAACTGGTGCCTTGTATTGTTTCCGCTGTTTGGAAAACGCTCCGCTCCGCTTCGCTGCGCTCCGCTTTGGTTTTGATGAACATGTGCACCTAACACGCTCCTCCTCGCTTTGCTCGTCGTCGCACTTATCTTTAGGTTTCGATCTCATGGGGTTTGTAATAATTATTGTATGTGTATTATAAATGTATGTTGTATTGCTCGTTAACTTTCGATTTTTTTATCATTCAATATCGTGATTTTCGGGATGTATGAGAAAAAATACCACAATTTGTACATTTAGTACATACTTAATATATTATTTATTAAGATAACATTAGGAGAAACAAGATTATACATAGGTATAGACGAACATACATTTGAGCAAACGAAACTTAGGTGTTTAAAGATTGTGCCTAAAGAGTTTTAGACGAAACGAGCCTTATGCCACATAATTCTTGGCAAAGTGATGGTTCGGCCAAAAAAGTTTAGACCATACGAGTTATGCGAAATGAGTTTTGGTCAATAAAGATTATGCGAGATGAGGGGAACCGCCACTTTTGACTTGTGTCCCACCGGTTTCGGTGCTCAGCGGAATAGCACCATTAACCATTATTATTCTGAGATATCATCACTTCTTATTCTGAGTAACCCAACATAAAAACACGCCATCTATTGAAATCATTTTTTAATTAGGATTTGTCTATGGTGTGGTCCCCAAATTTAAGGGTAAAAGCAGAATAATTATATTTTAACCTTTTTTATACCTATTATATTAAAAGACCAATTCAACGATACCCTACCTACACCATCAAAATAACCGGAAAAAATATCAGCCCCAATTTACTTGTATGGGAGAGGGAGTACCCCAATATTTTTTTGGGGTACTCCCCATATCTATGCGAAATATCAGCTTGATACCTTTACCCGTTTCTGAGAAAAAGGGCGGTGACAGACAGTCAGTCAGACAGACGGACAACAAAGAGATCTTATAACGGTTGCTTTTTTTCCTTTTGAGGTACGAAACCCTAAAAATAAGAAAAAATATTATTCTGCTACCAAAAAATATACTTACAAACATACAATCGAAAAATATTACCCTCCTCCTTCGGCAGTCGGGTAAAAACAAGTGAGACAGGGGGTCATTCTGAACTTTTGTTCTACGAGTTTTAAAAATTAACAAAAAAAAACCCTTTTTCATAGAAACTTTGATGACACGTGACTTTTTACCATGGAAAACGAATATTTTTTTTCGCGAATTTGCAAAACTCGTAGAACAAAAGTTGTTCAGAATGACCCCTTGAGTTGACTCATCCCCTTTCGGCTTAGTATACCCTTAGTATCTACACTTTAATACCTGTAGTTACCTTTCTACAAGTAAGTAAATACTACATTTGTTTAGAACGCTAATCGGGTTCCGAGTATGGAGAAAAGTGGCACCCCTATTAATTTCTACTCTTTTATGGTGCTTACCAGTGTAATTAAAAATTATACTTACCCTCAAATCACTACTTGAAAATAATTGTCAATAAAGTTGGCGAGTAAAAGTTTATGACCCACTGTGCAAACTTACATGTGTGCGTGTCACTGCGTGTGCTGTGTGAAGAGCATTGAAAACCCAAATTTGGCGGGGCACGTCACCCTGTACGGGCCTTAACTTGTAAGCGAATATGACGAAATAACGAAGTACCTATGTATGGTTTGACCTATACTTATCGACATATTTCTTGTTTAGTTATAGTTTGGGACATAGGTAGGTATCTAACATCGAAATAAAAACAGTGAAAACTAACCAGTGTGCCGCATGTAAGTTGTATAGGGTACCTAAAGCCAAACCAGGAATATAAAAACCCTCGCCATATGAGGCGTTTGTTAAAAAAAAAAAAGTTCCGTTTTGGAGAAATAGATGGCGTTGTCTGGGGTTGTACCAACTTTCAAACCCTCAGAACACACTCAGATCACAATATGTTATTCTGTGAGGCTAACGAAATGTGAAAGTGACGTAGGTAGGTAGAAATGTTAGATAGGTAGGTACCTACATAATATATCATGTTATGTAACAATGGTTAATTTACATTACCGCGAATGATTTAACTTACTTACGTGAATGAAAATCACTTGGTATGAAATGATCCGAACACAACCATGAATGTTTTCGCAGTTTCCAATCAATTTTTCGCACATTTATCCGAGTCGCCTTAATCCATTGTTGCGCCTGGCTTTCATCATTTGGAAATTTATGATGTCCTTTATTTTTACAAGTTGCGACGGCACACATTCTCATCTTGTCTTGTAAGTATTTCTTTGGGATCTTATTTAGGATCATACAATAAATAAAAATAGAAAATCAGTTCTCGCACGCAGCACCCGTTCAAACGGCGCGCATAGAGAAAAGAACACTACGTGACGGCGCGGGTAGAACTATTCACAGAATACTTAGCACTATCCCAAGCCACATGCAGTCTGAGCCTCGGAAGGATGGCTCGCGCTACCACCCGACATTTAATCACAACTAGTGAGTTCTTATTCTGAGTTTAGTACTCTTTGCTCTCTATGTAATTTTTGACAGTTGGTACACTGCGTTTTCACGCCATCTATCGGCTTACCCAAAAGCTCAACTGACAGCTGTCAAGGAAAACGGCTCATTGCGGAAAAGCAATAGAACTTTTTTCTTGCACTGGTATCATTAACTCAAAATGTCATTTGTCTATTGCTGTCAAACTGTGGTGCTGTCAATGCGTAGGGTTTATTATAGCTTTTGTGAGTTTTTTGTGTTTCTAAATGCCGAAAACTATCCACAGCCGTGAAAGGAAACTAATTTACCACATACACAAGTATTTGTCGGAGAAAAAATCCGTGGGATTGGACTTTATTTCACTTGATAACATAACTGATGCTATTGTCAAAATGGCTGGTAGGTACATAGTATAGTAAGAGCAAAGGAACTTGGCAAATTTGTAAGCTATTACTGTAGTTTTTATTGACTAATGTTTTGTAAGGTATACTTATAGAAAGACAAAGCAGAAGAAAATTACAGAAACAGAGGAACAATAATTGTAACGGAAATTTAAAAATTGATTATTAATGTTGATGGCAGGAAGCGACTCATTAAGCGACAGCGAATCCAAGACATCTGAAATTCAAGCATTGGCACAATCTGACCATAACATAATATAGCATATGAATACATATGATATCGGTTGAATATTTAGGTTCTAATTTTGACTCATTATACCTACACATATTTTATCCAGGCAATGGGTTTAACTTTCTTATTATATCATTCTGCATGCAAACCTAAGATGTAGTTACGAGGCTAAGATGTAGTTTTTCTCGAATTCCTGTGAGGATGGAAAATATTAAGCCACTTACTCTTGTCTTTTGAATGCTTAAAACTTATTCAGCAAATATGCCTTTAGGTCAATTTCCCTATTTTCAAATTGCCGTAAATGAGCTACAAGGTAAATACCTATACAACTGACTGTAATCTAAATGTGGGTTTCCTCACGATGCTTTCCTTCACCGTTAGACTGTTAGTACATATGTTACTTAAGTTCCAAAGAACCTATAGGATATATCCTCTCACTGAGCTACTGACACAGTTTTCAAAATAAATCATAAAAAAAAATCACAATTATAAATTTCAGTATGGCCAATTCACATTGATATGACTGTACTTAGTGTTGTAGTCCTCAAGGCGAATGTAGCGCCTTTAATACAGGGTTTTTATATTCCTGGTTTGGCTATACCTACTGTTTCCAGAGCACCATGTATACTTAGGTATACGTTTCTTTAGTGAGTAAGTAAATAGCCCAATTACTCGTTTGTACTCGCCTAAAAGCCATGCCCAAGGAACATGTTCAAAGTACTTCTCTAAGGAGAATTCCATGCCCTAGGAACATAAGTACTTCTCCAAGCCATGCCTCTCATTGTTTTGTTTAGTAACGTATATTTTTGGCTAGCTTGGTACATCACTAATAGTTTTTTATTTTACTTGTGGCTACACTGAACATCCGGTGTCAAATTGACGTCTATAACGTCAAAATTGACAAATTATTGTTATTTCGCTTCTCCATCGAACGAAACATTATTTATTTGTTAGCGTTAGCTAGGATATTTTAATTCACTGTGAAATAACTTATTTGGATATGAATAAATCAACTTGTTAGTGAGTTGCATTCGAGTAGAGCTTACATGGCCAATTTACCGAATGGCAGGGTTCAGCTGGTAAGTTTTTACATTCATTCTTGTGTCCTTATTATTAAGATTCAATTTATGGGAATTGGCAATTGTTTGTGTTGTACTTGTGGTGTCTTCTGTGAACTGTGTAATTGGATGCAATTGCCTAATTGACTGTGCTCAATATCGCTCTCCCAATAACATCTTACTCCCTCTTGTCACACAAATGTTGACTTGGTAAGTACTGAACTGATTCCTAGTAATGTTTTGTAAATGCCAATGACCATTTACACCGCCCTTTGATTGTAAGTACATTGGGTTTTCGATAGTAAAATGCTTGATATTAAATTTCAGGTATCTTTCTGAAGGCTTCCAAGTTATCATTGAGAAGTCCCGAGAAGCAAAATGCTCTTTGAAAGATGTTCAGTTGCGTTTTCTGTGCCCTGACGACCTTGAAGAGGTATGTATTAGGAATAAAAATGCTGAACTGTTTCAAAATACTTACTTTAAATGAAAATATATAAAATTACAATGTTGATAATAACAGCCACTCCCTTTTCTCTAGGTAAGGTCACTATGTCGAGACTGGTTCCCTATAGAATATCCTCAGTCATGGTACGAAGACATCACCTCCTCGGAGAGGTTCTTTGCCCTGGCTGCCGTGTACAAATGTCAGATCATAGGGCTCATCGTAGCGGAGATCAAACCCTACCTCAAACTGAATGCTGAGGACCGAGGGATCCTGTCAAGATGGTTCGCATCTAAGGACACACTTGTTGCATACATTTTGTCTCTAGGTAAGTGAAATAAAATATGTTTTATATTGTATGAGATGCTTCAATAAGTCTTATTAGATTTAGCAAACATTATGCATATTTGGATGTTGAAACTTATGTTTTTGTTTTGATTACTCATATTGCTAATGTGTGTATGTGCAACTTTGTAATTAATGTTGCTTTGTTGTATTTACCTTTTAGTACTTACCTACTTTCTATTCTATTCTATTCTATTCTCATAGGGGGTGAAGTTCCTGTACGTGGCTCTCTCGAGTGGAACCTTTGTACATATCCCCTTGATTTCAGCTCAGCCAGCCTAGCTCCCGAGTAAACTGGAGTAGCAGGCCTGGGTGTTGTAATAGCTGAGGTAGGCGCTCTGTTGGTCCAAGAATAGATAATCTTGTTTCTGTAGTAGGTGGACAAGCTAACAGAATATGTTCAACGGTCTCATCTACTTCCTTACATGTCCTACATAAGGGACTAGTTGAGTTACCTATGGTATATAAGTGTTTATTCACGCAACAATGTCCTGTTATTAATCCTACCATTAATGATATATTAATCCATTGTACTGTTACATTATTTGAAATGCTTAGGTTTTCCAGTGTTCTGTGACATTCTAAAATTAATTTAGATTTTGTTACAGTTCTGCCTAAGGCACCTAAAATAGCCATACTGTCTGTGTAGAAGCAGATATTGCTATTTTTTGTGTCTTTTATTTGTGTAGCTCCGTCAAGTAGGCTGGCAGCTTCTGCCTGAAAAACAGTAGCTTTGTTCCCGAAGCTGACAGAGTATTGTAAATTAAGTTCCGGGCAGAAGACACCTCCACCGCTGCCCTTCTTGTTCTTGGCTCCGTCAATGTAGATATTGATGTCGTAATTGTTTTCGTCTGATGTGCCACACTGATCTCGCTGGATAGTGTAGCTTCTGTTGAAGATAAACGTCTTTATAGTAGTGTCGCTGCATTCAGTGGACCCGGGAGCCGACAACTTGGCAATGTCAAGTATGCGACTGTGTCCCTGTGCAGTGGTATTCGTTGACCAGAGTCCCAGGTTACTTAGCCTTATCGCCGCCGCTTTAGCTTCCTGCTTGATGATAATATCGAGCGGTGGAAGTCCTAAAATTATTTCTAGGGCGGCTGTTGGGGTTGACTTCATACATCCGGTGATTGAAACGCATGCAAGTCTTTGAAACTGTCGTAGTTTGTTTTTCACAGTGGTGAGGTTTGATCTTTGCCACCACACTACTGCTCCATAGGTTATTATAGGTCTTACCACCGCTGTGTACAGCCATTTGCATAGCTTCGGTTTTAATCCCCATTTAGATCCAACAAGTTTACTAGTTTGATAAAGAGATATTGTTGCTTTACTCAGGGTCTTGTCAATATGCTTAGACCAGCTTAAACGGTGGTCTAGCCATACGCCAAGATATTTTACCTCATTTGTCAACTTTAAGGTTGTATTAAATAGTTTAGGTAGTTTTAAATTGCCTATTTTAGTCTTTTTAGTAAATAGCACCGTTTCTGTTTTCGTCGGGTTCACCGACAGTTCATGTTTATGGCACCATTCCTCTATAATGTTTAGTGCAAGTTGCATTCTTTCACATAAGGTGTTAACAAACAAGCCCCCGATGAGAATAGTGATGTCATCGGCGTAGGCTATTGTTGTAAAACCTTTATTATTTAGATCGCAAAGTAGATCATTCACAACTAAAACCCACAGCAATGGAGATAACACTCCACCCTGCGGACATCCCTTTGCTACTTTGCATCTTATTGTATTTGTTGAAGTAAAAGATACTGTTCTTGATTTAAGCATATTTGTTATCCAGGCACTGATGACCGGGTCTACATCATGATTTTTAAGGTTATTACTTATGCTATTGAACAAGATAGGTTGGCTGTCGAACAGCCGAGGTGAACAGACGTGTCCGCTGACCGCTCCTAGACCCCAACACGTGCGACCCGTCGGCCGCTGTGCAATACCCGCCGCACATAAAAAAACCTTTGTCTCGCGAGCCTTCGTTTATTGCTTAAAACGAAAACGCCTAAACAAGTGTTAACAAAGTGATCTCTTCCTTGATTGCAAATGTTACTAAAGTCCTCTACTTTATTAATTGTATACCGGGCCCCAATTTAACGATCGTGCATCTAGTGTTAGTGTTCGTTGTGAAGTGTGTTCCTGGGCAGAGTGATACAGCTCCCCCACAGGCGCGACGGAAGGTCTCTACCCAACTCAACGCTACACCCAGAAGCAGAACCGTGCGATAATTTGGTGAGAGAATTCCAATGCATACGATCTAGATACCGCCTACGAAGAACAAATCAGGAGTATAACACATTAACTTGCGCTAGTGATTGATGTTTTGATTGGTGACGCTGCACAAATTCCTAGGAACCATCTAAATGTGTAGTGTTATCATTTAGTTATAATTATAGTGTTAATCTTTCCGGGTGACACACGACGACGACGAGAAGCAGCGACGCGCCAAATCTAAACAACACGCTGGTGAGATAAATCCATACTGTTTAATACTTTAGATGCCTTACCCCCGAGGACAACGTGAAAACGCCAGCCAACCATCAGAATAACATAACCAACAGTCAAGAGGTAGGGCAGCCAATAAACACTATATCGTCAACACAGTCACAGGCATCTGAAACATAATACCAGCGGCTCATATCTCATCAAAAGCCCCTATAAATAAAACCAAAACCTTCACATCGTGCTAAACAATAGGCACAAAGCCTTTAACTAGGTTTTCGAACAACCTACAGATTCAGTTTCGTTGTCATTTTGTACTATTAGGTATACTAACTTAGGTAACGATTAATACATCCTTTCATGTGGTGATAATAACATATCAAATAGTGTGTAGGTACACTATAACATAAACAATACCACACCCTAAACAATCGCGCTCTGTTTTACTGACCTTTCTGTAGACAATATTATTTACCTAATCAAGCCCTGGAAATATAACATACCTATACTCACAAATATCCTGCGACATGTGCAGACTCGCTAACATTAACTAATATTTATTACCCCACAGCGAAGAAACTTCTTAGTATTAAGCCCTCTTACAGATACACAAAAACAGAAAAAGATTCAGTGAAAAGCATGTATAAAAAAAAACAAAAACGTAAAGCGCAAACTTAACCAGATGCAAACTATAAAATAAAAACAAAGCAACATTGAACCTAGGTAAAATAAACACATTCCAAGAGTCCAGCAGAGAAAGAACCCGAAACAATACCCAGAAATTGCTCAACATCTGCAAGTCATAAACAAGAAAGCGACGCAACACTGCCGATACGAAAACAATAACCAGAAAAACCAATTAACAAACAAGAGGAATAACGCAACCCTAGGCAATAAAACTTTCAAAACGAAAACCAATACTTTAAATTCACAATGGAAATCATAAAGATGCTCGGGGACGGAAACTGTTTGTTCAGAGCTTTAGCGCACCAAATAAATGAACTGTTCCATCTGACTTTTGACCACGCCGCGATACAAAGAGATCTAGCTAGGTACGTTAACGAACACCACCAAGACCTAAATATTGAATTAGCCATTAACATTCAGGATGAAACCGGCCGGTCTCGCTATCTTAAAAGCCTCTACAACGATGGCATTTGGGCAGGTGAAGAAGTTATTATTGCAGCCGCAAACTATTACATAATTAATGTAAACGTCCACCAGAAAGACTGCATGCTGACCTACAGGCCAGAAAAACCCGCTGAACCCGTAGGGGATATAAACATATTTTTCGAAAATAACCACTATGATAGCCTAATATTGGAACCTGACAGCCTAAGCAACGGCCAATCGCCGATTAAAGCACAATCAATAACACAAAACGAAACGCAAATCTCAGTTAACAGTCCTGAGGACGTAGCTGACGACACGATATACACTAATAAGAACTAAATCATCGTATATCAAAAAATACCTAGTTAACAGCCTTACTATAGCAACATGGAACGTGAGAGGAACGTCCTCACCAGTAAAAAAATCAAGAATTGATCATGAACTTGCGCTAAGAAACATACACGTAGCAGCTATACAAGAAACAAAAATGACATCTGGTATGTTCGAGTCTAAAAACTACACGTGGCACCTGAGTGGAGTGAAAACCACAGCTCATAGAGGTCTCGCTACCCTCATAAGTAAAAACCATAACATCACCGTGGAGAAAACTATAACAGATAAAAATGTTATGCATGTCTCCCTAAAAACCTTGAACGAGAAAAACAACTACATAAATTGGCATATTATTACGGCACACATCCCCAGCAACAACCAAATGGCGTTAAAATCATTCAATAATCTCAGATTCCTCATAAGAAATAGTCCTAAAAACCGAAATACGATAATCCTAGGCGACTTCAACTCCCACATTGGCTACGTAGATACAAAAAAACTACTAAAGAAACGACACGTTGGAAATAACCTATTCCATGAATATAACAATCCTAATGGGGATATTTTTATAGATACCATAGAAAATGAAAACCTCCTATTAGAAACCAGTACCGCCCGACCTTCCTGTAGAACAACCTGGAAATCTGGCAAAAACACATCACAGATTGACCATATAATTTCGACAAACCCATTCAACCCAAGATTCAAATTCATTAAAGGAGAATGGGCCGGTAAAAACACGATATCGGACCACAAACTTATCTGGGGAGAAATCTTATGCACTGAAACGAACAACACACCAACTACGCAAGAAAACCAATCCCCAAAAACACCTAATAATAAACAACCAGGATTCAATCATAAGCAATTTAACTATGAAGCACTCTCCAACATACCAACAAGAATGAAATACCAAAGTGGAATTCTAAGCCGCATGCCTACGTCTAATCAGAACAAAGAGGATGACAATCCTTCGATGGAATGGGAATCAATAACAGAAGCCATAAGATCAGCAGCAAGGGAGGCGCTCAACATAAGATTTATGAACTCGAAACCAATTAGAATTGCTACGGCTAACTTACAAAAAGCTAAATTTCTTAGGAAGAAATACCCGACCTATGCAAAACATAACAGAATCTTAAAGGATTGCAGAGCAAAGCTGCAAAAAGCAAAAGATGAAGACAAAAAGAAAGCATGTGAAATGTTCTTCTCGGACCTCCAAAAGAAGCACCCATCTAAACGTATGCAGATTATCTACCTATTTTACAGAGACCACAAAGTGGACATGAAGAGAAAGAAAAAACTTAACTACATCCCCATGTCAAAATGGGAACTGGAATTAAAGGAATCTGAAGGACCCAGAGTCCCACTACTACCGGATGAAGACACAACGAGGCTAGGCAGCCCACCAACCATGGAAGATGTAGAAGATATAATTAAAAAAATGCGAAACCGAACAGCCCCTGGAGAGGACCAAATAGTTATTGAATTATACAAAGCACTTCCTCCCAAAATGATAGAGGAAATAACTAAACATTTACAACAAGCTTTTCTCTATAACATAACACCCGACTCATGGAATCGAACAGTACAGGTACCAATACCGAAAACCACAAACCCGAAACTAGTAAATGACTACAGACGGATCTCAATCTGCAATAACACCGTAAAATAATACCGTATATATGCAAACTTTTTACTAGACCGCCTCGACTCATTGATCGAACAACCAGGTAACTACACGTATCAAGCCGCCTTCCTGCAAAACCGATCTACCGACGACCACATATTCACACTTCGCCGAGTTCTCGACGAAGAGTGGCGAGAAGGCAAAAGACTATACGTAATGGCAATAGACCTCGAGAAAGCATTCGATACAGTAGATCTCACGGCGCTACGAGATATACTACTCTCCAGAACCAACATAGCCTTAACAAACCGCATCGTTAAAGTTTGCATGAATGAATACACCTCTATAAAATGGCTAGGTCAACAAACCAGCGAAATAACAAAAGGCAAGGGAGTCAAGCAAGGTTGTCCACTATCGCCACGTCTACTTACGATTCTAATTGATGATGTTTTGAAGACGTTGGAAGAGGAAGTCTCAGATCTAAAACTGAATCAGGACGATGCAATTCAGCTGCCGATTATACTATCTTTTGCAGACGACCTAATATTACTCTCAAACGACTTCGACAAACTCGAAGAGATAATGCAAAAAATTAAAGTTCTATTATACAGCGTGGGCCTAAAGGTAAACAATGGAAAAACAAAAATACTAATTAGGGATCCTTTTCTAGCAAAACAACCGCAATTCATTACGGTCGACGGTGTTGCCCTTCAACCAGTGGAGGAAATTAAATATTTAGGTACCTACATAACATCTGGACTATGCCGAAAAAATACAATAAGAAACCGCTGCAAACAAGCGGAAAAAAATGGAAAGGCGTTAATTCAGTTTGTGAAAGAAGCAAAAATGGATTGGCAAACTGTCCGTACCATATACAAGATGGTAATTGTGCCCGGTATGCTATACGGACTGAAGGTAGCAGCACTTACAAAAGCCAACAGATCGCGCCTCCGAAGGTACGAAAGATTAATTCTTTGGGACCTACTACAACACGCCCGCGACAAGCCCCCTACAAGGAAAGCCAAAGATGTATTACAGGGAAAAACAATAACCAAAAGGCTGAAATGTCACAGAATATGCTACTACGGGCACGTTCTCAGGCGAGAACGACCGCACTTACTACATGCAGCACTAAAATATCAAGCACGTGAAAAAAGGTAGGACGACCCATCTATACCTGGAAAGATTCACTAACACAAAGCCTAGCTACCTACAATAAAACCACGGATGAATGGGTCAGCCTAGCCCCACACAGAGACATCTTCAAGGCTGCAGCATACGAGGCCTTGAATGAAAGCGAAACTGACAGTAACGACGAAACATCGGACTATGAAAGTCACCACACAGCAGGATCAGAAACATAAAACACAATAACCAAGCCCGAACTATTGTGAAGCTGCTACGGACCAAATCACCCTTACATCAAGAAAAAGACAATAGGACGCGAACTCCAAATGAAGAAAGTGCCGAGAAGGCTACCAACTTACGCTCTCCACTAAACCCAACTCCTTCCTCTACCTAACATCCTATATTGGCTAATTAGGGTGCATACTCGGTCGATTATACTCCATTCCTACCCTTTCCTCGAGCGTGTGTTCCCCCCCCCTCAAAAACTGAGCGCCCCCCAGTAGGCGCGGCTTTTTCCGTGATACAGGGTGACTCCTGGCTGGGTGGGTGCATTCATTCATTCATTCATTCATTATTACTTATGCTATTGAACAAAGTTTTATCAAAAGCTCCTTCAATATCGATAAAAACTGCAAGGCAGGATTGTTGTAACAATATTGAGTTTTCAATTTTGCTTACCACTGTGTGTAAAGCCGACTCTGTCGACTTACCTGGTTGGTACGCATGTTGATTAGGATGAACAGGTTTCACAGAAAGTGCACCGTCACGTAT
The DNA here is from genome assembly GCF_932276165.1 of Plutella xylostella. Classification (NCBI taxonomy): domain Eukaryota; kingdom Metazoa; phylum Arthropoda; class Insecta; order Lepidoptera; family Plutellidae; genus Plutella; species Plutella xylostella. The sequence continues at coordinate 4,408,319 of NC_064009.1, read as the reverse complement.
ATATCTATCGCAAAGTCGTTCTAAAGTTTTTAGAAGAAATGATGACAGACTGATGGGTCTATAGGCTTTCGGAGAAGTGTAGTCATCTTTACCTGGTTTAGGTAAAAATACTACCCTCACCTCTCTCCATCCCTTTGGTATATATCCCAGGGCCAGACAGGCCCGGTAGATAACTACCATCCTTGGTACAATAATGTCGACCTCCCACTGTAGAAGAGCCGGCACTATGCCGTCTGCTCCCGGCGACTTAAAGGGAAGGAACGAAGAGATAGCCCATTTAACTTTTTCTTCATTTATTACGGCGGCTGCAATGGAGTCAGCGTCGCGTGTTTTGAAACTATACAAGGCCAGAACGCAGAGGTTGGGACTGCTCGCGTATATTTTCAAATTAAAATGGTGCCATGATTTACTTGAAAGTATACAAGGCCATTACGCACTAATCGCGTATATTTCCAAGTAAGTTGGGCCAAAATTATGGCCTGAAAATATACTGCAGCAGTTACCACTGCGTACTAATCGTGTATATTTTCAAGCGCCAAGCAGCAATGCGAGCACTTGAAACTATACGTGATTAGTTACCAGGTAGCCCTTTTGAATTGTTGCTCTCTCTTTCTTTCATGCGAAATAGTAATAAGTCTATTGCTTTCTAAACATTGCATCATCATTCCGCACTTGGCATTAATTTCGTAACGTGTTTTTTATTTACACCGTAAGTTAAAAAGTAAATTGATATTAAACTGTAGAACTGTTGTTAATAGTAAAAATTATCTCATAAGAGGGTGTAGAACAATTCATAAAAGACAATTACGGTGAATTCAAAACTTGATGAAAAATATGTCTATAATAGGTCTATAGGGTAATACCTACTACACTCACGAGCAATGAATAAGTCCAAATAGCAGAAAGTCAACACCAAATGACCCTAATTTTTTTAAACCAATAAATTTAAAATTTGATCAAAATTTACTATTTTAGTTGCTTATAATAATATTTTGATGCGCTGTTAAATGCACTTTAAGCTAGTCTTATCCGTTCAGGAGTGTAGTAGGTATTACTCTTAATTCATTTAAATAATAAGATATTAGTAGGTATGCTTACTTGCAAGTATGATTGCTACAAATATCAATTTATCAATGAAATTAGAGCTTGTTCATCTTCATTTATTATCATTTTATATAGGTATGACAGGCAAAACAAGTCAATTGTAGTCATTTACATTTACCGAAATAGTTAAGTAAATTAGAATCAGCATGTAGGTATAAATTATATGCGACAAGTACGCCAATCAAGCAATATGCGTAATAGCAATGTATATTTTCAAGTACGATTCAGTAAATCCCAACTTGAAAGTATACGCGATTAGAACGCACAAATCACACAGAGGGCAGCACTGTGCTCTGACTAAGATCTGTTCCGTAAAGAAAATATTAATTTAATTATTAAAATCATGAATTAGACATCAAAAAGTGAAAAAATACGTTGAGTGTTACATAATTACGCCGTGAAAATGTTATCTCAGTGATAGTGAATGGATTCTTTGAGTAAATGTGAAGTGTTCAACAGATACAAAAACAAGCTTAAATACCAAATAACTTGTGCCTAAGAAGAAAATTTTTGTGAGTAACCTGCATGAATTTATTAATCGCAACATAATTCATCCCTATATTTATCTATGGTGATTGGAAAAAGAACTTAAAGACAAATCAGCTTAAAAAAATACGGTGCATTCAAATAATTTATAAACAAACATCAGCTGACCAATCAGCTGTCTTCAAAGGTCGGCTACAGTAACGCCACCTAGAGTTATAACGACCAACTAAGTCAAAGGATCATACACCATTATTGAGTGAAAAAACACTAGTGACATCTATCGGAAATCACCTGAACTGCGTTGCATGCGTTCAATACTACATAGCACAGATGTCTACAAATACCAGCAGTGGCCGCAAGATGGCATCAACAGTCACATGCCAGATATGTAAGAAACGGGTTGATTCGAAAAATACCATGCACTGCTCGGAATGTCATAATTACTATGAATTTGAGTGTTCTGGATATTCACAGAAGTTGTTTCGTTTAAAAGATGCAGATTCTAGGAAACAATGGAAATGTAAAACATGTGAAAATAAAATTATAAAGAATTCTAACGTAACAATGAGAAAGAAATTGTCTCCAGCTAATTTAACAACAAAAATAACTCATAGTTCATCGCAATCTTCACCTAAGATCCAGTCGTGTGATCTAACGGATTTGCATCTACTTACTCCTGGCAAACTATCAGATTCACCTGAAAAGTTTCTTTCAAGAAGTATGGAACATATACCTACGGAAACTGTACCGATCCATGAAATGAAGGATACTATCGAAATGTTAAAAGCACAACTGGCTAGCTCGCAGAACGAGTTAGACACTACTTTAATGGAAAATTATGACCTGAAAACAGTAGTATCCAAATTGAATAAAGAAAATAATACTCTAAAGCTATTGTGTCAGTCCCCGCTGCCGGAAAATAACTTAAACCTTAGACATCCTATGACTACGGTTATACGTCATCAGAACACAACCTTCACGCCACCTAGACGACAAACTAACTCACTGCATGGCGAATTGGTGGTAAATTTACAACGGAACATTATAGACTTAAAACAAGAATTGAAAGAAGCCCAAGATGAGATAATGAAGCTTAAAGACAAACTTAGCGCATTTGAAAATAAACTGGAATCTTCTTGTGTTTACTCTATATCACAAGAAATCGAATGTAGAGATATTACAAATCCGACATTTTCATCAGAGTATACACAAACTATGCCGGACTCGATACCGAAAACCCCGCTGACATCTCAAATAATGATTCTCAGTAACATCAAACGGAGAGACATTGTAAGTACAGCAAAGTCTTTGTTACCTGAACACCAAATTTGCCATTACCTATATGAAGGTGGCCATATACAACAAATGATTGAGGGATTAGAGAAGAAATTAGAAGCCTTTACACAAACCGATTACTGCATATTAATGATAGGTGAACATGATTTTAAAGTGACAAAGAACTACTCTCTAATTGTAGAGAATATTCGCGAAAAAATATTGTCTGTTCAACATACAAATGTCATTATAATGCTACCAACTTTTAAGTGTTTTGGTTCTGTAACTCTGTACAATAAGCGCCTTGAGAGCTTTAATAACCTGCTCTATTTGGATAACGAAATCTATCAATATGCTTATATAATGGACAGTAACAAAAACTTGTCATACTCGCATAAGATGTTTAGTTATATTACTCATCACATAAATAATTATGCACTAAATGTAATCTTCAGAGACGTGTCAGTATTAATATCACAAATTAAAAGACAGGAACAGGATGCATCATGTGAGTTAGTAAATTCAGAAACGGAAAACTCAAACCATATGTTTTTTCGCTCTTGAGAAACAATGCACCAATGAAATAAAAAAATGTAATCTTAGAATTTTTCATCAAAATATGTGTGGTGTAACAAATAAGAAAGATGATCTAGAATTGTATTTTCAAAATTTAGGAAACAGTAAACCCCATTATTTATGCATAAGTGAACATTTTCTTAATGAATTTAACGTGTCTTTGTTTAACCTGAATAATTATACTCTGCATTCACACAATACAAGAACTCAAAAGAGAAGAGGAGGAACTTTAATACTAGGATTAAATGGACGTCAGTCTGAGGATTTGGATATATGTAAAAAAATGTACAGAGTTAATAATTTTGAAATATGTGGTGTTAGAGACGATGAAACGAATTTGAATATTTTATGTTGTTACAGAATTCCAGGAAAACAGTCATTAGGTCCGTTTCTTGAACGACTAGAACCATTATTAGAGTATTTATTTGACAAGCGTAGTATAATATGTGGAGATTTTAATATTGACGTGTTGACAGATGGAGAGGATTTACAAAACTTCCAGACATTACTTAAATGCTATAACTTCCGATATTTGAACGACTGTGTTACTTTTGTTCGGGGTAGCGCGCAATCTGGACTTGACAACATGATAACGAACCTTAGTAGCGATGATTTCAGGGAACTCTCAACAGACGACAATGGCTTATCCGATGGCCATTTTGCACTTCTTAGTGAAGCAACAGTACCCATTCATAATGTAAACCAACAAACTCATAACGAGTTTACTATGGTACATCGAAGATCTTTTACTGAAAAAAATAATGATGTGTTTAGACAAAAAACTACGGAGATGAATCAGAATGTAGAGACATTAAATGGCTACCTTGAATTATTCTGTAAAAACTTAAATGAATCATTTGCACTAAAGCCTAAAAAAACGAACCTTAATAAACAACAAAAAATTAAATGGATATCTAAAGGAGTGAGAGTGTCAAGTTTGATGAAGAGATTTTTAAATACTGCTGATAAAAGTTTAAACCATGAGACTATCACAAAATATCGATCTGTTTACTTAAATATCTATCGGAAAGTAGTTCGCCAAGCGAAGGCCAATTCTGTTCAAAAAGAAATAAACAAGGCGGGTGGGTCATCTAAGGCAATATGGAAAATTGCAAATATGCATAGAAATATTAGTAAAGATACCCTAAAGTCAAAAATATTACTCAAAGTAGAGAACAACTTAGTTAAAGATCCTCAGGAAATAGTGGAAGTTCTATCCAAGCAGTTTAATACACATAACACTACAAATTTGACAAATACAACGGAATCAATACATATTCTCGAGAACTCTACAAATCGAGTGGAAAGAGAGCTTCGTTGGAAATATGTGACAGAACTTGAAATTAAAACAATAGTTAATAGAATGGAACTAAAAAATTCCTGCGGTTATGACGATATACCTATTGTAGTTATTAAACGAAACATAGATATACTCGCAAAGCCCTTTAGTCAATTATTTAATATCTGTCTGACCGAAAACATATTCCCTGACCAACTTAAAATAGCTAAAATTATACCTATACACAAGAAAGGAAGCAAAAATGACCCGAAGAAATACAGACCAATATCCTTACTACCTGTCCTTTCAAAATTGTTGGAAAAACTAATAAAAGCAAGACTGTTAGAGCATCTTAAAGCTTGTAATATACTAAGTAAGAGGCAATTTGGTTACCAACAGGGAGTTGGCACTGTTGAAGCAGTAGACGCCCTCACTTGTGAAGTAGTGACTAATTTGAATAAGAGACTTAAGGTAGCAGGTGTGTTTCTGGACTTAAGCTCCGCCTTTGACTGCGTAGATCATCAAATTTTATTGCAAAAGCTCGAGCACTATGGAGTACGTAATGAACAACTGAATCTTATAAAGAGTTACCTAAGTAATAGAAAACAATATGTAGAGTTGAAAAGCATTAATTATGGTGAAGAATTAACTTTCAATTCAAACTGGGTAGATCTCAAAACCGGAGTTCCGCAAGGCTCAATTTTGGGTCCAATATTTTTTATAGTGTTTATAAATGACCTAATAAACTATATTGGATCCAAGATTCCAGATGTGACTCCAATAATATACGCAGATGACACTAACGCTATAATTTCAGCTAGTAATATTGACGAATTAAATGATAAAATAAATTTGACTCTTCAAGAATTCTCAATATGGTTTATGAATAATAATTTAATAATAAATTCTGATAAAACGAATGTAATGCTATTTCAATCGACATGTGGTAAAAATGAAGTACTAAATGTAAAATTAAATGGACAACATATTGAAACAGTGGATGAAGTCAAGTTCCTCGGCGTAAACATTGACTCTCGTTTAAATTGGAAAAAAGAGCTAGTGAGTGTGACAAATAAAATAAGCTCAGCTTGCTACGTATTGCGAAGTCTTAGAAACGAAGCGACTATATCGCAATTAAAAATGATATATCATTCACTAGTTGAATCTCGCTTGAGATATAGTATTAAACTATGGGGAAACAGCTACAAATATAATATCACAAAAGCTTTTGTTGCACAAAAAAGGGCCATAAGGATAATTTTTAGGATATCTCAACGGGAATCATGCAGAGATTTTTTCATTAAACTTGGAGTCTTGACTGTTCCTTGTCTTTATCTGCTAGTTCTACTTTGCGATATGGCTAAGCATCCTGAGACGGTAGAGACTGACGAAGAAAGACTATTTAGACTGACAACAAGAAGGAAGGACATCCCCAGCAAGGGTGGCGCAGTTCTGCCAATGTTGCAAGTTTATATGCACAGTGCTCAGTACCAGAATACGCGGTTATTTAATAAATTACCCTTACACTTGAAATCTGTCAGCAAATACAATCACTTCAAGACAAATTTAAAAAAATGGTTATTAAAGAAATGTTACTATTCTGTTAATGAATTTATAAATGATAGATCATGTGAATAATTATATTTTAATAATTTACTTTGTTTAATGTATTATAATATTATTTAATTGTATTGTAAATGCATGTTAAATTAGTACCTACTTAATTATGTAAATATTCAATGCGATATATGTTGCTCAGAATAAATAAATTGAATTGAATCGTGTATATTTTCAAGTAAAATATTTATTTTTTTCACTTGAAACTATACAGTGCTAGTACACTATGGGTGCGTTCTGGCCTTGTATAGTTTCAAAACACGCGTCAGCGTCACTAGAAGAATTCATAATTGGTGACAGCATATCTTGATCACACGACACCTCCGCTAACATTTCACAGCCAGGGAAGTGTGTGCGCAGCAAGAGGCTGTTCCTTTCGCTTTCGGTTTTTGTATAAGTCCCGTCTGGATTTTTTAATGTATCTAGCTGATTTTGAGAATCATTCGATACGCATTTTTTCGCCCTTTCGTTCGTTCGGCTTTCGATTCACTTTGGATTGTTGCGCAAAAATTTCTCCAGGATTCCCTGGTTTTTGCTCTAGTCTCTTTTTTGAAGTTGTTCCTAGCAATTTGAAATGCTTTCCAGTCTTCTTCTTTTTTTGTATTCTTGGCGCGATTGAAAAGTTTTCTTACATTTGATCTCATTTTCTCCAGTGATGTGCACCACCACTTTCGAGGTGTCGCACTCACAGTCACTAGAGGACATGATTCTTCATAACTTTTGACAATGACGTTTGTTATTTCGTCAACAGCATTGTCTATCATGTTACCGCTATTTAAGGGCCTGTACAGGGTGACGTGCCCCGCCAAATTTGGGTTTTCAATGCTCTTCACACAGCACACGCAGTGACACGCACACATGTAAGTTTGCACAGTGGGTCGATAAACTTTTACTCGCCAACTTTATTGACAATTATTTTCAAGTAGTGATTTGAGGGTAAGTTTAATTTTTAATTACACTGGTAAGCACCAGGAAAGAGTAGAAATTAATAGGGGTGCCACTTTTCTCCATACTCGGAACCCGATTAGATTTCTAAACAAATGTGGTATTTACTTGTAGAAAGGTAACTACAGGTATTAAAGTGTAGATAATAAGTTATACTAAGGGTATAGTTACTAAGCCGAAAGGGGATGACTCAAGGGGTCATTCTGAACAACTTTAGTTCTACGAGTTTTGCAAAAACGCGAAAAAAAAATTCGTTTTCCATGGTAAAAAGTCACGTGTCAACAAAGTTTCTATGATAAAGGTTTTTTTTGGTTAATTTTTAAAACTCATAGAACAAAAGTTCAGAATCAGTCTCACTTGTTTTAACCCGACTGCCGAAGGAGGAGAGTAATGTTTTTTGATTGTATGTATGTATGTTTTTAAGTATATTTTTTGGTGGCAGAATAATATTTTTTCATATTTTTAGAGTTTCGTACCTCAAAAGGAAAAAAGCAACCGTTATAAGATCTCTTTGTTGTCCGTCTGTCTGACTGACTGTCTGTCACTGCCCTTTTTCTCAGAAACGGCTAAAGATATCAAGCTGATATTTCGCATAGATATGAGGAGTACCCAAAAAAAATTGGGGTACTCCCTCTCCCATACAAGTAAATTGGGGCTGATATTTTTTCCGGTTATTTTGATGGTGTAGGTAGGGTATCGTTGAATAGGTCTTTTAATATAATAGGTATAAAAAAAGGTTAAAATATAATTATTTGGCTTTTACCCTTAAATTTGGGGCCCACACCATAGACAAATTCTAATTTAAAAAATGATTTCAATAGATGGCGTGATTTTATGTTGGGTAACTCAGAATAAGAAGTGATGATATCTCAGAATAATAATGGTTAATGGTGCTATTCCGCTGAGCATCGAAACCGGTGGGACGCTAATGAAAAGTGGTCATGGAAATGCACCAGGGTAGACCCTGCTCCTAGAACAAGGCATGAGTTTGTGATTTGTGTGCGTGAAAAGCGAGGATGGAAACTTTGAATATTTTCTTGATTTTTTTATTATTGATGCAATAACATATACCTAGTATTATTCTGAGTTACCCACCGAAGTCACCCCGTGGCAGGTTGACTAGATAGGTACTTTTGCAAATCACGCCATATATCGTTGTTTTTATTAGTGGCTACTGTCTATAGAAGAAATTCTGTCATTGACAATTTTACGTTACGAATGAATTTAGTAAACCCAGTAAACCTAACTAATCCAGAGGAAGCCTAAAATATCTTTCTCTCTCTCTTTGAAAAACATACTTAATAGCCCAAACTCGATTCTATTCTATTCTCTGTGGGGGTGTAAGTACCTGCACCTGGCTCTCTCGAGTGGAACCTTTGTGCATATCCCCAAGGTCTAAACTGCCTTCCTAAGCTTGAACCATTTCCCACCACGCTGGTCCACTGCGGGTTGGTGGGTTCACATATCTAGATGTGCTAAATCTAGATATGCAGGTTTCCTCACGATGTTTCCCTTCACCGTTAGAGCGATGGTATACATTGTACTTAAGTTAAAAGAACTCATTGGTACATGTCAGCGCCGTGATTCGAACCCGCATCTCTTGCGTGAGAAGCGGGCGCTTACCCGACTGAGCTACCACCGCGCCCAAACTCGCTGCTTTTAGCTATTAAATCTTTGAAATAAAATTCAGTCACCTCCGTGTTACTGCCCTCATCAGATCCTCACGAGACCATGCCTCAACCAGCACCATGAGACTGTGTTTTTGAATCCTAACCTAATCTTCCTACGTATTGTCATCACTTAGATCCATTCACTATATTCCTGCTCCTCATCCCAGGGCCGTGGGGACCGGAGGCACGTCAGCTTTTTAAAGACATCAGCAGCAGACTAATAGAAGTCTCAAGGGACCCTAGGGCTGGCACTTCCCTATCACAAAGGCTAAGCATCGCTATATAGCGGGGTAACGCGGCCAGCGTCTTGGGTACCCTACCCGACAGTGGCAGCGATCTGGCCAGCATCTTCTTTTTAGTTTAATTTTAATTTTATATTAGTTAGTTTTAGTTAGGCATTAATAATTATAATTTAATCAAGAAGTACCATGGACTTAACTAATAAAAAACATTATCATTTAATTTATTGAATATAGTAACTATAAGAATTATGCTTCCTCAATTTCAAATCAAATTATGTTGGTGTCATAAAAGTTGAAAAAGTGCAATGACAACCAATGTGCAGTGATTTTGTGTCTGTACACGAAAAGATCGCGAGCTGTCAGTGCCGCCTAAACCGACGTGACCCTTCTTTGGAGGCCACCGGCCGACTGAGTCAAACGTCGCTTGTGTTTATGATTTTATAACACAGAAAGCCGCCATAGATATTTGTATGAAGATTTGAGGGAAAAAAATTGCTCAAGTTTGGGATTAATTTACACAAAATAGGTGTGTGTTTATTAAAAAACAAGGTATTTAGCGCCTAGTCCAAGCATTTATCTTTATAATTTGATAAGAATCATATGAAAATTCTTGATAATTACGACACAGTTGTTACAATACGGGAGTGTGATTTACTGGTTTTTCGTAATTAATTTACAGTTATCCATAAGCATTTACTTAAATTCGAATGATTCAGCACCTAGCTAGACTCTTCGGCTACCTGTGTGATTTTTTTCAAGGCTGTAGAGCATCATTTACTACATAATTCTATGACAATGCCAACCCTCGATTGCCTATTGCTGACCCTTAAGTTGTCATACGGCTGAGTGTCTCCCAGAGCTTTATGCAAACGATTGTGAAAATCGATTTTGTTTGTTTTCCTCGGATTTCTATATTGTCTAGGTAAGGGTATTATTGATGTTAGCTTAAAAGATATCCATCTGTGATCCGCACAGGACACATCTGGAAGCACCCTCCAGCCTACCACCAGGTCCCTCGCCTGACTGTTAGTGATTGTGACATCTGGAATGGTTTGGGCCCGAGCCGTGACGAACGTAGGCTCGGATCCCCTATTCAGGACACTTAAATTATTGGATAATAGGAACTCGAGTAATTCCCCACCCCTTTTGTTAGTTTCCCTACAGCCCCATAGACTGCTGTGTGCATTTGCATCGCAACCTATAATGAGTGGGATATTGTTTATCTTACATTCCGTGACAAGAGATATAAGCTCGGGCGGGGGCATTGACCCGTCCCCGGGCAGGTATGTTGAGGCGATGTACAGCACCCGATTCCCGTGTGACACATCCAATGTGAGCCCCACCACGGTTAAGTCCGGAGTGCAAAGATTTGTAATTTTGTTAACGGTATAACACTTAGGTATAAGTACCATACTTCTTATTTTAAAACTATCTGCAGTGGAGAGAGAGTTATAATAGAAAGTATTACCTTGATGAAGTTCGAGCGGCTTACCCCTCCTAAGTAAAGGCTCCGTGACCAGTGCAATGGTGGTCGGCTCCTCTTCTAGTTTACGTCGCAGAGCCGCGGCTCCAGTGTACGAATGTTGAATATTCGCTTGTATCACTTTAATCGACGCCATTTATGTTTATATCACTAATTAAAAATAATAGATATTTATTTACTTATATTTAATATGAGTACCTAAACCCCGCTTCCATTATTATGCAAACAGGATGTAAGCACATGCATACAAATACTATATTAACCGTAACAAGATAGGTTTTTATTTTACAATCACAAGTTAATGTGATGGTTTCATTAATAACTGCGAGGTCTAACAGTGTGGGCCGCTTGTTCATCATCGGGTCGCCTGCTAAGAAGCCAATACCGTTCCTATGTGGATCCGTGGTGATCTTAGAGTCAACCTGAGCTAGTGCCACCGCAGCGTCCCTACGCCTGCGCCCCACGGGGCGAGGCGGGGGCCGCGCGGCAACGCCAACAACGATAATAATGGACAGCGTGTACACCGACATCCGAATGTCAGCTGGGGGCGGCCAGCACCCCGCAGAGACAGTTCGCCACTTACCTACTTATTAATTGCTGAAAATATTATTATGTAGATCTATTCATTTCTATCAGTTAGTCCATTCCTTGAAGGCTTAAATCAGAAAAGTGAATATTTTTACTAGATGATTCAAGTTAAAAACAATTCTTTTGTAAAATTAGTTATTGTTATCTGTTGCTACATCACTAATGACTGTGACTAACAGTCATTGTTTTATGGTTTTGTAACAACTTGGGACTTGCCTTGCAATTTGAGTAGACATTCTTGGTTAAATTTTTGGTGTTAAGTATTCAAAACTTAAAAGCATATAATTATTTATGAAAGATTCAAATTAATTGATACCAAGACGTAAGTGTTAAAACTAAACATGATTATCTTATCTTCGTCATTTCTTGTCCGATATTTCTTTCACCATTAGTCATGGTTTATTCACTGCCATCGATCTTCAAACTAGAAAATTCTTGACTGATCCGCATTGTATGAACTTCCAGGCGTAGCGCGTTCGTTCCGGCGCTCCGGCGTGGCCACCATGCTGCTGGACGTGCTGATCGGTCAACTGGCGGGGCCGGCGCCGCGCCCGCCGCACGACCACCGCGTGAAGGCCATCTTCCTGCACGTGCTCACCACCAACCAGGAGGCCATACTGTTCTATGAGAAACGAAGGTGGGTAATTGTTGTTTTTGTTGTTCGTACATGCGATCTGTCGTTGGCCCATTAGCAGTAAAGAGCGGTAAAATTATGAAGGTAATTGTGGAACTTGATCTATGAATCATCATCATTCAATATATTGCAGCAATATACCTGCCTATCCTGAAAACTTGTTAAGATTCGCTTCATTCATAAATTGACCTAATGGGGTTAAAAACAATAACAAATTTATAAAAAACAAAGTAATTTGCAGTAATCGATACACATAAGTGATATATAAATAAGTAATCTATTGGTTAATTAATGTCTCTAAAGTCATGAATACGTAAACATACAATCATTATGACGTAAATCGGTAATTTTTAATGCGAAGTAAGTGCTATTTTAGTAGGTACGTTTATTTTAATAATGGAATGAATAAAAATAAGAATTGGTATAAGTAGGTACAAATTGCAGTGTCAGTAAATACAGAAATAAACAGTATAAACTCTCATATCGTACGGAGTAGGTAGCTGTTTACAGGTAGCAAATATAAATCTGATTAGCAAAATAGATTTTCCACACATAAGTTGAAATTTGATGTATTTCGTAAGTACGGTACTTAAATTCCAAGAACAGATACCTGCTACCGATAGCGGGGGATAGTGGAGGTCAGTGAAAACAAATATACAGGGGCATCTTTAGTGTTTACTGTAGCACCTACGCCTACTAATTTATTGTTAAAGTTTTTGTTAGTAATATTAACACAGTCATTTAACTACAAAATACCACCTTCCCGCCGCTATCTATTCTAGGTGCAGTTTCATTCTGTTATCGCCATTGACTCAAAACAGATACGAATACTTCGATTTCTTTTGAACTGATAAGATTAGTAAATTAAGATAGTATTTTTTGTGGTAAGATACTATTACGAGTGCAGTTTTCCAATGTGAGAGACCGATCCACCCTTGACCATTTTGTCTGCGTCCGAAAGGACGAGGACAGGAGAAATCCTTCATCGACAATATCTATGATTATCTACATTGCTGCCTTAACTATTGTTTTCTGTACTTTACCTATCCATTTGAAATTCATTTTGCATATCTAGCACAAATCATTTTTTAGTAAATGGAGACTAATTCATATTAGTTTTTTTGGTAACAGTAACAGTTATCTTTAGGGTATTTAGATAATTTAGGATGTTTTTTACACAATGTGGATATTTATTCTCCCCATTTCCCATTCCAGATTCCGTCTACACTCGTTCCTTCCATACTACTACTCGATAAAGGGCCGCTGCAAAGACGGTTTCACTTACGTTTACTACGTGAATGGCGGCCACGCCCCCTGGGGGCTATACGACTATGTGAAGTACGTCGCTCAGGCGGCGTGGCGCGGCGGCGGGCTCTACCCCTGGCTCTGGGCGAAGCTGCGGACCGCGCTCACCATCGCCTGGCACAGGTAGCTGACTATTTCATTTAGCCGGGTTATACATGTGTAATTATTGTGATGTGATGTGGTCTGTTTTGAGTGGTGTTGGATCAGCGATGTATTGTTGGTTAAAGTGTAAGGGATGTTTTTGTGTGTTAGATGCGTCTAATCTTACTATGTTTGCATGGTGGTCTATGATTATATTGAATATCTATAGAATGGATAGTGGAATTCACGACTCGTGATGAAAAATCAAATGTAGCTTGGGAAACCCTCCTATCCGCAGGAATGCATAGTTAGAATTCTGTAATTGTCCTTGGGGGAGACCTATTTCCAACATAGGATTGTTGGCTGATGATGATAGTTAAATTTATTATATGTTGTGCAGTCTTGTGTTTGGATTATAACAAAGAATTACTTTAAATAAATTAGGTTTCATTTGGAGTTTTAAGCTCTTCGAATTATAAGTTGTATTATAATACAATTTAATGTTATGGTACTGTAAGTAACATAGTATAAATAATGAAATTGCATTTATAGTTAAGTTGTTACACTTGGTCTAAGTACGTTTACTCAAAACTCAATATCTTTTGAATTGAAAAAAAATGTTTGTAAGCTCAAAAATTTTGAAATTATTTATAATTTTGCCTATCATCACTATTTAATTTAGTAAGTAATTATCGAAAACCCAGACATGTCCAGCAGTGATTACTGTTTTTTGCAATACTAATTAGGTACTCTTAAATTAATTTAATTAGTTTCGTTCATAAAATTGTTACGAGTTTAACCTAAAAGGAACGTTAAATAACCTGAATTATTCTGATTGGCTGTGTTCAAGTAGCATATAAATTATGTAAGTACGTATCCAACCCTACACTAACAAAAATTCGCATAAGCGCCCGCCGTGCTAGCATTTTTCGTATTACTTATTTAAAATTTAGACAATTTATGCATTTATTTACTGCCTTTTCAGAAATCCCCACAAAACGTAACGGTGCGTTGAGACGTGAGCGGACTAGACAAAGTATTTTATAAGAATAATAGTCACAAAGCACTCCTTTTACTTCTTTTCACGAAAGTTGCGTCAGCACTTTTGATGTTTATTTCAAATTGGTAAACTATTACGATCAGTGTGCCAATCACGAATGTTACTCTAGCCGATAGGTTATTCGACATCAATTTGTATGACATCTTGATCAGTGCCCCTGTAGGGAAAGTTAGAAACTAATAAAACACATACAAACGCCAGTGAACCGCCTATCGAATTACGATCGACTAGAAACGACAATATTTGTGATTCGCACACAGATCGATGTATTTTTTTCTACTGTACGTCCCCTTTTGTATATTTGGGAATCTTGTATGTGGTTAACATGCCAAGTATTATTATGTATGATATGCTTTTTGTGCGTTCGTATTCTATGTTCGTAAAATACTACAGACCAAGTATTCTCAATATTTTTTTGATCTTATAAGTAATACAAAAAATAGATAATATAGTCAATAGTCAATAAATTAGGATGTCCGAATATGTAAAAACGTTACGTTTTTTGTAACTAAACATTTTTTTTGTTATAGTGAATCGAAAATGACTTGGAGTGCTACAAAAGTCATGCCATGACTGCTGCCAAGAATTTAATAAGCCTGTGTGTTCGCTCGATGTGTCGAGAGTGTAAACTAGCTTTTACATAAATTATCATTAATACGTACTAGTGTCTGTTAAAATAATTATAATAAACACAAAGTATTATAGGCGAAAGAACTAAATAGGTGTTGTATGGCGACCTGTGATTTAAATACAGACAATTCTGTGTCGACACTTATGAAATAAATACATTTTGCTAGAAACAAAAATCTTTACAAAATTTGTGATACCGATTATGATACTCTACGAATTCTACGCTTTTGTGTTCGTAAAACTCGTTTAAAGTAATATTGGACTAATTAGTAGAATTTAATGTAGTCAACTATCTAGATGTGTTTTATCTTGAAGTGCAAATTGTGAGATCGTGTTCATTGCTAAGTAATTTCTATAATAGCAACACTATTTCGAATTAGTACAAGATAATATTGCATAGTTGGTTGTCTTCAATGGTCGTTCCAGTGTAAATAAATAGTGTGTATTAAAATGTTACTCATTTTAAACCAAAGTATTTTATATTCTTAATTTGTTAATATGATTGTGTCGAGGTTGCGTTATTTTATTAAGTATTCGTTTTAAATTTTACTAAGTGTTCAAATTGACGTCGTCAAGTATTATTTTCCGGACCATTATTTTTGATAAATGTTTGTGAAAAATATATTTCGTTTTAAATGTGATAATCTATCAGTTGAGTCCATTTTATCAGAAGTATTCTTATGTTTGTGGTTAGGTACTAAGGTACTGAGATTGTGTGATTGTATTTTTCGATAAACTACCTACTTGAGGCTTTTATAATTTCAACGACACTCATAGCACCTATCAAATGATGTTTATATTATGTTATATTTCTATACTTTTAATATTATGAAAAAATAGTTCTAATAAATATCATTGTTGACTAAATGGATTTGGATTTTCTTAAAAGTACTTACTTATAACTAGGTACCCGCCCACACACAGGGAAATCAAAGAGACAAATTCATAACAATTTCGCAAAATCTTTAATAATTGCTTTCTTTATCATCAACTATGCTGTACAAACTATATCGCTTAAAATTAGAATTAGCAATTAATAATTGCACGTAAAAAAACTTAACAAATAGTTTACTTTCAACTTTTCGATTGGAATGAACGATTATTACATTATAAATTATAATTTATGATGTAATTGATTTTTTTTACATTATTTATAGTTGTATTTTTAATCCTACGAAATGAAAATCGTCTATATTCAACAACAAGCTTTCACAATCGCCCAATGATATGTTAAAATTATTTAATTAATGTTATTATTGCGCGCTAGAAGTAATAGCTAGTGTGTGGTGACGTCACGGGGTCGCTGACGTCACGCGGGGGCGCCTAAGCGACAGGGGCGCTGACGCCGCACGGTGCGGGGGCGTTGACGGCACGAGGCAGGTTCGCTTAGGCAACCAGGTCCCTAGTGTGTAG
The DNA here is from genome assembly GCF_932276165.1 of Plutella xylostella. Classification (NCBI taxonomy): domain Eukaryota; kingdom Metazoa; phylum Arthropoda; class Insecta; order Lepidoptera; family Plutellidae; genus Plutella; species Plutella xylostella. The sequence goes on along the minus strand of NC_064009.1, from coordinate 4,391,931 downwards.
TGACGTCACGGGGGCGCTAACATCACGGGGGCGCTGACGTCACGGGGGCGCGGACGCCACGCGGCGCGGGGGCGGCTAGGCGACCAGGTCCCGCTCGCCGCCGCCCCCCCGGTGATTCTGTCCCGGGTTCCTGTTGAAGTCCTTCAGCCGGATCGGAGACGACTCGCTGCCGGAATCTCCCTGAAAAATTACATCACCAACGTTATAATAATATGCTTTTTTGCCTGCCTCTGTGGTCTAGTGGTAGAAGCTTCGCTTCATGACCCAGAGGTCCCGGGTTCGATTCCCGGGTGGGACCATCAATTTGGGTTTCTAAATTGTGGTTCTAAGTTTGGTTAGGACATAAAAGGCTGATCACCTGATGTCCGAAACAGTGAAACGATCCATGCTGTCGGATGGGCATGTAAAGCAGTCGGTCCTGCGCCTAGCTCTCTCCAGTCGTGTCGGTCAATCCGTCCCATTGGGCTATGAGAGTGATGGAACAGAGAGTGCTCCTGTGCACTGCGCACACACTTGGGCACTATAATCTACTCCTGCGTAGATGGCTGATCTCAATTGAGATTGGCCGCCGTGGTCGGAATTCGGCTAGGAGGACATTATTATTATTATTATTATAATATGCTTACGTATAAATCTTAACTTTTAATAAAATCGGTAGTAAACATAACATCAAACGTAATCAATAAGATATTTACCATGACTATAACAACTTTAACTTCATGACGGGGGCTAAGAAAGAGCGCCTTCATGGCCTATGGGCTACTAGACTGAATCCGCCCCTGCTTGCAGTTCATTTATCTATTAGGGCTAGGGAGAGTTACTCACCTGGTGTACGTTTGGTTGCGCAACCAATTCGTAGAGTTCTATACATTTTGTTGGTAGCGGCGACTGGTTGCGCCGCCATGGTGTCCGGGTGAAATATAGCCCTAACTCTTTATGTATATTGTTATGTACTAACATTAGCTCCCTGCGAGGTGGTCTCCTGTATGAGCAGCTCGCTGTCAGTGCCGCGCTCCTTGTTCTTGAGGATGGAGCGGGCGCGGGACTCGCCCTCTCGCTTGCTCCCGTTCTTACCTGCAAGGCGAGAGTGTGAGGGAAGATCTCAGTAGCTCAATGATAACAGTAGTTTAAACGGTAGTTTGAGGCATAGAGTTTTGTAGTTCTTGCATGCAACCTCTTCAGCAAACCAATACCGCTGAGCAAGGAGAGTGATATGCGGCCTCCTTGGCAATTGACTATGACTTTTGACAAGTACCTAATTCTAATATTCTACGTCGAAAAAATAAACGATTTCATTTCATTTCATTTCAGGCGGCATCCAAGGATTTCGAATTTAGAATGCTAAAAAACGCAAATTTTAAATTCAACATTCAAAAGTTGGTTTCCAAAAAAGAAAAAATAATAGGTAGGTACTGTTTGCTAAACTGGATTCGAACATTTAACTGGCCATACATCAACCACTTTGAATGAGCAAACTCGAATTTCGAAAAGTTATTTATTACATCTGCATTCAGCTGTTCCGCGCAAACTAGGTTGAACTTTCAGCCACATACGAGTGATTAGGCATGTAGTTTGAAACTGAAATGATAGAGCAGAGGCACACGTTATAACGAGTACTATAGTACTTATACTAAATAGGTGCATAATGTATATCTTACCAAAAAGGATGTGATGGTTGATGATCCTCGTGGCTATCCCACGAGGGGGTTTCTTCTCCTCCTCCGTCGTCTCCTGTCGGACAAACAACACTTACGGCAAACGTATAGATGCAACAATACTTAGAGCTACACAAACATACAGGTACAGGGTACATCGCATGCATCATCGCACTGACTACGACCGTGCAACACCGAAACAGAAATGTGACATAGAAGTGCGACGGTTCTTCCACGAACAGGTACGCAGCTAACAAGAGAATGATTAGTAAGTATTTGAATGACGTTGCATCATCAAGAAGTTATCAGCTCGAGCGCTGTAGGTACAGTTGGGTGGTACTGACCTGTTGGAAGCGAGCCTTCCTGTGCTTGGGTCTGTCGTCGGGCGCAGGCTCCTCCAACGGCTGCGGCAGGCTCGAGCGGGAGGCGTCGAGGGCCCGCGCCGCCGGCCCGCGCGCCGCGTCCAGCGAGCGCGGCGCCAGGCTGCCCCGCGACCCCGCCCCCGCCCCCGCGCACAACACGTTACCGTCCCCCGACGCACTCTTCCTCACACCCTTATACTCGGCACTGGCGCCACTCCCGCCCCCGCCACTGCCGCCCCCTCCACTGCCGCCCCCGCCACTGCCGCCGCCCGTGCCGCTACCGTCCAGGGGATTCACATACAAGTTTGAGGAGTCGTTGTCGCATGCGATGTCGCCCTCTGAAGGAAAAGGGTGCGTAAGGCATGATGCAAATGTATCTGCAACGTAAGACATGACGCATATGGAGACCGTGGCGCTGGGCTGGACGCGGGACGTGCACTCGCCTGCCACGAGTCAGACTCGTCGCAGCCGAGGCACACAGTGAACCAGTGAGGCATATCCAGACACATTGACACAGAATGAAACAAAACTACGAAGGAGGATAACAAATTGAATATACCACCAAAGTGAGAGTGATAGCAAAAGTTGAATTAAACTGACATGACAATCTTGTTAAACTAATATAAACAAAAGACGGAGGCACGCGCGAGTTGGGAACTAATACAAGTTGGGTGCGCGTGACAACAATAACTTTTAATAAGGGATATAATAAGGTAGTTTGTTTCGTGCGAGTGTAGTTACCAGGGCTGTCGAGACTGTTGGGGGTGGCCTCGGGGAGTGCGCGGGGCGCGGGGTGCCGCTGCAGACAGGCCAGCTCCACGCACACCGGCTGGCGCAGGTCCGACGTGGCCATCGGCATCAGCTGCTCCGCATCTATGAACTCCTTGTACCCCTAAACATCACAACACAACGTAAGTACGGCACGTGAGGAGGTAAGGTGGATTTTTTGGTGGAAAGAAAGTGAGACTTAACAATTAACAACCTATTGAGGAAGAACATCTAATTCCTATACTAGATAATAAATAAGATGTAATCTATACGCTTAATACGAGATTATAATCGTGCAAAAATTAAAAAGTTTATGCGTATACTTACTCACAGGTTGTTTAGCTAAAGTCAAATCATTGTTAGCACTCAAATGATATTAGGGTTATTGAAGCGGATAAATAATGTTAATTCATCATGTTTAGCTGGTTTAGTACCTTAAACGTGCAAAAACAACACTCAAACTCAGAAGGCAGCTGATCCAAGTCAAGCTGTTTCTCAACCGTCTTCTTTTCCTAGAAAAAGAAAATATATTAGTGGTTACTCTAGACAAAACATAGGGGTATCCCTATATTGCCCTACACGTGAACAATGTTAGAAAGCATGGAAGCCTTTGTTGACCATTAGTGACTAATAAAATAATTAAAATGTAGCGGTGATACTACGTAACTTGGTAGTTGTACCTAATGTAACCTATAATTAAGGTAAGTAACATGTAAAAATGCTGCGAATACGTGGACTATACTTTTTTATACAGTTTCGTAGTCATTGTTATTGATTCTTGTTTAAACAGTTTATAAAATAGTTATGTAAGTAACGAGGACCTATATTATATAGAAAGCCACGTCGTCGTTCAGTAAGCACGGTGATGGTGTGTAGGGTACTTGCTAGTAAATTAATGGTGCTACGAAGAATCACAGACTCCTCATTTCGAGCCAACTTCGTAAGAGTTTGCCTCGGAGGAGGTCGCATGAGGTACTTGGCTTCGAATATTGTTAGTAATTTTAGCAAGCGTGATAGCTGTATGTGTGTGTGTGTGTCTTACAGGCGTCGGCTCTGGGTTGATCAGTAGGCGCTTCTCGGGCGAGTCTTGGCCTTCGATGGAGTAGCGTCGCTCTTTCAGAGGACTCGTCTGAAACTGTCAACTGACGCGTTATCAGCAAGCAGTGCCGCGGCGCCTGCCCACTGGAGAGTACCCGGATTTCATACTCTTGTTTTTAAACAACTTCATAAATCTTAGCCCTGTCAACTCGCAGATTATGGCTCGTATAGAGGAAAAATTCTGTCTATTAGCGCAATTACGCAGAGATTATTGAGAGCAGCGTGAATAATTTAGCGCTGTGCAAGAAAGTTTCAAAAGATTTGTAATTTATTTTTTTGTGTATGTACAGATAAATCTAATATAGGGTAAGTTCAAGCATGTTGTAGAATGTGTGTTCGTACCTGATTGGTCTCGGGCAGGTCGGTGTCCCGTGCGGGGATGGAGTGCTCGAACTGCCGGTAGCAGCCGGACACGGCCGGCGCCTCGCCCTCCAGACTCGTGGCGTCTCCTTGCGACATCTGATGTCCTGGAGGCACACACACCGTCACTACCTGCCGCCCCCACCACCAACCATCCAAAGTACAAGCCCTCGTAAACTCAACATTTATTCAACTGTTTCTCAACACTACTTATTTACAACATTCAGTAAGAGCACAAACTACACGACACACATTCAACACGACATAGTGTAAGAGATAGCGTCCTCCGGATACACACATCGAACAGTCCACTTTAGAGGAGATTAGTCGCTGCAAGCTTTAGGCTCACGCTGCAAATGTATTCGACCTTATTTATTAGAATAGTCTTCGGCACATCGCTAGTAAACGCGACGCGACCCCGACCCCGGTGTACGAATGTCTAAATAAGGGGGTCGAGGGGACGACTGTGCGATAGGGTCAAGGAGCTCATCTCGCGTCGTCTGTCGCCTCAATGAGGACGCACTTGTCACCTGAAGACAAGGAAAACACTCTGAGTGCGGCTCGCGGCAAGATCGCGTGATCGGGAGCTGTTCAGCGATGTGTGGGGGACCGTCCGCGGACGACACGTGCAGTCACGGGCGCGACACACAGATGCAATGACACGGACATGCGTGAGGGGACAGGTGAAGGAAGAGTCACATTCGCGAGCGAAGAGCACATGACATGGAGAAGCGGCGGAAGCGGGGCGGGGCGGGGGGGCGCGGGGGCACTGACCTGTGTCCACGATGACGTCGATGAGGTCCATGCTCTTGGCGAAGGCGTCGCGCAGGTTGATGTGGTGGAAGCTCACGATGGAGCCCTCCCGCTTGGCGCGCTCCAGAGCTTCGCGCCGCTTCAGCGCCTTCTCGCGCCGCATCTGGTTCTTGTAAAACTCGGCGAAATTGTTGACGATAATTGGGATGGGCAACGCAATTACCAGCACGCCGCAAATACAGCAAACTGAGCCGATGACCTTGCCCAACGGAGTCGTGGGGTAAATGTCACCGTATCCGACAGTGGTCATGGTGATGCCGGCCCACCAGAACGTTTCCGGAATGGAAATAAATTTAGTTCCCGGCTCTTCCTTCTCGGCGAAGTAGGCCAAGGAGGAGAATATGAGTACTCCCATCGCGAGGAAGAGCATGAGCAAGCCGAGCTCCTTGTAAGAGTTGCGCAGAGTGAAGCCGAGCGACTGCAGGCCGGTGGAGTGCCGCGCCAGCTTGAGGATGCGCAGGATCCGCATGATGCGGAAGATCTGCACCACCCGCCGCACGTCTTGGAACTGGTCCGTCGCGTTTTTGTTAGTCTCGAGAAGGAAGAGAGATACGAAATACGGCAGGATGGCCAATAAGTCTATCACGTTTAGTCCACCTTTGAAAAACTTCCACTTGTCGGGCGAGGCGCTGAAGCGCAGCACGTACTCGAGCGTGAACCACGTGATGCACACGGCCTCCACCATGGCCAGCTGCGGGTTGTCCATGGGCGCGCCCTTCTCGTCGTACACTTGCATCTGCGGTATCGTGTTCAGCGTCAGCCCTATCGTGGACAGCACGATGAAGAGGATCGAGATCACGGCGATCACCTGCAAGCACGCGACCGTCAGACTCGACCGCACGACGCGCGCACGACACGCACACGACGCGCGCACGACACGCACACGACGCGCGCACGACACGCACACGACGCGCGCACGACACGCACACGACGCGCGCACGGCACACGCGCGGCGGGGACTGTACACTACGCCCTACTTCATATTCCTAACTATTATACAGTGGCTTGTGACACGATAACACATTTATGCTTTGTATTTACAGAACATTGGCCAATATCTTATAATGTAAGTATGTATGTTTAAGTATCTTATGATTATGATAAGTATACCTACCTAAAAGTAAATTTGGTGTAAAAATAACATCTATAGTGTATGTTAGTAGTGTTGTGTGGTATAAGGAAGTGTACGTAAGTAGCTAGTTGTTAGTAACAGTATGGTGTGTCGGACGGGCGCGCGAGGCGCGGCGCCGCGCGGGCCCGTCCTAGCCCGCGTCGCGTAGTGTGGTGTCTGTTAGTCGGGTTATAAATCACATAGCGGAAGCGCTGGCTGTTGGGCACCGGGGTGGGAGCGGGAGTGGGTGGCGGGGAGGGGGGGATGGCCGGCGCGCGGCGCCGGGCCGTGGTGGGACGCGGCGCGGGCGCGGCGACGGCGGGCAGCGCGCGGGCCCGCTGACCGCCCTCCCCGTCCCGCGCCGAGCCGCACGCGGGCCGACGGCGCCGCGGGCGGCGACTGGTCACATCGCGTAAGCCCATCCCGTCATTTGCAACTTTGCGACAACAATTAAGCTTTGTTTTTTATATATATTTTAACCTCCACTTGCGGAGGACGTACGACGCGGCTGTGAACATTTATAAAAATTAATCGTAATGGCAATTTATTAGGGTTGGGAATGTTTAACACAATAATAAAAGGAAATTAACTTGAACAAAGTAGTAAAATAATAGTAAAATATATAAAATAAAGGATATTAATTCAAAAACTATTATTTCTTTTTAACAAAAAACAAATGAATCGAACAGTGCGAAGCAAAACATCAAAATATAATATTACTTATTATAAGTGTGACCTATTAGGTCAAAATAAGAGGCACACTCATAAAAATAGTTGTAGCCTTTTAGAAACGTTGTCAATGTTAAAACAACTAAGATCAGAAATGTTAATTCATAAAATAATAATAACTCGAATTTTATAAATAAATACTTACCTACACGTAAAAATATTCACATAGATACAAAATTTATACTCACATATTTTACACCGCCGATGTCGAAACTATTATCGACTTTGGAGTTTAAGACCAACAACATAATGAGAGGGGGTTTCGACAAAAGCGATCCATCAATAAGATATTCGGAAAAGGAAATAACATAAACTACACATAAGACACAACACCACCACCATATCATGCCTACTTACTCACGTAAATAATACAATACATAATATATCACATTCACGATACAACATATACATACAAAAATCCATACAATTTAGGTACATACAATAATGTAGAGAAAAAATAGATAGATGTTATTCATGCACCACGAAACATCAACATCGATCACTACCTATACAACCATTCTTTACACAAGCCAATTTATGAAAGATTCTCCCTCACAAACAAAACAGAAAGCTCTCAAACAATGCACGACGTGAAAGAAAATAGAAAAGCTTGAGTTACTCAAAGGTATCTGAGAAAAGCTTTCATAAAAGTAGCTTTTACTAAGCTTATCAACATAGACACACAACGTAAACATTAGTCCTTAAAGTTACTTAGTAAGTAGATACTTAGTATTCTAAACAGACTAGGTTGTTAGAGGACAAATGGCTTTTTGTAAAGTGTAATATATGTAATTTTAAATCTTAACAGCTTCAAACGAAATGTGCCAAGTAGCGGATTTTTCATGTTAATTGGTGCAGTGTTTTAATCTAACAGTGTTTTGGGGCGTGTGTGCATATTTCTCTTATAATTAATAAAACTTAGCGTATACTAACTACACAATAAGGACAAAATACCTTACACGGAAGAACTTTAAACGAGACAAAGGGACAGAAGCTAAAATTCCAAAGATACCTTCCAAACTATTCACGTTTTAAAAATCCTGGCAGCTTACAATAGACAAAAAAGTTTTTAATTCATAAACCGAGGAGGTTGCATCGCAACGAGTACGTTACCCGGGCGGCGATGCTGGTGGTGGGCTTCTCGAGCAGGTCCCACAGCCACTTCTGGTACTGCGCGCAGGTGCCCTGGCCGAACTCCTCCTCCTCTCGCTGACGCAAGCTCTCAGCCTCTTTGCGCATCTCCTCGTGGACATGCTCCTTCCGCTGATGGTACTTATGTTGGCAGCACGACTCGAGGTACAGCTCGTCCACGCCCCAGTACTCCAGGTCGTCGCTGAAGGCTAACACGCACATCTCGTCGACCAAGTGCAGCTTGCCCGTGCGGTAGAAGTTGAGGATGGAGCTGAAGCTCTTCGGGTGCCTGTGGGGGAGACGGTAGTTGTAGCTTCATTGTGATAAGAATTGTGTTCTCTTTCGCTTACATTATCACGTGATGATGATTCAAGATAATAAAATAGAGATCGCAATGCAGTAATGATATACATATGTAGATGATTCGCTTGCAAATCAACTTAAATAACTTACTAAGGAATAATCTACGCATTTTGAAAACATTATTGGGAAAATATTGTAGGTAATTGTAAAGTCATAAGTCCAGAATTTACCTATTAGACGTGTTTTGAGGGACAGATAAAGTTTTATTTCACCTATTTTTTTATAACTATCTACGATTTTCAATTTACAAAAGAAAGCTCGGTTTTAAATTCAGTAATAATATAAGGAGGTAGGAGGTAGCGCACCACCCAAGGCCCCGTGTGTCATGTGTTACCCCTATCGCGCAATAATGACCAAAGCACCAAAGACACCCATAATCCAATCACCTGTCGAAGAAATACTCGTTATCTTGGAGCGAGTAGTCGTCGCAGATCTCGACGATGGCGTCGTGTGTGTTGCAGTCGCGCAGGCGGCCGAGGCGCGTGTGCGGCAGGCGCTCCAGCGTGCGCCACAGCACCTCGTGCCGGACGCCGCCCACTACGTGAGTCACACGCTAGTTGAACAGGAGGAGAGAACACACTAGGAGGATATTGTGAAAGCACAGCTACCTTCTCTTTCTAGAGCTTGTAGTAGGAACCGCGGGCTGTTGCATTGTCTGTGTTGAAGTGATATGTGTCGTAGTAGGAACCGCGAGCTGTTTCATTTCTGTCTTATTTCATGGTGTTTTGTAAGTGACATGTGTCTAAATACGTCCAGATCGCTTAATAACGACAAAACCAGCAAAGACACTAATCAACCAATCACCTGTCGAAGAAATACTCGTTGTCTTGGAGCGAGTAGTCGTCGCAGATCTCGACGATGGCGTCGTGCGTGTTGCAGTCGCGCAGGCGGCCAAGGCGCGTGTGCGGCAGGCGCTCCAGCGTGCGCCACAGCACCTCGTGCCGGACGCCGCCCACTACGTGAGTCACACGCTAGTTGAACGCTTATTGATCGAGCTTTTTTGCACACTAGGAGGATATTGTGAAAGCACAGCTACCTTCTCTTTCTAGAGCTTGTAGTAGGAACCGCGGGCTGTTGCATTGTCTGTGTTGAAGTGATATGTGTCGTAGTAGGAACCGCGAGCTGTTTCATTTCTGTCTTATTTCATGGTGTTTTGTAAGTGACATGTGTCTAAATACGTCCAGATCGCTTAATAACGACAAAACCAGCAAAGACACTAATCAACCAATCACCTGTCGAAGAAATACTCGTTGTCTTGGAGCGAGTAGTCGTCGCAGATCTCGACGATGGCGTCGTGTGTGTTGCAGTCGCGCAGGCGGCCGAGGCGCGTGTGCGGCAGGCGCTCCAGCGTGCGCCACAGCACCTCGTGCCGGACGCCGCCCACTACGTGAGTCACACGCTAGTTGAACGCTTATTGATCGAGCTTTTTTGCACACTAGGAGGATATTGTGAAAGCACAGCTACCTTCTCTTTCTAGAGCTTGTAGTAGGAACCGCGGGCTGTTGCATTGTCTGTGTTGAAGTGATATGTGTCGTAGTAGGAACCGCGAGCTGTTTCATTTCTGTCTTATTTCATGGTGTTTTGTAAGTGACATGTGTCTAAATACGTCCAGATCGCTTAATAACGACAAAACCAGCAAAGACACTAATCAACCAATCACCTGTCGAAGAAATACTCGTTGTCTTGGAGCGAGTAGTCGTCGCAGATCTCGACGATGGCGTCGTGCGTGTTGCAGTCGCGCAGGCGGCCGAGGCGCGTGTGCGGCAGGCGCTCCAGCGTGCGCCACAGCACCTCGTGCCGGACGCCGCCCACTACGTGAGTCACACGCTAGTTGAACGCCTATTGAGCTAGCTTTTAGGAACACTAGGAGCCGATTGTTTAAAAAAACTGAACTACCCACTATTTCCAGGGCTTTTAGTAGGAACCGCGAGCTGTTGCGTGGTGTCTTTTGTAAGTAACAAGTGTCTAAATACGTCCGAATCGCCCAATAATAATCAAAGCACCAAAGAAACCCATACTCTCTCTACATACACTCTTCTAGGGCTTATAGGAACGCGTAGTAACCGCGAGCTTGCATTGTGTATTTCAGCAACCCCTACATACGTGCAAATCGCACCATAACGAGCAAACCACCAAAGACACCCATCAGCCAATCACCTGTCGAAGAAATACTCATTGTCTTGGAGCGAGTAGTCGTCGCAGATCTCGACGATGGCGTCGTGCGTGTTGCAGTCGCGCAGGCGGCCGAGGCGCGTGTGCGGCAGGCGCTCCAGCGTGCGCCACAGCACCTCGTGCCGGACGCCGCCCACTACGTGAGTTACACGCTAGTTGAACGCCTATTGAGCAAGCTTTTTGGAATACTAGAAGTGGATTTTTAAAGCGCAAGTAGGTAACTACGGTTTTTAGGGCTTTTAAGGACGCATCGGGCACGCATCGTTTTCCTCTTAAACGCAGAAGTACCTTATTGTCTCTCTATCCAAGGAAATTATTGTCTAAGCACACCTACCTACTGTTTCTAGAGCTTGTAGCAACAGCGAGCTGTTGCATTTAGTGACATGTGTGTCTAAATACGTCCAAATTGCGCAATAACGACCAAAGACACCAAAGAAACCCCTCATCCAATCACCTGTCGAAGAAATACTCGTTGTCTTGGAGCGAGTAGTCGTCGCAGATCTCGACGATGGCGTCGTGCGTGTTGCAGTCGCGCAGGCGACCGAGGCGCGTGTGCGGCAGGCGCTCCAGCGTGCGCCACAGCACCTGGATGGATACACAAATTCAAAATTTCGTGCACTTTGCTGTTGGATGATACTCTGATTCTGGTTATGTGTAGTTTTCAATGAAATTATGCTTTTTTGCTGGGGAACGCACACTGAACTATGAATGGCAACCATGACTGAGGGAGTGCCCATTCAAACCTTACTAGGTTTAAGAGCACTGTATTGTATTGTTAAGGAATATTACATATAAATAAATGAACAATAAATAAACAAAACCTCGTGCCGGACGCCGCCCACGTTGATGATGACGCGCTTGCTGAGCGCCTTCGAGCGCAGCATCATGAATGGCTCCGGTGGTAGCGACGACATCGACCTGGGTAGGAGAAACTGTTTAATTGTTTGTAAAAAATGGCTATGGATCAATTGAGCGGGTCAACGCAGCGAAGGTAGGGCTGTGTGAACCTTGTAAATTTTTATAGAATAATGTTTTATAACAGGCTCTAAAAGCTTGACGGCTTCTTAACGGCGGACTGCTTGGTGGGATCCCTTAAGTTAGTCTGAAGTGTGTCCGCTGCCGCTGTAAAGTTTGCGTAGTTCTTACCGCAGCGGCGCTTTAACGCATCAGTAACTAAGAATCATGGAAAGTAAGTGTATCTCTTACTATGACATTACCGCTCAAAGCTGAAGTGCGTCAGGTGCAGCTGATTGTAAGTTTAGTAAGCATCACGGTAGACAAGTGTAACTTTTATCCCTTTTTAACCCAAACTACAGTTCAGTTTAGCGGGAGACAAGACGCGCATTTATATAGTAGGTTACACAACTAATAGGAAAGTACCTATTACTAATGTAAGTAAATAGAGGTAGGTGTATTAATAAAGTAGTAACCTGGAGTGCGCCCGCTGCAGCGCTTGCGGCGTCGCGGGCGCGGGCGCGGGCACGGGCGCCAGGCCCAGCGACGCATCGTGCGCCGGCGCCGCGAAGCCCATGGGCAAGCGCGGGGGCGAGTCCCCCTGCTGGGGAGAGATGGGATGTTATACAGGGTGTTGTAAAAGTTTTTACCTAAGAAAACGCCAGCTGCCTGTCAGTGACGCACATTTTCACACAGGTTTTTTGGCGCTACATAAATCACAAATGAGAACTAGGTATTAGGTTTATTAGCACATAGATCGTAATAATTTAATGAATGCCAATGTTTTCTTACAAACGCTTACTTTTGTAAGAAAACTGCGTTCGCGGTTTATTATGTGATCCAAGGTAGGTACATTGTCATCATTTCTTTTTAATTAAAAGCGTCTCCCTTAAATTTTGGATATTGGGTATAAAGATGTTAACAAACACAGTGAAATAATTGGTAGTGTCGGTAGTTACCTGCAGGCAGCGCGCGGCGCCCCGGCCCGCCCCCTCGCCGACCATGCCGCTAGCTCATCGCTGCACGCGCCTCCGCCGCATCCTCGCGGCGCCCGGGCTCAGCTCTGCAACAAACAACACCGTCAATGTGGGAGGAAACCAAGTGAAACTTTAACAGCACAATCGAGTGTGCCAATTACATTATTGGGGGGAAAAAATTGCGATTGAACCAACCAATCAGAACTGGGGAATCAGGCATTATTAGGCTACTAAGGCGTCATCTATAATTAGCTTTTAGTTTTTCTCCCCATGGTACACGACGACTGGATGGCGTAGCGGTCGGTGACTCCGACTGCTGGGCTGTGGGTCCCGGGATCAAATCCTAGCTAGGGTAAATATTTGTTTGAAGACATTTATTTTGTTATTGGTCTTGGATGTTTGTTTTGTATCCTCAAACCGCCGGCCAGACGTGGACATTGTGGTGAAACCCTCCAGTCTTGGAGGAGGCTCATTTCCTACAGTAGACTAGTATGGGCTCAGTGTTTATGGTTCTGTGTTTATCTAACCTTTCCTTTGTGCTTGTTCAAGTAGTGTATGACGTCCAGTTATACCTTTATACATTGTATTTGGTCCGCTTGTTCCATAAAAATACGCCTCTTTTGCTATTCTTCATTGTTCCCCTTTCTGCTTCATAAACTCTTACAAAAAAAGCTAAAGTGACTCCGAAGGTAGCTAAAAACACCCGTGTAGCTTTTATGGCAGAATTATTTCCTATGATATTGCTCGCCCTTCAAGTTCAGTATACTCATATATATATTTTATTTATTTATACATATATTTATTCTGAAAAGCAATTTATTGACGCAGGCCGTACTTTACAAGGCAATATTGTAAAAATATATTTTGCTTGGAATAGCTAGCGAATATCTACTAGGTGAGCCTACATGTGAATTACTACGGTGAATATATACATTACTTGGACGTGAAACGTGTTAAATTCATTTTTACTGAAAAGGTATAAATACGGTTATTTTTATTTATTATTTTGTATAATAGAAAATGTATGTGTTTAGTTTATAATATGGGCCACTGATGCCTGAAATAAAGGATTATGATATTATTATTAAGTGGAAATAAAATTACTTGTATGGAACTAGTACAGTGGGTGTATTATGATAGCAACGTTTATTTGGGTATCGTGCGACAGAGTGCGGCTCGAGACGCTAGTAATTTATCACACTTGACATATTTGCTTTTCGAATTAATATTATAATAGGTACTACGAGGTTTTCCTTTGTGCCGTTTTCGATAGATACACGACGCTCCAACCGCCAAGGTATGCCTTTATAACAATAACTTATACAGTAAGACAAAGAAACATATTTCTGCGGCCCAAAACATAAACACTTAAATACATGAAAGTATTTTTGACTACACTAAATGCGAATCATATTTACGTACAGGTTTGTTTATTAGTATTTGCTCTGCCTGCTTTATTTATGTACGACAAGCTAAATTAACCAGCCATTATTTACATTACAGAAACTTTGAATTTATGATGACACCAGCAGAAAACATTCATTCATCATAACATTAATTTGAAAAAGGGGCCAGTTCGAAGGAAAACAAAGGGTTTATAGTGGCGCCGATGCGTCCATAAGATAATTAGAGCCTGTTTCTCAAGGTCTGGATAATGGCTACCTGTGGGATAAAAGGAATAAAAGACATGCTGTCCCAGTCTAAAACATAATTAAAGACAGTGACGGCATGTCTATTATCACACAGGAAGCAATTATCCAGACATTGCGAAACAGGCCCTTAAGATTACAAAAAAGGAGGCTACTATATAGGGTTCTCAAATAACATGTTAGTAGAATAGATTATAAGGTAGAGACAATCCCATCTCAAACTCTTTCATACTAAGATCACTGGAGTGAAAGAGGACAGGAAGACAATATAGGTAAACAATTACTTTTGTGGCTGTTTCTGTGCATATGTTTATGTTGTTAATTATGTTTTGATCAAATATTTTTCAGTCATTTTTACTGTAGCCGCACTTATATAAATGGCACTATTCCCCCGTGAACGTAGTGCGGGCTACACCCGGTGGGGACGCCAACGTTTATCCCACTTAATTTAGGCTATAACTCAACATTGCAACCCAAAGTACTTACTGGAAAGATCCTGGCTTCATTTTCTCCCTGGGGAGTGATAAAATATAAATCACTAGTTTTTCGGTGGTTACCCTTAGTTTTAAATGTTTATCGAATTTTCGGTTCCTGACGCCAATATTTCTGAAACTCTGTAATTGCTAACTTAATAGGTTCGGTCTTGTATAGGTACTACTTTTCTTAACTTACCGTGTTTAACCGGAGTTTGCTGACGAAAAAGTTTTTATGTCTGTATGAATAAAAGTCACATTAAGTACTGACTTATAGCCCCTTCGCTTCGCCGTTCAACAAACTAAGTTAAGTTTTATTTTTGTACAAGAAATAAAATGGTAATAAATAATTTAAATTGTGGTTCACGAATGTATCAACAGCATACATTAGAGGTTTAATGTGTGTCAGTAGCTGGCACCGGTGACTCATATAAATGAATATAAAATGTATTTATTTTTAAATCTTACTGTTTCAAATAGGTTTGTGGTGAACCTAACCTTTTTCCAAAAGATAGAATGCTCTAACTAAACTAGCCTTCGATACTTTGCAAAGACATTAAAGTGATATTTCGTTATCATATATCTATCTTATTTCGTACAAGTTATTGAATTTATTTCCATTCGTAGACAGAATTATTCAGTCAATAATTTATCAAATATTCATGTTCCGTCGGAGTTCGAATAATTATTAATACTCAGAATTCGGGTGAATCGTTAGCGGTTGCCACACATTCACAGTGCAAGTACTTACAGGTCTTTGGACAATTTGTAAATGTTAATGGCCATACAATAAATCATTCATTTACATTCTGTCGGGGCATTCAATGTAGATTTATCACGGCAGATCTCTGTTTTTATATAGGTGTAATTCACTTTGTCTGACATATTTTGCTGTGTAAACTGGTATGTTCATAATGAAAAAAGTACATAAGTAAATTACGAATTCACGTCTTTCTAAATAACGTTGTTTTAAAATATTTTTATTAAACCCGCTATGATACTATATTGTTGTATATTCAATAGCGTTTCTATTCCACAGTAGACAGTGAATCCGGCGCTATTTGCACAGCCAGTCTCACAAATAAACAAATACAGTCTGGATGAGTATTTACAGGGTGGAACTAAAAATCAATACGATCACGCAACCGACAAACAGGCCGTTAATAAACATACGAACTGCGAAGACCGAGCTAGGCCCGGTTTCATCATTGAAGAATAAGGCTATTCTGAGAATAAGTCAAGAGTAAGCAACGTCATATGTCAAATTATTCTAGGAATAGTTTTATTTTGCAGTGGTGAAATCGAGCCTAAGTAAGCAATCCAATCAAGCATCATCAATTAAGTTACGCCAAGTCTGATAGAATCTTTATGACCCGGATAACTTTGAACAAACAACAGAAGTTTCCCGGAGCCCATTCGCAGTGGTGGCGACGAAAACAGATTAAATCTTTCAGAAAACAAACGAAAAATAAATATAAATGGAGCTTTGTGTTTCATAGAATGAATAAAAATATGAATATAAGAAATCTAGGGAAACGATTTCAATTTACGATATTAGCTGTAATACCATCACCAGAATTTGACAGATTTAACCACAAGAGATGGTTGATACCACTTACAACGGCATGGTTGTGCAGCATTTCACATTTTTCATGTAAGTATGCGTTTTTGTGGTAGGGAAGTATTATAATTATTATCATCAATCAATTTAGAATGATCTGAATAACTGGAACTTGCAGTTACTAATGTAGTGAAAAATATCATTCTTAACATAATAACTAACTTTCTCCATGGACTCCCATTTCCCGTAGACGGAAACACACATTTACAATTTGTGCTTCTTTATTTCCCAACATCCGATAAACAAATAGAATAGAACACAGAAGTGGCATTTGCGGGGCTAGCCAGCGGTAGTAACTACACCAGCTACAATAATCGATTGGGTCGCGTGGCGGCCGAGCGGCTTATCAAGCTTTCAAGACGGATCGACTGATCTAATAATAGAATCGAGTACATTTGTTGCATTCGTGCTGTTACGCGTGGGCTTGCCGCGTCGGGGGTACGTCACGAGTGTGACGTCACTGATAGGTGCATTCTATTATCGGATTGATCGGTGAAAGGTTACGTATAAATCGTATAATGGGTCCTGAGTTAAACGTAACATTTTTTATTTGTACAGGTTTATGATTTTTATTGTACTTATGTGTTTTTTTTTTATAATCCGTGTATTTCTATAGGGTTTACATGTATAACTATAAAAGTATGAGAAATGCATTAAATTTTAAGCCAAAAATACATGAACAAGTTCAAGCTTATGTACAAATATGTTGTGAGAGGATTTTAATGATGCAGTAGATATTGTTCAGAAAAACGTTTATACTTTGCAGGTAGTCCTGAAAATCTGTAAATCTGCCTCATTAAAATGGAACATACTTAAACCACCATCAAACTGTGGGTTCAGCCATGCATTACTCCACAGGGTAAGAGCACTGAACTTAATTCATATCGCAGTGCGCTGCCAAATCCGCGACAACGTAAACGAAAAGCAAATAGGTCAGGTATATACAGGGTGTTACAAAATGGTATTGTATTTCTTTATTTGGTAATGGTTGCAAATCCGTGTTCAGAATACGCTAGAGCTCTAGAAATGCTTGATTTGCTTCTAACATAAACATAAGTCAATATTGAATTCATAACAAAATATGCAAGGTGAAACGTTAACATAGAACTATTAAAGCCAAGAACATGAACCACTTTTCGGACTGTAATGGACGGACCACCTGATCGTATTTTAATTGAGGTCTTGTACTAAATTATAGCTACTTTAACTATTTCTCAACAAAGAACTTACATAAATAAGTGAAGTAGTCTCTCATTTTTCATGAGAAATAAACTCAAATACTTCTGTTTTATTTTGTTATATTTCCTCAGTGTTATTAAGTATGTATACACTTACATACATACTATATCGTAAACATTTTTTATTATCCATACATATCCTTCGTTTTTATGAATTCATAAAGTGTGTGCCAATATTTTGTGCAATACACGCGTTCCGCGTATATGCCGGTTACAGTAGTATATAGCTGCGGAGAAGGGTCCATACAACACGTCTAATAAATAAATAAATAAATAAAAACGTTTCACATCGGTTTCCCCTTTGGATTGGCAGATTTGATATTTAATTATGTAGCCCACGATATTTCATAATAGTTATGATTAACCCTTAGCCACTAGTACATAGAACTCTTTGTTTCATTTCTTCATTTAGGTACATTCCGAACAGAAACTAAGGTTAACTAACAGTGCACATATTATACATATCAATGTGCAATAAAGTATTATAATTATAATATTAACTCATAACCTTGCGTTAATAGAAATGCTATCATTATTGACTAACTAAGTATGATAAATAATAATAAAACATAAATTATTCAAAAGAGCAAACTATAAAGTAATGAAAATTATTAATTAATGATCAATCGATAGGTGACTGTATCCGTGAACGCAGCTTTTGTAAAGTATTTCAACCCTTAACCTTGCTGCGTTCCTCACTTGAAAACACGTTAACCCGATCGATTATAGTGTTTTCACTCTACGACAGATTATACATATGGTTAGGTTTTCAAACCAACCCTCTATATCCTAAAAAAATATATAAAATTTGTTTATAAAGTAAGAACATAAAATATTTTAAAAAATTCATCTTAAAATACTACGGGCTACGACGCGGCGTAGTAAGTACGTAGCAAAGGTTCAGCTCGTAGCAAATTCGTAGCAATGTCGTAGCAATTTCGTAGCGCGTAGGCTTGAAGAACGCTAGACAATTCAAGAAATAAATTAGATTGGTGGCCGCGATTAGTTTCTTTATAAATACTATTTTATGCTTACTCTAAAATATTCGACTACGCGAATAAATTCCAAAAATACTAATAATATTCTGTGTCTTTAAATTTAAGCATAAAATAAATAAAAGCTAAGACAGCAAGTGGAGGGTCAAGGACCACTATGTAGGTACAAAGATGGCGTCCATCAGGCTAGTAATAGGTTCATTTCAACAATGAACGTCGCGTGTTCAGAACACATTATTTACTTTAATTACTTGATCCCGTGAACTTGACTATTTTGTCGTATGATTTCATTAGGGGGAGACTTTGTTTAGTCTGTACATCTATGTAGGCACCTACATAGATGTCTAAATGCGGATAGTTATTATTATTATTATTATTTTCTAATAGAAAACTATTTCATTACGTAAATCATGTACTAATGTATGAATGAGTAACAATCGAGAAACATTATGTAACATCATAATCTTTTGTGTTAAACTTAAAGCACTTCTTGAATTATAATAATAAACCTTAAAACATGATTACTTACATAGATGAAACAGACAAATAAACAAACAAACCAATATGAAGGCGCCAAGTTTAGCAAACTTAGATGAATTCACGGATGGCTTTGCCAATTCGGGGAAACCCCACGTTTCTATATTATTATTATCATACTTGTAGGTATAACTTTGTCGTTTATAGAAACATAGGTATGCATATGTAGACTACCTACATTATGTTGTTGTGAAGTGAAGAAGATAATATGTCGGGGCGTATTAAGGAAATAACAGATAATTTTAACAACTCTAATAATATAGATAATAATAAGAGATCGTGCAATGTAGCTGTGGAATTAGTGAAAAAACTAATTTAAATACACGTACAATAATTATTTTTTTGTTTAAAAGATAATATTTTTTTAGACTTTTTAAAATATGAAAATTATAACGTCTGAAATATAATTTAAGTACTAAAACGAAAATTTTACATAAGGCTACAATAGCCATCAGACAGGACTCAGGAGAAGCTTGCAGTCATCTTGACCGAACAGTGTCAGTTGCTATGATACAAAATGAGTTGTTCATGGGATGTAAAGTTCATGTTTCCAGACTTCTAACTTACTACCATACCTATCATCATCAAGATTCCCAGCTACATTCGAAAACCTCAACAGCAATTGCCCCTATCTCCATTATCTACAAAATACTGGCAACAGTCAGCCGCAAACAGAACCTAATTCTCCGCCCCTAAGCCCCTAAATACGTCTCTGTCTGGGACAGACTAGCTCGTTACTATGGCGCCACTCAGTCTTGCAGGCGGGGCGGGGGCGGCGGGGGTGCCGACTCAGCCTCCCCTTCCCTCAGATATCAAGTTACATAAAGCCTGTCGCAAAATGAGCCTTTAAAATATCATGTCGGGATGTGTCGAGTGTATCGGCGCAGCGATCTCTCAGCCGCGATACGAGGCTTGTGGCAGGAAGGAGACTCGCCTTTTTTGCCGGCTGGGGTACGTAAGGTACGATATTATACTGTTGAAATACACGCTGTTGTTTTCATGGGTTTATAATATGAATTAATAAACATAAAGGTGTGCTCAAATAGTGCATGGCGCTCGCTATTTCTATCTAATGATGGATGCTCAAATTATGTGGTAACCCTTTACATACAAACTATAATATCAACTTATATATAAACTATTGCGGAATAACAAATTACGTGTATGCTCCCAGTCCAAGAGCTAGGCTTATAATCCGATTTGAAACGAAATTTAATCAAGTTAATGCATATCGAAGTAATATTGTATCAAAGGGTTACGAATATCCGCAAATTTACATATGAATGTCGAAGTTGAGTCTTCATATGAAATTCCAAACTAATATAAATGTGGAAGTTTTGTTCGTTTACCGAACTTAATCTCCCGGAAAATTCCGGTGCTTCGGAATAACAAGTGACTGTCAGTGAGCTAATTGTAATAAAGGAAAGCTTAAATTCGCCATTCATTCATTCATATTCATAAACGGTGCCGTTTTGCTACAGCAAGAAAAATATGCTCGCCTTTTTACGGTTTTATGAGGAAAACATTATTTTTGTGTTCTCTAGAAAAATTAATAATAATGTTATGTGTAAGGACAGATATTATGTATTCAATTTACATCAAACGCAACATCAAAGTTTGTTCTCGTTAACCTCGTAAAAGCAAACATTACATCGCTCAATTACTATATTTATATAATAATGTTTCAGGTGTAGAATAATCTTGTTTCCGTAAGATAATAATAATATTTTACACTAAGATTGGCTAGGCGATTGAAGCGTCCGTAGTCGGGCGGGCCTCAGTGATCGTAACTGATCACTGAGGTTAAGCAACAACTGGCACCGTCAGCCATTGGATGGGTGACCGATTTCAAGTGGTTCTTTTCTGGACGCTTCCGTGCTTCGGACGGCACGTTAAGCCGTGGGTCCCGGTTGCTGCTTCGGCAGCAGTCGTTAAGCCTAGTCAGATCAGAGGCCTTCGGGCAGCTTGAAAACATCTGACAGTCGGGTTGCCCACTTACCCGACAACTCTCTCAGCACAAGCTTGCTTGTGTTGGGGTCCACCAACCCGCACTTGGCCAGCGTGGTGGACTAGGCCTAAACCCTTCCTTCATTGGAAGGAGACCCGTGCCCCAGCAGTGGGGACGTAAATGGGTCGTGATGAGGATTGGCTATATTTTATGTAAAGTATGAAAAATGCAGTTTAGGTATAAACTTTGTAAACAAAATGCATTATAGCATCACAATAGCTTTCTTGAATACATAAATCAAACTTATGATTTCGTAAGATCAAATAATACGCAACGTGATGCAATTTATTCATAACTGGAACTTCACTGTTTGAAAAAATGTGAAATATTTATAAATGAAATAATAATTCTCTACAGGACTCAACCGCAGCACGTGCGTCCGGCGGGCGGGAGTGGCCGCCGCTATCGATCAGACCCGAACTGCCTACAGACTCATGCACACTGGTTACTGAAACATCCTGTGTAACATGTGTAATATCTAGTAACATACACACGATAAAATATGATACTAGCTCTTCCCGCGAGCTTTTACTGAAGGTTTTCCCGTGGGCAATGGGCATGCCAGAACGCAAAGTTCGGTATATAATTTTTGCATCAACAATTCAAATTCAACTATCGTTTTAACTTAACGGTGTGAGCAACGTATATTAAATTAGGTACAATCGGCACAACATATCATCTAGGTGTATGTACTCGTAGTCGTAGCATATCGGAGTTTCAAAAGTCAAGACATAATAAAAGTGGCAGTATGCTTTAATAAATACAATTTACAATTTCATTAATCAACCAACTGTAAAGCCCAAATATAGCCAAGTTTCCACGAAACCCAGTCCCATCAACTCCTTTTATCATGAAATTTATCTTTCATAGACACGGAATTGAAATGGATTTCCAGCAGCAGATAATGTACTATACATGTATAGGGTGTTCTCCTTCAGACATTTTGTAGAACCACGTGTTCAGAATAGCAAGTGAGTTGAGAGTCCCTGAATTACTACGCCGCCGCCGCCACCACCGCTAGGCAACGCGTAAGATATAAAAAAGTCGTACTCTTGACCTAAAATAGTTTTATTTATTTATTTACGAGATCACTTTTTCAGGTTTCTAAAAAATTTTAATATTTTTTTAAGTAAGCAAGTCCATTATACGGCGCTCGTGTAAGCGACCATATACTCGCCAAAAAATACGCTAATCTGAAACCAAACTACAGATCGGCAATCCAATTAGCAATAAATATAACCCCAATATACATCCAGCGGGACTTGAGAAAAGTATCTGGAGTAAATAAGAAAATAAAAGAAAATCACAACCTTAACCGTAATGGGGAGAAAATAACACTATTTGATACGATTTAAAGTTGACCCTTAATATATTCTCAAGTAACCTAAACCTAAGTTATCTTTAGTTTTTTTTTATTATTATATTTATATAGTTAAGTTTTTCTAAAAAAAAAAAATTATGGTGTGCAGAAATAACAGTAATTATAACATGTATATGTATTTGTTGCACTATTAACTTTACATATGTAATAGCGCTTCAGTTGTTATCCTGAGGCCGTATAGGCTCGGTGCCAATTCTTGTCAGGATTGGTTTTAAGATTTAGAATAGATTCAACTCAGCCAATGCAATTTATGTCGTATTTTTATTATCTCGTTGCTTTTAAAGCAACAAGGATAGGATAGAAACTTCCAAAACTCTCGCAGTGGTGATATGGGTCAGTTTACCCGGATTTTCTAAAAGCTATTGAAATTCAAAGATCGAATTTTAAATAAACCCTTGAAATACAAATATCTATACCTACGACGTTTTTTTTTAATATAATATCACACAATTCGACATTCTCAACAACGTTATGTATGTATGTAGTTTTCACGTAATTATTTGACACAAAATTTTATGTTCTTATAAAAATAAATTTGTAATTATATTTTTAGTAAGTTAACGTTGAGTTATTTTTGACGGCCGAATGGCGTAGTGGTTAGCACCCTGACTACTGAGCCGAAGGTCCCGGGTTCGATTCCCGGCTGAGGCAGATATTTGTTTAAACACAGATATTTGTTCTCGGGTCTTGGATGTGCCCGTAAAATGGCAATAGGCCCGCCCCCTATTACATTGGGACTAACATAATACTCTGGCGAAAAGTGGGTGCAGCAATGCACCTCTGCCTACCCCGCAAGGGAGTACATTAGTACAAGGCGTGAGTGTGTGTGTGCGTGTGTGTTTTTTAGTAAGTTGTGTTTATTTGCCGCAAAATCAGAAACAATTGAAAATTTATTGTTTATTTATTTATTTGTTGGATCTTGTATCTTGGAAGTATAGATCCACGCTTAAATTTTTTAATGGATGAAATGTAACAATGGCAAGCAACTGCATAGTCAAGCCTCAATCGATGCGGAACTTTAATCCCAATCGGTCCGAAAGCCATGTCACATGTAACTACTGCCGAAGCCGTCACAATATACCTACCTACCTATGTATAGGGCGGAGACTTAAGCCTTCTACCAGAGTGAAATACGGTGGGAACGCGACAAATTGACTCGCTTAGTGTGAGAATTTTCCACGCTATTTGTTCTAAGTTGTCTTACACAAAAGTTGGTATTCGGCTCTTACATTCAAGCGAAGTTTACTTGTAATGAGATAAAGTTTCCTAGTATATACCTACGTTACTAAATAAGTCTTTTCTCAACCCAATATGGTCTCTACTTTGGGTAATTACAAAACGTTAATATCCTGTTTTTTCAAAAAAATTACATTGTTTCATCACTATTAAGTTTGTAAAGTAACAATATAGCTGTTTTTATTTTTGTTGCAATAAAGTATTATAATATGTACGTATATATTACTTACATGTAATAATTAGTTCAAAGCTATCAATAACGCAAATGCTCTATTAATTGCATATTCGACTCATTTTTCTACTTCCAAATTAATTCTTGAGAAAAACATTGGTGTTTTCCTAATTTTCAGTTGAAATATGAGACGCTGAGATGGCCTGAAATAATCTAACTACATAGTCATTTCAAAGTTAAGTAAATACTTTAAAGTTCATGTTAATCAGCATTTTAGAAAGTTATCTTATAAATTCCAATTCAAGCTCGCAGAATAAACCGGACACACCGGATATGAAAATATGTTAAAAGTTACACAATACTCACGATACAACACATGGCGGTGTACTATATTATGTACATAGTACATGTAGAAGGACGTACGTGACATTTCCAATATATTCGGGCCCGTGCGCCCTGAGCCGGCCGCTCGGTAGAATTGGACACGTGGAATAAAAGCTTTTCCCTGTATCAACATATTCTATTTTTATGCCTTCCCCCGCCCGTGGCAGAAAATGTGGCGAACAATAACTCTGTTTTCCACTTTCTTTTATAAATTCATTCATGTGTCGTAAAGTTTTCACGACAAAAACATGTAGAGAATAATTCTAAAATATGCCACAGTTGCATGTTACACATGAAATGTGTAAAGTTTATACAAAAAGTTGTGCTACTTTCACACAAAATTCACTTTCCGCGTAACGACTACCGAATCATACAACAGGAACTTGGAAACACGCCATGGTATAATTTAGGCTAATACCTTTTAAAAACTCTTTGACCTACGTGGAACCTATTGTTTCGCATTACTAGACGATGAAATTTTAATGTTATGCATTTTCGCTTTTCAGATTGTACGTTCATTTTATAAAAAGGAAAGATTAATATTTGGCAAACCGCGGAGTAATAATGCTACGGCCGGCGCTACGCCGCTACGACGCTACGCCGCTACGAAGCGTAGCCACCTTTGACCTTTCACTTGCAGCCAACTCCGCTACATTTATCCGCCCATTGGCTCGTAACAAAAATAAACTGTAAAGCTAAAAGCATAGATTTGAAAGATGAATGGAGGCAATATGCTTGTAATCCTGTTTGTGGGCGGCAAGCTGCGCGCTAACCGGCGGCACTAATTGAATCCCCGGAGAGCGGCGTGTGCATGAATAAAGGATTTCATAGAACTAACAGCCGAGCGTGGCCTATGACCTACTGCCAGCTTATACGAGAATGGGCGAAACACGTAGCTTTCAAATTAATCGAAAACGCATTCAATGTAGGTTTTGGGCAAACAGGTTGATTATTTAAATATTTATAGTCGTTATATATGTTAAAGGAAATGCACGTAATTCCTAAAATGGAAATGTGTTTAAATTGATTTGTGACAAATTTCCTAGGAGAGTTCAGCGACTAGCAAAACCGAATTTTCCCCATAGTGACAAACTCTTCAAAACTATTCAGTTTGTCATCAAAGCTCCAAAAATAGCAATCATAATGTTTTGGCCGTAACAATTTATACCATCTGCCAATATGGCAGGATAGTTAAGGTACACTCGTTATTAAGTTCCGGTACCAATTTAGCCATTAAGCTAGTGTTATGGAGGAGCTATAACAAGTTAATTATTAGTTGAGAGCCATTAAAATTCTGCATTTTACTTAATTGTTGCGTAATGTATGTGAACTATCACTACATAATACATAATGCAAAACAAAGTCGCGTTTCGCGCCTGTCCGTATCTATGTATTGCTTATATCTTTAAAACGTTGGATTTTGAAGGGTTTTTTTAATATGAAAATGTACTTAATAATAATAAAAGCAGGTATATACCTACATGATATATACTTTTTATCCCGAAATTCCCACGGCAAAAACTTTTTGGGCGATGCGAAGCTCGCTATTATAAAACTTATTATTTAGAACACGTTTACTTGTCTGGGTATTTGAATAAGTATATTCTGTCCACATTTTTGCCAGTGCTTTGCTAATGAGAAGCAGTAGTATCTACTAATACAATTGTATCTGGTTTAAGTAACTTAAATTGGAGATAATTTACCGACTAACTAACTGTAAGTGATTTATTTAGCTTTATACACAATAAAGGATAAATCATGATTATCAAAACAGTCGGTACTTCTAAAACTTTCATAAAAGTCAGAACAATAAACAAATAAATCTTATTTTTAGTATCGGAAGTTTTTATTGCATTTATTGTGAAACTTCGCTGGCTTTGTTTTGAAGTTTGACATATACATATACAAATTATACAATTCATCTTTCAGGGTCCGTTGCCAGATGCTATAGATTCGTCATCGCTGTCTGTCTGTTTGTACGTAACATACGATGAACAAATTTGTGAAAAAATTATCGAAACATAAAATATACTTTTACTTATTATTTAACCTTTCCGTAAACAGGTTCATAACACTTCGAATATTAGCTAAGCATTCCTTGGCTCAACAAGTAATATTCATGACAGGCCAGAGCGATAGATATAATGTAATGGTTGTCATGTTTATGCGGCGGGTGTCATTGAGTCACCGCGGTGACGGCATGAATGCCAGTTTTGAATTGTGTTTCCCATTTATCTCTATTATGATCAAATTATTCCTCAAAATAGAAATCATCCCAGCTGATATTAAATAATAATATGTAGGTGGCTACACTACATTTACATACATACATATGCTCACTACTGTATATAATTCCCAAAGGGGTAGTCAGAGGAAAGCAAGCAAGTTTTTTGCATATTCAGCCCAGTATCGTTAAAATCTGTTACTGTGTCCAACTGTGACCATATATTTTTTATTCGTACTCTAAAACCCCGCAACCGCTAATTTCTCCATTGTCGGTTATCTAACCGACAATGGAGAAAAATCTCCATATAAAATTCATGACAGATGTGTCAAAAGTTAACCACTACTCCCTGGTTATGCTCTAACCGAGACTGGAGAAATTGGCACTTAACCTCTAATCGAACATCAGGTGATCGCTGGACAATGGTCGGCTCAGCAACACATTACATATATCGCTCGCGCCCGGGAGCCTGTTTACTGCGGCCCGCGGGGAAGATAAAACATGTTTGTGCATTTTGAAAGCCACAACCGTTTTGTAGCCCATTTAGGAACGTAAAGGCAACGCTTTGAAAATATTCATTTAATGTTGGTGACACGGAGTTATGATACTGCATAGCAATAAGTATAATTCTGTTTTGTAAATTACACTGTAGGTAATAAGTAGTTTAGTTTTGTAAACAGATCGCGCCGCGTGATAAGTATTTATATCGAGATTTTATGAGATTATTTGTTTATCGCAGCACCTCAACATTTCTGCTGCTGTAAATTCTCGCTGAAATTCAGGTAGCTTTCTACTATTGCACAAGGCGATGACAGCTGGATAGTAGCGTGATTAACGACTGTGACAAAGAGTCGAGATGTCGCGATAATCAAAGGACCAACAAAAATAACTCAAGCATGCCTATCCCACGTAAACAGTAAAATCACCAGTTCGGAAAAGCTCATAGTTTTGACATTAATGTCTTATGTGAGGTGGTTAAGATTGTGTTTCCAACGGCAGTGTTAGTAGGTTAATTATAATTAGGTTGTCGCGTAGTGGCGCAGTGACAGTGCGCAGTGTGCGCGTGACGTGGCGGCCACATTTAGCGCGCTCCTTGGCAGCCCTCGGGTTACCTGACCCTTGCTACGTCTCTCTCTCACAAGTACTGACTTGATATAAGAGCTTCCCTGTCGTCTTTTGTTTTCACAACAACGCTTTGTCTTTTGTTTTGTCGGTTTCAGGAGTCATGAAGTATTTTTAACCTCAAATCTATAGGAAGAGGCGTGTTTTTTCATTTTTTTTTGCTGTGTGTCAAATAAATGATTTCTATTCTATTCTATTCTATTGTTGTCTGAAACTTTGATGGGTGTATCAAATGAGCATTTGATATTGTAATCATAGATAACGAGTACTACTTGTTATTCTATGATTGTAATACAACAAGTACTTATTGTATATGATGTCTTTCCACACCAAAACGTAAAAAGTAGTGATTTGTTTGTTAAAGCTTCATGGGATCATTCCTTACCATTGTCGGGGTCAGGGTTTCAAATTTCGGTTATGTTTTTGTATAAAATTCTTACAAGCGCATGGCCGCATGGCATAGATGACTAAAACATTTAACAAGTTTCCGCATCTAATATTTGAAAGTAAATTTTATAGCTTATGCATGCTGGCTGGCTAGTTTATTTTCATGCATATTGCCACAATAACGTTTACAAGCCGTCTGCCCCTTGTGGAAAATTAACGATAGGAAACGTCGCGTGCACGAATCCGTCCAACCAGCACATTCACGTCCGATTCCATGAAAATAAACCCTGTTGCCTTTTAATAAGAATTGCTAAGTCAGCAAAGCTAGCGTGCACGGGCAACGCCTAACCAATTTGCGTACATCCCTGTTTAATGAAAAGTATGCTCTATTGGGTTATAACTAGGGCATTCGAGGGGCCGGTTTAAATTGGCTAGTAAATGGGTGCAGTTTTTAAGTAACATTCAACATTGTCACAGCTGAAGTGTCTTCGCGTCGGGTGACTTTTTTACCTTCATTCCCGTGGAGTGAAGATGTGGCTGTCGCGATACTGTGCGGCGCGGCGGCGAAGGCGACGCCAATTTGTCTCTTTGCGACATTGGGCGACGACACGTATATGGCAACAGGTTAAAAACTTACAATAGCGGAATTTCTTTACCGCTTTTTGAACGAGGAATGTTTTATGGCTGCAGGAGCTGCTAGACAGAACTACGTTGGTTATTAACCAGTGATTTATTATTTGCTTTTCTAATCTGCATATCATTTTTATATAGCTCACCGCATAGTAAATGTCCAGATTTCAGAAACATGTTTATGGGACCACTAACGCGTAGCCGGAAGCCGTTTCACAGGAAAAATAATATTTGGTACGCCTCCTGTAACATCATGTTTACCTATTGGTTTTATTGAACGTTCCTGTCAGACGAAGATTGGAGAGCACCTAATCTAAGTCTCTTGCCTCTATCTTCATTTACATTCATAGATCTCAACTACTTACAAAACTATTCACGGAAGCGAGAAATAAACGTGATCCAATTATTTCGGAAGGGTCGTCATGTTGTCAACGCGCCTCACGCAGAGCTCGTCACACACATGCGGCGATCTCACATGGAACAAGACAGCGGTTTCACTGCACAGTACAAGTACCTACTTCCTCGAGGCATCCTACACTCGCGCGTCGCATCTTGAGACAACCGCTTCAGCATCTGAAACAACTACTGCGAGAGTACAAGTAGAGCCGCTGCAGTACTCTATGCGATGTCTAAAGATGGGACAAACATACATCTGTTCCGTGCAGAAAACACGATCAAAATAACGCGTTGACGCCGCGTGGCGCCGACGTAGGTCAAGTCGAGTATTTCCGTCCTCGCCTTGATGAGGGCTACCGCATATCTCGACCACCGGTTAATATTAACTCTTCGGTCATATGTGCCACTCGCGCCTGATCCGTGATCATTTTAATGTTCTAGCTGATGCTGGAGGTGATCTGTTTATTTATGCGATTCGATTCGATTGTGATGCCGCACTTCTAACAGCTCTTCAATGCAAATAACAAGGAGGCGCAATGTTGAATGCGATCTAGAATCGCTAATAAAAGGTGATGATTGAGCTGCAATCTTGTTTTATGTCGGGCTGTGCAATTGTGCATCTCAAAAGTGACTCACCCGGCCTAGTATGCTCAGTTTACTGCTCACCCATTTCAAATGAATGCGGAAGATTTCTACTCTATATGATTTTCTAAATATGAAGGTAGTATTTTCGATACAAAAAATTTAAGCAATACATATAAAATTACGGCCAATTAGTACCGCGCAAGCTATAAACTCCGTAACCATTAAGATTGCAAATGAATTTTCCGTTTAGTGCACCGAAGTAATAAAAACGCTTGCATAAATAAAAGCATGCGCCGATTTAGCTGCGTGCCAAAATAACAGCACTCCATTTTCCCGATTGCATAACGATGTTATAGAATCGCGCATGAGTGTATCTGTAGTTGATAGAGCGATCTACCTCGAGACATTGACCTATCCGGCCGCGGCGACTCACTCCCGTAGCATCTCGTAGATATTTTTACCGACGCAGCTGTTTGATTCCAACTCATTTGGCACGTTGATCGTGCATATTTGTGCCATCTCTTCCCGAAGGAATCCCGGCGCAGCGGACTGAAACAATGGAGTTAATCGCGGGAGCGCATTACGACGAACCGGGAGATCCGGTTCTACTATCGTTGTGTTTTGTTGCATCACATTTTTCAGTAATTAGCTCACTTTATTATTAGCCCAGAGACAGGTGCATGGGTTGATAGGTCAGATTTGACCTCCCAGTATTTGACGGCCGTTTAGACTGTTGTGGAAAATTTAACATTTCATGACATCAAGCTTGTAGTCTAATTTTAACAGATGTAATCCGTATGTTTTGTATGTTTACATCTTCTGTGACAGCCTAGCTGACGTGTTGTCAGTTGATGAACAGTTATAATAATTCATACCGTTCGGTATGTTGCAAAATTTCATATTTTATGCAAATATAATATATACGTAATAATAATAGTTGAACTTGATCCGCATCGCATCAGGCCAAGGCCTGGGCCTGCGCTTAGACCATTAACTGGTTGCAACCTAGACACATAAAGTGTCTAATTTAATAGGCATCAATAATGGCCCATTTTACGAGCGTTTCGGCCAATTTACGAGGTTCCAGCGAGCCGCCCCCGCCGGCGACGCGGCCCCGTCGATACCGCTCCGGTACAAGCCAAGTTCAAATGAATAGGGGGCTTAAAGTGATATGTTAGCATTTTAATACGTAGGTAAGAACTTAATATGTCAGGAACTGTGTACTGTGTATACCTATTCCCATCACAAACACAAGAAATGACAGCGATAGACTGGGAAACCCAGGACCATTATCCCTATAGGTACTTGAGTACCACGAATTTCATTTGTATATAGATATGCCTTGGAGATTTAAGCAAATCTTAGAATCTAATTAATTTCAAACACTCACTCTGTTGCACTTTGTAGTTCTCCCGTTTTATAAACATTTACCCAAGTCTCTATGCATAAACAAGTTCTTCAGTCAACAGCCACATTAATGATGCACTTAGCTATTCGTCCAACCCATATTCTTAGGCTCCAGTTTCTCTCGTAATAATATATACCTATGATATGTAGAATGATAGTAACCAAACAAATATAAGACCCGTACAGTACAATCTCTAGTCTAAATGCTCAAGAGTCACAAGACTCGAGAAAGAAGATCCCATTTGTGGAAGATCCCCAAATCGCAAAATATTCCCATACATGGAACACCCGAATCCGCGTTGAACACACACCCTGCTGTAACTATATGTCAATGTGTTTTCACAATTATCTTAAAGTTGGTTTATGCGAATAGTCAAATCAATTGGTGCACGAAGCGGAGTCAACAACTTGCTTTATGTTGCAATTATGAGCTTTATGACGCGGACCGACCCATACCTATATATGCTGAGAAATGTATGTGCATTTACTACTGCTAAAAAAACTTAAAACGAAAAATCTAATTTAGCTAAATCGTCATAAAATCATATAAAACAAAATTAGCTTTTATTTCAAAATCGCTTTAAGGCAATAAGTCCACCTTTCTACGACTTATATAGTATGCACGTATACATAGTAAGTAATAGTAACATGTTTCTGGTGAATATAAAAGTAAAGTTTACGCTCCACATTCCCCTACGGTTGAAAACTATTCGCTAATTAACTTGTTGGCTCGTATTATAAAAGCTCCGCTAACTTTCTCTAAAAGCTTTGTTTTGATTTTTGCTTCAACTGCAGAAAAAAGCTGCATAGTTGTAATGGCATGAGTTTTGCTGTTATTTTTTCTCCCTATTCGACATTGACATTGCGTTTTTTGGATATGATACTAATAATATAGTAATAATATATTTCAACCCTTTCCTTAAGGAACAAATTGGCAAGTCCGCGTCGTTCGATGTTGGCGACGGATTAATTTGGTGACATGACGCTCGATGACAACGACACGTCCATGAAAGTGCTTAAAAACCAGTAGTGACGTTGCGGCACGTCGTCTGCTGCAACCTCATGTCGTTAGCAGCCAATTTTCAGCTTAATGGTATTATCATTCACGAATGGTGAAACAAAAATTTAGTCAAGCTTTCATCACAAAGTGCGCAATTTTAACTAAAATATGCAAAAGCATTCCAAAAGCTATATAATGTTATTAGTAAAAAGGAAATGTACTCGTATAAAGTTGCAAAAGCTCGTATGAATGAGCTTACAAAAACTATGTGGTGACATTATATGAAAAACATATTTATACAAACCTATGAAAGCAATAGAAGTTGAAAACTGTTTTATTGAATAAAGTTTTGAATTTAGGTACTTAAATGAAAGTAAATTTGACTCGTTCATCATTTTATAGAAGAGATAGAAAATAAAAATAAATATTTGCTGAAAGAGGGCTTTGCACGAATGCAGTCTGAAACTCTAAATCAACTAAGGCTGGACCAGAAAAAATACTAAATTTTCATTTTGCAACATATTATTATGCTAATATTTTTTTCAGGACGGGTTGGTTACCTAAAGCAGGTTAATTGGAGGTATAACCAGTAATACATAACCACGGTATATAAAAACAACTGCCTCTTTGCGGCTGATTTTGCACATTTAGCCTCTGGGCAAATATGCGACTCCTTACCTTAGGAATCATACACCCGCATGTGTGACATCAACCCACACATGGCGATGCACATTATGAAGTATTGTTTGTTCGTACCAAAATTAACATACGTGTTAAGATGCTCCAATTTATGGAAGTTTCCACTTTACCTATCACATATAGATGAAGTCATTAAGTGTTCCATAACCGAAATTCTGAACCGTCGCATGGATGACCGAGGCTGGACCCAAGCCACCCTACCTGTACGCTACGGTGGCATTGGGATACGCAAAGCCTCTGACGTAGCACTGCCCGCATTTTTGTCCTCCGTATACAGTACACGGGATCTCTTTGGAAGAATTATAACTCCATCACTTGGTGATTTAGAGGTGCCGTGTCTGACGGAGGCCAAGAATGCATGGCTGAATGCTGCTGGTCCCGGGCAAGATATCCCGACAGACACGACGTCACAGAGGCTATGGGACGCGCCACTATTGGAAACCGCAACCGATGCAGCAGACCGAGCCCGTCTCCTGGCCTCCAGCACTCTACAGTCGGGATATTGGCTGAATGCCTACCCTTCGGCAAATCTAGGCACGTTGCTGGACAGAACTACTTTGACAGTGGCCATCAGCCTGAGACTAGGGCTTCAAACTAATGAACCACATCGCTGCCGCTGTGGGGAACATGCTGACCGCCGCGGTCACCACGGCTTATCGTGCGGCCGCAGTGCCGGGCGTATAGCGCGCCATGCCGCACTCAACGACACCATCCGCCGGGCCCTTGCCAGTGCAAACGTTCCCGCTACCTTAGAGCCAAGCGGGATCATGCGGGACGACGGCAAGAGACCCGACGGCATGAGTCTGGTGCCATGGAAGAGGGGCCGGCTGCTGGTGTGGGACGCAACATGCGTGGACACACTAGCACCGTCCCATCTTCCATCTACCTCCAGAGAGGCTGGCGCTGCGGCCGGGCGGGCGGAGATGATGAAAGGCCGCAAATATGCATCCCTAGGAGAGGGGTACATGTTTGTGCCTTTCGGAGTCGAAACCCTAGGGCCGTGGGGACCGGAGGCACGTCAGCTTTTTAAAGAAATCAGCAGCAGACTAATAGAAGTCTCAAGGGACCCTATGGCTGGCTCTTACCTCGCACAAAGGCTAAGCATCGCTATACAGCGGGGTAACGCGGCCAGCGTCTTGGGTTCCCTACCCGACAGTGGCAGCGATCTGGCCAGCATTTTCTTTTTAGTTTAATTTTAATTTTATATTAGTTATTTAGATTGTATTGTGTACATAGATATTTACAGTTACATTACAAAAGTGAGTACAAATGTACAGCGAAAAGCGCAAGCGAGCCACCTCTGGTTGACCCTTCGGGAATTACAGTCGTGAACATAATTATACTGTATCGTGTATGTATGTTACAAAAGTACAAATGACATACCTTGTTGTGGAATGGTGGCGGGTGTGGCGAGGAGGCTTTGCAAGTGTCACGAGGCTCGGGGGCCCGCGCCCGATCCACTAGAGATTATCTGCAGAAGAAACGACGCCATTTTGAATTACTGGGACTTAAGTAGGCGTTTATCACCACTTCAACATCTACGAATGAGAGTGAGACCGTTTGTGATCCGTATTTTGTTTGCAAGAAATTCTATTTCAAATAAAATAGATTGAGATTGAACTGATATGAGCTATGGTTTATCAATACTGAGGTAGATTGATATTGTAAGTACGGTGCATAGCATAACATAAGCGTCAATTCACACGTACCACAACCACACCACGTCGCAGCGACATAATGTGGTCAAGCTGTGGTTACGTGTGAATAGTGTGCAGCGGCTTTTTGCAGTTGCGTTGTGGCAGCGACAAAATGACGATGTGGTTGGGTTGTCGCTGTCGTTGCGATGTGGTAACCACGTGGTCGTATGCAATGAAGAGGGTACGCGTGGCGGCGTTGCCGACGCGACGTGGTTGCGATGTGGTTGCGATGTGGTCGTATTACACAGGTGGTCGATGACAACGGCAAAATGTGGCACGTGTTAATTGGATTATTCATTTGCAATACAAAATATACGCCCGACCACACGGCGTGGTTGTGGTGTGGTTGTGGCTGTGGTGTGGTTGTGGTACGTCTGAATTGACCCTAACATAATATCGAAATAACAAATATGAAGAAACGAGTGCGATATGAGTAGGAGCTTGTCCTTCTTGAAACTGACAGCTATTTCAAAATAATCTTACAGCCTCTCCTACGTATACTTAGCCCCTGTTTCACAATGTCTGGTTAGTCGCTACCTGTCGGATAAAATACATGCTGTCACTGTCTAAAAAATAATAACAGAGAGTGACAGCATGTATTTTATCCGTCAGGATAACTAACCAGACATTGTGAAACAGACCCTAAAATATTTTTTATGAATTTACCTTAGTACTTACAGAACCAAAAGTGACTGAATGTCATTATGGTTCAGAATCTTGTGCGTCTGTACTTATTTACGGTGAGATATATGTGGACTTGTTTATTTATTTCAATAATTGAATATGCTAAGTTTAGGTGCGAATGACGTCGACCACCGGTGATCGGCGGGGCGGGTGCCTCGTCGTTTCAAGGGAAAGGCTCTGTGGTTTGCCTCATATCCTGTGATTCTGTAACATTATAAGTGCTTCCGACTCATATGCCTCTTAAACTTAAACGGTATAATAAGAACAATTCACAAAAATTGGACCATTGTGTATTTCAGTTCAGATTTTGCCAACAATCCGGTGTCCTCCATTTCCATTTGTCTGGCCACGGCTGAGCACACAGCACTCCAAGAGCCAAAGTCACGGGCGAATTCTGTTTCATAATTTTAAAATCAACAGAATTTCCCCTTTACAACCGTAAGCCATTAGAAGCGGCCTTGCCTCTCAGTATGATATTTTTAAAACCTTACCGCGACACGGTCAGTGTGATGGTCTTCTAAATTTGAACTCGCAGATTAATATTCTGTGTCTGAATATACATAGTGTGGGCCCGGCGTACGAGTAGGAAAAAAACATAATTGCTCTATCATTTTTGAACGTATTCGTCATCTACATATCTAAAGGATTCTGAAAGCTATAGATGACTCTGCAAGTCTGAGAACTGAACAGCTTTTGTTCAAACACTTTTAGATTCTTAAACGTGTAGGTACAGTCAGCTGCATAAGTAGCTATACACTTTTGTATCTTGTCAATCTGAAACCGCCTATCAATTCACTGAAACATTGAAGGTTCTTCAGTTTGACGAGGTACATAAGTGTATAGCTACTTATGCAGCTGACCGTACTCTCAAATTACAAAGCCACGTAACCAATACAAATTATGTAGGATTACTACCTAAATATTTTTTTGCGATTTTATTTTTCTGACACCTTCTGTTATTTCTGAGGACAAAAAAGGTAGTCAATGCACACGCACAGGGGTGGGCAAGGGTAGGTAAACCCTTCAAGATACGAATATACGGGCAAAAACCTACTAACATAACTATTTCCTTTTACTACTTCATTCAGTATAAATACTCAAACAAACCATTGCGCAGTAAAATATCGATCAATCGACGCAAATAGTTCACACTTAATAAAAGTAGCTGAATCGATTCCGCGAATTATTCGATTCAGTCGAAACGAATCGATCAACACAACAAACTACGTTTTATTCTTTGTTAAAATTACTTAATTATACTTACAGTTTATTTCAGTTCAGTTTAGGTAGGTACCTATCAACATATTATGTGATTCATTTGAGTTCATTTATGTAAGTTCAGTTTTCCTTATAATGTTTCGGATGAAAGGAAACTTATCATATCATAAATAATAATTACATTATAACCTACGTATTTTATAACTAATATTGTATGTGACATTACCATAATAACTGTCCTCATTTATCGAGTCAAAGCAGGCTTCCCTTCTTAGTCAAACTACCTTACAAACGTTTTTCATAACTATAAAAACGCAAGTTCAATCAATAGCTATAAAGCTTCAGTCTTTGTAATTATATCGTTTACTTGTTTTCGAATTAACACAATTAAATTACCTACTAAATTATTTTATATGCCTATAACTGTTTCATTGCCTTTTATTTCACAGGCCGGGGTTAATTAATGAACATGTAGGAAATAGTTTTTTTTAACATCATTGTTTTCACATACAATCAGAGATAAGTGCTTGCCAGAAGAGTTCGGACACGCATTCACGCAACATGCGGCGCGATGCGTCTTGCGTGTTGCGTGTTGCGTGATGCGTGGCAGTGTGAGATCCGCCTTACGGACGATAGCTTCCAACAAAACGACCAGTTAATTATACACCTCTAAATGAACTGGGATAGTCTCATATTACGTTTGTTTATTATTCCTCAACTCCGAGGTGTATTCACAGTTGTTTGAAAGAAATATGTGAAAGTTGCGTCGGAAGTGAGTTCGCATGGGAGTTGGCGGGAAGCCAGAGTTGAACCAAACTTCGCAGGAACACGGTATACATAATGTATTTGTCAAAGTTTTTGTTTTGCAAAATGTGCATTTAATTGATATAGTGAAACTTGAAGCACTATGTTATTGCCGAAAGTTTCTGAAGCCAAGCTTTATGTCATTATCATTAGAAATATTAAGATTAAAGAGATTGCATTATATGCATACATTTGCATAATATAGGTATAATGTGATAACATTGCGATTGAAGCGCTGTGAGGAGCATATTCTGTTTACACTAATAACTGCCAAATATAAAGAGAGCCAACTGAAAATATGGATACTAAACCCATAACAATAAACATGTTTTGCAAGACAAAAGCTCAAGGAGAATATGACATTAATCCGGATGGTCGCCGCTGCTCTTAGCAATATTATTTTCCTGGTGAAGCGAGACCTGCTGAATCAGTTATGTACAATATACTATATACTTTAATGGACTATTAGGTGGCTCAATTATGAATATTTTGGATGCTAAAATCGCAGTTTCGCAGCAGTTTATCTATATTTTCCTTATAATGATGAATGAACTGTACCTAATATCAATGCTATATCTGCATTGATATTAGGTACAGTGTGTGAGATACCACGGCACGGACATACTAATTATGTCGCTACTAAACCAGTACCGACTGAAAATTAACAAGGCAACGCCCTGTAATTAGGGACGCTCGAAATAGTGATCGCGAATTAGACTAGACCTACAAACTGGCTATCAGTTGCGTGTGCAACAGATGTTTGTGACGCAACATGCGGGCACGGAGTACGCAACGCGACGCATCAGAGCGGTGACGCGGCTCGCAGAAATACCCGCACAGCCGCTGACATTAATGTGCAGAGTGTGCAGCCCGCACCGCCCGCGCCGGGCAGCCAGCCGCCGCTGCCAACTAGGTGACCACCGACACCACCGGATCGATCACCTCACTCCGCCCCACCTCGCCTCGGCCCCACCTCGCCTCTGCCCCACCTACATCTTCACACACCGATAAAACCACGCACCCACTTCTGCACT
The DNA here is from genome assembly GCF_932276165.1 of Plutella xylostella. NCBI lineage: Eukaryota > Metazoa > Arthropoda > Insecta > Lepidoptera > Plutellidae > Plutella > Plutella xylostella. Next base: position 4,353,857 of record NC_064009.1, on the reverse strand, counting down.
CGTAAAACAGCAAATCCAATTACAACTTCCCAACAAACTCTCAAACGTGAGACCTCATGTCGACGGACTCAGCTCGAAAATCGATCGTTAATTTCCCGCTTTTCATCTCGTATCAAAAGGAAAATTGTGTTCACCTAAAAGCTGTTTTATTAAGTATTGGTCGGAAGTAGTGCAACTTTGTAAGCGGTCGGTAATAAATAGCGTGGCCAGACAATCAGCCGCAAATCTTCGAAGGCCTACGAAATGGGTCAAGGATGAATAAGAAATAGCAAATGCACGGGAATGGCATATAAAACATCCTTGGGCTGTGGATAGTTTGGCTTCCTTTAGCCAAGTATTGAAGTCATAAACACCAACGCATGATGCAACTAAACTGCGTACAAACGGCACTTTAGTACATATTGTATTTATTCAAGAAATCGAGCAGTTACGATATTTCAGGCGATGCAAAGTTACAGCAGTGCGCATGTCGGTACACAGTCACACAGTACCGCATTCGCTTTTAGTGTATAATAATGAACCGCTATCAAGATTATTCGCTTTATCTGCTATAATTGCCTGATAACTGAAGTAGGCATCATACGCGATAGTGATAACATATTTCCAATGTCTATTATATTACCATAGTATTACCCGCGACCTACCCTTTCAGTTTACCTTCTTTTAAGAACAGATAGGTATAGTATAGGTAGGTATATATTGTGTATATACAATATAGCAGATATCAGTCGGTCCGGGGCAGATTATTTGATGAGTTGTAGCGGCTCCTGGCTGGGAACCAGGTCGCGGGCTGCAGGTTACTGGGGCACTCAACTAAATTGATACACGTAATTGCTCCAGCATTTAAAGTCAATGTAATTCTAGAGTCACTATTCTATCTACCTTATGAAGCTACAACAGACAGCTACACACCAGAAGGTAATGGGGACAAAGACTTTTGCTACTGCTTTCAAACATTATATTTAAGCAAGTTTTAAAGGAATGGTTAAGTACCACAAAGGAGAAGCCTATTCTTTTGCATTTGAGGTCCTACAGTGATCATAAAATTAAAGTGTCCTCTTTAATATTTTAAAAGTTAACAAAGTAACTACGTTTCCCGCACAAAGGCACGCAAAGACGACGTCTTCTAGAAACCTTAGGTCTTAAACAAGAACAATAGAACGTACCTACCGAACTTGTAACTGCGGTAAGACGTAAGACATTGTGGAACGCTAAAAAATTCAACAGCGTTGACGGCACGGCAGTCTTGTAAGGGTGAAATTCTAGGTAGCTACTAAGTATACATCCTTTGACCTTTATGTTTCAACAATGACGCTCTCAATTCCAACTCTGGGAAACGTTGGCTGTGTTGCGCAAAGTTCTGGAAGCCGACACTTGGCATCAGTGATGTAAAACTGCTGGAGTATGTTAATGAGATGGGCGGTTCCACGGAGCGGCCCATATCGCCCAAGTACAACTGTTTGATGAAGGCAATTATGTCCACAATAACACGGCCGCATAGTGACTTTATGTGCTGTAACAAAACGCTACAATATTGAACATTAAATGGCCGAGAGCTTGGCAACATGATACCTATATCTGGACATGGCAATGCAAGTTACTTCATACGAGTGGCGTATATTTCATTGCCCGTGAGTGTAAGTACTTACTCATTTATATTCGTGTATTTCACATTACATAATGTCTGTTCAACTGAAAAAACTCTTACGCTTCGGAAGTTACTGTTTAACTTGTTAACAAACTTTGAATACTTTCTGCCATTATCAAGTCAATCGAACGGGAACTTATTAAAACTTCACTGAAACTCACTAACTACAGCAAACCTAGCCGGGTACCTATTATATAGGTATGTATTTACAAGTTAAATAGAGAGGAAGTCTAACTCTATGAAATGTACCCATATATTAAATTTTTAATACGTAGGCGTCGTCGTACTATTTAATTTCCCTGTATGTGTGCAATTTATTTCATTAGGTATACATATTTAATGACCCTATAAAAAAGTCTTTATAACAAAAATATTTCAGCTACAGAAGGTTCAGAAAAATCAAAACTCAGTGTTTAAGACTCTATTAAGAATGTTTCGACACATTGATCATCTAACACTACAGTTTAACGCACCTTACACATCCAACTAACCAATAAACTTTTGGCAATTGATTTTATGACTCTATTCTTGAACACTCCATCCGATTCTAAAATTTATTATCTCTACTCGACAAGAGAACAACGTTATAAACTTTACAAATGAACAAATAAATATTTAGCCCTCTGTTGTTTCAGATGTATTGATCCTTTTATCAGCAGTTTTTTTTGTTGTTTTAGGATACAGTTTTACTTGTAACATCCTTCCCCCAAGATCTTGCTTTACTTACAAATAGGTAAATCCACCAATTTACAATTTTACTAAAAATTATAATTCCAATATATTTTATTAATGGAATATGAAATAAATAATTACCTACTAATTTATCAAATTATGTAAGAGGCCATTTTTGTATACAAATTGTTTTTAAATTCGTTGAGGCTTTGGGAGATAACCCTAGGTCGTGAAAATTGTTATTAAAAGTGTTCATTGAAATACAACTCACTTTCGTTTTTATCAGGCTAGACCCAGTTCTTAATCAGGATTTTGATAGGATGTTATTATGTCGATCGTCGGGGTCGGGGAAAATGCGTAAGCAACTAAGAAAAGGTGATTTAAGCTTTCTACATGTCCGTCATGATCTCATGACCCATCGCTAAGTTGTTACATTGAAAATGTTTTCAGGAGGTAAGTATAATTGGCATAGATTCACAGGAACGTTAGATAAATTGAAAATCATTCAACTCAGTCTGGAAAGGTCGTAGTCCAACGTAAATAGACGAAACTAACTAGTTTTTCCGATATTATAAGATCTCCTTGTGATGGTGAAATAATGTTTGAATATGGTTAAGTCGTTTTTGAAGTAAGTACTCAATTTGTTACTAACATACATACGTACATACTTTACACACAATTTTCTCCACTTTGCCTGTAGTTATGCTATACAATAAACATTTTAAAGCCCTTTTGCTATACTAATTACCCCGAATGCGTTAAGCTATTAAAGCTCAACATCATTAACACAACACAAATACCTGTAGGTAACTATAAATTCCTACATTGCATAGCTCTAAATAGTGAAATACTGTATCCTTCGGTTGGTATTTGCCTTACAAATTGTTCACAAAGGTTCAATCCCGCGCCCTATGATGATGTAACATGGAGGGTCAACCTTTATTGTGTTTAAATGTAAACCCCGACGTTACGTGTGTGTTATGTTATAGTTCTAATTAACAGTATTTAAGTTCCGTGTAATATCAAATATTGGAAAAATAAAAGAGATTATTTTTCCTAATATCCGTAATATAGCTCTGAACCTGCTCAACTATTTGTGCCTACTACACTAGTCAGTGGCTTAGGAACACAAAGCTCTTTGAAAGCTCAGCACAATTTACAGTTGAAAGCTTCCCTCATAAGACGTGCGGTCATTAAAAAAGGCATAATGACAAGCAAGCCCACAAAACATTCGTAATTAGTGTGGAACCCTGGAAGTACTAATGCCGTATGTTTACGGACCGGGCGCGTGCCGGACGCGGGTCGTCGCGTGTCGGATGCGGATCGGCACGGCCCACGGCACCCGGGCATTATTCCCTCCGTCCAATCGATACCCGCCTGATACACGCTTATTATCGTACGCTCGTAAATCGACTGATTAACCTTCTGGCACTTAATTTAGAGCTCTCAATTACTCGAACACACCTTCCAACGGCAATCAAATTGGCTTTAGCGAGCCATTAGCACGACATAATCACGCAAAGAAAATTCAGCGAAAAATTCTAGCGACTAATATATAAACGTACTTTAGCTTAATTTGTTCCATCAATGCAAATGGGCCCGGCGATCGTGCTTGCTTCCCCGCACAAATGTTGTTCCTTATCTTTCAGAGCCATCGGAAAAGCTTGCAACGTCCGACAATCAAGGCCCGACTTATTTCGCCTTGGTTTTTATTTTTTAATTCCGGCCAGCACGCTTACTTAAATAAAAGCGTTGGCCTGTGAGGCGCTTCTGGTTTTAAATAATCTCTTCTAAAATGGTAAGATTCCGAGGATGAGAAGGGTCACACTGTCCCGGCTGGACGAGTGCCAGCGGCTGAAGAGGTCATGTGCTCGAGCTTACACCGACTTATTTAATTAGGAATGTTTCCATTTGCTCGCGAAATACCTTTGTTGTGCAGAGATAGTCTGGACTATTGGGACTATGGGGTATTATTGTTATTTAAACTGCAAAGTTTTGAGCATGGTTTTTAAAGTACACACTTAGTTTTAAATATTATAATTATACTACTTACATATGTAAATATAATTGATAATGCATTTAGGTATAAAATTACTTTTAAGACAAAGTGTAACACGCATAGTTTTAATAACGCGCGCCTTCCCCGAACGACAGCCGAAACATCCCGATCGACTCCGAACGCAGCGCCTCCGATGACTGCCGAGTGTCTCCGAACATCAACGAGTGACGCTTCGGAGCCGTTAAATAGCCCCACGCTGCCTACAGCAGCTCAGTTCTGTTGCGTCCGGGCTAGCTTACACTTCTCAGTGGAACTACTTGGACCATCAGACTACCTAGGGACCCGTGCTCGTACAGAGGTGCTTCGTTCGCGAACACTTATGGACAGTGCGGTTAACTTCATAACCTATAACTACTTTACTCCTTACCGTTTTGTTTGCATTTAACTTAGTCATTTAATAGTCAATGTACGTTGTAATAAACAAGTCCTAAGTACGTTCGGCGTATATTCTTCCCACACTGGCGACCAACGGGCGGCCCTTCGAAGAACCTAAAGAAGTATACGTAACTCGTGCAGGACGTGTTACGACGACACCAGCGACGAAGATGGCGAGTTTGTCTGCAGACCAGTTCAAACAACTACTCGAGCACATCGGGACTGGCGGACGAAAAGGATCGTTCGCTTCATTTTCGAACCATTATGATGGGGAAAATTCCACCGAGATATTAGAGGCATTCCTGACTTCCGTGGAAACATTTAAGAAAATTGAGAAAATCGATGACAGTGACGCACTGACGAGCCTACCCTTAATTTTAAGGGGTGAAGCAGCCATATGGTGGCAAGGTGTCAAGGACGGGGTTAAGACATGGGAGGATTTTAGCACTCGTATTCGCAATGCATTCGCACCTAAGAAGCCAGCTTACGTCATATATCAGGATATCATGTCAGAAAAGCAGAAACCAGGTCAGATAACTGAACGGTTTATCTCACAAAAAAGGATGTTGTTTGCACAATTACCTAAACCTGAACATTCAGAGCAGCAGCAACTTGATATGGTATATGGATTGTTACGAATGGAGATCAGGAGCTCAGTTCCTAGGAGTACCGTGACTAGCTTCGACACTCTATTAGAAGCCGCTAGAGGAGCAGAGAGGGACCTTGAAGAAAAAGGTCGTAACAAGATGCTGCCATCACAAACAATGGATGAAAACAGAAATCGTTCGACAAATCAACCAACAAAAGTGAGGTGTACTTTCTGTAGACTGCAAGGTCACACGATAGAAGTATGCAGGAAAAAGAAGAAGCTAGAAGAAGGCGCACTGAAACAAACGACCACACTTAAAGCTAGTTCCAGTGACATCGTGACGCAGGCGCCATCCCCTTCACAACCAAAATTTTCTTGCTATGGATGTGGAGCGCCGGGAGTTGTTCGCTCAAATTGCCAAACATGCTCATCTAAGAAGAATTCACCAAAAGTTGAAAACATTAGCTTTTGTTCAGTGAATGTACGGACCGATTCCAGACCGAGGCCGGTTGTATACATATCAGTCGACGACGTATACGGTGTGGCCTACGTTGATACATGCGCCAAGACAAGCATTGCATCCTACAATTTTTATTGCTGCCTCAAAGAAAAAGGTTACCGATTTAACGAAAAGCAAGTTAACGTAACACTAGCTGATGGCGTGCCGAAGACACAGACTGTCATGACCGTGGATGTTCCCGTAACATTATGTGGATACACTATACCTACGACTTTCGTGGTCCTACCTGAATCCAGAGACAACAGGACTTTGCTTGGCATAGGCTTCATACAGGACGCGAAAATGGTTCTGAATCTTCCTCAATTCACGTGGCATTCCCTGGAGAACCCAGGAATTACTTATGAATTATATCAGGAAGACTTTATAATATTTCAAGACAATGCTAAGAATGTTTATGACCTGAAAGAATTCCAGTTGCCGAGTCCTGTGACGTCACTCACTCTATCAGAACCTTCACAAGGCGAGGAGATACACGTGCCTGTACCTACTACGTCTATTAACAGCGTAGGGTACTCTACACCGACAAGAGTCGAAGAAGAGGCTACTCTCCCAACCATGTCCGCGGCCATTCCTTATAAATTGATCCCAATTGATTTGCCACACTCACCACTTAAACGGTCGAGAACACTTTTCGACGGATATTCACCTCGAATGGATTTCATGCTGCGGGATGCACAGATGAATATACTCACTGAGGAGGTCACTCTATCCCCACACTCAAAGTACCTATTCCCTGATCCTGACTCTGATGTTGATATATGTGCAATCGATGTTGTACAAGTAGCACCAAATTTGACAGAAGAACAGAAAAAGCAGTTAGAACAAGTTCTGATAGATCATGAAGATGTATTTACCTCAAATGGCCAGCCTACTACTCAAGCGGAACATATCATAGATACCGGTGACCACCCTCCAATTGCGGTACCGCCCTATCGACTTTCACCTCCACGAAGAGAGATATTGAAGAAAGAGATAGAACAGATGCTAGAAAGTGGCATAATAACAGCTTGCTCTTCGCCGTGGGCTGCTCCCGTGGTATTAGTTCCGAAACCAGATGGTCAAATCCGCCTTTGCGTTGATTACCGACGCCTGAATGCCATTACAAAACCTGATACGTATCCGATACCGCGGATCGATGATCTTCTCCATGAAGCTAAGCCAACGCCGTGCATGTCCTCGATTGACTTAAAATCTTCCTATTGGCAATTAAATGTCAGAGAGACTGATAGAGAGAAGACTGCCTTTATTACACCATTTGGCATCTTTCAGTTCAATAGAATGCCCTTCGGATTGCGTAACGCACCAGCCACATTCCAAAGAATGATCGACAGATTCCGTATTAGCATAAACGCAAAGATACTGGCTTACTTGGATGACATTATAATCTTCTCCGCATCATTTGAGGATCATTTGGTAGACTTGAAGCAAGTACTGAACAGAATTCGAGAGTATAACTTGACAATCAACCTTAAAAAGTGCCGTTTCTGTTGCGAGGCCATTAAATACCTTGGTCACTACATAACACCACAGGGATTGAAAATGGATCCAGAACGTGTATCTGCAATCATAAACCTGCCACCTCCCAGTAACATAAAACATTTGATATCATTTTTACAAACATGTTCCTGGTACCGGCGATTCATAGAAAACTTTTCATCCATCGCTGAACCCCTAACAAGGCTAACAAAGAAAAATGCTAAGTGGATGTGGGATAAAGAACAAGACGTGGCATATAATGAGCTAAAATTACGGCTTACCTCCGCCCCCATACTACGGCAAGCTGATGAAACCAAACCGTATATAATAAAAACGGATGCAAGTTCATACGCACTTGGAGCTGTTCTTGTGCAGGGGGAGAAGGAAGAGGAACATCCAGTAGAATACGCAAGCCGACTACTGACGCCCGCTGAACGAAACTATTCCACGACGGAAAGAGAAGCGTTAGCCGTAGTTTGGGCATTGTCTAAATTCCGTGGATATATTGATTGCCTGCCTATCACAGTCGTGACGGACCACCAAGCCTTGAAGTGGCTTATGAGCTTGAAATCTCCTAGTGGAAGATTGGCAAGATGGGCTTTACAACTCCAAGCCCACGACCTAACAATAAAATATTCACCTGGACGGACAAATGTTGTTGCAGATACGCTATCACGCCCACCGTGCACAGATGAGACTGCTCAAGAATGCGGCATATGCGGCGTAGAGATAAACATGCCGACACGAAGTGCAATAGACATTCGCAATGAACAACTAAAAGATAAGAGCCTGCAACAAATTGTTAACATATTGGAAGATAGTTCTTACAACGAAAATGCCATATACTGGAGCAATAAGGGGTACGTTATGAACAACGGCCTTTTGTACCGACACAACCCAAATGTTGACGCTGATGATGCACAGTTGGTAGTTCCTGAACATGAGTGGTCAAATATATTATGTGCATACCATGACGACCCTTTGGCGGGGCATTATGGATCAGAAAAGACGTACCAACGTATATGTAGAAGGTACTACTGGAAGGGTATGCGAAAGTATATTGAAAGTTACGTGAAGAATTGTCTACCATGCCAGCGCTACAAACCTTCAAATCAAAAGCCTTCTGGACTGTTACAAACAACTGTGATGAACCAACGCTTTGAGATAGTGGCCATCGACCTATTCGGCCCACTACCGGTGTCCAACAACGGCATGAACTGGATCTTCATCATTGAAGATGTGGCTACTCGATGGACTGAATTATTTGCAATGGAAAATGCAACAGCCTCAAATTGCGCAATGATTCTAATCAATGAAATATTCCTGCGATTTGGATTTGCTCGTAGAGTCATAAGCGACAACGGGACACAATTTGTTAGCTCCATAATGCAACAAGTGATGTACTGCCTCCGTATCAAGCATGCCTTTACGCCATTCTACCATCCGGAATCAAACCCAGTAGAACGTAGAAATAGAGATCTGAAGACGCAGCTAGCTATATTAGTTGGGGATACTCATCGTGATTGGCCCGATAAACTACCAAGCATTCGTTTTGCGATGAATACCGCTAACTGTTCATCTACTGAGTTTACACCCGCCTACATGACGTACGGACGAGAGCTCAGAACCCCAGATGACAACACACATGATTTGAGAGAGATTATCGTTTCTGAAAACTTTATCCCAGAAATAACACCAAGATTGCTCCAATTGGCCGATACTCTTAAGAAAGCAAGAGAAGTTCAAGAGCAAAAGGAAGAGACACGAAAACAAATAGTAGATGAGAGTCGAAAGAAAACTCCTGCATATTCTCCTGGTGATCTGGTACTAGTCACGTTACACCCCCTAAGTAAGGCTTCACAGGGTGTATCTGCAAAACTATGTCCTAGACGAGATGGACCCTACGTGATAACAAGACGACATGGTCCTGCTTCATTTGAGCTGGCTTCTCCCAACAATCGAGAAGGTGCAAGTATTGGCGTGTATCATGCGTCTGCATTGCGACCATATCAGAGTAGTGCAACGGAAGCGAATACAGTGCCGAACCCTATACAACCTATCCGTAAGAGGGGACGACCCAGGAAGCAGAATCCAGTCCAAGCAAATCCATCCCCAGTGAGACGACGAAGAGGACGACCCAGGAAGAACACTTCAACTGACTCCTCGCCGGGACGTCTTCACAGTCAGAGGGGGAGACTGTAACACGCATAGTTTTAATAACGCGCGCCTTCCCCGAACGACAGCCGAAACATCCCGATCGACTCCGAACGCAGCGCCTCCGATGACTGCCGAGTGTCTCCGAACATCAACGAGTGACGCTTCGGAGCCGTTAAATAGCCCCACGCTGCCTACAGCAGCTCAGTTCTGTTGCGTCCGGGCTAGCTTACACTTCTCAGTGGAACTACTTGGACCATCAGACTACCTAGGGACCCGTGCTCGTACAGAGGTGCTTCGTTCGCGAACACTTATGGACAGTGCGGTTAACTTCATAACCTATAACTACTTTACTCCTTACCGTTTTGTTTGCATTTAACTTAGTCATTTAATAGTCAATGTACGTTGTAATAAACAAGTCCTAAGTACGTTCGGCGTATATTCTTCCCACAAAAGTCGATAACTACCGTCTTAAATTATGATTTAATGTTACGAATGCGACTACTAATGTAAGTAGGTATACTAACATTAATATTAATGGCCGGCCACAGTAATTACAAAGAAAGACATTCTGAGGAGGGTGCATAATTTATTATCACTGAGTGACACGATGAGTCTTTTTATCAGTTTCAGTATTCGGAACACCCGACAAAATAATAACATTTTAATTTTTATTGTAATCATTTTACACTATCTGAGTGTACCTAAGCTGTAACTAAGTATGTACAAAGTGTGGGACATTATTAGGATTCGGACAAGACAGATTTTAAGTTTTACGGGTGTTATGGTAGAATCGCAAATTAAACATTAGTTTGAAAGAGTGTTTTCAGCATTTTCATAAAAAAAATATTCTAAATCCTTACTACCGATTTTGAGCACATGAAATCGCAAAGAAAACGCAAAGCAAAAGGACAAGATATTTATATATCTTCTCTTTTGGTATGACCAGTTTTTTAAGATACTTATACCTACTATATTACAGTCCTACTAGTTTACAGTCAGTATGAATGAGATCATAGTAATTCTAAATATCTAGTGAAGCTCTGATGCACAAATTACATTCGATGTATTATATAGTTTCTTGACGGTACGGTATGGAATAACGTTAGTGTAAAATAGGAAGCTTTCGAACTCGTGATGTAATCAAATCTACCATGATGTTGGATGTTTTTCGAAAATAGCCAATTTATTATTCGGTTACAGAAAAATGGACGTCGTCGTAGAATCAATATTGGTTATATCTTTGAGACTTGTATCTACCCAACTTTGTAAAGCAGGATCGATAACTAGTCCATCGGGTAGTTACCTCGGATGGCCGATGCCACTTTCATATATTTATTTCGTGATTGCTTTCTTCTTGTAACATCATGTTTTACTTCGACGAACTAGATATAAACAAAAATTACGAGAAGGTTCAATCGAAAAAAAACACATTTTCTTTCTCTTTTACCGTGTTGTTTTATGAATCCTCAATTTCAGTAAATGACAAGGTTTAAAAAGCAGATAGGAGGCAATCATGAGGCAATGGAGATATTTATCAGTCGGCGTGTCTTGTTTGTAGGCCAGCAGGGCTCTAGGTCTATTGTTCCAGCCAACCAGGCATAGCGTGATATTGCAATCTGTCTTAAGATTTGAAAACGAGGGTGTAAATTATGTTAATCGTGCGTGTTACTGCTGGTATAATGTGCACGTGATATTTTGTTGGCCCTACCTAAGTACCATTATTATATAGAACGAGACCTTAACCTTTCTGTAGGTTGTCTGGTTGTGCCCAGAAAATAGGAAAGTAATCAGATTTTCTGAATAAAAGCGATGGTGAAGGTTGCCGACTTGCCGCCCGTACAGAGAGGACGTGCGAAATAACAAGTAAATGAAGGTTAAAGGAAAATCCCTACAAAGTAACTGCTTACTTTCTAAATCTCGTTAAGCTGCACAGTCGCTTTTACCGTAATCTATCAACGGGCGAAGAAAAAGGTTAAATAAAAGTAATCTTACTCTTAATCGTTAATGCACAGACTTGTCCGTAGAGAAACTAAACACGGTGGTACCTATAGCAGGGGCACAGAGGCGATGTAAAATCAATAGCTGCCCCGACACTTGAAATTTAATGTTTCACATATTAAATACATGAAGGCGCCACTACACCGATGAATCATCAATAGAACTTTAATATTGATTCATGAAGGTAGGACTAGTCATTTTTCAGGCAATTGTTAGTCACTCCTAATAATAAATAAATAGTATGTGCTCTACCAGAAGTCAGAGATACCCCAGAGTTTGGTCAGTTACGGGCAGATGATGATATCTCTAGCTATATCTAAACATTTGATACGTATCTACTTTAAAAAACACACGAATCGCTCTTGTCGTCTCGTTTTTTTTTTATCAATGCTGATAAATATGGCACACGACTAACTTCTTAGCCTCATCTGTTTCGGCCAGGGCACAACCACTCACTAATAAAATACAAAGCATAAGTAAAGCAACTATAAGTGGACAAACAGCCGAAATGGCAGGTGATATTTGTACACTACGTTTGCTCACCGGCGGCTGTGGTCAGAAGGAAGGAAGTACTTCCACAAGCGTTAACCTAGCTATGTACTTGGTACCTATATACCCATCTCTTTTTGTCAAACATGTAGAATATGCTAGATGTAGATTTCCTTAGAGAATGAAGGATGTCTGACTAAGTTGGTCATTCTAAGAACAACTTTTATTATAAATACGACTACGGAAAATTCGTTACAAAAAATACGTTTCTTCGCCGGTCTTCATAGAAAGAGTAAAAGTTTTTCAGGATAAGAGAGCTGAATTACCCCCTTTCGGCTTATAACAAAATTTTTACAACATTCGGTAGAGTTTATAGGGTTTTCCTTGGGAATTTAACCATGCACGAAAAAAGTGGCCTTTATTGCACTGAGGTGAGGATACCGGTTTATAACATTAAGGCACAAATAACATTAGCATAGCAGTAGAATATGTACATTATTTAATCATTTGTAGTTTTACAAAGAATGTAGTTATACCTGATAAATGCGAAAATGAATCAAATATCTTGAAAAGGGGTTTATCCAATGTACCAGGCTTTCTTCGGGGGTATTAGTGCCTAACTACATCTGGCTCCATCGAATGGAAAATCGAATGAAAGCTTTGTGCATTTCCCCTTAAGATCTAAATTTCCTTTGTAAACATGAACCATTTCCCACCACACTGATCCACTGCAGGTTAGTTGGTTTACATTACACATCTAGATGTACGAATCTAGATGAGCTGGTTTCCTAAAGATGTTTTCCTTCACCGTTAGAGCACGTAATATAATTGTACATAAATTTCTTATATGTAAACATGGCAGGATTGGACCCATCCCATTTTGAATAAAAGCTCAGATCCGTTGCATCACTACTGCTCTCTATAGGTAACCGAAAACAAAAGGAAAACTAAAAAAATACCCCCTCTACATCGAAAGCTCCCGGGCTCATTTGCGGTGGCGAATGCAAATTTAAACAAAGAAACATCGAGATGTTTGCTCAACAAGTTTGCAGAGCCCAACACAATGGCTCGGGACCGCTAATGCCACTTCCGAGGACTCCACTCATTGCAGCTTAAAAAAAGCACGTACCCCACCAGAGTAGGTACACAATACCTGCTCACATTTACTGGGTCACAGAGTAGCTTTCAGGCCAAGTCGAATTATCTAAGCCGCTGAATATTGATTGACTAGCTATTGGAAGCTCCGTGAGCTACGTACAGCGTTCTTTGTAACACATTAACATTACAACAATAATGTCTCAAGATATTATTACTTAATACTTACATAGTTATTAGTTATAGGTAGATATCAGCATCTGTCGATTGGCTGAAAGGAGACTGTCGTGTATTTTCAGCATTTGCGCTGTTCTTCCTTCCCAAAATAATATTCAGTGAACAGTGAAGAGACAAATTTTCGCACCTACCTATTGCCAAAGCTTGTCCGATTGTCGAATGTCTTGCGAAAATGGGTCACCGGTCGTCATGCACTTACACTAATCGTTGTCACAGTTATTATCGTTCACAGCATATTCCTTGTCACACTATTTCACTAATAACTTGAGGGACTCTCCACTTGTCGCCGCTTCCTTATCAATGTAAGTTGTTTAAAATGATGAATGAAGGAAGGTGTTTACCTCCCGCGCGACCTTGAGGAGGGGAGCTGCTATCGATTCCACGTGATGTGGATGAGATGAGTGGTGTTGCGTGGGGGTGTGTTGGCCTGGGCTGGTGGTGCCGGCGGGGCGCGGGGCGCGGGCGGGCGCGGTGCGTGACTGCGGCGCCGGGGACGCTCGGGCGCGCACTGCCGCCGGCCGCCGCCGCCGCCGCCGCCGCTGCGCCGCCCCGCTATTTACGCCCGCTCCCCGCCTGAGCTTTCCCTGCGCAAAGGGAGCAAAGCCCACTTTCCTTTCTCCTCTGAAAATGAACAATCGACAATGTCGTTGCAATCTCGTGCTGTTTTCGGGCTGTGAAGTTTTATGAATAGACGCAGGGCCGCATCTTTTAACTTTGCAGTTTCTTAGCCTAGCTAGGCCTACGTATAGTAGGTACTTATCAGTTTTAGATTAGGTAGGTCCTTTGTGTATTTATTTAAGTTTATTTCATTGATAGTATTGTTTTTTTATTAAAGCTCGTTAGAGCTTTTTTCTTCTTAACTATTTGAGCAACATTTTTCATGTTTTATTTTTCTTCTGGCGGATGAAGCCTCAATACGGAGACCACTTCAGATTCAGGCAGTCGGTAGGCAGTGGTGTTGTGTTGTGTGCAAAACAGAATTGATAATTATTGGCCAATTGATAATTATAACCAAAAAATATTGTTAGCTATACCTATACACTTCGATCATCTGTACCTACATATTAATTAGTAGCATTTGAGACCGACCGGTGGAGTTTGGGGTAGTAAGGCTTAAGCCCTCATAAGGGGTCTAGGTAGGTCGCGTACTTGGTTCAAAGGCTCTCTCTTGCTATAAAGCTGCTGCTATTACTACTGTTATGGATTACTTATGGCTTATGGATATGTTTGAGGTGGTTCTACCTTTTTTGGCCTAAGATTTATTTGCCCAATCTCATATTGCATAGTAACGTTTGGTCAAAGTCTCGTTTCGCCGAAAATCGTATGGCATAAATCTCTTTTAGTAAAAAGTTATTTCGCATAATCTTGTTTAGCCTAGTAATGGTACGGCCAAATCTTGAATAGCATAATAATGCTATGGCATAGGTTATACAAACTAATATAATTTGTTTGTCTTTAACTTTGATGGAGCGTCTCCCTATAGCGCAAACTGGTGTCTTGTATTGTAGGCGCTATGTGGGAAACGCTCCGCTTTGCTTTTGACGAAAATGTGCACCTAACACGCTCCTCCTCGCTTTGCCCGTCGTCGCACCTATCTTTAGGTTTCGATCCCATGGGGTTTAATGGCGTTTGTAATAATTATAATGGTCATTCACTTTCGATATTTTGATCATTCAATATCGTGATTTTCGGGATCTAGGGGAAAAAATCAACCACAATTTGTACATTTACAACATACTTAATATTGTATTTATTAAGATAATATTAGGAGAAACAAGATTATAATTACCAATACGAATAATTTGAGCAAACGAGACTTAGGTGTTTCAAGTTTGTGCCAAAAGAGTTGTATGCGAAACGAGTCTTATGCCACATAAGTCTTGGCGAAGTGATGATTCTACTAAAAAAGTTTAGACCTTACGAGTTATGCGAAACGAGTTTAGGGCAATAGAGATTAGGCAAGATGAGGGGAATGGGGAACCCTTTGAGGTACTTACTTTCCACTCATGATGGATTATTTAGGTGCTTCATACTTTGATGAAGCTTGATTCTGATGATGACGATGGGTTATAGAGAGAATGGAGCTTTTTGCCGATTGTAAAATGTACTTTAATCATCTTGTAATTACTTCTTCTTAATAGATAATAATACTCGTAGATATTCAAAATTTATCAGTGATCATACAGACAAACAACGTAGTGTGACGTCCTGCAGCCTGTTGCACCGACGCTGTGTACAAGACATTTGGCAGGTAGTAGGTGGATGAGGAAGGCCGAAATATTGTTTTAGGCAAAAAGGACATTCTACAAGTGGAAGGTTTAACTAGAACAGAAGTTGTTCAGAAGGACACCCTTTCGACTTACTTAACCCTTTTATAACACCTGTACCTATATTCTTATTGCTAATTAACTGTACTTACCTAAGCTCAAGGACTTTTTTTTTTTTTTTCAATCTATTTTATTTAAGGAACTTTTGTCACTAGGTGACGATGACAGTCCCATCGTACCCTCTACTTAACATACACAAAACAATAAACTAAAAACTAAGAATGAAACTTAAAATAATATAGCAATTTGGCTGCTTCTGACCATGGCTCAGCCAATATACTTTGGAAAACTCCAACATCGATTCTATTAATATTAAACTTATCAACTAACTGTTGCCGCCGACTTGCATTCCGGACACATTCCATTAGGAAATGGTATACGTCATCTTCTACTCCACATTCATCACATTTGGGTGAAGTAACTTTTCCCATCAAGAATCCGAATTTATTTAATGGAATATGACTAGAACGAAGTCGGAGAGCCATCACAATTTGTTGTCTGTTTAATCGACTTGAACTAAACCAAGGTATTCGAGGGGGCTCAGACACTATACTTCGGTACCAAATTCCCTTTTCTTTGGATATCTTGTTGAAATATTCTCTCCAATTATCACGTATGAATTGCCGATATTTGGCTAATACTTCAGACCAACTTGCTACAACTTCAACATCATTACCGTCTTTAATTGCTTTCTTAGCAAGCCTGTCAGCCTCCTCGTTACCTTGTAATCCAACATGCGAAGGAATCCATTGTAACATAACTTTAATGCCCCTTTTACACAAATTAATTAATTTTGATATAATCTTATAAGCAATTGCCAAACCTCTTTCCCCTGAAACACATCTAATAATATGTTGGAGAGAACTTTTACTATCAGTTAAAATTACAATTTTACAAATATTATTTTTTTCTATGAATAATACAGCCTCATATATAGCTAAAAGTTCAACTGACATAACAGAAACACAGGAATTAATTCTAAATAGACACTGGACCTTAGAATTTGGATTGAAAAATGAAGCTCCTCTGCCTGCACTATCTTTGGAACCGTCAGTGTAAACAGAATGCCATCCGTCATATTTAAGATTTAACTCCTGCAAAACTATATTCTTAAGATGGTTAACTTCATATGTACATTTTGCCTCACTTATACAGTCTATATTTGGTTTAATAAACTTTTCGATATCTATAGATGACATCCATGTATCTAAGCTGAAATTTTCTAAGGGAACAGCCGAAGCAATATTTTCTGAACCAGTCTCTATGAAAGTATCTGCTAGCAAAGGTTTCTTTTTCCTAGACCAAAAGTTATTATGCAAATGCAGAGCCAATTCGGAAAGATACTTAACAGTAAGATTTCCTTCAAACGAACGAGACTTTAAAATATATTTAAACGCTAAGTATTTCCGTCTTAAAACAAGTGGAGGAATGCATAGGTCACTTTCCATGGCATATACAGGAGTAGATCTGACGTAACCACCCACGATTCTCATTGCTCTATTTTGTAATAAATCCAATTTCTTCACATTTGTTTTGGCGCTATTATCATATAAAAAACTTCCGTAATCAATCCTACTCCGAATTAGTGATAAATATAATCTACGTAAATGTTGGGGATGAACGCCCCAACCCGACCCAGATAAGACTTTAAATATCTGCAAAAACTTACAGGACTTTTCATAAGTTTCTTTAATATGTTTTGTCCATCGAAGAGAACTATCCAACCAAACTCCTAAGTGTTTTATACAATCAACCGATTCCAATGCAATGTTATTTACAAAAATACTAACATTTTGACGAATTCTTCCTCTACTGAAAACACACAGTTTCGATTTCTCGGCTGCTAACTCCAATCCTAATTGACTTAGCAAATGTATTAAAGTGTTTACTGATAACTGCATCTGAATGATGCTGTCGCTTAATTTGTTGTGATTACTGTACAAAACAAAATCATCAGCGTACTGACTTATAAATACATTCTGAATATTTCTACATATGTCTATAGTAGCAACATTAAAAAGCAACGGAGACAAGGGATCACCTTGGGCAATGCCTTTGCTTGCCCATCTTGTACATCCATTAGCATTAGCATCATCAACTTTAAATTTAAAAATCTTTTTTTAGAAAACTCCCATACATATTGACATATAGTGGCTCCAACTTTTAACCGGTCTAAAATATTTACAAGGCAGTCTATTATCACATTATTATAAGCTCCATCTATATCTACAAAGCAAGCTATAGTAGCATTATTCTTAGAAAATCCTACCTGAATGTTCGTGACTAACCGAGCTAAATTGTCCAAACACGACTGCCCTTTCCTAAATCCCGTCGTATTAGGAGATAATAATTTATTGCTTTCTAAGTACCATTCCAGTCGTTTGTTTAACATAGAGTGAAATAGCTTACAAATACATGATATAAGTGAAATAGGTCTGAGTTTAGGGTCATTATCATTATTTTTTGGTATGGGAACGATAACAATATCTCTCCACTGAATTGGTATATACCCTGAGACTAAAACACGGTTAAATATATTCAAAAGAAATATTTTCGCATTCAATGGAAGATGAGACAACATCGAATAGGAAATATTATCATTGCCAGGGGCAGAATACTTTAGCTTAAGACTATTCTCCAATTCAACAATAGTGAATTCACTTTCTAACAATTCATTTGAAGAGATAAAACAGGGGGTATTATTTATAACAAAATCAGGCGTAAGGGATTGTAACAATTCCTCTTTTTTTTCCTCAGACACGCATCTTCTTTTTTTTTTTTTTTTTTTAAGATTTTATTATCACTCCACAGACTTTATGTCCGTGCCTTTTTGAGAGATCAATATATTGTGAGAGTTTGGTTGTTTTTTGTCTTCATCTTTTAACTACTCACTACTCAATGTGGAAGCTTATAATATATATATTTTATCTTTTATATATATATACCTATATATTATTAATATTTTTTTTTTTTTTTGCACTCCTGGAGGAAAATCTACACAGACACCTGGGAAGGGGACCCAGGTAGTGTCGGCCTTTAACCGACTAAAAACCCCCAGTTGTGCATTTCTTGTTTTTTTTTTTTTTTTTTTTTTTTTCTTTGTTTCACACAGTCACACTTACAATTATAATGGCAACAAACATTTGAAGGGTAGGGCCAGTGTCAGCTGTCTTCAGAGAACTTAACAGACGCCTGTCAGTGGCCACACACTCCTTTTGTCATCGCTGTTGTTTTGCCTGGTGTTAATGTGTGACAGTGTTCTTAAAACTATCTTAATTTTATTGGTTAGTTCTTATACAGATAATATTAATTCATGATATACTATACAATACCTACATATCAAAACTATACAATACATGCTATATACTATACATAACAAAACTATAAAATACATGCAATACGGTTTGGCCGTCAATATAAGATTAAAATCAAAATTCTCCTATTCCGCTCCATTTTGCGTTGCCAAAAGCCTTGATTGCTGGGCAACGACCTCTTTGTCCCGATTTTTTATTGCCATCTTTCACACACCGACACTCACAGCGACATCGTCAACTGTCATAGGTGATATTATAAAATAATAAAAAGATTATTGATGTCACCCGTCTCAATTGTGGACCCCCTTCAATAATCACCCCACGAAAATAATTGATCACAACAGCAACCACAAGGCGATTGCCTTGCGCGAACGACTTCTGGACTACTCGGTGAAGCCAACAATATCTGGCATAGGAAGAAATTAGTATAACTTATAGATATAGCTTATACTGTATAACATAATATAGTATTGTTTCATTATATAGCCGTGTATTAAACACATTATTATTATTATTATATAGCATGTTTATTGATTAATAATTAATAACAATATTAGTATTGTCTTGGGCATTTTAGTAAAGATTTAT
Organism: Plutella xylostella; assembly: GCF_932276165.1. Classification (NCBI taxonomy): domain Eukaryota; kingdom Metazoa; phylum Arthropoda; class Insecta; order Lepidoptera; family Plutellidae; genus Plutella; species Plutella xylostella. Next base: position 4,334,313 of record NC_064009.1, on the reverse strand, counting down.
CAGCATTGTAAAATTAATAGTTAACGACTCTTGAATTTTTCTTATAAATTGTTTTTCTATAAACTTTTGCAAAAGTACCTAAATATAAAATGTCGTCTAAATCAGACACGCATCTTCTAACATGCTGATAACCTTTCATCCATCTCATTTTCCGCCACATATCAGATACATTAGTAGTTTCACAAATATTATCACAAAAGGTATGCCAACTATCTGATTTTGCTCTTCTAATCAAACGCTGAGCTTCCGCAGTTTTTCTTTGTAATACACATAGATTATCTGGTGTTGGGTTACGTCTCAGGGTTTTTAGAGCTAATCGACGTTCTGCTACTGCTTTAGACAAAGTTTGATTCCAATATTGCTTAGGGGTAAATTTTCGAATAGGATTTGTACAAATTTTAATTAAAGGGATCGATTTGTTTGCTGCACTATTAATCTTCTCTAAAAACCAATCATACATGACCTGTACACATTCAAATGATACAGATTCAGAAAATATTACATTTAGAAACTCCGTATATTCATTCCAATTAGCTTTAGCAAAGTTTCTTTTTTCTATAAAATTTAATCTATCTTGATACCCTAAAGAATATTTAAGAACCAAATGATCACTACCCAAGTTCTCACAAGTAACATTCCAAGTCACATTAATAGCAATGTCAGAAGAGCAAAACGTTATATCAGGACTAGACTGTTGTAATACTCCGTTAACCATCTTGACCCTAGTTGGCCGTCCATCATTCAATGAAACATAGCCGAACTCCAGAGAACTATCAAATATCTGCTCCCCTCGGGTATCAGATTTATTCGACCAACATACATGGTGGCCATTAAAGTCACCAGCAATTATGGAATTACTAGATGAAAGAGAAAATAATTCATCCCAGTCAGCTGATGACACAGTTACACTTGAGGGGCAATAGATGGAGTAAATACTTTTTAACAGCTTACAATTAAGAATTTGTACTTGAATAATTTCAATACCTGAATTTCTAATGCTAACACGTTTGAATACAGTATTAATGGATTTATGAGTTAAAATTGCAACGCCGCCATATGAATCAAACCTATCGTGCCTATATACATTATAACCATTGATATTCAATCTACTTTCTGGCTCTAACCACGTTTCACTTAAAATACATATATGAATATTTTCTCTATTTACTAACGCTTCAAATTCTGTAATTTTAGGTCTAAGGCTTTGTGCATTCCACTGAAATATATTAATAACATGACTTTTTAATGACTTATCCATTATATAAACCAGAGAACATACGTTGTATTAAATCACCCTCAGTCAACATATTCATAACAAAACTACTAATTTTTTCAACTACTACTTTTAACATACTAAAGATTTTTTCTTCTATTGAGGATTTTGAAAAGATTATTTCCTTCAATCTTTGAAACAGCTCTTTAAACCATAACTGTTTTTCCTTTGTTTTGTTTTGCCTTTGATCCTTTTTATACTCATTTTCTTCAACCTGCACCGTATTACCACTATTACCAGCATAAGAGTGCTCTTGCATAATGTTAGCGAGTTCATCTATGCCTTGTCTTTGTTTCTTCTTATTTTTGTTGGTATTAGGCTTTTTACATGTTTTTGCACCATTTATCTCTATCTCACTATCAGAACAACTATCGGTTACTTTATTATTATCATGTATGACGTATGCTTTGGACACGAGTACATCCCTGTATGACTTATTCAAAGTGATATTCTGACCTTCATTCTTACCTACGACACCAATGTTTGGTGGGATATTACTATGACGTAGTTCGTTCTCCACAATGTTCTGCACCACATCAGACTCCTTAGACGTCTTCATTGTACACAGGTATATTTCCACTGCTTTCTTATAAGTCACATTGTCATGGCACATGATGTCTCGAATTTTCTTTTCCTTAATAAACATCGGACAACACTTATCAAGCGCCATATGGGCGCCCTTACAATTTATGCAGAAAAAGTCAGTGGTTTCACAGTTTACATGATCTTTGCCGCACTTTGGACATTTAATTTTTTTTGTAGGGCAAAACTTTATGGAGTGACCATATTTCCAGCATCCAGAGCATTGACTTACTAGAAAAGTATATGAATCAACTTTGAATGAAGCGCCGAAAACAGAAACATACGTAGGTACGATTGGACTCTTAAAACCAATTCTAACAGTTTCACTGTCAATCCATTCACGTAACTCATTCAGTCTCTTGAGCCTACGCACTGATACAATCTCTTGTTCACACGATATTTCATTTAATAACTCTTTTTCATCAATGTCTAAGTCAACTTCCCTTATAACACCAAAAACCAAACTTACTTCACTCGTAAATTGGCATTTATAGCCCATCTCAATAAGTTTTTCATACTTTATTAACTTCTCTGCGTCTTCTTTGCTTCCAAAAGTTATAAATGCTCTGTACGGACCTTTGGAGTTAATCTTCATAATATTTTGTATACCCAAAGATTTCAACAATTTGGCCAACCCTACTTGTTTAGGTAAACAGCTTTTAGATGACAAACATACCTCATAAATCTTCTCCTCGATACTGCCTTTAGAAGCTGTACGAAATATTCGTTTTGGTTTCCTTTGTACAGTAATGAAGCCATCATTGTCATCTCCATCTGTTTCGTTGCTCGGCGGTCTCGGGCGCTTCCCCGTTGAGCGCTCGATGTTCATCTGACACTCCATTTGCACAGAATCTTCATAAGTACAAACTTTATCGCCTTCACAATCATTAAACAACGATTGAATCTCTTCGCTCTCGCTACAACTTGAAGGAAGTTTAGTGTTATCCATTTTTCCTATATTTCATCTTAAGATCGAAAACTATAACAAATAAATGTTACAATCGTCAATAGTAACCACGATAACAAAATTAGGTATGCGAATACTGTTTCCTGAGCTAATTATTTAATTTTAAACTTTTGAAAAATTAAATACGTCCGACACGTTTTCGTTCCCGCCAAAAAAAAAAAGCTCTCAAGGACTTTGTATATATAATATTGTTATATATACAAAGTCCTTGCCTAAGCTAAATGATATTGTGTTTTTTTAAAAAAAACATCGATGAGGTGAAGTTGCAAGTTCGTGAAGAAACAGTTTTTTTTTTTAAATCAATTTTGCCATGTACTGTACCATTCCATGTATAATGTAGGTACCTACATGGAACATTAATAGTAGGTACTTTAACGAGATGGGTGGTGTGGCGCCCAAGGAACATAAGTACTTACTTCTGTAACGCGAAGATGTCGCCCCTGTAAATTTCTACTTTGGTCAAACTTTGGTATTCTTGCCAGGCTGTACTGAAACCTGAGGAATCAATGTCGTACGTTGTCGCAGGTGAAAATTGCACATCTAGTGGCGCCATCTGTGTTTTAAAGGCAGAAGTTATTGAAAACTACGAAAAATGAATTTTCTAAGCTACAACAACAATTTTTTTCTACGCCTTTTTTGTATAATACACTATACTTCCAATATGCTTCCAATCTAACGGCCCAAGTCAAAGATAAGGTACTTATGTACTCCTCTAAGGGCAGTGTCGATATTATTCTGAGCTATTTGTACAAACAACAGAGTATTTCAACCATTCACAGAGTAAAATTTTTATTCTTTATTATTCAAAGTTTCAAATGTCAATGTCAAAACAAAAAGCAGTTCGTTTGTGAATTTGAAGTGAAATAAAACAATGTTTTTCTTTGTAAATGAATATAAAGTGCTTCTTTGTGTGAGCTAAACCACAGTCCATTATATTTTGTATTTACCCATCGATGTATTTCTAATTCCACTTTTGGGTCTCAAGTTATGCTTCTGGAAGAAAAAATTGTGTAATTTAAATAGGTTAACGACACCGACAATACTATAATACCAGTGAATCGCAATGGCTAAATGGAAATTGACCCGCCAATCCTATGGAGCTGATGAATATGTTTTCTGTGAGGGTGACGAAATTACGATAGGCCGCGGGGCTAATAATGCCATAACGCTTTCTAGTCTAGTAATATCTAGACAACATTGTATCTTGAAATTCTTCAAAGATAAAGTTACCATTAAAGACTTGAAGGTATGTTAATCCACGGAAAATCTTTTATTTCTAATTTAAGAATTGAAGATGTAAGCATCTCTAATAGTCAATTATCTAATCTGGTTTCAGTAGATTTATAATATTTTTGCTTAAATCTATACTTACTTTATCTATAACTAATAGCTAATTTAAAAATGTATATGTATAATTTAATCTTTTTCAGAGTTCAAATGGAACATATGTGGGTACGGACAAAATACCGTCCAACACACCAGTTGCAGTTCAAGACTCCCAATGTCTGGGCATTGGGTGGATGGAGGGTGCCGCACTGGCAAAGATTTCAGACACTGAGAAGTTCATATTTAAAATTAACAGAGAAAAGTCTGAGAAATCTATCATAGATAGAATTGCTTTCCAAAATGAAATAGACTCTGATGAAGTTGAGGAGAAACTCGCAATTGTCCTTCATGATGTCAAGCCCAGACTGTCGAGCACTGAAGATACAGCCATGCAAAAGAAAACCAAGAACCAATCCCCCAATTTAAGTCTAAAAAGAAAATCAATAGAGAGAAATGATAAAGATGTAAGTTTTCAAGTAGATAGTGACAGCAGCAACTCTAAACATGCCGAAGATGTAGTGAACCTTCTGTCAGACAGTGACACTGAACTGCCCGGCAGGAAGAATGAAGAGGTAGCAGCCAAGAGAGTTAAACTAGAACCTATAGTTGAAGAAAAGCTAGAGACATGTATTAAGCAGGAACTAATTAAAACAGAAATAGATGATGATGAGTATGAATCAGGTATTGTAAAGCAGGAACTGTTTGGCTATGATGATGAGCCTATTAACCTAGATACTGACAGTGATAGTGATACAGAGAGAAGATGGTTCATCAGACTGTCACAGAGCTCACCGGGCAAGCCTCTGACTAAGGCTATGAAAAGAGATGTGGTTGATGGTCCTGCAAGAGAAAGTTCTTACAGTCAGATCATTGAAGATGACTATGAACCTGCTTTACCTAGTAATGAGAATGATGCTCTTGAAGATGAGGAATTCATGGATGATCTAATCAGAATACCAGTGAGGTCGACTGAAGATGAAGAAGGTGTTGATCAAGTAGATGGTTACAGTAACACGGGACTGACTTCAGATTACTTTGCACAGCAGCTGGAGAAAGATGCTGACAAAGAACCACCAGCTGAAGTTCCAACAGCTGAAGTCCCAGCTGAAAGCAGCTCAGTGAAGAAAACACAAATGATTGAAGCTCTAGCACAGACCAGTAGGAGAAAATCAACTGTGGAGAGTAAGTTGAAATAGTATTCATTTTCATTTTATATACAATCATTTTTATTCCATATAAATTGTACAATTATGTATGCAAGTCTGTACTTTAGCTAATATAAACTTTATACTATAAAGTATAACCTTTGTATGTATACATACAATATTTACGTATTGAAAATGTAAAACAAGTGATCTTATCTTATGTTTGAGATTAACATGATGAGCACTTAGCACTTCTCCTTATGTTGTACCAATCTAGTTGATGGTCTTATCTTATTGGTTATTATACTATAGTACCTACTAGTCATTACAAATATTATTTTAACAAAAAAGGAATCTTTTGTAGAGTACATTTCAATGAATAGAACAATGCACATTAATATACCACTGATTACAATAAGCCCCTTATGTTAATGAGGTTATCTTTTAAGTGCCTGTTTCCTTCATATCAAGATGAAATAGAAATAGACCTCAGTGAGACCTTTTTAGACTATACCAAAAATATTAGTACCTACATGTAATATAATACAAACTTTTCAAATAAAAAATAATTTTCAGGTAAACCCAAAGAAAAAAGTAGCTCTTCCAAACATTCCAAATCTAGCAGCAAGCATTCACACTCACACTCCAAGCGCCACATGAGCAGCTCACAGAAAGAAGAACGAAAAAAGAAGTTAAAAGAAATAGCTTCAAAGGAGAAGGAAGTGCGAGACAAGAACAATACTAGCTCTAGTAGCAGCTCCAAAGCCACTGTTGGTGCCAAAGTATCCACATCTAGTAGAGGGGCATTCCTAGCTGAAGACACCGCCACTGTTCAACCAACTTCTAGAAAAGACAGCCCTAAATCAAGTAAAAGCCACCACAAAGACTCAGATAAAAAACATAGCAAAAGAAAAACTGAAGATGCTGTTAACAATATTGAAAATAGAAATAAACATGATGATAAACCTCACAGCTCTTCAAGCAAATCAAAGAGTAAGTCTGAGAAAAAGGATAAACACAGGAAGTCTTCCAAGAGTGATGTTGAATCTACTTCAGAGCAAAAGGTTGTGAAAAAGTCAGAAACCAGAGTGCCTTTGAAGAATCTCAAGCCGCTGACAGACAGTGACGACACGCACTCGGGCCGGCCGGTGTCTAAAGTGGAGCCATTCCCCACCAAAAAACCCAAAAAGACAGTTCGCTTCTCTGATGCCCCACCTCAGGTTAAAGTGTTTGAAATAGAGCCTGGAAACCAGATGAAGAAAACGAGTCTAGTGAAGTCTACTATAGACGTGCCTCAGAAACCCGTGTTCTCTTTAGAGAAGATCACTCTGATTAGGATACTGCGGTGGAACCCGCAGTGGCTCACCGAACAGGTCAACAACAATGAACCACCGCCTATTTTAGGACACAGTGTCCCACCGATGGCCGTTTTGCACTTCTTCCAAGCGCATACTCAATATTGTCAGTAAGTATAATTAGAGTTTTACATATTCAGAATTGAACTCTGTAAAGTTATTTGATATTGTAATAGTAATAAAAAATGAACAGGGCTAACTTAATTTGCAATTTTATAATGAATACCTTGTCAAATTATGAAACCAGTAGTTTCAGTACCACTACCACCAAGTAATAAAACTAATAACTTTTCACGAGAGTTGTCACGCATCGTTCACTTCGTTTTCTCATTTGTATAGTAGGTGCTGGTCACCGAATAAATATTTCTTATCTTTATCTAGTGACCCCCAAAGCGCGTGGCCTCATTTTGCTACTCAATGTAGCACCTAACATTCTCCAAATCTCCATTGACAGGGTGATAGGTGACCTACTCCTCATGGAGATATGGGAGAGCGTGACGCAGACGTTCAACAAGCAGCGCGGCGCGGAGTTCACGCTGCGCATCGAGGCGCTGCCGCCGCCGCCCTCGCCCGACGCCGCCTTCGACACCTACAGCCTCAGTGTTAATGGTAAACTATAGCATGGTACTAGCTTTTACCCGCGGCTCACGAGCTTTAAATTTGTACATAAAAATTTAACCTTCTTAAATTACTCTCACTACAAAAAAAACGTATGAAATCCGATGTGTAGTTTTAAAGATCTAAGTCGCTCCCTGCGTCTAGCGACTCGTCTGTCGGTATTAATGTTACACAAGGGAAGCGACTTTATATACTACTAGCTGTTCCCGCGAGCTTCGCTTCGCCTTAAAAAGTTTTCCCGTCGGAATTCCGGGATAAAAAGTAGCCTATGTTCTTTCTCAGGGTCTAGACCATATGTATACCAAATTTCATTCAAATCCGTTCAGTAGTTTTGGCGTGAAAGAGTAACAGACAGACAGACACAGTTGCTTTCGCATTTATAATATTAGTTAGGATATATACTTTGCTATAGTAAGACTAATCATGATAGTCACACAGTCGGACCTTATTCCACGGGCGATGATTTAGAAATCGGGTCAGCATGGATGTCCCAAATGGTAAATTTGGGCTTCTTATAGGAATAAGAATAATTATGCTAAGAAGGCTACTTTAAACCTGAAAGTACTGGTAATTTATATACATTATTTTATTTCAGTTTCTGTGCCGAAAAACGAGATGAAGAATTTACCCAGGATGGGTGAGCTGATGCTAGTGACATTCGGGCCGGAGGGCAGCAAGACCAGCCGCTTCTTCTACGTCAACCACGTCCGGTGTCTTCCGTCTCCGCCAAGTTAGTATACCTACCTACACATAATTATTATGGTATTCATATATTTTTTGGTCTATCTACTTATTATGTTGTTTAAATGCAATAAATAGACTACAAACACGCTAAGAAGTAGAATAACACATACATTGGTTGCCGTCAGTAGGCAAGGCGTATGCCTTGCGGTTACTCAATGGCTAACTGTATAGATAATATAATAATATAAACACTCACACCTTGTACTAATGTACTCCCTTGCGGGGTAGGCAGAGATTATATAAGGCATTGCTGCACCTGTATAGATATTCAAGGATTTCCCATAGCACAATGTTTTCAGTCGCTTGAATTTCAACCTCTCACTCAATGCACTTGTAATGTTGCGCCAGATTAATATTAGCTTAACCCTATTACCGATAACTAACAAAAACTCTCCCATTCCATTCTACGTTTTCCACTTACCCTACTTTCACCAATTCCAGACAACATCTACAGTTTCTTCAGCATATCCCTGCACGTGGTCTACACAGAGAAGATGCGTTTACTCAGACGCGGGGAGGTGATGACGGGACGCAGTCTGTGCTACATCAAGAATGTTCTACAACTGTTTGAAGCCATGGAATACTTGTCCAAGTCACCGCTGTGTGAGGCCATCTTGAGGCCTGACCCGAGACACTTCCCGAGGGACAGGATTCTGCCGCCCTCGCAGATTAAGTCGCCGGTATGTTTGAAAGCACCTCTTAAATTATTATTGTAGTAAATTGATTAGTAATCTGATTCGTGATATATTTTACGCCCTCGTGGCGCCATCTACTTTAAGTTTTAGGGTATAAGTATAGTGCTTATGGTGCTGCCACTTACCAACAACCATAAGACCAGTAGCGCCATCTATTGTTAACTTATTGCCAACCACTAACGAGACTTCACACACTAACGCCATCTGTTGCCAATTTCCCGCATTATCTCCTTCTCTCGTGTACTAACATCAACATTACTTCCAGTGGACGGCGACACTGAACGCGAGTCAGTTGGAGGCGGTCTCGGCGTCGGTGTCGGCCGCGCTGGGCGACCGCCCCGCCGTGCAGATGATACAGGGGCCGCCCGGGACAGGTCAGTATTACTCTGATTGGCTGATTGACCGAGCGCTCGGTCAATCGCAAGCCGTTCTTCAGTGGGGGATCGGCCGAGCAATGCGAGCATACTGTCGTCTCGCCACTCTACTCGAAGTACTGCTACATAATGTAATATAATACTAAACCAAAACCAGAAAAATTAAAAAAGGAATGGGGCAGCATCTTCTTATAGAGCTGGTTTTTCACCGTGTTGAATGGATTAGCCAGCCAGAATAGAATCGTTGGCTGACTGGCCAAGGTACTATAGTATAAACAGAGTCCACACGTCAGGGCATCCTTTCGTGCACAACAAGCTTGCGGTCTATAAAAATAAGATTAAAATAATGTACATTTTTTAGGGTGTAGAAATGCGCCTCAAGGGAGCACTCATAGGTTTTATTCAAGTAAGGCGTGAGTGTTATTTATTTATGCTATAAAAAAATCACAAGGTTTTTTCCGTGTTCACAGGCAAGTCGAGTGTAATCTGCTCGATCATAATGACGTATTTCTACGACTCGGGCGGGCGGCGGCAACAGAACCGCGGCAAGATACTCATCTGTGCCACCAGCAACGCCGCCGTGGATGAACTGGTTATACGACTGCTGAATATACGACAGAGCTTGCCTAAGAGTAAGAAATACTTTTTTAATAAATACCTATTTTTACTGTGTTAAATACACGACGACGAAAGCAAGGCTAGTAGCACGGGACGCATTTAAGACGTGACATAAGTTTTGCATCGCGATCACTCATATCGCGCAGCCTCAAGAGCGAGCGCGATAGAGAACTTTTGCCACGTCTAAATGCGCCCCGTACTAGCCCTTCAAGACGTGCAATGACTATGATCCCGCACGTGCAATGGTCTTGACAAGTTGACATACTTCTTTCATGTTCTCTAAATTCACAAGCCTCTAGTGTCTAAAGCAAAAGTTTTTTTTTTCTTTCGTGAATTTCTAAAACTCGTAGAACAAAAGTTGTTCAGAATGATCATGACCTGAGTCATTCCCTTTCGGCTTAGTATACCCTTTTTGCAACACTCTGTATAGCTTCTTTTTTCTTACAGCGGAGCGCTTCCGCATGGTACGAGTAGGGCGGCCAGAGGCGATGCACCCCCGCGCCCGGGACCTCTCCTCGCAGTGCCTCGCGCAGCGCGACGCGACCCGCGCGCAGGAGCCCCCGCCGCCGGGCGCCCAAGAGGAGGTAAATAAATAAGAAAGAAAGAAAGAAAAACTTTATTTGGCTTAGACAGCAATATTAATTTACAAAGAAAGATGCAAAGAAATATAAATATAGGTACTTAATCTAATCAATCTAAATATATATAAATAATAATAATAAATATGTGGGGACATCACACACGGCCATCCGACCCCAAGCTAGGCAGAACCTGTGTTATGGGTGTCGGACAGCTGATATATCTACACAAATACATAGATAGATAGATACTAAATATAAATATGAACACCCAAGACCCGAGTACAAATAATATTTGTTTAAAGGCAAATGCCTTTAAACAAATATCTGCCACTGCCGGGAATCGAACCCGGGACCTTCGGCTCAGTAGTCAGGGTCACTAACCACTACGCCATTCGGTCGTCAATGGTATGTGTAGCGAGGTGCGCGGTGCCCAGCGTGCACCGCGACCTCTCCTCGCAGTGCCTCGGAGGTATCATTATAATATACTGTTGGATCCTACTACCCTACGTAGGAGCAAGGGCCGGGCATTCCCTATAAAAGCGCAGCGAACGGTGGCGCAGGCCTCTTTTCTCGGCTGGACTCGGTGGCGTGCGGAAGCTCTGCTCGTGGTGTAATCTGCTGTTCGGTATTTGTGTCTTTCTTTAGTTCCTATTGTTGATTTGTATAATCCTAATCCTAACTAATATTATAAATGCGAAAGTAACTGTGTCTGTCTGTCTGTCTGTTACTCTTTCACGCCAAAACTACTGAACGGATTTGAATGAAATTTGGTATACATACGGTCTAGACCCTGGGAAAGAACATAGGCTACTTTTTATTCCGGAATTTCCACGGGAAAACTTTTTAAGGCGAAGCGAAGCTCGCGGGAACAGCTAGTATATTATAATATACTGATAAGTCGTTCATGGAACCGCCTTGCGTCTGTACTCTGTACCCCATGCAGCACGGGATGAAGCGCGGAATGCATCAAAACGCTATTAGCTCTCTCTTCCACTGCTGATCTCTTCATCATTGTGTATTTTATACAGATGGTTGCCATTTTGGTCAAATCTCATGAAAAATGTTTTCCAACATAATGTAGTAAGTCAAATTAATTATGGTTATCACGTCGGGGTCACCACTTTGCCATAAAAGCATTGACATGAGTAAGTGACTTCTCAATAGTATCTCATCTGATGTAATAACTACCTAATGTGATGGTAATGTTAACGTACCTTACGTGTCACTATCCGAGTCTAATACAACAACTTATGTGTTATCTACAAAATATAGGTAATTAGGTACTATTCTGTAGTATTTTTTTTCTAATCGGCTAAACAAATCCATTTCCCGCTTGCAGGTGGCACGTCTCGAGGCCCGACTCAACATGTGGCGCAGCCAGGCGCAGGAGGCCAAGGACCCCGGCCGTAGAGCCTTCTGCCACTCGCAGAGCGAACAGATTAGGAATAGAATAGCACAGGTGAGGGGAACTTGATTGTTTTGCATCAGTGACATCTTAGTCAACTAATTATAATCATTAAATGCGCAATATTCAACTTAATTTAGACACAGTGCTTCAAAATAATTGAAACGTTAAGAAAATGTTTCAAAAGGTGAAAACAAAAATGCTTAATTAAAAAAGAATTTTATCTGAAAAATTTTCAGGCACTACAGCTAAAAACATAGTCAGTTTATAAGCTTTAAAATGACATATTCCAATCTAAAATCGATTAAGGTATGACCAAGATATAGCCAAAACTACTGCCTAGGCGGATAACTCTCAGTAGCGAAACGAACAAAAAGACCCTCCAAGACAGCTCAAAATATAAAGTAAGAAAAAAAGCATTATACGTTGCAGTTAAAAGGCGGTTCGTCGGGCGACGTGTCGGCGGAGCAGCTGGCGATGGCGGAGCGCCGCATCGTGGAGTGCGCCGACATCGTCGTCAGCACGCTGTCCAGCGCCGCCAACCAGAAGATGAAGAAGTTAGTCACGAAATTATCATATTATATTTCATTGATGTCGATTCCGAAGGCAGAAATTTTAATGTTAACGCTGTCCAACTATACATTTTGCTAGCAAAATATTATTACATTTACGGGAGTACTCACAAAATCGAATTTTAAACAAAGAAATTAAGGTTTCGGCAGCTCTAAAATTAAATTTCGGCCTTCATAATCGACATCATTGTTCTCCTGTCTTTCTGTTCTTGTTTAATAAAGCACAAAATAGGGGCCGTTTGCGCATGTTGCATTCTTGGGGTGCAAGAAAGAAGCCTCCTCGGACGACTTATCCCCTGTTACTTATATGCGTCCAGCGCAACCGGCGTAGTCAACTGGCACTTATCTAACTGGCCAATCCTTCCACCACGGTGACAATCCCTAGTGTAACTATTGAGTTTATCACCGACACGCTAAGAAGGTAATCTTTTATTTTCGGACGGTATTGAACACAGTGTAAACTACAGTGTAACTAACCATTTCTTCTCTCCGCAGTCTCCGCCGCCGCATAGCGCTCTGCATAGTGGACGAGGCGGGGCAGGCCATCGAGCCGGACTCGCTGGTGCCGCTGACGCTGGACGTGACGCGGCTCACGCTCATCGGCGACCCGCGCCAGCTGCCCGGCTTCATCAAGTCACAGGTATAGACACGCGTTAAACAGTGTTTAAGTTACATACACCTCTTTCTCATATGCTTCGCATATGAATTTAGACACTTGTTAAACAGTGTATAAGTTACATACACCTCTTTCTCATATGCTTCGCATATGAATTTAGACACTTGTTAAACAGTGTTTAAGTTAGTTGTACAGAACACTCGCAACCTGTGTACATAGCGCTCTGCATAGTGGACGAGGCGGGGCAGGCCATCGAGCCGGACTCGCTGGTGCCGCTGACGCTGGACGTGACGCGGCTCACGCTCATCGGCGACCCGCGCCAGCTGCCCGGCTTCATCAAGTCACAGGTATAGACACGCGTTAAACAGTGTTTAAGTTACATACACCTCTTTCTCATATGCTTCGCATATGAATTTAGATACTTGTTAAACAGTGTTTAAGTTAGTTGTACAGAACACTCGCAACCTGTGTACATAGCGCTCTGCATAGTGGACGAGGCGGGGCAGGCCATCGAGCCGGACTCGCTGGTGCCGCTGACGCTGGACGTGACGCGGCTCACGCTCATCGGCGACCCGCGCCAGCTGCCCGGCTTCATCAAGTCACAGGTATACCTAGATGCCACTTTGGGACCAGCCTAGATACCGCTATAAGTCCTATATCAGGTGTCAAACCCATACATTATATAAATTTTTCAGTTGTTCGTTTTCAAGCGAAAACCAACTTTATTTACCTACCAGTAATCATAATCTGTCAATCAAACGTCATAGGACTCATGATATATTTTACAAAGTATATGCACCACCGTGCGCCGTCTTCCCTGCAAACATACCTGCAGGCATCGGAGTCTACTGAAATCCTTCAATGCAGGGTAAATAAATAGACCGTATAATAATAGACCTTAGCAAGTTAGATAAATAGACCGCTTCTCCTGAACCGCTATTTTATAGGTATATATTATTATGTATGTATTAGATATACTTATGTATATATATTATGTAAAATATATTGTATGTATCGGTATATTTGTATATATATTTATATAGGTTAATTAGGTATAACATTAAGGCCCACTTGCGTGGATCACAGGGTTAAAAATATAAACTCAGAGGTAACTAACTCAGGGTTAACTTTGTAAAATTTTAACCGGACTTTTGATTGCGCTAATGGAAAATAACCCTGAGTTAGCTAACCTGACGTTTCTTTTTGCGCTCTGTGAATCTATGTCCCGTTCCAGGCTGAAAGGGACCAAGTTTCTATTGCCGTAAAAAAACATTGTCTTCTATCTCGTTTTCACCTCACGTTTTTGGATAAAACTATCCCTCTCTATTTCCATTTTCGCAATCTGTCAGTAATTTGTATTTTGTTTACAAAGTGTCATATTTTTGATTTCCTTGTAGATATACATTACGAAAATTATAAAAAATTGAAAAGAAACGGCGGTAGCTCAGTCGGGTAAGCGCTCGCTTCTCACACAAAAGATGCGCGTGTTTGGATCCTAGCGCAGACATACTAATGAGTTCTTTGGAATTTAAGTACAATGTGTGGCAACTTACTACCACACATTCTACTTACCACAAAACGTTCAAGAACCTTATCATAAGCAGCTCTCTTCAATCTAACCGTACCAGCAAGCAATACTCAACCAATAACAACAGCAAGTATTGATTTTATTGAACACATCGCGGTTGCTAGTTGTGCTTTAGATAACAGCAAAGATAGCCCTGTAAAGAGCTGTTTCTGGATACAAAGAGGGAGTTCCGAAAATAACTGTTCAGCAAGCTCAAGCAAGCAGCAGCAGCGACCACCACCGTCACCGCGGCAGCTCGGCGAGGAGAGCCTCCGACAGCGCAGAAAAGGAACGAGTCCCCGTGCATTCCCAACGCCACGAGTATTTAAGTTAGCACCGCGCGTATAAGTAGGCTTATTTTCTGTAAATAAATTATTATTATTTTGTCCACTCTGAGTATTATTTTCTACCTACTCTACACAATATCTTCAAAAATGTATACCATAGCTCTTACGGTGAAAAAAACATCGTGATCTGTACCCTAAAGTGCATTGCACTCTTTCAAAAGCGGCGATACGGCTCGACCTATCACGTGAGTACAAAAATGTACAGCGAAAAGTGGGTGAGTCACCTCTGAGTAACTACATTACAGTCATAGTCGTGAGCATATATGTATGTAACCACACCATCGTGCTCTTAATTTCACAAGTGGGACCATTTGCTACTTTGCTAGATAGGGGAAAAATATAAGAATGATGAGTTAATCATCATAATCAAACATTTCCAACGAATACAAGAATATTGATAAAAACCTTTTCTTTTGACGTAAGCCGGGTTAGCGTCTTAACCCTCCAATATTGGGGGGTTAAATATTTAAGAGTTTATCCCAAGGTTAGCGCTCATATTTCAGCGATGCAAGACAAATTAATAATCTAACCCTTCTTATGTCAAATATCTCCGAGTTAATTCGCTAACCCAGGTCTGCGCAAGTGGGGCTAAGTGACTTAGGTTTACTATTCTTTTCCTTTTTTTTTAATTCTTTTTTTTGTACACCTTATTACCTATTTTTCCTGTACCTCCTGCGGGTTGACTGGCAGAAAATGCTTTTAGCGTTAAGTCCACCCTTTGTACTTTTATTTGTAATATTTGTACAATAAAGAGTTAAATAATAATAAATATAGGGCGGTAGCGCCCCTTCACTTCGTACAACAACACTCTGTTGTCAGCCTTCCTCCAGTGTTGCGGAGGAAGGCTGACAGCGAGTCAGCGGGCTGGGGCCATAATTATAACAGTGAAAATATCCTAATTTACAGAATCACACAGCGCTTGCATATAAAGTGGTGAAAAACTGCAGTGATTCTACTATGACTTATTTATAACTAAATTATTTAATTTATAAATAAATTATTTACTATTTCAGCGAGCAAAACAGCACGGTCTTGGCGAAAGCCTGTTCTCCCGTCTCTCCTCCTCAATGGAACACTGGAACGACGGCAGCCCAGTGGTTCTACTGGACGTGCAATACCGAATGCACCCCGCCATAGCTGATTATCCGAACAGGACTTTCTATGAGGGGAAGATCTGTAATGAGGCCAAATTAAGGACGGATCACCCGCTGCCGCCGTATGCTGTGGTGCATATTAGCAGCGGGGATAAGGGGCAAGGTTTGTGTCTTGTTGATTGTTTGTTTTGTGTAGATATAGTGTACCTATGTTCGTGCCTCTCCATCATTGGAAGTCCAATAGATACATTTAAAAAAAAGTACTATTGCTTCGCTTTTTTTGATTTGGTTCTGTGTCAATATACGTTTTTTTATTTGAAGCTGTAATCCATTTGTAGTATGTATTTAGAAAACTAAAAATGTCCATTGTCTGATAGTAGTCTGAGGCCGCGCTAAAAGATAGATAGATATTCTTCATATCAAGACTCGAAAACAAATGCCACGAGTCTCTCGAGCTATCATCCGCTTATTACAAGTTTTATCTACAAGCCCATGCGAAACTTTGGCAGTACAATCGAGTGTGCCTTTCAGATTCTGACCAATTACATTATTGGGGAGAAAAAATGACGTCTGACCTAATCGACAGTGGCGACATCTGGAATTAGCTTTGCGTTTTCCTCCCCATTGCTAACCTTCCTCACCCATTCGCAGGCACATCAGGCGCGAACGAGATGGAGGCGTGGGGCGTGGCCAGATTAGTCGCGGCGCTGAGCAAACTCGTGCGTAGTCTGAACATGAACATGGCTGTGATTACGCCGTACGACGCGCAGAAGGAGGCCATACGGAACTGTTTGCGGACGTTGGAGGAACCGTAAGTTGTAGATTACAGAGGTTTATAATTGAATGTAGGATACGAAGGTGGAAGTAATCGTGAGTAAAAGAGAGTATAGTTATGGCGTCAACCTTGCAACTCAAGAGTGAACTTGTTTCGAGTTTCTCAATAAATTCTGCTAGAGGGCGGCGTTATCGTTATTACTTAAAACTCTGGTGAAAACTGTCTTCCTTTCATTAAAATCGTTTTAAGGATACATAGGTGTTTCACCTATAAAGTTCTGATCAATAATGTACAGTTTTTCAAATTAGCTGTTCAGAGAGTCACGTCAGTAAAAAAACAGAATGACCAATTTTGTGAGACCTTCTATTTACATTCTCGACAACCCGTATTCTAACAGCACCATTCTGCTTCCAGCAACGCAACCCCCGTGGAAGTGAACACAGTGGACAGCTTCCAGGGGCAAGAACGGGACGTGGTGGTGGTGTCACTCGCGCGCAGCCGCGGCGTCGGCTTCCTGAGCGACGCGGGCAGAATGAACGTCATGTTGACCAGGGCGAAGCACTCGCTGCTGATCTGTTTGAACCAGAATGCTATGTCGGTAAGTGATGCTTTTGAATGAAGATGTTTCTAGCTACGGGACTTGTTGGAACCATAGAATGAATACTATCCAACTCAAGCCACTTGCTCGCAAATATCAAGGGGTCAGCTTTCTGAGCCACGGGGGATGGATGAACGTCATGTTGACCAGAGCGAAGCACTCGCTGCTAATCTGTTTGAACCAGAATGCTATGTCGGTAAGCACTAGTTTAGAATTAAATTGTACTACCACAACCAACTTTAAACACTGTTTAACTAGTGTTCAAAACGGAATTTGGCATATTTTGTTGGCGTTTGACAGCGCTAAACACCTGTTAAATACTGTCTAAGTTAGTTGGTAACATTGAGTATGAATGGTCTGGAGACGAAATAGGCAGACGTTCCCCTCTGGCGGAGTGATAGGCCAGAAAGGCCCACCGATTTATAAAAACTAGTTGCAGTCTCAATTTTCACTAGACTCAATCTAGTTGGCAAAGCGTTCGTTTCATAGAAAATGATTTGTTTACATACTAAAATGACAGCTTCAATTCATAGAATATCCGGATTCCGGATTTGATCATAGATTTGGTCATGGTTTATTGTTATTAGCTGTTTCCTAGCAACCAATGTCAAAAAAATGCAATAGTGATGTACCGGTATGTAGATATGTATTAATCGACAAAAAAGGTCATAGTTGGGAAGCGTCCGTAGTCGAATTGGCTTCAGTAATCGTAACTGATCACTGAGGTTAAGCAACAACTGACACGGTCAGCCATTGGTAGGTACAGCATGAGTTACCGATTTCAAATGGTTCTTTTCTGGACGCTTCCGTGCTTCGGACGGGACGTTAAGCCGTGGGTCCCGGTTGCTGCTTCGGCAGCAGTCGTTAAGCCTAGTCAGAGGCCGCCCGAAGGGGCGGCTTGAAAGCATCTGACCGTCGGGTTGCCCACTTACTCGACAACTTCAGTGCATTGTACTCATTCAAAAACGGCGATACGGCTCGCGACCTATCACGTGAGTATAAATGTACAGCGAAAAGCGGGTGACTTCGTTTATTAATCATTCCTAATTAAATTTAACTATACCTAATTAACTTGAAATTAGTATTTCTAACCCATGTTCTCGAATTCATCGATAACACTTATCGATAATTGTTACATCCATTGGCAAGAAAAATGAAGACACTGTGTTCATTATTAAATGTCACTTCACGTAACCCTTATTGCTGGGAATTAAAACTCATAATGATATGTCCCATGAGACATAATCATGGTAAACGGTAAAATTTCCCCCCGCAAAAATTGGCAGACTTTTTTGTATCAAGAAAGATCGCTATGACGCTTCCCGAGGGTACACCCGAGTCCGCGATGTTCTATGGTTGGTAAGGCCCAAGATGTTTTTCGAATTAGTGAGTAGTAGAGCGACGTAGAACGGGACGTGGTGGTGGCGTCGCTGGCGCGCAGCCGCGGCGTCGGCTTCCTGAGCGACGCGGGCAGAATGAACGTCATGTTGACTAGAGCGAAGCACTCGCTGCTGATCTGTTTGAACCAGAATGCTATGTCGGTAAGTGATATTTATGACTGCACATTGTTTCTCGGTATGAGAGGTTAATAATGTTAAGTAGACTCAATGGGCTTCCCGAGTGATGCTGTCAAGGTAAGGAATGATTTTGATTGGTCTAGGTATTCGGCGTTTGTGACTTGTTGGTCTTAATGTTACGTAGGCTCTGGCCGGAGGCCCTGCGATATAATATAAATCTTTTTTTTACATTTACAACCTTTATTTCCCACAGAACAATCAGCAATGGCGGACGCTATTAGACGACGCGCAACAACGCAACCTCTTCAAGTTCCTACCGAACAAAGTGTGTCAGCCGGCGACCTCGGGGCAGGCCAGCGACAACATACTCAAGTATATCACACGCTGACGAAGAGCTCTTTAAACATAGGGTATATAATGTACATAGTGGTTAAAGTTAAAGTTGAAAAAGTGTCTCTCTAGTTTTTTGAAAAGTGTATTTCGGGGAGCGGCTGTGCTATCAGTCCGTAAAATACGAAGTGTTCAATACAACAATGGGTAGTGGTCATTCGCCTCTACTCTGTCTGACCCCTCCAACTAGTATAACTATAAGCCCCGTAAAATACTATTGGGCCTGAAGCTGAGTCAATGATACCAGTCAATAATGTTCATTATTGCTAGTCGGTCCCGCGCTTGAAGTCAGTCAAATGACATGCAAATCAAGACATCGAGACGTCGTCGATATATGGTCGATATACGTTATTAAAGGTAAATTTTATTGCTTGCGGTGGACAATGACACCCAGGCGCAATACGATTTTACGGGACTTATCTACATTACATTCGACTGTTCTATATAATATACCTACAATGAGGTCAACTTGCCATATAAAACTTACCTCATAAGTGAGGTAAGTTTTAAAACTTGAAATCCATCCGTTTAATAATTTCAACATGGCATAAAATATTTCATACTTTTGACCCACCAAGTTACAGAGAAGTATTCTCGTCGCGACGTGGCGACACCTACTGTGATAGTATTTCATATTATGTGCTTTGCTATTGTCGTGTTTATATGTTTACATACGTATGTATTCTTCCATTCTTGTAAGCTTCGGTGAATAGTTTTAAGTAATCCTACAATGACAAATTGCGTTTTGTACCGACGACGCCCAATAAGATCCTACCTGAGTGAGATCTGAGACGTTTTAGGTTTAGAAATTACGTACGAATGCCAGGCCAGTTAATACATTTGAGTTAAATTTGGCCTTAAACAATTTGAAAATGCCTTTAATATCTAATCATACATAACTGAATGAACGAATCTATAGTTCATGAGCATTTAGAATATAAGTACATCTACCTGACAATTGGAGTTGATCATTCAAAAATAATTCAAAGAATTAACCATGAATCAACTATCAAGTATAAATGCTTATGAACCTTATTCCATGTGTTCTCATCATTTATAATTTTTGTTTACATACTTTCCTCTCATGTTTCAGAAACAGAAATAAGCAACACATTTGTCATGCCATTTATATTTCTATGTGTAGATTGTGTAGATAGGTAGGTACATTTAAGTATTTTTTGTACAGTCAATCAACTGTTTAAGACTTTAGTTTTGTAGTCGTTGTATTATCTTATTTAGTTTTCTTTTTTTATATTAAATTTAAAAGGTACGTCTGCACTTCTTGTTTGTTATTATAAGTGCAGCTACCAATTATTCTTAAGTAATGAATTATTTTTAAGTCAACTTGGTGTTTAATTCAATAATTACTGTTAAGAGTTATTACCTCCTAATTTTAGATTAGCCATAATATTCAACCTTAAAAACCATACAATACTAATTTAAGGTATCAAAAAAAGCAATGATGCAAAGCTCGTTGCTAAGTTGCTATAACTGTAAATATCCTCAAGTACCAAAACAATAAATATTTTTTTAAACAAACTATCAAAGTGAGACTGCCTTTGCGCTTAGTATACCCTTTTTGCAATACCCTGTTTAGTTCTAATAAGTATAATACAATCAAAATTTTAGATTCATCTTTGTTGGGGTGCATTATAATTATACCTACTTATTCCGTATTCTCATTCCCCTAGACAACTGTCCTAGTCACAGAGTACATTATTTATAACAGCATGATGGTCCCGGGGTTGGGTTAAAATAAAACTAAAATGATAAGAGTTTCATCTTGAATGTTTTATTAAATTAAACTCTTAAGTTATTACAAAATATTATGTACCCATACATACGTTACATAATATATTTTGTATCATCGCGTTAATTAGGTACCTTTAATAATATTTTACAATTTCCCTAGTCTTCTGGTAGTGTTAAGAACCTAATTTGTTTCTGTCTAATCTAAAATAAGCTTATTTTTAAATCATACGTCACCACGCATACCTCTCAGTAGTGAGGAATAAATACAAGAATAGTATGATGCCCGATATCACAAGTGTGCATGGAGGACATTTAATACATTATATCATAATGCGTCTTAACGTGAAAATTATGCATAGAAAAATATACAAATGCCTTAAAATATATTACGGAGAACCAATGTTATTATCTTAACAATCAGATGGTAAAGTTATAGTTGCACCCTATTTACACATACAAAGTAATAGACAAAAATGTACTAAAACATAAAAATCCGATATTATACAGGGTGTTGCAAAAAGGGTATTCTAAGCCGAAACCTTTATGTGCAGCATGTTAAATCTAAGCACGAAAACAAAATCTGAATTTCAAAAAAATCATTTTCCACAGAAACTTTTCTCGTCACGTGGCTTTTTACTATGGAGAACGAATTAGATGTAACATGCTGCACGTGTAGGTTTCGGCTTAGTATACCCTTTTTGCAACACCTGTATAGTTTACGATACAGGAAAATATTATAGTTATTATCGTCAAACAAAACAAGACCACCTCATAATCAAAACCTAAACTTATTTTATTTATAGAGTAGGAATAATAGTCAAAAAAAAGTGAGTCTGAATAGTCCCCAAAAAAGGATTAAATAGAATTTACGAGATAATGAAATTAAAATGCAAGTCTGAGTTTGCGTTTGTATATTAATGCACGTACTTAACGGTAATAATTCTGTCTGTCCCATTTTAATTAGAGATGAAATCATAAGATTCGTGAGCTATCTAGCATTCCATTTACACATTTAAACCTAAGCAACATCTAATTAAAGTATAGCTAATAATAATAACCTACACAACGGGCTCCGTAGCAACTCCAGCTAATACGCGATCGAATTTTAGGATGAGGTATATGTTTAATATATTTTCGGAGTAGAATTATGACTAGTTGTACAAAAAATATTGCTGTTTCACAGAACATTTCACTCCACTGTACAATTTTTGCAACATCTTCAACAGTTCCAACATTCGTATACTCAGCTCTGATCTGCTACATTATGTGCTTACAGACTGACATTTTTATTTATTATATAGGACGAAATTATGTTTACTACGGGACCCTACGAGGTAACCTCAACCTTTTGAACACAAATGTATCCACCCACATTATATACTCGAAGTAGTTGGACATTAGGATGAAATAAAAATCGAACATAGAGTCTTCTCCCATGTCTGAAGTCGGATAAAAAGATAACAGCGACGAAGAAAAGTCAGTCAACTTCTATGTTCATAAGGCGAATTATATTATGTACATATTTCTACTATTATTATTTATTTACTAAGTAAGGCGCATCAGAAACTAAATTGAGTTATTGCTGTCTTTCATAAAATGCGTTTCGTCGAAATCAATGCACATCTAAACATTAAACTAAACACAATGTAACCCTTACTAATTACGATTATAATCTAATATAGTAAATGTCTATGAATTCAGAGGCAAAATGGCAGTTCAAATTGGCGTTACATACAGTATAGGCACGTCCCATGCATATTATATAAATTAATTTTTCATCCACTAGATTTTCGGCAATATTTATTATTTTAACAACCGGATAAGTGGTGTAATCTGTATTTTTTTCTTGTTAACACTTATATCTATATGTTAGCGACATATCAATATAATTTAACTATAGATTGGAGTCCGAATGCTTATACACAGTTATGTGAAGACACTCACAAGCCGATGTCAATGGTGCCGTGAGTAGTTATTGTGTCCGTTGCTGTACCTGGAATACCGATACATCATATTTAAATATCTTCACAAAATAACTACACAAAAAATATGAGAGTCAAGTCAAAACTCGGTCAAGCCATTACAAAGCAGTTTTGTTTCTAAAATCGGCGATACACGCGATTTATCACGTGAGTACATGTACAGCGAAAGTCGTCGTCTCGTTTCAGAGTCGTGATCATAATAGGTAATATGTATGTATGTTGTTACAATAACTGTTTCATCAGACTTGCATCTACTCTATTACCTGTTGTTGAATCGGTTGTATTTGTTCTTGTAGTGTTTGTTGTGGAAGGCGTGGTGCGGGCGCCGCTCGCGCGCCTTGAACCCGCCGCCCCAGTGCTGCTTGTTCTGCTTCTCCTGAACATACACACACGTGTTATTACTCGTAAATAAAATAAAACTTATGAAAAGAAGTTCTTACTTTTTGGCACATGTAACAGGCAAAAATAGGACATGAATCAGTAGGTTTCAGCTCAGAGAAAAGTGGTAATTGTCGAGGTGCCGTAGCTTCATAAGAAGCCTCTTCTACACTTCTATACCTTCTCCAATCTAATAAATCGCCTTTCATTGATTAAAACATTGACGGTTTGTTAAGTAGGTTAGTAGTTCACTTATGAAGCTGACCGTACAACTGAGAAAACCTGAACATGGACACTGGTGTCATAATAATAAAAACGGCGAAGGGATATAGTATGAATAACGAATGTGTACAGCGGCTAATAAACAAAAGGTAATAAGTAAATAAATAGTAAAGTTACCTGGAAAGGATTGTATCCATTCCTATCGTTGTTGAAGCGGTTGTAGTGGTGGAATTTCTTCACTTTCTTGACGCGGCCGCCGTCCATCTCGTCGAGGCCCTCGTGCGCGCGCTTGCGCTCCTCGCGCCGCTCCTCATTCACCTGGAACATGCCATTTATCACATCCAGTGACGTGCTTTGGGAGAGGCCTACGTCCAGTAGTGGACTGCTATAGGCTGATGATACCATTTATATCGTTGTTGCAGGGTTTAAAGGAAGAGTAACCGCAGGGCGATCACGATAAAATATAGAATCGAATGCGAGTGCGACTAGTGTCAACTTGACAGCACTTTCAAACACTTTTTACCTATCGAATTGACAGTTGTCGCACTCGAATTCGATTCTATACGTTAGCTCTGTTTTTCGTGATCGCCCCCCTGTCACTGGGTGAGTGTGACAAAGGTTCTTGGAGTATTATTACGAAGCATTGAGGAGGACTACACCATACCCTGCTGCCTCTATCGGCTCAATAATAACCTTGGAAACCGTTACCATTGCTATTCTTTGCAATTAATAAGTAGACGCTCACCTGTCTATTCAGATTGCTGTTAGTCCCCGCCCACGTGTGCACGGGCGCTCCGTACCCGCGGTGAGACAGCGACTGCATGTTGCGCAGCGTCTCGTGTGACGTCAGTAGGCGCGGCGCGGGCGGCGCCCCCCCGGCCCCCGGCGCCGCCCCCCCCTTGTCCCCCGGCGCCGCCGCCCCCGCCCCCTCGCCCCCCGAGTGAGCGCTCAGAGGCGACAAAGTGCTAACACTCGTGTTTGGACTCTTCTCGTTCTCAGATCCGTTGCCGTTTGCGCGCTGCCCGTTCACCTCTTCCTTGTCCTTCAATCTGCAATCAAGACTGTAGTTGTAGTACGGAAAACATTGAGAGCGAAGAATGATAAAGCTAATGTTAAGGAGTTTGTCTATCTGAGTTTACGGTTACTTACTTTTTGTTAGTAACTGTGACCCCGTTTAGACTGGGACTCAAGAGC
Organism: Plutella xylostella; assembly: GCF_932276165.1. Lineage (NCBI taxonomy): Eukaryota > Metazoa > Arthropoda > Insecta > Lepidoptera > Plutellidae > Plutella > Plutella xylostella. The sequence continues at coordinate 4,309,626 of NC_064009.1, read as the reverse complement.
GGGCCGTTCTTCTCGCTGGAGACGGTCCAAGCGTGGTGCATGCTCTTGGTGGTGACGACCAGCCCCTGCGGCGACGCGCACCGCGAGGGCTTGGGCCAGCCGCCGTTGCGAGCGTCTTTACCGACTTCCTTTTTAGCCTTATCATCCTTCCCTCGGTCACTTTTCTCATCGCTACTGGACTCGGAGTCGTAAGGTACTAACTTGGAGCTGAGCCCGTTCCCGGTGGCGTTGCCGTTCTTGATTGAGTGGTTCTCGGACTCGTTCTTGTTCATCTGCTCCTCGAGCTTCTCCAGCGGGGACTTGGGCGGCTTCACGAGCTTGCTGCCGGCGCGCTCCGGCGTGTGGCGCCCCGACTCACTCTTCTGTTTAGGTTTGAATATATTGTCATTATCAGTGGGCCTCTTGATAACGAAGCTGACTTTGTCATCTTTGAATATCCTGTCATCTTGTTTTTTTGGCGTCGTCACTTTCTCTACCTCTCCGTTCTGTTTCACGACCCACGGCTCCGAATTCGAGTCCGTAGATTTACTGAGCGTGCTGTTCAGTATGACAGGTTGCTTGACTTCCGTCGTATCCTGTGGTTTTCTCTCTTCGCTCCTGAAGAAGGTGAGTTTCAGTGGGCTCTTGTCCCTGTTCAGCAGAGTGTCGGGTATCTGCGGCCCGTAGACTTGAGCTGGCGGGTCGGGGTCCCGCTCGTAGAACATGATGTAGGCGTTGTTCCCGAGCACGGTGGAGAGGGGCAGAGGGCGCACGCAGGAGTCGTCGAACTGGTAGTAGTTGGTGTTGGGCGCCTGCCCCAGCGCCGTGTAGTGGCCGCAGTGCTGGGACGGGCCCAGATGCGTCACCATGCTCACCAGCTTGTACGACTGTGGGGGAAATAAGTGTTAAACAAGTCTTCATTGCGTAAGATTATAGGAGTTATCACATCGTGTCGCGCTACAGGCAGCGTCCGGACTGCAGTGCAATATACTTATAAACTACACACACGCACACTATGTTGGGGCGTAGTAGGCCTTGCGCGATCCTTAACAATTGATACCATATCAAGCTAAGTTATCAGATGGCAGAAATGCATATTTAGTTGCGTTTTTAGCTATGTTGTTTACAGAAGTTCTAAGGATAAAAATATCAATACGTTATCATTATCCTTACATACTGACATTCACAGATAACACAGATTCTTAAATAAGATAAGTTCAAAACACATTTTAGACTACACTGTACTCTGTACTACCACAAAAAACTTTAAACATTGTTTAACTAGTGTTTATTTTTCTTTTGTGGATTTTATTGACAGCACTAAACATCTGCTAAACCCTGCCTAACTTTTTGTGGTGAGGCCCTTACTTATACTGCATTTACATTCTGCAACTTATAACTTACCAGCTGTTGTTGCGAGTTCTTATTGTAGAAGTACTTATTCAGACAGATCTTCTTCCGGAACTGCACGTGTTTGGACAGCTTCCCGCCGGCGAGAGAGAAGCGCTTGAGCGCGATGCACAGCACCATCGGCGCGCGCTCTATGAAGAACTGCTTCGTTGCTGACACCTACGGGATAAACATACACATTCAGATTAATTTATTTGCGAGAAACATGGGTACAATAATTTCGTCTTACATTAGCAAAATAGTGTCGGGCAAGTTTCACAGATTGTTTGGTATGAAAATAACTTATAAAATAAGAGTATTTTCCAAAAAAAAACATCAGGCAGAAACATGTAACTGTGAATAAAAGAACTTTAAATACAACTTTAGTTCTATTAAATTACTTACTAACCCTCAGATACAAGAAGTTGCCACTGGTTTAATTAATTAACTTTACTTCTTGTAAATTTATTAGCAAATCGACTAGAATGGTCGTGAGGAAAGTATGTTTTAGTATTAAAAGAAGGTGCGCCGATAGTGATTGTATATAAAAATATTTGCCTTGTATTTTTTGCGATTTCAATAATTCATATTATCTTGAATAAATGCTCTAATGCAGTATGACTATTCCAGCATTCATATCAATAAATTTCACATAATGATCTTACTGGATATGTAGGTAATAAAATAAGTTCAAACAGTTAATTACCTTTTTGTTGCATGCTTCACATTTGTACCCTAAGTCTTCAAGCCTCTCTCTTGAAAAGAAAGAGTCTAATGCCTCGTCCAATGTTGAATGTTTTCTTATATCTAGTAGTAGGTCCTGTAACAAGAGATAATACATTATTCACACCTTGTTTTTATCAGAACCACCAAAACAAAGGTTAGTCCAAGCTGAATGCTTGGATTCAAACAATACCACCCAGTTTAAATACATAGTTGCAAAAACTTTCACTTATTACTATAAATTATAAAACAAATAAGTACAATAGCAAACTTAATGCTAGTAGAATTATCTACCAATTGACCTCTGTATGGTTGCTGCAACTAAGAGTTTTGTATGATTTTATATACATATTTTAATCCTATACATTTTCTCTTGCTGACCGGTTCGTCAACTTAAGCATTGTCAATTCTAAGTACCTGGAAGTGTTGGTAGGTGGTGGACAGGTGGTGGCAGGCGAGGCAGCGCACGGTGGAGCGCAGGTAGCCGCCCAGGATCTGGTTCAGCGGCGTGGTCTCCTTGCTGAACTGCTCCAGCTTCTCCGAGTTGCTCACGCGCGACAGGTAGCATTTTTCCATTGCTTCGACCAGGTATCTGTGGTGGGGAGATAAGTAAGTGTTGAATGCACATGCTGTCAGCAGACAATAAACAAGATTGAGAAAGAAGAAAGTAGTTTCAACTCCAAAGGAGAATTTTATGAGTGTGCTTTGTGACTGTATGTGTTTATTTGTGGCAACATCATTTACAGGGCAAGTTTATTAATAAATGCATTCAGAAGCTCTTGAGCTGCCCACACAAACCATTTAGAGCCACTTTCATTACTCCCATCAAATCTTGGATTGTAATAATGTGACTAAAATATTTATAACAAACCTCAAAAACTCATGGGCATCCTCTTGCCGGCCGGGGGTGAGGTGTCTGCAGATGAGCCTCAGCTTGGAGTACACCTGCCACGGCTTGATGGGCGCACCACCACTCTTCTGTGTGGCCATGAGCGTTGCCCGCATGCCACAAATCACACACGCTTCTGGAAACAAATGCAATGTTTGATTTTATGAAAATGTAAAATGTTGTTGGTACAGACAGAATTAATTATAAGCTAATAATGCACTGAATAGCATTTATAATCTTGTACTAATTATATTCTGTTATTTATGGGTGTGATAGTTCCTGCACCTAGCCACTCAAATGGAACATGTAAAATTAATTTACTGTTTTTTAATGATAAAGTAACATACATAAACTCACATTTGTAATTGCTTTTGCTGAATAGGCAGGGTACAGTTACTGCACATTTCTACTAATTAGTGCCAATGTAATTTGAGCCAGACCTCATGCCGTCTTCTACCAAGTGGAACTGCAATCTTACCTTGCTGATTACACTTCTCAGCATGTGGTGCTTCTGAGACTAGCCAGTTGGCGAATGCAGGGACGTGGAAGAGGGCTTGTAGGGTGGAGTTCAAGTAGCAAGTGTTGCCGACATTCTGCATCCCCGCGCCGGCCGCCCATGCGCCCTGCCAGCCCAGCTGGACCTTCTCAATGGGAAACAGCAGCCGCTTTGGCCGAGGTATGCCGTCATCTCCACTTTTACTAGCTTCTGAAAATGTATTTAACAGATTATTAGTAACTAGGTTTATATGTATTAACAGTACTACTAAAGTCATAACTGTTAGGGGTATAGTTGATGAATTTGAATAGTTGTAAATAGAATCCTAACATTAAATCACCAACCAAAGTTTGTACTTCACTTGAAAACAAAGATTCACATGCTATGAGACCTTGAGAAGCTAAAACTAAACTACTTTTTACTCATAAATGTTCAGCATCTAGCATGATATAATTTAAAATAATTATTTGGACCTATGCTTGAACATCTATGATGTAAACAAATAAAAATTAATAAGGAAAACAATTGACACACATAAATATTGACAAATGAGTTAGAAAATATAACCTCCAAATATGGCACAACCAGGTTATACCAAAGTTAGGGATTCGTGTAAAAGTGATATCTAGTGTTTACCTGAAGTCTGTGCTGTGCCGTTGCCTTCTTTCTTCACTATTTTTGTATCAAGCACTGGTTTCTTTGGTCGAATCACCACGTACTTAGACTTGAGGCCATCAAGAACATTGCTCTGGTAATCACCCGATTCTTCGAACTCTATCTTTGATAGCAACACATTTTTGGAATAAAGTCTGCTGTCTAGTAGTGATGAACCCTGGGATTCATCAGTTGAAAGAGATAAACGCAATGCGCTAGATACTGGGTCGCAAATGGAAGCGGGCATTTTACCTCCAAAATTGCAATACCGTTACGTCAAATCACTCCACAACACATGTTCATTAATTATAGTAAAACCACAAAACAACACTGTAGATAGACAACCTGGAATTTATTCGATTTACAGACATGTGAATATCAAAGCAAAACTGGGTAAAAAGAAAATGAATGACCGTCCACCGACGTCATTTGTCACACGCGCAGCGCACGAACGAAAGAAAGCCGATTACGATTGGCCCATGATTGTCCGTTTCAAATCTGTAGTCTGTGTCACTTCTTTCATGTTGTTATTCTGAGATTTCGTTGAACGAAATCCAATGCCATGCGATAAACAATCACAACGCGCATCTTCAGCGGGCTGACTAAGAAGCATAAGTAGGTACTTATCTAACAAGAAGGGGCTACTGACCATCCTTTTCCTAAAAATAGTAAGCTACCATATAGTAAAGGTAACCATACATTTTTATTCATACCATAATTTTGGCGAATATACTGACCAAGTTACTACACATGGCAGTTTAAAGCCAAGTGGTGTAGTAGTTGACAGGCTCTTGACTAGAATCCGCAAGGCAAGCGTAAGCGAGGCCGCCCCAAACAAACCTGGCGCCGTTCAATCGATGCGGAGATGCAGGACACGGAGATGACGTGGTCCGAGGTGAAGCTCGCTGCCTCGCTGCCGTCGACAGACAGAGATGGAGAACCGTTGTGTCTGCCCTTTGCCCCACGGGGGGGTCATAGGACGCCAAGAAGAAGAAGAAGGTGTAGTAGTAGCAAAAGCACTCATCCCATGTATTATACGAGGACCTCGCAATATTAACACCCACTAAATATTTTACCTACATGAACGAACATAAAACTAATCTGTAATGCCGGATGTGATGTTTTTTTTCTATGATTCTACCATAGACAAACGTTGCTTTCTTGCTTGACAATTTGACATTTGTCAAAGTCAGAAAAAGTAAAATTGCTTATTTGTTCTCATATTTTCTGAATTTGCAGAAATAAATGGGAAAGAGTGTGTCTAGTTTAATTGAATTTGTTAAAAAGACGCATTCTCATTAAAACACATTTTTATGGTGTATGCTAACTCGTTAGAGGCAGGATCTTAGTTTTTTTAGTAGTGCGCGCCGGTGTATGAAACTGTGATCATGGCGAATCAGTCGTCAGGCGTTGGTAAAGATTTTTATTTTAATTATTTCCTTACATTACTTAATTTGTTCCATCCATACATTCATTCCAGCCCACTAACAATAATTATTGATTTCGATTACGTTTTACAATGTTGATAATAATATAACCATTTGATGTGCAGTTGTGCCGAGGAACTTCCGTCTTCTGGAAGAGCTGGAGCAAGGTCAGAAGGGAGTCGGCGATGGCACTATCTCGTGGGGTTTGGAGAGCGACGATGACATGACCCTCACCCACTGGACTGCCATGATCATTGGGCCACCTAGGGTAACCACTTGCTTGTTTATCATTGTCCTCTTGATATAAATTTGATTGAAAATATATTTTCCATGTACAGTGGAATAATACATAACAAGCTACATGTGATAAAATAACTGTTCATGTTAATAGATTTATCTACTGTTTAGATTTTGTTACTTGTTGACATGTGAATTCAATAAACAAGATTATAGCTGTTATACAATTGGCTGACATAGGCCCTTGAAATTAACTGTGTCATTTTTTCAGACTCCTTATGAAAATAGGATGTACTCACTTAAAATTGAATGCGGCACACGGTACCCTGATGAGCCGCCTACAGCTAGATTTATATCTCGGATCAATATGAACTGCGTCAACAGCCAGACTGGCCTTGTAAGTATATCATTCACTTAATTTTATTGTTAGATGTAGCTATTTTCAAGAAAAACAAGCTGACAAGCCTTTATCAAACATAGCTAAGGTAATTACAAAATATAAAGTACTTATACCAAAAAGCAAAAACATGTAAGTTAATTATTTAAGGTTAGATTTGTGTAAGGTTTGAGTACTACTAGTAAAGGTATTATAAACCTAAAGAACATTGAGGAACATCCAAAACAAATAATAATGACCTAATCCATGTATTACAGGTGGACAATAGGCAAGTCCCGATTCTGGCAAGATGGCAGCGCGATTACACCATCAAGACAGTTCTGCAGGAGCTGCGGCGCCTCATGACCCTCAAGGAGAACATGAAGCTGTCTCAGCCGCCAGAGGGCAGCACCTTCTAAACACTCACTGACTCATCATACCCAATCTACATCAACACTTCTTCAACTCCCACTTGTCTATTTTAAAATTCACTCTCAAATATTCCAAGTTTTTTTCACTAAGTACGCATTTATTCTTTGTTAAACCAACTCTTCTTTTGTTGAGTAGGTTGGGTCGCTATGTACTTGTACGAAGGGTCTCAACACCTCGTATCTACCCTTGTAGCGGTAGCACCCTTTTATTTATCAGCATATTACCTAAATTGTTGTGGCCTTTTGAGAAAAGTTTAACTTGCTTTGGTATTATTAAGGCTAGATTTACCTGCATCTTATTTTAGATAAGCGATCCTGTGCCCCTTCCATGAGTACAATAGATAACATAACTTGCAAGTTTTAATGCTGTCTCCTTATCAGCTTCGTTTATATCATAGAAGTGGGCATATTAATTTTGTAATTTCTTAAATATATTAAACCTTTAAAGGGTTCTTATTCTTATTTGTATAAAAAAAATCTAATAGAAAATACAGAATTCAGCCTGAAGATTGACTCTTTATGGCTTACAAGATCAATGTTTCAAGTATTGTAGGAAGAGTTTCATTGCTAGGCACATAAGGTGAAGTGCTGCTGGTTTCACAAGCTCCGCTTTTTGCTCCCAATAATTTACGATCAGGCGCATCATGTAGTAAGTGAACACACAGCTACAAGTTGGTTCGGTTAAATATTGTGTTACTACTTCTCTTGACCTCTGTGTATCCTCCGCGTGTATAATTATTGTTACAAACCAAATGCTAAGTCAAATTGTTTCATAGCATTAATATTTTTACCAATGTATAACAAGCAAAGGTAAATAAATCAAATAATACTGTCTGTGGGGTTTTCATTCATAGCCTAAAATAAAACGAATCATCTATTCACAGTTACATTTATTTTAGACACAAACATTAGAATATTTGAACTAATAAAAATATGTGCTACCCATTTGAAAAACAATGTTTCCGTTTAAAATTGCATACTAATAAAATACACAAATATTTTGTAAATAAGTATTAGGAAAGTAGGTGGCAAGATTCCAAGAGAGTAGTCAAAAGCAAAAACAGAAAAAAACGATACTTTTATGTTTCCTATAGATTTGGACATTAGCAATAGCTTAAATTAACGCCAAGTACATATGGCTGCAGGTACACAAGTACTAATTAGAATATCGGTTAAAATGCTATCCCTCTATCATAACTTACATGATAGCTCCAATAACAGATACATAATATACATCATTAAAAATGTAATACAAATGTACAAATTACAAAGCTCTGAGTGTTCCTCCGACATTAGCTTTCAACAGTAAAACTGTTATTGCAGTAAAATTTTTGTATATAAGAAAAAAGTGTTTACAAACTTACAATACATATAAATACGAAATGATACCATGAGCTATCCGTCGTATCGACCATGAGTTGTAGAAGTAAACTGACTGAAACACATAAAAATCTTGCCATTACAATAGGCTATACCTACATAATTATAGTATAACTCTCTTATTTTTGTTAAATATTGCAATACTTGCTTCAAGCAAGTGGCATCAGACTACCACAACCGTACACTGCCGCTAACACCGCAAGAAGCGAATTGACGCCATCTAACAGCTTCACACAATTACCACGCCCTACGTAGTGCTCCACGTATCCGACCCCGCTACATCCTTCCACCGCTTACAAGCAGCAATAACAACCGAAAATTACAAAATAGAGAAGAAAAAACAATTAAAATCGGCATTCTTTGCTCTCAGAGTCTGAAGTCCGCTGACTGCCTTCCGGCGACAGTGGCGAAAAGCTTAGTTCTAATATTAATATTAGTCAAGTAAAAATAATTCATGACATGACACAGCAGAAATGCAGTAGGTATAAGATCTTGTAGAATAGTTATCTACCTACTGTTTAGGTACTAGTGAATAACAAACATCTGGTAATCCTGTTCTGCATCAGCTGTAAACATTATACAAGAAAGCACCATTACAGTAATAATTCCTACAAATCAAAATGTATTTGTGAAATCAAAGTTTATAGAAGTTGGCACCTTTCAAAGACATTGCATTACACATTATGTATGATTTATCTTTGGTCTTGTTTGTGTTGCGACAAACCACCATTTATGAGCTAAAAGTTAATCGAGAACATACAATGTTTAAACATAATGGACTGATAGAAACTAGGTACAATACTATTTCCATCGATGATTAACTAGAAGTAACTAAAAATTTCATATTTGATAGACTATATAATTTATTTACAACAATATGTACACTATAGATAATGTAAGTATGGGTATATGCCATTGATAAGAACTGAGTAACAAATAATTACAATTAACACGAAAGAAAAAGTACGAATCGCTCTATCAATGAAATGCATGGTTAATTTTTAATGATTTTTAAAGGTCTTACTTTGGAATATTTAATTTGTTAATAACCTTATAAGATAGGGATATTTTATTATTGCATGTACTTCTATTAAGTATAATAGGTGAAGATTATTGTAGCACGAAGGCTGTCTCCAGGTTACCTCTCTTATGTAAAATGCATAAGTACATTAAAGGCTTGTTAGTTGTAACAAAGCTGATGTTAGTTCCAAACGCATTCACACCTCCAAATCAGTGAAAACTAAGTTCGCCTAACGGGATCACAGCTGAGTTGTACCTACGCGTGTGTTTGATTTCATTACGCACATAAATATAGTATGTTGTTGCTGATTATAATATTATGAGAGAAAGAAAATAAAGTTCAACAACAAAAAATAGAATCTCTCTATAATTTATATATGTATATTTGGCCTCCACTGAGATCCCGATAGACACAGCATTGTAGTTGTAGCTGCTACTTAGAAATTTCCACTTCAAGAAAGTTACTTACTAGTTTCTTTGAATCGATACTCAATAAATTTATTTTCTAGAACACCTCAATTACGTTGATGATATTACGAACTTTAATGTATGACGATTAGTCAGCAAAATAATCTGTTCTTAGGTATGTTTATAACAAGCCTATAGTCACTGATTTACAAAATGAAAGTTCTTACATCTATTAAAACCTTTATGATATAAATTTCATAGTACACAGAAACACAACGTGATCATAACAACAGGGTCAACGTGCGTCATCTATTAGTGCACACATTCAAATGTTACTGACGAAATGGAGCACCTATATAATAACATTACTATAACACCCGATAACATCATAATTTCAAAACTGGCTACATACGATTTACCGTAAGACAGAATAGCAGCAGACTAGAAATTAAAGTTGAGATTTGAACCGATAATTAACATCAAAACCTGAATTAAAGTTCCTACAATAAATAAGAGCTACGTATGAAATCTCTAGAGTTTTGCGTATGAATCCAGGTCGGGCGGCTAGCACAGGCCGGGCAGGCGGCGCGCGGCGGCGGGCGGGGCGCGCGCGGCCGCCAGCAGGCGCAGCAGCGGGCGCGAGCACAGCGCCGCCAGTCCCCCGCCCCCGCCCCACCGCGCGCCCGCCTCCTCCACCTCCGCGATGCGGTTCAGCGAGCGCGACTCGCGCAGGCGGGACTCCTTGCGGGCCGCGCGGCGCCGGCGCCCACCCCCCGCGCCGCCGCCGCCCCCCGCCGCGTCCCCGCCCGCGCCCGCGCCGCCGCCCGCCCCGGGCAGCGCGCCGCCGCCGCCGGGCGCCAGGCGGCCCCGTGCCCCCCCCGCCCCGGCCCCCGCGCCGCGCTCCTGCCCGTCGCTGGAGTCGTCGTGCGAGTCGCGGCGCGCGCGGGCCGGCGGCGCGTCGGTGCTGGCCGCGGCTGCTCGCTTCTTCTTCTCCGAGTCGTCGTCGGAGAGGTCGGAGGAGGAGCAGGAACCGGCGCGCGGGCGGCGGCGGTGGCGGCGCGCGGGGGGCGGGGCGGGGGGCGGCCCGCGCGCCGCGCCCATCGCCTCATCATCAAGGTTCACCTGAGATGCAACATGCCGGTGAGATGACGTGCCGGTTTATACAATGCGGGTATGTTAGCTGTTTACGGGAAATGTATGTACATAATGGAATGGAATGGAACAGTACGCTCATGCATAAACTAAAAACATCCCATACAAACTTAGTTACACTGTCTTAGACAACAATCTTCTACCTCCTCACTATCACAAATCACTCGTCACAGCTCTACCCACGTCCCATCCAATACCTTAGTAAGGTTGTCTGCGAGCGCGGCGGGGCGCTGGTCGCGCAGGCGCGCCGCGAGGTGCAGACGCCCCTCGGAGCGCGAGGGGCGGCGGGGGGGGCACGGCTCCTCGTCGTCTTCTTCTTCACGGACTATGCTGCATTTGCGGGAACGCTGGGAGGGTTGAGTTATGGTTTAGATAGGGGTAAGAAGAATGTGAAGTGACGTGGTCTGTGTTTTGGCGGCTACAGTACTTTTTTATATATTTTTTAATCTTTAGTTAGGCTTACAGTGCTTAAAATCACGTTTGGTTTTGAAATGAGGGCGTGGGTATGCAATCTGCACTTGAATACCTACATTACCTATTTATATGCGTATTATATTATAGGATGGCGGCTTTACGGGTCTGCCGGAGACCGCATCATTACTTGTTATTATTTTATCATTTAGAACCATTAACATCTGGTAGGTACAGTAACCTGCACAGAAACCTAACCTCCTCTATAACATTTCTACTGAAAAGGACACAGGTTTCTTTGCAACCCAACCTAACTGTACCATCAATGTATATTATCATCTATAATAACTGTCTGTGTAAACTAAAGGCTGACTTAGGACTGATTTTTCGATGGTCAGATAAATGTTATCTGAGGAATAAAATTGTTACTGTCACTGTGTAAAAAATATACTCTATGCTGTGTAATACAAACATTCAGGCCCGATCGACAGCATGAGAATTATTACACAGATAACTTTTATATGACTAAAAATCTGTATAATATACTTACCGGCGGCACGTCCTGAGGCGTGCGCGGCGCGTGCGGCGCGGGCGGCGGCGCCAGCAGGTTGGAGCCGGCGGTCTTGGCGGAGCTCACTCGCAGCACGCTCAGAACTTCGGGACGACGAGCCAGCGACTCTTCTTGTCTGTGTGTGTGTGATATGGATGAAGTTAGCGACTTTTTGAAAGATTGTATATAAAATAATATGTATAGTTGTAATGTTTAAAATATACATCACATTTATTAATGGGTCCGCGAGACGACTTGGCAAGTCTACGTGCTTGACGATTTCACTTGACGTGGGACTTGACGCGACTTAAAGGTGCCGTCAAGTGAAACCGCCAAGTCAACGTAGACTTGTCAAGTCGACTTGATCGTCTCGCGGACCCACGAATGGTATAAAATGGCCGCAAATGTATACAACTTGTCAAGTCGTCAATTCACTTAAAACTTGTCAATTCACTTGAAGCACGTAGACTTGTCAAGTCGACTTGATCGTCTCGGGGACCCATAAGAGTATCCGTTTTTGTTCCATCCAGGAAAATGCAAAATTGCTGCAAACCTTGCGGGAAAAGCAAACACACTTACCGTTTCGATCTCAATTTCCTTTCAGCTAATAAAAAATACGTGGCCGTTATATGGTTATATTCATTCTTTTCTAGCGCATCCGCGATCTCTTCTTTCGAGGCAATTTGTCCGTTCACCATTTTCTGTATAATCATTGTGCGGTCTTCCTCAGACAGCTCTTCTTTCGCCACTAGCGGTGTATCGAAGTCTGCGGCAGCCATGCCCTGGCCTGCCGTCACCCACGGGTCTGCCGCTATTTGAGGGAGTGTCGCCCGCTTTTCTGGCGCTCTAACTAACATTCTGCCTATTAACCTGGAATAGTATAAGGTTGTTCAGAACATTACAAAGGTATGTTCAGTCGGATAAGTGGGTCACTTCAGGAACAAAATGAGTTAAGTAATTGGAATTTACGTCAAAGTTATCAGGATTTTATGGTAAAGGAATACAGATTTAGACTTGCAAAACCACCAAAGCAGTGAACCAGTTTCATGTAAAATCGTCCAAGCTTGGAGTATCTACCTTATTGCAACATGCGTTTGTGAGGGCCAGGTGTAAATATAATTCTGGTATTCCACTTTGGTATTTGTGTGCCTTTACCTTCATTTGCTCAATATAGTGATCTCTAATGTTGAGAGATGATGTCACCAGCTATTTTTATTGTTTATGAACGTTGTGGAAATAAATGGTTTGTACAAACCACATTATTATGCAAGGAATGCAGAAATGTTTCTACTACGTATTTATAAATATAACAAAGAGTGGCCTAGATCTGGCTAATCTAAGGCTAGCTAACCTGACCTGAAGTCTATAGGTAAAATTTATTTGATCAGCATTTAAGACAATAATAGTAATTAGTACAAAACGCCAACCTTTTACAACCACTTGATATATGCGGAGGTATGACATATTTGCAGTCCATGATCATTGTCAGTGTTTCACTGTCATTGGCTTCTTGGAACGGCGCCTGCCCACAGACCAGCATGTAGAGAATCACCCCCAGGGACCACACATCCACTGCTGGCGCATCATACGAATCACCTAAAAGGATCTCGGGGGCGGAATAAGCCAATGACCCACAAGATGTTTCTAATTTTTGTCCTGGACAGAATTTATTGCTAAAACCAAAGTCTGTTAATTTAACTACTCCTAGCCTTTCGAAAAATACAACATTCTCAGGTTTCAAGTCTCGGTGGACTACATGTAACCTGCAACAAAGAAATGCTCCAGTTAACTAAGGCATAGGATGTTTAAAACCAATGATCCAATACATAGTATTTTTTATGTAAATTTTTGCTCATTCTAATATCTAAAAGACCAAATGAGCTGTGAAATCATAGAAAGCTATTAGTCACAATCGTAATACTTTATAAATATGCAGAGCATCTTACATAAGCATAGCATAATTTCTCATAACTTTCTAGTCTGCTTCATTAGAATATTTAATTAAATATTTACCTGTGGCAGTATGATATTGCTCGAACTATTTGTCGGAAGTAGTCTCGTGCTAGAGATTCAGATAATCCAGTTTCGTGTCTCATGATGTAGTCGTACAAGTCTCCTCCATCTCCCAATTCCAATATCAAATACAATTTGGTTTGTGTGTCTATCACCTCGTACAGTCTGACTACATTGGGGTGTTGGACAAGTTTCATGCAGCGGACCTGAAATCACATTCACAAGGGTTAATCTAGGCAGTCATGCATGCTAGGACCATGTCTATGTACCTAGTAGTATGTAGACTATTATTATTAAAAAAAAAAAAAAAAAAAACTATAAACGAGAACTGAAAGAAACTGTTTATATTTTTGATAATCTATTCTAAATTTGCCAAATTACCTCTTGAAACAAATGTGATTTTGAGACTTCATCCAGTTTGCTCTTGTCAATAACTTTCACCGCAACCTTTTCCCCGGTAAATACATGTCTGGCCAGCTTGACTACTGCGAAGTGTCCTGAGCCGAGTGTGTCCAGCAGGTCGTAGAGACCAGCGATCTTGGACTCGTAGGGCCCTCCGCCCGCCGCGCCGCCGCCTCCCGGACCACAGTTCATTTCTGACAAATTTTAATGGTGATGGTAAGATAGGACAACACATTTTTAACTTTTTGAATAATCTGGACATACCGATGAGACTTTCGATCAAACTTGATAAACAAAATAAACGCTAGCTTTGGTAGAAAATGCTTTGATAACCAAATCTAATTAGACTTTTGACCCAAATAGAGGATTGATACACAAGTGATGTTACATCAAAAATCAATGAAAATATAGCAGAATTAGAAGGTTTATAACTTTTCACGATAACTGCAAGTTTAATAATCTAAAATAGTACTTACTTGGCGTTCGGTTAGGAGTTATTTTAATATAAATAGTGAAATCCAATAGTAATCAAGTCAAATTACGAAGTTTGGTTTATCATAGTTAACTTTTATAACAACGTAATCACATCTCCTCTAGTAAATAGAAGCATATATCACAAGAAGAATACAAAATATACATTATTTAGTTATAAAATAGTAATTATCGGGCGTAAAAATAAATTGATTCAATCACAATTTTGCCAATCGCCATTTCAAAATGTACGTTTGGAAATGTACACGCAGATTAACTAAATGGCTGGTCTGTAACCACTGTTTAGCCATTCCTACTTATTCTGAGATTTCTGGTTTGTCGTACTATGTTCCTTGCTCGTAACGAAAGAACATCTCTAAAGTAGCGTACAGACCGGCCAAACGAACGCCAACCTTTGTTGACCTTCGTTGCTGCAATCTGCCCTGTATTATGTATGATAAAATATCCATCGTTGTACGTTCGTTGTTCGAGAAGTGTCCAAGAAGTGTCGTACGCGAAGTGTCGTACGTAAAAGTCTCTACCAGACTCACGCCGAACAGTGGAACGTAAATGAGTGCTAGAGCTAGGGCTAGTATAAGTTATGTAATTTATTTTCTTGTTGTGTACAAATAATCAAAATAATAATACGATGTCCTGCGGCTGCGGCTTCAGTTGGTTGAAGAAGGTAGTATATTACGCACTTCACGTTTATGAGGAGTGGTTGGAATAAAAATTAAAAACTAAAATCTGCAACGAGTTCTTCTGAGAAACTATGAAGACAATCGTCTAAACGGACCATAAAACTTGGATTGCTCAGAATAATAATGGCCTCGCGCCTCTGACTTGTAGGTTGGCTAAACTGCTAAAATGTCAAAACCGAAACGTCTATTTCAACGGTGACAACGACAAGCCAAGCGCAAGACGTTTCGCGGAGTCAGGCGCAAATCAAGCTAACGTTTTGGAGGGAAAATTAACAGTCTCGCATTTTACTTTAAGTTTCGGTGGGTTGATGTCCACTTACACATCACCATATCCATAACATATTAATTATTTAGTTACGTGAGCGACTCAAAATGTCTCAGACCTCAATAACAGCGTTTTTTAACAGTAGAAAAAGACCTGCCACTGAAGATATCTTTACCACGAAAAATAAGAAGTTACTCATAGAAAAGTCAGGTATTAAATCTCCTATTGTAATCCCTGGTAAGTCATGTGAACTCCTAGACAATTTAAAGGCAAAGAGTTCTAGCATACAAGCTCCTAAAGCTGCTGCGACTACAGAAGAAAAATGTGTGCTAAAACTGCCGAGTGCCAGTGTTACGCAGCCCACCTCCTCAAAACCAAAAGAGGCCGAACAGAAGCCAGCTGCAGCGTTCGGGAAGAAAATAAATGCAAACAATGTTGTAAAACCAAAAGCAGCCACCAGTGCTGAAGGTGTCAATGTGGCTCGTAAAGAGCTAAGTCTCGGCGACATCAGGAAGAAGCTCGCGGGAAGCTCACGGCTCGCCGAGCTCCGCGCCGCCGCCGACCGCGTCTCCCGCGGCATCCAGCAAGTCAAGCAGACCAGTGAACAGAGAGCCCTCAAGCAGTTTAAGTCCATTGATGTGGAAGTACCCACCAGGTTGGTTATTGGCCAAGTCCTTACTTATTTTGTTAATAACATTACCATGGCTTTGATCACATGTATTATAGTTGAGAATTGCTTGCCTGCCTGAGCATCTAACAGCCTATACATAAATATTATTTATGAAACCTAACCTCAATTTTATTCTTATAAGCATTGTTTCACATGAAATAATTCCTTTAATTTCTCTTAATACTTTCAGTCCCAGCAAGAGATTGCTTCACAATGAGCTGCTGTCTCCTAAGAAGGCTGAGAAGAATGCGGTGGAGCAGCAGCGGCCCCTCATGTCCCCCAGGAAGGTGTTTGTCAGCCCCATCAAGAGCCCAAGCAAGGTAATGTGGACATACTTATCCTATGTAGTCTATTCTATTCTCTGTGTGGGGTGTAAGTATGAGCACGGGCTCTCTCAAGTGGAACTTTTGTGCATATCCCCAAGGTCTAAACTGCCTGCCTAAGCTTGGACCATTTCCCACCACACTGGTCCACTGTGGGTTGGTTGCTGAATCTAGATATGCAGGTTTCCTCACTATGTTTTCCTTCACCACAAGAGTGATGATACATTGTACTTCAATTCAAAGAACTCATTGTTACATGTCAGTGCTGGGATTCAAACCCACATCTCTGGTATGAAATTTTCGATCTCAGGCACTTATCCAACTTAGCTACCACTGCTCCAAACGCATCGCTACATATTTACCCTTGTGCAAGACAGTCATCCACCCTAAGGTTACCTTTAGATATAGGTTATTCAACCAGCTGTTTACTGACCTATACATACAATTTATGTTAAAACAGCTGCATATCTATTGAAACTAGAGTATTGCAAAGAGTTGCAATAATTGATCATTAGTAAATAATGATATTTATACTTAAGCTGAATAATATGCTGACTATCAGCTAATAGCATGTCTGACCTAGTAGAATTGCAGATTCTATTCATAACCTAATTAAGCTTGTGCCCTCATTAGTGTGACACAGTTATTAATGTGAATCTAATCACTTTGCTAAAAAACATGATTTTAAAGTCTTGTGTGTTATTTTGTTTATTTCAGGTTCCAGCATACATCAGGCACGCTTCACTGGCATCCAGCACCAGTCTTCCTCTCCCCCACCAGTACCGGTTCCTCGCTGAGCTGTTCCGAGGCATGGAGACTGTTGTTTCCCTCCTTTACAACAGAAATGAAAAGATAACATTTGCCAAGCTGAAGCCCTCAGTCCAGGAGATGTTGAAGCGAAACTTCACAGAGAAGCATCTCGCCCAAATCAAACAATTAGTGCCTGATTTCTATAACTTTGAAGTCCAAAAAGTTAAGCTAATCAACACTTCATCACAAAAGGAGTCTTACGAAATGGTAGTGACTCCAAACTTCCCCAATGACATCAAGGCCATGAACCCCACGGTGCTGCTCGAGCGGCGCCGGTTCTTCTACGACACGCTGCTGCAGCTCGCCAAGCGGCACCACTCCCAGTACCTGCTCACGCTCGACCCGCCCATGGTCATCGCCGACGACAAGCTCACGCGCTGGCATCCCGAGTTCGAGCTAGAAAAGGTGCCAGACGTGGAATGCGCTAAGCTTCCAGAGATGCCAAACGCCGAAAAGTACTCAACAGCACAAGATGTGCTGTCTAAGGCTCGTGAACTATTCAAATGTAACACTAAGATGGAGAGGGCTTTGGAGAAGTTATCTCAGGCTAAAGCTCGCGGGCTCACCGAACAAGAGAAGGCCGCGACCGGGATCGACGGCAAGCCGGCCGGGACATCCACCGGCACACAGACCAGTGCTCCTGTTAAAGAGGTTCCTATACTGAACCCGGCGCTGCGCAACCTGCCCACTGCGCTGCTGGAGAAGGTCCGCGCGAAGCAGGCGGCCAAGGCGCTGGAGCAGATGACGCGGTCCAGCGAGCAGGACCACAAGTACATGATCTACACGCGCCTGCCCGACCTCGCACGGACTCTGAGAAACATCTACGTCACAGAGAGGAAGAACGTACTTGCCCTTAACATTGTCCTCTCCAAGTTAGACAGTAGTTTTAAGGCGAACGTCTCCGCTAGCGACCTGCAAAGGGACATCAAGGTGCTCTGCGAGGAAGCCCCCGAGTGGGTCAAACTGCATGACATCCGGAATACTTCCTACCTAAAGTTAGACCGCAATGTTGACTTGAAGACAGTCGTGTCCAAACTAGAGGCTCTGGCTGACAAGTACAAAGGAGACTAGAACTTGACCTACTTAAAATTATGCATAAGACTGATAGGTAAAGTTAACTGTTTGACCTTGATAATTTATAGCAATAGTTTTTAAGTGACACGCATATCGTTAAGGTATTTTGTTAGAAATATCTAGCTAGTATTAATGGATTGATCGGACAGGAACAATTTAACTTTCATATATATTTTAATGATCATGTTAAATGTATTTTTCCCGACATTTTCTCAATTTGGTAAGTTAGACATGTTGATTTTAATTATTGTGTGTAACAATTAACGTTTTTTTTTCTTTTCTACTCTTATTTTACTGTGTGGTATTGCTTCTTTGATAAAATTAAATACCTACCTATTTAAAATTAACTTTTATTGGAATGCTATCGAAAAATAAGGAGTTGATTATAAAAAATGCTCGCATTATAAAATGATTAAATATATTTACATAGCGTAACCGTAGTTTAAATATCTAGGCTTCCAGCAATAAGTCGTAGTTAGGTTCGCCGCCAGTCTTGTATGGTTCCAGAAATTTGAACAAAACTTCGTCTTCAATCAGATATTGCTTCACGACAGGATCTTGCTTCAAATTCTGCAAATACTCCAACTGTAAAAGAAAAGTAATTAGGTATGACGTAATTACTATGCTGATAACTTATTGTGACAGCACCAGATTTTGTATGCCAACATCCAGTACGTGCATCAGTTAATGATAATGATTTGCAGATACTATGCTGAAATAGCCAACTATCTACGCAACGTAAGAACTATTGATCATGCCGTGCCATTAGTTGATGACCTGTAGTATAAGTTAGGCAATTGTGTACCTACCTATTAGAGATTGAAACCCGGCTTGCAATCTCTATTACCTATGCTATTATTATTGACTGTAGTTAATATGTGATCTGAAATACATAGAGCTATGAAATAGCATTCAAATGCTATTAGTCCTCTCATTTCAGTCCTGTCTTGTCTTCATCAAGATTCAAAATCCAAAACTCACCAATAACTTAAACTTCCCCGCGTCGATCTGAACCCTAGACTCCACCTTCTGATACGGCAGCACCCGCTCGAACCACGGCCAGATCATGTAGTCCACGAACCCTGGCTGGTCCCCTCCGAAGAACCGTGTGCCGCGAGACTGAAGTTGTTCTTGCAAGAAGTGCAGCGCCTTGTGGTACGCCGCGACGGTTTCCTCTGTGATCGACTCGGGGAACTTGATCAGCTTTATGAAGAGGCCTTGGATCTGAAATGTAATGGTATGTTATTGTTATTTATTGTTAGCAATATCTTGGATTGTATGTACTTACCTACTACTAGATGTAAAGGCTATCCGTGGATATCATGTGATCTTTTAAAATTGAATTTTATATAACACTAAAAGGGAAATTGTATTTATACATAAATAGTAGGTATTGTCATAGTCACCTACTGCGTGCCAGTGGTAGTTGACGTCCTCAGCGACTAAGCTAAATTACTCGGTAGGTACCTATACCCTATACAGCAGCTATAGCTATACAGATGTATAAGATTTGTTATTTCAGATTACTAACCGGGGTGCACGCTTCAACAATGATCTTGTCTAGAGCCCGTTGCACAGGGTCCTTGGGCAGCAAGGGACGTTGAGGGTACACTTCGTCGAGGTACTCCACTGTGACCAAACTCTCGTAGATCGACAGACCTTCCTTGATCTCTAGGGATGGCACTTTACCTGTGAAAAGAGGTACTTAAGTAATAATTACATGATGAGGAGGTATAGCTTCTAGGCATGATGTGTTCTTGTGTGAGGTACCTGTCTAGAGGTTTACTTCGAATTATCCAGCTTGTCTATCTGTAATGGGATATCCAACCCACTTGGTCGTGGTGTTTCATACTATGTACCTACCTAAGAACTAAAAGTGTAAACAGTTCAGTAAATCAGCCCTATGCATTCCACACTCAAGTTCCGCATTTCGCTTTACTTTCTCAGGTGTGAAACTGACGGTAACAGTTGTGTACTAACCGAAAGCGCTTTTGCTGGTGAGCCACTCTGGTTTCTCGAACAGGTTGATGTTGACGACCTCATAGTCGATGTCTTTAGCATTCAGAGCTAGCACGGTGCGCTGCGCGAAGGGGCAGTACCGCATGTTGTACAGACGAAGCTTGCCATTGTACGGAGGAAGAGGGTCGCCTGGAATTCAGAAACAAGCATTTTCGGTCAGAAATAGAACGAAGAAGAATTAAAACGAATGGTTAGCTATTCGCTGTGGTTAAGTAGTTCGCATAACTGACACTAGATGGCGCCACTGAGTTGTTATTGTGGTTAGTTAACTTAACCTTGTTTATTAATTGTCATGTTGGTTAAATTAACTTTACTTCTTCAAAAATACTTTATGAGTAGTAGACAAGGTTTAAACTACCTCAGTCAACTAGCTAAGTATACATAAGTTTGAACTTTTAGTACTTAAGTAAGGACAAATTAATAATATTTCTTATTATTGTATGGATAAACTTACCCTTCCTAAGGTGTTTCGTATTAAACTTGATTCCTCTTGTAGACATGGTTCTATACTGAGCTTCAGTCTTATTTAACACTTGTCCAACCGATCTTACCGGTTTTAGTGATGTTACTAACAGCCTCATATTGTTAAGAGTAAATCTTATCTACCCACTTCACTACGCGATCGTAAATACTTAGTGCAATAAATTGATAAGAAACATTTTACACTATGAATATTTTTGTTTTCTCGATACGGTTTTTACCAAGACAATAATAATGAAATCGATTCCAATATAAATAACCTCAAAGTAGCTCGATGGCCTTGGTCATACCTATGTTGTCAATTTCATTGGCGATTGGACGTACTTACTTGTGTTATACTTACTTATTATATTATCGGAATGGCTTATTTGGGAATGATTCATTCAATGTACCTAACAACTTATCATGCAATTAATTATCTACCATGAAGAGTTATGCGAAGTCATTTGGTAAATAGTGTAAAATGTTATCAAATCTTATTTTTACAGACTCGTAAATAGATAGGTACCTATGTCTAATGATATTGTAATCTTTAAAGATAACGATTACCACGTTTGGAAAACGAACTCCCTACTTATATATAAAAATACAATCAGCTATAATAAAACAAAACCGCAAAACTATCCGGTTATAAAACATACAGGATAGATGTACACATATATACATCGATATAAGTTACAAACCTACATAGTATCCTTTATTTAAAACTATGTACCGGTACTTAGTTTTAATGTAAGTATTTATATTAACGACAAGGTGCTTTACATCCCTAATACTTTCAACTCCGCTTCTAGATACCTACTAACAAACTAAAGACTGAAAAACAAAACACACATTTCACAATGTAATTGTACTTTTATTGCATTCAAAATTCACATGCTTGTAGTAAACTTCATACATATATATAAATAAAAATAGGGCGGTGTAAATTATATTGCATCTATTCCTTCTTCTTCCTGGGGCGGAAGCAGCAGACTTCAGCACTGGAGTCTAGCATGTTGTAGTTGGGGTCTCCCTTGACGCGGGACTCTGTGAACTTGGCGTGCATGTCGGCAGACAGGTAGTAGGTCTTCACAGCTGGCACCTGCTTCATCGACTCCATGTAGGTCAGCTGGAAAAGAGGTTTTGGTTAGGGATTTGACAAAAGTATTGCATATCGAGTTTACTCAATAGCAAAACCCAGCTCATAATATATTTGGGGGATTAGGCCCTGTATACTATACCTATTTTTTCAAATGGCGTTAGTTCTGGGTACATAGCGCTTTAAAAAGCTGCAGCCTACATGAATCGACCAGCAATGAGACCCGTCCTGGTTGAGATTTGCATGTGTGATGGAGGGTACTCAATTAGTTCAATGAATAATGTGATGTGTTAATTTAATGGCACGTATGTACTTTGATAAAGTTTGAGTTTAATGTAGTTAGGAATATATTTTGCACCATCATCGTGCGTCAGATAAACATAACTTCTATTATGCCTTAAAAGACATACTTACCAGAATATCATATTTGGACTTGTCAATAGCATACTCGCTTTTCCCGAGTAGCGGTAAAGCCTCAAACCGTTCTAGGAAGGGCCACAGAGTGTAGTCGACCAGCCCAGCTTGGTCTCCATGCAGGAACTTGGTGCCTCGGGTCTCCAGCTCCTTCTGGAGTAGTTCAAGACCCTTGTGGTAGTTCTCCAGATGAGACGGCTGCAAGGCTTGCGCGTTGAATGCTGCTGTGTAGTAAGCTGATTGGGCCTGCAGATTAGAGTAGAATAACGTAAATTAAAGGTAAATCTTCTTATAAAAAATAATAATAGAACTAGACTTTAATAGTAAAATAGGCTTTATCTGCTATCATGGGTTCTATGACATTGCATAATTTATGTCTATGCTTTATCAGTATATTTGTCAGCATGACAATATAATTTGATAAGCAAGCATCACTGTTTGATATTCTCTTGAGATTATGATATAAAAGTACCAGTCAACTATTTATTTTAAATGATAACTGCTATGATACAAATATAGTAAAATGTATTACATAGTATGTCTGCCAACTGTCAATAGATCTCTACTAGCTCCTTCTGCCTAGCCTTTTCCTTATTTAGGGTTGGCTTTGTGACATCATTTTACCCTAGCCTCTGTCATATCCTCATTCACTCCACACTGTCTTCTTTCACACAATCTCTATTCTCTATTCTCATAGGGGGTGAAGTTCCTGTACGTGGCTCTCTCGAGTGGAACCTTTGTACATATCCCCTTGATTTCAGCTCAGCCAGCCTAGCTCCCGAGTAAACTGGAGTAGCAGGCCTGGGTGTTGTAATAGCTGAGGTAGGCGCTCTGTTGGTCCAAGAATAGATAATCTTGTTTCTGTAGTAGGTGGACAAGCTAACAGAATATGTTCAACCGTCTCATCTACTTCCTTACATGTCCTACATAAGGGACTAGTTGAGTTACCTATGGTATATAAGTGTTTATTCACGCAACAATGTCCTGTTATTAATCCTACCATTAATGATATATTACTACGGGACAGGTTGAGTAAGTAGCGTGTAAGTTTATGGTTGTGTGATACAATAAACGCTTTAGTTTGTCTGCAATCTACACGATTTTTCCACTCCTGATTGTGTTCAGATAGTGTTTTATCGGTGAGAACTTGCCTTATTGCCTTTGATGACAAACTAATAAATGGTTCTGGCCCTATTGGTAGGGTATTTGATCCCATTCTTGCTAGTCGGTCAGCCTCGCAATTTCCTATGTTGTCGTTATGACTTTTAATCCACTGTACTGTTACATTATTTGAAATGCTTAGGTTTTCCAGTGTTCTGTGACATTCTAAAATTAATTTAGATTTTGTTACAGTTCTGCCTAAGGCACCTAAAATAGCCATACTGTCTGTGTAGAAGCAGATATTGCTATTTTTTGTGTCTTTTATTTGTGTAGCTCCGTCAAGTAGGCTGGCAGCTTCTGCCTGAAAAACAGTAGCTTTGTTCCCGAAGCTGACAGAGTATTGTAAATTAAGTTCCGGGCAGAAGACACCTCCACCGCTGCCCTTCTTGTTCTTGGCTCCGTCAATGTAGATATTGATGTCGTAATTGTTTTCGTCTGATGTGCCACACTGATCTCGCTGGATAGTGTAGCTTCTGTTGAAGATAAACGTCTTTATAGTAGTGTCGCTGCATTCAGTGGACCCGGGAGCCGACAACTTGGCAATGTCAAGTATGCGACTGTGTCCCTGTGCAGTAGTATTCGTTGACCATAGTCCCATGTTACTTAGCCTTATCGCCGCCGCTTTAGCTTCCTGCTTGATGATAATATCGAGTGGTGGAAGTCCTAGAATTATTTCTAGGGCGGCTGTTGGGGTTGACTTCATACATCCAGTGATTGAAACGCATGCAAGCCTTTGAAACTGTCGTAGTTTGTTTTTCACAGTAATGAGGTTCGATCTTTGCCACCAAACCACTGCTCCATATGTTATTATAGGTCTGACCACCGCTGTGTACAACCATTTACACAGCTTTGGCTTGAGTCCCCATTTGGATCCAACAAGTTTCCTAGTTTGGTATAGGGATATTGTTGCTTTACTTAGGGTTTTCTCCACATGTTTAGACCAGCTTAGGCGGTGGTCTAGCCATATGCCGAGATACTTTACCTCATTTGTTAACTTTAAGGTTGTATTAAAAAGTTTAGGTAGCTTTAAATTACCTATCTTAGTCTTTTTGGTAAATAGAACCATTTCCGTTTTGGTTGGGTTCACTGACAATTCATGTTTGTGACACCATTCCTCTATGATGTTCAGTGCAAGTTGCATCCTTTCACATAAGGTATTTACAAACAGACCGCCAATGAGAATCGTAACGTCATCGGCGTAGGCTATTGTTGTAAAACCTTTATTATTTAGATCGCAAAGTAGATCATTCACAACTAAAACCCACAGCAATGGAGATAACACTCCAATGGAGATAACTTTCTCTTTCACACAATCAAGCCACATCTTTCTTGGTCTTCCTCTCTTACTATATCCCATTCCACGGAGAAAGACATCTGATACAAACAAAAATTCCCTTATTCGAATGTAATAAGTGTTCTGTCAGATGTCTTTCCCCGTGGAATGGGATATAGCAATGCCCATATTCTTTTGCATTAGTTATGCAATCTTTTTTCTATCTTTTCCATCATCAGAAAATCAATTAACAAAAATATGTAAGTATACAAAAAAATTTTTAATAGATGACTCACAGCACTAAAGTTCTCGACAATAAGTTTGTCCTGGGCCCGGCGCAGCGGGTCGGCGGCCTGCAGCGGCACCTCCGGGTACTTCTCGTCTAAGTACACGTTGATCACGTTGCTGTCAAAGATGCCCTTGCCTTGCTCATACTCCAGCGCTGGTACTGCACCTGTGTATTACAGGATGTATGTACATTAGTGGATGAACTATGAATAATATCCTGTTTCAGGCTATACATATTTTATAATAATAATCTATATTATTGTGTTAGGTATATTCTGTTAGATAATATAAGTATAAGAAATAAATTAATAGGCTGATTAGACAGTGAAAGGTTCTGAACAGATCCTAAGAATGTATCAAAATATTACTGGTTTATGTACTTGTTGTTATAACTTATGAACCTATTAAGTTCCATAAAATTGTATCCTGTCAACATCCAAACAGATGAAATCAATATGAGTCATATAAATCATAAAATCCTTGTCATTATTTTCCTGTTATAATGACAAATGCTTAGAATTTAAGGTAAATGAATATTAAACAGACCTTACATTATGAATACTTATTTGAGAGTTCTATACCCTCTAGAACAGTATACAGGTAAATTTAATACCTATTATGGAAATTATTCTAAACTTACCCCTAGGGCTGAAGTTGAAGATCCACTCGGGCTTCTGGTCAAGGTTGATGAAGACCAGGTCATAGGGAATGTTCTTAGCATTCAGTACCAGCACACTGCGCTCAGCGTACGGACAGAATCTCATGGCAAAGAGCCGGAGCTTTCCACCAAATGGGGGCAGAGCATCGCCTGCAGAATGTATGGTAAAGTTATTTTATTCAGAATGTATGGTAAAATTATTTTATTTTAGCAAAACTTACAACACAAGTTATAGTTACTCATGGTAGCACAAGTATATCCAGGATATATAATTTCTACTTTAATAAGTATTTGAAATACTAATATATACGTAATTGTAATTTGTAACACACGCCATTCCTATGTTTATTTGCCCATTTAAGTATCCAATACCGTTACCAGTGCCGATATGATCCCGGCTGAAAGATTGACATCGATCTTAAAGTCCGAGTTTAGAGAATGTGAGACTCACCAGTTTGCAGATGTTTCTCGGACATCTTGCTTAGTTCCTTTAATAATAAACGAGGAAACCTGTTAAAGTTTTAAAAATAATGTAAGATAATGGCGAAGTAAGCCAATGTAAATTGAAATGCAGGTTATACATGTAATAATTACTTGTAGATTAATTAACTATGGAAAAGTCATACATATCATAGCAATTACTCATAAAATAATAATTAAATAGATACTTACTAATTCAGCAGCGGAATAAAGGAGGAAAACCCACAAAAAACGATAAAAAGGACTGTTCACCGGGCCCTCCGATTGACAAATGACAATTAAAAATAAAAACTTGCTTGACATTGACACTTTCAGCACACGTATTATTTTTTATCTGTGGTGGTGATACTGGTGATATATGGACTTTTTGGCGGGCTTTTGAAAAGAGTAGGCGCGATTTTACAAAAGTTTTTCGAAAATTATTAAAACTTAGTTAAACACTGTAAATTAATACTGTAATATATTGTAATTAACTTGTATATACTTGGTGTATAAAATGGAGGAGCCTCCGGGGGCTGGGTCCCCTGGGGGTGGAGATCGAGCTTCCCCGCCCAATCTGAAGAGGGGCCGGGACAATGATGAGGAAGAGTCTCTGCAATCCACAAGGGACTATTCCGACATGTACATACCCTATACAAAACCTAACTACAAGAGAGTGTTTCCAGACGTGAGTACCGGCAGCGGCAGCGGTGAGTACCTCGTATTTGTAGAAAGCACGAAGGCGGGCGAGCGGCTCGGGAACAAGAATCCCCTGATGTTGGCCACATTATTTCGGAATGAAATTAAAGGAGTCACAAACATAAAGCGAATCAACGCAAGCAAAATAGGAGTGACCTTCTCTCAGACAAACACTGCTAACAATTTTCTGAAAAACGAGAGTTTCCTTCAGAAATATGAAATGAAGGCGTTCATTCCAGCCAGGTCTGTGGAGAAAATCGGCGTTTTAAGATTTGTACCCACAAACATAAGCAATGAGGAACTTTTTAGGAAATTACAGTCGTCATTAGAAATAGTGGCAGTACGGCGCTTTACGCGCAAGGTAAATGGTGAAGTTAAGCCATTTAATTCTGTGAGTGTGACATTTTTGGCAAATTCGTTGCCCGAAGCTGTCTACCTGGACATCTTCAGGTTCCAGGTACATGAGTATGTAGCACCGTTGTTGCAGTGCTTCAAGTGCTTCAAATTCAATCACGGAGCTAAAATATGTAAGTCGGCTCAACGGTGCTCCATATGTGCCGGGGACCATCATTATTTAGAATGTAAGAATGAAGCTGTCAAATGTATCAACTGTAGCGGAGAGCACCTGGCCATTTCAAGGGACTGCCCCATAAAACAAACTAAAATTCATGAATTAAAAAATAAAACATATGCTTCGGCGATGAAAAATAACAAAAATGACAACATTTTTCAAAATTATGGGAAGGACTTTCCAGCACCACGTGCCAGAAATCCTAAGTATGCCTCTTCCATGAAAGCACCAGCAGCTGCAACACCAGCAGCTAAAACAATACTTAAAACTAATGAAAATATAACAGAAAAGTCTAAGGTACACGAAAGGGAGACTATTCAGAATAAAACAAAAACAATTTTAAGTAACGAAAATTTAATAAATGAAATTTTATCCAATGAAATTGTACTGAAGGGATTGGTTGCCGCGTTGGTGGCCATTGGCAATGGTGGTAGGACGATAACAACAACAGTAATAAAAGAAATTTTAACAAAAACACTAAAAAATGAATAAAGATTTTATTAGAATATCACAATATAATATAGAGGGCGCTATGAACAAAAAACCATTGTTTATAAAATATTTATATGACAACGACATTGATATTTGTCTATTAAATGAGACCTGGCTTAGAGATAAAAATACTTTTAATATACCCAGCTACAACTTCGTCTACCAAAACGGTAAGGACGGACGATGTGGTGTAGGTATATTAGTAAAAAACCATTTAAAATATACAGTTTCTCCCACACCCTTTTATGAATTCTTGCAAACCACGGCTATAATCTTATCAACTAATGCTGGTAATCTGACATTATTATGCGCATACAGTCCACCTACTAATAACAACCAGCGTAGGTTTCAAGGAAGAAGATTAAAGCAAATTTTAAATGATTTACCTAAACCTATTATGCTATCAGGCGACCTTAATGCACATCATGTTGCCTTTGGTTGCCTTTCCACTAACTCCAGAGGTAGTGAGATATACAATATTATAGATGAATACGACTTATGTATTCTAAATACTGGAACTCCAACCACAGTAGGTAGCCCTAATAAAAATCCCTCAGCAATAGATATATCCTGCATAAGTCCATCCTTAGCTTCACTCTGCCACTGGAGAGTTCATGATGACTCCATGGGCAGCTATCACTTTCCCACTATTATTGATATACAGACTTCAGTACATAAATATGAAATAGGTAGACCCATTGATCGTTTTGTGTACAGCAAAGCTGACTGGCTGAAGTTCTTATCTGAAACAGAACATAAATTGGGAGACTTAGTAATAAATAATTCTTGTCCTCTTGAAAGTTACAATGAATTTTGCAATAAATTAAACGAAATCAAAGAAATTTGTATACCTAAATTTAAGAAAACTACACAATTTATATTAAAAAAGCCTGTTCCCTGGTGGGATACTGAATGTAGTGAGGCCGTCCAAAAAAGTAAAGAGGCCTTAAATTTGTACAGATCAAACTCTTCAATAGATTCTTACATTCAATATAAAAAACTAGACGCATTAAAAAAGAAATTACTAGCAGAAAAAAAGAAAAATGGATGGAGTAAGTTATGTGAGTCATTCAATAGATATACACCAGTCAGTACAATTTGGAATTATATAAGAAGATTTAATCGTGTAGCCTTACCCAAAACACCCAAAAATGATGAGTGGATCCCCTCTTTTCTGGATAAATATGCACCTCAATCTCCTCCTGAGAAACAAATAGATGAAGCTTCATTAAATAAATACTTTTATAGAAATAATTATGATAGTAATGATTTTCTCTCTCAGCCATTCTCCTTCAATGAGTTCTTAGCAGCAATAAAAACACGGAAAGATACTTCTCCTGGCCTAGATGATATTCCATACAAACTTATTCGCCACATGCACATAACTGCACAGAAAACTTTATTAAACATTTTTAATTTGCTTTGGATATCTAATTCTATCCCTGACACATGGAAAACACAATGTGTAATACCAATTTTAAAGCAAGATAAACCAGAAAACGATTTTAATTCCTACAGACCAATCGCACTTTCTTCATGCGTAGGTAAACTATTTGAATTTATGCTTAAAACAAGATTAGATCATTTTGTAGAAACAAATAAAATATTACCTGAACAACAATTTGGATTTCGAAAGGGGCGTAGTGCTGCAGAAAGTTTCACTTCTCTTGTAGAAGACATTAAGAATTCCTTTCATGGTCACTCAGCAACTGTTTGTGCATTTCTTGATGTCCAAGGTGCCTTCGATAATGTTAATCCATCTGTACTAATACAAATCCTGTCCGAAATAGGCATTCCAGGTCATATCTGTAAATGGATATTTAATTTTTTATATAACAGGACAATGTATGTCAAATTTAATAATAATATACATGGACCAGGACATGTGTACAAAGGGACAATGCAAGGGGCCACAATTTCCCCTCTCTTGTATAACATATATACCTCACAAATCAATAAATACTTAACCCTAACAAATGTAAAATTTTTGCAGTTTGCCGATGATTTGTTAATATACACTGTAAATAGAAATGTAAATATAGCTGTAAATAACTTAAATGATGCCCTTGAACAGGTCCATTCTTTCTATTTTGGAAAACTCAAGTTGAACATAAGTCCTAATAAAAGTGGAGTCATGCTATTTAGTAAAAAACATACCATATGTAACTCTAGAGTTATTTATAATAATTGTCCATTACCATGGTTAGAAGATAAGAAATTTTTAGGGATATGGTTGGATCAAAGACTAACATTTCAACCTCATATTAATTATATAATTAAAAATGCTTGTAAAGGACTCAATATATTGAAATCTCTTGCTGGAGTTCATTGGGGATCTGACCCAAAGATATTATCAATGTTATACAAAAGCATAGTTCGTAGTCACTTTGACTACAGCTCATTAGCTTATATGAATGCAAATATTACTACCTTAAAGAAATTGGATATCATACAAAATAAAGCATTAAGAATAATTTCTGGTGCTATGTGCTCCACCCCCATTAATGCTATGCAATGTGAAACCTGCATTCCCCCTCTGCATTTCAGAAGATTTCAAATAGCTGAACGCTTTTGCCTTAAGATAATAGCATCAGATAATAGTTGTGTCTTAAATAGAATTCTTCCAACTCAACATAATATTTCATTTAATAGCTTGGGCCCATATTTAAATAGATCTCAATTATTATTGGGTAATATCCCAGAATTACTTCGTACCATAATTCACTTAAAGTCTATTACTGTAAATATGTACAAAGACTCTTTATGGCCATTTTACAGACATGGCTATAATATTCATTTTAATAGTATTATTGTAAATAAACAAAATTTTAATAGTCAGGCTGAGCTACTGCAATTTTTAGATACTAATAACTTGTATTCTCTGTATACCGATGGGTCTAAGTCAGCAGATAGAGTAACGTCAGCATTTTATGATCCTCAAAATAAATCTACCAAATGTTTTAAGTTGGACAGTAAATGTAGCATTTTTACAGCTGAAAGCTATGCCATTTATCAAGCTCTTTTGTATGTTAAAAATATTATATTTAAAAACTTTATTATTTTCTCAGATTCCTTAAGTGTTTTAACTGCATTAAAAAATAATTGTTCTAAATATTCTGTAAATTATTTAGTAATTAATATTAAGAATGTAATTAACGATTTGTACAACACTGGTAAAACTATTGAGTTTGTATGGGTACCATCTCATAGAGGATTCACTGGAAATGAGATAGTTGACCAAGCAACCAGAAATGAACACAATGAAGATCACTCCACAGACCTAAAGATTCCTTTTACTGACTACCACTCTCAACTGAAGCACAAAATGAAATTACTGTGGCATGATTATTGGAAAGAGACGAGCAAAGAAAAGGGAAGATGGTATGCTGATATCCAAGGAAGCCCGCCCGCCCAACCTTGGTACCACCGCAATAAAACAGCTGATTGTCGGAAATTCATTACCACCATAAATAGAATGAGATTTGGCCATTGCCAGACCCGGACTCACCTGAAGAGATTAAACTTAGTTCAAGATTCGAAATGCACTTTTTGTGAAGAAGATAACGCTGATTTAAATCACATCGTATTTAACTGTCAAAGTTTTGGTGTTCACAGACTGATACTCGTGACTGAACTACAAAGTGTTTGTGATGATGATGAAGTACCTACACGCCTCCAAGATCTTTTGGCTGACCAGAAGTTTTATGCACCGCTATATAAATACATCATAAATACAATAAACAAACTGTGAAGTGAAGTGAACTAACAAGTGTTGGCTCAAAAGGACACGTATCCAGGGCCGTTAAACCTAATATAAAAAAAAAAAAAATGGTGATATATGTAGACTGTATGGTAGCCGATATTATTCCGAGGAATTATCTGTCTGCTACTTCCGCTTCCGGTGAAATCTTCATTGTTCCCTTTTTTTTGTATTCACTTGCTAGCCGTTAATTGGTCGAGGATCGGCTGAGGATACTATCTCACCACTGTACTCGTTAGGTGTAATCGAGCCATTATTCTAGTGCTAGGAGTTAAGTAATTAACTATAGCCATCCTCATAGTCCTATGTCCCAAACAGCAAACGTTCCTCCCTCCTAGATACCTATAATCGAGGTCTCTTTAAAGCACCAGATTTGACCATAA
Source organism: Plutella xylostella (assembly GCF_932276165.1). NCBI lineage: Eukaryota > Metazoa > Arthropoda > Insecta > Lepidoptera > Plutellidae > Plutella > Plutella xylostella. The sequence goes on along the minus strand of NC_064009.1, from coordinate 4,277,637 downwards.
CTAATTTCAGTGAAACAAACCTCCAGTCTCCTCGTTACTGTTAGATTACGACAGCTAGTTTTCAGGCTATAAAGAATAGTTCATGATTTGTAGTAGGTAAGTACGTAATAGTAGGTACACATACGTTTTTGATAAATTGTTAAAAATAATTCCTATAAGAACATGTTGATTTTAAAATGAAACAGGGAATAACGTATTAGCAACTTTATTCAGGGTAGGAAACATAACCAACAACAGTGAAACAATAATAACACACAATTATTCATTATATCTAGCTATTTATGTAAGTTTTTATAAATATGTGGTTACCAAAATGTTAAAAATAATTCCCACAAGAAAATGTTGATTTTAAAACGAAACAGGGAATAACGTATTAGCAACTTTATTAAGGGTAGGAAACATAACCAACCACGGTGAAACAATAATAAAACACAATTTAATTATTCACTATATCTAGCTATTTATGTAAGTTATTATAAATATGTGGTTACCATACAAATTACATGACCAAAATACACCAATTTACAAGAACTTGAAAACAGAGTACATAAAACGTTTTGCTATCGTTTTAACCAAAGCATAAGTAATTTAATTAACAAATAACAATCGGGTGTACTTATCTTAATGAGGTGTTCACTCGTCGGCTGCTGTCACAAAAGTGGGAGAGGCCTTACGCCTGCGGTCGTATTTATAGGGCACGTGGTGGATGTGATGACCACGAGTGAAAACCTCCAAAACAATAAAATTATCGCTTTTACAATTTATAATAAATCTTTAGATATTTAAACATTAATTTTAAAGTAATTATTTTGAATAAATATGATTGAGGAATGAAATTCAAAGTATAAAGGATAATAATCGTCACTGACTATGTTTACTTCACAATGATTACCAAAAATCGTTTTACAGCTATAACCAGTAGTTGTTTTGAAATATTTATAAAATCTTTAAACAATAATTATCTTCATTAATGCATGCATTTTATATTATGTATAACAACTCGTCCATCCTGACTATTATTTGCGTCCCTGCAAATTACATGTATAATTAATCACAGAAGTTATGCAAAATTTCCTAAAATATTATAATAATGTTAATTCATATTGTTTCTTTATCTTATCTCACACATAGTTATAAGTTCAATTATAATCTACACTTATCCTTTAAGTATGGACGTCATTTTTTCTTAACACCAGTGCGGACGTGGAGCCTCACAGGCTCCTATATGCATACACTTTTTTTTTGAGAATTTGATATAAGATTACTTTAAAACTGATTGGATATTGAATTTAAAGGATTTAGCAATATAATAACGTGCTTATGTAATCAAATATTATTTAAAAAAATATAGAAATGTGAAAAATTCAAACTTATGGCACTTTTAAGTCCTAATTTACTGAGGCTACATTTTCTGGTATTAAAAACAGTCAAACTTATTACTATAACAAAATTTGTCTTATTTTCTTAAAATATAATACATAAGTAACCGAAAACACAAAACACCTGCTTCAGGTAACTATTATATAAAATATTGACCACAGTCTAATAGCGCCAATTTATTGGCAGTCAATGCACAGAGGTCTAGAACACTTGGAGACACACAGGCAACACAAACATAGGTATTCATCCTATGTTTTTTCGCGGGACAGATTCTACATGCTCTTGTGGACCCTTGACTGGTTTCTTGATCCTGGACACCTTCTGTGACCATAATTATCATCACCTAAAACTCGATTCATTAGTCAACCTCAGTTCTCTTGGCAATCGTCTATTTATATCACGTCTTTGCACATGAGGCACTACATGCACACGTGCTAGTTTTTTTAGAAATTACCTTTACCTTTAGAAGTACCAGCATAACTTATTTTTCACATTTTGAAAAAAAATTCTAAAAAAAACATAATCGCTCATACAAAATATATTGTATGGCAACAATGGACGTGTAGCCTGACAGGCTCCAGTCAATTTTTTGATGGTCATACTCACGTGATATTCACCGGACGACTCAACCTCCTTCCTCATTGGTAATTTGGCAACTAAAACAAAAGCTACTGAGCCGCTCAATCGCGGGGAGCGGGGGGAAATAGGCAAAACTATGAAAACGTAAACATTAGGTAGCCTGTGAGACTCCACGTCCATACTTAAAGGTTATGCACTATTTTAATACAGCATACTCAAATGATACCTCATAATAATATATACATTAAACATTAATATAATTATTATGAATGAAGTCCTGTGTTATACATAATGGTCCAGAGATCAATCACCAATTAGGTGGCCCATAAATCAATCAGTATACCTAGGTAGTTCAAAAATCAATCACCAATTTGGGTTGCCCAGATGTCAATCACCAAATTGGTGGCCCAGAGATCAATCACCAAATAGGTGGCCCAATAATCACTCACCAAATAGGTGGCCCAAAGATACATCACCAAGCAGGTGGCCCAGAGATCAATCAATCACTAAGAAGGTGGCCCAGAGATGATATATCACCAAGTGAGTATACCAGTCGTCATGCAGACGGCCCGGAGATGGGATACCTTAGAGTGCACACGGATCAGATAGGTACCAGTTGTATTTTACCTCTGAAAATAAAATGATTGTTTATTATATTTGTATTTTTATTTGCCACTAACAGACTAAATCCACAACACGTATCTGACAAAATGTGGGGGAATAGTCATCATTTATTTGATAATTTGATTAACCTTCTAATAAATCTATCAAATCCTCTGTACTATCAATGCTGGAGTCACTAGACGAGTCTTCTTTCTCAGAAACATCCATAAATTTTCTCAACACATCTGAGGCAACTACGGCTGTGAACTTTTTATATCCCTTGACACCCTTTAGTGCTACGATTACATATCTGTCATTACCCAAACATTTTTTTATTTTGTAGGGCCCGCTAAATTTCTCTTTCAGCTTTTTCCGAGCGTCTTTGGTCGCACATTCTGATTTGTTCCACAGAACTAGGTCATTCACTTTGTATATGGTTGGGTTTTTCCTCTTACTGTCGAAAGTTTTCTTCATTCTCTCTGCTGTCTTTTCAATGTTTTGTTTAGCTTCTTTCTGAACTGCTTCTGCTGTCTCCTCTGAGTCTTTCTCATTTTCGCCCATGCCTTGAAGAAGACTGCGCTTGGCTTTGAACATTAGCCTATAGGCTGGAAAACCTGTGGTGGAATTGATAGTGTTATTGATCCCCCATGTAACATTGATGATACAGGTATCCCAGTCCTTTTCTTCTGCGGTGCTCTTGTTAATGGCTTCGATGAGTGTTCTGTTGAACCTCTCAACTTGGCCATTGGATCTAGGTGAAGCTACCGAATTTTGGATATGCTGAATTTGTTTGTTGTTGCAGTAATCCCTAAAAGTTTTACTTGTAAATGCGGTTCCACGATCAGAGACTATTCGCTTGGGATATCCGAACATACTAAATATTTTTTCTAAATTCGATATGACCTCAGCTGATTTAGTAGTCCTGCATGGCTCCGCCCAAACAAATTTCGTAAAAGAGTCTACTATCACGAACAGATATGAGTTACCTTTTCTACTCTTGCAAAAGGGTCCCACATGATCGATATGGATGGTGTGTAAAGGTTCATCCACCTTCTCGATAGGGTGCAGCCTATCTTCATATTGTCCCCTTTTATATGCGCAATCCAGGCAACTATTCACGTATTTTCGGATAAATTTGGTCATCTTCGGGAACCAGAATTGTTCTTTAATGATGGTCTCACACCGTTTGAGACCAGGATGTCCAATGTCATCGTGGTACTTTCGCATTATGTACCACCTTCCTGACTTCGGCACTGCTAGCCGTAACTGATTATTGGCTATCTTCTTGTAGAGCCTGTTGTCTTTTATCACGTAGTCATTCCGGAGTTCTTTATCATCTTTGTCGATTTCTAATTTATCACGAATAACCCTTAGTTTCGAATCCTGATTTTGTGTGCAGACGATCCAGTCCAAGAGATCTAACACGAAAATCTCTGTAATATTTGTGCTACTATCCGTGTCCAGAGGAACACGACTAAGAGCGTCTACATGTTTATGAGCTGTACCCGGCCTATGCTCAACATGAAAATTATACTCTTGAATGCTGAGCCACCATCTGGCTATTCTTGGTAGAAGGTCTCGTTTTTCAAAAGTTTCCCTGACTGCAGAACAGTCAGTCACCACCTTGAACTCAATGCCCGCTAGATAAATCCTGAATCGTTTAAGTGATTCTACCACTGCTAGCGTCTCGAGTTCGTAGGAGTGATATACGGACTCTTCCTTAGAGGTCTTACGGCTAAAATAAGCGACGGGTCTCAATTCATTTCCATGCCGTTGTAAAAGTATCCCTGCTAAACCCTTGCTAGAAGCGTCTGTATGAACTTCAGTCTCAGCAGAGTGGTCATACAATGCAAGCAGTGGTCTAGTGGTCAAAATGGTTTTGAGTTTTCGGAAGGCATTCTGTTGTTCGCTATTCCATAACCACGGTTGATTTTTCTTCAAAAGTTTGTAAAGGTCGCTTGCAATAAGGGCATAGCCTCGCACAAACTTTCTGAAATAGCTGGTAAGTCCTAGAAACATCCTTAACTCATGCACATTTTGAGGTTCTTTAAAGTTACTGACTGCCTCGGTTTTCTTCATTCCGGGTCGTATGCCGCCATTTGTTATCTCATAGCCTAAATATTCAATGTTAGTTTGCAAAAATTTACATTTGTCCAAGTTCAATGTTAGTTTTGATTCTTTGATAATGTCGAGTACCATTTTGAGTGTTTTTAATCCCTCTTCTTCCGTCGTGGATGCAATCAAAAGATCGTCCATATACGGAAGGACTTTATCAAATCGCAGGTCACCTAGGATCCTATCCATCAGACGCTGGTATACGCTAGGAGAGTTAGCGAGACCGAAAGGCATCCTCAGAAACTCGTAGTGGCCCTCGGGGGTGATAAATCCTGTTTTTGGGATTGATTGTTCCTCCAGCGGAATCTGATAGAACCCTTGTGACATGTCTAAGCTAGTGAAATATTTTTTTCCACACAACTTCTCAATCTGCTCTTCGATTATTGGCAATGGGTACTTGTCTTTGACAGTAATACTGTTAAGTTTTCTATAATCTACACAAAGCCTGTAATCACCATTTTTCTTCTTAACTAATACAATGGGACTGCAATAAGGGGAACTTGACTCTCGTATAATGTTGTTTTCCAAAAGATCGTTAATTTTATCCCTGACAATAGCCTTCTCTGGAAGAGACAGGCGATACGGCCGGTAACATACCGGATTGTCTGAGTTTAAATTAATTTTCATTTCAATTTTGTCCGTACAACCTAAGTCGGAGGTACTTGAAGAAAAACAGCCCGAATATTCTATCAGTAAGTCATTTAGTTTTTCCTTGATAGTGGGGTTATCAGAGTTACATTGAATTTTCTGAACATCTACTGCAAAAACATCCTCCATAGAAACATTTAAATCATATTGCAATGAAGGACAGCTTTCTGGATATTCAAAGTCAATATCGCCTCTTGCCAATAATTCACCTTGATTGAGAAGTAATGCATCAGAAGAATCATTGCTAATGCATAATACACCTGACTGACCGTTTAGTAATGTCGATGAGATTTGGAAATTGCGCACCGTACAATGACGAGTGCGGCCTTCTACAAATATATCCTGTGAACGATCTGCACTAGGCATAATCACGCGTACAGGTGCAGTAGAGTGAGGAGGTATTACCACATCGCTTGAACAATGAATAGGGACACGCTTTTCGGGGAAATGTATGTCTTCTATTGCTAAGATATCGAACACGGGTTCCACTATCTCTTGTTTGGCTTTCTGTATAGAAAGGTTTGTGCCATGGATGACGATCTGAAGCCGAGGATCATTGATTATTGGTTGACCTATAATGATTTGAGCTTTCTCAAGAGGAAAATCTGCTATGACCAAATCGGTTTCGATAGGGATATCATTAATAGTCATCTGTACACGATGAAAACCCTTGGCATGCGTAACATTACCCGTGAATCCGCGTATGAGTGACGTGCTTGGTAAAAGTGGGATACCTAACATGTGACTGATCTCTGGACGAGCAACATTTATCTTAGCACCTGAGTCAAGATATCCCAAAAGTTTTATTCCATTGACATTGACTTCCGTATAGTATGTGTCATTTACCTCGGCAGAAATCAGATTGATGCTGGTTGATGAGTTGTTTGCACCAGTGTCAGGTTTGACCAGCCTAGACCAGCAATCTTCAGATTTATGGCCAATCTTTCCACAATGGGTACAAGAAGGTCGATTTGAATTTTTAGGGCAACGCCTTACTGTATGACCCGTCTCATTGCATAGAAAACACGTTACAGTTTTCTTAGGATCTCTTGCATGAACTTCGTTCGGATCCCTAGGCCTCACGACAGGACTAACTCTTGGACGAAATGATTGAGGCTTGAACTTGCTTTCTTCCATAACCGCCAGAAAATTGGAGTAAAGCTCCGAGGAAGTTTTGTAATTCCCTGCTCTAGCCGGGGCCTTCATATGCATTGGTAAGCCGTCAATTATACAAGCCACCGCCTTTTCCGCGGTTATTTCCAGCTTAGTTAGCATTGCATTCTTTTGGTAGAAATATTGGGCCATAGACTCGTTAAAAGATTTCTTCCGGGCTAACATGTCTCTTAAATACTCAGGGTAGTCGATTGAGCAAGGGAACGCTCTAATCAACTCCTCTTTCCATTGTGGCCAAGTTAAATCATAACTAGTTAGGGAAGAATGCCACAGCTTGGCCATGCCACTCAAACGGGACTGCATATAATAGCTTTTGATGTTATCGGACCATGTTGTGTTACAATGTCCTAAAACCTTCAGAGTAGGTACCCCGCAGTTTTATGTATGATATACTTATACTCATTGTAATCATGTAATAATCATATTGGTTGAGAAAATAATCATACAAGAAAATCAAAATCGTAACTAATTGTGGTTAATAATTTTTTTGCTGCGATTCCAAAAAAAATACGTAAAATAGTCCATAAACAAAGATTTTACACATGATAATCATGATATTGGAAGTTAAGTTTAAATGGTACATTACATGGACCAATTATATACACATTACACATGGGAGGCTAAAATAGTACGTCAAATGTGTAAAATGTACGCTGATGGCAACACTGAGGGAGTGTTTTCACAGGTTCACAGAGTATTTTGATTTTTAGTTTGAATGCGTTCAAAAGCCCCTAATTTCATATTTTAACGTTTACAAAGTTAAGTTTTTGTGAATAATAAGTAAAATATGGCATGAGTGATGACTTTAACCTAGTGTTTAATAAGTATTTTAATTAATATTTTACTAACATTGAAAAAATAAAAACATAATATGGACTGATGATTACCGGATTTCTTATTTCAAGCTTCGCTACTACTTCGAACGCACACCAATTTTTTCCTTGTCAGAGCGAGAAAAAACACAAGATCTTATACAATTTTATAGAGCGACATCTCTTTCTTTCACCTCTATTGAAATACGGAACGCAACATCGGCCTGATATCGGCTTACTTCGGCTACCGTTTCAAAAATAATCACTAGTCGTTTCTTGATATATTTTCTACGTTGTCCCTGGTCCGCGGCTCAGTCAAAACCGAGGTGGTGGTACCAACTGAATCGGCCTAAATTTTTCAACTGAGTTTTAATTGGCTTTTTTGGATAGCGACTATTAATCGCTGGGAGTAAGGCTGCAGTTATGAATGGATGCCAATTGTTCAATTTTATTAAGCCACTGTTGTGAAAAAATTTCCGACTTTTCAGGGTCAAATATAGGTATGATGTCCGGTTTCATATTCGAATTCTCAAAAGAATATGGGTAGACCTTACTTGAGGGTAGTCTATTCGAAGTACTTGGCTCAGGAACAACAGGCACTGGAGCAGGCTGCGGGGCGGGATCTGATGATTCTGTGACCACTGTTGCAGTTGGAGCAGGCTCTGGTGAAGCTGCACGCCACGGTCTCCATCGTTTGCCAGGAAGCAGTTCTTCCACTTGAAAAGTGTCTCTGTTTGTCTTTCGCGATCGCTTCGGCATCGTGGGGATCACGATCCCACTTCTGAAAATGTTAAAAATAATTCCTATAAGAACATGTTGATTTTAAAATGAAACAGGGAATAACGTATTAGCAACTTTATTCAGGGTAGGAAACATAACCAACAACAGTGAAACAATAATAACACACAATTATTCATTATATCTAGCTATTTATGTAAGTTTTTATAAATATGTGGTTACCAAAATGTTAAAAATAATTCCCACAAGAAAATGTTGATTTTAAAACGAAACAGGGAATAACGTATTAGCAACTTTATTAAGGGTAGGAAACATAACCAACCACGGTGAAACAATAATAAAACACAATTTAATTATTCACTATATCTAGCTATTTATGTAAGTTATTATAAATATGTGGTTACCATACAAATTTCATGACCAAAATACACCAATTTACAAGAACTTGAAAACAGAGTACCTAAAACGTTTTGCTATCGTTTTAACCAAAGCATAAGTAATTTAATTAACAAATAACAATCGGGTGTACTTATCTTAATGAGGTGTTCACTCGTCGGCTGCTGTCACAAAAGTGGGAGAGGCCTTACGCCTGCGGTCGTATTTATAGGGCACGTGGTGGATGTGATGACCACGAGTGAAAACCTCCAAAACAATAAAATTATCGCTTTTACAATTTATAATAAATCTTTAGATATTTAAACATTAATTTTAAAGTAATTATTTTGAATAAATATGATTGAGGAATGAAATTCAAAGTATAAAGGATAATAATCGTCACTGACTATGTTTACTTCACAATGATTACCAAAAATCGTTTTACAGCTATAACCAGTAGTTGTTTTGAAATATTTATAAAATCTTTAAACAATAATTATCTTCATTAATGCATGCATTTTATATTATGTATAACAAAATGATTCCAGCAGATTGAGCATAAGCACACAGTCGTAAAGTTACAGCCTACCAGTTGGTTGAAGTTATTTTGACCCGTGTGCCCGATGAGGGTTACATTGCATTGGTATAACTATACATCTCACTTTTTTATACTTAAATAAGATAAGTAAAAATTTTCTGTTTCTTAATTAATTTCATGCCTTAAATAGGTATTTCATAAGTAAGATGTGAATTCACAACGCATTTTAGGTCAGTGGGTGAATTCATTAATTTTATTATGCACGAAATAATTTTCAAAAAAGCGTGTGACTAGCAATTGCCCTGACTTTTCCGTGTTCTTTCTTAGATGGAATCAGCACCCTTCATCGCTAGAGAGGAGAATGTCATAGTCAGGGTCTCCAGTGACGAAGGAATCGGTGAATTTGGCGTATATGTCTGGAGGCAAGTAGTTGGACATCACCGCTGGCAGTTGCTTCATAGACTCCATGTACGTCAGCTGGAAAAGAGATTTCTGTTAGGAATCCGTAAATGGGTGTCTACTGTCTATATATTTATCTACAGTAGGTATTAGGTACTAACCAGAGTCTTGTAATTAGACTTGTCAAGAGCTAACTCAGCGTTTCCCAGCGGCAGAGCCTCAAACCGCTCTAGGAAGGGCCACAGAGTGTAGTCCACCATGCCCGCTTCAGCACCATGGAGGAACTCCGTGCCTCGTGTCTCCAGTTCCTTTTGAAGAAGCTCCAGGCCTTTGTGGAAGATCTCTGGATGAGACGGCTGCAAGCCTTGAGGGTTGTAGGCTGCCGTGAAGTACGCTGTTATGACCTGCAGAGGGTGTGGTCATTTTAGGTACTTAAGTAGGTATATACTTAATCCATGGTGACGCCCTTCGACTAGATACCAGCATCATTAGTTTATTTATGCTTATAAACAGGCTATAGACATTACGTAATAAGACCAATGTGAGACAGGGCCTACCAGTTTGACGTGAGGCAGCCGCTTTAGATGCTGACTGCTGTGGCTAGGCCAACCTCCTCTTCACATGAACTTTCTACTGTACCAACCAACAAGACATGTGCAAAAACTAGTGTCAGGTAGGTAGGTACATAGTTGATTAATCTTCTTATGTTCTGCAAGTTATAGCAGGTAAGGTACCTGAATTCCGATCGTGTAGGTAGGACCGCCGAGCAATCGTAACGGACACGAATGTCCGTTACGATTGCTCGGCGGTCACGGCGAAGAATAAAGGAAATGACTGCATAGACTAGAACTCGTACCCATACTCACAGTATTAAAGTTCTCAACGACGAGCTGGTCCTGAGCCCTGCGCAGCGGGTCGGAGGCCTGCAGCGGGCACTCCGGGTACTCCTCGTCCAAGTACGTGTTGATCACGTTGCTGTCGAATAGGGCCTTGCCTTCCTCGTACTCTAGGGCTGGCACCGCTCCTGGAGGTGCGCAATGCACATGTCAAAGTAGTAGTAAGTATGATGATAAGGAGAATTCAATCCTTGTAGCTTGCTAGCCCTATTCTCGTGCTCAACATCTCTGCGGGTGCGTGTTGTTTGTAGTGAACACCTGGGTATATAGGGTTCAAGCGGTTCTAAACTCCTAAAGGCCAGAGGCTACTAGACTTTAGGGAATTCTCCGATAATACCTACACAGCAGTACCTATGTAAGAAATTAAGGGGGTGAGGGAGGTCATGCTAAATGTAGAACTTTCGCTCTACGATTAAAACGTACACGATGACGACATAAGTCAAAAGTGAGAATCAAAAATTGTTGTAGGTAACAGTTGTACCGCAATACCTTACCCTTAGGGCTAAAGTTGAAGATCCATTCAGGCTTCTTGGTAAGGTTGATGTAGACCACATCATAGGGGATGTTCTTAGCATTCAGTACCAGGACACAGCGGCCAGCATATGGACAGAATCTCATGGCAAAAAGCCGCAGTCTGCCATTATATGGAGGCAGAGCATCTCCTGAAATATTCAGTAAGTGAGAGAATCGTCAATGTAAACTAGCTAAGAAACTAGCCCATCATAAGACAGGTATATGTATACTTTCCTAATTAGGTACATAGTTTAAGATGCTATACAAAAGAAAGATCGATTGGCAAATAATGTAATAATTAATTCATATTCACTTAAAAAATAATGGCTCCCCTCCTCCTGTTAAGGAGGTACCTAACAATGAGAATTCGACCAACTGCTTGCTTGTTATTAATGTTATTATTAGCTGAAAGGAAATCGATAAGAGACCCTTCCACGTGTAAGTAAATAACTGTAATAGGTAACTACTTACATAATAAAGTAAGACTTACCAGTTTGTAGATGTTTCTCGGTCATTTTCATTGTTTTGGGTCCTCCGATAACTGCTAGCTGCTAAGAACACATATTTTAAAGAAAATAGTAGTTTAGTAAGTACTTAATTAACTATTAGAACTTCTAGGTCACGGGTTTGATTCCTATGTAGGTGGAAACTAAACACATCACGTCTGAAGTAAAAAATATATATACATAATTAGGTATATTTGATTTGACTTACAATCACTTAGAAAACAGAAATGCCCAGTTATGCAGGAAAAAAACGGTTTTATTTTTTACGTCTATCCTGCATACAACGGGCGCTTCGATTGACAAATGAAACAACTTGTAAATATGTAATTACTAGACTTGGATCCTTAGTTCAAGGGTGTTCTACCTATGAGTTTACACGGCCCACTCTAGGGAGGGCCCTATCATATTTTACGAGTTGTGCCGAAGCTATTCGGTGGTACTCATGCCAAACCTTGCTACAGCGGCAGTAGTGGGATTTGGTACAACTACAAGCCAATATAAAATAAGCCATTGTTACATGTTCTAAGCTAAATCAGCATTAGTATCAATTTTAGTTTGAGCATGATGTCAATCTTCAAGGGGAACGATAAGACTTCTTTATACAATAAAATGATGTATTAAAATAAAAAACATATAGGTATTATGTAATAAATAATTTAATTACGAAGATAAAATTCAACATTGTGCTATCATGAATCAGGACTAACAGAATGATTTATAACGAGGCCTCAGTAATTAATTAAATCCGATTTTGTACTGTGGTATACATAAACTATTTTTGATTGAAAAAAACCATCTGATACGGGTAGGTCATTTAACTTGCCCTGTTTAATTTTCCCTGAAAAAATACTATAAAAATTATACCTAATTTTAAAATTTATTATAACATAAATTATTATAAATGAGATTCTTAATTAAATTATTTGTAAGTAAGTACATTTCGAATTAAATTTAAATTAGTCACATTATTTAAAAAAAAGTATCATAACAATAAAATTTAAATATGGAGGGAATAACATAATTACAAAATCTTAAAGTCACTGATATGATATAATATAACAATAGCAAGATTTTTAAAGGAAGCACTCAGAAATGTTTATAATTTTGTCAAAAATATCAGTGAGGTAAGAAGGAACTGCTGATATTTTTCTACTGATATAAATAAATGGACATGGAATGTAGGGCGTGGCATCGGCACAGTATATTGGGGGGGTGATTTTGAAGCAAACATAGTATAAATTAAAAGCTGTCCAAACCAAAGACTACCTGTATTATAACGCTGATCAAATCGAGTCATATTAGTTCTCACAATAACCACATTTTGGCAGGATAAGATTTAAATTCGTTCCTAAATAGTGGATAATAATTCATAACATCATTCATCTTCATGTTTCGAAACGAGCCTGCCCAAGTAATCTCTCTCTGTTGCTTTTCACCGACAAGCTAAGATGAAGATTTGCTTGTTGAGCATCTACCTAATATAAGATAGAAAGTTTAACAATATTTTACATGTTTCATAGTCACAAAAATATAACTATTTAATAATGTAACAGACTGCTCAGAGTGCTCAGTATTTTAAAATTGTTGTTGAGCATACCAAAAATAACCGCGTTTTTTTAATTCCAAACTTTTTACTACAATCTTTAAAAACTCAATAATTAAACTTTACATCCACGGTGCGTGCTACGTTTTCTTTTTGAATATATTCGGTATGTTCATATTGGTTTTCGATTGTTGGAACATTTGCGTGACTCGCCTGCCCACCGCCTCTTGAGCCGCAAGGAGGTTTGACGTCGTCGGTTTTGCGTCGCGCGATGACGTCACTTCCCTCGACGGCGTCATTCCAACGACGTTGTGGATGAGCGCTTCTATCGACGATTTGTACTGTGCCAGGCCCGGGGCTTGCACGCCTTCTTCTAGTTTTCTGTGGGATTATAAGAAATACGTAAGTCATAAGATTTATTTTTATTTTAAAAATATTATAGTCAGATGCCAGGAAAGATGGAATAACAAAGTAAAATAAAATCCATTAATGGCCTTATTTATAAACAATGTTAGCAAGCTATGTTAATTAAGTTGCTGTGGATTTCTGTTAATAAATAAAAACATAAAAATAAAATTATATATTTGACAGATACTTTTAAAAAACTTTACTTTACTTTTTCGTGGGCCCAAGTAAAGATAGGGAAGCGTGGCGAAGAATGTCTGTAGCCCTGAGCTCCACAGGGGAGTAACAGGACTATAAGTAGATACTTTTAAAGTAGGTATGAATTTTTTATAATATGTAGTATTTCTTCTAAATCACATAATCTGCAGTAGATCATCAAGCTATATATCGCGGTCAGGGCGCAGCGCTATCCGGAGCCGCTAGTGATGTGCCGGCGGGTAGTGATGTACCTGAGGGCGGGCGGCAGGAGGGGATGCTCGGGCGCGTGGTGCGTGGCCTGCGTCAGCGCGGCGGTCAGGGCGGCCGCGCTGTCTGCCGTCAGCGGCGCGGTGGAACAGAGGGAGCAGAGCAGCTGGATCGCTGTTGGGGAAATTAACGTAATGTCAGCAAAGTAGAACTTTAAAGGGAAACGTGTTTTTTATTTGTTGTAGTATAGTGAGCTGAAGACTTTTTCATTTTTTTTGAGCTAACTCATAATGAGCGGCATTTAATGGTATTGTATTTAACGTGACTTATTGATACGGCCACTCACTAGTGTCTATGGTTCATATAGACGTATATTAATCTATTACTAGATGTTGCCCGTTTTGCCGTAAAAACAAGCTTATCTATATGTTAATCCAACGCTTCCTACGCCAAATTTCGTCAGAATTGATCAATAATTTTCCCGTAAAAAACTAACAATCATTTTCACTTTATTCTTTATGCTATTAGTAGTTATAGCCGCGCCCGCGGCAGGGGAGGCCAAGATAACAACAACATACTCACAAACTGTCACGTCTAGAATATTAGTAAAATTACACCAAGTATAGTAAACTGACCAGTATCATCGCCCCCTCGGCCGGGCGTCCCCAGCAGCGAGGCGAGTGCGTCGGCCGCGCGCGCCGCCTCCCCCGCGCCAGGGGCGGCCAAGGCTTGCTCTAGTGCGGCCCACGAGCGTTCGCGCTGCGGGCCGCTGGTGTGCCGGTGTTGGGCAGCCCAGGCTGGGATTGCGGCTTCGCGGACTGAGCTGCGGATGGAAGTAAAGGGACAGATGTTAGTTAGTTAGTAACGTGGTAGGTATACAGGGTGTTAACTTAATTGCGTTGGAGCGGGAAATGGTAGATACAGCTGATGATACTGAACACGATAAGACATTAAAAAACGTATTTTATTTGCTTTAAGCTGACCAACATAAAACAGTTTTATTTAGTACATTTTAAAATTTCATAGTCACCCTATTCAGGTTTAGGTACGTTTGACAGAATGATCATGAACTTGAAAGCCAAGATCAAGGCCAAACAATTCAAAGCCAAGGTCAATAAAAAAGTATGCGTGCATCTGCACCACACTCGTGGAGCCACATCGTCAAGGTACCTACCGAGATTTTGGGTACTCAAAGTACCCAATCCATTGTAGACATTTCATTTTACTCCATAAGTATAACTTTATTGATACACAATTATCTTTTATGAATACAGAACATTTTCATTTTATGCTTCATAACATAGGTCACACGTAGGTATTCACAGCACAGCACAACATAAAACGAAATGAGGAACAAGGCTTGGTAATCAAAAGATAGAATTGTAGGTACCTTTTCCCTTTTAGGTAATAATTGTAAAAAAATATTGTAAACAAGTAAACAACAATGACTGACTGACAGACTAGATCCACAGAGGAGGTAATGACTATCATAAATACTCGATGGTTATGATACGCGAGATTGTTATTATTCTACTGGTATTTAAAGTGAGGCCATACTTATTATGAGGATTTCCGTACTATTCGTCATCAAAGACGTCTCAGTCTCAATCACAACACAAATCGAGATGAGCGAGTGTAAGTAAACCAATTCGTCATTGAAGTAGACCCTGTTATCATCCTGTTATGCATTGTGGTCTTTTAACTTTAGCTGCATACAGACCGGCCAAACGAACGCCAACGAACGGGTTTTGTTGACCTTCGTTGCTCAATCTGCCCCTGTATTATGTATGATAAATGTCCATCGGTGGACGTTCGTTGGGCCGGTCTGTACGCATCTTTAGGTAATAAAAGAAAAATAAAATGTTGTAAGTATCAAGGGTGAATACTAAACGCTTACCTTATTCTGAGTAAAAAGGTTTAATTATTGTTCTGAGCTCCTAGAAAGTCATAAATTATATTCTGTACGATCTATCAAACTTTATGATAATCAGCTGTTTAATTGTTGATTAGTATGTCATTAATCACCATGAATAATTTAAATTTTATTTAATAATTGTTATTACCTACTGTGTAATTAATTACAATCATAGTTACATCAAATAAATTATGAAAAGTGAAGTTTATAACAAATTTATAGTGTGTGTTCTTTTGCAATCGAATGTCTCATTGGTTATGTGTTTGTGTAGGGTGACCATGTTTTTGATTAAGGTAAAACTTTCCACTTTACTTTAGACTTTAAACATAAATATTGGAGATTTTGATGTTTTTTTTCTTAGAAACGTGCTTGGTTAGACTTATACTAACCCCCATTTCCCGCTCAAACGCATTCTAGTTAACACCCTGTATTGCACGTTGCTGATATCGCAGTCAGTTGTCTGTACTTAGAGGTTAGCCTGGTCGGCAATAATAGCTGCCGTGAAACTCGTATTTTTGAGGGAAAGTACAACAAGTTTGAGGACGAAAGGACGGTTACGAAGGGAGCATCCAAGTCTGGCGCACCCAGTCAGCGAATGATGCTATTCGGCTGATCCATACGCCACGGTGACAAACCCTAGCCGCGCTCTAGTGTTTGTCACCGACACGCTAAGTACCTAGATGCAGCAGCGATTGCTGTGCAATAATAAAAAAGCTATATCTTACCAAAATATTTAGTAGCAATCTACAGGGTGTTTGCAAAAATGGTATACCTACTACACTAGTATGTTATATCTCAGGCCGAAAATGAAATCGGGCTTAGATACAACAAGCTGCACACGTAGGTTTCGCCTTAGTATATCCTTCTTCGCAACCCCCTGTATCATGTATATAACTCACGTGTCCTCATCATGCAGTAGCGCCGTCACAGCCGGCAGCGCCTGCGCCCCCGCGCCCGCCGCCGCCACCAAGCCCGCGACCAACACGCGCGCCGCCGCCCCGCTCGCATTTGACACACTGTGAGCTGCGACTGGAGGGAGGGTTTATGTTTAGGTGTATTCGAAAGAAGGACAGAGAGGGGTAAATAATTGAGGGGAGGAAGTTAGTTAATAAAGTATTTCGACATAGTTCTTTTATCATCTGCAAGCGGCAATGAGTCAGCAATAAATGCCGAGTAATTGAGGAATGGTAGTGGAGTAAACGAGGTTTCGAACGTGGGTCAGCCTTCCAGCCTGTTTGGACTGTCGATCTTAATTGAGTAGTAGCCAGATGAGCAATGCCAAAGACAGATAGTGTTGTGGTGCTCGCTTTTCGGAGAGGACTATGACCAGAAGTGGATAATTATGGGCTGATTATGATGAATACCCCGGATTTGAATCCCGGAGTATATTATAACAGTCTTTTTTCACCCGGGTAATATTTCTTCGGATATTGGACTGATTAACCGCCACATACAACACTTTTTTTACATAGTTTACTCACATTCTCTGAGGTGTTGCAGGTACACATCCAGTAGATCTGGCTTGTTCTTGGCCACCCACTGCAGAGGCACTGATAATACATTCACGGGAAGCCCTCTAATACTGCTGTACATTATCCATCTGAAAATGTATTGAAATTTAAGACATGAGTGTGTGACTGCAAATATAGGATTTATAAAAATGGTTATCTATCAAAAATGTATTTAATGAAAGAGAAATTTTCTAAGGCTTTGATATTAAAACCACAGAATAAGATAAGAGAGACTAACAACTTACTTCTGTACAAACTCCCCAATCTCATCAACATCTTCAAGCGCAGGTAAAACAGTAACAAAATAAATTCCAACTACAACCGTGCTGTCCACATTGATCGCATGTAATTTGTCCATCTTTTGTTCCAAATCTGTTATTATCTCCATAAATATAGGTTTCAGAACGTGTGTTGTGAAATGCACCTCGAAGCTATCTACGTATCTACTGAACAGGGATATTAAAGACGAGTAGACGTTCGGTTGGTTTAAACTCTTGCTGTTTGTTGCTATTTCTAGTATTTGCTTTGTTCTGAAATGGAATGAGATTTTATTTTAATACGAAATATTTAAATATAAACACATGTAGGCCCGTACACAAAACTGCAAATCAGCGCGATGCGAGCTCACAAAACACGTGACATCTCGCTCTCTCGTATGACACACCTGCCCGTGGAAGGGAGATAGCTTTATACGATGTGATTTGTGTTCACAACCATAGATACAAACTTATTTTTCTAAATGTATACTTACATATTTACAAACCAGGTCAATTCTGGCCATCGCACATCAGGCTTATCTTTAATTAAACTATTCATTGCACCAGCCAACGCCTTAACATCAACATTATTATCAACAACATAACATTGAATATCCAAGAAATTTTCTGGTTCATTCTCTAAAGGAACTTCCTGGTAGTTCATAATTTCCATATCACAGTGGTTCACTTCTCTAACTATTTGTACATTGACTACGAAGGCCAATTTTGCTAAAACTAAAACTCTTAATATATCTAAGTGCAACAGCGCGCCTCTCCATTCTTTCTCGGTGCACAGTTTGTTTAAATTCGTTAGTATTTTGCTGCAGAGATCTGTTGAGAATTTTCCTGCAACCACAAGATAATTATTAGCTTTCATTACATCTAAATACAGTTCAACTTTTAAATTAAAAAAAACTCTATTATATTTTCACATGAATTTTGAGTTGCAGAAGTGTATAAAGTAATACCTATCTATAATTACATGAAACTTACCAGCAATTAAAGCAGTCCTCGCCAAAACAGGCACGAATATATTAACGGTATCTTTCACATTTTTCTCCACAGGATCCTTGAGGAAACCAAACATCAGACTCTCCAATTGTCCATACTTATGTTCTCCCACAGGACAAATTAAACACGCAGCTTTCAGCCCTAGACTTCTGACTTCAGTCTCGTTGGATTCACACATCAGTATAACCAGGCTAAGTAGAAGAGACGTGCACAGTTCTATGGATACGTAGGGCGCGATCGACACGCAGATTTGGCTGGCTAATAACTTGCGTTCGGATGATCTGGAGGTTATGAGCTCTGCTATTGATGATAGTACTTCGCCGCTGCCGCCCCATTTCACTATTAGACATGCAGCTGTAATAAGAAAATACAAGATTAAGATTTTATTTTATTTGTATTGCATGTATTTATTCATTTATTGGTATCAGCTTCATGTTTGTACAAACAGAAAACTACCTATCTATCTATTTATGACCCAAAGAGCCTAAACCCTTCTGTTATAATTAAGCCAATCACCATCACTTACAGTCACAGTAGGCTCGAGATGGTAGATCACAGATTGATCAACTGTGGCCCAACCCAAAAGCTCGATAATTATTTTAAGATTTTTCCAATTTTACTTTCGCAGATATTACACCTATACTACAACTAACCTTCACAAATGCACCTAGTCTCCTGCGCGTCGGGCTTCTTGAGTGGCGTCAGCATAGTGACTTCACTAGCCTTTGGGTGTACTTATTACTGATGTTATATATGAAAATACCGGCTTCTTGAGTAGCGTCAGCAGAGTGACGTCACTAGCCTTCAGATGTACGTATAAATTACTTATGTATTACATAAAAATACCTTCACAAATGCACCTGGTCTCCTGCGCGTCAGGCTTCTTGAGTAGCGTCAGCAACGTCTGCAGCAGTCGCGTGCGCCGCGTGACGTCACTCGCCAGTAAGTGAACGCAACATGCCAGTAGCGCCGCCGCCTCGCAGCGACGTGAAACTAGCGTGTGGGGGATTATCTGCGGATGATAGACAGATAAATAGAATATACTTTATTTATACACGAAACATAGAATAATAAAATTAACAAATTGAAAATGTTACGTCATACTGAACCACTTTTGTTTATTTATTTATTTTATTTTACTTTATTAGGAAAACTTACAGCTAAATCAATACAATTAAACAAAAATAAAAGACAACAAAAAGCCAATTAATAGTTTCCACAGATACACAAAAGGATACATAACAAAAGTCTGTAACAT
This sequence comes from Plutella xylostella, assembly GCF_932276165.1. NCBI lineage: Eukaryota > Metazoa > Arthropoda > Insecta > Lepidoptera > Plutellidae > Plutella > Plutella xylostella. The sequence continues at coordinate 4,258,057 of NC_064009.1, read as the reverse complement.
TAAACACTAAAACACACGTACACTGGCTATACTAGTTAAACTGGTTATAATAATTATAATAATAGACCTTTTAACTTAACACATAAAATTGTAGGTAAATATAGACATAAATTATTGACTAATGCCCAAATATCCTGGCAAGTGAAACCACCCGCCACCTTCGCCGTTATGCCAACGATGCAACGAAATTTCGCACAAAAACTATCCTAATAGCCTCTATGCTTGTACAGAATAGGTCAACTTCATCAGACTCGCACAGCCGATTGACCACGGTGCTGGCTCGCACGAAAAATGAGTTTTGCTCGTAGTTGGTACTGCATTGGGGTACATTCAGCACCGCCTTTTTCCGCGTCATTACTTCGGGAACTCTAAGTTTTACCAGCTGTAATAACTGGGGACAGTCTATGTCACCTCTTACTACTTTCACTAAGAAGATAGCGTCAGCCACAGTTCGTCTGAGTACGAGGGGCAAGAGATGGAAGCGTTCGCACCGGTGTTCGTAGTCAGAATAGGGCACCTTGAACTTAAAGCCTAGGTAGCGAGTAAATTTTTTCTGGATCCTCTCTATTCTGTTGATATAAACATTATATCGAGGATTCCAGATCTGGCTGGCATACTCGAGATGGCTACGCACATAAGCACAGTACAACAATTTCACTGTTTTCATACATTTGATAGGCGTGTCCCTGCGAGATAGGATTCGTAATGAAGAAATCCGCAGGAGAACTAAAGTTACCGACATAGCCAAAAGGATTAGCACGCTGAAGTGGCAATGGGCTGGCCACGTAGCCCGCAGAGCCGACGACCGCTGGAGTAGAAAGGTTCTGGAGTGGAGACCCCGTGTCGGCAAACGGCGTGTCGGTCGCCCCCCAACCCGTTGGTCTGATGATCTGCGGAAGGTAGCGGGAAGCCGCTGGATGCAGATGGCGGGTGACCGTTTGGGGTGGCGATCGTTAGGAGAGGCCTATGTCCAACAGTGGACTACGGAAGGCTGAGAGAGAGAGAGAGAGAGAGATACATTTGAAAGGTTTGGACGACCGCATAACAAAGCCAAGTGCCCTCGATGCTTTGCCCACGATGCTATCTATGTGCTGATCAAAAATGATCTTACTATCAAAGACGACACCTAGGTCGCGAGAGGAAAACATCCTTGCTAGGCACTGATCACGGATTAGGTAGTCGGCTATGTGCGATGTCTTTTTCCTACTAAAAGAAACAATGAAGCACTTCGACACATTAAGGTCTAATTTGTTTTTAGCGCAATAAGAGTCCAGCCTAGATAGATCTTCCTGGAGGAGAGTAGCATTCAGTGCATTGTTAACAGTTCTGAAGATCTTCATGTCGTCTGCAAATAAAAGATGGGAGGAATTTACGAAGCAAGAGTCGATATCACCAATAAAAACGATGAAGAGCAGCGGCCCTAAAAGGGAACCCTGGGGCACCCCGGAAGGAATATCCTTCCAGGTTGAGGTAAACCCGTTGAGGACAACAGCCTGTGAACGATTAGTGAGATAACAAGTGAACCAATTTAACAGATTGTGCCGTACGCCTTGACTATGTAGTTTATTAAGTAGTAGATAATGGTCAATACGGTCAAAGGCCTTGCTGTAATCTGTGTAAATTGCATCCACTTGATCCCCATCAGCCAGGTGCCTGGATAAGAAATCGTTAAAAAGCAGTAGGTTGGTTACTGTGGACCTACGCTTGAGAAAGCCGTGCTGTGCAGGACTAAATTGCAGTTTCTGTATGACCTTTGTCACTCTAAATATGACTGTATTGCTCTGAACAATAAGCTCTGCTACCGCGTGCCCGGCCGTGCGACGCCCGCGCGGGCTGCACATCCCTATCAGCTTTTCGCTACGACCACAGCCCGTACTAACGCTGGCAAACGTGAGCCATTTAATCGCCTATGTAATTCATACAATAAATTGTTTGGTGGTATCGACATCCTATCAAGTAAACCAAGTAGTTATAGGAGACATATCATTCATATTCTTGAAAATTTACCGTAATATAATTATTATTATACCGTTTATATACATACAATATACAATATTGTTTACAATACCTAGTACTTAATAATATCTAACTATCATATATTATAATTGCTTTGTATACAGGTATATATTTTTATATTTTTATATAGATTTTTACAAATATGTACTTAATAATATGTTTTATCATTGTTAGATAATTGTTTTTGTCTATTGTTTTACGTGTCCCATTTATAATTTTAAGTTAGTTTATTATTTTAATTTTTTTTAAATAAGCTAAATAATATTTGTTTAAATCATAAAATACTATTTTTGTAATCCGTGGTTAACTGTGTTGGTAGTACATTGATTTAATACCATAATGTTTTAATGCCATGATTTGTAACATACACTGTACTACTGTTTGTTGATCTTAAAATAAACAAATAAAAAATAAAAAATAAATAAATGTATGTTTGAGAGCGTTATACAACTGGTTGTACACTATTCGCTCCAGAACTTTAGATATTAAGCACAGCTTTGATATTGGCCTGTAATGCTCGACACACGACCTGTTCTACGACTTGTTGAAAATGACTAGCGGAGTCACCCCCCTTTCAACTAACTATACCCAACTTTTAACATTTTAATTACACCATGTACGTAAACTTACCCTAGGCAGCGTGTCGGCGACCAATTCAAGCAGACCCGGCAGTGTGATAGGCTTTTCACTGTTCACCAACTCTGTCAAGAGGTCACTGGATAGTGGCTCGCTGATGTCCAGTGTCTCCACGCACCACCTAAGGATTGACACCTTCAGGGTATTCGGGAGACCGCTGGAAGGGTTAAATCATTTGTTATTATTATGTAGTACGTAGTCATAGTAAGTCAATGTGGCAGGGCTTATTTGACTGCATTATGTAATGCATGCTTTTGGTTACTAAAGCACCGAAAGTCAAAATTATAAGGTATATTTGACGCAGTATGTAAAGAATCTTTTCATAACATTGAATCGAAAATTTAGGAAATATGAACAGGCGGCTTTATGCTGCAAAAAAAGATCTTTGCAGGTAACCTTATGGGTTATGTAACATAATAAAAATAGCTGTATAAATCAGACTAATCAATAACCATTTTACGATATTATGGTTTGAGAAACCGTGAATACTTGCGACAGCCATGACAACCAAGTCAATAGATCCAACAATTTCTCTGACCCAACATAAATTACTATTCTGTTATTAAAATGCACGGTTTAACCTACTTTTTGAAATCGAACATACGTGTTTTGTTTACTTAGTAGTATGGTTTCCGGTGCAGGCGCGGATCCAGACCTCAGAATAGGTGATGGGCAAGTCTAAAAAAGTTATTTTGCCTCGCCTTGAGGTACTCATAGCTGTTTTTTTTGTATGCGCTTAGTAGTGATGATTATTATGGCTATGCTAAATGAAATGTTTGCATCTCTAAAGTTCTCTGTATAAAAAATCGATAATTCGAAACAGTAAAATTTTCAGTTTTTGAAATTTTTTGCCAACAAAAGTGTCTTTTTTTCGGTAAAAGTTATACTAACAATAGTTATACAACTAGACTAAATTCTCATTTAAATGAGGCTAATTTCATCTCGATAGGCCAAATAGTTTTTTTATGATAGGTACAAGTACCTACAGCTATTTAAAACGTCTGGAGAAGAACTGTGGAGGCCTTTGTCTCCTGGAGTTAGAGGAAATAAACAATCTAGTTATTTAAAAAAAAAGCCTTTTCTTGACAAAACAGTGTTTCAGATTTCCTAAATTTTGACCCAAATACAAACAAAATCTGAATATTACCAACTCAAATTTAAAAAAACTTATTTTAATAAAATTATATGTTTTAAAAAAATGTAGGTAAATTTTTTGGTGTCGAAATTTTGGGAAATTTTGTGGGTGGCACTTTTTTATTGCTCGTATTTATTAAACTCAAGGGAGACACTTGATTCTAACAAAAATGTGCACTTTAAAGCTTAATATATCGTAAACCAATCATGGAATCAAAAAATTTTTGAAAGACGTATTCAACGATATCTTAAATACACTATCAAAGCAAGGGGAAAAAATACCTATTCATCCTCACGTTACTTACGCAAAAAAAAGTTTTGTCGGGGCCGTAGATTTGTAACAGGGTTATTGGTAAGTAGACCTGATCCTTTCAGCAGGTGATAGAGGAAGGCATTTCCAGACCATTGAACCCTATAATGTAGTATCCAAAACTTAACCATTTCTAAAATATTTAATATATAAGTTAAAAAAAAAATTGTCAAAATTTTATGCATTAAACCAAAAATAAAAAAAACTAGCCATATTTCAATTTTTTTATTTTTTTGCATAAGTAGGTAATTAAAATAATCAAATGTGCATTGTTCGACTTAAATTAGACACAATACCTCAAAATAGTTAAACATTTTTTAAAAATATTTAGAATCTAATAAGTTAAATTAAAAAAGAATGTCATATGATAATTTTTTGTGCACTTCAGCTTAAAATCATTGTCAACTTATAAGCTTTCAAATAAGATAATTCAATATCAAATCGATTGAGGTATCACCAAGATATGGCCAAAACAACCAGAGAAGGCGGACAAAACTCAACAGGGGTTTCCATACTAAAGTCAAGGACTGAAAACAATCACACTTTTTACCTTTAAATTGGGCTAATTTTGTTACTTTTCCTGTTGAATTTTGTCCGCCTGTGCTGGTTGGTTGTTTTGGCCATAATATCTTGTCATATGAAAATCTTTTTTATGTAACTTATTTGTTTTAATGTTTTGAATATATTTTTAAATGTTCTATTATTTTGAGGTACCTATTGTGTCTAATTTAAGTCAAATAATGCACATTTGATTATTTTCATTACTTAAGTAAGGTGCTATTTATGCAAAAGAACCAAAAAATATATAAAATTATGGCTAGTTTTTTTTCGGTTTTAAACATAACATTTTTAATTAAAAAAACTATTTAAATATCTTAGAAATGATTAAGTTTCGGATTATGCATTATAGGGTTCAATCGACTGGAAATGCCTTCTTCTATCACCTCCTGAAAGGATCAGGTCTACTTGCCAATAACCCTGTATATTTGGGCAATAGAGAGAAAATTATTATTATATATTATTATTATTTCCTTTTGAGGTATGGAACCCTAAAAACTGATATTCGGGCCATTATGCCAAAAAAGGCTTTCTAAATAATATTATCACAACCACTACTTATTTTGGTTACCGTAATCAAACCAGTCTCGTTGTAGAAGAATGCCACAATTTAACAACAAAAATTTTGTGTTACGGTTACGGCTTACGCCCAAAGCCACTATTTACCTACACGTACAAAAGGCAAAGTTTTAGCATTCTACGGGTTTGCATTTTAATGCTACAACTTTGGTTTCGTGCACAACACACACATTGCCTATTTTTGAAAATACTAATATGTCTATATTTTACGTACGTTGTGCACGAAACCAAAGTTGTAGGATTTTACCCGTAGAATGCTAAAACTTTGCCTTTTGTACGTGTAGACAGGTAAATAGTGGCTTTGGGCGTAAGCCGTAACCGTAACAAAAAATTTTAGCATGACTGAAAATTTTATGGTTTTTGAATTCTTTAACTATACGGAGGGCTATCGGGTGGAAAAAAAATTTTAGCATATCCTGAAATCATCATTACCAACACATAATAAAATAGCAACACCTCTAAGGTGATCAAATTACTAAAATATAAATGTTAAATTCCCATGGTTTGATATGGCCAGCCATTTAGGTGATGGGCATGCCCACCTTGCCCATATGGGTGGATCCGCGCCTGTTCCGGTGTATGTAGTCTGTAGATAAATATATTGTTTTTAAATTCAAGGCAAATGTATGCGAATGAAGCGTGCAAGCTGTGAAATGAGGCTGCAGCATCTGAACAGCCTTGACTCATGCGATCTTACTGTTACATTATTATACTATGTACAAAACGGCCAATTTAATATTGTGCTGTGAATTGAAAATATAAACCTTACACATAGAATGATAATGCTAATGGCACACAAAAGGGCGTCACTTCTAAACTGTTGCGTAAAAACACAGATAGAAATCTAAAAATTCTGTGTCTTCAATTCTTTAAAGAAAATATATTCAGCTTTTAGACACTAGTATTCCTATAATGGCTATATTAGTAAACTTATATCCTGGAAACTCTAGTACCTATACATTAAAAAAATTCTCGCCACTTACTTCTATACGATACGACTAAATATAAACAAATTAATTAAACCTTCTCACCTATCGATCCACATCTCCCTGCTACCCTCGACTCCCGCGTTCTCGTACGGTACCCTAGTCCACTCGCCTCCATCATTGATGCTCAGAGTGTCGTCGAGTGTGGCGACACTGCCGCGCCGGTGTGGCGTGTCGGCGCACCCCGCGCTAGGGTCTAGCGAGCTGGCTGTTGAACTGTCTTTCTTGGCCCTGGGGGTGGTCATTAATAGAGGTATAATTACACATAGTACGGAAGAACTGTTGGCGGACCACCTGCTAAATGGTCTGATGATATCTGCAGGGTAGCGGGGAAGTAAAACGGAGCGGCACAGGACCGCAAAAGATTGCCTTACAAAAAAGGAGGCCTATATCCATCAGTGAGCGATATAAAACTGATGATGATGACAGGCGGCCTTAAAGCAATCTCTACCAGTCAACCTTTGAATGGATGAGGCAGTTTTAACATAATTTATAGTTTCCGTAATATAATATCGTCATTGCACTCCAGTACGCTGAAGTGCTGACGTTGAGTTATGCTTGACGATATACTAAGTTCGAAGAGTGTCCATGCAATCGCTATGTTCAATGATATATATTATTTTAAGAATCTACCTACTTGTATGTATAATATTTATTGTATAATATTATCATAGTTCTCCACCATTCCTAGGTACTGTTGTCTCATGTCATGATACCGATACTAACAGCTTGCAGGACGTAGCCTTGATGTAATCATGATAAACCAAAAGTAAATATCAACAGTTAGCCACTAGCCTTAGATGTCTTTCAAACATAATATAACATTTACTATGTAACAAATTACTCATAGGGGCAGTAGAGGCAATGAATGACTTTATCTTATAGGAAACTAGCTGTTCCCGCGCGCTTCGCTTCGCCTTAAAAAGTTTTCCCGTGGGAATTTCGGGATAAAAAGTAAAGTTCTTTCCCAGGGTCTAGACCGTATGTATACCAAATTTCATCCAAATCCGTTCAGTAGTTTTGGCATGAAAGAGTAACAGACAGACAGACAGTTACTTTCGCATTTATAATATTACAACAGACCAATGAGATCCTCACAAATGCGTTTATTAGATTTCCCATCGCATACTACTGAGTTTTACAGTAACTCATTTACTGTGACATAGGGCGTGCAAAACCGGAAGGTTTTCAAAACCGGTTTTGAATTTTCGGTTTTCAGCCTCAAAACCGGGTAACCGGTTTTTCACCGGTTTTGATATTACTTAAATATTTTTTGTCATACAGTACTAATTAAACAAGGAACCCATATTCTTAGATAGAGATATCCACAAAACATACGAATAAAACATTTTTTATGATATACTTACCTATTTTTAATCAACCATATGACAAATTAATAATTTAGTGAACAGGAAAAAAAGTTAAATAAGAATTATCATAGTACTTACTGTTATCACATCTAAAAAAAAGTGTGTGGCACCTTAATGGTGTTTTTATATCGTTCTGTTATCATCAATAATTGTATATTTTAAACATACAGGCAGATTTTGAAAAAAAAAACATTTATCGTCTGATTCTTACGACCACTCCATAGTAGCAGTAAGATGATGAATGTTTTTTTTGATGTATTACAGATTTGTTCATATCAACGCAACGAAAGAAAGCCTAACTCATTGATGGACACGACTGCATTTGATTTGACGTCCTCAACACTTCATGAAAAAAGTCCATAACGTCGAATGCAGTCCCCGCACTTGGCCTAATTATATTTCCAACAACGGTCAATGCAGTCCTGTTTTACCTAGAGTTTGTATGAAGACCACCTTGTTGTGCTTTATTGGGCCAGATTTCAACGTTATAATTATGTGCACCCAGAGTACCTTTTTTCACACAGCAATAAGTTTTCATACAGCAAAAAATGTGAACTCACACGCACACATCGGTCACTGACGTCGTGTTTGCTTTACTGCGCCTAGGCAGAGTGCCGGCATGTGCACCAGAAAATCGTCACTCAATTTCCATACAATATTTTAGTGCTTTTTTATGAGTTTCACCATTAATCTAGTGTCCATCAGTGTGCCAACCGATATACAAATTCTTTTATTTTTAGAGTTTATGGGTTCAACTTCTAATGTATGTAAAAAAGTATATAAAAATACGATCAAAATCGGTGAAAACCCGGTTTTCGGTTTCCGGTTTTGAACTCTCAAAACCGGTTATGAAAAACCGTGATATATTGTCCGGTTAACCGGTTTTCCGGTTAACCGGTTTTCCGGTTAACCGGTTAACCGGTTTTGCACGCCCTACTGTGACAGCTATAAGACTGTGGAATGCATTACCTGTAAATATCCGTTTTGCGAAGACAGCTATAGGTTTCAAAAAACAGGTAAAAGAACATTATCTTTCCTCCATCTTGCAATAGTACCTACCTATATTATATAAATCTATATAACTTTGATTACATTATGTATGTATGTATTTAAGTATTTATTATTAAACATGAATGTTTACTACACTTTGTACACCTTCCTCATTTATTCTTTAAGTCTCTCCTCCACCCAAAGGTTGCCTGGAAGAGATCGCTTTTAGCGATAAGGCCGCCTATTGCGTTATATTGTAAATTGTTATTTGTGTAAATTATTTTTAAGTCAATAAAGTAGTATTCTATTCTATTCTATTCTATTCTATATTAGTTAGGATTCAAACTCATAATTATGTACTTGGAATGTGATGAAGTAATACATAAGAACACGTCATGATACGTGACTATAGAACAGATGGATCATTGTAGATTCACCCATTAGCTTCGCATGTGTTGCATAAATAATTTAAAGGTAGATTTCAAATAAAAGTGAGGATCTGAACATTTTAAGATTCTTGCTATCAATCAGAGAATGTCTGACAATTTTTTAGATGAGGCAGGTATTTGAAAGCCTAGTAGCCTAGTAGTCACCATATTGTTTACTAAAGACTTACATGGTTTTATCACTCTCAATCATTTCAAATTGCTCAGGAGTGGCACTGTGGGTTGAATGCCCACTGCCGTAGTGATTCTCAGTAGCGGTGCACGGAAGTGGCTGATTGTCTTCCTCTAGTTTATTCCTCAATAGCTGCAGTTTACTCTCTGGAATGTTCAGGTCTAAGCCCTTGCTGTCCGAGCCAGGACTCGTTAAAGAATTCAGGCTGACAATGGCAGCATCATACAGCTTCTGGAAGTTGAGTTTCTCAGTCTCCAAGGCGATGATCTTTTGTTTGAGTAGTTCTATCTCTTCTGCTTGTACTAGAACCTACAATAGAATATTTGTATTAGGATTTTTTGGTATTTTACCCAAGATATGACAAACTTTTGTATACTTAATATACCCATTCATTTATTTACCATTACTCATCCCTAATATTATTATATGTACAGTATTACATAATGTTAAAGGGTCATAGTTTTAGCTTCTTGCCCCCTTCTCCATAGGCAAAGAGTTTTTTCCAAATGGTCAAAGTCAAAAGTCTAGGGTTTTGCTTCTGTTAAGAAGGTGTAATTTATAACATTTTTTTACCTCATGGCTCCAGTTAGCATCAGTGGTTGCATGTGACTGGCAGCTGACACACACCTCTTCATCATTGGTCTGACACTCCACATCAACAGTTTCCCAACACATTTCAGTAGAAGCATCACTCATTGGCACATTCATATTGGATGTGCCCCAAAAAAGGGACACTAGGCCTGATGGCCGAGGTAAAATCAAGCCAACATCATCCCAATCTTCAAAGTCCTAGAAAAGTTGATGAATTATTATTTGAATGAGTGTGAGATTTTAAATGAAGTATCTATTAATATGAAAGGGTTCAAATTTTTCGTTATTAAGTAGGTATTGTTTTTTCAACAACATATTATGGAGGTTGTTATTGAGTTTACCTGATCTGGATTTTCATCAGAAAATGTTATAGATGTGAGCTTGTAGTCTTGAAGTAACAGATATTCATTAATTAAGAAGTTGAGGGCTCTTTTCTCATGAGGTTTTAATGCTCTCTGATTTGATTTATCCTTTGGGTTGTTATCCAGGCCTGATTCTCCATCTGAAATTAGATAACAGTTTATGTCTTGTAGCTTATACAGAAACTTAAGAGGTTTGGCCATTCGTAATAAGGCTGAAAAGACAACATTTAGAATCTAAATTGCTTATGTTATTACACTTTTTAGTTACCATTTCCTTTCTGAATTTTTAAACTCTGTTAATTTGTGATTGTTTTTATATTTTGTTATGTGCCTAATAAGTGCTGAGCATATCTGTAATTGGTACATGTTACAGAAAAGTACCCATCTAACCTATTTTGTAAGTGTATTATAACATGTACTGTTGATGTGCCATATTAAATAAATAAATAAATACACTATCCAAGATTTTGGATTAGACTATGAAGTTTCTATTTTTGTAAATGTATTTATTTTGTGGTATGACCAAGTAAAAACTATTTAAAATTTCACCTGCAAACTGCGTAAGGTTAGCCCTCAAGGAGTTTATAGTTTCTCTAGCCTTTCTCAGTTCAAACTCTAGCACGGCCACATCTCCTCCGCTGCCGGCCCGGTCCCCTCCTCCATCCTCCGAGTACCGAGCCGTGTCCAGTGAATCCAGAGTCGCCTGGCTAGGTGTACGGTCTAAAACAATTAAGTATTAAAATTTAAGGTCAAACTTTTTTAAGCTTCTAAAATAAAATTTGTAAGTAACTTACGCATAGATCCAAATTCCTGGGCCCTAGATACATGCTGCTCGAAGTTACCAGGATTTGAGAAGAACTCTCGAAGCTGTGGGAGCTCTTTACCACTTTCTACAAGCTCAGTGTGAAGTTCTAAAGCTGTAAGGAAATAGTTGTCCTTCAATAGCTTCGTTGCTATGTCTTCGTAAGCTAGATGAGGCGCAGTAAAAGAACTATCGTCTAAATCTTTATACGGATTCATATCTTTTGAGTTATCCTGCACATCACAAGCAATTTTCATTAAAACACAGGTTTTCTCATCATGAATGAGAACGAAAATGAAAAGTTGAAAACATTTGTGACATGACTTTGGGATTGTCAATGTGTTAATCTGTGTATCTGTCATTTGTCACTGATATGCACACTCATATGTGGAGGCATCGCAGTAGCCCACTCCGTGGCGGGGCGGAAACCGTAGTTGTAGTCCGGTAAAAATAAATGAAACAGCAGTTGAGCACCACGGCTCTCAAGAGTCATGAAATATTATGTACCTTGTACGGAACCCACCCTCCTTCAGAATAATAACGTTCGCGTTCCCTCTCATTTTTGTCTGTGTGTCATTAAAAAGTGCAAAAATATTGTCTATGAAAAAAACAAAACACAAAATCACAACAAACTGAAATTTGAATTAAATTTCAATACTTTTCTCTTTTTAGGCAAATAAAATTTATAAATGAGCAATAGTCTGTAGTAGTGGTTATTGAAATACTTTTTGTAATACCAATATACATAGCCATACACGTGGAGTGGCTTTCTAGACATTCACCATGAGTGAACGTTACAGCAGCTTGAAACACAAGCTTCAAGATCTTGGATATAATAATCATTTGCCCCAGGACGCTGTGCCTATAGTAGAATGTATATTAGCTGATCTATTACAGACCACGAGGAGCTTACAGCACTACATGGACTTGTCCAAAGAGACGTTGAAGCAACGAGACACGCTAATGCTAGAAGTGGAACCATACAAACGTGACAATGCTAAACTAATCCAAGAAAACAACCAGTTACACCAAGAAGTCATGCAAATCAAAGAATTAAACACAAAAATTTCAAAAGAGAGTAAGCGGAAGTTGAAGTCTTTGTCTGAGGAAGTAATAAAAAAAGATGCAACTATAAGTAAACTCCAGCATGAGGTTAGGGACCTGAGTCTGAGGGGGCTCTGTGCTGGCACCTTTAGTTCTCGTAATAAGTGTAGAAGAAAAAATGCAGAAGATGATACCTATGGCACATGTGTTCTTGAATGTAAAGATAAATACGACAGAGATGTACTAGAGTTAAATGATAAGCTCAAGTCATTAGAAGACATTAACAGTGAATTAAGTGATGAAATTAACTTATTGAAAAGTAAAGTAGAGCATAGAGATAATGAAATAGTTAGATTAAACATGTTATTACAAGGGGGAAGGCCTTTAACTTTGGACAGTTGCAAAAGTTCTGAGGGTGGACATGTTGATGCTATCAAAGAGAACCAGGAGCTAGAGGCCATTAATAAAGTATTGAAGAAAGAAATAGACATTGGACTTGAAAAGCAACATGAAGCAATGTTGCGAGCACTCAACCTTGCTGACAAAAATAAAGCATTGCAAGAAGAGCTGAAAAAAGTTGACTTATTAGCATTAAAAGTTGAAGAAGATTGTAATAAGCGACTGTCCACATTAATAGATGAAGTGAACTGTTTACAAAATAAGGTTGAAGAGCTAAATAGAAAAAATGTTCAGCTAGAAAATGAATTGACAAGAAAAGCATTTAGGTCTCCCAGAAATGAAATTGTTGAGGAAAAACTAAATGCTTGTTTGAAACAAAATGATTGTTTACAAGACGAGATGAAAAATCTACAAGAACTTAATAAAAAGTTGCAAGAGAAAGTGTTGTTAATCTCTAAAGAAAATCAAGAATTCAATAGCAGCAGAACACAAGAAACTGAAAAGATAAAGTATGCAACTAAATCAGAATTACAAGATCTCCTGGAATCAGAAAGAAAAATGCATGAGAAATATATGAGCAATATAGAAGAGAGAATATCTGAAACGGTTACTGTACTTAATAGTCATCTTGCAAAGTGCAAAGGTTCAGAGAAAGCTACAAGTACACCAAGCAACCATTTTATTAGAGACCTCCAAATGAAGTTGTGCGAAAGTGAACAAAAAATATTAATGTTAAAAAAAGAAAGAGATGACCTATTGAAAAAGTTTTCAAGTGGTGATCATATGCATAGTCAAAATTTTAAAGATGTAATAAAGCAGTTAAATGATGAAAATGCAGAACTGTCTAAAGAAAACATATTTCTGAGCCAACAGTTAAATCATTATAAAACAATAGGCACATATAAAGAACCAAGACCTGATTATGGTATGCAGAAAGATATGGAAAATCATAAGTTGGAATCTGAAAAGCTAATATCTGATATTTACATGCTTAGAAAAGACAAGCAGGAATACAATATTAGATATAAAGAGGCAATGGATTTAGTTGAGAGATATAAGAGAGATTTGGCTTCAAAACAGGAAGAGATAAATATATTGCAAGAAGAAAACAATTCCTATAAAACCTCTCACAGAACTGGTAAAGCATCTGCAGATCACCTGCGGGAGGAATGTAATTTCTTAAGAGAGCAAATAAAAAGGATGCAAAGTGATGTAATAAAGGAAAAAACTATGGCTAATCAAATAAAAAATATTCAATTAGAGACTGAAAGAAGTAGTCATGAAATACAAAATGACTTAATGTCTTTACAGAAAAAACATAGCATAGCAAAGGATACCATTGAATCATTAGAAAGAAAATGTAAAGACTTGCAATCTGAGGTGTTGTCATTAAACAGTGAAAAATCAAACCTTATAGAAAATATAAAGAGAGTTGATCAGGAAAGAGATAAAGTGGTGATAGAATTAGACAATAAGACTGAATCTCATTGTGTCCTTGAACAAAAGTTGAAGTCACAAACATATGAGATCAGTAAATTAGAGCAGCAATTGTCAGATATGAAGAGAATGTTAAATATGAACAAAGTGGCAGAGCACAAGGTAGTGGATTACGAATCACAAATTAAGTTCCTAAATGGAGAAATAGCCAGACTAACACATCAGTTAGATAATGCTGTCATAGAAAACAAACATCTGCAAAATAGTTTAGAAGACGCCAATGGCGCTTTAAAAATAAATAAAATTGAACATGATAAGTCAAGAAAAGAAGCAGCTGAACTGAGGCAGCAGTTACAGCATTATGTGGTTGAAATAAAACGGATTGAAGAGCTTCTTTCACATAAAGAAGCAGAAAGATCGGATATGTTAGAGCATTTTGCAAGCCTTTCTGTTGAAGCCAATATATTAGAAAATACTAATCACTCACTTGAAAGTGAATCTGCTTCTAAATCAATGCAGCTACAAAGCTATGTCATAAAAATACAAGAATTAGAAAGCAAAATTCTGGATAAAGAAAGCAAGTTAGATAGCCAATCCGCACATATAACTGAGCTGACATGTAAGATCTCTAGATTAGAAAAAGAAGTGAGTCTCCTTACAGAAGAAAAATATGTGCTGGAACAGAATGTTGACCACCTCAAGCAAATGTGTTCTAATATGCAAACTGACAAAAAAGTTGTTGCAGACACAGATTCTGAACTGAAACTCTATGAAACAAAAATAAAGAGTCTAACAACCCGTAAAAGTAAACTTGAAAGGGAAAATGAAGAACTTTCTGAAAAACTAAAGGTAACTGAAAGGTTACTGTCTAATACAAGAAAGGAAGTAATAGAACTAAAGCTAGCATTGCAGGATGCTACAGCTGAAACACAGTCTCTGCATGAGCGCGTTAATAATATGAGCAGAAGGGAAATGCAAATCCACGAGGTACATGAGGTAAGTGTAAAAGAGTATTAGTATGATCTGGTCATATCTATTGATGACTCATTCCCTAGTTTTAATGACTTCACCATTGTTCCTTATTGCTGACCAAAATTATGTTAAATGAATCCGTCTCTATCCTCTGGTCATTTAACATTTATGAAATTGTATTTTTCAGCAATCTCTCACCAAAGATGAATATCATGTGCCGTTCAGAATGGAAGAAGAAATCCTTGAAAAAATCAATGAAGAAGATGATAATGACAAAGACAGTGTTCAAAGTGAAGAAAGTTTCCGTAGAAGATTCTGTAAATACACACATGGTAGCACGCTGTGAATGAACTTATAAATATGTACCTACATACTTTAATTTTATGCCAAAGGCTTATTAGTTCATATAATTCAGTATCAACTTCATGGTAAACTATATTATTCCATATAGCCATAATGTATTGTTGATGTTATACTTAGCTAAGTTTGAATAGATTTTAATTGATTAAATTTCATCTTTATTAAATGTTTTATGGTGTAACCTACAATATGGTTTCAATTGAAATAAGTTATTCATACCAAAATTCACATATTTATTTATCTAAAAGTAATATGCAAAATTATACTTCCTTTATATTAAGTTATTTATACAATATCTACAACGTAAAAATATTCAACAAAATCCACCATACCTAGTTCTGTATTAAATAGATATTGCCCTTATCATAATATTATATTGGAAATCTAATAAATTATTGTGACCTATGTAAAACATGATAAATAAAATTTTGGGTGAATACTTCAGAAAGCCTACATTGCCATTTAATTTCATAAAATAATAATCTAATTATAATTATATTAAAGCCAAAAAAGAGAGAAGATGATTCTTAGAATATAAAATTAAGGAACATTGTTGGAATCATAGTCCAGGTCTCAGACTAACCACAAAGTCTAGGGCCCAGATAAATAGTCGTTGCTTAGCACTTGCTCAAACTAATGCTTAGCCAAGAACGACTTCACCTGAACTAAGTCGAGTTGCAATGAGTCTCTAAAATAGACACTACTTACCGTTTGCTCGGCTAAGTCACTGTCTTAGAACCTGTTATGTCAAATCTGCGTCAAATATATATTTATTTATCTGTGGTCATGGTTTCATTCCGTAGTTTTTTAGCAAATTTGGTATAAATGTGGTCTGTGGATAGCCTGAGAGCATAGAATAATAATTTCCTGAGAGTGTGGCAGATGTGACAACTTGGGTATGCTAAGCAAGGGCCAAGTCTTGACAAATGTGAACTCGAACTCGGCTAAGTCAGAGTGCGAAATTACTGGCATAGTCTGTGCTCAAGTAGTGTCTATTTTAGTGAATTCGTGTTCTTAGCATGTGCTTAATCTAAGACTCCGTCTTAGTTTCGTCTATTTATCTCGGCCTAGGTGTTTATTTAGGCCTCTGATTTGCAATCTGGCAGACATCTGCAGTATAAAGTAACATGTTGATTTAGGGGAAATTTAAAAAAATCATAATATATTTTACATTTCTTACAACCTGCAACTTTAAAGGCACTGCATCATTACAATGATGAATAGATACCCAAGAATAATGTGGCCAGTGATCTAGAAATTAAGGAAAACAAGTTTCGGTGGGTACAAGCAATATTATCTAAATTATGTGTAAGACAATGGATTGGTAGTATAACTATTAACTATAATACCTAATCATATAAAAATATTTTTTTGTTTATTATTGTGTAGGTAGTAAAGTAAGTATGTAGTATTTGTTGAAAGAAACTATCAAGACCTTATGATAGATATACATTTTATACTGTTCAAAGTAAACTACTTTATAATTAAGTATCTTGTAGACAGATTTCATAAAAAAGGATGCTATACATTTAACATTTTACAAAGATTAATCTACTGTATATTTTGTGTGGATAAATATGATTACATAATACAATAGTAGGTAGGTATACAGAGAAGTGAAAAATCTATTATATTTTTATTAAAGTACTAGCTTTTTCCATTATCTATGTCTGACTTGAAAGGCTTTTGAATCCCTCCCTTACTTCCAGATCCCAACAAGTGTGAAAAGTGAAAAGAGGCAAACAAAGTCTGTTTTGTATTTTTTTTGTATTGGTAAAGATTTACATATTTTAAGAGTATTTCATTAGGCTAATAACAACAAGTATATTTGAAGCAATTCATAAACCTATAAGATTACAGGTTAAGTAACATACTATATTTCCATTATAATATAATTGACTTCCCACTTTTTCCCTAGCAATGACTAATATTACAAAGGCATCGTCATTGCTACAATGTATTGAACTAATTTGATTTTGTACCTTAAATATAAAAAAATTACAATGTTGCAAGAATCCTAGTGAAACCGATACCAGCACCGAGCACTGTCTGTCCAATGCCCCACACCATGGCGTGTATGGGCGGCATGGCTAGGTTGGCCGCCCTGTAGATGAACGCCACGGCCGCACTACTCACGACACCAGAAGTCACGGGGCACACTACGCCCATCACTATCAGCAGCACGGGGAAGAACTTTCCGTACTTGTGCTTCCTCAGAGTACCGAAGGCGACGAACGCGGCGCACGTGTGGACGAACACGGAGCTACACAGCGACCACAGGAACACCGGGTACCACATCTCTCCGAATGTGTCCAACGGATCGCCAGGTGTTAATCTAAACACGTCGACGAACGAATCAAACTCTGACACCCGGAACTCTGACAACATGTCATACATGTTGTCGTGGGTGATCTAATGCTCACATGCATCGGGGAAGTTGTTCTTGTCATGAAAACTTGGCGATTTCAGGCACACGATTCACAATGCACCTTCCTTGTCTTCAACTGGGAGTCCAAAGTACTCGATAGGGGATATCTAAAGCGTCAATTCCATTTTGTTAGCAAGGAGATAGTTTTGGTATTCAAGTATAACCCGTTAATTACTTCTGTAAATAAGTTATTTAACTTTTTTGTCGGGAATCGATTGTTGGAATGGGAAATTGGGAACAGTAACAACAAATGACCAAGACTGATATGTCAAGTTGACATTGACATTGTCAGTCTGGCGAAAGACAGTCTGGAAAAAAATAAGTATGGAACGCGTACGAAAAATAATGGCGAGCACCGCTCACAGAGTACTTTTTACGCTATCATAGACATCTTTGGCTTTTGTCATGTGTCAGTGTCAGTCAGTCAATCGTTTAGTTTGAAAAATAATTTTAAATCATAAATAAATTAAGATTTAACAGTTATTTATATATTATTATTACTGTGGATAAGTGCAGTGTTTGTGTGGAGGTACCTAACTATTAGTGTTGCTTGATATTATTGATAATAATTATGTTTTATAAAACTTGTGAAATATGTGGTTTAAGAGCCGCTAGCCGGTCGTATAGATGGCCAAAAGAGAATTTTCATGGCCAAATTTCCACTGGATGAGGAAAGGTAAGCTACAATTAAAGGCTAAAGCATAGGATTTAGATTATTTATATGTATAAAAAAGTTAAAGTCTAATAAAATAACTGGAGGGTCAGCACAACCAACAATAGTGCATGAATGTTTTTTTTTTATCGATATCGATATTTTTATTTATCATTAGTACGCACAGCTCATTAATCAGAACAACTTTTGTCTACTAGTTTTGGAAATTAGCGAAAATCAAATTCGGATCTCCATACAAAAATTACCAGTGACTTTTATTATACCTACTTAAATAATATTTAATTGTTTAATAATAATTATAAAAATGTTGTTTGCAGATGTAAACAGTGGGTTAAGATGACCGGTAAGGAGGATCTGGTTTATGTGCCTATTGAAAAGCTACATCAACTTAAACGAATTTGTGGCAATCATTTTCTACCACAACATTTTAAGAACACAATTGAAAAAAAAAACAATTCCATGTGTGGGACTTACTGCAGACACTTTATTTTATAATAAATACCTAAATATAATTATATTTTTCCACTTTTATTTTATTTCAACATTATATCATAGCATTTACGTCAACGGAAAATCTCGAGTTTATTTTGTGGATTATATTTTTGTGTTCAAATAGGAACATAACATAACGTTGAACCGAGACTTAACGTTGGTGTCATTGTGTAACATTGAAATCCTATTGTGTAAAACTGAAATTAAAGTAATACATACACTCGCACTTTTTTTTTACTAGTTATCGATAAAAAATATCCATAAGAAGCACATCACTATTTCAGAGGGGCTATGTTGGCAGTTTTGTACGTCATAATTTTTGTTTTGTTGGTACCCTCTGTTAGTACGCGTGAATAAAAAAAAATAATACAATTATTTTTTTCTTTTTTTTCCCTTGTACTCCCATCTCTTAAAACGTAGTGTTCTTTTCTCTATGGACATTGTTGAAAGTTGAAGGATTAGCAAGGTACCATAGAGTTGCAGCTGGCTTTTCTTATCTACTGGCTACTGACCTCGTGTAGCGCCATAGAAGCATAACTTTAATTTTTACCTACATGAACACACTTGCTGTGAAGTTGCATACAGTTCGAGGAAAATATAATCATTCATTCATTTGCCTCACCAACCCAATGAATGAATAAAACTGCATCTACTGTCACTGTCACAAACAATCGTAGTATTTTTGAATCTCTGTTTGTTTTAATTTCGTTAAAGAGTGCCTGTGCCTGTGAAATTAAAACGCCGTTAACGTGAGTATATGAAACATGTTAAAATATGGTTTATAAACAATAGTTTTGAGTAAAATCCAACCCAGTTTATAACACATGAAGTGAGTGCCGTGTCAATAAGTTGCGATTTCTGTGCGAGGCGGTGTAGTTTTCGTTCACTCAACTCACTTGTCAATGTCAAATAATAAAGTAATAGCACGCCTTGTCGTCGTTTCTAACCTCTTCAAATTGCTTAATTGTTTCTATTTATCATAATTGTTAGTTTTCATAAGTGTAGTACGTGAACATTAAATCCTCAAAATGGTTAAAGTGCGTTCAGCATCGGGTCCCCCCCGAAAACAGGGGTTCAACAAATCTGGGCACTCCATGAACCCAGAAAGGCCCACCGAAGGGTTGAAAGGAGTAGGGAATCCCAGGACCAAAGGGACTATAAAAAGGCTCCAGATGTACCGTAATTTCAAAGCCAAGAGAGATAAAACTGGTAAAATACTGACACCTGCGCCGTTCCAAGGCTGGCTACCGTCCGGGTCGACCGCTCGAGTTGAGCCAAATCAGAAGTGGTTCGGCAACTCCCGCGTCATCACACAAAATGCACTGCAGAAGTTTCAAGAAGAACTGGGAGCAGCTGTCAAGAACCCGTACCAAGTAGTCATGAAACCCACCAACTTGCCCATCACTTTACTAAATGAAAAGGCAAAACAAGCTCGAGTACACTTGCTGGATACAGAGAGTTTTGACAAAACATTTGGCCCAAAGAAGCAAAGAAAGAGGGTAAATCTGAAGTTTAATGATTTTCAGACATTATCAAAAGCTGTTGAAGAAAATACTGAGAATTACAATGAGGAGAAAGATATTGACAGGGTGCGAGAGGACACAGGAGTTAAAGAGGGCCAGCGGGACTGGGTGTTTGGCGCGGGCATGAGCAGGAGAATATGGAATGAACTTTACAAAGTTATTGATTCATCAGATGTCCTGTTGCAGATACTGGATGCCCGTGATCCCATGGGGACTAGGAGTCCTTTTGTAGAGAACTTCCTAAAAAAGGAAAAACCACACAAGCACTTAATTTTCATCCTCAACAAAGTGGATCTGGTTCCTAATTGGGTAACACAACGGTGGGTGGCTATTCTCAGTTCAGAGTACCCAACTATTGCCTTCCATGCATCCCTTACTCACCCCTTTGGTAAAGGATCCCTGATAAACTTATTGAGGCAATTTGCTAAACTCCACATTGATAAGAAACAAATCAGTGTTGGCTTGATCGGATATCCAAACACAGGTAAATCATCAGTCATTAACACACTGAGATCGAAAAAAGTGTGTAAAGTTGCCCCAATTGCTGGCGAGACAAAAGTGTGGCAGTACATTACTCTAATGAAGAGGATATTCTTGATTGACTGTCCTGGTGTAGTTTATCCTTCTGCTGAAACTGACACTGAAAAGGTCCTGAAGGGTGTGGTAAGAGTTGAGCTGGTACAAAACCCTGAAGACTATATTGAGGAAGTGCTAAAAAGAGTGCGCAGGGAGTATTTGGTAAAGACATACAAGATTGATGGCTGGGAGAATGCAACTGAATTTTTGGAGAAAATGGCTGCTAGGACAGGGAAATTACTTAAAAAGGGAGAGCCAGATGTTAATCAAGTGGCAAGAATGGTTCTCAATGATTGGCAAAGAGGAAAACTTCCTTTCTATGTTGCTCCAGAAGGATTTGAAGTACCCCTGTCAAAGCTACAGCAACAGCAACAGCCTGATGCAACAGAACAAGAGAAAATGGTAGATGTTAAAGATAAGGAAGGCACTGAACAAACAGCTGAAGAAGAAACTGGCACTGAAACTGAAGAAAAGGAAATTGAAAAACCTGTGGTCAACAAATTGGTCATTGCACAAGATTTTGCCAAAATTAGGGTTGGGTTACAGTTTGACAATGACGATGATGTCAAACCACTTGCATCATTTGAAATTCCAGAGGAACTGAAAGGCATTGATGAAGCAAGTGTAAATGATTCCAAAAGCGAACCAAAGGAAGACGAAGATAATGATGATGATGGTGAAATATCAGACCTTAGTGACATTTATAGTGATTTAGAGGACAATGAATTTGCAGAAGATCATTTGACAAATGATTCTGAAACAGCTAAAGAGATAAAGAGGAAGAAACTGGAAGCAGCCAGTGGTGCCTTCACTGTGACAGAAGTTACACAGAAAGGCAAGAAGCGAAAGGCCGGAGACACACCTGCAGCACCAGCTAAGAAGATCACCAGCAAACAGAAGAGAGCCATGGAGAGAGCTCAGCGACGCACCAAGACAGGAAGCAACTTCTATGAAGTGTCTAATGTGAAGAATAGGAATAGGGATAAGAAGATACCTAAATGATATCTTGTTTGAATTTTAATAAATAAATTAAATATAACCTTAATGATATCTTTATTTATTTACATACTATCCCAACTACTGTATACATCAGTTATTTAATAAGCACAATAACTTCATAGGTAAGTTGTACTAACTAAAATAAAAAAATTCCACATAAAATATGATCGATGTATTGAATAAATAATCCAACTTATTTCTATTTGCAGATGTCGTCAGGAAGCGAGAGTGATGATGAATATGTACCAGGAGAACCGGAGCAGGTGTCAGAAGAGGACTCTGCGGATGAAGAAACTGACATACAATTCGAAAAAGAACAAGAACAGAAAGCAACAAAACGAAAAGTAACCACTGAAAAGAAGGGCAAGAAAAGACAGAAAACCACTAGAGCTGCTCGAGCCGCTACTCCCGAGGAAGAAGAGGTAGAAGAAGAAAAAGAAGAACTTGCACCTGAAGAACAAAAGAAAAGAGAGGAGGATCTGTGGGCCATGTTTCTGGATGGCACTGACACTGTCAAGAAACCAGCTCCTAAGGAAACAAATGTACCTAAAGAACCAGCTAAACCTACAGTGGATGGAAAGAAAGACAAAGTAAATGTTACCTCCAGCAAATCTGAAGAAGAC
Organism: Plutella xylostella; assembly: GCF_932276165.1. Classification (NCBI taxonomy): domain Eukaryota; kingdom Metazoa; phylum Arthropoda; class Insecta; order Lepidoptera; family Plutellidae; genus Plutella; species Plutella xylostella. Next base: position 4,235,579 of record NC_064009.1, on the reverse strand, counting down.
GCAAAAGCTAAGGAAAGAAGAATATTCGAGTTTGCAGGAGAAACTATAGTGGTTGAAGACAATGTTATTAAAGAGAAAATAAAAACTCCTGTTGCTGCAGCCGCTGGAATAGTTCCAGGTAAATATCGAAAACAAACACTCTAATCTTAGTAGTATCAAAATTATTTATTTATAAATATTCAAACTGACTTATTTCACACTCATAATCATTAACTATGATTATGAATGAGTGTGAAATAAGCAAAATAAAATTTACGATTTAACAAAATAATTCACCTCTGCATTTATTCTTTCAGTAAGCAAAATTGGCGGTCCATCCAGGAAGGGCAAAGGCTCCGGGGGTCTGTCCAGCATTCTCGGACAGATCGGCAAGAGCAACCAACTGTCTACGCTGGAGAAGTCCAAGCTCGACTGGCAAACTTACAAGCAGGTGGAGGGAGTGGCCGAGGAAGTAGAAAGCCATAATAAAGGAAAAGACGGGTTAGTGTAGTTAAAATACCTATACGTATGTGAAAATAGCTGGGTGGTTGTTGCATGAAAAAGGCCGAGGAAGCGTAGGGGCGCTACTTGGAAGAGATCTAATGTCAATCAATCACGAATCTTGTTTTGTACAGTAAAAACTATCTTATCTATGTTCAGCAGTAACGATTGGGTGATGATGTTATTAAACTGTACTGCATGATCGTAAATGAGTCATTAATTATGGTGTCAATCAAAATAAAATGAACTAATGTACCTAACTGTGAATCAGTATAATACCTGTGCTACGATTGCTTGTATCTTCACTTGGCACCTCCCCACGGCAATATTAAGTCGGCATTACTTTTCGCTTTACATTTGGACACACACCGACGAGAAAATAAATGCCATTGATTATCGCTTAATTGATGGTATAAAACAATGAAAAATATACCTTAAATTATTTGTATAGTGATCAAAATTAGAGCAGCTACGATTGACATTGCCGTTAGTGTGGCCCTAGCTTTACATTTAATCAGTTTTTTTTTCATAGGTACCTGGACCGCAAGGACTTCCTGGAGAGGGCCGACATGCGCCAGTACGAACTGGAGCGCGAGCTGCGCATGAGTCGCCGCAGCAACAGATAGACTGTACCCACCATTGTAATCATACGTCATACCGCTTGCTCTCAATAGATAAGTAATAACTAGGTTTTTTGTTTCTTTTACTGATCCACCTATAGTGTTGTCAGTCATGTAGAATATTGTAGTGTCTATTCGTACTCATAGAACGTTGTACATATACATATTCTTCCTTATGTTCCTTCGCCCAACCATCTATCACTATACCTGCATACCTAGCACGGGGCGCAAGACACGCACGTCAAGACTTGATGAAAGTTTTCCCTCGCTCTCGCTCACTAGGTAGCACGATGAGAGAGATTGCGTGTGCGTGTCTTGTGTCCCGTGCTAGGTATGCTCTAGGTATCTAATGTAATGCGATACAGGTAGCGTGCCAGCGCAGCAGTGATCCGATTATATCGCACGCGCCATGTCGTTGTAGTCCACTCACTATTCGAAAAATATTGATTCAAATATATTTTTTTAAATATAATGTACTAGGTATAAGTACCTACTTTAGCCCAACCATATAAGGTGAAAACTTCATAACATGTTAGGATACATCGCAACAATGAATGCATTGTTTCAAGGAAAACTAGTGTCTACTCCATGTATCGGCGAATTCACTATCGCTGTTCGAATCCCTGAATATAGCACCTTCAAACACTCACGACTCATCCGCTAATAAGTACTTATAAGTATGAGTTTACGAATATAACGGAGGTCATCAGCTGACTCAGACAATGCACCTTCACTGCGGATCCTGCTTGGAACATGGGGGTCTAGAGTCACACCAAGGTCAGAAATTGGGCGAAAAGTGGGGTTTCATTTGGCAAGTATTCGGGTAGGAATAACACGTATCTTGTAATGTGGTAGCTTTTTCTATGAGCTCGTAGTTAAGTCGATAGAGGGTCTAATAGCACTATTATTCTGAAACAATATTTATGTAATTATTGCCATAATTTTCAAAAGAGGTGTTAGATAAGCTGTTACCGTTACGTTGTAACATCCTGTATGTACTTTAGTTTATTTACTTCTATGCTACGAATAAGCACTGTTTCTATGGTACTTACTGAGCCGCGAGCACAGAATTCGAAACGTTTTTTTCAGACGTATCCACAAGTAAATAAATAATAAGTCGCAGGTTGCAATTACAATATTATTGAATTAAAATTAGATTCTCTCTACATACCTACATTATTTTCCAACTTCTTCGTGCCATGACTGTTAACTGTACAATTTTAAATGTTACTTATGTCTAAATCCTAAACAGGATCAAGGAAAGTGAAGCACATAAGCTTATTATTTTAGCTCATTTTTCATGCTTAGTTTTCCTTCCAAGCGGTTAACTTTTAAGCTCGAAGAGTCCAAAGAGCCTTTCCAATCCGATTACAGTCGTTACACTCATTACTAAACCTACACAGGGCTATTCCACGAATAAAACGCCTTGCCGTCTACGAGGGAATGATCAATTCTGATGATGATGTGTTTACATTATACATTCACTCTTTGAAATTTGATATTTCATTTCATGTGTTACATTATACCCCGCATCAGCAAATAGTTGTAGCCAGCAGCTGCGTACCTTTATTTAAACGTCCTCTGTCATATAGAACAATATCGTTCCCACCATTTGCGCAATTGGCCGTATCAAAGTGCATGTTTCGCTGATCAATAAGCTCGTAACAGGCTGGCAAGGTTCATTTCGTCCTCTTCCCAATGGTCTCAATCAGTGTCGTTGAGTCTGCAATAATTTCCAATCAGAGCAGTGTTGGTTGGCCGGGCGACGGACGTGCCGTCGACCCATTCGCACGTTTTGCTAATCAAGCACTAAATAGATTACTTGACGGGCTCATGCTAGATTTGCAACGGTGTCGAGTGACGGTCAGTAGCGGGTCTGTGCTCGGACTGGCTTCATGTGGGTGAACAGTGGTTAGTGTGTTCGGGACAAGTGATGGACTAGTCTGGTGACATGGCGGGGTACGGCAGATGGACCCTGTACGATGGGCGGATGGCCGGCGTGCAGGTGAGATTGCATTACTTGATTACGAATGTCAACACTTGTTGGAATGTTTCACACGGTAGGCCCGCTTGGTCAGCATTCTTTATAGTGTTTGCGTTCATGGCCCATTCGTCATGTTTAACATTAAACTCAGTAATGTATTTGTATAGCCACGTCTAAAAGACGTTTGTTTAAATTCCAAGCTCTACAGGTAGGTACCCAGCTCAGGTACAATCCGTCGTGTGTGCATTATTAGAATGTATATTCGACATGCAGGTTTTTGTTGTCTGGGACAATGGCGTTGCCCCAGACGAGATGTTCGTGCGCTACAAAAAGACTAAGCTTGTACACGACATGGCACTGAAACTTCATCAATATTTTAGATATCACTGAACATTAGAGTGGGCGTCATCGACTTGTTATTCTGTTAGGCTTCGCTTAGCATAACGGCTGAATTAATGAATAAGTAAACCAAAGGATCTCGGTAGGTAGCGATCAGAATATTATTCAGGCTGTTGACGTAATCTGGAACAGTGAACGTTGTAGAAAGGAAAAGTGGGCGAGCAGCGGGGCCTCGGAGCCCACGCACGCCCACGGCCCGCACCCTTGCGATTCTAACGCAACATTTGGGATCGTCAGGTAAACAAACGGTATTCAGGGAAAATTATGTTTTACGAGCTAAGCTTTATGAAATTAGCGGTTGACACGCTTGGGAATTTTGGGACAGAGTACGTTTGCAGCGGAAGCTTGAGCTGGTAGTTTCGGGCACCGGAGCTAATATTGGCGTTGCGGCCGCGCGCTGATGTCAAGTTCCACAATATTTGGTCAGGTGTAGTGTAGTGGTGGCGATGAATGGTGCCGTGGCGCTCGTGGCGGGTAGTACGCGGGGCCGCGGCGCGCATGCGCGGGCGCTCGATACACGCGGCACGTGGGCTGGATGCAGGAGGCTGGGGGGCGGCAGTCGCGCGCGAGGAGCCGCAGCGGCCGCCCGTGTCCCTCCTGCCGAGCACCTAACCTCTACATAAAACATCACTGGCACAACGAACTCCGCTTCCGAACATTAAACCGTCTATGAAACAGTGCTTTTTTTCGAGCGGAAAATTTTGTAGTGTAATAATTTGACAGTGTGGTTGGTTGTGAAATTGGTAGTAGTGTTCCGGGAAAGTGTTTTCCTCGCCGGAGGTCGGGCGGCGAGTGTGGGGCGGTGGATGAGGCGGCGCGGGGTGGCGCCGGGGCGCGGCCGGCGGCGCCGCTAGCAAAATGTCGATACCCCTGGGCCGGGACCCGCTGATGCCCTCGCAGGTGAGTGCTGGACCCTCGCGGACCCGTCACTAGGATCACCTAATACGCTATAGAGCTGTCCGTTCTTTTCCACACTTATTACATTTGTGGGGTACCTACCTACGGAGACTGTGTTTGCATAGTGGGGTACTTTTACTGAAAGGAAAATGTTTAAAAAAAAACTGTCTGGCGTTTCCCGCTAGCGAGGAAAATCTAGCTGCAATAATAATTACTAAGAAAACAGGTGTTTTCGTTTAAATAAGTAGGTAGGTACTTACAATAATTTTATCGTCAGGTATTCTGTTGTTGTCCATCGATATTGATTTGATAAGCAGGTGATAATACAGTCGCGGCGGTTAAACGATTCTTAGCTGTATTCTCTTATTGACAAAACTTATTCTAATTTGTTATATTTTTTTCCAATCTGTCGTATAGGTGTTAAGTATGATAAGATTTAGTTTTATATTTCCTAGAACTGTTACAAATAATATGCGCTGTATAGTATAGATAGATATTATTAGAGCATGTACTGAACAATACCTATGGGGTTTTCTTTAATTCCATCATCTATTTGGTTTGTCCTTTTTTCTCGTCGCTATGGAGCGAAGACATGATACCTACGGTCTATCGTTTCGCGTGAAAATAGTTCAGCGTATATACTTACTGCCGGTTTCATAATTAAAATGGTAAATTCAAACAGAACTTAAGTCTGACATGCAGAGAGCTGTGATTGGCTGAATTGATAATGAGCAATACTTAAGAAACTGGGCCTCAGGATACTTTTTATCCCTGGATTCCCACGAACAACCGTAATGCGAGGCGTAGCACGCGGGCATAAGCTAGTTGATTATGCAGTACCTGTGTAATAGTAATGAATTTAAATTAGTTTTTACCTTAATATATTATCTGTGGTCACGATAATGTTGTTCCTATTACCGTTCTGAAAACTTGGCAACGATTCAACTAATAATAAGTAGCTAGGCAACTTAGTGCTTTAGTTTTACTTATTAGTTTATTACCTAGTAGCTCGAACTAAAAGTTAGTTGATTGATACAACGTTGTTTGTCTTAGTTCTTAACAACGTTAAACATGGTTCCTACCTAGGCATTATGTCAATAAAATAGGGTCTGACGTCTGACGATAGCTAAGCTTTTGTTAAATAATGTTGTGATAAGTCACCCTCACGGACGTTTTGAAACGAAGGTATGAATTATGAAGGGATACACAATACGACTCAAATCAGTAACTTGCGGGGGAGGCCCCTCCGTTAAATATCAATAACATTTCCAACTTTACGTTCTAAATCTATTAAGCTGTGCTGAAAATAACAACAACTAAACCGAGCCCGTTTTCAGTTTATGCTGAACGTGACAGTATGGAAGTGTTTGGTAGGTAGTTCGGCACTAAAATGAGCTATTATACTAACAACCGTTTTTAAAAATAATAAGAAATGTGCTTATTGAGTTGTATTTTAGTTTAACATGTAGGTTATAGATAGATAGACTCTCTACGTAACAGTCTCATTTTCAGAAAGTTAAAGTACACAAAACAGAAAGCTTTTGTTATCATTAAATCAAACTGACTCTTCCACTTTATAGGTACTACATCTTATTTTGAATATTGCAAAATAAGTTTAGAAAACTTTTACTGCTATCGCCATAAAACAGTTTCCTCATCGTCGTAAACGTTAAAAGTTAATCCTTCGGTTTCACTGGCGAGTCTTTCAATGTAGAGTTTATTATTGCAGCGCGGCGAACTGTCGGGCTACACCAAAGCTTTCACACAAAGGACTCTTGGAGTTTCTATTTCAATATTTTACTACTTGCAACTAGGAAGGTAGACTACTTGCAGAAGTACAATCAGAGTGCCAACATCTATTCATGGTTCTTCTATAGTTATAGCCCTGCCAAGCTGTCAAATTCATAGAAGCTTTATCACTTTCAATGGCTGTTGAAGCTGGGCTGAACTTACTTGTACTTATAGTATACTTACCAGCTATTCTCGTGAGCATGGATTCGCCTTAAAAAGTTTTCCCGTGGGTATCCCGCGATAAAAAGTACCGTATGTGTTAATCCAGGGTGTCAGTTAACTCCATAACAAATATCATTAAAATCGGTTCAGCTGTTTTGACGTGGAGAAGTAAGGAGCATACACACATACTCACAAACTTTCGCCTTTATACTACTAGTTAGTAGGATTAACCTATACAATGCAGAACTAGGGAGAAGTAAAATCGTAGTTACGATACGGTGTATCGGAATGGCAGTGTCGTATTCGTCGGCTTTTCTTCCGTGCAGTAAATTGGTGGGTCGTCGCGCCGAGTTCAAGGCTTATTGATCCGGCGGAGGTTCAACTGTTTCCTGAAACGAGGCTTCCACCCGCTACGTGCTAGCTCTGGTAAACTGTTTGTAAATAGTCTACAAATAACAATACAGTATTCGTAGGTTAAATAGGAAAAGGAGGTGAAAAAAACGATCTAAGTAGGGTAAACGTACCGGTTTGCCGGCCACTACCCCTTTCCGGCCACTTCGCACATTATTTTGAATAATAGGATAGTATTGAGACATCTCCTTTCTAATTTCGCGCCATTCGACCTGGACGAACATCACGGTTCATAATCCAACGGCATGACCTCGAAATTTGCGAACTGAGCCCTCAGTCACCATTTCAAAATTTGGTGTGTGGATGCGTGGCAAATTTAGCAGAAAAAATAGCAGGTGGATTGATTTTCAGAGGTAAGTTTTTAAGTGTTCCTACTGTTTTATTAGTGATTGAATGGGTTTGTGTGTAGTAAAGTATGTTTAATTTCAATATTAAATTGCCTAAACTAACAAACCTTTTCATAATTTGTAATATTTTCGGTGGTCGGACAATAGGTTATCGATCGATTTATTTCAAAATCTAGTTTCCGGCCGGGTGGTCGGAAACCGGTATATTGTAGTCATTAAATTCTGCCTATATTGCGGAAACCTTAAATGCACTAACATAGATTCCATTATATTAGTGAACAGCTAGAATTTTGCGAATTGACAACTAGATTCCGGCCGCCAGAATGCCTCATAGTTTCAAAGATATGTTCTTAAAAAAATAACGAATGTTTAGCGGCCGATAACCAGTTAAAACAAAACCTGTTTCCGGCCATTGAAATAAGCGGCCGAAAATAGGTAAAAATTACACCTGATTCCGGCCGTCTGAAATAGCTGGCGGCCGAAAATAGGTAAAATTAAACCTGATTCCGGCCATTAGATAATAAAACGACCGATAATGTTTATCGATGCCAATGCCAAGAGTAGCTAATTTGACTTAAGATTTTAATTTGTTTTTTAAAAACCCTATGAACTACTGAATAAGACTCGTTTTTCTACTGTGAATTAGGTGGCCGATAACCAGTGCACTGGTGGACGATAACTGGGTAAAATGGCCGAAAACCGGTATATTTGCTATTTTTCCAAAAAATATTTTTTTTAAAATCATGTATCACTGCTATGTCTATAAACTTTAGGTTTTATGAAACTAGACTATTGAAAGATCAAATGATATTTTTTTGGAAAATCTTGACACACAGCATTATGATAGAAATGAACTCTGAAGTCAACAAGTCGCTTAAGTGGCCGATAACCGGTACTGTTACCCTATACAATATGTTTTATTCAATACTAGCTGTTCCCGTGCGCTTCGCTTCGCCTAAAAAAGTTTTCCCGTGGGAATTCCGGGATAAAAAGTAGCCTATGTTTTTTATGTATTTGTATACCAAATTTCATTCAAATCCGTTCAGTAGTTTTGGCGTGAAAGAGTAACAGACAGACAGACAGACAGGCACAGTTACTTTCGCATTTATAATATTAGTTAGGATTAAAGCAAATTCTTAGATCTAAGCAGGGACAGACAGCAGCAACTATATGATATGATAGAACAACGCGGACTCGATGTGATTGAATAATTACATAGGGTGGTCTTTATTTTTCTCATTAGGTATACTTATATTTAATATTCATTCATACATATTCAGTAAGTACTTACATATTTCAACTAAATCTCCCTACGGTACCATAGTTAAATTCATAAGGCTTCTAATTTACATCATATATTTACATCATAGATCAATACGTAATAAGTTACAATATAACTACTTACATGGGTGCCGTCCAATAGTTAGTAACAAATGCATAGGTATTAGGTACTCATGCACCGTTACGTGCATCTAACTAAAACAAAAAGTACTTTCCTAATTTATTACTTTTCCCAGTTGTGAAATACCTACTCTAGATTGTGAGTTCAGCGCTCTCGTACTTCTACCTCTACTGGTTTTTACTGTTCGACATAGTTACTTGTGTTGTGCTTGTGACGCATATGGTTCTTCTAAGAAAGTACCTACCTACACCACCTACATATTTATCGCTCTTTGCGAAGCGCAACGTACCTATGTAGTTAAGAACTACTCGACGAATAAAAAAAACCCTACAGTTTATATGTTATAGGTACCTACTCTCTTATAATTGATCAACTGTTGATTTTCGTTACGTTTAAATTAATATTAATTATTATAAATACCTACTGAACGGAACCTGAAACGCAATGCAAACTACGGCAAAGGAAGAACAACCGTACCTAGTAGGTAGTAGACTGTGTATGTGTAGTATGTAGGTACTAGTCGGTACTACCTACATACTACACAGTACACAGTCTAATTCACAGTGTTGCACATAGCGAGTCCACTCCTGCCAATTTCACAAAGAGGTGCGTGTGTGTTAGCATTGTCGTAAACAAAAGCAATAGGTACCTACGCGGTACGCGCTAATCAGCCGGCCCTCGGGCACCCTTATCTCTATACATTGTCTCGATCTTAGCTCCATTCGCTTAACGATAATAGTGGACCATACCGGTGCCCTATTAACTAGCAGTAGGGATATCCATATGTAGATAATGCTGCACTATAATTACTCCTTTGTTGCCATGCAATTGGTCAGAATATTTATCAACTCCGCTGCATAGGTACATGGTACATGTAAACTAGGCTAGATTATTTTGAACATGCTGGACAGATTTAGCACAAGCGTTGCAACGGCCAGTCATATGTGCCTATGCCAAAGTGGTTTTATCTGACTGATAAGTTGTCACGTCGATAAGAGAAGTCTGTTCAGCTGCATTTGGTTATCGGGAACTTATCAGTTTTCATTCCAAACAAGGATGTGAAATTGCTAAGCGAGCGTCCCATAAATAGTTAGTTTTTGCCGTCGCATATAAGGTTGCGTCGCATAATGCGGTAATCTGGCTCAAAAACATGTTTTTCGAGACGACATTTGTGAGACAAAAATGAGAAGCATCCAAATTTACGTTTACTACAGAGCGGGCGTGCGTGAGTTCTCGGAAGGCGCGGAGTATGGCGGCTGCGGTCCACAAGTCCAGAACCAGTCGCAATTTGGCTTCTTGTGCCGCGTCCTTAGCGGCGTCCTTTGCACATTCCCAGGAGCGACCCTGGCCCTCCATATCGGGAGTACAGGCGCGCCGCCCCATCTCAACTGTCGATTGTTCGCCCTAGTTTGGAAATCGATGAAATTTTTCTCCAATCGACTTAGACTGGCTTTTTCGGATGACTTTAAATAGAATGGTAAACGTTGAATAAGTATAGCGTTCTTTTTACCGTGCCCCGTCTGGGCTTGATGTGATGGAATGTTAAAAACTGCCTTTTTGGTAAATTGATGTATGAGAATACTATACAGTTGCATGCATAGCATATTGGTATCCGAGTTGCATGTAAACAATTTAGGGTTGAATGCGGCTAGCGTGTGTCGCAAGTGGCCGGCCGTCGAGGTCCATATAAGGCGGCGAGGCCGCTGCTGCGGCGCCGCCGGTCGGCCACTCCGCTCTACCCACCCCGTTAACCTTTTCATTTCGTACGCAACTACTACAAAACGGCCAATTATTATGTCCACAACTTCGTCCTCAACGACCCTAAATCTTAATTATAATTTATTCTTTTATCGTCGCTAATTACGCTACATCAATTAACCGAGAGCGAAATGTTAGCAAAAAATATAAATATCGTGTAGCGAGTAAGAAATCAATCGAGAAATCTGCGTCGTAAGCCGCGTAAGTACCTGCATAAGTGCTATTATCCATCATAAGCTTGGATCGCTATCAAAAATCAATTACTCAGAAGATGATAAGTAGATAGTCGGCGGAGTGGAGTCCGTCGCGCGGAGATAAGACACGCCGCGAACGAACTAGCGCAAATAGTCGACACAACGAGCTAATCAACTGCTGGCCGCTGGCGACGGGGCCCAGCCAGCCGACTAACCCGATATGCACCTACAGTCCAGACCAATTTGAGCTAAATTGCTTTGAAATCCAATATCGACGTGTTGCAGCCGAAGCGTAGTCCTAAATGATGGAAGCATATATCTCGAGCAATGGAATCTCGGTCTTATATCGATTCGGTTACGAAGCAGAATTATTGAGTCTCAGATGAGGATATAGGACTGGTTCACTGCGACACTAGGAATGCGTGACAGAATGAGGATCACTGCGAGTCAAGTGCTACCGTTCGACACGGCCGTCACGAACCCGTCGTCTCCGAATAACTTGAACCAAACTAAATACCACATGGCCATTACGTAATCGTGTACATACACTTGTTTCGGAACACCGTATTTTGCCGCTGCGATGTGATTGCCAATTAGTCCTGCAACGGCTAACAACAGTGTAACAAAATTCGATTTCGTCCCTATTAATATGTAAAACTATGCATTGGAAGTGTTAAACGGGTAGTTCCTGGATGTACGAGGAAAGTGAATTATATCCCTTCGCCTAAAATGGCCTGAGGTTTGCCGGTTTATAGCCCAATTTAAACTTTTCGATTAATTTCCCTGAAGAGCCTGCTGCGAACATCGAAGTAGGTGGAGTTAGGAGATGAAAAAAACAAAGAGTGTACCTGATAGCTTTTTGTTTTGCAGAAATTGAGGTTGTTTGGCAGTGCTCCTAAAGCTTGTTCCATTTCGTAGAGTGCGAGTCGGTCAGTCGTAGTGGAGATGCAGTTTATTTGCGGTCGGGCGTCGCGTCGGGACACGCTGGCATCAGAGATACTGACTGGGAGACAGTATCCGCCGGCACGACTATCGCATCAATCGTCTGCCGCCGTCTCGCCACTGCACAATAAATTATGACAACTTCTAGTTGTATCAAAGAGATATGGCCAATAAATAGCGATTTCTACTAATACTCGTACAGTGTGTCGGAAAGATACCGCTAGAAGTCGCAGTATCCATTGGTGGCTATGGCTAGTGCTCGGCAACTTGTTTATCGACATTGAGTAAAAATTCTAGGTTACACGGTCGTCGGTCGATGTCTCCTTGAGAAGGCTCGACTGAGGAATTTTTCTACGGTTCCTATTTATCAGTGTGCTCTAGAATTCTTAGTAAGTATACTTAGAAGGTTAAAATGTCTGCTTTCCATTCTAACTTTAAATAGACGTTAAAAAGCCCTATATGTATCAAGAATACTTCCACCATTAGTCTAAGGGAAGGTTAAGGTTGATAATAATGTGATGATAACTTCCATTGCGAATATAAACAGTCTGGTGGAAGACGCGGCGCCGACGCATATCTTGATTGTGGATGTCTGTACACAGGTTGTTATTCCCTACAACTAACTGCAGGCTACTACAGATACTTACACTTCGAGATTGATTGGATAAAAATTCGAGTACCTACATGTTATACTACAAATTGTAAAATCTACGAAGGTCGAAGATAGCAAGTAGGCTGGTAACCATATACCTAAATATATAATATATGGATGTTAAATGAAACTAATGTTTCCCGGTGCATTGACATCAGCAAAACTTGCAATAATAAGGTTGTTTAGTCTGGCGTCAACGACCTCGCCTGCATTAAGACTTGGTATAAAAAGTAACTTGGACTTGTATTGCCATATAGCTACAGAATGAGTCCATATTTGCAGATAGCGGCTCCCACTGCCAGGTACGCAGTACAAAGACCACTTACTGAGAAGCTGCTTGAATCATCAGGATTTAAATGCCAGATAAACGGAGAAAAGTGCAACAAGGTTTTGAAGAGACATCTTCCTCGTTTGTTGCCTTATAGGGCGCCTGCAATAGGCTACACACTTGACTTTGCTGCGTTAACGAAGACTGGCTTTATTTATTAGGTGTTAGTACAAACGGAGATTTGATGAATCATACCGAAAACGCGAGCGTCATTTCCGATATGGAACTTAACCTTCAATGTGGCTACAAACAAACTGGAGAAACCAACAGACGTTTCTGTATCAGCATATTGCGCATCAGCGCATTGCGTGGGCGAAAGCTATGTCAATAATTGTGGACTCACTGCAGATTCCCCGACGTAATACCTTAAGTCACGAAGCTTTATTAATTGATACGATCTTCATGATAAATATCGTAAAAGAAGAAATACGGGTGGTCCGAATATTTCACGAGAAGTCACAACACGAAACTAAGTGAGTACTCGGTGATTTATCGTTAGCGATTATTAGCCGAATAATGTTGTGGTTACAAATGGTTAAAGCGATTCGTCGATAAGTTTAAAGCGAATTGTGCGAGGAATTGCCAGCTCAGTCATGGCGCCGCAGTCGTGGCGTATCTCCGCCGAGATCTATCGCCGTGGAGCCTATCTATTAGAAGTCGAGGGAGGGAATCGATTAATTTAATCCAAGTTCCCTTCAGGCTCGGCGCTATCAGTTAGCACTTTCACTGCTAAAATTTTTGCTAAAAGCCGGTCTACGGTCGCGAAAGTGGTTTGGTCCGCGCCCGCGCTAGACGGATACAGCGCTGACGACGCAGACTACCCGACAGACTGCTTTTACTCACGATATTTACTATTTACATAGGTGTTTAATTGCTGCAGACGGTCACGGACCTTGTAAAGTGCAAACACTTAATACTTGTCACAGTAACACCTTATGGAACACAATTAAAATACATAATATTCCGGATATTTCCGGATTTCTACATGTAAGAGTAAAATTGGTAGCGCATTTGATAGCAGGTTTATCGGACGCCCTCATGAAAGGGCCCGGGAGAGAGGTTGTATGCAAACAAAGTGAGTGGTGTCCGGGACGTCCTTTGTAACCGCTGCGGGTAGTTCCCCGCCCCCCGCCTTCACCCCCCCCGCCCGGCAGGAAGTTACAACCACCGAACTTTCTACTCCGACATACCTATTGATAGCGAATAGGGGTGCTTATGGAATTGATTGCATTTGTACCGAAATAATGTTACTGGGTATACATTTTATATCAGCATATAGTCTGCGTTGGGTCAGGCTGCATTCAGGGAGCTTTGTCACATATTCTCTTCTAACCATTTCTTAAAGTCAGAAGTCTTCAACCAGTACGGCCTACAGGTGATGATGACGTCTCATATTAGTCTCATATCCGTCTGCGCCGGAATACTAAATATCTAGCTACCTACCTATTAATTATGTATTTATTAAACAGTACTAATAATCCTATGAATGAAAGAAAGGAGTGACTCTACCAATACGAGAAACGAATTTCCGGAACGTTGCTGCGCTAACCACGACTCTATCTCACGGTTGGATGGATTAAACGTAACGATTGGATGAAATCATCATCATCATCAGCCTACAGCAGTCCACTGCTGGACGTAGGCCTCTCCCAAAGCACGCCACTGGATGCGATCTTTAGCTTTCCGCATCCAATCATATCCAGACACCTTTCGCAAATCGTCACCCCATCTAGCCGGAGGGCAACCCACACTATGTTTCCCTAGTCGCGGCCTCCACTCCAGACCACGTTTACCCCATCGGTCATCGGTTCTTCGACAGATGTCACCTTGGATGAAAGCTCTCCTTTTTTTGTTAACCTAGAGTAACCTCCAGGCTCGTGCGCTTCCAAAACACCCAATTTAAATGGCCAGCACGAAGCCTTAAATTCATATCTACCCACGATTTCAGGAACTGTCGAGCACCATGTATTTAAACACGCTATTACCGTTCTCGAAATGATAAAATGGTTACCTCCTCAGAATACGAGAGTATGAATTAGATTTTCCCCGATTATTATTATGATTCAGCGACGGGCTTTGAATCAAATCACTCTGTATAAGTATAGGAAAAGCTTTGTGCTTTCATACCTACATATCTGTTCCCGCGCGCTTCACTTCGCCTTAAAAAAGTTTTCCCGTGGGAATTCCGGGATAAAAAGTAGCCTATGTTCTTTCCCAGGGTCTAGACCGTATGTATACCAAATTTCATTCAAATCCGTTCAGTAGTTTTGGCGTGAAAGAGTAACAGACAGACAGACAGACAGACACAGTTACTTTCGCATTTATAATATTAGTTAGGATAAATATGTTATTTGCGTTGTTTAGAAAATATAATTGAATATTTATTTTGAAAATGTAATGAAATTTCTGATATGCAGGCGCGTGACCGCATAGAATAGCAGTTTATAGTAATAATAATTGTAGATCAAAAAATAAAATAAAATCATACAGGGTGTAGGTGGAATTTTTTCATTGCTCGTGAGTGTATGTTATGCAGTGACTAATAAACCTATTCACATTAAAGTTGGACCACGACGACGGGTGCAGCACAGATATTATCGGTTCCTAGTTAGGACTCCAGTCACGCCTACGCTACTGTATTTTTAATATTTTTTACAAAGTTACGATCTCTGATAACATAAAAAAATCGTATTATACATATATATAATAATATGTTATTTATTTATAATATGGTATTTTTCAAGTAGACCGTTTTGATTAAGAGATATTTATACATAATATTGTACTTACATATTATATTTAAGTTTAGTACTTAATCGATTTAAAATTAGAAAAATTAGAGTATCCAACTTCTAAAGAAACTTAGTTAGGTACTACCTAATTACATTGGCATCACTTAGATCGATCGATTATAGGTTAGGTACCTATCGATACACGCGGTGTAGGTAAGTCCTATATTTTATGTAACGAAAATCTACGCACATAAATTTATTTAAACACGTTCTATGCTAATACTCCGATCGAACGTGATATGTCTCTGACTGATTCCTCCTTTAATTTGATCGCCTCAGATATTTATTGTTATGAATTATTCATGTAAACCTGCCTTCATAATGTCATGCCATGTCATCTTCGACTAAAACGATAACATACTAAAGTGAGATTGAGAAGTACTTAGTTGATTTTGATTTATATTTATGGAGTTGTTAATATATCTTAAATTGAAAATAAAAAATAAAATAAGTACTTACCTATAAATTTAAATAGTTATCCACATTAAACTAATTTATCCATGTCATTCTTTTTGAGATATTCCGAAAAAGATGACGCTTACAATAATTGCTGAGTTTACACCGTGTACGTCGTTATTTAAATTTAATTTTGAGAAGATTGCACCCTATTGTTTTCTGAACAACATGTAATTTATGGGCACATGTGGCGCTAGTGTCGCGAGCATTCTCATTAATATTCAGGACGCGTGTCCCATGGATCTGTCGTCGTGGTAGTCTCACAGCTTTTATAATAGCATAATGTTCACACGGGCCTTCTTGAAACAACCCGACAGGGTTTAAGAGTCTCAGGTAACCGAAGCTCCCATATACTTACAGAGTTTTTGTTTTTGGTTGGACAGCGCATTCAAGTGTTGATTTATGGGACAAGTTTATAGCGTGTTATTAGGGAAATGTCTGTAGTTAGTCGCTAACACAGGGCTGGACTATTATTAAGTGGACTATAAAGGGTTAAGATGAACTTCGTATCGTCTTTACCTTTTGTTGTGGTGGCCTTCGACGTGTCGGTCTCTCATTCGCTTGCTCACGAGTTAATAGTCCATTGGCCAGAATATACTGTGCTTAAAATCTCATGTACATATTAGATACATATTATAAATACCTAGCTATTATTTTAATTGAAACGCCCAGTTCTCCTTCTCTGTTAATTATATTTCTCAGCACCCCTTATATTATTGAAGAGATAAACTTAAACTCAAAGAACAACACTATCCCATTTAAACAAAGTGCATCGATATCGGTGCAACTGCAGTTCGCAAGCAGTAAAATGATTTGAAACATTTAAATCCTGCGGCTATTTCTCTGGCGCCACTCACCATAATATTTTTGAGTACACTATATTTATAATAAGGACTATTAAAAGTACGTTAATATTGAGTAAGTAAAGTAATCAAGTCTTTGATTCGTCAAGGTTTAGTTTTTGATTATGTAGAACTGTTGTACTCAAACCCCCTCATATTATTTGGTAAGTATAAGGTATTACCTATAAAAGGTGTTTTATTATAAGTATGTCGTAGATGTCTTAAGCTATAAACACTAGTGGGTAATTAACTAATTATCATGTAATACACACTTAAAGTTAGTTTTCAAGTGCTTTGTTTCCAGTGTTACGACTATAATGTAAATAATAAATGAAACCAAAGGCTCAAGAGAGTAGGAAAATTTTCCTAACTACTTACCTATTAAAACGTGACCATTACAACAGTGTTTAATATCAGCGAAGTACCCAGATAGTATTATACCTACACAAAATAAACCAGAACCATTTCAGTATTAAAGGTGACATGCCGAAAATAACCAGCTCTGCTCTTTTCTTTACCATTTCGGGAAGCTTGTATTCGCGAGCCTACAAGCATTCGGGCGAGGCCGCACTGTAATGTGTTGTGTTTACGCGCGTGATGGCGCGCTCCGGTTTGCGCAAACATCTCGCTTGGATTTACGACGTATGTCCCCGTGGCTCGTATTCTTTCTGAAATATTACTGCGGCTAATGATAAGCTGTCTCCCTGAGTAATGGTCGTCGCCGATCTCAATCTCATCTTAACTGCACATTTTATTCCTCCAATCTGCCGAGAAGTAATTAAACATGTTTTATTTTATTACCATAAACCAGATCTCTCCGCGATGTCTGAACAAATACGGTGTAAGAGATATTCCATTTGTCAGGACAGTTTAATTTCTATAAATGGAAGAGAACGGGGCAAGTTGTAGTTATACCAAAAAAAAAAACCGGCCAAGTGCGAGTCGGGCTCGCGCACAAAGGGTTCCGTAGCAGCAAATATAATAAACTTATTATGTCACCTATCTCAAAAACTATAAGAGATACTTTGATCAAACCAAAAATCGTTGAAAGAGTTAATTAGCATGCATCACCTCTATTTTTTTTAGAATTTTATACCCCGTAGTTATAAAAATAGAGGGGGGGGGACATACTTTTTACGACTTTGAGAGCTGATATCTCAAAAACCGTTCACGTTAAGAAAAATGTTTTTTAGAAAACTTTATATCATTTTAAAAGACCTTTCCATTGATACCCCACACGGGTATGTACATCGAAAAAAAAAATTTCATCCCTCAGTTACATGTATGGGGGGCCCCACCCCCAATTCTTTTTTTTACTATTTAGTGTCATATTTTTGTAGCGGTTCATACAACACATATTCCCATCAAATTTCATCACTGTAGTACTTATAGTTTCCGAGTAAATCGGCTGTGACAGACGGACAGACGGACAGACGGACAGACGGACATGACGAAACTATAAGGGTTCCGTTTTTGCCATTTTGGCTACGGAACCCTAAAAAAGTGGGAAGATATACATCAAGATTGTAAACAATCTGTAGTTAGTAGTTATTCCGGTAGCTTATCTCCTGTGAACAATGTCGTCCAGGAAGCAGTAGCGGGTGCAATAACCTCCGAAAGTCACGTTTCTCCACAGAAAAGGTTACACGGGTATAATAAAGCATTTGGATACCTCTCATACGTCATCTAATAGCCCACCCTTACCGGGATACTCGTAGCTATAATATTTTATCCGTTTACTGAGTAATAAATGAATGTTTTCTTATCTTGTTTTTTATTCAATGCTTTTGTATCATGTTTGTTAACTTACTTTTTTCAGGTACGTTGATCTGGATCCTCTGAATTAGTGCAGTAAGTTGGAATATAGCAACGGCGACGTGCAATCATTTATTTGACTGACGGAGTTTACGGTACGTGCGGCATTTTCATTTACAAACGTGTAAGTTTTATCCATAAAATGTGTTTATGCATGTTAATTATTATAATACGTGTAGGTACATACTTATATAAATTATTTTCCCCGACTCCGACACCTAATTAACCCGGCATTTCATGCTAAGCCGGCATAAAAATAGAAAACATATTCCCATGAGGCTACTTGTTTTATAAAAGTAGTCGTGGAAGGAAACGCTATAAGACCTACTATCTATTATGCAAAAGAGTTTTTTGATTTGTTGTTCAGATCACGTGTCGTCAGGTTATCCGCAGTGACAGACAGACAGACAGGCCGACAAAGGGCCGCGAGGCGGAGGACAAACGGATCTGTGACAATTGACTATCAGTCATCCCGCACATCGCATGGTGGCGGGACAAAACGTCATATTTTTACGACGCTATCTTCTGAAACAAAAGACGTGAGCGGTTTCTTGAAAACAGAGTTTGTTTTCTACATTTTGCTTTCACACACATTGTAAAAGCTCAAGATGTAGAGTTATGTAGCGCAACCGCAGTATTTGTTTCGATGCGGCATTAACCGCTCAGTTTCGAAAGCTTGCTCGATCTATTCTTGTTTGCGTTTCGATCAGTAGGTAATCAAAGTAGGTCGGGTGTCGAATATTTGTGTAGCCCTTATCTGCCCTATAAAAAGCAGGTAGTTGCATTCCCAGAAGCGAGGCGACCACTTGAGCACTCGGGTCATGCGGGGAGGCGCCCGCACACGTTTTAATGGCTCATTTGAAAACCATAACCGTTTTAACTTTTTCTAATATAGCCTCTACTTGATAAAAGTCCTCTACTGCATGTGCAAAAACTGTTCTACAAACTTCGAGCTAATTCATTTATGTCCAATCCCGATTCTTTCTACACATGTGGCCTTATCTCGGCATCGCACATTTTGACCTTTTTGTGTGTTTTCCCGGAGAATTTGTTCAGTTCGTTTGTCGCTCGAACGCAGTCGTTCCGAAGGATTAGCACTTGTCCCATTCATAGTTTTTTGTACGAGTTTTTCGGTAAATTTGCCCTTTGCTGGTGCGGCTCAAATTACAGAGATTAAACAAAGCGGGCTGCGGTGGCTAGTGAAATACGACTCTGTGGAGAAATTTTTAAAATACCATTCCGGTAGTCGCGATTTATTGGTTTTCGTAAATTTGGGTCTTAGAGGACGTTGAAAGATTAATCTCTGCTTTTAACTCTCCGCTGCTCTCATTAATTTGCAAAGACATAGAGTACTTTTTGTGCGGTTTATTTTTGGGCAAGTTTGTGAGGCTACTACTACAAAACATTAATGTAGGTATTTAATCGTTTTCGCTCTGTAAATGGGTTCGTTGGTACTTTTACTGTTGACAGGGCCATACAATATGTACTATAGTCCTATATCCCTCTTAAAGTCAAGAGTAAGGACTATAAATTAATATTACTTCGACTTATAGTCTTATGGTTTTAAGGTGAGCGCGGTCACATGAATCACGGCGACTCACGAGCGACCGGGTGGATCAGCCCTGAACCTTCAGTCCAAAACTTGCATAAAGTAGACTTATCCTTTTAGGTTCACCTGACGAGTCATCGACTTGTTTATATGGAAAAGATTGTGAGCTCACTGGTAGTGTATTGTTCACAACTTTTAATTCTCTATTTGGAATGTTGTAGCTATTTGCATAGGTGCATATTTTTCACACATGTTGTTTCCCAGACGAACGGTAACGACCTTATCAATATCTCATGGTTTAAAGTTAAAGCAACATATAAATCAAGGGCTGATTCGTCGCGCGCCGAGTGTCGATTCGTTCCGGCTGCGATTCCCGTCCGGACTCGAATAATCACTCGTCCATAATCGCCCGTGTGTTCGATTCCGGCGAAAATTCTGCACACTCGAGACAATGACCGACCCACTGACCACGCTCTCTGGGCCTGATACGATCAAAATACGTCGGCATTTAGAACCAATAATAATTTCGCCGCAAACTCACGCTATAACTATAATAACTGCCCGCAAGAAACAGTTTACGCAAAATACAGAGCAATTTCAAATGTTGATTTTCCGTCCTAAGTATAGCAAGGCAAATATTATTCCGCTGAAGAATCGCAAGACCCTTTATAAATCTGGCGGCAGTTCTGTTTACGTTGTCACGAGGCGCATATGGCGGGACACAAACAGAAATGGAGCACAATAATAAGAGCACAAAAGGTCGAGTTATGACGTCTTAAACTTGGAGCCCGGATGTGCCGTGGATGTGTTATTTTTTCATTTCATTTATTTATTCATAAACACAAGGTGTATTTGAAATTCTTATAACTAAACATAAATTACCTATCACACATGCATTAAAAGATCTGATAAACAAAAGTAAAAATAAATTTAAATTATTAATAAAATGAATGTCCAAATAAAAATTAAAAACTATGTCTATCACACATGCATTAAAAGGTCTCATAAACAAAAGTAAAAATAAATTTAAATTATTAATAAAATTAATGTAAATATAATTAATGTCCAAATAAAAAATTAAAAACTATGTCAGAAATAAAAGCGAAAATAATGTAAATAACAATTTAAGTCACAAATTAATTCAAAATTTCAAAACAAATTAAAAAAGTTCATGAAACATGTCAAAAATCATTCAAGTCATATAGACATTTTTCCAATAAAAGAGATTTCAGTTCACTTTTAAAGCAGCTTTTCGTTACCATCAATTTTAGGGATGGGGGCAGTTTATTAAAAAATACAATGGCCTGGTATGGAGCTGAATGCTTCGTCACCAATAGATGTGGTGTGAGTTTGATTGGAAGCTCTTTTCTTCTTGTACTTTCACGTATGACCTTCTCTTCCTTCGTTTCTATTGAATGGATGTTCTTGGCTAGACCAGTAAGAAGGACCATAATATACAAACTCGGCACAGTCAATATGCCAAGTCGCTTAAAAACTGGCATACAAGATTCCATTTGTGGTATACGGGCAATTGTGCGAATAGCCCTTTTTTGTAAGACAAATGCTTTGTTTGCATTGTACTCATAGCTATGACCCCAAAGTTTTATGCTATAACGCAACTTAGACTCTATCAATGCGTAGTAGACCATCTTAAGCTGCTCTTCGCTTATTTCATCCCGGAGACTTCGTAGGGCATAGCATGCAGAACTAATAGAGCTCTCCAATGCATTGAGTTCATGCTTCCAGTTCAATGAAGAATCAATATAAATTCCTAAAAATTTTACGACATTGGCATTTTGTACTTCGTCTCCATTAAGTATGATATTGATTTTATCTTTATCTCTTGCTGTGGTTTTAAAGAGTAAAGCACTTGTTTTGGTCGTATTTATTTTAAGATTATTTATGTTGAACCATGTTGAGAAAATGCATAGCATGTTGTTTACATCAGATTCCAATGTCTTTATGTCGTTGGCTGAAACTACAGCATTGGTATCATCGGCATATACGACTAGCCTGGCATCCGGCATAGACCGACTCATATGCTCTAGCAGATCATTCGTAAACACTATGAAAAGTATGGGTCCTAAGACTGAGCCTTGCGGAACTCCTCGAGTGACATTCATCAATTTTGACTTTGTGATCATCTCAGAGTTATTATCTATGGTGGTGATCTCTACAAATTGTTTCCTGTTCTGAGGGTAAGACTTGAAAAGTTTTAAAGTGTTTCCTCGTACTCCGTAATGTTCTAATTTTTTTTGTAGAATTTCATGGTCTATTAGATCAAAAGCTGAGCTTAGGTCGAGAAATAAGGCAGCTACCTTCTTTTTGTCGTTAAGCTTTAGTACTACATCATTTACTAATGTTTCTATAGCGTCTACTGTTCCTAGGCTTCGTCTGTAACCAAACTGTCTATCACTAATAACATTGTTCATATTAAGATGTACTAGTAGTCTCGATTTAAGGATTTTTTCAAAAATTTTAGAAAGTATAGGTAAAAGTGAGATTGGTCTATATTTTGATGGATCTTTCTTGGAACCTTTTTTAAAAATAGGTAGTATCCTTGCAATTTTGAGTTGTTCTGGAAATATACCAAGCCTTATGCACTCATTATAAAAATAGGCCAACGGAGCTGCTAGCACATCAATATTGTCTTTGACCACTGTCATAGGCAGACCGTCATATCCGCAGGATTTTTTGTTCTCAAGACTACGAACAAGCTTCTCAACTTCTGCTGGATTACATGTTCGACAATACATGTCATTTTGTACTTTTGAATCTCTCTCCAATATATTCATAGCCAAGTCTTTGTTAACACTTGATGTATTGGATTCTTCAAAATCAAATTGATTTGCAAATATGTTAACAATTTCTTTGGGGTTCTCAGTTATTTCATTACCTACCTTAAGCAGAAGTTTTTCTTTAAGTGTGTTGGTTTTTTTATTTCTGTGTTTGTTTACACACCTCCAAATTGCTTTCGTGGAATCTTTTGCACCGTCGATTTCAAACCGGACTGCCTGTTTTTTTGCCATTTTAATTACTTTCCTATAAATTGAGATATACCTCTTGTAGTATTCGTTTATACTTGGATCGAAACGCTGAGCTCCATATAAAACTCTTTTCATTTTACTTGACACTTTTATTCCTGTAGTGATCCATTTAATATGATCTGTTCTTTTTGTCTTTACCCGAACTTTCTTTTTCGGAAAACTGTTTCTGAAAATGCCGTCGAATGTTGAAATAAATCCATTGATTCCCTTGTTAGTCCAGCTCTGTTTCATTATTTCATTCCTAAATTGATCATTATTTTTCTGAGAGAAACATCTTTTTTCTACAGAAAGTGTTTGAGGGATTTTATTAGCTTTGCTCGCATTTTCAATTGATAAATCACAGAAAATACCAGCGTGACCATCTGCCAAGCCATTGTGATCAACATTATGTTTCTCCAAACATGCCTCAGGTACGTTAGTCAAGAAGTTATCAATACAAGAGCTTGAATCATTTTTCACATAAGTAACCTCGTTGATAACATGTCTAAAATTATAACACTTTAAGAGATTAACAAATTCATTGCGTTTTTTGGTATCAGACAGAATATCTATATTAAAATCACCACAAATTATACATTTCTTATCAAAAAAGTACTCAAGAAGTTTTTCTAATCTTTCCATAAAAATATCATAAGTATTATCTTCTGGGTTTCTATAGCAACAACAAATATAAACATTACTTTGAATGTCTCTAACTCCGCAGACCTCAAAACATTTAACTTTATATAGTTTTTTACAATGTTCTAGTTCTTCATATGGCCTGTCTTTATGGACAGCTATTAATGACCCTCCTCTTTTTTTGTGGCTTCTTGTATTATAAGAAGCTAGATTATAATTATCTAGATGAAATAAGGGTGCTGAGTCTTTGTACAAGAAGTGTTCGGTGAGACAGATGTAGTGTACGTCTTTATCTAAACCATGAAGATAAACCTCTAATTCATCTTTTTTATTAGTAATTCCGCACACGTTTTGGTGAAATAAATAAACATTTTCTATATTATTGCGAGAATCTATATTTATTGTTTGTTGCCGTGATGTTTCCAAGTGAACTGTTGAGGTATCAGATTTGTAGTTGAACTCGAAAAAGACTATTCGTATTATTATTCTCAGGAGATGTTCCACCAGTCTCACTATTTAGATTGCGATTTGCGTGGATTTCGTCAACTATTATGCATAAATAATTAAATATGGTTTCCATTCCATATTTTGTGATAGTCCCGGTTCTTCTGTTGAAAGTATATGTATCATATTCCAAGTTCAAGTTGGAGTCTAGGATGTGTGCATATTTGTGCGTCGATACATCCAACCAAAGAAGATTATTAAATGTTTCAACACGCCAGTTAAAAACGCTTTTATGGTCGGCGCATTTATAAGTGGGAAGGCATATGATTATGTTGGTATGCTGTACATCCTTCAGAGTTTCTCTTAAGCGGCGTATTATTTCAAAATAATCATTAGTCCTGTTAAAATCAACGTCACCAATCATAATAATGCAGTAATCGTTCAGTGTAAAATTTTAATTTACATGGCGCGGCCCGGCTGGGTGCCGAAGTTTTATTTATGATTCTAGACGAAGCCTACAGGAGCTCCGTGATTCAGTCTCACCGTCTCATAAAGTACTAAGTTATGACTGAGACTTGTAGAACTCGATTGGCCCATAGGTACTCGTACTACCACCATTCAAATGTAGCTCATGGCTCATGTGCTTTTAAACACGTATGTTACTTACGGTTATCTCCGGTTTTGCCAAAAAAGGCTGTGGTCAAGGATAAGTTTGTAGGAAGGAGGATAAAAGTGCTTTCATACAAGGTAAGTACTGAATGTTATAATAATTTTAAAGATATCATAAACTGTAATCAGACCGTAGGTAGGTATACAAATAGGAAAGGAAACATTTACAGACTTAAGGAAGCTGCGAAGTAACTATGAACTTTTATATAAACAAGGCAGAAATGAGTGTTTAATATCACTTCTCTCCGAATAAGTAGACACACCTTAGTGAAGTAATTTCTCTGTAGGCGAACGTTTATTTAAACATTTTAAACGGGGCGATATCTTTGTGTTTAGTAAACAAACTAGCTGACCGTTCCTGGGAAACTCACGTTTAAGTTTAAATAAGGCTTCGAACGAAACGATAACTATACTTATACGGAGACTACACCTACTCACGCGTATTAAATAAGACGGTTGTTAAGCGATTACTTTAGCCGCGTCAAAATTATGAGAACATAGATAAGGCAGGGTTAACACCTTCGTGGTATGCACCGCACCTATAGAAGATAACATAATTAGGATAGTTAATGATGCAGCAACCAGACAATGCCACTAGACCGCGCCCGGAGTTATTCTGGTCGATACACTTGTAGTTGCTACAAAATGGCCAACCGGACAGATGCTATCTCCATCCATCTATCGGGGGCACAATGGCCGGCTTCACAAATAAAACATTAGGTCCATTATTCGCATCCCCTGTCAATAGCGCTGATTGCAGCGGGCGGCGGCCTACACGCACCGACACATCGCGAACATCTATTTATTCCTTCGACCCACAATCGTGTTTCTTTTTTCTCCGAACCTTTTTATTGTGAAAGCTTTTGTGTCGACATCTTCCCGGTTCCCATTTTGCGAACTTGAATTTTCACGAATATGCCGAGTTATTCCGAATCTATTCTTGTCTGCATTCGTTGGAAATGTAACTTCGTGTAGGCACAAGGCAGGGCATCTTGGGATTTCCTTCGAATGAGTTTTGTGCGCCTGTAATACGTTCTGTGACTGCGAGGACGTCGATAGACTCGTCTTTTTATTTTATTACTTTTCTATTTTTATCGATAACATTATGTTACACGAATATTTACTCAAATGTTACGGCTTCGTTATCCATTTGATGAATTATGTCACCTCTAGAGGCTACTCTACTAATTAGGGTTAGGTTGGATCTACTGCGTTTATCGTTAAAGGAAATTTTATCTATAAATATTAATCCACTTCTGACGGGAGGGACGGTAGTAAACCATAAAACATGAAATTGACTTCCAATCGCTTCGGAATAACAGTCTGTATAGAAACGTTATTGTATAGGAAGCGTGAGGCAGATGAATGGAAGTTTAAAGTGGCTGCGATGACAAAGTTGAAAGAATCGCGTTGTAGCGATGCTCGGACAAGGCAATAGAAAATGTTTCTCTTTCATCTGCCGACAGTCGAATGCTCTAATAACAATGTTGTAAGAACTGCGGCATGTAGTTACGTAACTGACGGCCGTTTTGGTTCACTGCTCGGGTTTTGAATCTGTCCTCACGATTGTAGGGAATAGACAACCAATAATATTTTTATACCTCGTCTTTATGTATGTGTAGCGCAGCAATTACCTCTAATATGATAAATCATGTTACATAAATAATGCCTAAACGTACATAAACAACTTAGTTAAATTGGACAAAATTTCTATCTCTTCTTCGGCTTCAGAGTAAAGCATTCAGAGCTTTGTCACACTCACAATTCAAAAGAACCTCATTAGCATAATCATTTATTACGACAACAACAAGTCGACATAAAGAGAGGAATGATGGCAGAAATGGCGCGAAACCGTCATAAAAAGCTTCCTTATCAGATTAGTATCTACTGCGGGACGTTCAGAAGTGCTATGATGAAGGGCGGCGGCGGCGGCGGTATCAGCGGAGGGCAGCCGGGCGTGACCGCTCATCTCGTCACTAAACCACTAACGCTATTCTACACCCTAAGCAACAATCATAAGCGCTATTTCGCTTTGACGGAAATAGATTATTTATTTCTGCGTGCGCCTCAGCCTGCGTAGCCTATTCTTCAGCAATAGAGGTTACTTTTGCTTGGCGAGTTTCCCGCCCTACGCGCCGCCCGCCCAAACGTCACATTATGAATTAAACTTAATTATCGACATCACGACGCGGTGCGTGTCGTGTGAATGTGGTTGAGTTTTGATTGTGTCATATTAACGCGTTTATTAACGAAATGGTTTCTGTATAGTTTCGCTTCAGAGAATACATCTGAATATGCCATGTATTCAGTAATGTTCAGTGAAAATGTACGCTATAGTATTTTAAAATGAAAAAGACACGAGAAAAACTTGTTTTTCCCATTCTTTATCTGTAGTCCAATTAGCAGGACTCGAGGTATTTTACATTTTACACCCTTCAGGCCATAATTATGCTCCTCATAACATACGTGAAAAATAAACAATATTAGTATACGCATGTGTACGCTATTCCGCATGTAATTAAGGGCTGTACATGACATGTGAGTTATGTTTCACGCGTGACTCGGGTGAAATGCTACATTTCATATTTCATACAGCACCCAGTCCGCACTGCACTTTAGAATTACTTTAGTAGACTTTGCACAGTTGGTAGGAACTCCCGCTAGACTAAATATTAATAATATATTATGTTCACGAGTCTTTAAGGCTAATTAAACCGGACCAGTGTTTTTAATGATTTAATGTTTTTTGAAAATAATAAAAATCACATTTACTTACATACGTTTTCGATGATTTCTAGATGGGCGCAAGCTTATTCATAGACTCACACACATTACTTTTAAAACTTAGAAGTACTTTTAACGAACTAAATATATGAACTGTTCATTCAGATAACTATCTACACCATGAACCATAATTCAATTATGTAGTAAATAAAAAGTAACACCCGGCCACGGCTATAAACTGGTGCGTTTTATGCAGATACCCGCAGTAGCACCGACAGCGTTACATCGCATATAAAACGGAACCCGCTTTTCAGTATTGCCGTGTAATTTTAGATACAGTCCAGTTTTTAGGAAATTTATATTACGGGCTGCAGGTGAGCAAAGCCAGCATGCGGGATTTTAACTTTTCAGTTTGTAGACCTATTGAAGAGATTAAACTACACACACGGGCAATGAAAAATTTCCACTTACTAAATTCAGGCATCATTGAAACCCAAATTTTGCAAACATTTAATAAAAAATTCGAACAAAATATTACCGCATTTAGTTGCTAATATCCTGATGCTCTTTTAAATGTACTTCAATGTTGCAAAAGGCGTCATTATGCTAGCCTTTTCCGTTTAGGAGTAATTTGTGGCTTTTCTCAGTGGAACCTTTTCATTGCCCCTGAGTGTAGTAGACTATCCAGTCTTACTTTAATATTAATGCCCCATTACCTTCCTGAAAAGGAGGGTTAAATAGTTCATGGATTAATTTATCATGTTAATTTAGCTTTATCATCTACCTAGCTACTTAATATAGTAGCAAAGTTAATGGTGTTTGCGGTACGGTGGCTCTCGTAAAGGCATGTATGAACGAAGTTGGTAGGTAACTGCCTAATATAATTTTAACGACCCCGCGAAATTTACCTAAATTTAGTGGGTACTAAGGTAGAATTAAGCATTAAAAACAAGACCCGTGGAACGCAAATTGCCGTTTGTAAAATTTAAATATGCAAGATAAAAAATCAATTTAAAATATATGGCTTCATTTAACATTTTAACTATAAATCAGATTTATTGAGTTGGTAATTACTTTGGGGTGGAAATTGGGATTGCGTGTGATTTTCAGCAACGAGATAGATTTTCTAGATAGACGGCCGAATGGCGTAGTGGTTAGTGACCCTGACTACTGAGCCGAAGGTCCCGGGTTTGATTCCCGGCTGGGGCAGATATTTGTTTTAAATCAGATATTTGTTCTCGGGTCTTGGATGTGCCCGTAAAATGGCAATAGGCCCGCCCCCTATTACATTGGGACTAACCTAACACTCTGGCGAAAAGTGGATGCAGCAATGCACCTCTGCCTACCTCGCAAGGGAGTACATTAGTACAAGGCGTGAGTGTGAGTTTTTTTTTTGGTGTGTGTTTTTTGTGTGTTGAGATAGATTTTCAGCAACGAGCAGATATGATTTTGCGATGGTCATTGTCATGGTGTACCTTGTGATAAACAATATAAAATATAACTAGAGGTCGCGTTGTGGCGCGGGCTGCAAGCAGCCGCGCGGTGCTTTGATGCTTTCGGTTTAGGTGGGAGACAGTTTTCAGTATGATTTTCAGTTTCAGCAGGGTATTGGCATGAGTATACCGTAGCAAATCTTTCTTGCGTTTTGTTATGCCTTGAAAACTGTGTTCACTATGTTTTTTTTCATTAAAGGGGTACTGACGATTTTGTTTGACGTGTGAAACAGTTTTCAGTATGAATTTCAGTTTCAGCAGGGTATTGACTTGAATATACCGTAGCAAATCTTTCTTGCGTTTTGTTATGCCTCAAAAACTGTGTTCACTATAATTTTTTTAATTATAGGGTTACAGACGATTTTGTTTGACGTGGGAAACAGTTTTCAGTAAGAATTTCGGTTTCAGCAGGGTATTGACTTGAACATATCGTAGCAAATCTTTCTTGCGTTTTGTTACGCCTTAAAAACTGTTTTCACTATGAATGTCTTTATTAAAGGGTTACCGATGATTTTTTTCAGGTCTGATTAGTTTTCAGTATGAATTTCGGTTTCAGTAGGGTAAACTTTAACATACCGTAGCAAATCTTTCTTGCATTTTGTTAGGCCTTAAAAACGATTTTTTCACAATGAATTTCTTTATTAAAGGGGTACTTATTTATTTATTTATTTATTTATTAAGGTTTATTCACAGATAGTGTATCAGGTACATTCACACATACTTTTAAATAATAGGACTAAATACACTACCTACTTAAGAATAAACACAGCATGCCTAATAATAAAGGTGCTTAGTGACTACTACTTAAGTTATTAACAAATGAAGTAAGTTGGTACATATAAAAAGTTTAATTAAAAATACTGTTTCGTATATTAGTTATTGTGGTTGCGAAAATATCTATAGATCCACTATGATGATTAAGTAGCTTGCATAAGCGTGGAATTGCCGAGTTGGCCCCAAGAACTGTCTTCCTTAAGGGAGGGTAGAGTGGCGTGACGGGCCTACGAGGAATTGTATTGTGGTACTTACTGATTATTTTGTTTCAGGTGGGATTACAGTTTTCAGTATGAATATTGGTTTCAGAAGGGTATTGACTTGAATATACCGTAGCAAATCTTTCTTGCGTTTTGTTATGCCTTGAAAACTGTGTTCACTATGTTTTTTTATAATTAAAGGGTTCCTGACGATTTTGTTTGACGTGGGAAACAGTTTTCAGTATGAATTTCGGTTTCAGTAGGGTAAACTTTAACATACCGTAGCAAATCTTTCTTGCATTTTGTTAGGCCTTAAAAGCGATTTTTTCACTATGAATTTCTTTATTAAAGGGGTACTAACTGATTATTTTGTTTCAGGTGGGATTACAGTTTTCAGTATGAATATTGGTTTCAGAAGGGTATTGACTTGAACAAACCGTAGCAATTCTTTGTTGTGTTTTGCGTTTTAGATTAAAAACTGTTTTCTGTATGAATTTCGTTATAAAAGCGGTTCTGATGATTTTGTTTCAGGGGGGGATACAGTTTTCAGTATGAATTTCGGTTTTAGCAGGGTATTGACTTGAACATACTGTAGCAAATCTTTCTTGTGTTTTGTTTGGCCTTCAAAACTGTATTTTCCGCATGAATTTCGTTATCAAGTGGGTATTGATGCTTTTCCTTTTATTTTAAAAACTGTATTTTTCAGTATAAGTATCGGTCAGCTATACAATAACGCAGCTACTCTTTCTGGCGTTTTTCTTCGAATTAATATTCCAATCATTTTGAAGAAAAATACTGGCTTTAACTGCTTATGATTTCCCTTCAAAAATGTAGCCATTATAACTATAGGTATCTATAATACCCATACCTATAGTTTATCTAGGTGACATCTTTTTGTATACAGACGTTGGCTTCTTTAATAAAACACCTCATAAATCTGAGTAACCGCCATTCGCGCGTTTTTCTAGCGTCTCGATTATTCACTTATACTCCTGAGTTTTTTAGTAGAGAAACTACCTACCTATATGAACTTTCTTTTTCATGAACTTTACCTAGTATCGAGGCGATATCTTTTGTACACAAATATTGGATTCTTTAGTATTATTTGCCACATTCAGCTCTCAGATTAGTTTTGTTCATGAGGAAATCTGAGTAACCGCCATTCGCGCGTTTTTCTAGCGTCTCGATTATTCACTTATACTCCTGAGTTTTTTAGTAGAGAAACTACCTACCTATATGAACTTTCTTTTTCATGAACTTTACCTAGTATCGAAGCGATATCTTTTGTACATAAGTATTGGATTCTTTAGTATTATTTGCCACATTCAGCTCTCAGATTAGTAGTGTTGCCTCGCTTCGCTCGGCCCTTCAGGGTTTGGGTTTTGGTGGTTTGAATGGTTTTGCCTCGCTTCGCTCGGCCCTTATATTTTTACGGTAGGGTATACTTAAGTTGTATTGCCTCGCTACGCTCGGCTCTTCAGTGGTTGTGGTGTAATGTTTTGAAATGTTTTGCCTCGCTGCGCTCGGCTCTCCAAAATTGTTGTATGATGGCTTAGATTGTTTTGCCTCGCTGCGCTCGGCTCTCCAGTTAAACATGCAGTTGGTGATTAAAGGAGTTTAGCCTCGCTTCGCTCGGCTCATCTCTAGGTCTCGGAATGATAGTTTTGATCGTTTTACCTCGCTTCGCTCGGCTTTGCAGTAACATACGAATTTGCTGTTTATTGCGCTTTAGCCTCGCTTCGCTCGGCTCTTCGGGTTTCGGTTGTTGATTTCAGTAGTTTTGCCTCGCTCCGCTCGGCTCTCTAGGTTTTGGATTGAGGTCTAGGTTGTTTTGCCTCGCTTCGCTCGGCTTTCCACTTCTTAAAGGGGACTTTTCCCGAAGTTTTTCTTTATTGGTATTAATAATTATGATACGTAATGCCTCGCTTAGCTCGGAATTCTTTTCTTTATGGCAAGGTAACTTGTCGGATGCCTCGCTCCGCTCGGCTGGTTTTATTTTGGTATAGGTTGTAGAAGGACTATGGCCTCGCTACGCTCGGCACTTAAGTGTTTGGTAAAATTGATTTACATTTTGTATGTTTTTAGGGAAAATATTTTTTCCCCTAAAAGTGGGGAGTTTTTATTTTAAAAAATAATTCTTTGTATTTATCTACACAAATGCACCATATGCCACAAATCTGTCTGACCACTTCAAAGGGGTAAAATTGCTAATGTTGGTAATTTTTTCTACGTTTTTAGGGAAATTTTGATTTTTTCCCTACAAGTGGGAAGTTTTTATTTTAAATAATTATTGTTTGTATTTATCTACACAAATGCGCCATATACCACAAATCTGTCTGACCACTTCAAAGGGGTGAAATTGCTAATGTTGGTAATTTTTTCTACGTTTTTAGGGAAATTTGGATTTTTTCCCTAAAAGTGGGGAGATTTTATTTTAAATAATTATTGTTTGTATTTATCTACACAAATGCGCCATATACCATAAATCTGTCTGACCACTTCAACGGGGTGAAATTGCTAATGTTGGTAATTTTTTATACGTTTTTAGGGAAATTTTAATTTTTTCACTTTAAGTGGGGAGTTTTTATTTTAAATTTAAATTGTTTGCATTTAACTACACAAAGACACCATTTTCAAAACCCCTCAGACCATCTCAAAGTGATAAAATTGCATATTTATGTAAATTTTCCCATGTTTTTAGGGAAATTTTGTTTTTTTTTCAATTAGTGGGGAGCTTTTAATATAAATTAAAAATTTATGCATTCAACTACACAAACGCGCCATACATTTGAATCCCCTCAGACCATCACAAAACGATAAAATTGCATATTTATGTAAAATTTCCCATGTTTTTAGGGAAATTTTGTTTTTTTCCCTAAAAATGCGGAGTTTTTATTTCATAAGCAAACTAAATGCATCTACCTACACAAACGCGCTCTACAAGTCAAAACTGTCAGACCACTCAATACCGGTGAAATAGCCTTAAAACATGTAAAATTTCTCTTTTACAAAATGGCTGCCACTTCATCCGCCATTTTGATTTTTGCAGTTTTCGGAATTTTCCTATTAATTTCACCATTTATCCAACCATTTACAAAGAAAATCATCACCCCACCTCCTCCTCTTCTGGGAGATCAATTCACCTCAACTTGAATCGACGTCGAACTTTTAAAAAAATATAATCTCCCGTATTTCTCAGGGTTGCCAGCCGAAAGTAATAAAAATAGTCAAATGTCATTAGTATGAGCCTTTCTGACTAAACTGCATCATTTTTTAAAATCCAAAACGGTTATTTCTATTTTTCATGTTTTTGGGGAAAATCTCAAAATTTTCCCTAAAAATGGGGAAATTTTATTTAACTGGTATAGTCTACCCAACAAACTACACAAATGCGCTATACAAGACAAATCTCCCCAACCACTCTAAACATGGGAAACAACCAATCAAAAATCGTGAAAAAAAGTCACTTTTACAAAATGGCCGCTAAAGCAGTCCGCCATTTTGTTTTTTCAATTTTTCGGAATTTTCCCATAAACTGCACCAAACAACAGACCGTTTCCAAAAAAAATCATCACCCCACCTGCCTCCCTTCTGGGAGATCAATTCACCTCAAGTTGGGTCGACGTAAAAAAATCCGAAAAAATATAATCTCGCCTATCGCGCAGGGTTGCCAGTCGAAAGTAATAAAAATGGTCAAATGTCATTAGTACGGGTCTTTCCGACAAAACTGCATCAAATTTTAAAATCAAAAGTGGCCATTTCTACTTTTCATGTTTTTGGGGAAAATCTCGAAATTTACCCTAAAAATGGGGAAAATTCTTTCACATGGCAACTCTACTCGTCAAACTACACAACCGCTCCATACAAGTCGAACCTGTCAGATGCCTCCAACACAATAAAAAAATGCTTTGAAAATCCCCGAAAAAACAAGTTTTTATAAAAAAATCTCCCCTGCCCCCGCAATTTTTTTTTTTAAATTTTTTGGAATTTTCCCGTAAATTTCATCATGTTCCTCACCGTTTACAAAAAAAACATCCCTCCACCTCCCCCCCTTCCGGGAGATCAATTCACCTCAAGTCGGGTCTGACACGCCCTAAACTTTACTTGACTGCAACTCGGCCGCCATTTTGTTTTTTTATTTTTTTATATTTTTTTTATAATCTGTCAGACATTCTAAATACACCCTCGAAATATGAAAAAATGTATGGTCACCAAAAAAGAGGAGCAAAAAAAATTTTTTTTTTTTACAACTTTTTTCAAAAAGTCGAGGTTTTTCTCTACTCACCCGAGCACCCTGTACATTTCCCTAAAACATTTTCATATCAAAAAATGGCTCCTTCTGGGAGAACAATCATGTCAATGAGTCAGTGAGTGGTAATCCAGCTATATATATTATAAAATAATAAGTTATTAAAATTCCTTATGACTTTTATATTTCTCTCAACTAACCCTAAAGAAGTTTTTAACGTGCCTTTATAAGTTATATTAATTTTAGAATTGAATGAATCTATCACCAGCTCAGCACGTAACCTGTGACATCTCCATCACTAAGCTCTCGGTAGTTAAGTCCTTCTAAGCCGCTCACTGCACAGTGGAACAAGTTTCCGCTCTCTCAGACATTAAGTTTTCACACCAAGGAGAGCCTACAGCGACGGCGGCGGCGGCGGCGGCTGGGTTTCAACGATAAATCTTGGATGCTCTGCGACTCTCTCTAGCACCTTCCTATAGCTACGTACATTTACATGTTTGATTCACAAAGCGCTTTCATTATGAAATAGTTTATTACCATTATTTGTTTGTTGTTAATTATTAAGTAGCTTTTTTCCGGAAAGCTTAGATTTTTACCCGCTAGGGATGGAGCTTTTGTAAGAATTTAGCTCGCTTATTTTCTTTTAGCATTATCGTTTTTCCTTTAACTACATTTATCGGTGGAGCATCTTGAAAAATAAAGGTTAATTTTATTAAGTGCTCGACTGGCTTCTAGCCGTGAGATAAGTTGAACGAGATAAAAAGGTCGCATCCTGACTTGTTTACAAATAAGTTCGATACACGAGGAGCTTACGTAAATAATGCCATGTCTCGGGATTAGATGGCGACGACGCCTCAGGTGAGGCTTTAACATATCCTCTTAGTATATCTATAGAAGAGGTAAAAGCCACTTTATATTCAAGTCAAAGGGCTGGATTTAGTATGTCAATTCAGTTGAGAAAGCCGCACAAAATCGATTACGAAGGTAAGTTTGCGGAGCGGATTTGTATCTCATGTGTAATCTGTGTGTCCTCGTCCCGCGAGCGTGTCGCGCGAGTATCGGCGCCAGCGATCGGAAAAAAAGTGTGTATGTCCCTTTATCGTCTGGTAGATAAACATAGTGTATGATGCTTCTGCTCCTTAAACAAGGCGGCCGTGCCATTTCACTATTTACAGAACATTTACAATGTTATCGATATCAATTAACTCCAAGTGCTTAAGCTCATTTACCATTATCATTGGAATCCAAGCAATAGTTGCTCATTCCTCAGGAATATAGATGTCATTGAATAATGCAAGTGGCATTACTATGTAGATCGGGTTGCATTGCTAATTTTATAGTAAGTGCAACAATAAAACGCATGTAAGTGCAACACTTATTTTATGTGGACCAGTCGGCGCCGGCGCGGGCGCCGCTTCACTCAACAAAGAGTTAAAGCTGCGTTGTAAAGCTTTGCATTCTCAAACTTTTCTAATACGTACAGGACATACAGTTTGAATGATTGCTAAAAATACACTAATTTCTTGTAAGCAACGCTCGCTACTACGTGACGCCGACTGAGGGTGTTTGGTCATACTCAGTGGCCCCAACATTAAATTTAGCTTAATACATAAAACTCGCCATTAGTTCTATATATTTAGAGCATATCAGTATTAGACTTCATATTATCTTTATATAATTTTTTGACTATTTTCACATATAAGCATCCTTAATTAAAGCTAAGCTAAGCATACCTTATTTCTAAGGATCTGTAGTACCTAGACGGCTTCGTCAGGACGAGGAGCCGTCGGCGCAAGGTCGCCGGGGCACGGCTATCTCCATCGGCGCCAACAAACCTAACTCAAACTCAACCGTGAAAGCCGCACAATTAAGCGCATATTCCTGTGATATTCTGCACGTGAGCAAGTTATCGAACCCGGCTTTCATAGCCCCTATTGAAGAGCGCGTTAAAAACGTCAATAGAATATCAAGTGTCTCATTCAAGCACTATTTTTAGTTGACAATGGATTTATAGCTGTGATGTCATCATGATAAGCTGGTGTACTCGAGTTTGTTTACTTACGTGTAAGTACAATGCGTTAACAACTCGAGTATGCTCAAGTGCTCAGGTATACTAGATTTACTAGATCAGTAACTTTTACCATTACTACAACCACTGACTGACTGAGAATGCCCGGGTTTCTATTCTTTTAATCACTAAAAGCCACTGAGAGCCGCGGTATCGACGAACAAAAGGATTCTGAAAACAAAAAATATAAATTTAAAAAACTCTGTAAGTAAAAACTAAAATTTATATAGTGGAAAACAAGATTTCATCGATCATTACGTCGTAACTCGAACAAAGATTTTTACGCCGCTAAATTTAAAATTGGTACCTTCATATTTTATTTTATTATATTATATTTATTTTTATAGGAAAACTTAACTATATGACAAGAATACATTAATTAGGAGACAGAAAACTTGGAGGGTTATTCGGATTAAAATTAGATTTATCTTTCTTCACATAATTGTAAGGTACACAATGCAATATGTTGTGTACAAACCTACATATTGCAGGCACCATAAATCTATTAGACATGTAAATAAAAGCAATTGGTCTGTCCGCCTCGTTTAAAGTTGTCAGACTCGCATCTCAAGTTCACAACAAGAACATTTTAATAGCGAAATTAGCATATGGACCGGAATACTAGGTACCCTAGGTTAAAAATTACCTTGTTCTTATTCTTATAGTGATTTTTAGTTTACTTTGAGCAAAAACACAACCTACGTTTATCCTTTTCAAATTTATTAAAGTTTTTGGTATAAGGTTAAGAATACAGTATCTGAGTAAATCATTACTGAAATAATGGAATTTCAATATCCCATAAAAGAGATTCTTTCAGGTAAAGTTATTTAGACAGAGTATCTTAGAAAATTTTGGCCTCATGCATGCGGAATACTGAGACACATGATAACCTGTTTGATACTGCTTTAAAATAAAATTAAATAAAGTAGAAGACCCTATAAAACCTATTATAATAATACGTCAATTAGCCAATTATGTAGTAGGTACTTACAAAGTTTTAGTAGGATTGATTGGAAAGTGTTAACATCATACCCGTAGTTTCTATACCATTTTTATTCATTTTTTAAACTACGAGACCAATAAATATTGTTTTCCAGTTGATTCGTTACAATTATATTGCAACAATTAAGTGTTATTTACCACTAATCCGAACAAAAAGTATTTACGAGGTCTAAACTTCAACGGATACATTTTATCTTCAGACTAATTGCTCGTGAAATCTGGTTTGCTGTTTAAATCTATCTGACTATTTAAATTTTATGGTTTATTAATATTATAGAGGCAAAACTAGTATGCGTTAGCTGAGGTTTAGATTCCTTTAATTTAGTTATAAATTATATGACCACTAGATCTAGATATTCCAGTCTACTAGATAGATATACAGTATAAACAGTCTAGACCAGGGGTCGGCAAGTAGTTTTAGGTAGAGTCCGGATATAGTTCGCAAAATTTTAAAAGGTCCAGAAAAAAAAAACTGATAATAACTAAGTAAGTACAGCTATTTATTACTAAAATTAGTGAGAAAAATTGCATTAGCGGTCTTGAGCCATGTTTTTATAGTTTGGTTCTCGTGAAGAACAGCTAATTCGAACTAATTCGAAGAGTGTCTTCTAAGTGAGTGTCTGTTAAAAATCTCAAACGATATTAGTTCTTTCGAAAAATTTTGAAAAAGATGTTTGCGGATTGATTATTTCCATTTCATGTGACGCCTTTGGAAATAACTTGGCAGCAAGGACTTTTGGTTGGCAGCCACATCTATACATTCGGCGGCTGCATCAACTTCAAAGGGTGACTTAAGAAACAGAGATAGCTTGCCCATCTCTACAAAGTCTTGGAACCTTGTGACGTATTCGTTGCTAAGATCGGCCAAAAATTTTATAAACACTGCACTGTCTTCTTCAGAGTTCTCCTTATTATAATTATTATGGTTGTCGGAGAAGCTATAAGTACCTATGAACAGAGCGCGCGCGGCGACTCGACGGCGCGGGCGGCGCGACAGCGCAATGTTTTTGATCGATATCAATGTTGTAAAACAGATTAATCAGATTAGGTAGATGCTAAGTTAGATTGGTTCAAAATATTACGTATTTATTTATACTTGACATGCCTACATTACAATATTTGGCGGTCCGAGGTTCAACCTTTCGCGGTCCGCAAACGGACCGCGGTCCGCCTGTTGCCGACCGTTGGTCTAGACCTTTGATCTAATATAAATTAAAATTCGAATATAATTTTCAGTTTCCGAACCTACTGTTTTAAGTATTAGTATTACTTACTAACAAACCTAAAGTTTGACTGATAAGATAGGCGATCGTTTGGCATCAAATAACTTTTAGTGTAAATGGCTCATTATGGAAATGAGGTCACAGTATTATTTTTTTTAAAACCCCTGAATATCATCCAAAATTATCGCAAAAAATATTGTTATCTAATCTCTAATCTTTAATCTCACGGAATTCTGACACTTATCCATTTTTGACATGTCAGAGATCACAAACCTTTTTTGGCTGGGTACTTTTTTCAATACGAGTCTGAACATCAGTTGTATCCGGACAATTTTCTATATTATATTTTTAAATATTTAGAATGATGGTCTTTACGTTAGGCGCAAAAGAACCACGAAGACGCTTCTTTCTGGGAGAGAGAAAGTCTGACTCTTGTGCTCTATCACATGGGGCCGCTTCCTGGGAAGGGCCAGGTTGTGGCTCCATAACGTTTATAAAAATCAACAAACTATCACAACACGAAAGGTCAACGATAAGAAACCGGCCAAGTGCCAGTTGGACTCGCGCACTGAGGGTTCC
Organism: Plutella xylostella; assembly: GCF_932276165.1. Lineage (NCBI taxonomy): Eukaryota > Metazoa > Arthropoda > Insecta > Lepidoptera > Plutellidae > Plutella > Plutella xylostella. The sequence continues at coordinate 4,196,668 of NC_064009.1, read as the reverse complement.
GTACAAGACTACTTACCTGAGATATTTTTCCTTTTAATTTCATCATTATGTACATCTATATGAAATATTAGCTTGATCTTGAACCTTGATATCTTTAACCGTTTCTGAGAAAAAGGGTGGAGACAGACAGACGGACAACAATAAGGGTTCCTTTTTTCCTTTTCAGGTACGGAACTCTAAAAAAGAATAGTAACAATCGGATCAATCGTTTCCGAGATATTCGTGGACAAACATACATACCAACAAACATATAAACATACTTATACAATAAAAAAAAACATATTTGTTTATTAGGCTTAATGGATTGTCATATGTTAATATGGTGCAGTTCCAATAATCTTACATAGGTGCCTATATACCGAACATATTATGTACTTACCGAATTGAGAATCTTTTATTTGAAATTGATTAAAAAGGTTTGTTATCCCTGAATTTAGTAGCAAGTGATGCCATGCTAAAGAATAAAATAAAGTAATTAAAATTAATTCGATACAATGGTCGTGAGTCGTGATTTTACTTAATATTATAAATGCGAAAGTTTGTGAGTATGTGTGTATGTATGTATGTGTGTACCTTTGTTACTTCTTCACGTCAAAACAACTGAACCGATTTTAATGAAATTTGGAATGGAGTTAGCTGACACATAATAGCTTATGTGTTAATCCAGGGAATTCCGCGCTAAAAAGTAGCCTTTTTATCGCGGAATTCCCACGGGAAAACTAATTAAGTTGAAGCGAAGCTCGTGGCAACAGCTAGTATTGAAATATTTGTTATTTTTGTATTACCTACTTCACTATTGAGCAAGTAAATATTTAGATTTATGTTTTTCTATGAAAACATTTAAAAAAATATTACCCTTAAATGGATCCAAATTTTACCTTTTTTCGGTGAAGAGCTTTTTTAGTGGTATCACTAATGAAATGTCAGAATTCCGCGGAATTAAAAATTAGAGTATATGTATATAGTAACCTACCTACCTTATGACAGTTCCCTTTAGCTATATGGTGATACTTAGTACCATACCTTTGCTGCCTCATCTATTTTAATCACCCTGCAGCCTATACACACAGATTCTTTGATTTTCCACAGCACTGCGCTAACTGAGAGGCTACTTACTCCTTGTCACAAGCACCGTCTCTGACCGATAGCACCACTGAAGCACGTCTGATTCAGCATGTGATCCAGTTACTCGAGGGTTACTCTATACCGACGGAAAACTAACGAACGAGATGTCGTGCAATGTATTTATTAATGTAAAATATGATGGTTAATTTATGTAGTTACATAATAGTTATTTATATTTTATAAGTTTAGGACAACATGTTAGGTTAGTTGGATATGTTTATTTAAATTTTAATTAGGTTACACTTTGTTTGTTTTGTGTATACAGTAGTTTTATTAGAGTTATAGGCTTACTTTATTTCCACACCATAAAGGTTGACTGGAAGAAATTACGCGTTTAGGCGCTTTGTTTTTTCTTGTACTTTTAACTTTTACTTTATCTATGTAGTTTGTGTATACAATAAAGTGTTTAAATAAATAATAATGATAGAGTCAGGGCTCGCGCAGCAGTGGCCCGTAACTTCGTTTTTCGTCATATACAGTGACCCCCCTGACACGGATGACCCACATAGCGGGCTGAGCTTTCAGCACTAACTACGTTCCAGAACAATCTGATTATGTCTGCTACTGTTGTGGTGACAGCCGGGAAATTGAGCGGGTTGGGATATTTGTGTCCCCCCTAACTAGATTTTAGCTGGACTTCATAATTCATTTACGATAGTTTATGTATACAAAAATGAATTAAAAACAGCTGTTGTTGAAGGTCGTGCGACAGTCAGCATAACCGAAAGTTTTACCTTATTGCTGGTTTGATAAATTCCAGCGATATCGATTTATGACAAACGCCCACTTTTTATTTACTTATTCATTTAGTTTGCACTTGACTCGATTTGCAATGCAAATGCGTGCAATGACTTTCCGCTGAAGTATTAAAACTTGCCGAACTTGCGGTTGTCGGTTAGGTAGTTCCAAATTTTCGCCATATGGTGCCAATTTCCAACCCTAAACTATTAGGTACTTTCAATGTTTTCCGGTTTTTTAGCTTTATTTCCGGTTCTCTACGTGCCTCGGTTTCATAAGGTGACACGGTTTCACTTTTCGTCGTTCCTGACCCGAAGACGTTTTACTTCGTCACTCACTCAGCGCAATCTGTCATCAATCCCGGGCGGGACGTGCCCGGACTGACCACTGACCGATTATACGCCCACATCACCCCCATCCCTCACCGGGAAACCAGAAGTGACTGTGCAATATTACCAGCTCTTATCCCTCATAAAATAAAACTGAATGTCCCGGAAAATGTTTGCTCTGATTCATGCACGTCCCTAGCCGAGTCGTGCAAGGGCTGAGGGAAAGTCACAGCTATAATATTCGCTTTTATTACGTTATTTCACTCTATTAGCAAACTGTGCGAGGGCCCTCTATTATTATTCTGGTGTTTTATTCGATCAATAGACCGGTGCACGAAGCTTTTAAGTCTTTGTTAAAAAAATGTGGATGCCGGTTTCTAACATTTATCAATGACTAGAGACAATTGCACATCTGGTTACCTAGTCCTTATCGATTATGGTACGATCGTGACTGGCTATTTAGTCGTAGTTAATCGAAACTTACTACCAATTAATGAGTCTATTATCGTCATTATTACCCAAGACGTCGTATTGGGAGGTCTTAACCACTGTTATATGAAGTCCGGTTTTTATAGCTCATATAATAATCTTGCAGGATTCGGGGCAAACAACGATATTTATGGAGTAGCTTTTTATGGGTATCTGCATGGAATATAATTTGGAGTACGACAAGCAATCAGGGGAGCAGAGGGTGCTCGGGATCACTCAAGGCACAGACGCGCCCCTCGCGGATTCATCTCGTAACCGCTTTAAAAAAGGGGGATCTCAAGAGGCGGGCTAAGTGATTTTAAGCTTTATTTACACCCGAAAGAGTCGATTAGCTTGCGAATTTTAATTCCGCCTTCTTGCGAGGATCAATAATACCGCAGCCGTACATTGTAGATGTGGCTGTAGTCGTACGTTGATCTGCGTGCTAAACTGAAAACGATGGACGCAGACTCCCTCTAATATCCGGGCATCGGTGCATTAGAGTGGCTGTCACGTCAATCCGGTGTCGGTTTTGGGGATCATCCGTGAAATGTAAGCCCCGACCGCTAAAATGTACGTACTACGCGGTAAGCTTCATTTCCATGTCGATTAAACGCATAATTAAGTTCGACACGGCTGGGATTTCGGCTGTTACATTATTTATTCTGTGTTTTGCTATTCCTTCTCCGAAGAAATGTTGTAGTAATTTCAACAGGTAGTTATTTGTAAGTAATAGCTTCCGGCATGGGAGACTCTAGCATTACCTAGTACCGGGTAAGGAGGCAAGTTATGTTATAATGTATATATTATGGTAATAATGGCGCTAAGAGGGCGCCATGTCATGAACATGTTGGTAGCTGACGGCAATATCGATGAGACAGGCTCAGGGGGCTTTGTCAGGAACCAGATATTGAGCACAGAATTTCCCTAATATCTTCGGCTTGCATCGCGCATAATAATGCAATATTATGCGAGTAAACGCTACCTACAGAGGTAGAGAATTATGACATTTTGATATTAGTGTGGCCTATGCGCTATGCGTATCGTGAACTTATGTGCGTAAAGACGATTGAGTACTAATCTTGTCGTCATCGTAACTAAAATTTCAATTGAATAAATGTTACCTAATCTGTCTCATAGTCAAAATATTGATAAGTATAGTTCTCAAGCTAATAATCTCTGTTTTGAAATAGATTAATGGATATACAGGTTGCCCAGTTAAGATGGTGTAGTAAACCTGATCAATCGATCGGATCTAACAGCCGAAATAGGGTGATATAATTCCTTATGATTGATCACGCATTGCGTCGTCGTGTCTGTAGACAATTTATTTTGGCCGTGTGAGAAACACAAAAGTTAAGATACTTATCTACCGTAATATTAACGACATACGATATAGTATCAATCCTTCAATTGATACATTTCAAACCTCATGTTTTTCTATTATGTTGACGTTTGTATCTTCAATAGGCGATGTCATATCTTGGCTTCGTAATCCTTGAATTTCCAAGTAGTGTAGCTACCTACAGAAGGCAGTGAAGCTATCTTTGTCCACGAGACTTATTGCAGTCTGATTCATTCCAAGGAACTTTCACAACCGTAGGATGATCTAAGTATTGTGTATAATTAAATCCTACACAGCATAAAAACCACCGATAGCATGTTTTCCCTAAACACCTTCATATCCTACCATAGGCCAAAATACTTGTTGCATTGTTCCATAGCATGACTTCGTGTAACTGACCCTCGTGCACCCAAACTATAATGAATACCCTCAGTGAATACCTTGCGCAATTCAAGTGGCACACAGAAGCTATACATCAATCAATGCACGATGTTTACTCTCTTGTCCGTGAGATGTCTTCCTATCTATCTATCTTGCTCGTTATCTCCATCTCGGATCTTCGGTGCGGCTTCCTGGGCTATACAACCTACTTGTTAAAGGTTCGATTTAACTTCTCCGGTGTAACGGATGATTGTGTTTATAGTATGTTTGATTGAATGAGTATTATTAATACAACTGCTCTTATATTGAACGTCTATGGATGGGTTGAAAATATCACGTTGATTTGATGATTGGCATATATGTATAAGTTTAAAAATGGGTGCAATAATGCTGCTACTTCCTACGTATCTAAGGGATAAATAAACACCACCCTGATTGACTTTTATAACGACGAATAACGTAAACTTAATTTGTAGGTATCTAGTCCTTACAGCTAATACATAGTAAGCTCTCAAGTTATAATCATCTATGCGCGGGACATAAACTATTTCAATATACCTAGAGCTTATAATTTTAATATAAAACGTGATTACATCCTGTGCCTAAGCAGTTTACTATATTTCTAAAATTTACCATGGAGTAATCAGAGTAAGTAATAAAGACATTTCTCAGATGAAATAGCTCTCTTAACTCCTTTTACTACTATTCCTTTATTTGTTATCGCTATAGTAAGCTTTGCTTCCTGTACAAGGAAAAACATTAGAAAACCGCTAGATCTTGCCCTATAATAGCACTGACATAATTGTACACAGAATAGAGGCATTAAGTACAGTGAGGTAGCAACAAATGTAATTGGGCTTAGAATCTTTTATTTACCCCGCACCTTCTCGGGTGATTGCAAAGAACCCCATTAGCCGTATGGCCTTATGAGAAACAAAGGAAGAAAGCAATTTTCTACATGCGCTTAACCAAGTTCCCTCTTGATGGATGTGAGGACTGAGTGACGGGGGGAGGGTCGTGTTTCTACTAAGCAAAATGCCACACAAATATCATAGAATCCTGTGTAATTAATGCGTGCATATCACAAACCTTTTGATAGAAATAAAGATTACCTACCTTTATCATTGGACTAATCTAATTTCACTTGTCATATAAAATTAGTATTTCGTTCCAAAGTCACACATATGAGGTAGTTATGTAGTTAAAAATATTCTTATGATAATTTGGATTTAGGTGTGCTGAAATGAAAACAAATGTAAGATTTCATTCTGATTGGTTGCCGATTGCACTCAGTAATGAATGAAAGTGAACTTCAAAGTCTCGGTACGATTGTATTGTACACACAGTTATACCTAGGATGTGTATAAAAAAATCCGAAATACGAGGGTGGCAAAGACTTTTATCCGCCTCCAGGGGTGGCGGACAGATTCGGGACGGCCCTAAATTACGGGATTGCCCAAAGTTTTTTTGTGACTGCCTTGTGAAGTCCTCCTTATTAGCGCGCTTTTTCAATGATTGTTCCTTTTTCTGATAAGATAAGGCTAATGAAACGTTTTTAACTTTCGACCGAAAAAGTGCGGCAATATAAGTTTGATCGATACGATGTCTCTTTATTCATTTGTGTGTAGAACAGAAACGGATATGGATCGATATGATAAAGATGCATGGTTGAGCGTATTTGGTCTCTGTTTAATTAAAATGTTATGTCTGTCATGATTACCGCCATATTTTACTTCGATTGCGTTATTCTCGCATTTACCCAAGCAAAGCAGCAAATGAAAATGTCTTAGTCTTGGTAATTTCAGAATGGGTGAATCCAATAAGGAGGATGGGAAAAGGAAAACATTTTCTTAGAATTTATTTCCGAGCGACTGAGCTTAGCTCAAATACAAGACAAACAGAAAGGGTTTGTTCAATCTAATTTAGGCCGTCTTAAATCTCAGCCCGGAGCCTTTTACGAAAGTTTTCTCGATATAAGTATAAAGGAAACTTTTTCTTCAGTTTTCTATGTTAAGTGCTGTTGATTTCAAAAAAGCTTGGACCGTTAAAAACAACGAAAAAAGTCCTAGTTTCTGCCCAGCGTGGATATTTAAGTATTAATTTGTATCGTATGTGTAAAGTACTCTAAGAGCTGATCAAAATGTGAAGAAGGCTCTCCTCATATTATAGAACTCTGCAGAGTCAACTAATTAACTTGCAAATCAACAAACTTTAATGCCTTTCACATTAACTTTTCATTACGGTATTAATGGAAATTTATGTTTTAATGGCAAGTTAAATACATAATCTCGAATTGAGGGGCGAAAATACGCATTATTCTTCGGCAAAATAAAATATTTAGGCGCCCTATCGCAGTCTGTGCCCCTGGAGAGGCATTAAACCCGTCTATAGGAGGACACGACGGCGCTTCCCAAACTTTACCTATTGTGAACACCAACTTGGGTTTTGTTTTCCGAAGAACTTTTTCTTGAGCAAGAACAAGTGATTAGAACTATCCTTTCTTCAGCCGGACCGGTCTTTTTGTAGGGAAGAGGTGAATTGTAGGTAGGGAATAATAATATTGAGTTGTGTATGTACTATTTGTAAGATTCATGACTACCAATTTCAAGATCAATATTATTATTCGATTAAATAAATGATACATAAGGCTTTGTCAAATAACATTAAGTATACTTATCTCGCTTGAGGCTACACTACCTTGTTACGACTGTCCCACATCACAGCCCCAAAGGTCTCACCGCACGTAACAAGCTCACTACATTATCATATTATGCAATGCATTCATAATTACATTTTATAAGCACTAAAAGTTTGGGCACTAGCTGCAGCGTGTGCCCAAGTGGCTCCAGCACATTGCAATGCATAATCCAGGCGTCTGGCGGTGCTAGGCAAGCTAAATCATCCCCTAACACCTAGATATAAGGTCTCGGTCTCTAAGGTCGTCTCAACGAACTGCAATAACTATACCGCCACCGAATATTATTCAGTCTGTTCAATAATTCAACATTAATTTACACTACACGTCTATCACGTACAGCCCCCGGTGTTTATTTGGTATTCCGCTCCAATGCTGCATGTCTTGTTGTGTAAATACTGAAATTTCCTGAAATAGCAGGTAAGGGCGTGCTGGCGCATAAAATATTGGGAAACGTTTTCTTCTGATAAAATCTGCTCGTATAGCTCGAGTACCTATGTAGCTGTTATAGTTACCTACCTAGAGATACAATAGCTTTTCTGTCCCGATGATATTGAATTTTTGAAGTATTTGCGGGTTAGCTTAGATAATAATAAATAATAGAAATATGTATTTGTTTGTTTGCCGCCATTTTATTAGTAATGAGACAAGAGGTGACCATAGACTACATAGAGGATGACCATAAACACATCATTCCTCCAACTTTAATTGTAAAAATAAAATATAACCTAAAAAACTTGTATACAAAAATATCATAGAAAATACTGTATAGAAAAACATGCACCTAATAAAATAACTAGCCACTTATCATGTCTCATCGTTATGACACATCTCCCCAAAGTCCCAACCCTAAAGTCGCGAACAGTCGTGGACGTTCAGTCGCCTTATCGCGGCCAGTTATCCGCCGGGCGCATCCACCGCGGCTGCAGCTGAGTCGTGCACCGCCACGCGGCACACCGCCTGCTCCCTCCACGCACATCGAGGGCCTCGGCCTCTGCTGCATACCGCCTGCTGTTGATGACTGCGGAACTTTCCTTCTTAGTGATTCAGCGGCATGGCGCGCCTGTCGCACTCGCCGCCGCCTGCTGATCCACATCCGAAGTCTAGGGAAAGTATGTTGGCCGATTGCTCTTCGGGTATCTTCGCCGGTAGCTGATCGCGCGCCGGTCTCGTGCCTGTCGCTCGGTCCCGCCGCGCCTGCCCCTGCCGTCCTCGAAGTTGCAGCGAACCGCGAGCCTCTCGACTCGCATCTCTCGCCCACTGCTCCGCTTGCCATTTGAGACTTGCCCACATACTTTATTAATAATTTCGCCCCCCGCCAAATAAACTTATTCACCTTTCACCCGTGGTGCGTAAATTTTATCCCATCCTCGTCGCCATTGAAGTATTTGCGGGTTAGCTAAGATAATAATAAATAATAGAAATACGTATTTGCTTGTTAGCCGCCATTTTATTAGTAATGTGACAAGAGGTGACCATCGACTACATAGAGGATGACCATAAACACATCAATTTTCCAATAGCTTGGGGCCCGGAGCAATTTCATAGAGAGAAAACCTACATTAAACACTCGAGGGACTAGTTACAAATAAAGCAAGGACCGCTCTCAGACGGAGTTTAATCAGAGCACAGTGCACTCCGCGCGCCGCCCCGCGAATGTTCAAGTTGCGTCGAGAGCCGTCGCCCGCCGCCACCTACGCCACCAGCCCGCCACTACAAATCAGCACTAAACACCAACCAGATAAAAACTATTTTCCTCCCCTCACCTTCAGGCCAGGACTTAGCCAGTCGACTCGAGAGCTCGCAGTTGCTTCGTTACATCGCTCAAACTTATTGTACAATCCCAAACAGTTATGTCCAGGATTGGATAGCTGCCAGGTCCCTATTGAGAGATGTGAGAAACTGTGTTCTCTGATAACAAGGCTTAAGGAGTTCCGTGGAACTTATTGCGTGGCTCGGAGCCGCCGGCGATCCAACTAAACGGATTCAATTCAATTCGGGAAACGCAAACATTTCTGGAAATAGCGGCTCTTATAGAGTATGAGGGATTTATCATACTTAAATTCAGTTTTCAATAACTCGATAGCTTTTCTTTCACTTAGCGTAAGTACTGAAAACAGGATAATGAAAATGGAAAGGTGCCAAGAAATTTGCGAGGGAAGTTTTGTTCGTTTATTAGTTAGGCTGTAATGGACGGAGCGCCATAATTGGTGGTACCTGCAGGCGCGACGCCGCTGCACGTTTCTTTACTTAGACAAGTTCAATAATCCAGTTAATGTTTATGAAATGTGTGTGTTAGTAATTCAAGTGGTGATGGCGCGATGGCGGCTGTATAGAGTGTGTTTCGTACACGGTGGTGTGTTGGGCCGGGGCCAACTCCTCGCACGCCACAAGTGTCTCGTCCCACAAATGTCGCCAGGCTCGGCCGCCGTGGCCCACTCCCAGTATAACTCATAACCCGAGCAGACAATCAGGCGACCACAATCCCGGCTGCATATTTAAATGTCCGACAGTTTAACGCTCTGGGATTTAGCTGGCGTCCACGCGATTGTTCCAGCTCCCGTTCCATTAACACGCCTGCCTATAAAAAGAAAGGATAGAAAAAATTGTGAATAGAAGAAGTGAAGATTTTTAATCTTTTGTAGTCGGCACTAGATACCTAGTGGGTATGTGCTAGGTAGAAGCGCCTGCAGTGGAATGGCATGAGTCGCCGCGCCCCAGTCGGTAAAGTCCGGAGTTTTATCAGGGATGTCTTTTCATTCCTCCCCCGGTCGCGCGTTGTAGTCATGTAGCTATAGCTGTAGGTATGGCTTTGTATGGGGCCGTAACGTTTTTATTCAATCCCGGCGATGTATCTCTTGGTATATTGTCGTTAAATTTGCATTTTCAATTCGGGAAACGCCACTGTTTATAGGCTGTCTACACCGCTGCGGTCTTTGGTAGATGAATCTAATGAATAAATTACACGAAAGTCTGATTAACAATATTTTGTGTTGGCGCTTATGATTATAAGGTATAGCATGAATAGGCGATTAGTATCATTGATGGGAACTTTTTTTGGGATGGCGCCAACACGGTGGCGTGGGCAGCTAACACCCGCTTTGACCACAAACAAAAGATAGTGGAAGTCAGTTATTGATGCGGCCATCAAGTGCAATCAGGCGGACGTGTCTGTAATTAACTTCACAAAGCATTAACATCTAGCACCTAGTTAATTAAAGGTGACGCCCCCGTGTATTTATCACGGTTGATCCTATCGCTATGATTTAAGGCTGCCTTCTGTAAAGCAATGTCTAGTCTGAGATACACACCTGCAGTAAAATGAAGTCGATTCTAAATACAAATAATTGATGTCCGTTTCCGCTTATTAGTATATGAATCGTTAAATTATTATCAATGGAAGTACCTAGTAAAAATAGATGGAGAAATCAGTAAAAAAATCGAAGGCAAGTAGGTACCTATGCGTTGCGTAAAATACGGTCTGGCTATAGTATATCTAGTAAAATGTCTAGAATCTAGATACAATCAAAATTGGTAGGTCCGTCCAATCTATAATAGGTTTTATAGGTATCTATTATGAACATATAAATAAATGAATAGGGTGTAATTCTGTAAGTGCACCGCGGTTCACACGAGTGGGAGTGCTTATCTGTGGAAGGGTCATCGACTTAGGATATTGAATATCGATGAGATATGACATGAACGGTTCACGTACATCCATTTACAAACAACCGTCCCCACTATATTTCGTTTTTATGGCTGCATAAACTAGCAAAGTTATTTCTATCTTGTACGTGGCTTTGGTAAAAAAATATATAATATAGACAAACACATTATAACATTCTATTGCTTGTTGAAAATAACGTCATTGTTCACCTTAATCTTACTTACTTGCTAACCTTAGCATTAGCAGCCTAGGAAAGTCGCCTCGCTAACTATGTGTCACTCGCCTGACCCGCCCATAGTCTGCCTCTATCATGTGAGAGTAGAAACTGCAGTAGATAAGTTACGAAATTTCACTCTCAGCCGCTCATCAGTCCTCGTCATTAACAAGCCAGTAGATTACCAACGAACCAACTTTTCGTACACGGTAAAGAGTAATTAGAAAGCAAAAAACACCACTAGAGTCTCCGTTACGGAAGTTTTTTGCGAGAAACATTAAGATAAACTGTGCAGTATAAAAACTTCGCGGCTGTTATGTTGAGAACACTTATCTCGAGGCAAGGATGCAGCATGGTCTGTAGGTATACCTACTTGGGAATTTCATACTTAGAAGCAGAAGCAGCTATAAGTGGCTCCTGAGGTTGTAAGTCTTGTAAGTGGTTTCTTAATGGGGTATTTGGTTTTTGCAAGTTGGCAAAACTTTTTACGTTCGCTGATATATTATCGATCGTTAATTAATAATGATGGATCGGTTCGACGTCTATTTTTCTTATGTATTGTATAGAATATAATTTTATATACACTGGCCGACTTTGTCCAGCAATGTGACACAATGAAGGATAAGCCAACCCAATTAGATTTCAGAAAAATAAGATAGAAACTGTAAAATAATTTAAAATAAGCTTAAAAACCGGACGGGACAAAGCCGGATTTAGAAAATGTAAGTAATGTTATAAACGTAGGGTTTAAAAAATCTGCCATAACTAAACATTCCTGTCGTCGACGGGCCGACGTCGTCGCGTTAGTTTTCAGCATTTTCAGACTCTATTTCAGCGGAAAAGCTCACGTTTTTTTAGGGCGAGTCATTTATTTGTCTGCCCCGGGCCGGCGGCGCACAAATTATAATGCCTCTCTCATTTCAGCTGAATATTAAGCCGCAGTTGTGCAACGTACTTTTGTGGAGGAGGTTTTAATACTTTCAGTCATATAGCAAAAGAGAAATTAACGTAAAACTACGGAAAATAAGTTGGACAGTTGGAAACCAGCTAAATGAACCTAAATGTAGCAGTATTATATTAAAATGAATACGTGTAGGTCGTTGTGTTCTTGGTAGGTGCTGAAGCAGTAGGTACTTATACTTATACTTACTTACTAATTTATTTTGAAAATAAATGAATTTTGATGTTTCTTTGTTTCATAGGGAATGCGAAGTTCGCGAGGAAAAGCTACTGAATGAAGGTAGTATGTTTGTAAACCCCTCAGACAGGTCAAAAACCTTGCACGTAAAATTTCGACCAAGCAAGTCATGTTAAAAATAAAGAACACTCAGTATTCCGTCCGACTACACGACATCACGTTTATACAAAACCTTTTAGGGGGTGAAAATTAATTAACGTCCATAAGAAATGTCTAGAAGGCTGCGTCGGGGCGAAGCATTACGTCGCAGTATAATAAAAAAACGTCGAAGACTGAAAGCGCTATTTTCTTGCTATTTTCAGCACAGTTATTCCTTACAGTTCCGCTGACCATTGATGTTCTTACTAAAAGACAAGCGTTCGCTGAGAGAATTGGGTTAAATCCTGGGATTCCGAGACGGTTTCAATTTAATAACATTTCGAGCGCCAGTTACAAAGCTCTTCTGCTGGCGAGCAGATTCTGTTGAACAAAAGCCCTAGTACTTATATGCAAACCAAAAAATAATAATAAATGCAAAGAAATGTAAAGAACAATACTTAGATAGGTACTTACTTAAATCTTTAAAACTCGATGGCTATTTACAAGCCTTTCATGCAGTACTTCCTAAATCCAAGAACTCTTAAGTAAGTACTTAACAGCCAGAACCTTCTGACCTAAAAGATACTAAACTTCTTACTTGGCCTTAGTACCTAATAAAAGAGGATATATCTGGATGGAATGTAAACTGTGTTGACGCATGCGCAGTGGTGGCTCTAGTACTACCAAGGACTAACTGAGCGACCTTCTGAGGTCGCCGCCCCCATTCAAAGCTCTTCATTGATTTTCGACCGGCCATATGACGGCCTATTCGCACGGTGCAGGGTGCTTTGTGATGGTTCACTGGGCGATTGTTCATGATCTTCACATGTGACTAATAGTGGACGTGGTCGTGAAAGTAAAAAATACTAGGTAGGTCTCTTCGCCCATGAGAAATTATTAATTAATTAATTAAATTCATTAAAAAAAAAAACACGCACTCACGCCTTGTACTAATGTACTCCCTTGCGGGGTAGGCAGAGGTGCATTGCTGCACCCACTTTTCGCCAGAGTGTTATGTTAGTCCCAATGAAATAGGGGGCGGGCCTATTGCCATTTCACGGGCACATCCAAGACCTGAGAACGAATATCTGTGTTTAAACAAATATCTGCCCCATCCGGGAATCGAACCCGGGACCATCGGCTCAGTAGTCAGGGTCACTAACCACTACGCCATTCGGTCGTCCTAAATTAATTTATTTCAGATAACTTGATCCATATTCAGTACATGTCATAAAATTCAATAAACAAAAAAAAAAACAATACAATTAACAACGAGCACAAGAATTAACATAAGTACAATTTATCATAAATCAAATTAATACATAAATTCAGGATTAAATACAATATAAAAAGAAATAAGAATAATTTCAGATTATAAATTTAATTTAATTACATGCGTTATAATAATAATAAAATAAAATAATCAATACTTCCTTAGCGGCATCGTTACAGCGACATGTCTGTCACAGCAGTGCCGGAGAAATGGACAGTCCACTGTGTCGCCAATCAAACTCAGCATGGCGGTATATTGTCACTTTTAGCAATAGGTAAGTAGGGTAGACATCAGGCAATAGGCATGAACTTTAAAACTTGTTTGTTTTAATTTTCAAAATATTTGTCAAACAAACGAAACCGCAGAATGGAACAGCTTAAATCATCAGTAAAACCCGCAACGTTTTTTGCCAACATTATCGTCCCGAAAATGAAGTCATTGCGGTGACTCCTGGAAGTATTTCAAGTTCATACATCTTCGTCAGCTTCCCAAGAGTTCCCTGACTCCGTCAACGGCCTCGCTCATCTGTCGGAAGGTTATAGACAGTCACACGATATTTTATACCGTGGTATTAAAGCTGGCGCCATGAGTCACCGCATCCGGCCAAGAAGCATCCTGATCCATCTCGCCAATGACGCCAATTTTATCCTATCACCCGTGAGTCGTGAGCATGATGAATAAAACGAGTCTTTAAAAGGCATGATTGTGGATGGTGTCAAGCTAGTTCTTTGCCAATTGATTGATAGGGTAATCGGTAGATGCGTTTTCTCAACGCCGCTCCGCCGCCGTCGCGTCGATGGGCGAAAAAAACTTACTCGTATTTAAGTCCTTAGGTATAACATTCCAGAGGTAGGTAGCCTTCATGGGCTTTAAAGTAAAAATTAGTTTGATTGATAATAAAAATTTATGCCATAAAAAGATTTAAAAAAACCCACTCGCGAGCTCACTTTTTATTCTAGTACGAAAGGGTTAGTTATTTTTTTTCCTGTCCGATTTATTGAGAGATGCAAGCAATGTGTAACATTATTTTTAAGACTTTAGTCCTTTGTGCAAAATCTTAGTTGGCAATAAATTCGGATGCAGTATGCAAACCTACCTACAAAGTATCTTCCTAACCGCAGTTCTCATCAATTTAGGTATGACGTTCGGTGAATCATCACTATTACCGGTTACAATAACCTCAATAATTTAAATACCACTAAGCTTAGCTATTAAATGCTGAGTGCTGAGCCGGGCAGCACATATTGAGCAGCAATTACACGCGTTTTAATTATAATTAACAAGTTTTATTCTTTAATAGTGACATCAAACTGCCTTATCGAGAAATAACACGATTTTCGAACTGGCTTGGCTGTGTGAAAGCTTAGATCAAAAGTTAATTAAGTCTAAATTATTTAGTTTTGTCCAAAATGTGTAAAATTGGTGGAAACGATGAAGTTGGATCAATAAAAAAGTCGTGGTCTCGGCGGTTTGGTCTGAAACTGCTGAACAAGTTGAAGATTGAGAAGTGTGGTGTGGTGCCACACACCACGAACAATGAAGATGAGGTCGATGCTGATCACGAGGTACCATCCTATTATTATGAAGAATAGAATACCATTTATTAAAATGTTACAATTAGGTATATTTGTTGATTATCACGATTATGAGTCTATCATTTCACAAAGGCTTAGTCACTGAGGAGAACAAATGGCCAAAGAAACATGTTAAGTATTCATTTATGTCACCATTGTCACCATAAGCTAACAATAATGCACTGCTGGATATACCTACATATATGCAATACATGTATGACTCTCCTATTAGAGACGTTCCAAAGGACTGATATAGGTACTTAGCTAACTATCAGATTAACTCACACAAAATACGTTTATAGTTAAAGAGATCCCAACAAATTACCAGTGGGTCACATCCGGCCATGCCCTGCCCCAAGTGGCGTTGCATTCGCCCACTACCCCGCCAGATATGGCACCTACTGGCACAATAGAGCTACAGCTATTGACTGTTTCACAACGCGATCCGTCATTATCGTCTGATTTAGGATGTTGTTCCGGCGCAGCTGTGGCCCCCTACAACCCGGTCTGTGTACCTTGTCGCTTGCACTTTTGAATAACGCTTATATACAGGGTTTCCCATAAGTTAAAGTTATAGGGAAAATTCATAAACTTATTTATAATAAAAAATATTATTTATGATTTTAAATTTAACTGTAAGTATAGATTATTATACTATGATTGTGTTTATGTAGACTACTATCAACTATAAGTACATCTATCTGCCTGCATTTCTGTGCGATGATGAGGCAGGAGGGTGTTTAACTGATTTCATAGGTCTCCCTAACGCCATGAGGGACCATTTACATTGCACGAGTTGTACCGACATGCGCAGACGCATGTGCCTACCCACGTGCTGGGGTCGTATTCTAATGACTACTTCGGATATAAATAATACGAAACTATATTTGACGCGCGTAGAACCCTATTTATGGGCCCAGGTAAATGTGCCATTGCAAGGGTGGGATAATTATCTTGACTGTGATTAGTGGCTTCGTGTTGCTCTACATTGGCGAACTATTTTGTCATGTTAATTAAATATGGCTTTTAGTGGGTACTGTAATGTAATAAATAAATCAGTTATTAGTAGAGGTGGTTATAACGGCTAAATCTTAATAATGAATTATACGTTATATTATAAATTTATATTCGTTGTCTTAAACTGTTATATCAACAACAGTTTAAGACAACAGTTTAAGATAACGAATATAAAGTAACAGTATAAGTAATATCCTAAGTTGTTATTGTGATAGCAGTATAGGTATCTTAAGCTGCTGTTTTTTTAACAGTATAATGAACGATACGTTATCATCATTATAAATATATTTTCAAACTATAACGTAAAATTTGAAAATATGATACTTATAACTTGTTCAGTTGATATGTACTCGTATGTTACTTATGGGGTAGAATTATAATTTACTCGTAAAATAAGCATGAGTGTATGTGTAGTTTTACATAATACTTAGGTATTAGGAACATTCTATTCATAAATATCCATGTTTGATTTGCGTTTTTCTTTGTTTATATTAAAATTATAATGATATTTATGAATTATGATTGAATATTACAAATAAGTTAACACGTGGAACTAAACAATAAAGTTATACACTAAACACACTGTTTTTATACATATTTAACTTTAAACAATGTGCCGAGCAGTTATAATTTACGCGCGACGATATACCGAAACGATAACCTGTTATAAAGACAATCAATATAATGATACTCATAACAGTAGTTGAAATTATATTCATAATGAAAAATAGCACGAAGCAAAATAGGCTCTAATACGAGTACACAGGGATCATAATATTTCATACATATTACTCATTCAATATTCGATTCGTTGGCCAATCTAGAGACATCTCTTGACGATTTTAGCAACTAATTAGATTTGACAAACTATAATTTGATTATAACGCCGTAAGATGGCGCTGTCACGAAAAAAAAGTTTTTACGGAAAATAATTATATTTATAACAGTCTTTCTTTTATTTTAATAATCATTATGAAATTATATAAATATAATGTGATATATAAGTTGCTATGTGTTATAACTGCCACCTCTAGTTATTAGACAGCTGAGTTATTTGCTCATAATATGTCATAAGTACATTTATGCTTTTATGGAGGGAGACCCGAGTTAGATTCCCGGTCGGGATATTTGTCCTCGGGTCTTGGACGAATTAAATTACTTACTTAGTTTCGCCCTCTGCTGTCCATCAGCATTATTTTGGGTACTTACATATCCTCAGTCTGTACCCCTTCCATAACGTTTATACTTATATTAATTCTCTGGATTCTCAGTTATTAAACCTTGGTATCCTTGTCCACAGTGCATGGCGCGCGCCCTGTACGACAACATAGCGGAGTCCCCCGAGGAGCTGGCCTTCCGGCGCGGGGACCTGCTCACCGTGCTCGAGCAGAACACCGGCGGCAGCGACGGCTGGTGGCTCTGCTCCTTGCGGGGTAGGCAGGTATGCGATGAAGTGTTGCTGCGCTATGAACTATGTAAATTGACCAATATGTATGGAGCCATGGAGATGCGGTATAATGAGGGGCGAGTGGATGTGTGTGTGTGAATTTTGCTGCCAGTCCAATTTGGTCAAGTTACGTGGTTACTAGTGTACTTTCGACGAACAAGAAACATAAATAATATGGATGAAATAAGTTACAACAAGATAAGATAACATGCCTAGCTGTGTAAACTCCCAGATTGTATGGCGGCAACGGACTAGTCCTTGAGAGAGATTCAACAACAGTGAAAGAGGTCGCGATGGACCGACTAGCTATAGTCAGTTAAAACTTTCTCTGAAGGTCTTATTACTTTTACTAAGGTATAAAAGAAGAAAAACAAAGTAAAGCAACCCGTGAATATTTTGCTAACTTTGAAATCGATTAGGTAAGTAAATAGGCATGCGTAACTTCGTAATAAAAACAAAACAAAGTTTCAGCAATGTAAGCTGTTTTTTCCGCGTATTCGACGTAAATTACATGTCTCGGGAAACTTTTGTATAAAATCTGTTTAAAAGGCTTCAAAACTAAGAGACCAAGGTTTTTGCATTCAAAACAGTTTACCGGACATTTGCGAACAAGTCTCGTTAAAACTTTGCACATCTTATAACTTTTAGAATAAGTAATTCACGTCACGAGTGGTTTTTCTCTGACCTTTTTGGCGGAAACACGATTTTCCGACATTAATCTTGGTTTATTCCGCAATTTGGCTCAATTTTGGGGGTTTATTACTTAATTATGGCTTCAGTTTTGGAGCGATGACGGATTTGTAGAGTGAAAACGGATGAATATCGTTCTTACGATCTAAAATTATTCAATTCATTTTAATTCAACGTACTTCATTGGTATTGTTATACTTCGACCATTAGGTTGTTAATGGTCGGAGTATTGGGATTACTAGTGTCGTAAGTGAAACTTGTGGAATGATTATAGCATGCTTGGTTCAAAATATTTTCATAGACATGGATTAGGTGATTCACCCGGCTACCTGTCTAAGGTCCTCCTGCCGGCAGGAGTGCGTCCCATGCTACTATTTATTTATTTAACTCTTTATTGGCATATTGATTCAACTAAAAGCCAAAAACCTACATCATATCTTCTTTATAATTCCAGGGCATATGTCCAGGAAACCGGCTGCGCGTGGTGGGCGCAGTATTCGACGGCAACTCGGCTAGACGGCGAGCGCGCGCGCCCGCAGCCGTCGCGCACCAACCACTGCCGGCTCCGCACACGCCCAGCTTCACTAAGGTGGGTTTGTGCACGCAATGGACTGCGATGTTGGCTGAATGATAGCTTTATAGTGACGTGCCTACTGTTGGGCAGCAACCACTTCCGGCGCCGCACACGCCCAGCTTCACTAAGGTGGGTTTGTACACGCAATGGACTGCGATCTTGGCCAAATTCTCATTCTCTCTCTTGGTAGTGATGTGCCTACCGTCGCGCACCAACCACTGCCGGCGCCGCACACGCCTAGCTTCACTAAGGTTGGTTTGCACAGACTGCGATGTTGGGTTGAATGAGAGCTTGATAGTGATATCCTTAGTTACGGCACGATAGGTATATTAGGTATTCATGGGATTTACCAAACAGAAAGAAAACTAATGCATGGTATCACGTCTAGCGGTGACACATCTGTGTTTTGACTACATAAATAATAATAATAAGGAGATTATGTTTTGGGAATTTGCACTCCTGGCAGCAGGAAACTGTCCAGTGCATACGTCATGACTGAACTTTGGATGAGTGGATGACGTCCGTGGACAACAAGCTGCCAATAAACTAATGATCCTTACAGAACCGTTGACGACAGCAAAGTTGATTTGATACCTCGATGTTATCAGATAGATAATCGTTCACTTGATAAATGATAAGATATCTACGTCATTCGCGACAATGTTCCTAACTCTATTCTATTCTGAGGGGCTAGTGGGGGTGAAGCTCCAGTACGTGGCTCTCTCGTGAAAGTACCTACATATGCCACTAATTTAGCGCAGCCAGCCTACTTCCCTAGTACTTACCTAACTCACCATCATCCCTATTACAGATAGAAGAATGCGCCCTATACGACGTGCCACGAGCCCCGATGCCGGTGCAGCGACTAGCTACCTACGACAGTCCGCGCGCGCTGACCGACTGGTACGACGCCCCGCGCGCGCCGCGCCCCGCATCAGCTGATTCAGCCTGCAGTGGGACTGGCTCACTGACGTCAGCCACGTCTAGTGCGTCCGGCCACTCGGGCAGCTCGGCCCACTCGGCCGCGTCGGCTAGTAGCACGTATGACGTGCCGCGGGCGCGCGCGCTGCCGCTGCCGTGTGACGCGGCGTTGGAGGCGCTGGAGAGGCTACAGGTATGACTGCGGAACAAACTTATTGTTATTTTTGTAGGGGTTTTGGTTCCTGCAACTAGCTCACTCACTTGAAAACATCTTCTAAGGTCCAAACTGAAGTTGATTCCGAACTGAAGCCTGAATGATATTTGTTTACCTAGCTGGACCACTAAGTTTTGTCGGTTCATAAATCTCCGCGATGTTCAGATTTAGGTCTTCCTCTTAGCACACCCGTAAAGTTAAACTAGAGTTTGCTTAGACAAGTTGACATATCTCTGAGAGTTTGTCATCGGTGATATAAAGCGCCAGTCAGCATCAGTCACATACTCGCTGACTATCCATTTTACGTCGGGCGAAGCCACCGATACGTCACTCCATACTCCCTTCACCCATTTCTCACCTCATACACCCCGCTTCCAGGAGGAAGCGTCAGCAGCAGTATCCCGACTCCTCTCCTACGTGACCCCCGGGTGGCGGCGGCGCGGGGCGCTGCGGCCACGGGCTCTGGACGTCCGTGTGGCGGGCGCCCGGCTGAGGGCCGCCTTGCACGACTTAGCTGTGTTTGCTGACGCTACTCTGGCTAATGCCGCTGATGCGCAGGATAAAGGTTAGTACAGATTGAGGTTACAGCGGTGTAGTTAATAAAAAGGGTTATTTAGTTATTTGAATCACCTTTGAGGTAAGGGTGGACGAAAGGATTACGCCACCGTGGAAGAGTTAGCACTAGGCACAAATAACTAACGCTATGATGCAACTAGGTAACTACATGCGAATCAAATACCGAGCAATTCCATCCATGCCTTCGAAGCCCTAAGACAATAGTGATTGCATGGATAAGACTGAGATGATGATGAATACTTTCTGTTACCGATTACCGCATAATGGTCCCTAGACTTTTATCCAGGAAAATTCCGCGGGAAAACGTGACGCCACAGTCTGGCACCTCCACACAATTATATCCATGAATGAGTAAATACTATTGAATCATTCATTCAGATGTTAATTGTTGTTGTAACATAGCCATGACGCATTCGCGTAAGATTGTAAATTTGAGATACATTAGTCATCTGAACTCATCTGCGTGCCATGCCACTAGAACATTTGTACCAAGAAATGTGATATTTAATGGAAGAAAGTGGGTCATATTGTTCTATCAATTGCTATAATTTAACTGACCAGTCTCAAGTGATCTCAATTCGCTATAATGTAGATAGAATTTTAGTTGGAATCTTAGACCTAAATTGGGGTTATTCTCCACAGTAAAACAGTAAAGGAAAATAAAATTATAACATCTCCAATATCTGGTAATGATACTAGTTATTTTTATGTTTTAATTTGTAAGTTAATTAATTTTCAATTTTCCACGTTTCAGGTATCGCAGTAAAACTACGGCCGCTAGTGAAAGCGCTAAAAGACGCAGAGAGAATAACGCACGAAGCGACCAGCGCGCTGGACGCCGGTGATTGGTCGCCGGACCGGCTAGAGCGGGACAAAGAACCAACGGACGGGACGCAAGATGCCCTCGACCAATTAGTGGCGTGCGCGCGATCGCTCACTGAAGATGTGAGGCGAGCTGCCTCGTTTATACACGGGAATGCTTCCTTATTATTTAGGTAAGAAGCTTATATTAGTTTATATAATTCAACCGAAAAATGCACTGTTAAGAAGTTGGAAATTTGTGAAACCTTTGGCCAACTGGGCACGCAGCAACAAAATTTATGGACTCCAAACCCAAAACCTAGTGTGGGGTTTGCCAAACGTAGTTATATGACAAACGGTGACAAACGTATACAAGGAACATGATATTAAATGACTCAAGGAGGCTCCTTAATAATACTCCTCAAGCCCTGTTACTTCTGTTTCAATGAAGACCAACGATTCATTCAGGCTCATCAAGATAGCGGAATTTTGAGCGGACATGCCTTAGAGCATTCACATGCACAAAGAATTCCCCAATCTAGAAACCCGACAATAACTACAACTGTTCCTTCCCTTCCTTCCAGGCGATCAACAGTCCCGCCGCCGACCCACGAGTGGACGGAAGAGTACGATTACGTGCGTCTGGAGGCGCGCTCGGCCGTGGACCGACGCAACGCGGAGATCCGCGCCGCGCTGCCCGACAAGCTCAGGGCTTCCTTTGATGCACTCGTCAGGGATGCGGATCATGCGGGCGAGGTTAGGATAATAGATAACTTTAATAGCAATAGGCAAGTGACGCAGTGGCAACCCTATCAGAGACTCACAAGCTGCGTAGTAGACTGATAGTCACAGTGGGGGAGTAGCTAGGTAACAACGCTAGCAGAGAGACTGACTACGTGTATCTGGAGGCGCGCTCGGCCGTGGACCGACGCAACGCGGGGATCCGCGCCGCGCTGCCAGACAAGCTGAGGGCCTCCTTTGATGCGCTGGTTAGGGATGCCGACCATGCGGGCGAGGTGAGGACTATAGATAGTGACAGGGGCAGTAGGCGGGTGAGGCAGTGGCAACCCTGGCAGAGAGACTGATCCGCGCCGCGCTGCCCAACAAGCTGAGGGCGTCCTTCGATGCACTCGTGAGGGATGCGGATCATGCGGGGGAGGTGAGCGCAGTAGAAAGTGATAGTGATAGCAGGATAGTAGCGAATGGCAACCCTGCCCTCCGGTAGACTGACAAGCCGAGGGCCTCCTTCGGCGCGCTCGTCATGGACGCCGACCATGCGGGCGAGGTGAGTGTTGTACGCAGTGTTAGTGGCAGTAGCGGAGGAGCGAGGTGGAAACCCTAGCAGAGAGACTGACTACGTGCAGCTCATGTTTGACGCTTGCTGGATGCTCGTTTTACTGTGGCGCTCGCTGACTAGCATATAGCAGGTAGGGTTTCTGATTTCTCGACCTGTTTTCGTTCTCGAGCTTCGAGAATTCTCGAGCCCAAATTCTCGAGTCTTCTCGAGTCTCGAGCCTTTCTAGGAAAACCTTTAGAAAAAAGGCTTAATTTAAAAAAAAACACTTATTCTCCTTTTTTTTACTTTGTCAACTTAATCACAAAGAAAATACTGTACTAATTAAAAAAAAAACACTAATTCTCCTTTTTTTTACTTTGTCAACTTAATCACAAAGAAAATACTGTACTATAATTAGCTGTCTAGCTAGCTACTAATTACTAGTACAAGGTGGGCCAAAAGTAATCACCCTATTGGAAGTTGCTCTCATTTGTGCAAATGGCAGCCAATTTCAAATCAGTTTTGATATTAGTGGATTAGACAAATGCAGAATACAAGTTCAGAAGCCGTGGAGTGATAGACTCCCCAAGAACGCGGAATAATTGTGTTTATTCAGTTTTCGGGTCGCCTTCTTTTTCGTTTTATCAGTCATTTTTCCCTGCCATATCGCCCGATTTAACCGTTCCAGACAGTTTTTCTACGGTTTTTTGAAGTCCCGTGTTTATGTGAATAAACCCGTGTCTGTGGATGCCCTTAAAGACAACATTCGACATGAGT
Source organism: Plutella xylostella (assembly GCF_932276165.1). NCBI lineage: Eukaryota > Metazoa > Arthropoda > Insecta > Lepidoptera > Plutellidae > Plutella > Plutella xylostella. The sequence goes on along the minus strand of NC_064009.1, from coordinate 4,173,290 downwards.
GGGAGAATCTCTCGCCCGAAGTTTTCGCTGAAGTGATGAGAAATGACATAAAACGAGCCAGTATGGCAATCAATTGTGACGGCGCCCATTTGGCCGATATCATATTATCGACTTTACAAATAAAATTGTAAAGGTACAAATAAACATAATCAAAAAATAGAATCGAAGTTTGTCATTTAGAAAAAAATGAGAGACAAACAACTTCGGATGACTTCTTTTGGTCCACCTGAACTAAGAAACAGTACGGACTATTCCTACGTTATCTTTTAATCATTCATTGGTATTATCAGTAGGTACAGCACTAGCTTAAATGGAGATGAAACATAATAAATCATAATACACGTGCATGGTATGCGTGTGTGTTGTTAAGCGGCACAGGAAAATTCGAATTGAATATTCTTAATTTTTATCTCAAGGCTCGAGAAATTCTCGAGTCTTCAGATTTTTTTCTCGTCTCGAACGAAGCCGAATTTCTCGAATCTTCTCGAGCTCGAGAATTCTCGAGCAGAAACCCTAATAGCAGGTGTACGAGAAGCTGGTACTATAGTACCGCTTATCAGGCATCATGCCGGTACTTAATACTAACACCCCCACAGAGGATAGAATAGAACCGCTCAGAATTAGCCTATAGCTGTGTCTCCACTACATTTCATCTCCGTAAAGATTAGTGTTCATAAAATGATCCATGGAATAACGTTGCCATTTCCATCCACAGGTGAGCGCGGCGGCGGCGTCGGCGCTGCTCCCGCCGGACGACCGGCAGCTGGCCGCCTTCTACGCGGCGCAGACGGCCACCTACGGAGCCCACCTCGCCACCGCCGTCGAGGCCTTCCTCCGCACCATCGACATGGGGCAGCCCCCCGACGTCTTCCTAGCGCACGGGAAATTCGTCGTGTTGAGCGCACATCGAATTGTACATGTCGGAGATACAGTGCACAGAAGTGCATCCCACGCCGGGCTCAAAACTCGGGCTTTGAGAGCGTCGGATGCGTTATCAGATGCATTAGCGAACCTCGTGAATAAGACGCGAGTGGCGGCGCAGCAGTTCCCGTGTGCTCACGCTGTGGGAGAGATGGCGGCGGCGGCGCGTTTATTAGCTTCTCGGGCGCAGGACTTAAGGCGGGTTTTGCTGCGGGCGGCCGAGCCGGCGGCGCCCGAGACCCCCGTGCCGAACGAGGCACTCACGCCGCACGACCCCGCGCCCGCGCTCGCTGCGCTGCAGATATAGTCACTCACAGTTACTCTGTGGTTTGCGGATCAAGTACTCTGTGGTCGCCTGGAACGCCCTCGCCGGGTGAAGTGCGAGTGTCACTCACATTGACCAAGTTAATCTGTGGCGAGTGGTTTGCGGATCAAGTACTCTGTGGTCTCCCTGGAACCGCCTTGCTAGGGGAGCTAGTGCGAATGTGTCGGGACAAGGCTGCGTTATCAGCAGCTAGTGATCGTGCTCACAATAAAAGCATAACATTACCAAAGATAAAAACGAAACTGTCTAGGTACTTAGTATTTTCATTGTAAACTGCCAACGTTTAGATAAAGAGAACATTTTACATGCATTTACACGAAAACGAAAGGAAATTGAATGGTATTTTTGGCGAATTGGCTATTGTTTTAAAGGCGATATTCGCTTCAACTGAGAGTAGGATGCGAGTTTTAATTGCTGGATGCTCATTTGCAGTTAGTGAGTTGAGTTGTCCGTCCAGTTTTATACATTTTTGCAACATGTTCGTGAACTAACGTTTAGATTGTGGATGTTTTAACATTAATTATGTCGTCAATCAACGCATAGTCCACTTATCGCTGAGGCTGATGATGGTTTAGGTGACACTAAATTCCTGAACTGATATTGTATCAGTACCAAAATACTTGAAACAATTACCCTTATTAATGTACTTAGATAGAAAGTACTTAAGTCCCCCAAGCCAGCATCAGCCCGCGAAGTGGCAGAAAGACTTAACAAGACAAATACACTAGTTTTAGCTTTTACAACGAGATCACTACAAAGTGTTGTGAACACCAGACCAGACGCATTCATCAACTATTTACTTTGTTTTGTACTTAATTAAATCGTTTGCTCATTCATTAGGAAACGAAAAGAAACTACTTACGACTGACACATTATTAGATACCTACTACTACCTACTTTAAAGATGCTATGTGAGTGATCCATGATATTCCAAAACTTACTAACATCAAGGTCTGTATCTACGCTTGTTTTTGTGATTTCCGTAATCAATGATTAAATAACGAAGTTATTGATTATTAACTACTTTACCTATACAATGTTCCTTAACTTTGCCTCAGCCAATATCCTTCAAATCTGTCGATGGACTTAATATTTTTGTAATAAAAATCGTCGCATGTCTATTTGGCTGATCGCATTCCTAGCGTGTGCTCAACTATGGGTTAACTATTGACTTACGGCTGTTGCTAACTTACTAGGTATTTCATAAGCTTGATGTCGGTTACATAGTAGAAGTTTTATGAAGTCAAAGACCACGTTTTGTGATTCAGGAGGTGAAGCCAAAAGCTTAAACTTAACTTAAACACTAGAGTGTGTTATTCCTTCAAAGTTTTACTTATTTAAATGTTTTGTTGTACTTACTATTTAACTATAAGTTATTCTAATTACACGTATTTTGCCGTCATCAAATCATCAGCCTTTGTTAGCCAAAGTCATAGACACAAATTACTAAAGTCGGTAGGTCTTCTCTATACCGAACTTAAATCCCAACAATACAGTCCTTCATTGCATGGTCCAAACATATCACGACAATATTTACCATTTTAACTCATAAAATTGCATATAAAGAGATCAATAAAGTATAGGTATCTTTTTAAGTTATGTTGATAGTCTTAAATGGTCAAGATTGTAGCGATATTCATGGACGAGGCCTTTAAAAGTGAGTGTAATACATAACGTACCTAATTTTGTACTTTATATGTAGGTATCAATGTAAAAAGCATGCTGTATTATAGTTGCCATGTAATATATATTTTATAGATGTTGTAGCATAGTTAGGTATAGATTGAAATTGTACAAAACGTATTATATAATAATGAATTTTAATAATAACTTATGACTTAATCATCATGTAAAACGCAATCAATCAAGTAAAGTATACAAATTTTCGTATCTATATCTGTGTTTACTTTTATTCCTGTCTATGACGTAATAATAAACTTGTGGCAAGTTAAAGTAGCTTTTACTGATTTATAAACAACATAGAAATACTTATTCATCTTAAAATAACATTCTGTTCTATAACTCCTCTTAATTTATACATAGAGTTTAAACTTAAACAACTATCAGTCAGTAAACATAAACGTTTATTGCCAATTTCTCCATTCTTGGTTAGAGCATAACCAGGGAGTAGTGGTTAACTTTTGACACATCTCTCATGAATTTTATATGGAGATGACGTTTAATTATAAATCAATTCCTGTCGGTTAGATAACCGACAATGGAGAAATTGGCACTAAAAAATCCTACCAGCCGCGCGACTAATATCCGGATCACAAAAGTATAACTTTTTAAAAACATTGCCATTCTTAAAAAACTCACAAATCACTTTGGAACTCCATGGAGGCTGCATACTCGCGCGCGGGGAGCTCGGGCGGGGGGTAGGCGAGCGCGGGGTGCGCGGGGGGCAGCCTCGTCTCCATGGCAACCGCTTCGAGTCGCGCCGCCCGCAGCCTCAAGGCCGCTTCTGTGGCTCGCGTCTCGTGGTCGCGCCTCTCCGCTTGCATGGCGTCTAGTAGGCGTTGCCGTTCTAGCTGGAAGTTTGGAAGCGACAGGTTAGATGGGGAGGAACTTGGAAGATAAGAAGTCTGGTGATATGCTGCAATGTGCATCCATCTGGGTTAGGCCGCATTTGGAACGTTTCATCGCATATCTTCCTCAGCTGTTCCGAAAAGTCTGACTTCCTCGACAAAAGTCTTCAAGTATTGCCATGCCGGTGATGAAGTAAATGGTTCAGGGTTCAGAAACGTGGACACTGATGGCGGTCGGACAGGTCCATTGATTTAAATTAAGTTCAGAGTGCTATGCTGGAATGCTTTGCATAAAAAACTGGTAATTTACCAGAGGCTGGTTATGATGAATAATTCTTCTAATCACGTCCATGATAATGATGAGTGATCAACACAAAAGCTAGGCTTCGTCATCGTAGAGACAGGATTGCCAATCGTATTCGATGATGATATAATTTAGCAAATTTTATGTTTCATGAAGTATATTAATTTACACACACACACGCACTCACGCCTTGTACTAATGTACTCCCTTGCGGGGTAGGCAGAGGTGCATTGCTGCACCCACTTTTCGCCAGAGTGTTATGTTAGTCTCAAGGGGGCGGGCCTATTGCCATTTTACGGGCACATCCAAGACCCGAGAACAAATATCTGTGTTTAAACAAATATCTGCCGGGAATCGAACCCGGGACCATCGGCTCAGTAGTCAGGGTCACTAACCACTACGCCATTCGGTCGTCAATATTAATTTAATCCATGCGTATCAGGGGAGTCACTGTATGACGAAAAAATAAGTTTTGGAGCGCTCTGTTGCGCGAGCCATGACTATATCTCGTTGTATTAAACGTGCCGATTGCACGAAAGCTATTTAAAAAAAAAAAAAAAACCTTAGCAGTTTCCATCTGATAGTCCAGCAGTTCCAGCTGCCTCTTCACCACTTCCCTATTTTCCGCTACATGCCAGGGGGTGCCAGCGTCGCCGTTGAGCACCGTGCTGAGAGGGTCGGGGCTCAGCCGGCCGCGGCCCGACACGTCGCCAAGGTCATTGAACCCGTCGTCGTGAGATTCGTCGATGTGAGACTTCAATTCGAATACTGGCTCTATAGCCTCTATAGGCTCAGGTTTTATTTGCTGTGGACGGAGAAATAGATGTGATTAGCCAGTAACATGGTAGTGGCTGGTAAATGATAATGTTAATTTAGTCAGAAGCAGGATTTAAAAAAACGTGCATGTTTCAGGTATACTTAAGTACAATTATGTCCCATATACTCACAAACCAAGTTTATCCAAACCAGAATTACTTAATTAATAAGCGTTTCGTTGTTTGGTGGACCTAAGTGTATTCTGTATGGATTCTTATGAAACAGAATATAGCCTTCATAAAGCTACACTTACCCTAGTATTTTCGTTGACTAATTTACTGTGTTTTCGGCTAAAATCTTTCATGTAAGATTTGAGGTTAAGAAGTTTCGCCTTATTCTTCATATTTACAAACTTTGTATGCAGAACCTTGGATGTTCTTTCTACTGGGCTTTGCTTGTTGAAGGAATTAGCAATCTGTGAAGTGTCATTACATTTTATAAGTAGGTATACATTTCATAGCTGTAGTACATACTCAACAGAGTACTAGATAGACAAACGCGTCTAATTTGTAAATAAAGTAGGCATGTTTTTTTCACTGGTGGCTCTAGTAAAGCATTGTTTCAGCCCACCAAACCTGTAGATAGCGCTTTGGCATATATTTTATTGATATAATAGGATAAACACTACTTAAAAACTAGCCTGGCCTCAGCAACCCAATCAAGGCTTATTATATTAACAAAATATCATCCTAGTGCTCCAAAATTAACTTAAATTTAAAATATAGAAAATAGCTTACCCTATTCCAAGCTCGTCTTCTTAAGTTTAATGAACAACTTTTATTGAAAACAATATTTTTCTCTTCCCTTACACACTGAATTAATAGTTTTGTTTCCTGAGGTGAGAAATTCACAGATCTTTCCCTAAAAAGTTAAAAGATTAATAATTAACTTTTATACAGATGATGAGTAATTTCTTAAAATAACTAACTTATTGAAAGTGTGAATTTTACCTTGAACTGCCACTTTCATCTGAAAAATATAGAATTACCCTCATAAGATAAACATAAAAAAAATATTATAAACAACAAAAAACCCGACTGCACGCTAAAAATAGGTAAACAAAACTAAAAACAGGAAAACAAGTCCCACAAGAATATATACTGATGCTCTGGAGATCAAGTCTGATTCCTATGTCATTTCTCAATGTTGATCTTAGTGTGTAAATAAATAAGGCTTTTGAACGGTATACTTGTTTTTATAAATGCTAAAACCAAGCTATGGAATACCGTTTAAATACTATAAAATGCACTACGAAATATTATGTTATTTATTTTAATATAATATTATAATACACACACACAAATAATGAATAATGTTAAATTATGACAGCAAAAGTACCTGCAATATCTTCTGATACTGATTTTTTTACTTTGCATCTGTCCCACCCATTTTTTCTCCTGTTTACTTGATTTTTAGTATCTGCAATTTATAATTTAGTTACCAAAAACTGTTCTGTTCTTTGACAGAGAGGGACTAAACAGTTCAACAGCTAAAACATTCTGTAACTTTTATATTAAAAAACCGGCCAAGTGCGAGTCGGGCTCGCGCACAAAGGGTTCCGTAGCAGCAATTAAATCAACCTATCTCAAAAACTATAAGAGATACTTTGATCAAACCAAAAATCGTTGAAAGAGTTAATTAGCATGCATCACCTCAATTTTTTTTAGAATTTTATACCCCGTAGTTATAAAAATAGAGGGGGGGGGGACATACTTTTTACGACTTTGAGAGCTGATATCTCAAAAACCGTTCACTTTAAGAAAAATGTTTTTTAGAAAACTTTATATCATTTTAAAAGACCTTTCCATTGATACCCCACACGGGTATGTACATCGAAAAAAAAAATTTCATCCCTCAGTTACATGTATGGGGGGCCCCACCCCCAATTTTTTTTTTTACTATTTAGTGTCATATTTTTGTAGCGGTTCATACAACACATATTCCCATCAAATTTCATCACTGTAGTACTTATAGTTTCCGAGTAAATCGGCTGTGACAGACGGACAGACGGACAGACGGACATGACGAAACTATAAGGGTTCCGTTTTTGCCATTTTGGCTACGGAACCCTAAAAAGGGGGTTATAATTTAATTAGTTTCATTACAAATGACTTGATGATGATGATGATGAAATCCTCTTATCCCTCATCAGGGACATAGGGCTCGAAGAAAGGATTTCCACTTCTCCCGATCCTGCGCGGCCGCTTCCAGGTCGTCCCAGCCGAGACCAGTTGATGCAGCCTCCTTTTCAACTGACCGCCTCCAGGTGGTACGGGGGCGGCCCGGCCTTCTCTTCCCCTTCGCTTGCCATTTCAACCCTTGTTTGGACAGGTGATTGTCTGGTCTCCGCAGCACATGCCCAATCCAGCGCCATTTCCTGAGTAGGATCTCCTTGTCAATGGGTGTCTGGTCAGTCATCTCCCACAGTCTTGCGTTAGATATGGTTCGTGGCCAGTAGATCCCCAGTATGCGCCTCAGACATTTGTTCACGAACACCTGAAGTCTACTGGTTACTTCATTCTTAACGAGCCATGTCTCGCACCCGTACAGGAGGACTGACTTGACATTGGAGTTAAAAACTCTGATCTTGGTACGCCGAGTGATGATGCGAGACGTCCAAACAGGCTTCAGTTGCGCATATGCAGCTCGGGCTTTGTTGATGCGTGCTTCTACATCCGCCTCCACTCCGCCCAGTGGGTCCACGACGCTCCCCAGGTAGGTAAAACGCTGCACTTGTTCGACAACGTCGCCGTTCACATATATGGGGGCTGAATCGGAGGTATTTAGGCGCATATCTTTGGTCTTGCTACAGTTGATGCGCAGGCCTTCCTCAGCAGCAACTTTTGCGAGGTCATCGGTCTTGGACTGAAGATCGTCACGAGATGTCGCGAGTAAGCAGAGATCGTCGGCGAAGTCTATGTCTTCGAGGGTCTTATCCTGCAACCATTGTAGTCCCCTCTCTTCTTTACTACTCACTCTGCGCATCACGTCATCCAAGACTACAAGAAAGAGAAGCGGGGACAGCAAACAGCCCTGTTTGACTCCGGCAGTGACTGTTATCGGTTCTGTTAGTTGGCCTTTGTGCATCACTCGGCAAGAGGAACCCTCATAAAGGCATTTGTATAACCTTGGCCGGTATACCTCTTCGCCTAAGGATTCGCCAAATGCTAGACCATTTCACCCGATCGAAAGCTTTTTCGAAGTCTACGAACAGAGTGTAGAGTTCTTTCCGCATTTCATTGCACTGCTCCAGAATCACTCGCAGTACGTTGATCTGGTCGGTGCAAGATCGCCCCGCTCTGAATCCACTCTGTTCGTCCCTCAGAAATGACTTGAGATACATAATATGTCACCGCTAGTACAAATACAGGTTATGAAGAAGTGCTGTTCCACTTTTAATCATGTTCTGTTAATTCTATCATTATAGCGATGAGCCTATTTGAGATTGCAAATACAATATTTGTACTCTGTATTAAGTATAGTATTTAATGATTACCATAACTTAATATACTTGGAATTACCAACAATAGGTAGCCTAATAACTAGGACTAATATGACCTCTTACATGCAACCTTCAGGTTGAAGACAAGTTTATAAATCTTATGAAAAGTAGGTTCTTACCCTCTTCATCATCAGAAAGTTCTGGCGGAACATCTGCTGAGTATGCTTCATTGCTATCACTTTCTGCCAGTAATGCCCATATTTGATGAAAAATAGGGTCATGCTGGCTTTGATTTAAATCACTATCATTACGAAAAAGGATACGAGTCTGCTTTTTTAAATTTTTCCACTTGGTTATCAATCTCTCAACACTTCTTTCATGGGGAAATCCCTGGTTGTTAAAAGCCTTGCCAATTCTTACCCAAGCTACATCTTTACAACGAATAGTATTTGCATTGGTAGTTTTGTTTAACAATACAAATTTGTATTTTTCAACTAATTCTACAAGTTTGCCAATTTCTTCTATGGTAAATTGCGGACACCTTTTTTGGCTGTAAGGCAAGATGATTGTTTACATTAAAGTTAAATCTAGCAAGAGATACATAATTTATGAAGTGAGTCTTCATAAATTCTTACTATAAGTATAGGAATAGAGAATGCAATTTTGTATTCCTGATGTGTTGTTGACATGCACAAAATTCTACAGCGTGTCTAGGGTTTGAAGTGAAAGGATTAGCCTGCCACAACAGCGTCAGTCGCCGACTGCTCAGGGTGCGCCCGACGACGTTTATAAAGTAAAGTAGAGACGTCATTCGGGGAGGCTCCTTTCATGCAACAAATTTTATGGTAAGTGGTTCATCTTGTTTATTTATTATATTACAACCATAATAAAAGCGCGGACTACAATTTATTTGAAGTGGGGGGCCGGGGGCTATTTAACAATATCTACTTACCACCTATTCCCATTCTTTATATCTTCTTGTGAGTTGTCGCTATCATCCATAACTGTGATAATTAATATATTTTGATAAATACAATCGTTTTGGTATTTATTTTCCGTATTTTAATTTTGTTTGCGACTATACTTTAATAACTTTAATTTGAGGAAAAGGCAATGCAACAAACATAACTACAACTACAAAACAATGTACTGACTGCACTGTACAGTCTGGCGAAAGACAGTCTGGAAAAAATGAAGTATGAAACGCGTACTTAAAATAATGGCGAGCACGACTGTCATAGATATTTATGCTTTTGTCATCTGTCAGTGTCAGTCAGTCAACAGTTATGTTTGAAAAATAATTTTTAAATCATAAATAAATTTGGATTTAATAGTTATTTATATATTATTATTATTGTGAATATATGTGTAGTATTTGTGTGGAGGTACCGATTAGTGTTACGTGATATTATTGATAGTAATTATGTTTTATAAAACATGTGAAATATGTAGTTTAAGAGCCGGTCGTATAGATGGCCAAAAGAGACTTTTCATGGCCAAATTTCCACTGGATGAGGAAAGGTAAGCTATAATTACATAAGCAGCATAGGATTTTCATTATTTAAATAAAAAAATGAAAAACTAATAAAATAACTGGGGGTTCAATATAACCAACAATAGTGCATGAATGTTTTTTTATCGATATCGATATTTTTATTTATCATTAATTAGTTCCTGGATTTCGATCTCCATACAAATATTGCCAGTCACGTGACTTTTAACTAATATACTTTAATAATATTCAATTGTTTAATAATAATGATAAAAACGTTTTTTGCAGATGTAAACAATGGGTTAAGATGACCGGTAAGGAGGATCTGGCTTATGTGCCCATTGAAAAGCTACATCAACTTAAACAAATTTGTGGCAATCATTTTTTACCACAACATTTTAAGAAAAAGGGAACACAATTGAAAAAAAAAGCAATTCCATGTGTGGGACTTACTGCAGAGCCATTGGCAGATGAGCTCTTAATTGGATTTCCACTACATGTAGATAAAACAATAACTTCTGATCCTATTATTGAGATAACAGGTATTTTTATATGAAAATGTCTAGCTTATATTTGCCTGGTTTTATAAAAAAACTACACTACACTAACATAATGAATTACAATTTGCAGAGCCATCTTTTGATATATCTATTGATCATAATTACTGCACTCCTAAGATTGATAAATGTGGTCAGTTTTCAGTATATTTAAATCACTTAATAACATTCAATATTCAACACTAAATTTGTTTTTATATTGGTATTTTAGAATTATTTAGATTTTTTTATTTTATGAATTTTATTGGTCTGGTTTTAGTGTGTAATTTTTGTTTTAATGTTACAGTACCCTCAACATCGACTGCTGAAAAATCGCAATTTATAAAAACGTCAACAAAAAGAAAGTTTGACTGTTTAACCCATGGTAATAATTTCGTATATTTTGCCAAATTATATAGTTTTTTAGGGTTCCGTACCTCAAAATGAAAAAATGAACCCTTATAGGATCACTTTGTTGTGCGTCTGTCTGTCTGTCTGTCACCACACTTTTTCTCAGAAACGGGTTAAGATATCAAGCTAATATTTCACATAGTTATATATTTACTTTAATTATTTTTTGTGCTTACACAATTAAACCGGGGATGTTTTTTTTTATCCCGCTGTTTTGATGGTGTGAGATATCATTGAATAGGTCTTTCAAAAATATGATAAGTGTGCATAACCATTTTTTGATTCAGTGATTGGTTTACGGAATATTAGGCTTCAAAGTACTAATTTTTTACAGTTCCTTCATCTTCGGCTACTGAAATAACATCTGCAGCCATAACTATGACAACCGAACAATTTTCAAGTGAAAAAAGGATGAGACTTAGTCCAAGTATGGTTTAACCGTTTTTGAATAAGTATAATATATTTTTTTTCATAATTATTAAGTATGTATTTTTTTTTATTACAGCTCCTTCATCGTTAAATACTGAAATATCATCAATTTCAATATCTAAGACAAAAGGAAAATTTTTACGCGAAGAAAACATAAGTCTTAGCACGAGTAAGTTTGGTTATGATATGTTATTATAGTTAAATGGTTAAGAATAAATTATATTTTGTATGTAAAATGTAATATTTTTTTACAGTTCCTTCATCATCAAATATTGAAATAACATCAGTTGAAACTGATGAACTTGCACACGAAAAAAATATAAGACCTAGCCAAAGTAAGTTTTAAAGCATATATCTGGCAAAAGTGCTTAGAGTTTCAATATATTTTTCGGTGGTAATTATATTTAATCTCACATTTTTTACAGTTCCTTTGTCTTCGACTACCGAAATAACGAAAGTTAAAAAACCTAAGAAGATAAAGAAAAAATGTACTTCAAATATTGAACCTACATCACCTGGAAAGAAAAAATTATTGGTTAAATTGAAAAAATACAAAACTGCGATGAAAGATCTTCGGAAAAAAGTAAAACAGATTGAAAGCATATCCTCGCCCGTTTTGAAAAGTCTGATAGAATCGACTATAAAAAATGAAAAACGTAAATCAAAAGGGCGTCGCTGGTCAAAATTGAATAAAATTGTAGCACTTGCTCTATATAAAAAATCTCCTAAAGCATATAGATATTTGAGTCAACTCCTCTCAATGCCAAGTGTGCGGACGCTACAAACTATTTTGGAGACTATGAAATTAGAACCTGGCATAGATCCTAATATTATAACACATTTAAAATCAAATGCTGAAAAATTGAAAGAAGATGATAAAATATGTGTCATACTGTTTGATGAAATTGCATTGAAACGTCGACTCATATACAATATTTCTGCAGATAAAATAGATGGCTATGTGGATTTGGGCAACGAAGGTGGTCGTTCTGCAAAAATTGCAGACCACGCTCTCGTGTTTATGCTTCAAGGCATACGAAAAAAAATGAAGCAGCCTATCGCACATTACTTCGTGAGTGGGACTATTGAAACAGAAAAATTATGTGTCATTATCAAAACGGTTATAAGAATGATGACTGCATCTGGTTACAAAATTATAGCTACCGTTTGCGATCAAGGACCTACCAACGTAGGAGCACTAAATTTATTGAAAAAGTTCTCTCCGGTCTCAGTAGAGTCAAATTATTTTTTATTAGATAATGAAAAAGTATTCATAATATACGATGTCCCACACCTTTTCAAGTCCATCCGAAACAATTTCCTGCAAGCCGGTGAATTGCTTATGGATGGCAAAACTGCTAAATGGCAACACCTTATAAATCTGGAGGAGAAGAACCGGACGACCTTGCACTTTAAGAAAATAACAAAATTACACGTGGCCCCAAAGTACAGGTCAAAAATGAGGGTAAAGTTGGCTGCCCAAATATTAAGCAATACGGTGGCTGCCGTATTAAAATTACAAGCTGAGAGTATTCAAAATAAACAAGAAAGTGTCGCAATTTTACAAACAGCTGAAGTTGTGGAACTGTTGGATCGCCTGTTTGATGCCACGAACGGACCAGCATCTAACAAAGACATTAAAAAAAACTACAGACAAAATGTTTCTAAAAATAGTTTCCATCATCAATTTTGGCAAGATTGTAAACAAAAATTAAAAACCCTACAGTTTCTGAAGTCCGACAGCCAAATAAGACTGCGAAATGTTAGATGTGTGAATGGGTATATAATTACGATAACATCTCTCCAAGATATCTGGAAGATTGTCTCTGAAAAATTCAAATACTTGAATTTGCGCCAGCTGAATCAAGATGCCTTGGAGAATTTATTTGGTATTATAAGACAGCATAGTCCGACCAATAGAAATCCTACCTGTCACCACTTCGTATCTGCGTTGAAGTCATCAATATTAACGCGCCTCAGTACTCCTAAAGGTAAGGGGTCAAATTGCGAACAGGACAACAATGAAATCTTATTTGATTTTCAAGAGGTGGTTTTTTCTAACCAATCTGTAAAAGTAAGATCTACAGATGACATCGCCGCGCCGACCACAAGTTTCGAAGATAATGATCATCCGGTCCTGCATATCCCTGAAATAGAAAATTTGGAGGATCAGGATGAAGGTTTGGAGCAAATTTTCAAAACTTTTGAAAAACAGCCAACTGTGTACGTTGCAGGGTATTTGGCTTCAGTCATACTTAAAGACACAGATTGTGAAGATTGCATAAAATGTATGAAAGTTCTTAATCCTAAGCCAAATTCATATTACAATTATATCGCCTTAAGAGAATGGTGGCCAGATAAAACTTCTCTAACGTATCCAACATTGCAACTCTGCCAAACGATAGACGTTGCAACAACGACATTTGAACGAGAAGTAAAACCAATCATCTACATAAAGGACATATGTAAATTTGCGAAGACTGTCATACTATCTACTGCTGATTTTTCTTGGCTTTGTCAAGTTCATAATAATAAAATGATTGATATCCTGTTGCGCCGTGTAAGTCACTTACTAATACGTAACGAATGCGGAATTTATAATAGATCACTGGCATTATCCGAAGAAACTTCGGCAGACAATGCAAAAAAGGCACAACAACAAAGCATTGGAAAATAATTATTTTTGTTCCTCTTCCCCCCGGACCTCACTATTGAGTAGACGTGTAACAGACCTCTTGCCGAATTTTCAAAATTATTTAAATAATCGAAATCAATTTTTAATAACAAAAATTCGAAATGGAATATTAGGAGTGCATAGAAGAAAGAACGTTCACTTATCACTCACTGGGTGAGTGAAAAAGCTGTTTCCTATCTCACTTCACATAACCACTGGTTCAAAAGTACCAGGAGAGCATAAAGATATCGGAGGTATTTCGAAGAAGTAGATATCCGAACAAAGCGACGAATAGATACACGAATTTCGCTGTGATACTCAGAAGCATCTGTGGCCTATTCGTTAAGACTGCTGACTCTGACGCTAGAGGCACAAGTTCGAATCCCCGGCACGATCTTTTTTTCTTTTTATTTGTGGCTGATATTAAGAACACTGACTCTGACGCTAGAGGCACGAGTTCAAATCCTCCGGCCCGATCCTTTTTTCTTTTTCTCTGTGGCTGATTCTTATACTAAATGAATATCCAACGCACGCCCCCGTCGAATACCCAAAAGTTGTCAGGCCTTTCGGCCTCAAACCCAGATATTGCAAATGCTACAAACTCAGTCCAACGCGTTAAGAGACCACGCCAACAATCAGAAGAAGAAATGAACGATGTAACAACCGAATTGACAACTTTTAAAACAGAAATAAAGGAAATGATCGAAACATTTATGGACAAACAAGACCAAGAATTCAAAAAATATGCGAAGACTTTAAAAGAAACACAGCAGACAAACGCAAATATTGAACATTCATTGGCATTTCTGACTGAGCAGAATGACGTTTTAAAGCGGAAAATTGAGAGTCTTGAAGTGCAGATGAAGGAAGATAAGAAATACATTTCAATTTTAGAAGATAAAATTGAAAACATGCAGATGGACAGCCGGAAATCTAATTTTGAAATTAAAAGTGTTCCTAAAAAAGACATGGAAACCAAGGAAGATTTAATAGATATGGTTTTAAATCTGTCAGCAAACATTGGAGGTCAACTGAAAAAGGAAGACATTAAAGACATCTATAGGGTGGCGGCACATATATGAGGGTGCGCGGAAAGAAAGAAAATACCTTTAATACCCCAATTATTGTAGAGACTTCGTCAACTATCGTAAAAAATGATACTTTAAAGCTTTGTAAGGCTTTTAACGTGAAGCATAAAGAGAAATTGAGGGCAAAGCATTTGGGCTTTCGTTCTGAAAACACGGAGAATACCCCTATATACGTGTCTGAACAACTGACAGCAAGGGCTTCCCGACTACACTTTCTAGCACGGGATCTAGTTAAATCAAAGTCTTACAAGTTCTGTTGGACTGCCTATGGAAAAGTCTACGTGCGTAAAGACGAAGGGTCTCCAATTATTACGAAAAAAAAAAACACGCACTCACGCCTTGTACTAATGTACTCCCTTGCGGGGTAGGCAGAGGTGCATTGCTGCACCCACTTTTCGCCAGAGTGTTATGTTAGTCCCAATGTAATAGGGGGCGGGCCTATTGCCATTTTACGGGCACATCCAAGACCTGAGAACAAATATCTGTGTTTAAACAAATATCTGCCCCAGCCGGGAATCGAACCCGGGACCATCGGCTCAGTAGTCAGGGTCACTAACCACTACGCCATTCGGTCGTCAATTATTATGATTAGAAGTGAAATACAAATTCAAAACCTCATTAATGGACAATGACTAATCTTGGCGCTTCTCGCCTTCTCTACGCATGCATTATTGTTATGTCAAGATTTTGTTACATATTTTTGCCATTATTACTTTTGCTTTATTATGTTAAGAGAAATACTTCATATGTACATATCACAATTACACATAAACACATCACATGTCATTCATCTCACACACATAAAATTCTTAATTGAATTGAAAAATGTTTTTATAATTTCACACACACACACAACTTTACACTTTCAACACAAATTAAGCTATGTCCAAATATACAGTTTCATAATATTATTAACTATGGTTTACTATCATGTACATAAATCAATTGTTTACGATCTCACTACATTAGAATTAAATAATGGATAATTCTTTATTAACGTTGAACGAAATAGACAACACAAACATTTCGAACTCAATTAAATGTGATATTCATGAGTTTACCAAACTTGTAGTTATAGGCAGTACGGACCTCACAATAATCTCACAAAACATACGAAGTATTTATCACAACTTTGACGATCTACAGGTAACTCTCTCTCTTTTGAAATTCGAAGCGGATATATTAATACTAACTGAGTGTAGATTAGACAAAAACAAACCCATTCCACATCTACCTAACTATACGTCTTTAGCTACCCAGAACAATATGAACCAAAACGATGGAGTAGCCATATATGTAAAAACCTCCCTCAGAGCTCTCGTGAATGAAATAAGATTAAAAGATGCTTCATGTATACAAATAAGTGTTCTTGGCTACGTTATATTAGGCATATATAGGTCTCCATCTAATTCGAACTCAACCAATTTTATTAATCATTTATCTCGCCATTTAGATACCCTTAAATCATATAAAAACATAAACATTTGTGGTGATATTAACATAAATTTGATTCCTAATGATAAAGAAAAATCTCTAGATTGCAGCAATAGACAAAATTATCTTAGTATGTTATCCTCTCACAAAATTCTGACCGGGCATAAATTTCCAACAAGAGAGAAAAATTGATTGGATCATGTAATGATAAAAATTGTCAAAAAACATATAGCTACAAACACTGTCGTTTTAAATACTACTGTTACAGACCATTTTATGACATTTTTCAGTTTGGTGAAACAAAAAACTAGAGTTAAGAGCTCGAAAACAGCTGAGTTCATCGATTATAATAAAACACTCACAGAACTGGTAAAAAAGAATTTATCGGATCTTTTGTTTCATGATGATCCACAATTGGTTATTGAACATCTAACAAACAAATTAATTGAATCATTAGAGAGTAGTAAAACAGTTAGATACTTGCCTAAATCCCAAAGAACAATCAAGCCTTGGATAACGCCAGGGATTCTACGATGTATTAAAAATAGGAACAAGATGCAACAAAAGCTAAAATTAGACAGTGAAAATAATGTAAAGATAATTACGTATAAAAGATACAGAAATTATTGCGGTAAACTTATAAAAAACTTAAAGCGTAAATATGAAAAAGAACAATTAGACATAAGCTCATAAAATCCAAGATCTCTATGGAAAGCCATAAATTCTATAACACATTTTAAATCAAACAAAACATACAATAATAATTTAATAAATGTAAAATCTTCTCCTGATGAATCCGTAAACTACGTTAACGACTTTTTTTCCTCCGTTGGGAAAAAACTTGCAGAAGATAGCTTCTCTACTATTCCAACACAATTTCATACACAAAATTGTCTGAACACAAGTGCTCATCAACTTTCCTCTTTTGTTCTTTTGGAGGCAGATGACCAGGAAGTGGAGATAATAATAAGTAATAGAGCCACTCAACCGAGCCATAACTTGAAACTTAAAATTCATCATTGTGATGTCAAAACAAATTGTAACTGCTAAATTATTGAAAGAGTAGCTTACACAAAATATCTGGGAGTGATCATAGATCAACGACTATCGTAGCATATGCACATAGAATACGTAAATGAGAGGATAAGGAAACTGGTTTGGATCTTCAAGACATTACGGCATGTTGCATCAAATAAATTAATTAAACAAATTTACCTAACATTAGCTCAGTCCGTAATAAGTTATTGTATAACAATATGGGGTGCGACACAAACTAAATTTCTCGAAGTCGAAAGGGGTCAGCGCTATCTGCTCAAAGTTATCCACTTCAAGAAACGTATTTTTTCCACAGAGGAACTTTACAAACTGTGTGAACTACTTTCTATACGTAAAATATATATACTAACTACAATTTTAAAACAACACAAAAATCTAACATTTAAGCCTTTACTATTAAATCGAAGGAGAAAAGGAAAAGTAGTATCTCAACCCTTCAGAAGAACTGAGTTTGCCAAGAGACAGTTCTCCACGCAAAGTGGTTACATTTATAATAAAATAAATACATTACCGGACATTTACCAAAACACATCACTTGAATGTAAAATAAAAGTTACAGACTGGCTAAAGACACAAAATTATGCAGATACTGAAAAAATCCTTAAATATATATCATAAAAATCTAAAATTACAAGTATTGGACATACTCATTCATCTATTTACATACACAACATAACACAACACAACACCCACACACACTCACATACACACACACACACACACACACACACACACACACACACACACACACACACACACACACACACACACACATATATCAGCATGATATTACAATATGTTAATATTCATCTAAGCATGTTTTTCTTTATATTTCTTACTAAGTTATAATCTTAAAGTTATTTTTACTCACTGTATTATTATTAAACACTAGATTATTGATATAATTAAGTACCTACTAGAGATATGGAAGAGCGGGGCCTCCTGTCACAGGTTATTACATAGCCTACTAGGCTGGTCTCAGCACTTGATTATAGATTGTGTAAACCATCATTGTTAATGAAATAAACATTATTTTTTTTTTGTACATTATTGTATATAGGTTTTATAATATAATAAATAAATATAATAAGATTTTTCCACTTTTATTCTCTTTTAACATTATATCATAGCACTTACGTCCACAGAAAGTCTCGAGTTTATTTTATGCATTATATTTTTGTGTTCCAATAGGAATATAACATAACGTTGAACCGAGACTTAACGTTGGTGTAAATGTGTAAGACAGAAATCTAAGACTGAAATAAGAGTAATCAGTACATACACTCGCACTTTTTTTTTTTACTATCGATCGATATCGATAAAAAATATCCGTAAGAAGTACATCACTATTTCAGCGGGGCTATGTTGGCAGTTTTGTACGTCATAATTTTTGTTTTGTTGGTACCGTGTGTTAGTACGCGTCTAATACAAGTCATTTTTTTCTTTTTTTCCCTTGTACTCCCATCTCTTAAAACGTAGTGTTCTTTACTCTATGGCACTGTACAAATGTACTCTGTGAACAAAACAAAACAACAAAAATGTCAGTTGTCATTGTCACTATAACGAAATACTCTGTGGAATTAATTATTGTTCAGAATAATAACAGATACACTTCTGACGACAATCTCAGAAGTCTAACGTCATGGGATGGAGTTTCATGGGGACCATGTCGACCATGTGCTAGCACGTCGTGGTCTATCGTCATCACGCACGTCATCGTTCGGATGTTGCATTCGTCGCTTCGGTCTATTATTCATCGAGAGTCTGAAGATCTCCGGCCACGTGCACTTATTCTGTGAAAGTAGAGGTTTGAGTTGACACTAATCACAGAACACATTTATGAATGAGTGACATGACATACATATGACATTTTAATTTTAAGTAAAAAAATTGTATCCCGAAATATTTTTTGGAGTCTAAAAAGTAAGCAAATCTGTATTATTTACTGTTCTATTTTATTATTTATTAGCTACATGAATAACTGAACAATTTGAGTGCCTACTTTCATAAAATTTTCGTCAGAAATCGATAGTTAGATGCATTTAAACGCAGCTTTATAAGGTCTAAAATGGCGTAAAAACACATTTTCTTAGGTATCACCACACCACCGTCACCACCCCGTTTGTTTTAGTAGTCCTCCACTAAAAATAATACTATTTTGTTCCTTCTCTTTAATTTGTGCAGTTCTGGTAACGTGAAGTTAAACATTCATTACATTTTGTAACAATTTAACCTGTCTTGTATGTAGTGAAATGAAGGAAGTGATTTTAGCTGTTATAACCTTCTTATGTAGCGTAATTTTAGTTTGTTTGTTTGTGTTGTTTTGTAAGTAGACCATTTTGCTTGTTTTTTATCATAATATCGTAAATAACTTGCGTTTAACATTTGATGTGATGTCTGTGAGTGTGTAATAAATAGTTTGTAAAATTCCTTTGTTCTTTGTTTCAGGTTGGTACATAGTGTGGAAGTGTTGCTTGTCGAAGTTTCGGTTCGTGCGGGAGCTGATCGGTGGCATGTCAGAGAGCCCCCCAGCCTCAGAAGTCAGACAACCCAACAAAGCTAGGAAAATCAGAAGAGAATAAACTTTGTTCACATCAAAACTAAGTGCTATAAAAGGTAATTATGCATACCTGCATGAGTGTAGTTGCACTGTAAGCAGACAGCAACTGATGTCTGATCTGTTGGACTAAGCTCCAATTTCTCCATAGTCGGTTAGATCGTAACCAGGGAATGGTTGATCAATTATGTCATCTCCATATTAAATTCTTGACAGATGTGTCAAAAGTCGAGCAATAATCCCTGGTTATGCTCTAACCCACTATGGTGAAATAGGCACTAATCCTCTCACCACAATGAAAAACCCTAGTTGAGCTGTGTTTGTGACCAACATGCTAAGAAGCCAGCATGGTGGACTAGGCCTAAAAACCCTTCCTTCACTCAAAGGAGACCTGTGCCCCAGCTATGGGGATGGGGATGGGGATGTGTGATGATGATGCTACGAAGATTAGCAAAGTACTGTGTTAAGCATTACAAATGAACAAAGTAGGGAGAGGTCTTAACATGGATGCCTCCAATTAACAACACTTTTAGGGTGGCAACAGAAACTAATCTTTGTTTTTTTGTATATTCCAGATCAAGATGAACATCCGCTGCGCCCGCCCGAGTGACCTGATGAACATGCAGCACTGCAACCTGCTGTGTCTGCCCGAGAACTACCAGATGAAGTACTACTTCTACCACGGCCTGTCCTGGCCACAGCTCAGCTATGTCGCTGAAGATCAAAAGGGGCAAATTGTTGGTATGTTTGCTTTGGTTTTGTTGTTGTGGAAAAGTTAGTTTGTAATGAGAAAATAAGTTCATAAGAACATACTTGACATACATCCAAAGAAACCCAAACATCTGTATTTTACAAATACTAACTATTCAACCCTCTTGTTTGAACATAATTTACATTATGTATGAGACACACAGGTCTCTGAGTCTAATGATGACACAGCATATCATTATATCAGACTGCTACCAAATTACTGTTAAATGTACTAACTTATTATCTTTCTGTTTCAGGTTATGTGCTTGCAAAGATGGAGGAGGATGGTGAGGACAACCGCCACGGACACATCACGTCTCTGGCCGTGAAGAGGTCGCACCGCCGTCTGGGGCTGGCTCAGAAACTCATGAACCAGGCTTCATTGGCTATGGTTGAATGCTTCCAGGTAATGACTGCTTATTTATTATTAAAAAAAGCAAACATGCATGAATGTAGTATAAGTTCTAATAGAACTACCTATAGGTCAGTCGTGTGAAGGCACCTGCTGACACCGAACGCGTCGATCGGCTTAAGCGATTCCGGTTTTGTTATACCTACACGATAATAAATTAGATTTGTCGTGCAACGCTATGCGACCGACAGGTGATGAGTGATAACGATGATGGTCAACCCACTGGAGGAGTAACTGATGGAGTAAGCAATCTAGCGGAGGAGGTAAACATGGAAGATAATTGTGAGAACACGGGAGAGAATGAGAGGGAGATGGAGACGGGATATCAGGCGGGAGGGAATAGACCAGGAAAAAGGGGAAGAGATCCAGATGAAAATGAACTGTGGACGGTGGTAGGCAGAAAGGGTAAAAGGTTCGCTCGAAGTCAAATTGAAGATGATTGTACTCGTATTTCTGAAGAGATAGTTGAAATATGTATGACGCATAAAGATCCATTGCCTAAACAAATTGGATTGGCAAGACTGTTTAAAAGTGAAAATATACAAGATATAATACGAGTTAAATATATTAACGCTTTCAAAGTGTTGATTCAATTTAACAAAGATCTGAGCGCGGAAAAGTTACTTAACTGTCAAAATTTATTAGAAAAAGGGTACAGGATACAACGGGCAATGGAAGTAAGTCGCTCATACGGAGTAATAAAAGAAATTGAAATAGACGTATCGGAGGAAGAAGTACTTAAAAGTCTATCCAGTGATATGGATATCATTGGGGTAAAAAGAATGAAACGAAGAAACACTGAAAGTGGGCTATGGGAGCCGAGCGAATTAATTCGTGTCTGTTTTAAAAGTTCATCACTTCCAGCTTACATTAACGTCCTAGGCTTAAGGACGAAAGTCGAGCGATATATGTTTCCCGTTACGCAATGCTCACGGTGCTGGAGATATGGCCACTTGATGAAAACATGTCCGTCTATAAGAGTAATTTGTCCAAAATGCGGGGAGCATCATGCCAATTGCGACAAAACGCGGTTTAAATGTGTTAATTGCAACGGTACACATATGGCCTTGGCGAAACAATGTCCAGCATTCATAAGAGAGAGAAGACTGCGTGAAATAATGTCCGAATACAATTGCACCTACCGTAAAGCTTTGTTAATATATGTGCCGCCTAGTCCGCCTATACCTAAAGAAAATACTTATATTACAAATAATACCGAAGCCGTCACGAGTATGGGATCAAGAGGTAAAAGTGATAGAAGAACATACTCTCAAGTTCTAAGTCAAATTACTGAGGCGACTCCTATACCCGATACCTACAATAATGCGATAAGCGAGAGCCTTGTCACCTGCGGCGGCGACCGGCCGACTGACCCCCACCACCAGCGCCGCGCGCTCTCGGATAGTGATAACGAGGGCAGGGCTTCTCAACCATGCGCCCATCAACAAACCAAAGACCGAACGAAAAAAACTAAGAAAAGTAAGAACAAACCCAACTACTTTATGAACTGGACGCTCACAGATTCGGAAAGTTGTTCTACTTTACCAGAACAACGAGAAAATACCGTAGAAGAACAGATAAAATGTGAAACATTTCGTGAATTACTTGCGAAACTCAAGGAAATTATATTCTCTCAGCGGAACAGTAAGGGCAACAAGACTACGAAGTGTATTAAATTAGTGTGCGACTGGCTGTTATCATGTGTTCTAAAACTAATTGCAGAGTGGCCAATATTATCTTTTTTCTTTAAAAAAAATGGGGAAGACTAAATTAAATATTTTACAGTGGAATGCACAAAGCTTACGCCCCAAATCAATAACTTTTGACCAATTGCTTGCCCAAGAAAAGATTCATATAGCCATTTTAAGTGAGACTTGGCTAGAGCCGGACAGCAGGTTGCGAATCCCTGGCTACAATATCTTTCGTCAAGACCGATCTGACTCATATGGCGGCGTAGCAATACTTGTGCATTATTCAATAAAATGCCAACTGATACCAATTCACATGAATAATTCGGGAATTGAAATAATTCACGTAAAATGTTTTAATTGCAATTATATAGAAAATATTGTATCTATCTACTGTCCATCAAGTGTACACACGAGTCAAGCTGATTGGGACCAATTATTTTCTTTATATCGTTACAAAACTATCATCGCTGGAGACTTTAACGGACATCATTTAACATGGTCATACAAGTCAGATACCAGAGGGGTACAAATTTATGACTCATTTATGGATTATAATTATGTTACGTTGAATGACGGCTCGCCGACTAGACTCAAGCTGGTCAACGGGAGGTTACAGAGCTCGGCACCGGACATTACCCTGGTCTCAGCTGATATAGCAATAAAATTTAACTGGGCGACTACAACTGAATCCTTAGGTAGTGACCACCTAATAATAAAAATCGTTACAGAGTACGATGATTGGCCCAAAAACGTAAAAAAAAGAAACTATAAATTAGCTGACTGGAAAAGCTATAGAGACCATGTTACTGAGACCATTAGCGATACACATTTTCCAGAAAACCCCCAAGATGCATATGACCGATTCATACAAATCATAAATGAAGCTGCAGATAAAACCATTCCGACCATTAAAGTATGTCAAAATCCCCAACAAAAGGGTTTCAAACCCAAACCATTCTGGAACCCGGAACTGTCAAGAGCTGTAGCTGAAAGGCGACTTGCGCTATCAAAATTCAGACGCAATCCTACCCCTGACAATTACAATGTGCTACAACAAAAAATATCGGTGGCGCAACGGCTCATTCGTAATGCTAAAATTAAATCATGGAAATCATTTTGTGATAAAATCGATAGTGTAACTTCCGCCAGTGAAATGTGGCGTAGTATGAAATGGTTAAAGGGGTTTAAAACCCCTCGAACATACATCGATAAAGAAAAGACTGAGATACTTTTGCATAACTTGGCCCCAGACTACGTTACAGACACTACACCCTTGTTCAATTCTGTCAACGATCAGCTGACATCGCAGATTTCGGTACAGGAACTAGAGAAGGCAATCAAGAGTAAGGACACGGCCCCAGGCTTAGATAATATTTCATTTTCGATGATAAAGCAACTACCTGATGTTGGTAAGTCCGTTCTTTTATCCTTGTTTAATTCCTTTTTCAGTAACAGTTTTGTACCTAACCAATGGAGGAAAGTCGATATTGTCCCTATACCGAAATCTACAGATGTTCCTAGCCCTAATCCCGCTATTCGACCGATATCACTATTATCGTGCCCCTGTAAAATATTCCATACTATTATTACAAATAGACTCGAGTGGTATTTAGAAAAAGGTCATATGTTTTCAGATAATACTTTTGGATTCAGAAAGGCGAAATCGTGTTTAGATAGTTTAACTCAACTTATCACTAGAATTCAAATAGGGTTTTCTAAGAATAGTATTACATTGGGTTGTTTCGTCGATATTGACAATGCATATAATAATGTTTGTATAACCAATATGTTGCAAACGTTGGACAGTTTAGGGGTGGGAGCTACTATATGCAAGTACCTTTGGAATTATTTATCTGAAAGATGGTTAACTATACAAAGTGTTGAACCGGGACACCCACGAAGATCAAGCCGGGGGCTGGCCCAGGGTGACCCCATGTCCCCTTTGCTGTTCAACGTGGCAACTATTAGTATTTGTAGAACTATAGTTAACGTTTGCATTTCTCAATACGCAGATGACTTCGTTTTATACATAACAAGTAAACATGTTGGTCAAGCCATATTAGAAATGCAAACTGCCTTAGATGTTTTAAACTGTCTTATTCGTGATATGGGATTAGAAATTTCAAATAGAAAGACCAAAGTTTGCCTGTTTAGTCGAGGTTTTAGAAGAAATAATGTTAATTTAACAATTAATGGCCAAACATTGGATTTGGTTGACAATGTTAAATATTTAGGATTGTGGCTGGATTCCTCCTTAAGGTGGGGGAGACATGTTAATGAGGTATACCAAAAAACTCTTAGATTTTTGAATATTCTGAAGGTTTTGTCAGGGTCATCTTGGGGGATACATCCTAAACACATAAGACGCCTTTATATTTCCATTATTCGGAGTCGTCTAGATTACAGCAGCTTTTTGTATGATACCAGTTGCAATAGTCACCTAAATAAATTAGTCACAGTACAAAATCAGGCTATGAGAGTCATTGGGGGATTCATTAAAAGTACGCCCATACATGTAATGGAGAGTGAGCTGTGCCTTCAACCCTTACATTTAAGAAGGTTTTTCTTGGCAGGTAAATTCTGGCTGAAAGCTAAATCTGTTGGTAATAATGTGTGTATTCAATTAATAACTACTTTAAAAGACTTAACTTTAAATAGATATTGGGCAACAAAGAAAATACCTATCTTAGTGCAACTTAATAACATCTTTAGTGAAATCACAATATATTCAAGTCCCGTTCTAGAAATGTATACCTTAGACACTTGGGTAACAAATATTGATTTAAATGATATTATTAGACTGAGGGTTGAAGACATAGATCAGTCTAAAAGAGCACTTTCATCTGTATATATGAAGGAAAAGTGTAATTATATGTTACATACTAAATACGAACGTTTTTATAAGATGTACACAGATGGATCGAAGGAAGGGAGCAATGTCGGTTGTGCATTCCTGGACCCTCAGATAAGAGTTGGCGTAAAATTTAGTATAGATTGCGCAACATCAATAATGAATGCCGAACTGCAAGCCATCTCGGAGTGTTTGTCATACATAGAAACTATAGATTTCGACTCGTTTGTTGTATTAACAGACTCCAGGAGTGCACTACAACACTTGGCTCGGTGTACCTCGATCTGTCGAGGAATACCGATAGCCTATATAATAATTAGCTCAATTGCGAAACTGAGATTTAATAATAAAAACATTGTCCTCCAATGGATTCCTTCACATGTCGGTATCACGGGTAACGAAGAGGTGGACGTATTAGCAAAACAGGCATTGTCAGATGGGTTACCATTGCCTTGTCTCTCTCTGTATTCAGATCATATACACACACTAAAAGAGGAATGCTACAAGTTATGGAAAGAGCACTTCGATAGAAGATCGGTAGAGAAAGGCATATGGTATAAGACGGTTCAATGCAGCCCACTTCGTTACCCGTGGTTCGATAGTAACTCCATTAATTTGTCAAGACGTTTAGTTGTAACAGCAATGAGGCTACGTTCCGGACACATTCCATTGAATAAATTTGCTTTTTTGATGAAAAAATCCCACTCACCTAACTGTATTGAGTGTGGCATGATAGAAGATGTGTACCACATATTGATGGAGTGTGTCCGGAATGAGGCAGTAAGAAGAGACATAACGTATAAGTACCCTAGCCTGAAGGAATTTGGTGGATGCAATAGTGCTCTGACTTCCCCTTTGTCGGGGGAGGCTATTGAACTGTATAAATTAGCAATTACGGGTATTCGTTTAAGAGAAAGTTTGTAATAATTAATTAGTAAATATGTAATGTGTTTATAATAGGGTGACATGGTCACTTTGTGTACCAAACCCTTAAAATAAAGATTAAAAAAAAAAAAAAAAAACTACCTATAGGTATGAACTCAATGAATGTTGAATCAATGTTGAAAAAAATACTATGTATTTTATAAATTTTTCTAATAACCAATTGTAAATTTACAGGCGAAATATGTGTCGCTCCACGTGAGGAAGAGCAATAGAGCAGCCCTGAACCTGTACACCAACTCCCTCGGCTTCAAGATCCTCGAGATCGAGCCCAAGTACTACGCGGACGGCGAGGACGCATACTCCATGATGCGCGACCTCAGCTCCTTCGCGGAGAAGCCCGAGCCACCACCTTCTACTGACGCTCTGGAGATCAAGTCTGATTCCTATGTCATTTCTCAATGTTGATCTTAGTGTGTAAATAAATAAGGCTTTCGAACTATATACTTGTTTTTTTTTTGTTGGGTTGCATTTGATTCCAATTTCAGTTTAAGCTAAGCGAAGATGTGAAATTTATCATATTATCATGTTTATTAAATATACAGGCATTCTAAAGTTCAATGTTTTATGATAAACAGGTTGGATATGGTCAAGTGTTGCCCTATCAAAAACAAACCATTATCTCAAATGCAGGCTCTGCATGCTTAGTAATGATCCTTAAATGTATTGCATTTATGTTATGTAATATTATCTTTGGGCGGGTCGATTTTGAAATTAATATTATGTAGCAATCCATGCGGTGGTAGCTCAGTCAGAAGGGCTAGTACGGGGCGCATTTAAGACGTGACAAAAGTTATGCATCGCCGTCACTCACATCGCGCAGCCTCAAGAGTGAGCGATACGGAGAACTTTTGTCACGTCTCATTAGCGCCCTGTGCTACAGGGCCAGATAAGCACCCGCTTCTCACGCCAGAGATGCGGGTTCGAATCCCGGCGCTGACATGTACCAATGAGTTCTTTGAATTTCAGTACAATGTATACCATCAGAAGGAAAACATCGTGAGGAAACCTGCATATCTAGATTTAGCACATCTAGATAGAACCCACCCGCAGTGGACCAGTGGTGGGAAAATGTCCAAGCTTAGGAAGGCAGTTTAGACCTTGGGGATATGCATAAAGGTTCCATTCGAGAGAGAGGTGCTGGTACTTACACCAACATAGACAATAGACTAGAATGTAGCAATCCATCATTGATACTTATTTGGGGTTCATACTGAACATATTTTTCAGTTGAAAAATATGTTCAGTAAAAGATAGAAAGCTTGTGAGAAAACATAACTAAGATCTCTGCATTGCTAAACCATTTCATGCTGTAATCCCATCTATGCAGTTATATTGCAGTTTTCACTCAATGTGTTGAGTTTCTAAAGTTCTAAAGTAAGTTTCTAAGTTCTAAAGATTTTGATAGAATCTATTTCAACTGCCAATGGTATGCTTCTCCTATTTTGGGTCTAATTGAAATCTTAAAACAAAGTTATCTATTCAAAAAGTCCTTATAATTAAATACCTAAAGTACAGTAACTTGTATATTATATTCAAGAAATTTGTAAAATATCAATCCTCCTCCTCATACAGATGTTGTAACTTGAGTTCAGCATTTTTGATCTTGTCTGCACTATTTTTGGGCTCTTTCACTAGCCTTTCCTTTTTAATTTTCTTCTGTGCGGCACCAACAACATATTCAGGCATAATCATTTTGTTGCTTTTAAAAACTATTTTCTCTTCTTCTTCTGGCTGTTCTTTCTTCACTCGAGCAGAGATGCAGAAGGTAGGCTTTTTGAAGACTGCATCATCGGCTGAATCTTCCTCCATTTTGATTTCATTGGCTTGTCTGTCCTCCATCTCTCGGATGAGTGCAAGCGCGGTGCTGGTGTTGGAGGCATCTGACATTTGGTCTGATGTGACATCAGCAAGTGAGTAGTAAACATAGCCCTTGGGATTCTTTATGTGATCAGGCACAGTCTTGGGGCGCAGACACTGGCGTAAAGACGCCTCAGGCCTTTTGAATATGCTCTCTCGATTTCTGAACTGTTTCATGTCATGTTTTATCTTCTTGTATGTTCGTCTGTCAATGACACCGTAGTCGTTTGGGGTTTCTGCCTTGTTGGTCTTAGAGAAGCTGTATTGTTCTTCTGCTGCCTCTAGTGTTTGGAACAGACTTTTTTGCCTTTCGTGGAATGAAGACATCGTGTACGACGATTGTTGGACAGTGGACTCAGATAGATGTTATGGTAGGTTAAATGTTTTGATTATTGTCATATGCATAAACAAGCAGTTTTTCTTTATATACGAATAATTATAACAATAGATGAAAAATATTAATTTGCGAAATCCACAACATAACATTTACCACAGATTATGCCATTTGTCATTTTTGACATGAGCACTGTATAAGTGGTCTGTGGCAAGGGGTTTACCTCAGAAAAAGTACTAAAGAAAATGTAGTTATTCTGAGATTAAATTTTTACCTCACCAGCCAATCTTAAATCAGTGGATGCTGCTGATCATGTATCTTGAGTTCAGGTTATAGGTTCAGGTTCATAGATTCTTGCAGCCTTGGAGGTAAGTAACTCGTAAGAGAACTCAAGTAACCAACACAGCTCAATCTGCAAGTTCAAGTGGCAGTGGGCCTGCCATATATCTACCTAATTGTACCTATACAGTACCTATACCTATGCCCAAGAACCGATGACCGAGTACAGCAAGCCACTGCAGGCTACGAACTGGCAACTGGCAAGGTCGATTACACCTAGTTAACGAGTACAGTGGCGAGTCAGTGTCCTCGGCCGAGCACTCGGTCACTGGTCATTGGTCGAGGATCGGCCGAGGATATTGTCTCACCACTGTACTCGTTAGGTGTAATCGACCCATTAGCTTGAGATGCCTTATTGCCCGCTGAACCGATACTATAACCTTAGACAAGTAGCCTGTACTGGCTGGATGAGGAAGGCCAAGGACAGAGTACTTATTGTGGTACTCCCCAGAAGGGGCCAAAGCCCAGCTGGGATGATTACGGGCTAATAATAATAAATAATAGTAATAATAATAAAATGTTTATTTATTTGCACAAAAAACATGTGTTTTTTAATTTTACTTAAAATTAACAAGTGTTAATTTTACATATTAACACTTGTTAATAAGTAAAATTACGATCTTATTTTACAAAACAAAAGTATTTTTGCGCACATCTTACATTTAAAATCATAAAATGAACAGGGGCTCCCGAACTAGGCTTTGTCCGTATCTCGGGGTACCGTTAAAAATCAAAGAAGACGATGATAGTTAAGAAACTTCTAAGTTATACTTGCTAGATTATCCCACCCTTCTCTGAAACGACCATCGAATTTATCCCTTTTCTTCCATCAGAGAACCTATACTATTTGTTTATGTATACAGTTCGACATTGCTGATGGTAATGCGTCGACTCGGCACAGAGAAGTCGCGGTACCCAAGTAAACCTATAAGTACTTACCTAAGTACCTATAGGTACTTCTACGAAACAAAAAGAGGGTTATTAATCAAAATATAACAGAAAAAACTACCTAAAGTAGTAACTACGTTTACCTAATTGCATATCGGCCATTCTCTCCGGAAAGCCTTAGCCGTACCTGACCGGAAAACCGGAAATGTTTGGCGGCCTTATTTGTTTATTATCCAACATAACAAATTAAATAACACCACTAATAGAGTTTTATAATATTATATACCTACTGTGTTCATTGACAATGTTAACCTCAATAGCAAGGTACCTCGCTAACCGTTCACTGGGTCACCACTTTACTTACTGAGTTGACAACTTCTCATCACCGTTTAAGATGATGTCACACACACACAAAACATGTAGGTACTTTTGTAACCTGTATAATTACCTAGTTTAAGTTCTAGTTCTAATAAATTACTATATTTTAAGTTAACATGGTAAAATCCATTAATGGCCTTAGGTATTTATAAACAATGTTAGCAAACTATGTTAATTAAGATGCTGTAGATTTCTGTTAATAAATAAAATAAAAATAAATAAATAAAAATATTTGTCTTGTATATAGTTATTAAGAAAATGTCCAATAAATGAATAACTAATATACACTCACGAGCAATGGTAAAGTTCCACCAGCTTCCAGTTAGTTGTTCCAGTAGGACCAAGGGCCCTTAGGGTGTTAACCTACTGAAAATGACTCTAAAAGACGAGACGCAGCTATAGACCTTATATATATACAACCTTAAGTAAACACTGAGTAGGTACAGGCATTATTTAATTTTGTCCTCGCATCCAGTGTTACAATTTAACTTAACAAGTTATTAGTAACTATCTAGTATGCCAATATAAGCCTTAAACGTCAGAAATAAAGGCGATAAAGAGGCGGCCACTTGCAACTTGCATGAGTCACTGTGATACAATTATTGTATTGTTTGTTACGATGTTGTACGTGCTCTGACGATAGCGTTGTTATACGCACCGCTCACTTTACTTTGATTAATTATAATTTATTATTTTGGCTGCCTACATTAAAGGTCCACTTTGCCGGGCCACTTATTCCTAACGTAAGTTATGAACTAAAGAAAGTTATATACCTATGTTGATCACAAACAGGTACGATTCTCAGCCAAAACCAATATATATTTTTAAGAAAATCGACACGAAATCTGCAATATTATAATGCCCTTGGTTAAGTAGGTAACTACATTGGGATTAAGATAACAGAATCGAAAAGGTGCCTTGTTTACTCTATGTTATAACTGTCCTTCTATTAGTAAGTAGGTCAAAATTAAGTAAGCATTTAAGTAAGTACTAACTACGGCTACCTGCAACTCACTATGTACTAAACTAACTATCCCTCGTAACAACATAATCTGAAACCAGTTGATGAATCCATTGACTTTGAAAGATAGACAAATGCTGCGGATAATAAGAAATAATAATCTGAAACGTTCCCATATTGTGTCCATTGTCATACAAATGCGTTAGCCATAGCGAGTGAAGCTCACAAAGCCTTTCGAGTCGCTGAAACGATTATATATCGTTACCCATTTGTTATTTAATAACCGAAGTCTCTATATAAGTGGCGGTGTTAGTTTGGTCAATAATTATGATCATTAGCATTGATTAGTGGAGCACATTGTGTGGGGTAGTGAGTAGCGCGCATGACGGTAGCCCGGCCGGGCCCGGCGGCGGCGGCGGCGGCGGCGGCGGCGAGGTGCGCGCGCTGCAGCGAGCGGCTCCTTGCGAAAACCTCAGCTAAAATTAGTCCGCGGGAAAAGCGGTCCGCTGCGCATGCGCGGCCCTCGCGCCGAGCGCGCAGGGTTTTCCGAAAGCTCGAGGGAGTGAGGGAGGCCGGCAGTGCGTGCCTGGCCGCCCCCTGCCACGCCCGCGCCGCGCCGCGCTTGCAGCTCCAACACAAACAAACACTCACGCACAACCACTCATCTTGTACCAGTGACCAGTGAGCAGTGAGGTGCCACCAGTGTCTGAAAGCGAAGCTCTGACTACACGGTGCCTGAAAGTGAAATGTGAACGAGCTGGGCTGCTAGCCCGACTCCTGTATTCCTGTCAGGTGGGTAAATAAATAAGTGATTGTTGTGCTTCATGAATTTTCAGCAACGCTTCAGGACTGAACAGCTGAAACAAAGCGTTTTCAGAATGTCGCGTATGCTCGGCCGAAGTAAACAGCGGACGAAAATAAACAAACACCTGCAAATATTGCAAGATGGTAGTTTCATATCCTACCGTAGGAATATACTGTATGCACGTTACCCACAAATATTTAAATTAAACAAGCTAAAAAACACATAATTATGTATCGCGCCGATAATTTACTGTTGAATAAAATTCGCCGTATAATTAATCTATCTCTACATGCCTTGGAAATGTGTTTATGCTTTGCAAATTAGTTTCATGTTTTAGGGTGTAACCGTATGAGAAACCACATGATAAAGCAAACTCTTTTCCCAGGAAAATACTCACGGAAATGCCTTTTTTTTGACAAAGCCTTATCCAGTAGTTGTTTATTGTCTTTTCATTTTTCTAAACACATTTACACACTGTATTTTTTATAAGTACGTATAGGTAGGTTCTAGTTGTACCTACTCTACCTATGCAATGCTCACGCGAATTGTGAAATATTGATGTCTATTTTATCTAGGTCAGATATTAATATTATATTCCTGCTGCAATTCATTTCATATAGGTCACAGATCAGAGCCTAGGTCAGCTTGTGAAAATACAGTTTTTGCCATGTTGCCTTTTCACTTGTAGTTTCAGATTTCAGGTGAAGACCTAGGTATATAACTCCATTATTATTACAATATTTTGCGAATCTAAGCAATGAAATGACCATGT
Organism: Plutella xylostella; assembly: GCF_932276165.1. Classification (NCBI taxonomy): domain Eukaryota; kingdom Metazoa; phylum Arthropoda; class Insecta; order Lepidoptera; family Plutellidae; genus Plutella; species Plutella xylostella. Next base: position 4,140,294 of record NC_064009.1, on the reverse strand, counting down.
TTTAGTGACTGCCTCCCTACAAATTAGACTTGTATATATTTACTTATTATGACTGAAACCTGTTGCAGGTTAAACTGGTACTTACTCACCTATCTACTTATATGTAAACTAAACTGCATGTACATTTAATATAATTCAATATAGTATAAACTATATAAGTAGATTTGTTAGCCTGTGGTATCATAGTTAATAGTTAAACTCATAGGTTATATTTATTGCAAAGTCAATACATTATATAGTCGATACTATATTAGAGTAGGTACTTAAGGGTCTGCAATAGGGAATCGAGGGTTGGCATTGTCATAGAATTATGTAGTAAATGATGCTCTACAGCCTTGAAAAAAATCACACAGGTAGTTAAAGAGTCTAGCTAGGTGCTGAATCATTCGAATTTAAGTAAATGATTATGGATAACTGTAAATTAATTTCAGAATATCACGAAAAACCAGGATATCACACTCCCGTATTGTAACAACTGTGTCGTAATTATCAAGAATTGCCATATGATTCTTATCAAATTATAAAGATAAATGCTTGGACTAGGCGCTAAATACCTTGTTTTTAAATAAACACACACCTATTTTGTGTAAATTAATCCCAAACTTGAGCAATTTTTTTCCCTCAAATCTTCATACAAATATCTATGGCGGCTTTCTGTGTTATAAAATCATAAACACAAGCGACGTTTGACTCAGTCGGCCGCTGGCCTCCAAAGAAGGGTCACGTCGGTTTAGGCAGCACTGACAGCTCGCGATCTTTTCGTGTACAGATACAAAATCACTGCACATTGGTTGTCATTGCACTTTTTCAACTTTTATGACACCAACATAATTTGATTTGAAATTGAGGAAGCATAATTCTTAATATTCAATATACATTAAATTAAATTAGATAGTGGGCAATACAGTCTCGTAAAGGTCTGATGAGGAGCAGGAATATAGCGAATGGATCTAAGTGATGACAATACGTAGGAACAATAGGTTAGGATTCAAAAACACAGTCTCATGGTGCTGGTTGAGGTATGGTCTCGTGAGGATCTGATGAGGGCAGGAACAAGGTGGTGACTGAATTTTATTTCAAAGATGTTAATAGCTAAAAGCATCGAGTTTGGGTTATTAAGTATGTTTTTCAGAGAGACAGAAAGATATTTTAGGTTTCCTCTGGATTAGTTAGGTTTTACTAAATTCATTCGTAACGTAAAATTGACAATGTAGGAATTTCTTCTATAGACAGCAGTTACTAAAAAAACCAACGATAGACGGCGGATATGCAGAAGTACCTATCTAGTCACCCTGTCACAGGGTGACTTCGGTTATTGCAACAATAATAAAAAAAATCAAGAAAATATTCAAAGTTTCCATCCTCGCTTTTCACGCACACAAATCACAAACTCATGCCTTGTTCTAGGAGCAGGGTCTATCCTAGTGCGTTTCCATGACCACTTTTCACTTGTGTTCCACCGGTTTCGGTGCTCAGCGGAATAGCACCATTGACCATTATTATTCTGAGATATCATTCTTCTTATTCTGAGTTACCCAACATAAAAACACGCTATCTGTTGAAATCATTTTTTATTTAGGATTTGTCTATGGTGTGGTCCCCAAATTTAAGGGTAAAAGCAAAATAATAATATTTTATACCTTTTTTATAAAATAATAAATTATATTATTATAATTATAAATTAAATTATAAAGTTTTTTTATAAATAATATTTTATACCTTTTTTATACCTATTATATTAAAAGACCTGTTCAACGATACCCTACCTACACCATCAAAATAACCGAAAAAAATATCAGCCCCAATTTACTTGTATGGGAGAGGGAGTACCCCAATATTTTTTGGGGTACTCCCCATATCTATGGAAAATATCAGCTTGATATCTTTACCCGTTTCTGAGAAAAAGGGCGGTGACAGACAGTCAGTCCGACAGACGGACAACAAAGAGATCTTAAACCTCCTGACCCCGAGAGGTATAAATGTATGCACTGTTCCTAAATTGAAAAAAAAAAAATTTAACTACTGAACTGTTTTGTCACTTTGTCAAAGAACAAATTGTTTAAGGGATAGATACTTTATAAAACTTAAAAGGAATAACAGGGATACTCCATAAAACTTTTAATATAGGTACGTATTTTTTAAGTATATATTATATTTTTTTTCAATGTCCTACTCATAGCACGCCAGGTGTCAGGAGGCTATCGGTTGCTTTTTTCCTTTTGAGGTACGAAACCCTAAAAATAAAAAAATATATTATTCGGCTACCAAAAAATATACTTACAAACATACATACATACAATCGAATAATATTACACTCCTCCTTCGGCAGTCGGGTAAAAACAAGTGAGACAGGGGTTCATTCTGAACTTTTGTTCTACGAGTTTTAAAAATTAACAAAAAAAACCTTTTTCATAGAAACTTTGATGACACGTGACTTTTTACCATGGAAAACGAATATTTTTTTTCGCGAATTTGCAAAACTCGTAGAACAAAAGTTGTTCAGAATGACCCCTTGAGTCATCCCCTTTCGGCTTAGTATACCCTTAGTATCTACACTTTAACACCTGTAGTTACCTTTCTACAAGTAAGTAAATACTACATTTGTTTAGAAAGGTAATCGAGTTCCGAGGCGTGTTTTGAAACTATACAAGGCCAGAACGCAGAGGGTGGGACTGCTCACGTATAGTTTCAAATTAAAATGGTGCCATGATTTACTTGAAAGTATACAAGGCCATTACGCACTAATAGCGTATATTTTCAAGTAAGTTGGGCCAAAATTATGGCTTGAAAATATACTGCAGCCGTTACCACTGCGTACTAATCGTGTATATTTTCAAGTGCCAAGCGGCAATGGGAGCACTTGAAACTATATGTGATTAGTTACCAGCTAGTAGGTTTTTATATTTAATACCCATAGATAGACAGGGTAGGCTTGATGAAAAACTTGATGAAAAATATGTCTCTAATAGGTTTATAGGGTACCTAATACACTCACGAGCAATCAATAAGTCCAAGTTGCAAAATGTCAACACCAAATGACCCCAATTTTAAAAACATTTCATTTAGAATTTGATCAAAATTTACGTTTTTAGTTGGTTATAATAATATTTTGATGCGTTGTTAAATGTACTTTAATATTGCCGACGGCGTCATTAAGCTAGTCTTTTTGGTTCAGGAGCTATCGTCACTGGAACTTTTTTATTTCTCGTGAGTGTAGTAGGTATTACTCTTAATTCATATAAATAATAAGATATTAGTATTCTTACTTGCAAGTATAATGGCTGTTTATATCAATTAAATTAGAGTTTGTTAATCTTTATTTATTAACTTTCTATAGGTATGACAGGCAGAACAAGTAAATTGTAGTCATGTACATTTACCGAAATAGTTAAGTAAATCAGAATCAGCATGTAGGTATAAATTATATGCGACAAGTACGCCAATCAAACAATGTGCGTAATAGCAATGTATATTTTCAAGAACGATTCAGTAAATCCCAACTTGAAAGTATACGCGATTAGTACGCACAAATAGTGTATATTTTCAAGTAAAATAATATTTTTTTTCACTTGAAACTATACAGTGCTAGTACACTATGGGTGCGTTCTGGCCTTGTATAGTTTCAAAACACGCGGTTCCGAGTATGGAGAAAAGTGGCACCCCTATTAATTTCTACTCTTTCCCTCAAATCACTACTTGAAAATAATTGTCAATAAAGTTGGTGAGTAAAAGTTTATGACCCACTGTGCAAACTTACATGTGTGCGTGTCACTGCGTGTGCTGTGTGAAGAGCATTGAAAACCCAAATTTGGCGCGGCACGTCACCCTGTACCGGGCCTTAAGTAAATACTGTGATTCATCAAAATCGCTTCAGCCATTCAAGTGCAATTTCAGTTTCAGGAATTCGATAACGATAACTCTGCAAACCTGCTGCCCCATGAATTTCATGAAATACTTGAATAAAATTGCAAAGTAAAAAAAAACAGAGCATAAAAAAGCTTGCTTCCAATTTATTGTGTGTAGGTAATAGTTATCGAATACACATATGTATTTAATAAATACTTAATAATATATTTTTTTGTGTATATGCAGGTCGTATAACGAGCTAGCTATAGTCACTCTGCGAAAGATAGATATAGAGATAAGAGGGATTATAAAGTTATCATAAGCGTACCATCCGCCGCTCTTGGGATATTAATGAAGTTCTGTGCAGGTGTTAGTAGTAGCCCCCTTGCATTTCAGCAAGTAAGGCATGTCTTATTTATATCTATGTAATTTCGCGTCAATAATTATTAACCGCTTTTGAGAAATTCGTACGATACCTTAAGTAGGAACTTATAATATTTTCCCATCATTTTCCTTATACAAACGTCCAAATGAATGATTGGCAAAATTTCCAGATTTATAAAATGTTCATGCATGAGTTGCACGACCAAAGCAGTTAAATTAAACTTCAGACGAGGTATGACCAATTTGAAGCTGATTCCATCTTCAGGTAGCTATAGTTAGACAGAATGCGTCATAAGTACCGAAGCACCGTCAGTGTGAATCATTTGACTTCATAAAATCTGTATCACACCATCCATCGAATCTTGACCTTCGTAAATTTTATGGCAATTTTAGTACTCGATAGCGGGGGTCTGAGAAAAATAACCATAAACTTAACTTCAGAATTTTCATGATGAGAATTTTAATTGGGTTGAATTTAACTAAGGCTTTGTGCTTTTGTGATTGGTGCATAACGTGCATGGAATTATTCTGTATTTTGATGACGTGATGTACAAAATGTAGAGATGGATTGTAACTTATTCCTATGTGTAGTAAGTACCTAAGTAAACATTTTAACCATCACTAATAAAAATATATATAAGCGTATGTACAGCTATTATGCATGTAAGTAATATCCAACAGCCTAAAGCAAAAATAGTAAATAGTAAATTATAAATACTTTTTGACAACCCTACAAGCTTTTTAACGCCACTGTTCCTGAAGTATTTCTACCAATGCACAAGTCCAGTCGGATGCTCCAAAAACTGGTGGCACAAAAACCCAAATTGCTGTGCAGCAGTGTATTCTGTGTACCGGTACTCTTGACCTAGTTGCGTGGCGATGTAGGGCGGACGGTGGGCGGGAGCTCCCTGGGCGGCGCCCAACACCGGCTCTTGTTATACAGTCACTAACACAGGTTGACTGGTCCAAAATGCTAGTAGCACTATGCCCACATTATCATGAATAAATATTACTTTGGTTCTGTAACCGTAGTTGTTTAGGCCGCCTTTTGATCATAGAGAGCCTATATAGTCCTTAACTAAGTATATTTTGTAAGTAATATAGGTGATATTTACACAACAATTTGTTAAAAAATTATAAATTAAGGAATCAGCTATTCAATGCATCTGCATCTATATCAGAAGATACCGAGTAAAGTATATAGGTATAGGTACATACAAGAAAATAGCACAATCATATTCATCTTCTAATAATTTAATGGAATATTATTGCTGTAGGTAATCGTTTGTCACCTTTCCACACATAATATAGTCTATATTCTATATATTAGGTACATATCATATGCAGTTTATAGGTCAGTGCGTAAACGTATTTATTATAATCATACAGTCGATCGAGCGAAGGATCTGCTAGAGCAGCGCAAATTGCATTTATTGATTTCAGTCATAGGAACTACGCAGTATCCTACATCAGGTATATACCTAGGTTCCTACCTAGGTACCGATCGTCTATATACCTATGAAGGTAAGACCTTCAAAGTACTAGGAGATCACACGTACAAGAGAGCACTTCACGTTAAAAGCTTTGCCACAATGAGCTTACCCGAAGCCATGGAAGTAATAATACAACAGGAATGCGCACTGCACCAAAAAAACGAGCCGACAGAGATAGTCAGCACGGAGCCCTCCATCTCTTTCTATTTTTGGTGACCATAATTTTAGGTAATTCATGAGACATCACTTCTAATCTATCATGTCGCGAATAGGTGTCGATGGTCTCAAAGTCACCTATTATTCGAATAATTCGATTGCAATGTAGGTACGAATGTATTTTGGTGATATGACAATTGAGTAAACATTGTGTTGACATTGTGAAAATTTGTGAGAATTACTTTTGCTATGTTTCTTCATTGGAAGGAAAGCTGAAATTTGGGAAAATATAATTTTAAGTAAATAAAATTAAGTTGGGTGTAGTGTTGACAAGAAAGTGTCAAAACAGGTTAACATTAAACGCAACTATGTACCTAAAACGTGTTTACTCTGTGGGTGTTCCGTTTACATAGTCTAGTTGATGAAAATCATAAGATTTCAAAATAAATATCTCAACCTAAGTGCTTCCGCCGGTTTTAAGCTTGATAAATTATCTTATAATAATCATATCTATGACCAAAAAAATCAACAGCTCATAACTCTTTAGCAGCCTTATAAGATAACAGCCACAATAATACCTAATGATACTTAGGTATAAAATAAAACAAAAAGTTGAATGAAACAGGTCCTAATTAATGGAAAGTGATTCAAAAGTACGAATGAATGGTCACCCTAACCATAACGTCTCTCACAACAGTATAAACGTCATCCGTCATCTTGACAACTTCGGTCTTGTCGTAAAGTATTTAGAAAAACTACCAATATTTTTTATGAAATTATTATTCATACAAATACCAAATATTTCATTGAAATTACATGTTTATAATGATTTATTATAAATTTGTTTTTCAAAATGATATGATATGTACAGTAGTCTATAAGTTAATTTAATATATTTTTTGCATAGCTCTCTTCGTACAAAATCTACTAAAGTTTACACAACTAAATCCTGGCAATTGTTAGAAAGAGAGGAAGGGCTCTGTGGTAACCCTCTCTATCGGCTCGCGGCCTCTTTCACTTCAAATATAAATCTTAAGGTGAATTCGTTAGGTCTATTTTTGTTTGCATCATTTTGGTGAGTGCGCATTCCTGTTGTATTATTACTTCCATGCCCGAAGCTTAGAGTATTGTGGGCAGAGCTTTTGTTTTCATAACAATGTGTGTCTGACAAATCAAAGCTAAAAGGATTTCTTTAATATGAAACAAGTGTATTTCAGTGGTATTTCACTAGAAGCAGCACATTTATACTTAGTATAAGTAGTAATATTAATGTTTTCATTGTTTGTAGGAAGCTCTACATTTTGGAAATTCATTATAAGGTATTTAATAATATCCATCGGATAAGTTTTTGCACAATGTCTTATCAGTAGTAAGTATAGTATAATTTATGACTGAACTGTGTCCGTGTTCTTGCAAATAATAGCATGTTGAGATTAAAGCTGAAAAGTATCATGTCGTACTTTTATACGGTAATATTTTTTTCAGACCCCTAAACTAGGCAAGATTATAGGAGGTACCTACTTAGTTACCAGTTTCTCGACCTAACTAAAAAGCCAATGTAAAAAAGTACACAAAATGTCGTGAAACTAATTTATATTTTGTACAAATATAGCTTTGTACGTTGTGAGTTTTGCCCAATCCTCCAAATCTTTACTAACTGCTGCTAAGGTCGCCTCAGCACCTAGCATGTACTTATAGTTAGTTACATAATTACAGTATACTCGGTAACTCAAATATTGAATATGATACATTTCAGTCACGTTTTTTGAAACTCCTATGTATGAAACATAGTATTTTAACTCCTAAGTAAATTAGATTAAATTTTTCAAACTTACAGGAAATTCTGAAAATACAATATATAATAATAAGATACTAGCTAGAGATCAATACAAATAAAGTGAACTTCAGTAGTGAATCTATAAGCTTCTCTCAGTGGGATGAATCATGTCGGTCGCCGGTCGGCCCGCACTTCCGCAAGCCGCTTGCTGTTCTATTTCCGATGGACATGGACAGCCATTTCTATTTCATACTATACGGGATTTGGCAATACGACTGTGATGATAAACTATGAATACATGCATGCTATGATTGTAATCTTTGCAGGGCTAGTCAGGTCAGAGGTGACTCGCAAGCGAGGCGCAAACTTTTCGTAGTAGATTTTGTACTCTCGTTATAGGTAGCGAGCGAGCGTAACGCCATTTTACAATGAGTACAAACTACTAATCTAATTTTGAACTATGCTATAAGCTAACTCAAAATAATGTGACAGTTTGCAATACAACTTATACATAGAACATATTTTAATTTCTAAACACCGAAATGCCAATAAATACGTAGGTATTAAGTATTTTATTCGTCTGTATTACAGAATCCAAGTATACCTAGCATTATTCCTATCTTATATCTACATGGGTACCTGAGTAGTTAAATCCAAATAATGTTAATCTCAGTGGGATGTTAGCACCTTGATAGTAGCAAGGCCGCTGGCCAGACCGTTATCTGGCGATATTAAACCATTTGAACTACATTTTGGACTAATATTAAGTAACTCGGATGTACGCTCGGCTACCTAGAGCGAGGCAGTTCTGCATTTGAATGAACCTAATTACTAATAGTACTTATAAGTGAAACATAGGCGCTATCACAGAATAAATACATTTAATTAAATTATAAGTCGAAGATAACAAAACTGGTAAAATGGTAACTCAAATGGGATTCAATTGCTGATGAAGACTATATATTTTTTAAAAACAAGATGCCGATTACCTAAAGTTGGTTGAAGCATATTTGGTTTACGACTATTCATACCAGTTTAATTATAACTTATAGGGGTTTCCTTTACAAGGATATTTTTTCATTACTGTTTAGCCATATAGGTATCCCATACATACATGCTCATATATTATGTTCCCAGGAAGAACTTAGAAGCCATATCAGTCTTTAGCCAACATCAAAGCTCTCCTATCCATCTCAAATGGACCAGAGGAAGAAATGTAATTGGTTGCTTTCATTATAAAGGCAAGTAGTTTAGATGTAGGCCAAATCTGACCGGCAGTCCTCGTGCAAATGTTATTTGGAGCGCGCTGTTTCTATCACAAATGTCTTGAAATAACCCACGACAAGAGTTATACCTCCAAGGGAATTTGTGGGAATGTATTGCGATATTTCGTCATAAATTTAACCTAATTGTGTTTCCTGAAACGTGCCCATTGGACTACAGGGCTAAAGCAAAATTTTATCCGAATGACGAATTGTGGTCATTTAACTAATATTACTGTAAGTACTTACAATGGTTGTGTTACAGTCTGTATAATCGGCTATTTGAGAATCCATCATCATGATCCCAAAGGGCTTCTTTTTCTGTTAGGTCTCCCGATACCACAATTAACATCAGGTCATTCTGAACAACTTTTATAGCGAGGTACTTGTACATATGTCGCAGGCAAATTGTATGATCTCGCCGTTTACATACGGCGTCGTCATTTTACAAACGCTCGCTGTTTTGTAATATGCCGAAGGCATATTGATAACTCGTTCAATCGTTCTGATTTCGACGTTAGTTCCAGTTTTAGGGTGACCATGATAAGTCTCAGACTCAGTACTCAGTACTTATCTTTTGTTTATATAATAAATGGGGTAGTCTATTATTGGCTATACAATTTAAAACATGTATTAGGTTTAAATTTACTGTAATATGCTGTTGATTACCTGAATAAATCAATAAATAAAACACAGCTTAGAAAAAAATTAACAAAATCAGACTTTATTGCAAGATTTCAAGTAAGACCTTGTACTTTGGTTTTCTTAAAGTAGGTTCCTAAGTAATATATATGTCGCAGGCAACTGGTTTAATCTCCTGTTTGATTGAACCACTAGCCCGTTCATTGGATGGCGCTGTTCAGTTGTATGACTAGGCCGAACGTTGATTGTACAAGCGTCACAAAACGTCCAACTACTCGCGAGCAACCAAATCGACTCAAGCCTTGACGGCGCAAACATACATTAATACAAGTAAAATTATGAATAGAAATAATAAAAATGATATGTCATTTAAAAGCTTAAGATGTCAGCTTTAATTTGATATCATTATTATTGAAATCCATTCATCATTTTTGAAATAAATGATGTCTGAACGCAATTGTAGGAAAAACGGGAATTTAGGAAAAAAGGGTATGGGTATCGTATTATACAAATTAAACAAAAAATGTTAAGATAAAAATTTATTTATTTAAATCAATACTTTGTATTGCCCCCTCTTGCCCTAATTACAGCCTGCAGCCTGTTTCTCATAGACCTTATCAACTTTTTGACAGTTTCCTGAGGAATGCCGTCCCACTCCTCTAATAAAGCTGTCTTCAGCTCGTCCACGCTTGCAGGGACTGGATTCCTGGCCCGAACTCTTCTTTTGAGCTCGTCCCATAAGTGTTCGATGGGATTCAGGTCAGGACTGAGCGCAGGCCAGTCCATCGTGCGCAATTCCTTCTCTCTCAGAAACTGCCGACTGACTCGTGCCGTGTGGCAGCGGGCATTGTCGTGCATTAGCACGAAGTCTTCACCGACAAATTCTGCATAGGGCACAACATGACCGAGTAGAATGTCGGTGATGTACCGATCAGCTGTTAACCCGCCTCCTCGGCCGCCTCCAGGCACGAAAACAAGTGCGGTTTTTCCCTCTAGAGAAATACCAGCCCACATCATGCAGGAACCGCCGCCATATGCTACTGTTTCAGCGAAACAACATTGGGCAAATCGTTCCCCCGGACGCCGGTAGACCCGGCCTCTCCTGTCACTGCCATGCAGACACACTCTGCACTCATCAGTAAACAGGACCGACCGCCATTGCGCAATGCTCCAATCGAGATGCTCTCGAGCAAACTGAAGACGCGCTTGTCGGTGGCCTGCAGTCAATTTGGGGCCTGATGCAGGTCTTTTTGGTGTCAAGTTGGCTTCCTTCAAGCGTCTTCTCACTGTCCACTCGCTGACAGCCACTTGTCGTACACGTCTCAGTTCTTGCTGCACATCAACGCCCGTAAGGTGTCGATTGCGCAGCGAGGTTGAGACAATGAAGCGGTCGTCTCTCTCTGAAGTGCAGCGGTGGCGGCCCGTTCTTGGTCTTCGATTGAAGGCACCAGTCTCTTGGAACCGTCTGTATACTCGGGATACAGCAGACTGGCTCAAGTGGAGCTGGGCAGCGACTGCTCGCTGACTTAACCCTTGTTGCAGCAAGGCAACAACTTGAGCAGCTTCTTCTGGTGTGGTATCCATGGGTTTGCGAAAACAAGGAATACAATGCAACGAGATGTGTACCGGTCAACTTGCAACAAGCGACTGATAAGGTACACCGGATGTGGAAAGGTTTTATAGCGGGATCAGGTAGCGCAAGGCGTGGATTCCTAATGAGGTAATTAACACTGACGGGCAATTAAAATGCGTCATTAAATCTGCGCTTAGTTTTTTTTTATGGTATTGATCTTAATTGAAAGCCTAATTCTTCAGCTTTCGAATGACATATCACTTTTATATTTACCATTTATCGTTTTAGGAAAATCAATGTATATGTGCGCCGTGAAGGCTTGAGTCGATTTGGTTGCTCGCGAGTGTAGTTAGCTGACTTAAAATCAGTCAGGTGGTGAATAAAACAAATATGGCGTCTAACAGCTAACAGCTGACACAAAAAGCAGCTATATTGTTAGTTTTTTGCAAATAAATTAGCTTTAAAGTGCGTTATTTGTGTTAAAATAGTGTGACAACATGGATTTACCTATTATTACGCTGCGGGCGAATAGTTTCAATGAAAAAAAATGGCAAAAATGGATAATTATGAACAACATTATGAAGGTACGTTTATTGTTATTGTTTAGTTAATTTGTGAGATAAGAGCTTTGTAACATAGTCTTTTTGTTGACTCTTGTCTGGTGATGTTCACCCTAACCAGACATTACAAAGTTGCTATACTATATCCCATTCAACGACTTCGCTGAATGACGTTCAGTCAAGACGTCGAACGTTACATTCAACGACTTGACGAGTTGTCCTTTAGTCATACAACTGAATATCGCCATCCAATGAACGGGCTAGTGGTTCAATCAAACAGGAGATTAAACCAGTTGCCTGCGACATATATACCACTTTTGCAACAAGGTAGGTGGAATCAAATGCACTGGGGACGGAAATAGTCCTCAGTGGCTGGAGGATGATTGTGCAAGTTCACACTTTATTATAGCGGCTACAGATCCCCACGCAGCTGTTTCCTTGCTTTATCAATCTGTTCCAATATAAATATGGTGAGTTTGGAACACGGGAAAAGCTATAGAAGTGTAAAAGTTTTGATTTTGTAAGAATAGGTAAACAAGCAATAAAAAAATGCTGCGTCATTGCAACTAATGCCAGTTAGTTAAAGTTTTGTAAAGCTAGTAACAGTTTCGGACCCATACAATATAACTGAATGTAGTTATAAATAATCGGGGTAATTTGATGTTTTGATACAATGATATTATGCCTCAATACTCAATTATTTATTGCATCCATAATTAAGTTTTACAGGTGATCAATACATTCTATTCTATTCTATTCTATTCTCTGTGGGGGTGTAAGTACCTGCACCTGGCTCTCTCGAGTGGAACCTTTGTGCATATCCCCAAGGTCTAAACTGCCTTCCTAAGCTTGGACCATTTCCCACCACGCTGGTCCACTGCGGGTTGGTGGGTTCACCTTCACATATCTAGATGTGCTAGATCTAGATATGCAGGTTTCCTACGATACGATGTTTTCCTTCACCGTAAGAGCGATGGTATATATTGTACTTAAGTTAAAAGAACTCATTGGTACATGTCAGCGCCGGGATTCGAACCCGCATCTCTTAATTGAGAAGCGGGCGCTCACCCGACTGAGCTACCACCGATCAATACATAAAATTAGGAACTTTATGGACACTGTTGGGCACAGAAAATTATAACTAAAACCGGCTACACTTTATCAAAAAGTTAAACCCGTTTATTTTATTTTTTATAGGTTACCTAGTAAGTACTTATAAAGGTAATTTTCATTGGAAAATTTTATAACAAGTACTTAATTATTATCTCATTTCCAAAATTTTCTCTAATCTATTAAAAAACAGACGAGAAGTCTTAATATATCTGTGCTCTACATACCCTGTCTTATTATCGTAAATACTCTTTCAGAACCTCAAATTCTTACAGTACCTGTCTGACCGGTAAAAACTGAAGAGTTATATTTACCCCAAGTTCAAACTGCACTGAATCATGGAACACGTAAACAATCTTACTTCGGAAGCATTTTGTTTACGAAACGAGGGAATGCAGCGGCGGCGCCGTGACGCAGACATCTCTCATGAGAGCTCATTGTCATCTTTCAAGAAAAAAGTAATTTTAACTAAATCTGAAGGCCTAGCACGGTGCCCACGACGTACAGTGCACGCTAAGACGTGAAAAAAGGATGGCGTGGCGCTCATTTACATCGCACTGCTTCGAGAGCGATTGTGAGTGTTTTTTTTGTGACGTCTTGCGCCCCGTGCTCGGCCTTGTCCGGTTGGCACAGTTGGTAGTGTGTAGTTGCTGTGCGGAGGGACCCAGCTTCGGCATGATATTACAAATAGGTATTTGTTATCGGGTCCTAAATGTTAGGTCGGGTGTTAAATGTTTGTGTTGTGTGTGTGATATCGCCAACCCACCTGCCATGCTTGGAGATTATGGAAGTACTTAACCCTCCAGTTTTGAAGGAGTCCCATGGCCCATGGTCCTAAAGTGGACTATTTATGTGACAAACTGTGCCATGCAAAACGGATTTTTGACAGGTAGGTAAGTGTTTGATACGAAGTTTTAAAACATAGAAGCTTCTTCTCCATGAATAGTATGGTCACGTTTTGCAGTTACAGGGAGCACCCTTTATTTTCATTTGATGGCTTTACAAAAGTACTTAGTAAGTTCTTGAAACAAAGTTGACTTCATTTCTTGAGATTCCTCATTTCAAGTGATTCCGAAAATGCTTGTAATTCCATTCCGCAGAGGAATGAGTTAATTTAAAATATAAATTAAACAATTTTGTTACTTAAATAAACACGAGCAACTAAAACATCGAGTCATCAAAGATCATTAACTAAAAGGCAATTCATTCGAAATTACCAGTGTTTCATTCATGCGCGTAGTTTTATTTATATTCTGCCAACCTGTAGTGAAGTTTGGACGATCAGTAGGAACTACGAAAATAAGCAATGAGTAATATGGTTCACGCTCGCTGCCAAACATAGGTAAAGTATAATCGTTTGCAATAGAATCCAACAATCATGTAAACAAACCAAATTGTCACGATTACTCCGTAATCACATACATTTGACGAGCAATTATGAACATAGTCTGATTTCAACGAACGCACCATTGTTTTTACATTATCTTCAACACGGTTTAACTTGTATTTATAAGTTAAATTTGTTAAAACATTTGCAACGTAAAAATTTCGAAGTATTTGACAAGCTGTCATCTTAGTTTTTTACTCATCGAACTCTATAAGTCATTGAAAAGTTAGTGTTGTCGTAATCTGAAGTTATCTTTTATTTATAATTTAATAAATTATTTTAATTTAATATTATTTGAATACAATAAAAAAAAATTTTCAAGAGCTTAATATAATTAACCAAAACGAAAAAAGGAAGAGGAAGAAATGAAAAAGCTCGACGGCATTTTAGACACGGCAAGCGATGACACAGTGGTTCCATTTATAATTACGGTCACCGGCGACACTTCTGATAGTGATGATGACGAAGACGAAGATTTAAATTTGTTTTAATAAACACTTTTTATATATAATCAGTTTTATTTTATAGTCTATGGCTTATATATTTAATCTAATTAGAACACTATGACATCACTATGGGCATAAACAATACGTTGTCAATGTCAGCCCGCCATATTTGTTTACATGATTGTTGGATTCTATTGCAAACGATTATAGAAGTTCACAAGCGCTCTAATTCAAATTTATTTGACATTTTTAATTGTACATATGTTTCTTTATTATTCTTGAAACAATATAGAAATCTAAACAAAATATAGTAGGTACATAGCTACCTATAACTACGGGATTACCCGTAGATTAGTTATTAAACCTGTAATAATTTGAAGCAATTTCAATTTAAACCGGTTTCATATTATGGTACCTAAATCTACGTCATGTATCAAATGAAAAGCTATTTAATAATCCCTTTGAAGCGCAATATGCGTGGTTTCAGATTCCTGGAACACCTTTGTGTCTAACGCTGCTTTGAGTATTAAATCTGTGAGAGAAAATCAATAGCTTGCTTCAGTAAGCACTTAATCATAATGACCTTATACATGAGTACTTGAGTACATATAACATTATGGTCACTTCTCTGAAATTCTATTACAAGTTGATTTAAGAAAAAATATGAGATTTAGCTTTGTTTTTCAGACAGTAAAATTTGTCAGCCTTTCAATCTTTCAGTGTGTTTCGCAAATTGTGATGAAGTACCTTAATTCTATAGCTCAGGATACATTCACATTGGATGTATTTGCACTTATATTTGTTACAGATTGGGTTGTTGATCTGTGCGAGCGAGTCAGAAAGGTTTTTCGATTGATTGATTGGTGGCTCGTGCTGGCTTCTCATTATTTCAGACAAATTGGTTTTATTTGGTTTGATATCGCTTTACAAGGTTGGAATAATGACCAAAAAAGGCTGCATGACATTGTCGAAAGCAACACGTTTCATAAATCTAAACTGTATCTATTCCTACTTCTTGAAGGTATCTGAAATATGATTATGAAGTGGAACCCTTTCAGGGACCCGTTGAGTACTACGACACTACCAGTGCGGTTAATGAAGTGACCAAAATAAGGCTAGCAATAGAGCTTATATGCTATTATTTGAGGTTACACACAATGTAGGGCAGATTGACTGAAGAATCTGATAAGCCTCCCATGCTGAACTTATTTTAAGATTTACCTATTAATTACAATTTATCATCAAGGTCGTAGATATACATACATACCTGATGAATGTAGTTGCTGAGTGCGTCAGGAACTGCATCAAGTCAGCGGGTCAGCGGGGGATTGGGGCCACACTCGTACGGCTTGTTGGGCCAGGTCAGGCACGGAGGAATATACAGGGTGTTGCAAAAGTTAAGGGTGGGGTGGGAGTTCTGGAAAGGGCCTCTAAACGTAAGGTTCTTTTTTAATTCGTCATAGATGGTCATAGATACTTTATTGTTCACGTGGTTTTTATTTTTTTATAAAAAGGCAATTTTATTACATTTTTGCAACATACCGAAAGCAATTTACCAAATGCAGACCTACCTAAACACAGGCGCGGATCCACCCATATGGGCAAGATGGGCATGCCCATCACCTAAATGACTTGCCATATAATACCATGGGACTTTTAAATATTATAATTTAGTTATTTTATCACTTTGGAGGTAGGTAATAGCTGTTTTTATATGTTGGTGGTGATGATTTTAGATGATGAAATGCAATTTTTTTTCCATCCCCAAATCCCTGCGATAGTTTTTGCTAAAGAATTCAATACCATAAAATTTTCAGTTATGCCAAGAGTTTGTGTTTGTGTCACTATTTAAGTGCAACGAGAATGAATGAGTCTAGTTTCATCGTCATAAGTCAAATAGTTTTTTTATGATAAGTACCTACAGTTATTTAAAATAAAGCCTTCTTTTGAGAAAACCACCACCATTTCAATCAGATTACATTTCTTTAATTACGATCCCTAAGGTGGTTTGTGGAAAAAGACATAGGACATAGGTGCTCACTAAGACGGGATTTTGCTAAATTCAACCCTAAGGGGGTAAAAAGGGGTGTCAAAGTTTGTATGAAACTTCTATAGTTTTAATAGTATGGTTTTGAAATTTGGCAGGGACGTAGAATAAGTACCGTAGAGGTGCACTAAAAAACATTTTTCCCGAAATTCTCATAGGAACGAAAATTTGCGGAAAAAAAGTTTTTTATAAAAAAACTAAACCGCTTAATTTGGCCGCTTGAAATTTGGCATGCAGAAACCTTAGTAAACTTAAAGCTTAGTTACAACAGGATATTGCAAAATTCCCACGGGAACGGGAGTTAGCAAGAAAAAAATGTGTGAAATAACGATAAATATTCCGTGGAAGTTTGTAAGTAGGTTTGTAAATAAAGCTTAGAATCATCAGATCATACAGGCAACATTTTTTCGCAGAAAAAAATCTTTTAAGGCGAAGTGAAGCTCGCGGGAAATGCTAGTTATGTAGGTAGATTGGTGAGTCGATCTTTTCCATTAAATGGGTGATAGAGGAACACATTTCCAGTCGAATGTCGATTGAACGCTAATGCCTGATGCTAAACTTAACTATTTCTCAGATATTTAAGATTTATGTTTTATTGTCTAAATGTTTGAAACAAAATTTTGAAAAACTAGCGTTTTTTTTTATTTCTTTTGTTTGTATTACAATAAAAGAATTTGTATATAATAAATTAAATTTCTTATTGCCACTTTAAAAAATATATTATAATAGTTAAATGTGCATTATTTGACTTTATTTAGACACAGTAGCTCAAAATAGTTGACATTTTTTTAAAAATAGGCTAGTTATTGTATTTTCCTTGTCTTTAAAAAACGGAAGTTAGGTTTTTTTTGGTAAGTGGCGGCGCTAGCTCTGCTTGCGTTGAACCGTAACAAAATTTCCCACATTTTAAAAACAAATCAGTTTTCTATTTCTTATTAATTTCCTGATACAACCTACGAAATATTTGACATATTGTACAAAAAGTTATAAAACTTGATATTTTGCATGTTTGACTTAAATATTTTAAAGATAGATTACCGTTTTTATTAATTTTATTTTCAGATTAAAAAAACTGTAGGTATTATAAAACTATTTGGCTTATTGAGATAAAATTAGCCTCATTTAAATGTGAATTTAGTTTAGTTGTATACCTACGTTGTATAGTAACTACTTTTTCCGTAACACAGACTTCTATCGATCAAAATTTTCTAAAACTGATAATTCCACAGTTTTTAATTATTTAACAATTTTTGATCCTATGAACTTATGACGTGGAAAAAATCTAGGTATGATAGCATAACCATAATTCACCACTACCAACATACCAAAAAACAGCTATCCGAGGGCAAACCACGTTTTTAGACTTGCCCATCACCTATTTTGAGGTCTGGATCCGCGCCTGCCTAAACAGTATCATAAATGTTATTGATACTTATATTACCGACTCATGATTATGAATCGCCCTTGCAAGTTATTAACACGGACGTTCCTAACAACATTGTAATAATGATACTTTATTTGGTGCTGATTCCCTCAACGCAAATATAATAGGGGCGCTAAGAGGAACCATTAGCATCTAGTAGAGCTCTGAAGGAACTGCTAACCGAAGGTAGTGACGACGCTAGGTCACGCCAAGGTTGTGCTCACTTGCCGCCGTGCAAATATTATTCACTGACTTACTAAACATACAAATATTGTATGCACTAATTGAAATAGGTCGGTAATTAATCAGTAAACAGTAACAAGTGTAACGTTTCAATTTGTTCGTTTCCAGGCTCGCGTGAAGTAGAGGCGGTGCCATGACGGTGGTGACGAACCCGGCGCGCGGGGGCAGCCCCACGGAGTCGCTGGAGCTGGACCTGGCCGAGGCGGCGGCGGCGGCGGCGGCGGTGGCGGCGGCGGCGGGCGAGAGCAGCGGCGAGCTGGCCGCCGAGCGCATGGGCGAGTTCGCGGACGAGTGCAGCTGCACCTCCGACGACCCCGAGGAGCCCGAGGAGGTGGTGACCATCGACCCCTCCGAGCTGTACGACGACGAGCGCCGCTCCGACATCGTGTTCGTGGCCGGCATGGGCGGCGACACGTGGCGCTACCCGGGCCACCGCCGCGTGCTGGCCGCCACCTCGCCCGTGTTCGCCGCGCTGCTCGCCTGCAAGTCCGACGTCATCATCGTGGACTACGTGGACCGGCGCGGCTTCGAGCAGCTGCTGCGCTACCACTACTGCGAGCCCACGCAGCTCACGTCCGTGGCCACGGCGCGCCTCACGCTGGACGCGGCGCACAAGTTCCTGTGCGCGCCGCTGGCCGAGCGCTGCGCGCGCCGCCTCGACCTCGTGATGGACGCGGGCGTGGCGCTGGAGGTGATGCGCGACCTGCGCTACCTGTGCGCGCGCCTGCCGGGGGCCGCGTCCGCGCCGCCGCTGCCCGCGCTGGGCGACGACGCGGCGGCGCGCGCGCTGGCGCAGTGCTCGCGCTGGTGCGACTCGCTGGCGCACAACGCGCTGCTGGTGCTGGACGAGCAGGCGGACGACGCGCTGCGCGACGAGCGGCTCGAGGACCTGCCCTACGAGGACCTGGCGCTGATCGTGCGGCGCGACACGCTGCGGCCCAGCAGCGAGCTGGTGCTGGCGGAGGCGCTGGCGCGTTGGGCCACGGCCGCCTGCAAGCGAGCTAAGCGCGAGCTGACGCCGGCCAACCGGCGCGCGGCGCTGGGTGAGCTGGCCTACTGCCCGCGCTACCTGCTGCTGAGCGGAGAGGAGCTGGCGCGCGCGCTGGCGCTGGAGCTGCTGGAGCCGGTGGAGCGCGCGCTGGTGGCGGCGCGGGCGCGCGGGCTGTCGGCGCCGGTGCCAGTGGGCGCGGCGCAGGAGGGGCTGCTGCGGCGCTGGGCGCGGCCCCGCCCGGAGCAGCCGGCCGCGCTGCCCGTGCACCTGAGCGCGCGCTCCGAGCCGCCGGACGAGCCGCCGCCGCCGTCGGGGCTGTGCGCGCGCCGCGCCCCCCCCGGCCCGCGCCAGCCGTCTTTCACGCCCGACGAGAAGGCCAAGAAGCGCGGCTGCTGTGCCTCGTTCTGCGACGGGCTGCTGCGCTGCATCATCTGCCTCTTCGACTAGACCAGCTGCTACCGGGGCTGCCTACTGCCGGGGCGCCTGCTGCCGGGGCCGCCCGCTGAGGGGACGAGGGACTGACTGTGCCGTGTGTGAAAGAATTATGCTATGGGTATCCTACGAACTCTTGAGTAGGTGCGCGAATGAATCTATTTTCTTACCTGTGTATACTATAGCTAAGAGAATTCTACACCTTTACACATTCAAAAAATACTAGAGATACAATTTGTATAATTTACGTACCTACATACCTACATTAATTATATGGAAGTACCTATACGGTAAAGGATTTTCTCTCAAGTGTTCTTCGCATTTTTACAAAAGTATTAACTAGACCTAGACTACTTACTACGTCTGAACTTATATTAAAATGTATCTAATCAATTAATGTACTTACTTATTTTTTACGAATTACAAGTTCGTTTAAAAATATTTAAAGGTGAGTTCTTGCAAGTTGAATTCTACTTCTTAAAAATATTGCTGTACCTTCCCTTTTCTTGTTTTGAGCTTAGCAAAATCTTTAGCGAACTGTTTTATACTAATTTTGCGAGTAGGAAATGTTGGTTTTGAATGATGTGGCTGAAAAATGGCGAAGAAAGCTGGATTCAATGTTACTTGTGTAATGTTTCTTTCGGTGTCGTAGCGTAGCTACAATGTTAGCAAAATATATAATGAGTATTGTTTAAATGTAGTTGATTCTTACAATATATGTGATATAATTTCCTTGTAATGATCTACGCATAATGTAATTATTGTGTATCTTTACCGCGAACTGCTGGCATATCGTTTGGATTACAGCTAGAAAAAATTGTCGCACAAAATTGTTGATTTAAGTAAAACATTGTTACCAATTTTTTGCAGTTTAATTGCATTTATTATGTACCTATGTTATTGTATTAAGTATTTTAATTTGTTACGCTCTATGTTAAATTAGTTAAATTAACGAACGTCTGTGTTCGAAAGTATATTACGCTGCCTAGTCTTACGCTAAGTACATTAAGTTGTTTTTTAAGTACTTTAGGCTAAGAATTCACTGAGTGACTACTTCCTTAAAGGTGTTCTTTTAGATCAAAATTTAAACTATAGTTTAATATTACATCATTGTACTTAACCATAAAATTAATTTTGGCTATAACTTTTGCTATATTGTCATCCGTGCCATATTTTTTTATTTATGTTCTGTTTAAAAGCCAAAACATGAAACTGATTTTAATGTAGTTTAAAGCTTACTTTTACATAATATAATATAGTTATTGTGTTTTTTATAGTAATTTATTTCTATACCTTGATGACAGGGTTTAATTAAAAGCTGTGTAACTTTCTGCGACGTTTTGAACGATTTTTTGATGATGTTGGTAGGAAATAATTATATTAATTACTTAATTATTAAATGAATGTATATGTAAAGCAGAAAATGTAAAAAAATATTATCGGTGTTCAGCTAAGAGCTGCTATGACGAAATTGTCATACACAGAAAGGAACAATAAATATATTGAACTCTGTGAAATTTTGTATGTTGAATCCCTTCTATCCTCTTCTGATTATTATTCTTATCATATATATTTATCTATATCTATATCATTACTTAATTTAGTAACAAAGTGCTTATTGTTATTATAGTCCTAAGTAAGTAACTTTTTTAGGCACTTTCAGATTATTGAAAATAGGAACGAATAGGAAGGTACTCCTACTTCTATGGGTACATGCTCCTTGAGGCACAATCCAACGATTGAGTTAATTGGTATAATCACTACTACTTCAATTTTTTACTTTAAATCAAAAACTATATGTATGAATTATCAATATCATCATCAAAACTTTTATTTAAGTACCTTAAACTGGTTTCAAAAATAAAGTAGGTAAGTAACTTATGAAAATATACTAAAAATTACTCAAAACATAATTATAAAACAGGAGTTAATTCAGGGTTAAGCAACCTGGGCCATATTCTGCACGTCTTTCAAATATTTTTTCAGAGTGAAATGAATTTTTTTACAGACACTGTTTCACAAATAATCCGCATTTATAATACGATCCAGTTTATCGACTTTCTTCTTTAGTATTTCTAGAGATTTTTCTGTCTTTTGCAAGTCACTCCTTAAAGATTGCACGGTATCTTGGAATAACAATATTGAATTAATCTTTGATTCAACTTTTTCAAACTTTTCCTTCATAAGGACTCGCGATTTGTGTGCAAATTTCAGCTGGTTATCGAGTCTGAAGACAAAGTAATGTTTAAAAATAATAAACAATCAAGTTTCTTATGATAAATATTCGGTACAACAACTAAAGTTTTAAAGCATAGCTGCCCCGTACATTTGCTTGGATAAAATGTTCCAGTATCCCAAACATAATATAATGCTGCCAAAAGAACAGTCGGAATTCGAATCCCAGAGCAGTCAATCTTGCTTTTAACTAGTACCTACCCCCGATATAAACCTGATGATTCAATGTACCTGCCTCAATATATCACGAGCTGACTTCGAATCCCAGCAGCAGCTTTTACCCCAGACCTAAACACGGTGACTCTACATTCCTCAGCAAACCATTTAGGTAGGTATAGGTACTTGCCTGTCAGATATAGCGGTATGAATTTCTGCAATTTTCTCGTCAGCGGGGTGGTGAGCGGTCCGCGGGGCCAACACTCGGTGGATGCAGTTGTCTAGTCCAGGCCCTGAGGCGGCGTCCGCTCGGTACTTACACCTGGTGAGGCGAGGGCCGGTGCTACGGACTCTCATGTTCATTTCGATGTTTGTGTTCTTTCTAATTTTATAATTTGGGGAGTTATTTATTGTTTAGTATTTTTTCCATTATAAACATTTAACCGAAATCCGCTTTGGCTGTTTGCGATATTTTTAAGTATTTTGACAAGCGCATTGAATAAGAAACCTCAGAATAATAACGTTATTTTATAACAATTAGCGACATCTGTCGATATTTAGAAAAACCACTATGGCGTAGTAGTCTACGAAGGCTACGATCGAGATGCTACGAAACGCTACATCGTAGCGCGTAGATAGCGTACGAGCTTTTCATAAACTTTGTAAATGAATCACTAGATGTCTCTACTTGTAAATTATGGTGTTATTTAATTTTGGTGAGTATAAAAAAAACTACATATATAACAGATATTTGCGACTGAATTTTATACCCTATGAAGTGGTTGTTTGAAACTGTTATGCTGTCTACAGGGTGTTACAAAAGGTACTTACGTATAGTACGGCTCATACGGTCATTGTAAACAAAGCTGCTCTATAGAAACTTAATTGATGAAATGAAAGTTTTTACTATAGGTATTTTTTCAGAATTAAGCATATTATGTTGCACAACTAAAAGTTTTTCATTTCATCAATTTTCTTTCATGACCATGTCACATTTTGATCATTTCAGATTACTAAACCACATTGGCAACCATGTATGAAAAAAATCGCTTTTCTGTTGTTTTATATAGGTACCTAATTACCGAGGAAAGGTTTTCAGATTGATCAGCAATTTATGGAGATGAGGTATGATAGTGACGTAGTGGTCAGCTCCCCTAGAAGCTACACCGACAACGCGACGATCCTAGATATAAAGTGTGTTGATGAGGGAAGGTAGATTCGGAGATAGTTACCGCAGTAAAAGTGGGTTACGATGGGCTTACGATTAAAACTTAAACATTATGCTAAACGCTGTTAACATGACGGTTTATTCCGTTGTAAATACGCATGTTTTTTTATGGTACAGGCACAATACCTACAAATATTAATAATATATTATGTAGATCTATGAAAAAATTAATAGCTATTGTAGGTATTGTCAAGTTTCATTGTTTGCATCAGTTTTCAAGGTATCAATTTATTATGAAAACTATGTTTCTCATTGATAGTAATTTTAAACGTTTTTGAATTGTGGTCAATTTGACAACAAAAGACTTCGGCTTTCATTTTAAAGTTTCAAATTTTCGAAGTCTCGGGGCTTTAACATAATTCATAAACCACTCGAAACTACAAAAGCGTCTAAGCTTAAAAACAATTATGCAGGTTTTTTCCCTACAAAAAAAGGTTTTGGGTGTAATTTTTTGTCGCATAGAGCCTTGGACAATGGCTCCCTGCAGGTTGGGACTGTATTATTTTGAAATAAATTTGTTTTTCATGAAGTGCAAAAGTCGCCGTCGCGTTCGACAGTTTTTCGGTGTATTCTGTGACAATGGGTGGTTATAGTGCCACAAACTTATCTGTTCCGGTGAGAGCGAACTAAATTGGTCCATATAATCTATGTCAATATGAAATTCATTTAGTAAGTAATGAGGTATGGACCAATTTAGTTCGCTCTCACCGGAACAGATAAGTTTGTGGCACTATAGTCATCTGTAAGGGGTGGTGCACACATGGGCCCGCCTTTGTCCGAATGCTCCTCTAATGGTTGTTTGGTGTGAGAACCTACGACAAGTGTGCCCGTGGACCTTATTTTTTCTATCTATTCCTTTGTAAGAATCTATAATAACATTTTTGATTCGGATGGTTTTCTCACAGTTTTATACTACCTACTAGGTACTATAATAGTAAGACCGAATAATCGAGCGGTTAATATTACATAACTCTAAGGCCTGTTTCACCATGTTTAGTTAGTAGCGACTAACTAGACATTGTAAAACAGGGCCTAAGTATAATTATTAGGCTATAACTGCCGTTGGGTCGATCGTGGATAAATCACAGCCTATATGTACTTACAGTTGGTGGATTTACACGGTAAAATCAATAAGGTATATCTGATTTAGTAACGCTCATTAGCATACTAGTACCTGTGATATACACTGTACAGTACATGGCATTGTGATCCTACTCGAATACCAATTAACAGTACAATTGAAGCCAACGAAACGGGTACACCCACTCCAGACTATTGTTGGGCTATTGTCGCCTCCTCTCCTATACAGTTTACTAAGAATAGGGCAGGTACGGGCCTTCAGCGCTATTCAACTCCGTTTATTCCACAGTCAATAGCGAAATCATCATCCTTTTCATAACTAAGCGCCACCCCCCGGCATTATTGACAGTTTTTTTCAAGAGCCTAACGTAATTTTGTAGTAGGATTCCTTTTGTGCAGGTAAAGCGGGTTGACGCCACTTCTAAATAACAGGTACGTGAGTTTTTGCAACCGTCTCAGGAGACGGTCTTTCCCAAATTTTAAATTGTTTGTTTTCGAGCTGACAAAGAAAGGTTTTCCTAGGTAGATAGGAGCCTTATAGGAGCATAAAAAAGTGTGCATTTTTTCTTCAAGCAATTAAGGTACAATTTTAACTTATACCTAGTTAAATTATTGTACTTATGAAATTTTTCATGTCCATGTGCCGAACACACTTTGGTTTTATGGTTGTAGTTGTAACTTCTAACAGATATTAGATTATTTTTCCAAAATCCGACACGGTGCAAAAATATATTGAATAATAGATACTTCTGGATTAATGCATCAAATGAGAGACCGAATACAATACTACATATTTACTTTCAATAATACCGTCTTGATTTATGGTATGTGTCTGAAACACTATGAAACTAACTTAGTATGAAGGTACCACAATGGTTTCCTTGATACGCGACTCGGTCGTGTGTTCGACACTCTATCTCCGGCTATCCATCTAATTTACAAGTCAGGGAACCTGATCCACACTTACATTCCCCGGCGGCGTCTACCGGCCTATCTAAACATTCCTTAGTAATTCAATACTTTTTTTGACAAAGAAAAAAGTTTGTAAATGATGTTGATGGTGTTTGTGTCTTGTTTTTTTATGTGAGAGTCGTGTCTGGCGACTGTCCGTTTAGTGTTGGGGGTTTAAGAGATTCTTTACTACACTTTACCAAATTGAAATTTAATTTATTCTTAGGGATTGTTCTGTAAGGTCCGCATTATAAATACATATCGTTAGTATTTCAGATACAGTTCTAAGGTCTTAATTAGTTGTTCAACTAGAACTAGCTTCTGGTTAGAGAAGTAGCATGTCGCTAGATTTTGAGATTGAGTGAGGCGTGTGTGGTACTGATACGGTCTGATGATGACGCTTCCAATATAGCGGTATCGCCCAGCACTAGCTAAAGCCCGAGAAGACGACACTCAAAGCCACCGATATTCTATTGTTCTTACGAGATGGATCTTGTTTTTTTGTTCATTCATATTTCATCAATGACGAACATTAAACAGGTACCGCCTTGTCCCGTTAGATACAGGATAATGCTAAGCAATTACGACATTGAATAAGATATTTTTGTACAATTTCTTCCTGGTTACATTGATAAGATTTAATTTTGTTTTTGTTACGTCTCCGGCCATTCTGATAGCAAACAACGGTCTTGTAGCGTCGGTGGAGATAACAAACAGACATGTGCGACTGTGCGTAACAATAAAATGTACAATATCGGTCTCTGTGGAGCGGTGCCAAGATATTGTCGGAATCCGTCTAGAGATAATTTTACTCGGGCATTCGTATTGATGTAGTGGCGGAGTGGCGCTGGCGGATCCGGACGGACAATGGGCGACGTTAATTCCGTCGCCGAGGCATCTCTAATTGGTTGTTTTTCCGTCGCGTAGACGGTCGCCGCCGCCGGGGCGCGGCGCGGCGCGGCGGCAAAAAGCCGGCGAGGAATGCGTGGTTGAATAACCAGCCCGGGCCAGCCACGACACCACGCTACTCTACTACAACACTATAACTATAAACAAACGGTTGCGTAAAAATACGTGATCCCGAGCACACGGCGGGAGTGATTTATCCTTCGCCCGACGAGCTCTTTCAAGTCGCGAGTGAGTTTATTTTCGCGTCTCGTTTATTTTTTTCCCGGATTATCGGAGCCGCGCCAAGAATGTCGAAATCATTGAGGCCAGTAAGTGGGCAGAGGTATTTGCCATTCATATTGGCGGCTCTTCCGTCGGCATATCAACGCGGCCGGGGAGGCCGGCGTTTGCGATGTAAATTCAGTTTCGCGAGGATTACTTAAGTACTTACGTTTTATTTGAATTTTCTCTTCCCTTCCCAAGAATGTATTGCGAAATTGAATTTGTTTTGCAGATTGCACCAGACATCACACAGATTTTCAGTGGTCTCAGTTAGGAACGAATCTACCTGCATACAAAGGTATTTACTTATAAATATTAGGAATAAAATATACAATGATTACTATCCTCATACCAACTACTAAACATACATTATTATGAGGTCACTCTATAATTTCACTGTTATCTAATTACGAATAATAATCAACATTTATGGACATTAATATTTAACGAGCTTATAAGCGGTAAAGCAATTAAAATAAGCAGGTATATGTTGTTTAATGAAATATTATACTCATTAAAGTATTAGGGACCTTCACCTCCTATTTATTAATTATTTGAGGGATTAGATTGTCTCTATAGCTATATTAATAATGAGAAATTTGTAGTCACCGCATAATAATTAAAAAAAAACTAACTGATTTGATGAGTATTACCTACTTAGTATGGACAGTATGGCACACACTTAGGGCCACATGCACAAACATATTAAATCTAGATTTTGTGTCAATTCTCGATTTAAGAAACGTCAATCAAAATCAAAAGATTTAACACTAAATCTAGATTTAATATGTTTGTGCAAGTCACAATTGAACGGTTTCATTTAAACCACCCTTGTGTTTCTAGAATCCTTGTTTATTTGTTATTGTTTATACCCCTCATTTGGGAAATCCCTGCTATGGTTTTCTTTTAATATCTGCATCAGTTGACGACTATAATTATTCAAAAACTTATTAGATAAAGCGATAAAGATAATAAATCATTATTGGGTGTCTAGCATCACCAACCAAAACTAACACTTATAAATATCAAAAACAAAAAGAAGCAAGCAGGTTACGAGCACGAGGCAGCCCTAGCGATCGTAGCGTAGCCGTAGTTTAAAGCTTTGTAGGTATATTGTACTACGTATGTATTTGGTAGTGAGATGCGTGTCGTGTACGCAAGGAAAGGAGTGCCCCCTTGCATAGTGTATTTAATTGAACAGTGGATTAAATAATTTAATAAATAATGTAGTTATTTTAAACTTATTTGTACGTAATCAATTATTGAGTGACTTTAAGCTTATGTACTTTCAGTCCATCTGTTGAAAAGCTCAAAATACTTATTGTTGGTTCGATAAGCTAGTAACGGTGAAGTATCGGTGTAAGTACATATTATAAATTTAATTTAGCGATTCTGCTCGTTTGTCGTCGACACCATAAGTGCAATACAACATAATTTTTGTATTCTTTATTTATTTTCTCGATTTTATTTATATAGAGAATAGAATAGAATAAATCTTTATTCAAAGAAAACAACTTATGCTATTACATACATCCCACAAAACCAAATGTTAATATGGTTTGACTGTGGGTAAGGAGTCGCACTACATAACAAATTTATCATAGCTTAGTAGCACATATGCACATTTATATATACCTAGCTTACATTATAGTTAAACAGGAACAATTAGTTTTAGAGTTTAAGATTTAAGATGTTGAATACTTACTACATCTGTCACAATGCCCTGTGTAGGTGACTCCGGGTCATTATCCCAAGTACCTACGTACGTAGTAATTGTACGAGCGCTGCGCCTGCGGGGTCACTCTATACCATAGAATAACAAGTACAAGCTAGTCTCGTTATTCTATGCTCTATACGACGAAAAACTAAGTATCGGAGCGCAGCTACGCGAGCCACGACTCTATGTCGTTGTATCAAGTGCCGATAGCACGACAGCTCTCGATCGTTCGTTTTTGTCAGTATAGATTAACCCTTCTGAACCGATGGAGCGAGACGTTACGTTCAAAAACACAATGGCCGCGCCAACGAATTGTTGTCCCTTGTAATACCGATATTACTCGCAGCGTAATGGAATCAGGTTTAGCTCGTCATGTAGAGATAAATAAGTTGATAATAAGTGCTGAGCTGCATGCAGTTTACGGAAAAAAAATATTCGATTAAGGCCCTATAGGAGTACAGCCAGCATTAAATCAGTAACTTGATTGTGGAATTCTATTCTGGTTCATAAGACTTTAAATAGTAACAAAGTAAACTTACGACTTGCTTTGCACAATTAAACTTCATTAGTCAACCATCAAATAACTCTAAGTAAGGAAGCTTTAATTAACTTTACTGAGTGTTTGTAACAACACAAAACATGGCTGCCTATGGCTAGTCCAGTCCTGCGCATTAAAATTCAAATAAAGAAACCACAAGCGAGCGCGATAATAAATTCTATTTTTAAATTCGAAACCGTCAACATTGTAAGATGTCGACTGGCAATGCTGGCTGGAATCCTTTGATAAGCAATACGAACAAGATGTATTGTCACGTACAAAAACAAAGCTAAATACTGAGACCGCATTTTGTTTACTTTCAAATAGAGACAAACGTTTAAGATCAACCTGATGACAATACCTATCTTTGAATAAAGTCGCTAATCTTCTAACCAAACTCTATTTATCGAGATAGTTCTTTTGCACTGACACTCCATCTTGTTGGTATTGTTGATCAAAGCTGGAATCAGTTGGTGGACTCAAGGCTGCGGCTGAGGTCGTCGTCCTGCTGTGCGGTGCGTACTGCGCGCAGTAGTGACGCGAAACAAACGACCATTGTCGATGAAATTACGATAAACTATTATTGGAAAATGAAGAAGGTAAGTAATAAGTACCATAGTTATGAAACGTAGAAGACGGAAAAGCTTTTTGGAAATCAGAACTGGAGGCTATTATAATTGGAATTTGTGTACATATGGGTAGGTTGTGTACATATGCATAGATATACACAGTCTAGGGCAAATAAGTGACAGGTATACTTTTGACTCTGAGAGGCATCGTTTTTAACGGCCTCGTAACTGAACTCACTAACCTTCCAAGCATAGTGTAAACGGCTCAGCTTGAATCATGAAACTTGGCACGTAGGTTCCTTTGGTAGTTTAGGTGAGCACTGAGAAAGGATTTTTAGAAATTCCATCCCGAGAATACCATACTTATCGATAAATGAGCACTCATATTATGTTTATACATGTTTCATGTTTTTCAATATTCTACTCTTAAAACAGGTGGCAAAATCTGGAATATGTCAAAATCTGAAGCCGCCGGCAAAAAGTAAATACCTTTGATTATATAAATATGATATGATATAACATACGTTTTTTAACCCAGTTACTGATTATTTAAATTACATCGACTTTCGGTAGCGCATCACTAAAGCTTCTGTGCTACGCAGAACTCATTTCACCAAACAACCTATTCAGCATAATTGCGAGTAATAAGTTGTTTATGCATAAGAAGCTTAAATATGGAAATAATGCTGCTATCTCGGACTTATTAACCAACAAGTATTTTAAAACGAAATTCTATTAGACGGTTGGCCTACATTGTTTATCTAGAAATAGGGTTACGACAATCCACATTTCGTAGAATCTTCAACATAATAAAGCATTTAGTTTCATTACACTGATAATTCTCTTAATTAATAACAATTTCCACTACAAACTAAAAATAGTCACAACATGACACAAAAGCTCAAGCCAAGAATAGATACAATGAGATAATTATTATGCTGCGTGGTCCTGAGGTCAACACGGTGGTCGGAGAACAATATTTAATTATATAACAACAATAAGATACTAAGTACGTATATCAGTATCATGTAAGTATTTTTTATTGTACCTATCAGAACTCAGAAAGATGCCTAGAGGTAGAAGATCGTACCTCATTAGACAAGACACGGATATTATAAACATGCTAAGAAAAAACGTTATCCTACAGTGTAATGTAGGGATACACCGACCTAGATTTTTGGATTTATAAGCTCGCGTAAGAGCAAATATATATTTGTTAAGTATAGCATGGTACCTATGTTATGTGTCTATTCACTAAGGTGTTCATAGCTGAAGTTCGGTTTTTTCCGGATTTCCGGGGTCCATTGCCCATCATAAATGGGTTACAGGAATGAGTAAATATCGTTAAATTCGCAATAAAATTCATACCTAAGTTAGAGTGCACTATATATATATATATATATCTAGATAGGTATTTCGCAAACAGTCGTTTTAAATGTCTTTCTTATTATTAAACATGTTATTTACGAGAGACCTGGATTCGATTCGATCTAGATTCTAGGTCCTCAGTTTTATGGTCCATCGGCATGTACAACGAATAAAGGAGGCTTTATTTCCGTGACCTAAGCCTATTGGATTAAGTCAGGGCCTCAGTCAGGTTGTATAGGACCTGGCTTTATTACTTCGCCTGGAATCACGTTGGACACGCATAGGATCTAGACTAATATAGAGGCTTATGTACCTTTACCTACCAACCTACCTATATTAAATATAAAGCTATAGGTACGTATTGTAATTATGATTGTTGAACAAGTGACAAGAATGGTGTACTTTACTAAAAGTGTAATAAAATATCATGCCCCCTCAATCATGTGATTTGAATAACTTTACTAAATTAGCATTTAGGACCTACTATAAAATATCGAGGTAAAATCTAATTTAAAACCAAACCAATTCGACCGTCATACAGCTGATGTTATTACCTTGATAGATTATGAACTTCGGTTCACCTACGGTTGCAGCAGTCCCACATAGTTCTGGGATAAATAACAAAAGGCGATCACGATTCCTCGCCTCTGCCGGCCCAGTGTGCTAACGACGTATGTCCAATAAGTCTGGACTCGAAGGACCATCAATAAAGAGGTCGGATAATGTTCATCCATTAAGGTTTCTCACGCCGATTCTACACGGACAGGGGGCGTTCTCCGTATTTAAGAACATGTATACACATGACATGGACTAAGTACTATATAGTGTGTAAATAGTAAATATGTAAAATAAATGATAATGAGACGGAGTCACGTATTCACGATTTATACAAACGTACTAATTTTATATCATTTAATTCCTAATAATCAAAACCCAAATGAGTGCCACAATATTCTGCCTTAATTCATGTACTGCTAAATTACTAGCCTAAGGTATGTTTACAGCTGGATTCAATTTAAAAAATCAGGTTATCTTTGATTCACACTAGATAGCAGTGGTCGGTTCTTTGGCAGATTGGCCAAGTCAACAATTTATTTAAAAAAAAACGTAACACCAGAGTAGGTCCCCTAGTTGGCGATCGCGTGATCCCATCCCATGCGGGGCTTCGCAACGCCGCGTCCCACCTTGTGGGAACATTACTCCGTATGAATGGAGATCCAACATTAGCTCTACGACTATCGGAGTAAGGTATCGTGGAACAAGATTACTCCATATTAATTTAAGATTTTAAATCGAGATATAACACTAAATCCAGATTTAAGATTTGGTCGAAGTCGCCCTTAGTATTTTATTAAAAGTCTGTATTTACATGATTTTTGTCGATGTGTTTATCGGTGGTTTCGAACGTTAATAGGATCTTTTTTTTAATTATCTTAGTCTATCTTACGGAACACCTCCTATACTTACTATACCTTTGTACAGTGTGCACTGTGCCTAACTCTATTTGAATAAGGCGTGAGTATGAATGTTGATCATCTTGATAAACGGCCTTAAAAATAAAGCAGCATTATGCTCCTGGACTTGGTCCTTTCGACTCGCCAGTAATTAATAAGAAGTCGTTATTACACAGCTCAAGAACAAGTGGGACTGATTTGGCGGCTTTTTGCCTTTGAGCTTTGTTGTGTACAAACGAGACTTGCGCATAGCGAACCGACTTTTTCTTTTTAATTTCAATGAAAACTCGCATGAGCACGGACCAGTCTTAAAAACATGACATTCTTTCTCGCCATTAAAGGGGTGGGTTCCCGGAATATGCGTCCGAGGAATGCAGCTGGCGGACCACTTCATTAGGGTTCCCGCACGAATCCTGAGGAACCATAAAATTTATCATGAAAAGTTTCGGTAATACTGAATCCTATGTATTTGTAAAGTGTTATTAATTTTAGAACGTTCTTTCAGTTTCTTCACTAGGTTAAAAGTGTGTATTTATTAATAGTTTTTAACGACCCACTTCTACGCAACGTACGAAATAGCTGAAATACTGAAACGTCGACGTAAATTACGGGACATTCTAGCTGGATAAAAGTGCGTGTCTCAACACTCTCCACTAAACGTTTTACGATGCGTACACTATTCCGATTTAAACATGATTTGTGCTCGGCGGGGAAGAACGTGGCCGGTCAGGCTTCCCACGGCCGGGCAACTTATTAGCTTTTATTCTTCTTGTTTCACTATTATCGAAATAGCATCTCTCAATGTGGTTCAGAGGTTGAGTGACTCACGCGAATACCATCCCCGCGGAGCGCTTTGAAGCCAAACGACGAACTAGCAAAAAGAAATTGCTAACCGGGAATAATTCATGCCGTGTGCTTAGCGCTTTACATTGAATGCTTTCGAATCGCACTACAATGAGTACGCAGCATTCTGTTTTTCATGTTTCTTTTTCTCATTTCGCCGTTTCCTTTTCTGGCCTTTTGCCACATGTTTTATTGATGGCCAGTTCATTGATATTGCTGGCTCGTTCACTGGTGGGTGAGTGGCCACTTACGTGTACCTTATAAGGCCTAGCCTTGGCCATATGGGGAGCCGGGAGCGCCGCATGCATTCATGCGCGAGTGGAATCAGATCGAGATAGTGTGGACGTTGAGGGCTGCATTTCTTATTTATTTGCGTTTTTTTCCGTACGTTTCCAATAAGGACGCGGTTGTATTATTTAGTTCTTATGTCATTTATTGCTTTGGCATTCCTATCGCCAAACCATCCGGTTCGATCACAACTAGTTACAACCAAGAAAATATGTATATTGCGTAATAAACTGAATGAATAAGTAACTTGGTAGATGTATTAAAGAATATTAAATATTCAAACAAAATATTATTTTCGAGTATCCTTAACCTTGTTTGCGCTACTTTATCTCGAGAATGCCGCCCACTCTCGACAAGGTTGCCTTCGTTTGTTGGTAAGTTGATAAAAACGGGTCGTCACATTCAGATGTATGGCCCGACGGTGCGGCGACGGGGCGGCGGCTGGTGACCATCTCTAGCTAACAAAAATTAGGTTTCAGAATGCTTCTGCGGTAACCACGACTTTATATCGTGGTATTAAACGTACCGATAGCATAACAGGTCCCGTTTATATGTTTTTGTGTAGCTGGAGTGACCCTGCGCTTGCGCAACAGCGACCGGTCGTCGGCGCCAGCGCCACACTCCGCGGACACCAGTATCATGAGCCAATTTAACTTTAATGTAGCCTCAGACTTTTTTGTACACCGTATCTGTTAATTGATGCTCTTAGGCGAAGGAATGGAATCTTTAAGAATACATTCCGAGTCGAAAAGCTTGTTGAGGCAGATAGTGACGTTACATAAAAATCTAACGTTTACTCGAGTAGCTTCGAGTTGACGAAAAAATTGGCGCCTTGTTATTATGCCAAAGTACAAAATTGTATAGCTATTTAAAAATCTGACCGTATTTAGATCTAACCTGCCACGCCTATACCGTCAATGAAATACCAAGGAAATCTACAACAGTATTGGTTCATTATTGTAGAGTGTAGGTAAGGTACCTAATGTCACTTTACTAATTAACTTTAATGGAGACAGGAAATAGGATAACTGGATCGGGAAAACAACTTTATTTTTATAGAAATAGAAGTGAAATAAAATATGGCATCGTTAGTTACTGCGCTACTAATGGTACTATTGAGAGGGGGGATGTTTTCAAGGAAAATTATCTGTTATTTTTTAATTCGAATGGAAAATTTACAAACAAGCTCTACACCTACAGACGGAATTCTGATTAGGGGAATTGAGCTTGAGGGGTTTTTAGTAAGCTCCTTATTCATTAATGAAGTATTTATTTCTAAGGAGGGGAGAGAAGTAACGAAAAAAGTGGTTGGACGCCTCACAAGACAAATAATGAACTATCAAAACACTGGAATTATAACTTAAACCCGACACAAATTCTACAGTACAAACAAATAAACTAAATAGCGTCTCTACAAGACTATTTGATCAAGTTGCGCTAAAAAAACACTCCATAACTTCGTGATAAGTGATAAATAAGCAAATCTACTACTGTAGTACTGTATTATTTACTAAGTAGTAAGTAAGTACTCATAAATATTTAAAAAGCTGCTTTCCAGTCGGCGCCTCTGTACAAGCGAGGCGAGATCACCACGAGCACTCTCTGTGAAATAGTACGCAATAAAACGAACCTTCTACGTAGGCAACTAGGCACTTAAGTAATACAATTGAGGGATTTTCATTCGTACAATCCTTCATTATGGATATATCCTAAATTTTTGTGCCAATATACCCGAATGTAAAACTTGTAATAGTGGCCGGACCTATTTTCATCCTTCGGTAGGCATTCAGGATAAGGGGGACATCTGCTCCGCGAATCAAACCCGGGGATGTCGGCTCTTTAGTCAGGTTTAGTCTATTTGTACTAACCACTATATTGTTTATTTAAAAATATCCGTCATTGGCTAAGTATCTGCGTCGTCTTGGACCAGGTGCTTCTGTTTCGATTTGTTCAATACAATACTGTATTCGTGGGCTGGTATCACACATTCATACAATCTTTATTTCTCAATACTTAGCTAAATGCTTCCAATCGTTTAGATCGTTAGGAGGAAAGAGACATCTCCAGACAATCGCCAGAGCCATTTCCTCTTTACTTAGATCATACACAGTTGAACCAAAACTTCGGCAGCTTAAAGCACTAGTTTCCTCACAGTACAGTGCGCTCGTGTGCGCTTACAACCATCCCGGCGTTGTATTCTCATTATTATTTCACTGGCCGGCGCGTAGTACACTAGACTACTACACTGCTGCAACCTTACCCTTGTTTCTCCAAAATGGACTTTAAATGTATGGGATTAAAGCTGTGAGCACAGCACAGTTAAGTTGGCTGGAAGGTATATACTACGCACGTGTTACTCAGCTGGAGAGGAATAGTAGCCTCTTCCCCGGGCCATAGAGATGCGATAGATTGAATATCGATGTTAAAAATGTTGAAAAACTTTTCTTTCACTCGCTTTTCGCTTTGTACTCACGTGATAAGTCGCGAGACATATCGCCGATTTTGAATGAGTACAATGCTGAATGCACCTAGGGTACACATCTAGGATCTAGATGTGCAGGTTTCTTCACGATATTTTCCTTCACTGTGAGCGAGGTATTCATTGTACTTAAATTCTAAAGAACTCATTGGTACATGTCAGCGCCGGGATTCGAACCCGAATCTCTGACGTGAGAGGCGGGCGCTTACCCGAGCTTACCACAGCTCGCGATCACACTAAAGTATGAGTTACATAGCAACAACAAAGTCAACCTGAAATATACAGCGGGGGCGGGGCGGGGTACAAGTCCCCCCCGCTCCCCGCTCCTGCACTACATCAATATAGTCTGAGCTACAATAACAAAAGAAAGTGTAATCGTTACAGCCTATCGCAGGGCTCCCTGCCCTACGCGCTGCACGTGCCTCGCGGCCAAGGCTGATCTGTGAAAGCTCCGTGTAGCGACACCCACGCACCCACACAGCCGCACCCACACTTACACACTTAACAGCTGAGGCACTCCACGCCCGAGCTGCTACAACAAGCCAATATGCTCCTAAATTAGTAGAGTTTAAGAGCTGTTGTAACAGCCGTAGGGTCCGCAGGGATTCCACAGGCTGGTTGCCAGGTCCGAGCGCGGGTGTGTGCGTGACTACACACTTGACACGTCTGTGTTGGTAGCTCACGACTTGTTTGGTGAACAAATTCTGAGAAACACGCTAATGTCAGAGGGTTTACTATACGATACGCTCGCCTCTACATGTGTTAAGTTGGTCGTCTTGAGTCTTGAGCTCGAGTCATTGTACTAATCTTGAAGCTCAACACTTTCGTACGTAAACAAGCGCTGTATTGCTAAGGCTTCGTTTGAGTCGATCAATCAATGTCGATGCTGTGCGTTTATGATATATAAACAGAACAAACGCTTTAAACGTTTTCTCTACACGAAGGGGAAGACAGAGGATGAGAATTCCCAAGTAAGGAAGTCGAAGCTCAGATACCTACTATATTAGCTAGAAAATAAACTCCGACAAAAGATTCTCCGGCATATTGAGAATATTGAGACATAATATAACAATTTAGATATAGGTTATTTTACTTGAACATGCTCAATTTGCTTGGAAAATTACTAGACGTCTTGAAACCCTCTAAATAATAAAATAAGATGCTTCTTAAACAATAAAAAAGGCTATGATGAAAAAACAGTATAATCTCTTAAAAGAATAGCAAATGAGAAGCTTAAAAACAAATTATAAGTGTATTACTTATATAGACATAGGTAGATAGAAATAAAAGAAAATAAGATAAATAAATGAAAACAATATAATGTACATAATATTATAAACGTAGTAGACATAATAAATAATAAGTACTTTACAAATATCAGAAGAAAAATGTAAGTAGCTAACTAGGTATAATGAACTCTGAATTAAATTTGCTGATCATCCAGTGATCTTTGTAGTAATCTTTCGGCTTAGGTAAATAATAAATAAATTATAATTTATCCGTTTATATTTTCTGAAAGAAATAAGTGTGTTTTCCCTACTCTTAGTAGCTGCTATGCGGTTACATACCTCTAAGAAAAACAACCCTCTAAGACCAGGAAAAGTAGCCGCAAAAATTCCACAACCACCAGGCTACGGGGAGCTGCTGCTTCTAAGACCTGGGTTCTTGTTATGGGTCATTCCTAAATGGTTTTAGGAAGGGGATAGGGAGGGGTAGGCCGCTCTTACCTTGCATCTGGGTCACGGGGCCATCATCTCCGGCTGTCGCGACCTGACCCATATTCTCCCATGCAAATATAAGTCGTATTTATTTCGCTCAGTACTTTTTGGGTCTTAATGGATGAAGTCATAGAAGAAGATAATTTAAGTACCTTAAAAATATATAATAAAATCCGTAATTTAATTTATGTACTTGCAACAACTCGTTATTTAATTCCAGTGTATTATATGTACATGTGCATTACA
This sequence comes from Plutella xylostella, assembly GCF_932276165.1. Classification (NCBI taxonomy): domain Eukaryota; kingdom Metazoa; phylum Arthropoda; class Insecta; order Lepidoptera; family Plutellidae; genus Plutella; species Plutella xylostella. The sequence goes on along the minus strand of NC_064009.1, from coordinate 4,102,482 downwards.
CCCACGGATTTTACGCTAGCTATAATTATTTGGCTCGCAAAAGTAAATATATGGGGAACCGGTGTGACTTGAATTTGGCTAGCCTGAAGCGTGAATCCAAATTATTTGTATAATAAATATTAAAAGGATCTCAGGAATCGATCGGGTAAATTATTTCTGTGAAATAATACATAAATAAGAATGTTTCCTGATCAAAATGCGGTACTCCGCGAGGGAAAATTGTGCTGAGTTCCATAGAATTGAGCTTTCATATTAAACCATTATGTATACATGTACAATATACATATGTACGGTGGCCTGCGCCTAAAAGTATACAGGCGGAGTTTTTAAAATAGCAATCCCTGATGATGAAGGGACCAGCTACATCTGTTATAAATCCGGGGATGTGTTGTGTGTGATGTGTGTAGCAGTGGTGTTAATGTGGATGTGCTTGAGAAGCATGTGAGCTTGAGATCGTTATTTTAAAAACTCCGCCTGTATACTTTTAGGCGCAGGCCACCGTACATACATTTTTACTCCAAACATATCGCAGGGGGTGCACATAAGGAGCCTCTAAATCCTTTCGCCACAGTGATAAACCCGACTATAGTATAGCTTTTGAGTTTGTCACCGACATTGGGAAACTAAGAAACATAACTTTTGTACAAAAGTTGTTCTTACTTTAAACTTACAGTTACAGTCTTTGTTAAATAACCACTGTTCTATCGAATATGATTAAAAAGATTTAACATTGGTAAAAAGAATAAAGCTATGTACCTTGTATCACTCTCGTGTTTCGTTATTATCTGTATAAGGCTTCAGGGCACAAATAGAAATAGAAGCCAGACGGCTGACCTTTGAACATTTCTGTAATTATTACATCAGAGCATTTTCTGAGGCCAACCAAATCAAAGTTGTTTTTAATGTACTTCGAAAAAAGGAGGAGGTTCATGTGTAAATATGTATTTTCTTAAACATATTGTCATTAGTAAATATGAAACAATTTATTCATGCCAAGTAAAATTATACAACTAAGTATTCATAAATATACAATTTAAATCTACTTATACGAAACTACCTAGTATATATTTTACAAATAAAGAAATAAATAAAAATAATTAATAAATTATATACCTACCTACGAATTTATCTAATCCGTTACAATTTATATTGTAACATTATTTAATGGGCAAGACTTTATTGAAATTAAATTTGTAAAATTTATATCGAAATAACTATGTAAGTTATTATGTGTATTATGTTTATGTTTATAATGTGTGAGTCACGGATTTCCTGCAACAGATTCTCCATTACGCAGACTATCCAGTACTAAATAAAGGATGCTAAATAAGCATAATTAATCTATGCCGATTCTGGCCTCGCAACTAAACGACAAATACTTCAGAGGTTCTCAACATTTTAAAAGTTTTATATCGGGTACAACGTAGAGTAGTAGGTACAACTACTATACTTTATCGCATGGTATATCGTTTTTATGTAACAGTAACAGTAAAAAATACATTTATCATAAAAATTATAGTCGATAGTAATAATAGTACTTAATGTATAATCATGTTAAATCATGTATCTTCATAAAATACATAATTTTGAACTTATCACACTTCATTTAGTTATGCAAAATGTATAAGTAAATGCTAGTTTATTTAATTTAAAAAATAATACTTAGTTTACGAGTACCAAATACAGCGTAAGAATAGAACCTTACAGTGTGATGGTGTATACTTTTGTAAAATTGAGTGTTTTATCTTATCAATAAAAGTCTTTGAATTTGAAGGGCTAGTACGGGTGCGCATTTAAGGCGTTACAAGAGTTTTGCATCGCGCAGCCTCAGCCTCAGCGAGCGTGACGGAGAACTTTTTTCATGTCTTTAAATGTGCCCCGTGCTAGCCCTTCTGAGTCTGAATCTATAATCTCTATCTATAATCATCTCTACAATGTGTTTTTTTTCAAACCCGACAAACTTTAAGGGTGTATTCTACGAGTGATTTTATCGCGAAAACCCCCCATATGTGGGGTCAAATCTCAATATTCTAGAAATGGCGGCCATTTTAAAGTTTTAGATCCTTAGTTTTCATAAAAATCATATCTCGAGATTCAAACGGCTTACGGACATGAAATAAAATGCTATTATCCGCAAAAAGTCATTTCTATCGAATAAATATATGCAAAACTGCTAAAAAGTTACATAAAATAAGTTACAAGCACCTACCCCGACCCCACATATGGGGGTGTTTTCTCGATGAAATCACTCGTAGAATACACCCTTAAAGTTTGTCGGGTTCGAAAAAAAACACATTGTATAATAATCATCATAATCTGTATCTATTATAGCACGAGGGTTGCGTACGCGCAGACGATTAGTGGCGAGTCAGGGATTAACGACACCGCGCTCCGCCGCACTTCTGATACGTGGGGACTCGCCTGGACATTTGTGCAGTTGTAAATACGACTGGGCCACTCCTTCATGTATTAGTATTATTTAATTATTTATTGTACAAAGTATATAGGTACTTACAAAGGCGAACCTAGCAGAGCGGTGGTAGCTCAGTCGGGTAAGCGCCCGCTTCTCACGCAAGAGATGCGGGTTCGAATCCCGGCGCTGACATGTACCAATGAGTTCTTTTAACTTAAGTACAATGTATACCATCGCTCTTACGGTGAAGGAAAACATCGTGAAGAAACCTGCATATATAGATTTAGCACATCTAGATATGTGAACCCACCAACCCGCAGTGGACCAGCGTGATGGGAAATGGTCCAAGCTTAGGAAGGCAGTTTAGACCTTGGGGATATGCACAAAGGTTCCACTCGAGAGAGCCAGGTGCAGGTGCTAACACCCCCACAGAGAATAGAATAGAATAGAAGGCGAACCTAATGCTAATAGCATTCTCTACCAGTTAACCTAGGTTATATGGTGATGTTGAAAAAGTGATTGGTAGTGATTGGCTTGAAAGATAGAAGATGGTCTATATTGAAAAGCTGAAATATTAACAAAATATACTTAAACAATATAAATATTACATACACAAAATACCTACATAATTAAACACATGTACTGTAGCTCAGTGGGGAATTTGGATATTATTCACACACAATATTCTATGTACTTTAAATAAAACACTCATTGGTTCCCCCTATAAAGTAATTAACCCATAAACATCTATAAAACTAGATGTGCAGGTTTACTCACGATGTTTTCCTTCACCGTAAGAGTACCTTATTTATAAAGAACTAGCTGTTCCCGCGAGCTTCGGTATACCAAATCTCATTCAAATCTGTTCAGTAGTTTTGGCGTGAAAGAGTAACAGACAGACAGACAGACAAGCAGACACAGTTACTTTCGCATTTATAATATTAGTTAGGAAGATAGCATTAGGATTAATTGGTACATGGCTGGACTCGAACCCACGACATAGTCGAGATCGTTACACCTAAACTACTACGGTTCTATACATACTTATATACTTAGGTAGGTCCTTATACTTCAATCCAAGAAAGGAAAAGGTTTAGTACGTTGAATTATTTATTTAATTAGATTAGAAAAGTTCAGACCCGACCAACATTTCATTAAAGATTTTATTATTCACTCTCTCTACCCACTATGTGTTTATTAATTTAATGTGATTAGCCCGCCATAAACAATGGGGATCAATAAGGAAACGCCCCAGGTTATCTAGGACTTGGCAAGACCTAGGTCCAGACTAGCCTCATTAGTTGTGACACGATGCTCGAACAATAAACAGAATTAATTGCACTCTACAGATAGACGGATCAAAGAGAAGTAAACTTTCTACGAATAGATGTGAGACTATTTACATTGTTTGCGAACTATATTGTTTTGATTCTTTATTTTTTTAACACATACTCGTGATTATTAAAATACTAATTAGGGTTTTCAGCTATCGAAGACTTGTATTGATTATTAGGACCACCATTTATTGAAATACATTACTGTTCCCTTAAATAGATTACTGCGTAATTGTCCGTTTATATATAAAATGACCGATAAGTACGTACACTCACGGGCAATGAAAAAGTTCCATTGAGAAAATCAGCAAATTATTCCTTAACGGAAAAAAACTAACTTAATGTCGCCTTCTGCAATATTTAAGTACATTTAACGATGGATCAGTATATTACCAACTAAAAACGTTAATAATTTGTTCAAATTTCTTATTAAATCATTAAAAAATAGGGCTTATTTGGTGGCTGAATTTTGTAAGTGGAACTGTTTCTTTGCCCGTGAATGTACGTACTTATCGGTCATTTTATATCTAAACGGACAATTACGCAGTAAGTAGTTACTTGAAACTGGCCATAATAAGATTTAAAATCTAGTTATTACACAAACCGTAAGACCGTACGTGTACCCTCTGATCATAATACTGTATTATTTATTGTAAATTTATTATTAATACATTGTATTTTTGCGTCTTAAGGCGAGTGTCGTGTCTGCAGCTAGCTCGCCTCGACTCTCGCCTGGCGGTCGGCAAGATTGTAGTATTTTACTCACATGACATTTGTCCCAATCAATTTGTGGGTGAGCGTGGCTCAAGAATTTGGCAGCGATGTTCCTGCAATATATTACCACTCCGATCCAAAAACAAGCAATAGACGGCATGGAAAACGCAATCATTAATCTTAGGAACGGATGGCTTAAAGTAACATTGATTACGTATTTTGTGTAACGAATTGAATCCACGTTACTTAGCCATTTGTTAACGTATAAATAATTGTATTTGTTTCAGAGGATTTTTTTTTTATTGTAGTGAGAATCTTTTACGGCACCTGAAGCATTGCGCATTGTCTAGTTCAGCGGACACAGGTGAACGTGCAACAAATTAAGAGCTTCAAATGTAATATAAGCTGTTCCTAGAGCAAATTCCGTTTCGTCTGGCTTCACAAGTTGCAATTAAAATAACTAGTAATGAGTGACACATTCCTGCTGAGCGGCGAACTGCGCGTCAGGGGATTAACGGACGTACAAACAAAAATAGGGTTGTAGGAATTTGCTCTTTAGCCTGGTTAAGTTAGTGGTTGTTTAGTTTAGCAGGAGTCTGCGCGCAAATAGCCTGTGTAAAACAAATAGTGCAGTGCGATGCATGTTCTAATGAGCTGGCACGGGGCTCTTTGAGCCGGTGTCTATTTCAGTCGGAAGACACGTTACTTTGTCTTCTGGGAAAAATAAATCTTCACACCAGCCGGGCTCTGTTTACTACACCGATGTAGGTATACATATTTTACAGTACACAGCGCGATAATGTGTTGCTACTTTCGCCAAACATCTAGACGTAACTGTTCTATTAACAACAGCCAGCTAAAATTATGTGCGAAAACATGTTGGCATTCACAACAAGACCGGACGGAAAAATGTAATTGCGAGCATTATTTGGCTAACAAATAGAACTGAGTGAGTGCGTGGGCCGACCCCGAAATAGTTCACAGCCCAGACCGACCAACATGCGCTAGGGTACTGCTGCTGCTGGTTGGTAGGCCGCGTATTAATAATTCACTGAAATGTTGAGTGTCTATCCACTGAAATTTATCTCTCTATGGCTGGGAGTCGCTGTGGAAAAAGTTAGTTGCTGAATAACTGGGACATACAAGTTAGAAGCATAGAGGAATTCGAAAACTACCCGAATACGAGCCGAATACCTATACAACTTTTTATTACTAGCATTTAAATTAAAATGCCCAATTCTGTTGTATTTAGGTATGCTTCACGTAAACTGAGCTGTACCAGCTTTGCAATGACAATTTTGTCTAAGCTGAAAAGGATTCATCAACATTAATGCATCCCCGGTCTTTGAATCCAACGAAAGATTATACACTCGATCGCGGGTCTCGCGAGAAATGAAAAAGTTTCAGTGACATAATATAGAACGGCAATGACAGGTGGATCTTTTTCATTGCTCGCGAGTAGGTAAAAAAATAAAATATTCCTTTACGGAGAGATGTATTTTTTTACTAAAATATTTGCTTTATTATAGTTGTGTTTGTTCGTTAATTTGTGTAGTTATTATCGTTGGGAGCGTGGGATGCCAGACGTCTGCAGCGACAACCGATTATCCCACCGACTGTATAATAGACACGACAAGCCAGGCACATGCCTGAAATACAGCTAAAAATACGGAAACTTTGTCATAACATAAACAAATATATTGCGAGCTTTGCTATGCGGCTATTCCATAATACTTTATCTCATTTGAATTCCTCGATAAAATTAGCCAGTAAGTATCATGCTTCCGCCTCAATACGATTTTTACACTATATAATCTCTTGATTCAGACATAATAACTTACACTATTTCGTATTGTATGGCATATTTATACACTTATACACTATATTTTATTTATAACTTAAAACAGTTCAAGAAAATAAATAAATAAATAAAGAAAAAATCATCCCAGTGGAAAGTAAGAAGTTGTAAACTCGAAATCGACCCATAGATAAATCACGCCACTTCGACTTATAAATAATTTTTGAATACCTAGTTTACAAACTGTACATTGTAACAACACAACATCATTAACATGGGTTCATGTTCATGAATGATTTGATGACGCCATGTATTTGGCCAGTGGCATGAGTCGCGTACAAACAAAGTACGCGGACGCATTAAATATAGGCACATTTACACAATACATAATGAATGATATATACATAATATGCTGTATGTAGAGTTATCTATACCTACCGCGGGTCACGCGCCGCTGACTGCCGAATCAAAAACCTCATTAAGACATATCTGTGCACAAAATCTGCACATTTATAAACCTGTGACTATTTTATTGCCATAACCTTCTTTCGCCTAGCAACACTTTACGTACCTACTTGTAAATTGATTAAAATATGCCACATTATAAAGCTACATATGCGATTGTCTACGCCTTATACACGTGTTTTATATTGCTAGCGCATGAAAACTTAAAAAAACAAATAGTAAGCGTATAAAATCGATAATTTCGGTTGGAGGTAGTAAGTATGATATGCAATCAAATGATTACGAAATATGTCACATAGGTACCTATTTATATGCAAAAAATACGTAGGTAAACATAAATAACATAAAGCGTTTACCGTAGTTGTACACTGTACAGGTACAGGCGAATACATTGTAAAATATGACAGAGTTAGTGAGGCTTGGTCCGGCGCTGCGCCGGCGCAGGCGCGGTGAACGGCCGTGACCCTACAAAAGAGTTCAACGCGGACGCAATCTCGGGAAAAATCAAGTTCTACGCCCGGTTACTATTGCTATTAATGCCGGAGAGATCGCCTCCGACTGTTTTGATGAAATAATGTCCGTATTTATATAACACGTTTTTAACGTTCTTTCTTTCATGTTTGTCAGTTCGATGGAAACACTTTTTAAAATCGATTTCAAGAAATTGATGAACAAAAGAGTTCAACGCGCAAAATATCTCGGAAATTATTAAGTTTTTTGGCTGGAAATAATTTAATATACATTTTAATTATTTAAGCATAACAGTTGTGTGAAGGATATTTTTTAAAGCGATAACGCTCATTCAATGAACTTCACTGAATCAAATACATACTAATAAACTAAACAAGAACAACTAACACTTAAAGGTCTAAAAGCTTTTCGGCATTTTATAAGTCTCCGCCAAAAGTACCGTTTATTGTAAAGGAATACTTTTGGGAAACAATGTACATTTTTTACAGTACTTGTAAGCTACCGGCTTTTACGGTGGTCTCTTAACATTGGGGATAATCTTAAGTGACTATTGTTAGTGCTTTTAGTTCTTAGTTGGCGGTAGGTAGCGTTTTCAACAAACGATAACGATTTCATGAAACTCTACATGTATTGCATTGTGGGAATTTGCCGTTTTTGTTACTTTTAAAAGTGTTTCAGATGATACAGAGATAGGTGCTTTTTATTGTGTCTTTAGTGTTAACTGCTATGGGTCCATTAAAAGTATAAAAGGGGACAGACATTATTCAACTAAATGCGTTTATACCATTTAATTTGAATCCCGGTCTAGAAGGGATGAATTAAGCATGAAGTTTGACAGTATATCTGCCTGTTATAATTATAAAATAGTTAGGTGGTAGAAGGTGCCTATTTTCAAAAACGATGAACCTATATATATATTAATGTTTTTATAATTATTAAGAAGCATGCATAATTCGCTTCTTAATTTTATCTAGGAGTTTGGTATTATGTATGTGGTTTTGTGTAACTTTGGATAAACGTTAAACGTGCATGCCAACTATTATGTTGATCAACAATTAAAAATATGTACTTAAATACATCATCAGACTGATGTCAGGGCATCTCGAATTCAGCCAATAATCCTACATAATAATAATAGTATCGTGACGTCACAGAAATACATGTAGTAGAGCCTCGGAACCGGTTCCGAGGCGAGCTCGAGTGAGATCGGGGAAACCCTGAGCATGTAACCAGTATACAGCGCTGTTACCACTCCCTGCAGCCTGCAGATCAAATTATTGAGTGGAAATGATTGCGCTTTGCGGTAGCTCGGTCTCACATTGGATGTGGCCGTTAATCTGGTTGGCAACATTCGGTAGCAGGAAATAGCGTGTAAGTGAAAGATGGAGCTCGAATTGGTGTCGATGTGCGGTTGAACGCACGCGCAGTGGATCCCGCGGCGCGAGTGTCCGGTTTCAGTCTGGCACTGCCTCCGCGCCGACTGCATTACTATTTATTTATGTATCGGGACGCGGGCGCGCTTACTACGTGATTAATCTCCCCTCCCCCCCTGCGGCGTACGACGGCCGCCCCCCGGCCAGCGCCCCCCCCCGCCCCCGCACGGCGGGTTTCCTCGTCCCCGCGCCTCACGGCCACTCGCTACGCACGCTAGTGAGCCGGCTCAGTCGCGCCGCGACCGTCGCTCGCCACACAACTCCGGGCGTACACTATCCGTGAACATTCTCCACAGTTTACACTGTTACCCTTTGATTCTTGACCGCAGTGAAGTTCGACGCGAGTGATTCTTTTTTTAAATTTCCTCAGCTGAAAGTTCGTGGACTTTTGAGTGTTTTGAGAGGAGCTGCCGGATTGCATGAGGTGTCGGAGCGAGCTGCGATCCCCGGCGATGCACTCATTGTGACGGTCCACCGACAGTGACACGAAACGTAAGAATAAGAATCTCTTCATTGTAGAGCTCGCGTGCCTCGCCTTCCTATTTGCATGGCGCATACGAGTGGGTTTTATTTTCGTCTCGGCCGGTATGTGTGAGTGCGCACACAGGGAGGTGTGGTTGTGTGTGTGTGTCTGCGTGTATGTGAGCGGTCCTGCTTTATTTAGGTTGTTTCTGAGCGGCGGCGGCGCTCCCGCTCTACCTGAGACGACGTGTCACTGCAATAAGCCTTTTCCTCAATCACTAACATTCAGTTTTCACAATCTATCTATTGATTACTCTTGATACTTGGCACAGCTTTAGTAAACAACTCAAAGCATGTTTCATGTGTTGCGTACCTACCAACTGTATCTACTTGGTTATGGCAATCCAGCATAGAATGTATAGGTGGATACTTTTTTGCGATAGTGTTTCAGAACATTAATAGCTTGAATGTTACGTCATTGAGTTCGCCGACGCGACGGTCCGGGATTCGGTTCCGGGCTGAGCAGATGGGTATTCTTGGGCCTTTCGGTCCGAGTTGCTGATGCTCTGATGCGTGACCGAATTATGGTAATGGATTCACAAATTATTACGCTATCAATATGGACGAATATATGTAATGGAGATAAAAATCAGGCGAACTTATTACCTATGTACCTGTACTGGTGGTCGAAGGTAGGTACCTACCTAAAAAAATTGATAATAGCTATTTTTCTACGAGAGAATCCAAATAGCTTTACTTATAAATAATAAACCTCCTTTACTTTGATCTTTCATAAGAAAATTTACTTAGGAATTCAAAGAAAAGGAGATGAGATTTAAATATAAATCCTCGATAGGCTTTATTGAAATCATGTTTTTACAAATAGAGAAGAAATATTAAACGTGGATTCTGGCATTATAGAAGAATTCTGAAAACCTACCTAAGCTTATTATTTTTATATACGCTGCGAATAACATGTCTTGTGATAATGTCAAATGGTTGCCCAAAATGTTGATGCAAAATGGAAATCAGTAATTTCATTTGGCGCCCCAACATGGGCCTTGCATTTTTTTAAAGCGAAAATAAGTTCATATCAATGCGTTCCAATAATCCAAACAATATACCTAAATTAATATGTTTTAGTAATGAGTAAATGCATTTACTAGACTAGACATAGGCTTTCTAAATAAATATACATATATTCTGAGGAACTACAAACGCTCCATAAAAAAATCTAGGCCTTATAACATTGGCGTTGGCGCCCAGACAAGGGGCTATTTATATTAGGCTGTCTCTTAGTTACTCTCACCTAAGATAAAAATGTTTGCGGAACATTTTAAAAAGTCGTTTTGTATTTGTATTTCCATCGGTATTTTCCATACGAGTGACTCTTTATTGGGTCAATAGTTTCCAACATACAATTTAAGCCAAAACGTGGTCATATTTCATTATCTAGTATCTAAGAAATTAAATAAATAGGCCTACACTGTATCTACTCTATATTTCGTGTACACAATTTATATGTCAAAGGTTATCATTGCTGCTCAAGGAATTATTTATAGACACTACAATAATATCTATCAGCAAGACTTGATGAAAACATCTTAGGGATTTCATCTAGCTTTGTACTGGTCAAGACTGGATTAAGTAATCGCCCGGGGCTTTCAGTAACAAAGACGTTGGATGTCTAATATGATTCACTGTAGCTAAAGTTGGGATCTTTGTGTACCTAAGTAATCGTCTTCCATACAACTGTTCTGTTATTACAGCAAAGTGTTGTCACTTTTAGCTGAACAATTTACTTGGAATCAAAGTTTAATTCAGTTCCTCAGTCACTGTTTCTTTTGAGGCAGCAGACATGCCGTAAATCTACTACTAATCTGTTGGGTCATTAAAAACTTCATTACACGTCTTTCCGTCGTTTATTCCACTTAAACACTTATTACAAACCACTTGTTTGTATTAAGCTTTTGGTTGACATGCCTACCGACTAATTCTTTACATAACTCAGTATCCAGTACACATTAACAAGCTTGTTTTCTAATTAAGGCCGCCAACGTAGAGATAAATTAACTTATCACACTACCGGCCTCTGCGCTGCAAGCTTTGATGTATTTAGAACGTTACAATAATAAATTCAATAAATGGGTACCATTGGTTCGGTCAGATAAAGTGGTAGTCGCAAATAATACAAAACAAAGATATCTCTCTTGTGTCATCGGGGCTGTGTGTGGTGAGTGAGGGCACGCACACACCCGCAGCGCTTGTGTGTGTGTGCGTGTGAGTGTTATCAGGGAGCTGCCGCTACCGCCTCGTACACATATCTCTACAACAGCTGTGTTAGCCTTGATAACGAGCGATACCTACACCAACCTGTCTCACCTACTGAACCACCGCCCACACGACAACACTTATTAAATTAATTAACGGAACATAGCCTCCAAATTATACGTGAATTGGTTTTCTCACCAGTGATGCGGTTCCAATAACGATAAGTCAATATTTAAAAACGTAGACACGTGTTGTGTAACATTACAGTTGAATGTTCTGCACGAAGTTGCGTTTTTGACTCCATGTTTTGCTTTACCGTAGACGACCTCCCACATTATACGTAAATGTTTGCATTAGATAGCTGAAAAGAGATACAAAACTATAATACGAGACAGTATTCATGTTACTGCACACACAGAGACGTTTGAGTTGAGTCAGCGCTTTGAGGACAGCTTTCTGTGAAGCGAGGGAAAGAGTTTTGCGCCTCTGACGTCACTCGCTCTTGAGGCTCGCTTGTAGCTACTTAGAGCTTCACGATCTGCTAAATAGTTCCCGCATGAATAACGTTGTTTACATGCAGAGCTGTTCCTCTTCTCACTTTCACAGTTTAAAAGCGTTTCAATGTACAACTGAGCTAATGAAACAAAGGCTATTTCCACTTGAAACAACAATAATGTCCGTGGAAGAATTTGCATAAAATACGTTCATTCCTTTGCCCACATAGAGAAGTAACTAATGCTGTTTCTGGGTAGTGCACACAATGGGTTGGCAACAGTGGCACGAGTTGTTTATTGAATACGCGGCCTACGATTTGATTAGCAACTAAATAAACAAACGTTGTGCATCGAATCGGGACAGCCTTGTTGCTGTGTTTGAACAATAGACTGGAGTTCACTACACAATCACACAAACATAATCTTCCAAATGGCACCAGACAATTCAATGCATCCGAATTTAAATTCGGGAAGTAAACAATCTGTGATAGGTTACTTTAGTGAGGCAATCACATTGAGCCAAGCTATTTTGCGACCTCAGTTAATGCTTGCTAGCTGATATAAGTAGGTACAATACGTTCATAGCAAAACACCACTACTGTGTTAGTTCATATATAGCAAAGGTCTCCCTTCTGGCTCTTCTCAATAGCACTTTGAACTCTGCAAAAGTTCCTCTGCCAGGGAAAAGTCTACTAAAAGTAAGTTCTTACAGCTACCTGATAACAGCCTAGCTAGCAATTTTTGTAAGATACGCAAACTCATCTGAAACCAGAAATAAGCAGTCTGATATTTATAATGTGAAAGAACATACCCACCTATTGAAGTGTTTGAATGAGGCCGTAATGGCTGCAGCGCTTCGGCTTGATAACGGTTTTTACTGCACAGTTCATTGTTGCTAATTGATTCAGCTGTGGCAGAGAATGGCATTACATTAAACGATATTCACTTAATTAGGTAGATGCTATAGAGGCGGACAAATCTATAGTAAAAGGAATCATTTTCGCATGCGTTGATGTAAGGTGTAAAGAATGTCAATAAATATACGCTACATTGATGTCTAGATACAATCAATGAGTCCCTCGACTTCGCTGCGCCGGAGTCACTTACATCACGACTTTCGCATCCACTGCATAGACATGCACAGGTCCATTTCAACGAAGGTTGTGGCGTTACTCTTAACACGAGAGTGGTAAAGATCGAAATCGATTGTTGAGTGTGGCACGCTAAAATATGTAGCCTGTATGGACTTGTGAAACGACTTATGCAAGTATACGATACGCTATTACGATACAGCCTTTAATATAGCATGAAATACATGGCTGCTTGCAGACGATTTAGTCGTATGACTTTTAAAGATGTGGTCGACGTCCAAATGATTTATAAACCTCTAAATCTTGTGATATAAACATGCTAAATCGAAGCTGTAAATACCTATGTACCTAGTTGTAAAAATATTCAAAAAGTGCCTGCACTAATCTTATCGGTATTATAGTGTAGAGCGTTGCTGATAGTATTATCAGAGAGCTGAAAATCCAGTGCATTTATAACACAGAGATCCGGAATATAGATATTTTACGTTCCTCATTAGTTAAGTTAAATTCATGTATACAATTTAGCTTTTGAAGTATTTTTTACGAAACAGTTACTACTGGAACAAAATAAAAAATAGATGAAGATTGACAGCTTCAAATGAGTAAATGGGTGTAAAATAAGCCTATTTGGAAAAAGGGTAAAATTACTTTCTCATAATTTCCAAGAAAAACTTTTTGAAGTTTTCTTTAGGTACGACTGAAAGCTGGAAATGTGCTTACTTAAAAATTTAAATGGAAAATTTAAATTCGTCTAACTATTTAGAATTCTACTTGTTTTGGGCAGTTGCTTCTTGGCAACAGGGTTGTTGAAATAATGTTTCCATCATTCTCTTTTGTTTATTCTTACAATTATTTTATACGTAAAAAAACTTCAATAAAGAAAGATAGCCCTGAATTTTACTTCTTGTAAACACCTTACAATGCAAAGTGTGTAACTAAATAAATAAATAAATAAATATGTGGGGACATCTTCACACACGGCCATCCGACCCCAAGCTAGGCAGAACCTGTGTTATGGGTATCGGACAGCTGATATATCTACACAAAAGTCACAAATATATAGATAGATAGATACTAAATATAAATATCAACACCCAAGACCCGAGTACAAATATTTGTCTTCAAACAAATATCTGCCCCAGCCGGGAATCGAACCCGGGACCTTCGGCATAGCAGTCAAGGCAACTAACCACTACTAACTATATGAAACTGTATTAGCTAAGCTTTGATAGCAGTAACAGCTTCCTATGTTGGTGCACATGATATCCTTAGTAACTTTTCACCAAAGAGTGCACCTCTTTGGTGAAAAGTTACTCCTGCAAAGGTTACATGAAGACTCTATGTTTCGCATGGCCATGTTGGCAGCACTGGGCGGCCTCGTCCGCACGTGCACACGTGTGACGTCACGCACGCACCACTCGACCCAGCCGCAGCCGTTCAAGTTCAATGTTTTAATTTTACAATACCACGATATTGCTGTAATGCTCACCGATCGATGAATGGATCGGGCCTTTTATCAGATTATACTGTTCTGTTTGTTTTCGGTAAATGGTCGTATCTATGAGATAGCGCGGCGATTACAATGCGACGTAGATAACGTACCTGCCCTGTGTACGTAAAATTAACATAATTTCAAGACACCTAAGTGATAAACACATAATGCTGAAACATGTATTTCGAAAGAATGCGTGTGAAATTAGGTTTATGCGAATGATTCGAACTAACGTTATCTAGAAGTTAATTGCACAAAACTCAGAAGAATCTACCGGAGATCTCACAAAGCACAACATCCAACCAGTTCCTTGGAACACCAGGATACATATAGCGATGTATCAACATTTCAACATCCATGTAATCTGTTCGGGGAACTGGCCACAATCGCCGGTTTCCCTTAAAGGGGGTTCTCTGAACGCCTGCGCTGGACTGTACACAGTCGGTGGCTCGTGCTATGCACTCGTGTCTCGGTTGTAAAGTTCATCAAGAAACATCCGCATTGTACCTATACTCTTACTGTATGTTTGCAGAATTTGAGTGTTGAGTGCAGCGCTTTAATAGGCTGAAGTTGAGTAGGACTTGGTTCATGCTTAGATAGCTTAATTTAAGGGAGAAGCTGGGCTTTTTTATCAAAACCTTCATGAATTTAGTAGCTAGCTTTCATACAATGTCATTTCGTGATTCGTCTTTAATAGTATTTATTTTTAGTAAGCAACGCAACTTATATTTGCGTCTCTACATACATACATACATACATATACTCACGCCTGTCTCCCAGAGGGGTAGGCAGAGACTATGGATCTCCACGTGCCACGATCCTGACATACTTCTTTCGCTTCCTCAACATTCATTAGTCTCTTCATACACGCACGTCGGTTTCGGAAACTCCTAATTTGGCTCTTCTTGAGTATGTCGCCTATCTGGTCGACATACTTTCGCCTAGGACGTCCTCTACCGACACAACCATTCATCTCTGCACAGTAAATTTCTTTCGTCAGTCTTCTTTCATCCATCCTTTCAATGTGACCAAACCATCTCAACATTCCTTTTTCAATTTTGGTCACTACGTCTTCTTTTACTCCAACTCGCGTCTCTATCAGCGAGTTATTTTAAACAAAATCAAACCTCCGATCATAACTTTACATAACTTTCAGTGAAAGTGCGGTAGATAATGCAATATGAAACTCACATTAGGACACCTGCGACTATAATTGCTAGATAAGACAAACAGCTGAAACATGATGACATGTCACATGTAAAGAAAATGAAAATAGTATGTTCAATGGCTGATAAACATCATACCAACGCGATAAATGATGTGGCAAACACCGACTGAATGAAAGCACCTACGTGATGTTATTGAATATTACATTAGATACCCACCTACTAAATTAAAGATTGTATTGATAATTAAGTGTGTTGATTAAGTAGAGTACCTATTGAACGTGGTTTCGTAAATGATAATGCCAATTGGAAAGGAGACGCTCAGTCTACAGTACAATAAAACAAATAAAGATATCACTGCCCCTGGCAAGGTTTTCGATACACTTTACTGATTCTTATTATATAGATAGTGGTACGGTATTATAAAATATTATAAAAGATGATAACGAAATACGCAAATAGTACCTATACCTATATTTTCTTGGAAAATTTACTTAAGTATATTTTTTATTCGATGTTTAGTTTTGTATCAACACCAACATTCAAGGCTTAGATAAGAACCTGCTAAGAACATTATTTTATAAATAAGAATAACTTAATAAATATATAAGATATAACCGTTATTTAAGATATTGAAATACAAAAAGAAATAACACCCACGAACGTGTGTTTATTTATTTTGTTTACCACAAAACAAAATAATATGAAGCTCTTGGCAACCGATGGTCTATAAAGGCTATCTCGTGTTATTGCTTAAAGTTAATTTTGTTAACCTCGATTACTTATATTTTTATTATGTTATTATATAAGTATAATAAAAACAACTTCGGATCCCTAGTAACATAATACCAAAACAAGATAACGAATTGGCAAAATATTAAACGGTTTTCGATAAGGAAGTCATATGACTATGCGACCCCAATGCGTTTATTATTTGTTGTGGAGACAAACTGTTTTACAAACATGAGAGTATCGATCTATTATCGTAGATCGTAGATAACCTCAAAGAGAAGCCTTGATACTAGCATCCTTAATTCACTGACAGCATTTAAATGTAGAGGTCGACTCGCCCATAACTTAGCGTTCATCATAAGAATAGGAACAGTATGTATCTGCCGTAGTAAATATAAGGAGGCAGCAGTATCACACGTACTATAATTCATAGAGCGTCCTTAGCGTCACACACACACTGACACGTGTCTTTAATAGTAAGGTTTATAACTATTGTAATGAAGCGCGGGCGTTCATTTTGGCGCTGCGGTTAGTTGAAGCTGAACAATTTATATGCGATGCACCTTGCTGTTCCCTTATGTTTACTACAGTTGTACCTGTTTAGCATACAATCGCTGGGTAAAACCTACTCGGTGTTAGTCACGCGGTCAAGCACTGCCTGTTTGCATTCAGCCAAGGCCCAGACCGCCTACGCCAGGCAGATAAAAACACTGCTAATATGGACGTCTTTACAAACAACTACGTGAGATACCGCACATAAAAACCCCTTGATAAACAAGAAACCTATTACGAATTTATAGTATAATAAATAAATAAATCATAAAAGGGGCAAGCGACAAAGATCCCATGTAGTAGGTATAGACTATAGATATTCACTGTATGGAAGTAAAAATCTACGACCTAACCGGTACTTGTATTTATCTGAAGAATTAAACGGCTTATGAGATCAGGAAACCCGATCCTATTGTCTTGCTAACCTGTTGGTGCCCTCTTACAAATTGCTCTCCATAGAGTAAACGTAGTGCCTTATTTTTTTTGTAGTAATTTCCATGACGCAATTCTTTTCTGATTATTACGTAAATGCTTATAATTACAATGGAATAAGACTAATAGACTTATATACCCAATAACTTTCATCCAGTTACAGACATTATGTATGTAAGATACAAACAGTATTGTGTCAGTTTCTTATAGGTAGATATGGCTGACTTGACTTGACAAGTATACCTATATACCTAAGCAAATCGTACGCAAGTGGTCTACAATCTACTATACAAATACCAAAAGGATATACTTGGCGCAGATCCGCATTTATGAAAGTGGCTCGTACGTACAAGTCGTACTACGAACTACGGAGGCGGCTGCCAATTCGGAGACTTCCAAAAATCCTTTAGCGACTCCAAGTGAATCTGTCACTATGCGGGGCGGGTGCCGAGTGATCATTCATTAATTATCGCGTCATTACCTAGAATAGAGTATAGAGAAGTTATTTGGCAAGATCACTGATTGATCGCGGTGCACTGACGCAATGCTCTAGTCACAGTAATTGAGGAAGGAAGTGTGAGAATGTGCGATCTCTTTGTGCCAAGATTCTTTCTTTATGAACTCGTAGTCGTGTAATAATAGCAAGGAAAGTTAATTACCCGTGCATTTTATTTATTACCAATTAAATTTCAATATTTAAGTAACTAAGAAGAACATGTTAGCGATTCCTGAAATAACAGCCTGTGTTAATTTGGACGCCCATATTTCTGTGCTTAGTAATATTAAACGAACCCGAGCATATATTTACATAGTGGCCTACAGACTACCTTCCGATGTCAACAGAATCGATATTGCTGACATCTAATATTAGGAAGACTTAGCAGTAGATTGGCGACGTGCAGAAGTGGCACATATTCTCAAGTAGCTATATGGATGACATGCTCAAGTCTGCTAACTGAAAATTCTATAAAGTATAACTTTTCTCGAGTTCTTCAAGATGATTCTACTAACTTTACTGCAACTCTAGCTCAGCTATTGCACGAGACACATACATTTTGCAACTTTGTAAGTTTATTTAAATTTGTACATCGTACATATTTAAATGTCTAGGTACCTAAGACCTAAGTACTTACATTGTGTTCTAGTAACTTATATTTTGTTTGTATAAATTTCTGGAACATATCATTCGCTTAATTCTAGGAAGTGTAGAAGAGCTAACAATGCAAATGAATGCCGACACAGTTCGGCTCTGCGCTGCAATAAATATTTAGTATAAATTATCTTTCATTTGGCACTCTTTCACTAAAACTGAATAGCATACTAGGTACAGTCTATAGGTCATACGCTTACCGAAATAACTATGTTTTTTGCGAGACACTGAGCACTACCGTCCAAGAGTTTGTCAAAAGGTTTACAACCTTGGTTGAGTGGCTCGGTAAAGGCCAAAATTAAGAGTTTATTTCAGTAAAACTGTTAGTTCAGTAGCCTGTGAAGTGGGAAAGATGTTCACGGATGAACAGTTTGATTGGCGACGGGGTTCAGTGAGAATGGCTTCGACCCACGGCAGTGGGCTTGCACGCCTCAACAGACTCTACCTTACACCTTCATGTGTCATCATCAATGCACTTAAATAATATAATAAAGCAAAAGAGATATAAAATTATAAGTAAGTAATTACAATATTTATATTAAGCTATGGATATTTTGATTGGTCTATCTCATGATGACTAAGACTTGCGGTTTCCCAGCCGTTCCCATAATGGAGCGATCAGCAAGATCGCAGAAAACCAAGCGCCGCCGCCGCTGAGAACACTTTTATTTGGGTTCCGCTCATCTTGCATAATCTTTATTGACCAAAACTCATTTCGCATAATCGGTCTAAACTTTTTTGGCCGAACCATCACTTTGCCAAGACTTATGTGGCATAAGGCTCGTTTCGTCTAAAACTCTTTAGGCACAATCTTTAAACACCTAAGTTTCGTTTGCTCAAATTTATGTTCGTCTATACCTATGTATAATCTTGTTTCTCCTAATGTTATCTTAATAAATAATATATTAAGTATGTAGTAAATGTACAAATTGTGGTATTTTTCTCCTACATCCCGAAAATTACGATATTGTATGATCAAAAAATCGAAAGTTAACGACCAATATAATTATTACAAACCCCATGAGATCGAAACATAAAAATAGGTGCGACGACGAGCAAAGCGAGGAGGAGCGTGTTAGGTGCACATGTTCATCAAAACCAAAGCGGAGCGCAGCGAAGCGGAGCGGAGCGTTTTCCAAACAGCGGAAACAATACAAGGCACCAGTTTGCGCTATGTAGGGAGACGCTCCGTCAAAGTTAAAGCCAAACGAATATTATTACTTTGTATAAACCTAATAAACCTATGCCATAGCATTATTAGGCTATTCAAGATTTGACCATACCATTATTAGGCTAAACAATGTTATGCGAAATAACTTTTTACTAAACGAGATTTATGCCATACGATTTTCGGCGTAACGAGACTTTGACCAAACGTTACTATGCAATACGAGATTAGGCAAATAAATCTTATGCCAAAAAAGGTAGAACCCTTTTATTTATATAACCGTCATTACATTGTGAACGTTATGTTATTACAAAATCATTAGGTAAAACACGAGTAGCGGTTTCGATAAACGTAACTGCTGATAAACCGCAAACTGGAAATAGTTATCGATTACGCCGGCTGAAATGGCGGATTATTAAAAAAGTTTCCGATAAAACTGTTGCACAGGATGGCGGAATTCAAATTTGCCGGTTTGCGAAACCGTCCTGCTAACGAGCGCCACCGCAGCAGTCGCAGTCTGACGAATGTTTATTATATTATTACCTATGTATGTCTTAAAAAAATAAACTCTCAACAAGTAAATAATAATAATTTACAGATTAGTACCTAGGTAATATAGGAAACTATCAAATGATTAAAAACTAGTTGTAGGCTTGTGGGTAACATAACTGAAACTTAAAAGAATGTTTCATAACGATTTAGAGAGCTGTCAAACCGCAAAGCAATAGCAAACTGTAAATTACCCCATGTATTTTCGAGTAGGTTTAATCATCAAATTAATTACGTAGGTATTCCAGAATGTCACCTATTTGTGTTGGCATTAAACTGTCCATGCCATTAGGTTTGCATATCTGTGCATGTGTGCGTGGGCGATACAGATGGAACGGGTTACCCCTCATGTTATATTTACACGTGACCGCTGTATTATTAGCGTATTCAATAAGGCCATGTCTCCTCTTTACAGTGCCCCAGAGTGGTTTAAAACTGGCCAGCTTCGATCGTTCCAAATTTGAAACTGTGCTGTTTAGTTTTTAATAAATGAAACATGTACATAGGTATTGCCAGTATCATTTGTCTCGTTTTTGTAACGGCTTTTCAATATAATTATATTAAGTACTTAGTAGAGGTGGTTTATAATATTGTGTTCGATGTTATTAGAAAGGAATCATGATGATATCATAATCTAATTGAACAATCGTATAAAAATACTACTGTATAATATTATATTAAAACTTAAGTATTATCTTATCTGAAAATCGAGCAATAATAACTTACTAATTGTGTTTACACAGTATATTAATTATCTAGCTGGCGGTCATTATTTCTGCTTAATAATGAATTTTAATAAAGCCCCAATTTGCTCTTAGCTTTATCGCCCACTGACCATTAGTTCAATTACTTCTATCAAGCGTTAACTTCGCAAACAACTTTTGTCCAAAACCTGTAACTTTCAGTTTATGATAACAAAACAATTTAGAGTTTTATAGGTTCTGTTGACATGAAATTTACATAGTTTAAGAAGCTGACGATAGGTAGAGCAGACTTACAGAAGCCGATTCGAACGGAGGCTTCTACTCCTACTTCCAGAGTTAAGAAAACTTTCACCAAACATTGTTCTTCCCTAGTTCTGCGACTAATGACTGTAATGAGCCAAACACAAAAATAGTCAATGGCCACGCGTCATAGCCATTTTATTTTCAGAAAATTACCACCCTTATTAAAATCGGCGCCGCCGGTGGCTGGCGGTTGTTTCGTAACCCCAAAACTGGTAAACAAAGAACTGTACGATTGTAATTCCAAGTCAGTGTTGTGTAGTACGTGTATGTGCCGGCTTACGAATATAGCTGGTGCGAGTGAAACAATGTGGCGTGGGCGGTGTAGTGGCTGTCCGAACATTTAGCGAGTAAATATAAAGAATGATTGTAATGTGGCAAGCGCCGGCGCGGCGGCGGCGTGGGCGCAGGCAGATCAACTCCGCGCAGAGTTTCACTAAATCACACTCTTGTTGTAAGAGTTCGTATGTAACTGTTTTACAAGCATAATCGACCACAGTCTTTGTTCAACTGATACAATAAATAACAATAAAAAGCGACTGGTGTCGATATAACCAATCCATTATTCGACACTGCACAGAACAACTGGTAGATGAAATAAAATTAGGTGCTATTAGACGTGACTGGGCCATGAATGGATGTAGGGGTAAAACCGGCAATTACTGGTTTCAAATTAGCAATTATCCGAATGTAATTGAGCATTCTATCTGTGGTCAAAGGTGCTGCAGTGTAATTAAAACGGCTACACTTTACCGCAAACAAGTATAAAGTAGTTAAGTTGCCGGGCGGTTTACGTAATGAAGTCGCGTGATCGTCGCTCCATTCACTGTCTCTAGCCGAAGCCACACAACCCACACCTGCATCACATGCGCCGTGCTACATACACCACACACGGCACATAAACACCGGCCATGTTTAGTTACACTGAGTCCAATTCCAATGTACCGGGTGGCCATAACTTACGCTTAATTTACTCAAATAAGTGGCAATTCAGAAGTCTCAAGTCTCACTTACGTCAGCCTTCCTTATCGAGAGCGTTGTTTAGCAAACATTGCTGAATTTACTTAGCTGTACGCATCGCATACTCGGTGGTTTTAGATTACGCGGAACGTAGCAAAACAACTTTGTGTAAGAGCCTCTGTTTGCGTCAAACTTAGGTATATGTAATTATGCAAGTCAGCTGTGGCTCTGGTACAGAGCGGCGGTCAGTCTTCTGCGGTTGACCCAGCCAAGGCCGGATGTCGGAAGACATTAACGTTTACTTAGTTGGTCTGCCAGCCTCCGGTTTCAGCTGGTTAGATTACAACTGGATGCGTTATAAATCTAAATATACGGATAGTGAATAGAAAAGATATTATGTATCATGACTTTGATGATTCCATCCTACTCCATTTACATAGTTACAGCTCAGTCTCGCCTCACATTTGGCCTCCCAACTCGCACTCACGGACCGGGATTAGTCGATTCGCTCTCGAGTCACATAGTAAAGCACATAAGACCTGCTAATGTGCAAACGGTGGCCATCGCATTCACGCGCAAATCCTGTTTTAGGTCGTCGGTAATTATTTACTCTCTAAGACAGGCTTATGTAACACTGTTTGTTGGTTGAGCGTTTATAGCTACATGTTTTTAAGTTACCTTTATGAATCGAATTTAATGTCGAACTCTCTTGGCTGGCCTAAGATATTTTTGCCACTAGCCAGTAGAATCTGGACGCGGAAGGCCGAAGGCAACATCTTTCAGTAGCAGTCTGTTGACCGATAATGATACCAGCTACTTTCCGCATCAACGTATATTTAGGCCTTACGTCAGACTACCGAGAACCTGGACACTCCTCGACACGACCCATTAAGCCCAACTAGAGTAAACACATCTGTTGTGTTGACAGTCCATACCCTTAATTTGCGTCACGTAATGTAACGTGAAGCCGGCATTCAGTCGTGAATACACACGTGATAATTGATTTCCATACTGTTTTCGTTGTTGAGTAAATCGTAAAAAAGTTTCGAGGCACTCGGGGATACGAGTGACAGTGCCAAAGTGAAGAATGCTGTAATCCGGCCTTGATAGAGTGGGTGTAGAGGTAATGATAAAAGCAGCAATGTTTCTTATTCACTCCATTTCGCTTACTCGCTGTTTTATTTTTGTACATTTACTTTTTATAATACCTCGTAGTCAATCTTCATATTTTTATGCTAAAACGTCCATGCCTTACGCAATACAAAAAAGAATCAATGAATATGGACTGAAGACTTCCATAAAGGGCACGGAATGCACAACGAGTACTCGCAATGTCCTGCTTTTATGCACAAAAAGTGCAAGACTCGCGTCGCTATGTGAAGGGTTGATTCTGAACGTTGGACCGCAAAAACTGGTGGTCCAACGCTGGACAGGTGTGGGGAACAGGTGCGGCGACGGCCTCAGTGGCAGGGCCGGGCTGCGTGTCCGGTATCCCCCATTCTGACAGTAATTAGGGGGTTGCTCTATTGTCACAGGTCACGCTCTGACGGCGGCGGCGGGGGCGATTACTGTCCTTGGTATTGCCAATAAAGTTCGCAGGACATAGTCTACACAGATAGGCTATGTGTTTATGTATCGTTTTACATTGCGTGTAAAGCTCAAGTTATTGCCACCGATGAGGTGTCTAATACTAAGAGTACCTAGTAGGGAAAAGGATTACGCAGGTAGGTAGACACTTCGATGCTTATTTCACTGTCAATTTAGTCAGCTATGGTCGTTAAACAAACGCTCACTAACGTAGTTGATACAATGAATAACATTATAATTCTCGCCTCTAAACGCTCGTAGCTGTCTCAGGCACATGTTGTGAAGCTTGTAATTTAGTATGTGGAGTTTATAATGAGGTGTTTAAGTTACAGTAGTGCCCCCGGCGGAGATAATAGTAGTTAGACGGCGCTATCTTACACCCACATTAATTTTAATAGCAAACTACCTATGGATAGTAGGGAGACCTTGGAAACAGCCTGCCTAAGGTAGCTTTTTAATAAAATTGATAAGCATACATTATATACTACATAAATACAGCCCTTACAGCATTTTATCAAGATGATTTATTAGAATTTTCTTTTATAAATACACCTAAACACACCAATATAAAATGCAAAAGTAGGTAAGGTAGAGCAAGAAATACAAAGTAGATACCTAATCGTATCTTGATAGCGCATGATATTATACAGCCACGGGCATTATGCAAACCAAATGTGATTCAGGTTTTACATATTAGATAAACTCGGTTCGTCCAAAACATAATTTGCAAGATTGCGTAACACATTTCATAATTAATATGCTTACTTATACTATGCGATAGAGCTACTATTTGCAGCCGTACATTACTTATTTACGTATTTAACACACACACTCACGCCTTGTACTAATGTACTCCCTTGCAGGGTAGGCAGAGGTGCATTGCTGCACCTACTTTTCGCCAGAGTGTTATGTTAGTCCCAATGTAATAGGGGGCGGGCCTATTGCCATTTTACAGGCACATCCAAGACCCGAGAACAAATATCTGTGTTTAAACAAATATCTGCCCCAGCCGGGAATCGAACCCGGGACCTTCGGCTCAGTAGTCAGGGTCACTAACCACTACGTTATTCGGTCGTCGTATTTACGTATTTATGATTATGAATACTTTTTATCGTCGTAAACCAATAACTTCGCATATTCAAGAAACCAAAGATTTGCGGCCGATTTCGAAAACTATACGGATGAAGTGACAATCCCAACATTCACTACAGTGGAAAGAACAGACTTTTACACTGGAAACTTCAAATAAGTTACTTTTCTTAACAATACAAAATAATATAAACCGCTTTACTATTCCCCGCAACCAGCAATCTCCCACATTAACAAACCAGTAGCGCAGTGCCGAAATGAATCGGAGTACTCCGTGTTTTGAAGTTCCCCGGGCGCCCGCCCAAGACGGCTGGGCGGGCGGCGGCAAGACTGGGTGGGGTGGTCCGGGCGGGAGCGCCGCCGCGTGAATGGCGACGCCAAGGTCACGGCCAGCGGAAGTGGGTTACGGACGGCGCCCTATCGACCGAGCCCGCGCGCCCGCCACCACCCTCGACACGTAAATACATCGCTCACCGACGGTTTATACTTTATACCCCATTCCGACCCTGCCTACTTAGATAACGAGTGTTTATAACTAACTAGGTATGTGTTGCTTTGGTTAGTAATGACTTGAAACTGGATAGTTGGCCCTATTAATATGTACAACAAGTTGTCAGACCGCAAAATTCATACCGGTGTTTTGCAATG
Organism: Plutella xylostella; assembly: GCF_932276165.1. Taxonomy (NCBI): domain Eukaryota; kingdom Metazoa; phylum Arthropoda; class Insecta; order Lepidoptera; family Plutellidae; genus Plutella; species Plutella xylostella. The sequence goes on along the minus strand of NC_064009.1, from coordinate 4,077,007 downwards.
CGATAAAAGGAAAACCCGAGTTAAAACTCAACACTTAAAACCATTGCATATTACTTAATTTGAAAGGAAGTGTGCGAGTTATCTCATCTGAACTTTAGCTACACTTTCGTCTGCGGCTGATTGGATCATCGTTACCAGATTGAAAGGTGACATTCCACTTCATGTAGTCGTAGAAACGATAAGCCGAGTTCTTTCAACACATCTGTCGGCTCGAGCGACCTTGCCAAGGCCAGCACCAGCTGTTATTAAAAAGCGTGAAAAAGAAACTCAATAAAACCTGAAACGTTTTATTAATAGTTCGTGGCCAGTTATGTTTTGCGGATTTTTTCTTTGAAAGTTGACGTTTTACGTGAATTTAAACGTGAGTTTGTGGTTGGTCGCCGTTCAATAGAATTCCGCCATTGCGCCAACGCAACAGTGACGTAAGCCGTGTACAAGAACGAAACAACGCAAATTTAGCCGCCATTCATCGCAAGTTTTTGCCACTCGCTCGTCAAAGCAGCGGCCTTGCTGTGTGCGGCCGGCTTGTTTATACAGACTGCAGCGGAAACAGGCATTTACTCAACCGTAATAAGGCTCAACTAATATAAAAAGGCACACAAATATCGTAGCACTAGATGTTATGTATGTTGTGTAGGATGTAGGAATGCCTCTCGCTCGCTTGATTGACATCCGACAACGATTCAAATTTAGACCGTTCACGTTCTAAAATTATTTCTCCATTCACATACACAGGCATTCAGTTTTCAGGTTTTCAGGCATTTATGTGTTTATTCGTCAATGAACACTCCAAGACATCGGTCGCTTACCTGAAATTACTGAAGGTTATTATGTTTACAAACTTCTATCTAACTAGTTAACACTTTCAGGTTACATCCTGAAATAAAATTACCTACTCAGGTCATTTCATAACTAACTATAATATTGCAATGTACCTCATATTAATATCAACCTACCTATTTAACCCTCTTACCAAACGTCTGAAACAATTAGTGCCAGCATCGCAAACCTTTCAGGTTTCAGAGTTGGGTATTTTTACGTGACAATGCTAATGCCTGGGCAGTAATATACGGGTTTAGACTTGTCAGCACGAGCTCGGCTAGCTAATTGCCATGAATTTTTAACCGACTTAGTCACTGCCTTCTTTGGCGCTGTGACTCACTGGCCGTTTCGCTCAGATTTTAGAATAAAATAACCGCACAAAGCATTGTTAATGGTGGCTTGCCCAAAAACTGACTGGTTCTCCTCTAACTTGCCCAAAATATGCTTTAAAGGACAAATAGCTCATAAGCGTAGGCACAAACTGTCTTCTTGGTCGGCGTATAATTAGGTAGGGGTTTTTATTTTAAAGAGGCTTCTTGCCTAATGACTTAACAGTAGCCTGGGAGTCTGGGTTTTACAGTCCAATTATGGAAAGTCGTAAAAAGTTGTTGTTTTCGTGCTGTTTCACAAGGTAGCAGTTTTCTGTTTAGTTTTAGAAAGCCTTTTTATTGCAATCGCTTGAGGACTTGGTTAACGGTTAGTGTGTTTGTGTTAGTTGTGGAGGTTCGGGAACCACCGGGAGGTCGTGACTGAGGTATCAATACGACAAAAGAGTTTCTATTTACGCAGGTGCGTTGGGCTGGTCTTTGTTCTTGAAATTATCGCCCCGACGGCGGTGGCGCGGGCGCGGCGGTGGAATGCCGTCCACTGTCCACTCGCCGTGTGTTTGCTTGTCTTGTATCAAGACGAGTTTGTTCAGTGTTTTTACGCGATAACATGCGTCCACTCGGGTATCTATAGGTAGTATAGGCAGCGGTGATTATTTAATAATTAAATGAACAGGTCTGCTTTCTGCGAAGTGTGAGTAGGTGCTCTTATTAAGGCTGGCTCGAGTGATCCAATAGTCCAGAGACCAGATGGAGTGAACGCTTTCCAAAATTCGCTTGTCAGAGTTGAAAATAACATCCAGTTATTTTATATAGGTAGTATGCATTCATTCGGATTAACGCAATATGATTACGTTCATTGTTAGTAACTTTTAACAAGAATCGTAAAAATAACACAGCGACCGAAATGATTGATTAAATGGTGAAAGTAAACTCGTGTAGAGTTACTAAAAAGCGAATAAAGTTATAGGTAGATAGGTAGGTATGCTTAGCATGAAACAGATAAGTTAAGTTCAGACTAATTGAACCGATTGGTATCTCCCAAACAAATGGGAAACCTTGAAAAGGCACGTGTCAGGTCGTTTAGTACAAAACACTAATGAGTGTATTGAAATTCAATACCCACGTAATAGCTACCACTATTATATTTGAACTAATATCAGTGCGATATCTAAATGTTTGTGGTTAGTGGCGAACATTTTTACCGAATTACGCATTATAATAAAGGATTGTCTACGAACAGAATTGTGTAAACAATAGGTTATTTTTAGCAGTTACGCCTGCGCTCTACAATCTTAGTGTAATTATGTAAATATAGGCATGTAGGTAGGTACTTAACTTACATACTAGAGTATAGTATAAATAAGTTGTAAATGAATATTGTCCGAGGACCCCTCACACACAGATGTTGTGGTGTAATAGTAATAAGTGCTCAGTAAACACTAATTATAGCTATCAAGTAACGAGTGACTGGCTGACTACGACTAGTCATGCCACAATTATTGTGAAGTCAGTCGAGAGAACTATACTAGAGTACGAGTGGCTAAGCAGTACCTAGTATGGTTGATCTAGGGAATTTTGTGCTAAGAATACACCTAATAGGTGCCTATTATAAGAAGGTATACCTACGTGGCTCATCTTCTCGTTTCATTTATTAATCTCAATTAAATTTACATAAGGTACACCATAGATATTTCTACATAAACCATATTTAAGGTAGTAGGTAACCAAACTACCTGCTAACATACGTTATCGAGTGGGTTGATCAAAATGATCAACAATTGATCAACAACAAAACTTGAAACTCGGTTATAACTTATTTTTTGCTACCTAAAATGTAAATATAGATTTTTATGCCGCGGAGTCCCTAACATTTTAAGATCTTTGAAATTCTCCATCTATTAACATAATATTATCAGGGTGTCCACTCAGAATGCTCCAAAAAATTCCCTGACTTTTCCCTGACTTTCCCTGACCGTTTCAAAAAATTTCCATGACCGAAGATCAAAATATAAACCTAATTTAAGTAATTTGAACACGAAAGCTTCATTTCAAAGTTTTGTGTTCATTTGTTTGGCACTTATTCAAACTTGACTGTGTAAAAAAATTATACAAAGTCCCCAAAAATTGTATATTAAGAGGGAAGTACTTTATAGCACTTGCTCGTCCATACAAAAAGAGAAAACGTTGGTCTACTTCTAAATATTATCCAATCTCCATGATTTTTTAGGATATTGGCGACACAATAAATAATTTATAGTTTTTCACCTCAAGTAACGCAATTTTTGTGATCAAAACTGTGCCGAATGACGCCATTGTTGAATAAAAACAATGTTTTTTTTAATGATACCCTAGAATATATTATGCTGAAGCGATTTACATCACAATCAAAAAGATTTGTTGATATTTACATACTTGGTGAATAACGATTTCAGCACCCATTTATCTCTATAGAACCCGAGCCCCGGGGCATGAGTGCACAAACGATAGCAAATGTTTTCCTCATTACCTATTTCTCAAGGTTCCCTCTTAAGCCTTAGGAGGCGATTCTGAACAACTTTCTAAAAAAAAAACCTAAAAAAACGCATCCGCCTTGCAGCTTGCAGCAAGTTGCTATACTGCCTAGTTTCATCATCATCATCATCATCATCATCATCATCATCATCATCATCATCAGCCAATAATCATCGACTGCTGGACATAGGCCTCTCCCAAGGAGCGCCACAACACTCGGTCCTCGGCCTTCCTCATCCAACCACTACCCGCCACCCGCCTAAGGTCGTCATTCCAGCGGGCAGGAGGGCGTCCCACGCTGCGTTTGCCTGTTCGTGGTCTCCACTCGAGAACTCGTCTACTCCAACGGTTATCGGTTTTTCGGCAGATATGACCAGCCCACTGCCACTTCAGCTTGCATATTTTGACAGCTATGTCGGTAACCTTAGTCCTCTGACGGATAACCTCATTTCTGATACGATCCATCAGAGAAACCCCAAGCATAGCTCTCTCCATAGCAGGCTAGTGACTAGTCTGCCTAGTTTAAGTCTGACTAAAATTTTACTGATTACCATCGAAGTAGATATTGAAACCGAAATTGAAACAGAACCAATTTTTTGTTGTATGGCACTCCTTTGCCTGACAAAGTTGTTAGTTGTGTAAGTATTTTTTATGAAATTTGATTAAACATGCAGTACAAAATAGAATGAAATTCGTTTTGCTCTGCTAAAACGAATTTCAAAACATGCAGTACAAAATAGAATGAAATTCGTTTTGCTCTGCTAAATTAGTAAAAAAATAAGTTATAGATTAATAGATGCTGCGCGGAGGCAGCGTATGCGGTCTCGCTGAGGTAAAACAGTTCAATAGCTAAAGCGTCCAGTAACGTTTTTATGAATAAGGGAAAGTTAATTAAAAAAACTTAATTAGTAAGGATCAGTCAAAAAGAGATTTTATTTTATGACTTACTTATTTCACGTAAAAAAGAAGTATTACTAGTAAAGAAAAGTACCAAAATTATGCTAGAAAAGGGTCATTTTTCCCTGACTTTCCAGGTGGCCCATCAATTTCACTGACTTTCCATGACCACCTAGAGCTTCCCTGACTTTTCCCTGACTTTCCCTGACTTTCCAGATAGTGGACACCCTGATTATGTGAGTTTCAAACACAACTGAAACACCATCTGTTTAAAATGCAGCGGAATACGGAATATCGTGTGAAGTCATGTAGCCGCTGCCGCTGCAGCTGGGTTGGTTGATGTTCGTTTGTTTGTGATGTGTCGGTTGCATGTTGCAGTCTGGTTGGTTTGTTTTTCAAACCTACATCTGTTCGCTTGCTGGATAGGATAATTAACTTTTAGATTTTAGATACAATGCTCAATGCTAGCCTTATTGACCACACTCATCCCCATCTTATTGTAAACGACTCAGGAATCCATATTGCAAGTAAGAAAAGAGGACAGAGAAAAAATAATAATTTGAAGCATTGCCTGGTATTGTAAACTACAACAAAATGTCTAACCAGTTCATTCTCTATCCTTCCAGCGCGTCCGATGATCTCAGCCAGCCTGCCCGGCGAGGCTCTGGGCCCGCTCAGCCACCTGTACCCGGCCGCGGGCATGACGCCCGAGTTCCTGGCGCCGCCGCCGCGGCCGTACGCGCGCTACCCGCCGCGCCGCCGCGACCTGCCGCCGCCGTCCGCCGCGCCCGCCTACCCGCCCGTGCCCGGAGCCTACGCTCCTTTCCTGCCGCAATATGCGCCGTATTTGTATAGACCACGCGCGCCGCCGCCGCAACAATCCTACCCTATACGGCCGCGACCAACCTCAGGCTTTGTCCCGCCCGCTCCGGCGCCTAGATCACCCCCGCCGGCTCCGATCCTCCCTCCGCCGATGCCCGAGCCCCCTGCATCTCCTGACAGGGGATCGCCCGCTCCGTACTTCTGCAGGGGAGCGTTGATTCGTCTAGAAGACGGTTCGTTGAGGCGGGTGGAGGAGATGAGGACGGAAGACTTCGTGGCGAGCGCGGACCGCAGTGGCGACCTGCAGCTCACGCAGTGCACGCTACTGCGCCTCGAGGAGCGCGCTGAGAGACTGTCGCTCACGCTCACGTATGACAAGAACCGGTCACAGGTGCGTTGTTTACACCTTTGAGTAGAATAAAATTATATCTATTTAAGCTTTTCATAACAGATTACCTGCTAACTTATTGAAACACTCCTAGATTAAATCAAAATTAAGGGTTTCTGCCCTGCAACTACTGTCTTATCATCATCACTGTCACACATAATGGTTACCATGAATCATAATGTATTCCACTAAAACCAGAGCTCATCTGGGAAGCCACCGCACCGGTTTTTGCAGCAGTGCAATCAAGCTACTATGATATTAAACCGATTGGACCTTACTTTCGAACCACTTACAGACTCGCAAACTAAACCAACCCCTATTCCAATTCCAGGTGGAGCTAGAATCAACAGTAGAGCACCCATTCTTCGTGTACGGGCGCGGCTGGGCGTCGTGCCGGCCCGAGCGCACGCTTCGGCGCTACGGGCTCAGGGTGCAGCGGCTGCAAGTGGGCGACGTGTGCGTGTCGCTGGTGGCTCGCCAGCACGCGCCCCCGGCCCCCGCCCCCGCCCCCGCGCCCCCGCAGACGCACCCCGAGAACCTCAGCGTCAAGGAGACCAACAAGCGGCGCTGGTCCGCCCCCGATATAACTGATGAAGACCGACCGCCCGCCAAGAAACGCTGATTCTGTTGCCGTCTTTCATTTGTTTGAGTTCTGCCGTCTCAAAAGTGTGTTTAGTGCGAACCCAGTGAGTTGAAACGGTGTTAGCTTAATGTAATTGGGGAACTCTAGGTGCTTTTACTGTCGGGTGCTTCTGTCGTGTGCGGACGTTGTTGTAAATATGTATAGGTATGTATGTATATGATACTTAGGTACAAGTTTAACTTACACTCCATGACTTTACTTAATGTGTCACAAAGTGCAGACGAATGCATAACGTAGCGAGTTTAAATTTAAATAGGTCGGCGTATCGTGCACTCATGTCGGACCGACGTTAAATTGGAATCAAAGAAAAAGTATATTTTACATATTTGTACATGCGATAAAAGAGATATTTAATGAAGCACAAAATAACAATATGGTGAAGTCTCTGCCAGATCATGATTTAGGTTAGATATTGTGATAACCAATGAGATTTTAGTGGCCAGGGTCTGAGGCGGGTGGCAATGCATATTTTAGACAAAAATTTAAAGGTACAATGAATTTAAGGTAGGTAATGACGGGCTGATGTGCTGACATGCTTGGACTGACTGACGGGCGGACGGCCGCTCGACTGTGACTGCCTGCTTCCACTAAATATTCAACACTTTGGTATCAACAATGGCATTTATCGATGTCACTATTCCATTCATTAATTAAAAGTATACCACCCGCTTATCTTCTCGACACGATAATAATCTAATTCAGTTTTACACAAAGATGCCAGCCGTATTCACGGCTAAAATGTGTGGTATTTTAGTAGAAACAGGCACTATAGTTTCAGTCTGGTAGCAGCTGCCAGGTCCCAGTGGTTGTGACTGCGACATATCCATCGTCTCATTATATAATTATGTATATATCATACAAACCATTACATGCATACAAGTGAATCATACAGAGATCTGTGTAGTTTAAAATGCGAGCCGTAACTTCGCTAACGTGTGTGGCTTATTCTTCCGATAATTAATTAATATGTATTATAAAAATGTTGATATGTATTGTAAAATATTTAATATCTATTCCCGTATTCATATATCATGCCAGGGCTTGTAGGAAGTTTGTATATCAGTTCGAAACATGTGAAGTTTTACTCTTTAAAAGTCGAAACTCATATGGTTCGTGCAATGCTAATACACAACCTTCTTTTAAACCCCTATTTATTTATATGAATAAGGGGCTATTGTATAAAAAATCATGTTATTAGATGTCATTTCTATTGGTTTTTGACGTCCATGTGTGATACACATAACTTTTCTATGAGAAAATGTATACATAATAAACACACAGTCTGTGATATTTTGTAGTAATTGGTCGGAGGTTGAGGTATTGCTTGATTGAAGGAGATAAATATGTATATGTTTAGAGTAAGAAGCGCGGTAGGAACCTATAGTTGTTGTATACCCTGTATATTGCTGAAGAAAGAGAACTAACGACAAACGTAGAATCTGTGATTAATATACATATAACGTTACAACAAATACAAAGGCCATATCATATTCAAATTAATTTTATATTTAAGAAAGATCACCTGTTCTTCCTGCTTTGAAAATTTCTCCAAAACGTCATAGCATAATAACAAGAGAGTGTAATAAGTAAATTCTTCCGAATTTTAATGCGAAATGCCACGAGCGTCCTTCCATGAAGTTAGATAAACTTTGTAGGGGTTATTGTGTAATAATAATAAGCTAAGGCCCCAGGGACTACTGTGTAATATGTCATAGCTCCTGGGTTTACTGTGTAATATATCATAGCTTCTGGAGTTACTGTGTAATATAACATAACTTTAAAGGGTTACTGTGTAATATGACATAGACCCAGGGGTCAGTGTGTAATAGTCTCTTGCTGCTGGCGCCGCCCGAGCCCGGAGTGGGCGGAGACGGAATTAGTTCATTGTACCGCTAACTGTTATTGTACTTGTTAATCGTAATAAGTAGACGATCATCGATCACTTGTAAAAATGCTAATAATTTGTTGTATAATGTATGTAATTCTAGTTTTATCGTGTTTATATTATTATTTTTAATTGTAATGAAAGATCTCATTTTTAATCGGTATTTCTAACAAGGCGCTTTCATTAGATCATGACTAAGCCTACCTCACAATGTAAGACTTATGCTCCTGTTGGCAACACTGCCGGCCGCGGCTCTTCCGCTTCCGGTCGCCATCTTGGGGCTCGTCGCAAACAAGTCTAATCAAGATCTCAATTTGATGAAAATAAACATTTGAAAAGACTGGGTCGCTTTACTGAATGTCGTGGGATAGTAGTTTCTTCGAGGATATTACTTAAATGATGAGATAGGAGCATTTATATAGGGACAGGCGCGCTCGACGCGTTGCAATCAACCGATAGTGAGCTCTAAAGGAAATGATTTAGTACAAAATTTGCAAAAAGTATTATTTCCCGAAATTCAAATTCGAATAGTATTAATTTAATTTTCAATTTGACGGTGCTATCATTTGAATAATTTGAGAAGTGTTTTTAAATTGTGGTGCCGGCACAATCAATATTTTTTTCAATATATTTTGTATCTTACTAAAACATTATTCAATTAAAACACCTACCCAATAGATTTCAAATGTGTCTTCTAAATAATAAAAAAGGTAAATTTAACCATAAATAATACTATAAAATATGGAGTCTACAAAATATTATTTAATAAATAGTTTTCATTCACTAGTGCCAGTATCACCTCAATCGCTTAACTGACAATACAATACAGAGATATATAAAAAAATATTAAAGTATGTGCAAAAGTATCCCTCAGCTTAAATAGGAATAAAAGTTAACTTAATTAAATGAATATACGTTATAAATGTTGCGCAAGTAGGTAACTAAGCAAAAGAGGTCCATTTTAAACTTCCGAGTAGCCAATGAACTGGCCAGTAATATTCAATCTAAATATTTATAAAAAATATAAAACTATTCAAACACAATACATACATATTCTAAATGCACAGACCAAAAAGCTAAAATGTATAAAAACCTTCTACTGCTGACAAAATGATTGTGCCATTTGTATGTAGAAAGTACTCAATATTTTTAGGTCTTCAAGTCATTGAATGAAGTTTATGTTTAATACATAACGAGTTTAAATAAATAGAAATACATACAGTTACGAAACATCATTTCAATATGTATAATTTCATTACAATATTGTGAAGAACCACTTCAATAGGGCTGTTTTATTCGCAAGGAATTAGGAATCAGAAAATGTTGTCACTTATTTCATAAGTAAATAATTATATTAAAATGTTATATAATGATGATATATGACAAAGTATGGCAGATATATAAATATTATATGTATATTTTATTATATAGCGGAATGAGTACTATTTCTGACTAATGTAAATGGAGAAAAATGTTATAAATCGAGATATGTTAAAATAAGTTAACTGTTTGTAAAAAGAAGAGAAATATGTTTAATTGAATATTTGCTAAAAAAAAAACATGTGTTTTATTGTTCGCCATTACATACTATTTAATTTCTTAAAGAATTTGAGACATAATGACCAGTGCAATTTACGAATTTAAATTATTATAATAATGTATTCCAAAACAAACTAAATTATTTGCACTCAAAATTACATCACAAGTATATCCATTAAAGAGCTGCTTATATTCCATTCCACGGGGAAAGACAACTGACATTCAAATAAGGGTAGTTTTTGTTTGTATCAGGTGTCTTTTACCGTGGAATGGGATATAGACGCAAATATTAAGCGCAAAATACACACCTCCTAACTCCACTTCCACAACTATATAAAAACTTAGTTACAACTGAGTGCAATACATACTAGCACCACCGTTCCTGTTCACACACTTCATATATCGCTGTTGAGGTCGAGCACCACCTTCTCCCCGGGCTTGAACGCCGGCATGCCGAGGTAGGGGCACGTGGCGCAGCGGAACGCATCGCCCAGGTAACACTGGAAATGAGGAGACAAGTGATGGTCAGAAACAGTCAGTTCAGGGTGTTGCAAAAAGGGTATGTATACTAAGCTGAAACCTACGTAAGCAGCATGTTATATCTTAGGCCGAAAATGAAATCGAAAATCGCAAAATGTAGTAGAAAAGCTGGCGCAATGGAACGCATTAAGAAAGAAAGAAAGAAAGAAAAGGATTTTATTTAGTGCTGCACAAATACACCGAAATACAATAAAACAATACAATTTAAATATAAAATTAATAACACAAAAAAATGACATAAAAATAAAAACTAAACTAAATTCCTAAAAAATAAAAATAAAAAATAACTTGAATATTGGCCAGCCTGTGTAGATGGTGCATCAGCGCAGCGCCAAAAAGGCCCCGAGCTCAGCAATTGCTGCAAGTACAAAATGTACCTGCAGCGCTGATTTTCAGCAGGGACCCTTATATGTGACTCACGGAAACTACAATCGAGACTTTAACCTAATATATAATACATGTAATAAATAAATAAATAAGAAACAGTCATTAAGTAACGAATACTATACATACCTACATAGACAAATAACATAATACAATACAAGTATAATAATACATAATACAATAAATACAATATAAGTCATATCATCATCAAGTGCTGAAATTTTAAAAAGATTTTTGCATATCCAGCAGGTAACCTTTAAGTTGGCACTTAAAGGTATTTATGTACCTACCATGTAGCCTTTTTAAAGGAGGGGGGAGGTCATTCCAGCACTTGGACGCCGCGTATCTGAAACTGCCTCGAAAGGCGGCTGATCGATGCGGTGGCACGGACAAGCGGACCTTATACTTGTATGAATTGAACGACCATTGCAGTTTTTCATACAAGTATTTTGGGGTCTCACGCTTGACCACTCCAAACAACAACGTAGCAAGGTGCAATCGTCTTCGTGCCGCCATTTTGAGCAGATTAGCGTTGTTCAGATATGGCGTCACGTGCGTCCTGGGGGGGATACGGAAGCAGAAGCGCGCACACGCATTCTGAACTCTCTGCACCAGCCGTTCAGATCTACCGAGGAGGCACCCACCGTAGACAACGTCGCAGTAGTTCAGTCTGGACAACACCAGTGACTCACACAGTTTGATCCGCATTTCGACACTGAGGTAGTCCCGTATTCTGTACAGTACTTTGAGCCGGTAGAAACAGCTACCTACCACCCCTATAATATGGTCCTCGAATTTCAACTGTCCATCCATTAGTAAACCCAAGTTCCTAGCTTGAGCAACCCGCTCTATGGGCACATTACGTACCTGGATAGTATTAGCCGACAGTTGCTCAATCGTTCTCGTTCGCTGGAGACTTGTTCCGAAGACCAGGAACTTGGATTTACCTGGATTTAGCAGTAAGCAATTCTTTTCGGACCATTGCACAACCCTTTCCAGATCAGCATTTATCCTCCGCGTGGTCTCCAAAATATTTTGAGGATCACACGAAAGATAAAGCTGCAGGTCATCGGCATAGAGGTGATAGCCACAATGTTCCACCGACGATAAAATGTCAGCACTGTACAGAATAAATAAAAGTGGTCCCAATATTGAGCCCTGCGGGACTCCTCTGGTCAGCGGACGCGGTGTGGATAGTATAGTGCTGCCATCTGCCTTACGTAGACCTACAACCTGTGAGCGGTTTGATAGATAGCTACCAAACCACTGCACTGATGCCTCATCGATCCCATAGTACGTCATTTTAGATAATAGAAGGGACACATTCAAGCAGTCGAAGGCCCTGGAGAAGTCGAGGAGGACAAGTATTGTACTCCGACCTTTCTCCTGTTCCGCAAGCACATTGTCCACTACATCTAGCAGCGCTGTGGCTGTGCTGCGACCGCTGCGGAAGCCGGACTGCAAACTCGGAAGTATTCCCGCAGCCTCCAGGTACCGCGACAGCTGATCATGTACTACCCTTTCTATTATCTTCGACATACACGGCAGGATACTTACCGGTCTTAGGTCAGAGAGTTGCGAAGGATTCGGCTTCTTTGGGAAAGGGGAGACTTTGGCAATCTTCCAATCGTCGGGAAATGTCTTTGTCAGTATGCTTTTGTTAACTATAGTCAAAATTATGTCAATAGTTCGTGTCAATGTCATTTCTACCATGTCTATCGAAATCAAGTCCATTCCCTTGGCCGCTGTTTTAATTCGTATCACTGCTTTGTGAACTTGTTCCGCTGTTACAGTCGTAAGTCCAAATGTCTTGTCTGAGTGTCTGTTTGTGGTAAAGTATGCTAAGTCTGATGCAGATACATCGTTATTACCTGGTACGTCTAGAAAGTGTCTATTAATTTCGTCCGGATCATTGTAATGTGTCGGAATATCATTGTCCTGTTTAGTCGGTAGTACAGTCTTTTTTAAGTTTTTCCACAATGTCTTAGAGTCATTAGCGTATTTATTGACATTCTGTTCAAAAAACACTTTTTTTTCAAAATATAACGCAACATTTACTTGGTGTTTTAAGTCTTTATAGTACTGTCTCTTTGCGTCAGTTTTAGTCTTTCTGTAAGCGTCGTAAGCGTCGTCACGTAACTGCATCATGAATTTTATATTGTCAGTGATCCATGGATGTGGTGTCTCTCTCACTACGATCGTCTTTTCTGGCGCGTGCAGGTCAAAGAGACTTATGATCGATTGATTGAGACACCTCACCATTTCACTAACATCGTCCATTCTGTTTATTTTGTCCCAGTCAATCAAATCTAAGTCTTTATTAAACTGTTCAATGTCTATATCCCTAATTGGTCTGTAAGTAATAGTTCTAGGTTTGGTCTTTGTCTTTTTAATGTCAAGAGTTATAGTAACAAAAGCATGTCGTCCCAAGGGTCGCTTGTATGTTACATTAACATCTCGCACCTTAGCGTCTGTACATATTAGGTCAATTGTCGTCTGGCTGGTTTCTGTAAAATGCGTGGGCTCCCGTACGTGTTGTGTTAAATTAAGCGTATGTAGAAAAGTTTCAAGTGACTTAAAAGATGCACAGTTAGTCTTTGAAAAGTCTATGTTAAAGTCACCTAATAAAACAATCCTGTCATAGTCATTAAAAGAAGTCATGGAGTCTGTAATTGCGTCTAGAAATAAGTCAACGTTTACCCAGTCTGGTCTGTAAGCTGTGCCTATTATTATCTTTTTCCCGTTTACATTCATTTTAATCCACATTTGCTCGACGGTAGTAGCGGGGGGGTGTGGTAGGGTGCGGGCGGAGAGGCCCTGCCGCACAAAGAATCCCACGCCTCCGCCCCGCGAGCGCAGTCGCCTCGGCCGCGCCACGTGACGCAGTCGATAGCCGGCTACTCGCGGAGCGCGGCCCTCCTCGCCGTCACGCAACCACGTCTCATTTATCGCCACCACGTCTGCTAAAGAGTTGTGTATAGTCACAGTCAGTTCGTCGTGTCCAGTACCAAGAGAACCTGCATTAAACAGACCAACCTTAAAGTAATTAGTTTTAATCATGAGTAGTTATATATGATAAGAAGTGCCAATGCAAGGAATACGAAGGAAATGTGAAGGGATAAAGGCAAACACGTAAGTAAACAATCGCTAACCTATGCCTAAACCTTTCAGCTAATAAATATGATATATTCAGACTACAATAACAATAAACCGATACAAATAATATGTTGAAAGTGCAATAATAGTTTCGTAACCAAATAAAAGTGATACAATAATTTATAAACCTATACCTATATTTGTCGTTCCAGCGAGTACACAACGAGGTTTGCAGCCAGCAGCCTGAACCCGAGGCCATTCCACCCGCCCCACCGATGCTCCACTGCCTCTTTATGTGTCTGACTAATAGAGTGATCATAAATTTAAGGTAAGCTAATACATTATTTACACAACCTGTATACAAATTATTGGGACAAAAATTGCAAATTTGCTCTGACTCAATATTATTTTTTTTACATTTCAGATTATCCATAACAACACTGAGGCAACAGACCATGACCATTAGATAACACGAACACATACAGAAGAAAATAATATAACAGAAGAATAATTTACAAAGTGGAGCGAACTGGTTCCTCTCCAAAAATATTAATCAGGTCGTTTGCGCATCTGATTCTAGAAGCCGGTTTGCCTTCGGCTTGGCGTACAAACACACGACCATCTTTTGTCCATACGAATCGCCACGAAAACCGCTTACACAGATCTCTAGCTTTACCAAACAGTTGCCTATTTAGCTTTGTAAGTCTCTCATTTAAGTAGAACCTCTTTGGTTCTCCTTCGAGGCCCATGTCGGCAGTGGTGAGGCCGCGGCGCACGCGCATGGCGCGCAGCAGCTCGTCCCGGGTGGCGCGGCGCGCGAGGCGCACGACGAGGGGCCGCGCGCGCGCCGCCGCCGCCGCCGCGCCCTCCGCCGCTCCCGCTGCAGGCCGCAGCGCGCCCACCCGCACGGCGCTCACGATGTCGCGCTCGTCGACGGTCATGCCCAGCTTCAACGCAATCACTGACACGAGATGGATTGGGTTCTCGGATTTAGTCTCGGGTATGTGAGATATTTGGATGTCATTACCCAGTAAATCTTGATCGCGATCGTGCAATTCCATTTTTAAATCCTCTATGGCTTGCTCGAGGCTTTCTATCGCAGGTGATTTATTGCTGGAGTAATTGGTCTCCATGGCTTCCACTCTCTTTTCCATGTCCTCCAGTCGTTTATTGCATGCAAAGATTGCGGCCTTGAAACTAGAGATTTCTTCTCTTAATTCCTTAAATTCGCCGCTCACTCCCCGTATCTCGTTACTGCAATGCGTTTTGAGAGATCCCAATTCCTCTCTGAACGATCTTATCTCCAGCGCAAGGTCAACGTGGAACTCTAAAGTTGCATTATTTGCCGTGCTATTCATTACAGCCTCATCTCCCGCCTCGCCGTGAGCACCTGTTATAATCTCGCCAGATGCGGATAACGTCGCAGGAATTGGGTTAATTAAATTTGTATTGCATGAAACTGCAGCTCCTTTCACTGGTGTGTCGTCATAGTTGCTTTGCCTACGCTTGCGCTTACAGCTGAGGCAAGCCCAGTCAGCGGCAACCACGACTCCTTCCAGCACTCCCGCGCATTCCCGGTGAAATGTTCCGGAGCAAATTCCGCAAACAACGCCATCTATGGCCGAGTGGAACTTTCCGCAGTTAGTGCACTTGTTAGCCATGATATTCTGTAATGTAGTGCAACTTCAAAGTTCTCAGGTAGTCTACTAGATGGCGCTTTTGTTTGACAAGTGACAGCAAATAGGGAGACAGCTGTCTAACAACAGCTGATTTTTAAACAGCTGACCGCTTTTGTAAACAAAAACACGGGGTAGGACTACCAAAATACACTGGCCACCAATCTAATTTTCACTGAATTTGCACTTAAAACACAGTTTTATCTCAATGTATATAGTGAATAAGTCGTGTTATATGTTATAGTTTAACTTCCCGCTAAGTATATTAAAGGATTTTTACTTTTAACACTGTTTTTTATTTAAATTCTTAACACAGATTTGACTAGCAACTGCCTCGAATCGCGTCCGTGACGTCACTCCAGGTAACACTTGAATATGAATGGATAGAATTGATGGTTAGTATGAAAAAAGGTGTACGTAAAGGATTGAAGTAGAAATGACTAGCCATATCAACTGTACCTTGGACGGTCAGTGACTGATCTGACTGACTATTCCTCTCATCACAGCGACATACTCTAGTTCAGCTCTAGTGTTTATCACAGACACCACCACCAACCAGGTCATAATTATAGTCTGAAGATATTAAACAAGGAACACTTTAAGCTTCCCCAACTATTCTATTCTATTATATTCTCTGTGGGGGTGTAAGTACCTGCAACTGGCTCTCTCGAGTGGAACCTTTGTGCATTTCCCCAAGGTCTAAACTGCCTTCTTAAGCTTGGACCATTTCCCACCACGCCGCACACACCACCACCAACCAGGTCATAATTATAGTCTGAAGATATTAAACAAGGAACACTTTAAGATTCCCAAAGTATTGATTCCAATGTAAAAGATACATACACTGCCGCAGGAAGACTTGGGTGTCTCCTTGGTCTGCCCCGCCAGCTCTTCGGCAAGCCCGCAGGAGCAGTCCGCACAGGCTTTTCTCTTACCCGTGGTGGCACATACTGGAATATAACAAAATATGTATATGTCATTTACTAATTTTACTCAATGCTGGTTGTAGGAACATCAAGTTCACCATTCATCCTACACCCTATACTTACAGTAACAGCTTGAGAACTTAATTCATATAATATTAGGATTGAAAGGCTATAAAATGAGTAGTATCATTAACTCATTAAAGGGCCAATTATTATCCCATTGAAGACTAAGAAAATATTGAGGATAAACTGGTACTTAATTGTATATTTTAAATGTACTGGCAATCATAATGTGGGCAACTTGTATACTTGCTATCTTTATTTATACCTACATACGTTACAAAATCAAAAAAATTGGCACCACCATTACAATCATGAATCAGCTACCACTTGAAACACAAAACCTCAACCTTCAGATAAAAAGGCGATTTGTTAATAGTAGTTGGAACACAAAACCTCAAACATTATGTACAAAAATTTATAAACATGATTCATAAACAAGTTCAAGATAACATCTGATATAACCTCCTCCTATCATGCAATCTTTAAACTTGTTAAAATTGGATACTTTTTCAGAATTTGGTTAAATATTAATAAAGATAAATAAGTTTGTAATAAATTTAACTTAAAGACTCAAACATTTAAAAAAATTACCCTTACAGGGTAGGCAGAAGTCACACTTGTCACAAACAAGCAACATTGGTTATGATTAGGATTGCTGTAATATATTTTTTATATGTGTGAAAACAGAACCTGTCTTTTCTTTCTTTTATTATATTAAACAAATATGTCTTGTGATCATAATTCAAACTTATCATGAATAGCCGTGCCGCATACAAAACCTACTTATTGATAAATTACCTCTTAAAGATTGTTCATCTGGTTTCTTGAGGTCATCTTCATCAAGGAGTTGGTCTGAGTCAATGATGTCATCATCTTTGCCTCCACTCCATGCTGCTTCTACTGTCTCATCTAGCTTCCATACACCGGAGTTGCCACCGAGTTTTAGTGGGGCTTTGGAACCAACCTGGAACCATTAACATTACCAGCTTGTATTTTTGTAAATTTAACATTAAAATTTACTTACATAAGTTTACACTCTACTTCCCTCTATACTTAAAATGTTGTAGCAAAATGCTCATACCTCAAAGTTTGGTTTCTCTGCTGTGTAAACATCTCCAACTTTTGTAACATTCAAAAACCCATTCAATTTGAGAGAGCTGGATAGTTCTGTGGTATCTTTTAGTATCACTGTACCGTTTGGCTTGAGGAGTTTCACGATTATAGATAACAGACTATCACTGTGTGTTATTGAATGAGGATGAGTCCAATTTGATATGATCACGTTAAATGTGGAGTGTGGACGTGACGCTGAAAGAAATCAAAACTTTAGATAAGTATAACTTTTGAGGTTACTCAAACTTCAATGAAAAACTTTTACTTAAGTATAATAACTGATATTGAAGTGTTACAAAATGTTGTGGTGAAAACTTACATTCAGTCAGCATTTCCGAGTTTTCTAGAGCCACTGAACCATTACCACAGGCACCTTGAAGGTCTTTCACAATGTTACCCAGCGCTTCTTGATCGGTCTTGTTCCAGATTACGAGGACGTGGTCTCCACTCTTTACTTTATCCATTGTGAATCTATAGAGCGCGTACTTTTATGTTAACTTCTATTCTTGTCGACTTTTCAAACGTGATTGACTAAAATCCGCTGGAATCGCAGAGCGCAATTTCATGAAATAATACAGAAACGTCAAACAAAAGTGTCATCATGACATGTCATTATGAAATTACGTTATTTTAATCGTAACGTTTTTTTTTCATTCTGATATAAAAATTAGTTTACTGCAAAAAATACTTTACTAGACATTATTACACCCTAGAAAAAACAATAAAATTTACCTACAAAGAACACTAACTATAATTTCGAGCTACGCCCTCTGAAACAATGAATAATTATAAATATGATGTTGTTTGTTGTAAGAAAAGGAACGTAACATTCACTCTGTTGTGTTGTTTTGATTTTGATAGTGAAATTGTTAAATCATTTTTAACATGATCGGAGAAGTATTTCTTTCTGGATTATGTGCATCAATTGGTAGCACTTTAGGTAAATTAGCTGGAACAGAAGCAGTTGTGGTAATTTTTTTCTTCTAAACTTATAATAACCTCAATATATACTGTATTTAAGAAATATACACCTTATGTTCATATGAAATAAGTTCATTTTCGTTTAACAATAATTACTGTCATTGTAGTGTGTGCTCTTTCTTTTCTCTTCACATGCAATGGACAAGTATTTAGCAGCCAAACTGTTTTTCTAGGGTAATAGCTACGTGATATGGATTGGACTTCTGTTAGCAATGGTGCTAGTCAATACTTGGGGCTGCCGATATTACTTGAGATCCTTAGATGCAGCGAGTAACACTGTGATTCCCACAGTCATCTCCTCAGCGGTTAATTACATAATTTCTGTAAGTACCAACTTACCTACCTGCCTGGCATCTAGGTACCTAGGTACATATTACTTACTTTTTTATTAGGACCTACGGCAGCGGTCTGAGATTGTAAGAGGTTGTTCTCTAAACTCCGTAGCGCTGCGCTTACCATGACTATCCCTTTGAAGGTAAAGCGTACCGATTGCTTAAGGTCTCGTTTGTTCGTCCATTCGATTTCTGTTGTGACCCCCCAGTAATCTGTGTTTCCAGGGTGTCATCGGTATGTCATTATTCGGAGAAGCGGTGTCGCTGCGCTGGTGGGCCGGCGCCTCACTCATTACTATAGGCCTCGGCATGGTGGCCACTCCAGAGAAGAAACGGACGGAATAACTACTATCAATCTAGTTAGTGAAGTAGAAATTTAATATTGTCTCCGAACGAGGCGCCAGTGTTTAATCGAGGGCCACTTTACCGATTACGAATTACTTCGGCGGGCTGGGGCTGTATGCTGATCCCACATTGTTCTAAATTTTAAAATCATTGATCCAAGGGTAAATTTCAGTGCTAAACTCGACTGAAGTGCCACCACCGGTACCAGTGGCGGATTAACCTATAAGCACGACAAGCACGTGCTTGGGGCCTCGGGCCTCCAGGGGCCCCCATCCTCTGCTGCTGTTTCATTTTGTACCTAGATTTTATTCATCCACAATATGTCCGATGTAATGAGTTTGCTCTGATTAAAGGGCCTCACGCGTAAGTAGGTATCACCACAGTTTTGCCTGCGCAGGCCGGCTTAAACACGGAATACCGTGCGTGTGGTTGGTAAAGGGCCAACCCACGCGTTAGTATTACCACAGTTTTACCTGCGCAGGCCGTACTGTACATGAAATACTGTGCGAATGGGTGGTTAAACTGTATACCGCGCCAACCCCGAAGCACGGCTTGCGCATTTTTCGACATGTTTGAAATTTTAATAATTTTGCCATTCATTAGTCTTCTCTTAAATCCTTGAGTAGTTTAACATGTGAATGATTTTTTCAATTTTAGGTATAGCAATTTTTTTGTCCACTTCGATCGTGTACGGTTTGATTTTTGGGAATAGCAGGCAACTAGACTTTTCTCTAGTGAAAAAAATCTAGTTATTTGCAAACATTGAAAATATACCAGTAGAAGAAATAGTTCCTCATTGGGAAGGGAAACATTGTTTCCAGTTTCCACGCCGACGATTTTGACATAAATGAGGCTTGCGCGTACTTAACTGTGCCGTGGGCCGTGTGATAGCTCGGTGTACCTGCGCAGTTGTAGGGTAAAGGCGGGATAGATGTCCCAGCGGGACAGGCGCCCCATTTTTAAAAAACCTAACTTCGCAATTAAGAAACTAGACGCCGCAAGCCACCCGCACCTCGGGTAGCCAGGCACCGTCGAGCGGTGACGTCGCATTTCGCTCGTGTGTAAATTCATATCCGCGGCGAACTTAATGAACGCGTCAAAAAATTAAAGGTGCATATTTGCTGTTGTATAACTTTATAAATATATGTTATCTCCGTCATATTTTTATCACGTCAGTATATTGTTTCATAAAGTATACCTACATTCTGATCTAAATAGTGGCTCATTTATTTTTATTTAATTAAAAAAATACGGGGGTATCTATCCCTGTCAAAAAGGATAGTTGCCCTGATTTTTTACGGTATAGGTGCCCCTAGGGGCATCTATTCTTCCATACATCCCGTATACCCAGATTGTATTATAAGTGCTTTGAATATACATATTAGTGATGTAACGAATATTCGCATTCGCATTCGCATTTGCGAATATTCGCACTTTTTTGGATATTCGCATTCGCATTCGCATTCGCAAAATTTTGTGCGAATGTTTTGCGAATATCAGTACTTATTAGAAAAAAGTATTTTAAAATAATGGTAGGTTAACAATATCAAAATTCATTCGTCTATAACCTTTTATTACTAGTTACCGTCTTAATCACATTACTAGTCTTACTTTATCATTTGGTATTTTTATATTTTCTTTATTTATTTTTTTTGGGTAATGAAACTTTAGAAATAGTTAATACAAAGTGGGTCAAAAATAATCACCCTATTGGAAGTTGCTCTCATTTGTACAAATGGCAAGTATGGCAACCAATTTCAAATTTGTTTTGATATTGGTGGACTATACAAATGCAGAATAAAAATTCAGAAGCCATGGAGTGTATAATTGTGTATACTTATTCAGTTTTCAGGACGCTTTTTTTCGTTTTATCTGTATCTATCTATATCTCTCTTTTTTCCCTGCAAAATCGCCCGGTTTTGCCATTTGAGACGGTTTTTGTGGGGTTTCTTGACCATCCCGTCTTGAAGACCCGTGTTTATGTGAACGAGTTCAAGAATCTCTCGCTCGAAGTTCTCGTTGAAGTGATGAGAAATGCCATATATAAAAGGAGCCCGTATGGCAATCAATTGTGACGGCGCCCATTTGGCCGATATCATCTTCTAGACTTTACCAATAAAATTGTAAAGGTTCATATAAACATAATCGAAAAACAGAATTCAAGTTTTTCATTTAGAAAAAAAATTAGAGCCAATCAACATCGGATGACTTCTATTGGTCCACCTTGTAGTTTTATAAGACCTAAACATGTTCACGTGCAAATAAACAGTTTCACTTAAAAATGCAGACACCAAATAGCCAACATTTTTTTAAACATTTAATAGAAAATTTGAATAAAATATTAACGTTTTTAGTTGGTAATATTCTGATGCGTCGTTAAATGAACTTAAAAATTGCAGAAGTCGTCATTAAGTATTTTTTTTGCGCTTAGGAGTAATTTGGTGTTTTTCTTAATGTATCTTTTTCATTGCCCGTGAGTGTAAATAAACAAACAAAAAGCGTATTTTGACAGTATAGTGTCAGAGCAAGACAGCCATACATTTAAATATGTTTAAATGTTTCGTGTAAACTGTCCTCAGAAACTGCACACAGTCGCAATGTGTAGTAGGTACCTAACTGTTACGGAGCTAAATAAAGTGTAACATAAAAAATGCGTCTAGTATTTCTAGTCTGATTCGGAATGCGCCTAGAACGGAACTTACCTCGTTCAGTTCGAGACTGCCACCAAACCATACAAATAACCCCAAATTTGAACACAAACTGAATATTCGCATTCGCATTCGCATTCGCGAATGTCGATATCAGATATTCGCATTCGCATTCGCATTCGCGAATGTCCAAAAACACACATTCGTTACATCACTAATACATATAATTTTAATATATTTTTGCGTTGTTTTATATTTTTCAAGTGTTTATGTATAGATATTTACACTTTTTATGGATTTACTTTTGACTAAGTTTTTGGTCTTTTAACTGATTATAGCAGAACATGCCACAAAAATACAAAAGAAAAGAAGGAGTGTGAGCGCATTGTTCTATGACTAAATATATTTTTTTGTAAACTTTACGACTTAAATACTGGGGATAAATTAAAAATACAGAAATTTTGCCATTCCATAAAATATTTTTAGAATTTCATAGTGATTATGTTATTAACTTCATAATGACAATGACAATAAAAAGATTAAAAAAAACTGCAAAAAAATATTCATTTCAAATAAAATAAAGACCAAAAAATATATGAATATTATTAATACAGGGTGTTGCAAAAAGGGTATACTATGCCGAAACCTACATGTGCAGCATGGTATATCTAAGCCTGAAACTGAAATCAGAATTTGAAAATTCCCGAAAAAAAAATTCATTTTCCATAGAAACTTTGTTGGTCACGTGACCATACCAAATTTGCAACACCCTGTATAATATACTTGTGCAGTATGAAGGGCATCTATCCTTGCTAGTATTTTCAAGGTGGGGCAACTATCCATAGGGGTAGGCATCTATCCCCAACAATGGACTTCTGCAAAAAGCTAAAATCTGAAAAATCTATAGTTTATAGGTCCAAAAAGACAAATCTCAGTTAAACATAAAGGATTAAACTAGTTACATTCATAAGTATTATTTATGAAAAACCAATATTTTTTAAATAAGAAGCATATTTCAAAAACTAGGGCATCTATCCCGCCTTTACCCTACTCGTAACTGTGGTGATACTTGCGCGTGTCGTAGGCGGTTCTACCTTTTTTGGCATAAGATTTATTTGCCTAATCTCGTATTGCATAGTAACGTTTGTTCAAAGTCTCGTTTCGCCGAAAATCGTATGGCATAAATCTCGTTTAGTCAAATGTTATATCGCATAATATTGTTTAGCCTAATAATGGCATGGCCAAATCTTGATTAGTCTAATAATGCTATGACATTGTAGGTTATATAAACTAATAAAAAGTAATAATATTCGGGATTTAACTTGGATGCCGTCTTAGCGCAACTGGTGCCTTGTATTGATTCCTTGTATGTAGGAAACGCTCGGCTCCGCTTCGCTGCGCTCCGCTTTGCTTTTGACGAAAATGTGCACCTAACACGCTCCTCCTCGCTTTGCTCGTCGTCGCACCTATCTTTAGGTTTCAATCCCATGGGGTTAAATGGCGTTTGTAATAATTATAATGGTCATTAACTTTCGATATTTTGATAATTCAATATAGTGATTTTCGGGATGTAGTAGAAAAATACCACAATTTGTACATTTTACATACTTAATATATTATTTATTAAGATAATATTAGGAGAAACAAGATTATATCTATACGAACAATTTGAGCAAACGAGACTTACGTGTTTCAAGATTGTGCCAAAAGAGTTTTAGGCGAAACGAGTCTTATGCCACGTAAGACTTGGCAAAGTGATGATTCGACTAAAAAAGTTTAGACCTTACGAGTTATGCGAAACGAGTTTTGGGCAATAAAGATTAGGCGAGATGAGGGGAACCCGTCGTAGGCCTTTAAGGCAAGCAATTTAAAAAAAAATGTTTTCTTAAATTTTTAACTTCCTTTTTTAAAGAATAGTTATAGGACGTTTTAGCTATTAAACTGTTTTGTCACTCTTTGTCAAGGAACAAATTGTTCTAAATTAGGGGCCTCCACAGGCTTTGTGCTTAGGGCCTCCGATGCTCTTAATCCGCCACTGACCGGTACAGAAGTGTACGAAAAAAATATACAATGTGTTGTTTTTCGAACCCGACAAACTTTAAGGGTGTATTCTACGAGTGATTTCATCGAGAAAACACCCCCATATATGTGGTGTTAAATCTCAATATTCTAGAAATGGTGGCCATTTTAAAGCTTTAGATACTTAGTTTTCATAAAAAATCATATCTCGAGATTTAAACGCGTTACGGACATGAAATAAAATGATTTCATCCGCAAAAAGTAATCTCTATGTAATCAAAATATGCACAACTGCCAAAAAGTTACATAAAATAAGTTACATGCACCCAATCTAGTTTTTTTGACAAAAAAACAGCAAAAATTTACATTTACTTGAATAACTTTTTAGCAGTTGTGCATATAACCGGTCTAACTCGGGGATTGCAAAGCTACTGTGGTGATTCAGTTTTTTAGTAAAGTAGGTAGGTTATGGTTTTTGTTTTATATCGGTGTTTTTTACTTTAAACCTAGTTTCAGATTAAAGCTATAATTATTAACTGCCAGTGTTAATACTATATATCTATCGATAGCTGACAGTGACTATCATACGACGTTGCATTCTTTCAAAATCTTGAAAGTAATTATTGTCAGCTATGGATAGATAGAGTTATTGAAACTGGCAGTAAAAGTATTATTATTAATACTAAGCGATAGAATTTATTAGCAATCTTGACCTTATTTCCACCTAGTTACCTATCTTGTACAAAACATTTAAGTAAAAACGTATTTAAATCTACTTATTGCTCGCTTGCTTTGACCGTATAAAATGTAATAAACTAAATCGGTGATCTATTCTAGTGCTAAACACTTTTATCACCAGGCCGGCTATAAAGTGGATACGTAGTTTAATCGATGAATAAGGTCAACTGTTCGTTCTAGAGCAGATTACACGTTTTAGGCTACATATTTCAAGATAAATGTCTACTGAACAATAAATATTAATAATATAATTATGTACTTAAGTATATTATAATTATGTGTATAAAATACCTAGCTAGTTATATTAATAAGTAAGTTATAGTTAGATCGCTATAGTGATCGTAGATTGCTATATGCGGAGGAAGAAGAAAAATATATTTATATCATTGTATATTAAATGCTTTTCTTAGGTTTTAATTACTTAAAATCATTATGAAATACTACTTACTCATTGTTTTAATTTATCACCTGGATAAAACGTTACATCCAAACTGAAACGGACATCTAGATTAGATATAAGTATATTTAAATTTAGAAGGTACTAGAAGCTACTCAAATACAAACATAATAAAATTACACACAGTAAATATAGTAAAATGCAGAGCAGAGAGAAAATAATTATTTGTCTTTGAATAAAAATCTGCCTCGGTCGGGATCACACCTGGTACCCTCAGAGCCCTCGGAACAACAGTTAGAGTAACTAACTAGTATGCCATCAGGTCAATAGATATATGCATAATATTCTAGTCTATGGATATATGTAGATGTAGGACTCATGTAGGAAGACGAAACCAAAGCTAATGCCCAGCATAAAGTTTATAGCTACCTAAATAAAAATAAGTTATCAGAATTTAGCATAAAATTATTGACCCATCGCTATAAAAAACTTTCAATCAATCATAGACTTAACTACGACGCACAGATTAATACTGTATAAAGATGATATAAAGTGATTTGGAAATTCTGGTGGCCAGTTAAATGCATTTCCCACGAAGGACTCTCAAAGGCATTCTTATAGCCACCACTGGTTTAATAAGATACCCGGCGTAGAGGAATATAGGCTCTAATACTCGGCAATAAGAATTAAATGCGATGTTAGAGAGTAAGTTGGGTAGTTTGAGTTGCGATTTCGACGCACCCCCGGCCCGGCCCGCCTTTCACTGCGGGAAACCTCTAGGGATGGGATACCATTTGTCGATATCGATACAAATGTCGGATTAGAATGTTGAATAAGCAAAGTTTTATTGTATTTTGAGGACCTACATCCTGAATAGACCTTTCTGTTAAAATGTATTAATATCATAGTTACACAATCGCCAATATTCGCTTCCCGTATTTGTATATCCTAGTTCTGTACTGAAATATAGCTGTACTACCACAAAAAACTTAAAACACTGTTTAACTAGTGTTTAAAACGAAATTTGACAGATTTTTTTAGAGTTTTTGACAGCGCTAAACATCTGTTAAAAACTGTCTAAGTTTTTGTGGTAAGGCCCTAGGTGTCTAAATCTCTAGAAGAATATCGATTTATATTTCAGAAATCATCTCAGGCGTGATGCAGTGGTAAAGTAGCTAGCTAGAATAGTCCTGAGTTTGATTCTCAGCTTCGGTAGGTTAATGCGACGTCACAAAAACTTAAATGCCCTCACTGCCCAATTTTCCATCTCAAACATTAACATAAAAACCGAACAGGACTGCCAGAATCCTGAAGCAGCATACCCGAAAATAGACTTCAACTTAATAAATAAATAATCAAAGTTGGAAGTATCGTGCTTTCGCCTTCCCTATTCGCCCCACAGTCGCAGTGACGCCGTCTCGGCAGTCAGCCGCGAGCCACAGAGGGCACCACACGTCCCTACCACATCACATAACCAATAAACAAATGAAACCCGCCACCGGACCGGGGCCACGGCTTCAGCACAAAAAGCAATGCGATAACTTTGCCATTTACAAAGACATACAAATTGACTCGTTACAAAACTTACATGGTTCTTAGATCGCGTGGAGCCCGGTGTCAACAATGTAGCCATAGTGACCCGCTGGTGTTGACGGCTTGACACTGAACAACTCATTTAGAATCTTTACGATGTTGTTGAATTTTATCGAAATATTTTGATGAGAGTTTTGCTGTCGTTGTGTTTGTTGTGATGGTGTTGACAATAATTTAGCTAGTTGTTTAAGGAGACACTAAGATGGGGAATGGTATGAATAAGGTAAGTCTCTTTGTTCTTGGTCTCGTTTCGCGCGAATGCAATGAGCGAGGAGTTTCGGCTATGCGAGTGCACGCTAGGTTACGTAATGTTTTCGTAGCACTTCGTAGAGGTCTCGTAGCGTGTTCGTAGCGGCGTAGCGCGCGCGTAGCACATCGCTAATCCGCTTTCTCTTCGCACCTTTAATTTATTATTAACATTTTCAGTTGTACCTAGGTACATTATAATTATAATAATTTATAATTTTATCAACGTTTGTGTAGTTCTTTAGAAAATGTAGTTCGAAAAAGCTTCTCATAATAACTTAAATCTCCTGAGTTAAAAACAAAAAATAAGCTTTTCTACTATTGAAACACTTTACTTATGTAGTTAGTTTTATTTTAGTTTTCATTCATTCAAGTAATATTTTTTAAGTTAATATATATACATTATATGCTTATACAATATTATGAAGATTCGATAAGACCACTATAGTGACTTACTGGAATATACTACAAAATAAGCTTGTTTAAACGTTCCCTCTACGTTTCAGTACTGAGATTGAGTTATAAACATTTTTTTTAAATTGTACTAAAAATTTGTAGGCGTAAGAAAATAGCATGTAGGTACTTAATTTTATTGCTATCGTTAATATTATTTATTGCTCAATTGCGTTTAATTTTAGTACCACATTCATTAGGTCTCTTATAAGTACCTAAATTCTAGGTAAGTACATGGTTTATTTTGCACACAAACTATAATGTTTAGTAGGTATTGTTAATTTTCATGTAAAAGATAAGAAAGAACACTCGTGATCAAGTCACATTTCAAACGAGACAAAAATACCTCATACAAATACCTTAGTTCTTTTCTACTCAATCGGGCCACAAACTATCAGACAGAAACGCCACCATGAATCATAGCCCCTCTTTTCGTTCGGAAGTAAAAAAAGTGGCACGTATTGGTCTCATATATTATGCATGCGGAATTGATGAGGTAGGCAGGAGCGTAAGTGAACCTTGTAACCTACCCCAACATGCACCATAATGTCAATATATCTGGCCCATCTGACACTGAGACCTGATTTTGGGACAAACAAGCATATTTATGAGGCCTATATGTACCTACATCTACATGTTATTTTGTTTGGTTTTATAGTTCAGAACCTAAATCCAGCTTTATCAATAAAAGTGGCGTGGGCAGGGCGAAATGCTCGCGTACAAACTTTATGTTTCGTCTCCTTCGGAATTCACGGCGTGCATATGTACGAGTAAGTACCTAAGTGATGGAATGATAGTGTAATCAGCCTATTTTATCACATGAGTAAAACAAACAGGTACATACGTGCCTAGACAAACTTATTTCATATCTAAAGAAAGCCATGATCAATAGTAATAAATAATACCTAATAATTTGTGATACTTCTTTCCCGATAGTTGTGGACTTATTGTACTGACCCGATACTTATTGTAAATTAGGTACCTTTATCATTTGTTTGTATATTGGGAGGCTATAGAGTGACGGAGAATACCTTAAATCCCAGAATTGTTACGGGAAACCCTTTGCGGGTGTAGGTTGTAGGCGAAGCTTGTTTACGCCCAAAGCTTCTAAGAGTGTAACGTCTCATCTACCTGTACGAGTCTAGTATGCATCATACCTCTACATACCGGATTCCGGCAAATTCAAGAACCACTCCAGATCTCAACTTGATTACAATTTAATCAATATTTAGGAAGTGATACAATACAATATAAGTTTATTGGTCACCACAAAAACATACAGACAAATCAAATCAAATTCATTTATTTCATATAACATAACATAACATCAAAACAGAACATAAAAATAGAAATAAAATAAGTAGGTAAGTAGGTACGGTACACAAACGAAATACTTATATATGTGGTTATACAATTACAGTTTTTGTTATGTTTAATTGATGAGCGATCTCTTACAGGAAACCTTAAACATTACAAAATTTATAGAAATAAAGAATGAAAGAAAATTTGAGGGCGGTGTACCTACTACCTAATTACTTATAATACCTATAACTAAATAAACCATACATACTGTAGCTACATAAATACTAACATAATTTACATATTTGTGATAAGTGTGAAATACAACTTTTTTCGTTCTTGTCTTCTGTAGACTGAAGCTGGGATATTACCTATCTATTGTCATAAATGAAAACCTAACAAGTATATTAGCTACGTATGTACCAGGTACCTAATGCATGTAACTATGTACATATGTAGCTGTATCTAAATAATCGTCATTATCACAGTAGCGCTAATTGGAAGCCCAGCTCATGCATGACAACGTGTCATTAAAGTTCTGAACTTATTAGTGGCCATAATGGTGGTGAGGTGGCGTCAAAGTGAACATCATTAATCACTATAACGCTTATTTTTTTCTACCATGGATAAGTAGATTATTAGCTACAAAAATTAGGAACGTTAAGTTAAAGAAACGTTTCGTTGGCATCCTCATTAATATCATCATACTTAAATACTTAGTTTTTGAGGTAAGTAATTGAACGAATGTGTAAGTAACACTGTAGGCCCTATGTAGGTACATACTTACATACTTGCAGTAGTAAATCAACATCATAGAAATTGATAATGTGTGTGAGTTGGACAGTTTTGTGGCGCTTCTACTTTTTCAGTAAACCATACAATTATTTGTCTGAAAATAATAAGTATTTTTTTTAAAACCGCAGAGGTAGGTTAACTGTGCGGTTTGAATAGGCCCTAAGATCGGTTACCCATTTCAACATTTTATCTGTGCCCGTATTTAGACCTCCATCCGACCTAAATTCGTGCCAAATCTGTCTGGAAATGTTCTCGCATGCATAATCCTATTATGAACCTGACAGGCGGGCGGCGATGTAACCGGTATATTCAGATTTTGAAACCTAATATTACATCATCATTATGAATTTAGGAGTAATGATATTAAGGGATAAATCTCCTTATGCATAACTAAGTAAGTATGTAAGTTCAGTACGGATTGTTTGCGTTCAGCAGACGTAAAATATAAGCAAAAGTTAATTATTATGTCGGAGGAAATTATGTGCATGTAGGACACGTTTGTAGTTTGTAGTAAACTGACAGATTTAAAATACATGTGTAAGTATACAATTCCCATACATGATCATCATTCATCATGTGTGTACAGATTTTATACAAAGGAATGTTTAATAATACATTAAATTTTCATGATCTTGTCATAAAAATTTAATGTATAATAAACATTCCTATATTCGCGAAAACATAGTTATCACCGGGATCGCGAGCAAAAGTTAGTCTATATTTGGGTCTTATAATAATGAAATAACTAATCTATGTCATGAAAAGATAACGTTTGTTCAACATGCGAGGCTGAATCCATTAATCTTTTAATATTTAAGTAAGTATAGGTAACGGTAGATAGTAAATGTAGGTAACATAAATTATAACTGGTTTCATACCTAATCGATAAATATTATACCACCCTATTGAAACAATGGTTCAGTGATTAATAGCTTACTATAATAGTATTCGTTATTTCTTAACGGTGGTTATATAGTTAGCCATACCTATCGGTTTACGATAGATAATTTGAATAAATGACAGTCTACAGTTGTTATAGAACCTATATAAAGTAAAAAAACCGGCCAAGTGCGAGTCGGGCTCGCGCACAAAGGGTTCCGTAGCAGCAAATATAATATTACAGTTAAATCAACCTATCTCAAAAACTATAAGAGATACTTTGATCAAACCAAAAATCGTTGAAAGAGTTAATTAGCATGCATCACCTCTATTTTTTTTAGAATTTTATACCCCGTAGTTATAAAAATAGAGGGGGGGGGACATACTTTTTACGACTTTGAGAGCTGATATCTCAAAAACCGTTCACTTTAAGAAAAATGTTTTTTAGAAAACTTTATATCATTTTAAAAGACCTTTCCATTGATACCCCACACGGGTATGTACATCGAAAAAAAAAAATTCATCCCTCAGTTACATGTATGGGGGGCCCCACCCCCAATTCTTTTTTTTACTATTTAGTGTCATATTTTTGTAGCGGTTCATACAACACATATTCCCATCAAATTTCATCACTGTAGTACTTATAGTTTCCGAGTAAATCGGCTGTGACAGACGGACAGACGGACAGACGGACAGACGGACATGACGAAACTATAAGGGTTCCGTTTTTGCCATTTTGGCTACGGAACCCTAAAAAAGAAATGTATGGTATTAATGTTTATAGATATGCATTGTTTTATTGTGAGTAGACTTTAGTAACTTCCAACCTTATAAAAGTGGGTTATTTTGACCCGTTTTCGTTATAGCTACAAAACAGATATGCTGATTCGGCTGTGGCATTTCATTTTGAGGTGTGGTTTGATCATAGAACAACGCGGACTCGGTTGTATGGGTTTGATCGATAGTAGGTACTTATAATATTATTGTCATCGTCACCAACTGGCAATGTCGACTACTGGACATCGGCCTCTCCTAAATAACGCACACACATTGATTTTATGTTTAACACTTTTAGAGCAGGACTTTTCAGTGTTCGAGTTTTAGTTTTTTTATCTTATTTTTTATACCCCGCCTTGCGTGTTTGTACCATGCAACACCGCCGCCGCCTGTTCCAAGCAGGGTTAGTGTGTCACACAGGCACTATTCTCGTCACGGCAACTTCCACTTTATAACTTTACTTTCTTTTTTTCAAGCTCCCGCTACATTAAACCCTTTTTTCAGTAGTAGGTATAATTATACTTAAGTGCTACACTTTAAAATATTTAGTTTAGTACCTAGCTTTTTAGTGTCGTGACAAACAATACAAGAAAATATTTTTTGCACAATAATTAAATAAAATTTCAGGATGAATTCCACGATGAATTTCATGATGAATTATTTGCCATAAAAAATTAGACATCAATGGAATTTTCCCAGAAAAACCAGTAGGTACGAATGTGTTGGGCAACTCTGTCTGGCTCTCAGCGGTCCCTGGAGCCGCCGGCACATATTTTATTCAACCCACAAAGCCACATGTCATGAATCTGCTGTGCAATGATTCATCGCGGTTGAGGTTGAAGATCAAGTTATGACCTTAAAGAATACTAACAATGTATATTGTTTACATTGGGCTATGGCAGTAATTTATATGTAAACTATGTTAAAGCACTTAATAGTGTTACTACTATTTTAATAAAGATCCTTACTTATCCCCAAGACTGTCATACTTCAGATGATGATGACCTATGAACGAATTATGTAAATTTATACGCCTTTACGCATATCTAATTATCTACGCGGTGCACGAAATAAGGCACCCCGAGTGGCGGTAGAGGTATCGTGAATATCGTGACATGATCGTTTTCTATATTGTATACATTGTATATGTCATTCGGGTAGGGTGGAATTGATAGTATACATTCTACATTGTATACTATCAATTCCGCCCTACCCGAATGAGCAAAAGATAATCATTTTTTTTCAACACTAGTGCTGCTACAGACGATGGGTTTATCTCACTTAATCCATGAAACTTTCATCTTTGGACCTCATGCCACGCCATCTTTCGCCATCATCTGCATTTTTGGTTTGGTTGTGTAGGTCCGGCGCACCGTGGTGGGCACTCAGCGACTGAAACTAATCCTTTCACCATGACAAATCGCTTAAACAAGCTTAACACAAGCTTTCGATATTTTCGACAGGAAAATAATAAGCATGTATTATCCTGAAAAAAATATTTTTCTTTTATTACTTAAATTCTGTAAGTTCTACGTAGGTACAATAACCCGACTTATAAGGATTTAATATTGCGATAGTACATACTTAGAGCTTACATTTACTTTATAGTCTGGCACCTATAAAGGTAGGTGCTTACAAGATCTGTGCGTCTGTGCGCCTCTGACTTCTTTAGCCGTTTTCAAAGAATGTGCTCACCCGAGCAAACATCGCCTGGCTGTGACTTGCGACTATTTACAAAGGGCTTCGGCTATGTTTTGTTACATTTTTTGTATTATTCTTGAGCTTTCTTATTGAACATTCATAATAATAGAGGTTCTATATAAGATGAATCTGGGGTCTTATAATAAGTAGGTATTGATAAAGCCAAAAAATAAATAGAGCGTAACTTTTGCTAGTTTGTTATAGACTGGTAGGTATGGCTACAGTTTAATGTTTTTTTGTTCTTAAAAACGAGTTAAAAATAAGCATTGCCTTTGCAAACAGCATAATTATAATGAACGTCTTGTTTTAAAACCAAAGTTTATTTGCACGAGATATTATTTATAATCTACCACACAATACAAGCATGAGAATTATATCCTTCAGTTAATTACTACTGTGCCTTTGTAGGTAATTATCCTGAAAGCTAAATGTTCACTGAGTATTTCTGTGAAACTGCTTTGCCTTTTGTCTGTTGATTGCCTACAGTCGCCTATAGTTTTCACCAGAAACACCAGGTAGGTAGGTAAGTGAATTGGTTGGATGTTAAAAAGATAATTGCTTAATCTTATATTGATTTTAATCAATGATACGCAAGGTATTAAATGGTTTACCATACAGCCCAAACAATCTCATTCATGAATTGTACTTACTTACCAAAGGTAATCGGTAGATTGGTCTAGACATTAAATTACTTAACATGAATAACGGAACAAAGATTATTGTGAACTTATTAGTGTTAATCTAAGCGAAAGATTGGTATTTTTATCATCATCATCAGCCTATAGCAGTCCACTGCTGGACGTAGGCCTCTCCCAAAGCACGCCACTGGATGCGATCTTTAGCATTATAGGTATAGGTATTTTTATGCACTTATGAAAATCAGAAAAACTTAAAAAAAGTGTACTTACTGCCTCATTATCTACTGTAACTGTTTGAAATCTAGGGAATATGGTAGCCATTTTAGAGCCGTAAAATATTTGCTTCTTTGCTTTTAGTTCTATCGATGCAATTCACAGTCATGCTCGATTTGGGAATACTGGGCCGAGATCTTGTGCTGAATAAGCAAACGATGAGTAAAATGTTTCAAATACTTATAAACTTTTTTAGGAATATACATTTAGTTAGCTACTGTTTGTAAGATAAACCTTGCTAACTTGCATATTAGTTTTAAGTATAAACAAGTTACTTCTTAGACTGCACATATTAAAATATGTACCTATATGAATTATTATTTATTACTTAAGTGATGAAAACTATTTCAGATTAGTCATCAATCACAATCGTTCAGGTTTGTATTATACTCACATAGACGTACTTACCCGCCTACTAACGGATATGTTACTCGTATAAAAATGAGTATCTATGAAATAATATTATAATAAAGCACCTTCTGCCCGGATAAGCCAAGCGGAAAATTCATCACGGCCCATCGCTTATGAAGTAGACTTACGACTTAAGTTAAAGAGATTATTAGGATTAGGTAGGTGATAGGAGCAGCATACCTAGCTACGAAATTTTGTTTTTAACCCATCACAAATACCTAAGTGCAGATTTTACGGTTTATTAACAGTCGATTAACCAATGAGTTAGCTATTTCAGTCTGAAAATATGTAAATTTAAAAGCGATAAATTGAAAACTCGATACGTAGGTATTATGTAATTGTGTTAACGTATTTAAATCTATTTCTGCCTCGCTTTGTCTCTATTCTGTCAAAGCAAGCCTGCAATAGATTTAAATAAGATTAAATGTTTGGGGCAAGTCACTCTTAAACAATATACCTAAGCTTAGATTTTTAGTGCAGTGCTAGAAATACTAGAAATGTCTAGACGTATTTTACAGGGTTTATAAAAGTATGATATCATCTCTAACATGGCGTCACACAAGGATAAAACTATAAAAAGTCCAACCAAGCTCAAGTTTTATTATGCTAAGGTATCTCTACCGACTTAGATTTATGGTTCAAGTTACATCAGCAATGATACCTAGTTCAATGAAAGCCCTATCTCCAAAGTAGAACATAGATCGATAATAAGTGATATTAATGGATATCGGAGGTTGGACTAAAAGCTATCGGATCGGGTATCTTAAATAAGCAGCTATTTACTTAGCTTCTGCCCGTTTTGACACAAACCACATACTTTGCTTAGTAGCTGTAGTAAATACCTATGCATGTTACACGAAATCCATAAGACTACACAATGATCACACTCAAAATTTCCAGATACATAGTATTATATACCGCGGAGGCGGCGGTGTATGTTTACGTTCGTACTTAATGTAATAGGAATGTTAAAGGGAGCAGAGCAAGGGAACTCATTGCCTTAATTTGGGCACATTCAAGACCCGATAACAGTTTGTCCTTGGAGAATGGGCGCATTGGATCCAAGTATCATTGGCACAATAGTCAGCATTAGCTATACTTAGTCACTGTTGTGTTGGTCAAAATTGGAAAACGTTGAATTTGAAAATTTCTGCACGAAGTACCTATCGAAGGCTCAACCCCTTTTACATCGGGACAAGAAATATTGCAAAATTAGCTTCTAAGCGCGGTGGAAGGATTAATAGCCAGTCAACTCGACTTAGCACAGGACCCCGGCGCTAAGTTTTCTTTGTAAAATGTTTTAATGAATAAAGATTTTTAATTTAAATTAAAAAAAAAATCAATAGTCTCTCGATGACTGCCCAGCGGGGTGCGCCGGACTTGTATAAAGTACAGCACTCTTGAAATCGACGAATGGCGTGAACATTCTCATTCGTTCTTGAATCCCCCAGTTACTACTTCTCTCGGGGGGCTGCTTTCGTCTACCCCCAGTACCAAGAAGGCCTACTTAGCACGGGGCGCAAGACCCGCACGTCAAGACGTTTTCCGCCGCCCTCGCTCTCGCTCTCTCTCGCGATGTCAGTGAGCACGACTCCAAACCTTTTATCACGTCTTGGCGTCCAGCTAATTATTTCCGCACTATACAGGGTGTTTCCTACCCGGCAGGTGCTGTCGGGGCTGTACGTGGGCAACTACCGCGACTCGAAGGACCCCGTGCAGCTGGACCGGCACCGCATCACGCACATCCTGTCCATACACGACGCGGCAAGGAGGCTGCATTCTGTGAGTTTACATATTTACTTATAATATTATAAATGCGAAAGTAACTGTGTCTGTCTGACTGTCTGTTTATCTGTTACTCTTTCACGCCAAAACTACTGAACGGATTTGAATGAAATTTGGTATACATATGGTCTAGACCCTGAAAATGAACATAGGATTTTTATCCCGGAATTCCCACGGGAAAACTTTTTAAGGCGAAGCGAAGCTCGCGGGAACAGCTAGTATATAAAATAAAGAAAGAATTAAAATTTAAGGACATTGAAGTTACATAAAATGGGTGTACTGGATCAGGCTAGGTAACTAATGACTATAAATAAAGTTATTATTACCTATAGGTAGTAATTTTATTGAGAGCTGATTAATGGGGCCATAAAAATGTGGTTGAAATGACGAAATGGGTCATACTGGGGTTTTATGCTCCCGTCACAGTTCATCGCATCATAATAAAATTATTAAAGGAATACTTATGCACACTCCACACACTACGCACCCAGTGGGGTCACTCTTGTTTATGCATAATAGCGCTATCCACGACTCTACCTTGTTTTGTTAAAGGTACTGATTCCATGACTCGCTCTATGCGTTCGTTTTTTTTCAAGCTAGAGTAACTGTTAGGGTTACATTCTAGGATGAGCAGGTCAATGTACCGACACCACATTACTACACCCTTTCCGGGCTATTCCAGGCACATACTGAGTTGCGGCTAATAAGAGTGACAACATGTCTTTTATCCCACTATGAAATTGACAGAAAAACCTTAAAATAAATGAATAATTATAGGGTAAAACTACTAGTAACTGGCAGTTTAAGTGACTAGCAACACAAAAAAATATATTTAAAAAAAAGTATTGGCCTGCTTTAAGCACTGGTAGGCTTGAATTACTGGCAATAAGATGACGAACAATTATAGGCATAAATAGTAAAGATATAAGATTAATATTCGATTTTAATTAAGTTTATATCTAAACTTGCGGTTTACTTTACCGTTCAAGTTAAATATAAAGGAACTTGAAAAATAACCCTCTAGTATTGTTTACCCAAAGTTACGTAATATTGTTTACGACAGCCGCATCCGCTGCGGTGGTGGGGGAAGCGCCAATATATTATTTTTGTTTTGTAAGAAATCGAGTTTTAGTAGGTAACTAAAACTATACCTACGTGTCATTAGTTATATTTTTTGTAAAAACCTACCTTGATAATCTTCATTATTAAAAATATAACATACGCAAGTCCTTCCAATAGATAACTAAACATAATTCGAATATTTAATTTGAAGATTGGCTCTATAGTATTTATTACTGAAGTGATTTAGTTTTTCATAATGTATTGGGTCAATATCGTAGGACCTCGTATTACTTACTGAAATTAGGTTCTTATAACCACGTTGCCTTTGATACATTCAGCAAATGAGCGCCGGCCTTTCACCATAATTACTAAATGATAGAACTTAAGTAATTCTGCAGGTAGTGATGATGATAGCTTCTTATCATGTTCTTCAATAGGTTCCACCTCTCCTGTTATGTCTTATATTCCACTCTCCTCTAGCCCCAACACGCAATTTTCTCACCATCGCAAAGCATTTAATGTGGTCCATATCAACGCACAGAGTATTCCTTCACACCATTCCGATATGCTTGCGTCATTTGATAATAGCAATATACATGCCATTCTAGTCTCCGAATCCTGGTTAAAACCCTCTCTTGACTCTTCTCTCTACCCATTACCAGGATTTAAATTAGTACGTAACGATCGTACGAATAAAGGTGGTGGTGGAGTGGCTATATACCTCCGCAGTCACATACCTTACACCATAGTTAGTAGGTCTCCAAGTGAATATTCGGGAAAGGCTGAACATCTTTTCTTGGAGGTGCGTCTTAATTTCAGCAGAATTCTTCTCGGAGTCTACTATAGCCCCTGTATGACCGTTAATTACTTCGATTCCTTTGAGAAGCTTCTCGAGGATTATTCTCCCAATTTCGATAACACTATAGTCATGGGCGATTTTAATACGTGCCTCTTGAAAGATGATCACCGTTCCAAAACAATATGCTCCATCACGGCTGCGAAAAATCTCCACATCTTGCCTCTTGGTGCTACGCACCATCCACCTAATTCCGATCCTACTCTTCTAGATCTTGTCATTGTTTCTTCTCCTAACCTCGTCCTCGAGCATGGTCAATTAACTGCTGATTGTTTCTCCTACCATGATCTTCTTTATCTTTCTTATAAGGTCCGCACTCCTAAACCAAAAAAGCGTACAATTCTCCAGCGTGATTTTAAGAGAATGGACATGCAGCAGCTTTGTGAAGATGCAAAGACTATTGATTGGGCACAGCTGGATAGCATTAATGATATTGACGCGAGGGTCAATGTGTTTAATTCTCTCTTGACCAACCTCTTCGATAAGCACGCCCCTCTGCGTCCATTTCGTGTGAAGCAGCTGCCTGCTCCTTGGCTTACCGATCATATTAAAAGCCTTATGACAAAACGCGATCATGCCAAATATCGCTATAAAAAGCAACCGACTGATGACCACTTAAAGCAGTATAAAGAGCTGAGGAATCGATGCAATAGAGTGTGTAGAGATGCAAAACGCCGATACATTCATACTTCCATTGACAACTGTGATACCTCGCAGTTATGGTCGTTTCTTAGAACACTGGGCATAGGAAAATCTCAGACAAACTCTAATGTTGATACAGACCTCGATGCACTCAATAAGCATTTCTCTACCCCACCTTTGACTATTAATGATCAAAACAAGGCTGAGGCTCTGTGCAATCTTGCTTCTACACCGTCCATTGATTGCCCTCCATTCACTTTCAAATTGGTCTCTGGTCGTGACGTTAAGAGATGTGTTTCCCATATTACTAGCAAGGCAACGGGAACTGATAATATTAGTATCCTGATGATTAAACCCATTCTCGAAATAATTTTACCACATATAACTAATATTATGAACCTTTCCTTAATCTCATGTTCCTTTCCTAGCATGTGGAAGAATGCTTTTATTGTCCCTCTTCCAAAAGTTCCCAACCCAACCACATTATCCCAATTTCGCCCCATTTCAATCCTACCTTTCCTGTCAAAAGTCCTTGAACGCCTTGTATTCGAACAATTTTCCAACTTCCTATCCACTCACCATCTCCTTAACGAATTTCAGTCTGGGTTTCGTACCGGCCATAGCACCGTCACCGCGCTCATAAAGGTCACCGATGATATCCGTCTAAATATGGAAAATCACCAAGTAACTGTGCTTACCCTGTTAGATTTTAGTAATGCTTTTAACACGGTTGATCTTGACATACTCCTTGGAATTTTACGATCTCTTAACGTATCTCCGACAGTCACCACTTGGTTCGAATCTTACCTTAAGGGACGCCAGCAGTGCGTTCGCACCGACGCAGAGAGCTCTGCCTGGTGTCCGGTACTAGCGGGCGTCCCGCAAGGCGGCGTGCTATCTCCTTTACTCTTTTCACTATTTATTAATATCTTAGCTAAACAACTTACTTCTCTCTACCACCTCTATGCAGACGATCTCCAGATCTACACTAGTGCTCTTCCGGAAGACATTAATTCGGCAATTGATGTCATCAATCAAAACCTGGACATAATATCTAAATGGGTAAAGAAGTTTGGACTTCTACTCAATCCTAACAAGTCGCAAGCTATTATGATTGGAAGTCCGAGGCTGCTGAATAGATCGTATTTGTCCCTTGATAGCAAGCTGTACTATGACGGTACTGAGATACTTTTCGTGAAATCAGTTAAGAATCTGGGCGTAATTATGGATAGCACATTTACCTGGCTACCCCAAGTAGAAGCAGTTAGTAAAAAAGTCTTTGCATCCTGTCACTCCCTTAAGCGCTTGCAATTTTTCCTGCCTCATCACACTAAGATTACGCTGGCACAGTCACTACTGCTCCCGATTCTCGATTACGCAGACGTAAGCTATCTTGACCTCACAGAGGAGCTACTTAACAAACTCGAACGTCTCCAGAATTTATGTATCCGATTTATTTTCGGATTACGTAAATATGATCATATTTCTGAGTACCGTGCTGTACTAAAGTGGCTCCCGATTCGCCTTCGAAGGAATACTCATATTCTTTGTCTTCTTTATAATGCCCTTAATAATCCAAATGCTCCCCAGTACCTACGAAGCAAGTTCACATACTTGTCTTCCCACGGACGTGCTTTGCGATCACAGGAAAATAAAATGCTGAGTGTACCGCAACATACCAGTGCGGCCCATAGTGGCTCCTTTGCTGTCAAAGCTGTGAATCTGTGGAACTCGCTACCAGTGGAAGTACGGCTATCGTCATCACTTAATGTATTTAAAAATAGTCTTAAATTACATTATTATAAGACCTTGGGATGGTAATTGTTTTATTCTATTTTATTTATCTATTTATTTATTTATATATGTAATAGTATATTTATATATGTATACTACTATTTATATTAATATAAAACATGATAGTTAATATATGTAGGTACATAATAGTTATTTATATTTATTTATTTTTAGCTTAGAACTTTATATGTTAGGTTATAGTTAGATATGTTTATTTAAATTTGGATTAGGTTACACTTGATTGTCTCTATGTATACAGTAGTTTTATTTAATTTTAAGAGTTATAGGCTTACTTTTATTTCCACACCATAAAGGTTGACTGGAAGAAATCGCGTTTAGGCGATAAGTCCGCCTTTGTATATATATACTTGTATTGTTCTTTCTTGTACTTGTTAACTTTTACTTTAAACTGTGTAATTTGTGTATACATACAATAAAGTGTTTAAATAAATAAATAAATAAGTACATATTCAATTAACATTATCGCTTTTAGCGATAAGGCCGCCCTTATTGTATTATAGATTTTAAGTATTAAATGTTATTTTAAGTGTTTTATGTACAATAAAGTTATACTACTACTACTACTACTACTATATATGTTTTGTCATGAAAAAACTAACAACAAAATAAATACCAGATTAGGTTGTTAGGCCCTGTTTCACAATGTCTGGTTAGTGGCTACCTGTGAGATAAAATACATGATGTCACTGTCAAGAAAATAAACAGAGAGTGACAGGGCCTTTTGAAACAGGGCCCTCATTTTCATACACTCTCAATAGTGTACTCGTACTTACTTGAATCTCTGTTCATTAGCTGATCAGCGACGTATCACGAATACTAAATACTTAGTGTCCTCTTTAACTTACTTAGCATTCTAACATTGGCTCCACTATAGAGCTTTCCAGAATTCAGGTCAATGAAATGTACTTATTACTTACGTACTTATACATTTGTCGTAATTAAGTGGCCATTATAATGACTGCTATAATTTTTCTAACATTTTTTCTACATTATTGTAATTATTTGGGTTTTTTTGTGTACCTGTTATGCTACAATATGTCTGTTGCTCGTAAGTATCTCCGGTTGTACTTATAGAAATCATGCACAGTCTGGAGTCCAACATTCAGAAAACGCATCTAGGTGCGTTCATGAAATCATACATTTCACGCAACCCACACCGTGATGAAAGAAAGAAAGAAAAACTTTATTTGTCTTAGACAGCAATATTAATTTACATATACAGAGAAAGATATATAAATATAGGTAATTAATCTAATCTACTGGTGATAAATAATAATTAATATAGTGAAATTGCTGTCGTGATGCGTGATAGCGTGAGAAGAACAACCTAAATCTGAGTTGGAAATGAATAATCCAGCTAGTAGCGAGCGAAGGTACTCTGTGGGCTCTAACGACTTCCTTCCGTCTCACCCACTTCCGGTCAGGTCCGTCGAATGGAAATTTAATTAATCCCCCCTTATAGTCCGCTTTCCACGCCGCTTGTGGTACGACCACCATCCCTGAAAGCAACGCAGATATGATGTTATAATCTAACCAACCCAAAAACCCCCGACATTCAACACAAAAAGTCGCATAAATTTTAACGGCTAAGCCAATTTTGATAAAATAAGTAATAGTTGAGTAAATAGCTGAGAACACTCGGGGTCCGATTAACTATGGTCTTCATAGGAATGTTTTATTTGAACACCCATAGACCTCGGCTTCGATTGAGGGGTAGGTTTTTTTTTTGTGGTTTTCAAGTTTAGTTGGCAGGTAGTAAGTATAAAGATTTATTATTATTAAAATGAGTATAAAAAAACCTTCGGTATTGCGCCATGTCCCACATAAATAATATGTCCTAAGAGTTAATGAATCAGAGAGTACTAAGTATTGTGTACTGTGCAGGTGTACAGTGTGCACACATAAACACTAATACACTCAGATGACTGATAATAATTAGTAAAAACCACCTTTTAGTCGCAAAAAGATCGTGGTATAACGACAGGTTAAATTTAATAAGTGGCTCGCCTGCTACCGACAGTTGAAGTGTTAAGTTAATTTGAGGTTAGCTTCTATTTCGCTCGTGATATGAAACTACGAACCGACATAATTAGTCCGAAACCAATACTCAATTTAATTAAACATGAATTTAATATTCCCCATATATAATTAATGAGAATATTATAGTACATAGATTATAAATTTGATACTATTAACTGGTATTTATAGGTATTAAGCTTTCCCCCTGACATTGTAATTTATCAGGACTTACTTTAGCCATTAATATTTATTAATATGGCGTTTTTTCAGTAGCATGATATAAATTTACACCCTGTACAAATCGTAC
The DNA here is from genome assembly GCF_932276165.1 of Plutella xylostella. Lineage (NCBI taxonomy): Eukaryota > Metazoa > Arthropoda > Insecta > Lepidoptera > Plutellidae > Plutella > Plutella xylostella. Next base: position 4,034,362 of record NC_064009.1, on the reverse strand, counting down.
TGAGAGACATGTTAGGTTTTGAAATAAGTAACTACCGTCAACTTTATAACCCACGTGGGTATGTACTTACATACGACTTCTATACTTTTTCAGGATCTTAGATTAGGATAACATTCGTTTTATGCGGCATCATCGAATAAATTTTCTATAGTTGGTTAAGCTTAGTAACTGAGCAACTTTTAATTTCACACCTCAACATTCAAGATGGCGGTGACAACTGCAATATGTATAACTCCTATCCATATTCTACAAGTAGGGAAATTTAATTAGTGTCATTACAGGTAGTTTAACCTGTAACTAGGTACCGTATCTTGTTTCTTGACACAGGAGACTAAGTCACGACAATGAACGTAAGTGTAAATGCGATGCGACAAATCAAACCGAATACTAATACCTACTTAATGTACAAATACAAATATTGTATATCTGTGCATTGCAACTCCGCCAATTTTTAGGGTTCCGTAGCCAAAATGGCAAAAACGGAACCCTTATAGTTTCGTCATGTCCGTCTATCCGTCTGTCCGTCTGTCCGTCTGTCACAGCCGATTTACTCGGAAACTATAAGTACTACAGTGATGAAATTTGATGGGAATATGTGTTGTATGAACCGCTACAAAAATATGACACTAAATAGTAAAAAAAAGAATTGGGGGTGGGGCCCCCCATACATGTAACTGAGGGATGAAATTTTTTTTTTCGATGTACATACCCGTGTGGGGTATCAATGGAAAGGTCTTTTAAAATGATATAAAGTTTTCTAAAAAACATTTTTCTTAAAGTGAACGGTTTTTGAGATATCAGCTCTCAAAGTCGTAAAAAGTATGTCCCCCCCCCTCTATTTTTATAACTACGGGGTATAAAATTCTAAAAAAAATAGAGGTGATGCATGCTAATTAACTCTTTCAACAATTTTTGGTTTGATCAAAGTATCTCTTATAGTTTTTGAGATAGGTTGATTTAACTGTAATTTTGCTGCTACGGAACCTTTTGTGCGCGAGCCCGACTCGCACTTGGCCGGTTTTTTAAACCATAGATAATGTTGTTCTCTTTTTAAACAGCAGTTCTATTGGCGCTACGTGTTTATCCGTGTCCGTGGCTAGTAAACGATTTTGGCATCGAATGTAGAAAGGAAATGTTACACTTGTATTCGGCTTTTTTGTAAAATATTTAAGTAAGTACTCAATATTATGACTGTTTTTATTTTGCTAGCTTTTAAATGTATTGTGTATTTATATGCAGTCTATTTTTGCACCACATCTACACCAAAACTAGTACATTACAAGTACATAGGTACCTATTTGCTGTGCAATAAATTTGAATATTTATCTACATAACATAATAACACGATAATTACAAAAACCATAATAGGTAATATTAATTTAAATTAAAATGGAATGAAGAAAAGTACCATTTATTTCTCCAAATAAACACAAAGATCCTTTCAAATAAGTAGAATACCAACTTAGTTGTCTTCAATTTTCGTAATTTGATACGCAGACTTTAAAAGCCTCTTCACAAGTTGTTCTCGATAAATACCAATTAAGAAAAGATAAATTGAGATACTCAAGCCCCGCCAAGTGCCGAGCAAACAGCTTCAAATGCCAGACGAAAATTGGTAATTCTATCAAATAAGTACCAGCTTAAGCTCCAAAAAATGGGTATTAAATATTATTTATAGAATACGACGAAAAATAAAAGGTAGTTAAGTACAATTGTACTCATTCTCATGCATGATGCATTGTACAATATCTTCCTACCTACTTAATTATTCAAGAATTTTTGATGGCCGAGTAGGTAGGTACAAGCCTTTTTTTATCATAACTGGCCGAAAAATATGGAGTTTCAAAAATGGCGTTCGTAGCCTTCGTAGCGTCGTCGTAGCACGAGCGTAGCAACTTCGTAGCACTACATTACTACGCAGATGCTACGACGCGCATCGCATCGCATTTTATCGTTTGTGTTACGTGTATTGTAAATATTTTCTTTAAATGCAGTGTTTAATGGCTATCATGTAAGGTAGAACATGATACATATTCTATAAGTACATAGAGGTTAACTCTTGTCTCGTTCTCATGTATAATTTTTAATTTGTGTAGGTTTATATTTAGCTGTATACGACGTTTTTTTTTTTTTTAAATCTTTATTTTATTTAGAGACTTTGATCATACATGAACATGACAGTCCCATCGTAACTTATTCTAAGACTTAACTTACGCTTACAATGTAGAATCTAATCTTAAGGATGTACAGTGTTTAACATATTTATACACGTACATTGCTTCACTACTGCTAGGCTCAGATAAATAACTTTGTAAAATACCTACATCAACAAAGTTTATTTTTAACTGATTTTGTAATGTTTGTCTTAAGTTCGTATACCGGCGGCATTCTACTAAAATATGATAAATATCCTCTACGGAACTGCAGACATTACAATTTGGACTTTCGTTTTTTTTCATCAAAAAGTTGAATTTATTAAACGGGAACGGACGTATACGACGTTACTTCGTAGACCTGTAGGAAATTTGAAGAGGCTACATTTTCAGTCGTTGGTATTACTGCCCCCTAAGGTATTCTAACTTTTGCGGGGCCCAAGCGAAGAGCAGTAAAATATTCGACCCTTCCGAAATGGTATAGCTGTAATAAATCTCAAATGTGTATGTAACTGAATCAGACGTTTTTATTTTATGATAAATATACTTAATAAAATATTTTCTGATCACCACAGTAACAGTGGACATTCTATTCTATTCTCATAGGGGGTGAAGTTCCTGTACGTGGCTCTCTCGAGTGGAACCTTTGTACATATCCCCTTGATTTCAGCTCAGCCAGCCTAGCTCCCGAGTAAACTGGAGTAGCAGGCCTGGGTGTTGTAATAGCTGAGGTAGGCGCTCTGTTGGTCCAAGAATAGATAATCTTGTTTCTGTAGTAGGTGGACAAGCTAACAAAATATGTTCAACCGTCTCATCTACTTCTTTACATGTCCTACATAAGGGACTAGTTGAGTTACCTATGGTATATAAGTGTTTATTCACGCAACAATGTCCTGTTATTAATCCTACCATTAATGATATATTACTACGGGACAGGTTGAGTAAGTAGCGTGTAAGTTTATGGTTGTATGATACAATAAACGCTTTACTTTGTCTGCAATCTACACGATTTATCCACTCCTGATTGTGTTCAGATAGTGTTTTATCGGTGAGACATTGCCTTATTGCCTTTGATGACAAACTAATAAATGGTTCTGGCCCTATTGGTAGGGTATTTGATCCCATTCTTGCTAGTCGGTCAGCCTCGCAATTTCCTATGTTGTCGTTATGACTTTTAATCCATTGTACTGTTACATTATTTGAAATGCTTAGGTTTTCAAGTGTTCTGTGACATTCTAAAATTAATTTAGATTTTGTTACAGTTCTGCCTAAGGCACCTAAAATTGCCATACTGTCTGTGTAGAAGCAGATATTGCAATTTTTTGTGTCTTTTATTTGTGTAGCTCCGTCAAGTAGGCTGGCAGCTTCTGCCTGAAAAACAGTAGCTTTGTTCCCGAAGCTGACAGAGTATTGTAAATTAAGTTCCGGGCAGAAGACACCTCCACCGCTGCCCTTCTTGTTCTTGGCTCCGTCAATGTAGATATTGATGTCGTAATTGTTTTCGTCTGATGTGCCACACTGATCTCGCTGGATAGTGTAGCTTCGGTTGAAGATAAACGTCTTTATAGTAGTGTCTAGTACTTAGCCTTATCGCCGCCGCTTTAGCTTCCTGCTTGATGATAATATCGAGTGGGGGAAGTCCTAGAATTATTTCTAGGGCGGCTGTTGGGGTTGACTTCATACATCCGGTGATTGAAACGCATGCAAGCAAACTACGACAGTTTCAAAGAACTGTCGTAGTTTGTTTTTCACAGTAATGAGGTTCGATCTTTGCCACCAAACCACTGCTCCATATGTTATTATAGGTCTGACCACAGTGGACATTAAATATACCACTTTATGAGTCCAAATTTATATATATGATAATTATATATTGATAACACTCGAAACACCAAAATTAGACTATGACTTAATGATGTTAGTTGTTTCGCTATGCATAATCCAAAGACAACAACAACAAACCTCACTTAATATTTTGATGTTCTTAATACTTTATTCACTACCAACTATATATATATGAATCGTACATACGTAACTATACATACGAAGGTTCTCTAGCTCCGACGGGGCCGGAAATAGCCCGGTTTGACCTCAGGGCATCCGCGAGAGCTCGTATCTCTCTCAGTTACATACATCTTAGTCAGGCATTTAACACACTGTACTTCATTTTAACTAAGTTTTAAATATGTATACAGGGTATTGCAAAAAGGGTATACTAAGCCGAAACCAGCATTGCAGCATGTTATATCTAAGCCCGAAACTGAAATCAGAATTTCAAAATTCGCGAAAGAAATATTCATTTTCCATAGTAAAAAGTCACGTGGCCAACTAAGTTTCCATGGAAAATGTTTTTTTTTTTCGCGAATTTTGACATTCTGATTTCAGTTTCGTGCTCAGATAAAACATGCTGGTTTCGGCTTAGTATACCCATTTTGCAACACCCTGTATAGCCGTACAATTACATATTTGAGATAAGGGTCCAATGTACCCTGCAACTATGTACCGCTATTTGTTTCGGTAGTAATAAATTTATATTTAAAACTTATCCCAACTTGTGTTGCCATCAATTTAAGTAACCAACTTCCTGAAATAGCAATTTTGATTACCGTTACTTTATTTATTTATTTATTTAATTCTTTACGTTTCGTTTATTGTTTTTTAATAGCTATTATACCTGTAATACCTGTTGTGCTCCTTTTTACATTTCATGTAGGTAGACACCTACGTCTCGTCATATTTTAGCGAGTTTTGAATACAGATAATAATTAAAATGACCTTTCCACTCTCGAGTACATAAATTAATTTCGGAGTCGGTTTACAAATGTTTGCTGAAAGTTAAATATGCAGAGGCAAGCCGTATCTCTGGTTTGTTTGTTCGTGAACATATAATGGTGAGCGCTGTCCGGTGGGAAGCCATTATCATGTTATAACGAAGTCAGCGCGATTTTTATGAAGCAGAAAACATTCATGCACTAGTTAAGTAAAATTATTTTGAAAATGCAAAAGAAATCGAAACAGGAGTTTTTGACCTGGATGAGGACACTGATAAAAACTATCGTTTAAACTGTAAAAAGTTTGAGTATAACTTGATAAATGTTATCTGTCGAATAAAATTGTTGCTGTCACTGTCTAATACAAACATTTAGTCGCGACAGTATCAGAATTATTCCCCAGATAACTTTTATCTGGCTATTGAAAAATCAGTCCTAAACAAAATAAAGAAATAAGTACCTCTACGTGCCACCCGAAGCACGATTCCGATTCTCTCCCAGCTATCTGAAAAGTGTACAAAGGTAAAACTACATTTAGAATATTCGATTAGCGTCGTCGCGCCGTTGGCCCGTGTATCAATATTCATGAAGGAGCCCGCAGCTGCTATACAGAATGGAATTTTATCAGTGACGGTCCTACTGTTAGCAGTGAAATGTTTCAGTGAAACTGAACAGCCGTTTTTATGGGACCAACTTATAATTTTACTGTACCTACGGTGGCCTGCGCCTAAAAGTATACAGGCGGAGTTTTTAAAATAGCGATCCCTGATGATGAAGGGACCAGCTACATCTGTTATAAATCCGGGGACGTGTTGTGTGTGTAGCAGTGCTGTTTATGTGGATGTGCTTGAGCAGCATGTGAGCTTGAGATCGCTATTTTAAAAACTCCGCCTGTATACTTTTAGGCGCAGGCCACCGCACCTACATACTTCAGTCATGTAAAAGTCTGTTTGTTTGCTTGTTTGATGATTGACATCAACAACAATTTTACAGGACTCAAGATTTATTTATTTATTGAATTCCTAAAAATTATAGTTTTAAATACGTGCACGTTATTACTAGCTTGCTTAAAGGTAGGTATATACGTTCCCTCTTAACACACTACATACTCGTACATAAGGAAAACGTATTGTTGGAATCTAAATAGATTGCCTGACCGAGACAGATCGTATATTGCAGATAAGTGAAAACCAATGGGCAGTTAAATTAAATGTCGACCTTAGTGCCCTCAATAAATAGGATTCAAGATAATGTTTCCTGCTTATTCTGAGCGTATCCTTCTAACACTACTCTTACTCGATAGTAGGTAAGTAATTACTCGTGTATGGGCTGATTTTTCAATGGTCAGATAAGTGTTATCTGAGAAATAAAATTGTCGCTGTCACATCTGAATGATTGTATTAGACAGTGACAGCAACAATTTTATTCTTCAGATAACACTTAAGAGGATCCCTAAAGCTAAAATGCTAAAGTCGGCTTGATATACTTGATTAGATTGGAAAAACGGTGGCTTCTATCACATTGATAAAAATATATATTGTAGCAGAGGGTATACTGAACATGTTAGTTGCTTATAAATTGGTGCAGGATTATAATAAGTATGTTAAAAAAAATTGCAAACACACCATGTCTTTTGCCATTTTTTGACTTATTATGAAAAAACCCTCGAAATCAGAGGGCCCATTTTCATGGAATCTTATATGTATGTGTAGGTAATTAAATTCTTAACAAAGTTACCTTAAAGAGTTGGATTTAATGGACCAGAAGTCAACTTTTTTTGCAAAAAACTAATAAATTCCGGTTTAAAAATGATGACACCGTGACAGATTTCAGATTTCTTCAGTCGTCGCCCTGGTGGCGGCCTGTTAGGAGCGATACCCACGCCATTTTATTTTTTATCAAATATTTCACAAAAACTGATTAAATCAACAAATTATGACTACAAGTATTATAATACATATGCATTTGCTATGGAAAGTTAATTTTCTAATCATTTTAGATGCAGAAAAGCCGAAAATTCTTAGAAAACATTTCGCCTTTTCGATTTGTTTACATTTTTTACTATAGAGTTACAGATGCATAGATAAAGGTAAACATTGCACATAATGACACTTATTAGATTCTCCGAATAAGAACTATACGGTCAATGCAGTATGCCAAAGCGCGAGCCTGTTTATATTCTGAGGGGTAATTTATTTTATTTTAACGGTTGTGTATGGTAGGTAAGCTACACAATATACAGGGTGTTGAAAAGTAAGTTCATAATTTGTTTTATTTGAAACCAAAAACCGTAGTTAATTAAAAATATATATATTTTAAGATGTGGTAGTCTGTACACTACAGGTTGTTAAAAATAAGTAAGTATTTTTAAAAATTGAAGATCTAAAATTTACATAATTTTTTAAATCTATTTAACAAGCTTTGCAAAAAAGCGGTTAAGTGCGACTGTATCTCGCCATGAAAAAAATGAAATGTTTACTGTAGCTATGAATTTTATGCGTTACAAGTGGAATAAAATACCGCATAATATTATGTACAACTATGTAAGAGCCTAGTATTTAAAAAAAACTCATAAGAAAATATTAAATACACAGGTTTTTTAACCCCTGAAGGAAATAGAGGGGTGTTATAAGTTTAAAGTAAGGGCTGAATTTTTTTTTTAAATTAGGGTGATAAGTAATGTATATTTTTAATGATTTTTTCAAATAGATAAATGTTATACCATTTTTAAATTGCCATAAAATTACCTATAGTTATAGTTATAGAAAAGGGCAGGGCTACCAGTGCCCATTCGCCACTGCAACCTAAAAGATCTATAAATTATGACTCCCCATGCCGAGTCTCACTCTACAGGCCCAGGTCTTTTATAAACCTGATATTACCTATACAGGATGTTGCAAAAAGGGTATACTGTGCCGAAAGGGTTTGACTCAGGGGTTATTCTGAACAACTTTTGTTCTCCAAGTTTTGGAAATTCTCGAAAAATAAATTCGGTCTCTATAGTAAAAAGTCACGTGATCGAATAAGTTTCTATGTAAAAGGTTTTGTTACGTGAATTTTCAAAATTGTAGAAGAAAAGTGGATCAGAATGGCACCTAAATCCACTTTTGGCTAAGCTTTATACCCTTTTTTCAATACCTTGTATAAAATATCGTCAGCGTCACCTTAGATCGTAATCATCGTAACTCCTCGTGACCAAATTTTAGAGGAGACAAAAATACTGTTTTATTTGTAGTTATAGTTGGCATACTACCCACCTAAAGTTTTTTTTAACTAGCCTAAAAATGATTTGTTTAGACAGTCTATCTTCCTGTTCAACCGCAGCCTGAGTGCCAGTGACTCAATGACTGAAAGGAGGCCATTAGTGCTCCTAAATAAATAAAGCAGGCCTGTAGATTATCTTTCAGTGTACCGACACATCTGATTGCTGTAAGAGCCTGATAAGCTCTTCGAACGAGTCATACCTCTGTGGTGGTACGGTTTCGACCTTTCGGACAGTCAGTTTGGCATCCGAAATGCGGATTCGAATAGTGGGTACAATACTTTGCGTTCGTTCACTGTCGGAGCAGGATAAAAACCACGGGCGAGTTGTTGCGCTGGCTGTTTGCTTAAAAATAGTAACCGCGTTCAACTCTATCCCCTAGAGGGCGAACCTTTAGGGCGGCTCTTGTATACCATCACTTGTCTTCTTATCTGCAGAAAATTGACAGAGGTCATACGTGTCTAACAAGTACATTAAGGATGCGAAAAGAGAGGGTTTGTTTTCACAGAAGAAGTTCAGTTGCGGAGTTCCACAGCGGTAGGTCTTGGACCCCTCTGCTGTGGAACTTGGCATACAACGCGGTCCTGCAAATCAAGCTCGCAAACGGCGTTAGCACAGTGCATTTTTCTAATGTCACACAGGTCGTGAGGTAGGCTGAGAGCCTCCTTCGGGGAAGACATCCCAATGATTCATTACAAAAAAATTGCTGCAGCTGTGCTCGCCATGCAGTGCGAATCTGGCTACTTCCGAATCTGGGGGGCTGTTGCAAAGGAGTCCGTTGCCTCTATACGGTACGGGTTCCGTGCGATCTATGATCCTTCCGGGAGCACCTGTCTTGTCGAAGTCGAAGAGAATGGCTCGTATTCGACGCAACCTGCAGTACTGGTGGGATTGGTTGAAGGGCAGGACAGCAGGAAGCTGCAGCAGCCGTCATGCTGTGATTCGACGCATAGATGCAAAAAAAGTTGAAAGTAACTTCATGTTAATAAAATATTAGATCTTAATTTAACAACATAACATTGGAAAAAAAAATTAACATTGTTGAGTATGTTATTGTAATTTACTAAAGTAGTAATAAAAACAAAGGCTTATTGCATAGTTTTCGTTCACGTTCGCCTACATCGCACGTTGTATATGAGAATAAAGGGTAATTACTAAGTTTTCTTGTTTAAAAATCACGGTTTGGGGTTTAGAGGAAAACAAATGGTAAAATGCGGAATACAGTTTTTTTTTTCGAATAAAGAGGAAAACATGTGAATTCAAAAAACGTTTCTATTGACACCAAAGAGTACTTTTGGCCGAGAAAAGTGGAGTTACAATTTTATTTTATTTATTTTATTTTATTGGAAAAGGTGTAATAACAGCCAATAGATTACCATATTACATAAAATTCAGCACTATAAAAACATTTTAAATCTATTGCCCTATTGATAATTACACACAACATTTACATTAACACTAGCTTAAATAAAACTTAACTTAATTAAGCTAAAAATAGAACTATTCATGCATTTTTTATTATATGACATAATTATAATTATAAATTAATGAATTAATTCAATGAAGTACATGCTAAAATTTTAAAAACATTTCATAACAACTTAATTAAATCATTCTTAAAACATGTTATGGAAGTATTAAAAATATCTACATTGGCGCATATTCCGTTATATGTATTGCACATTCTATTTATAGGATTATTGTATGATACGTTATTATTAACAGGTGGCACATGAAACAGCTTAGGGAATCGTACTGATCTAGCAGGAACCTTAAATTGTATTAATTCTAGTAATTGAGCTCCGAATGATCCATTGGCAACTTTGAATAATGTTGTTAAATCTGATACACATCTACGCTTCTCGAGACTCAACATATTAAACCTTTGCAATCGATCACAGTAGTTTGGTATTTTACGCCTTAGACCAAGTCTTGATACTAGTGCTCTCATAAATCTTCGCTGAATGGATTCGATCCGGTCTATATGGACCTGATAAATCGGAAACCAAACAGAACAGCAGTATTCCAGAATTGTCCTTACTATAGAATTATATAATATTATAAGTGACTCTGTTCTTTTAAATGGTTTTGAAAGACGTAGTATAAAAGATAACATCCTATTTGCTTTCGAACACATGTACTCATAGTGTGCTCTGAAAGACAATCCAGCATCGAACAGAACACCCAAATCCTTTACCACATTTACCCGTTTTATATCTATATTTTGAAGTTGATATGTATATTTGATTGGATTCCTTGCCTTTGTGAAGGTAATGATTAGGCATTTTTCATTGTTTAATTTCATATCATTAACCACACACCATCTCAGTATAGTATTAATATCTTTTTGGAGAATTTCACAATCATCTATGTTGTTTATAGGACGGTATATCTTCACGTCATCTGCATATGCTAAGCAGTTGCTGTCAAACCTATAGAGCAGATCGTTTATAAATAACAAAAAAAGCAGTGGTCCTAAATTGGAACCCTGAGGAACGCCAGATTCTGCTATAAACGGAACTGAGTCGAATCCATTCAAACAAACCAACTGAGTTCTATTCATTAGGTAAGAAGTTATCCATCGGTGTAGATTTCCGTGAATACCTAGGTGGTATGCTTTTGATAACAGTACTGAGTGATTGACCCGGTCGAATGCTTTAGCAAAGTCTGTATATATAGAGTCCACTTGTTTGTTCACATTAAAAGATTTACAAAGAAATGTTGTATAAACTAAAAGATTCGAATTCGTTGACCTACCATTCACAAATCCGTGCTGACTTAGGCTTAGAATCGGCTTTAAGAATACGTAAAGTTGATCATATATAAGGCCTTCAAATACTTTGGCAAAACAATTGAGGATACATACCTACCTGTCGATAATCTTCAACATTATTTCTAACTCCAGATTTGAATATAGGGGTTCCCTTTGTTATTTTCCACAGTGCCGGAAAAACACCAGAGGACATCGATTTGTTAAATATTAAAGTTAATGGTTTGGCTAAGACAGTTGCGCAAACTCTCACAAATACAGGAGGAATGCTGTCGGGCCCTGCTCCTTTATTAAGATTTAGATTCTTTAACTTTAATAATACTTGTTCCTCGGTAAATTCAATAGAGGAGATTGAATGGTGCCTACTGGGAAAGTCGGGAGTATAATTCACTGCCGCGCTAGTACTGTAGACTGTGGAAAAATAGTCTGCAAACAAATTACAGATATCCTGACCAGTCGTAGCCGTTCTATCATTATAATACATGCGGTTTGGAATACTATTAGTGACTCGTTTATTTTTAGTATAGCGCCAAAAAGACTTAATGTTCAGCAACAAATCCTCTTCTATTGAAGAAATATCCTGAAACAATCATTCATCATATCTTTGACTCGTGACCGAAGCATGGAAAAACAATCATAATCACGAGGATTACGGAACTTTTTATAGCGATTATGGTATTTAGCTTTCTCTTTTATGATCCTTATAAGACTCATTGAAAACCAAGTAGGGTAATTACTCTTTCTAGACTTAGTTTTTGGGGTGTATTTCTCTATGATCGTATACAAAGTGTTGTAGAATAATTGAAGAAAATCCTCACAGTTTAACTCACTGGCGTGCTTTTCCCATTCAAAGTTCTCAATTTCTTTTATACATTCCTCATATTTAGTCTTTCTAAAACATATTTTTTCAATTATTGCATTTTGTAATGTATTTTCTTTATTAGTAAATAATATTTCTAAAGGTGGGTGATGAACATCTTCTCGGCTAATGGGAACACTTCTATTAATTACAATACCATTGTCAATATCACTTATAACCAAATCAAGAATTCTTTTATTAGTATTCAATACACTATTCAAGTTCCTCAAATTACTCAAATGAAAAAAATCATACAACGATCGTGATTTTTCACAATGGCACCGCAATGGACTACTCATGTCTGGTGTCCAGTTTATAAGTGGCAAGTTAAAATCACCAATTATTAGATTATTATTGTTTGGATTATTACTGAAAATTACACTACACTTGCTCAAGAACTCAATATACATCTCATTTGGTAGATAGTCTGCTAAGTACACAATACAGATGTTAATAGTACATTTTTTTAATTTAATCTGTATCCATAAATCCTCTACATAGTACGACTGCCAATCATTTCTTACAACAAAGTCAAGCCCCTTAGCCAATGCAAACAATACACCCCCACCGTCACTTTTATTAAATCTTTTATGAAATTTTGCATCACGGTCTCGACGTATGACGAGATATCTATCATCAAACAATTCGGATGACAGTATTGAATCATTCAGCCATGTTTCACATAGACATATTAAATCAAAGTTATTACATAGAATATTGTTATGAATATCTGTAGTCTTACTTTTCATGCCATTGATATTTTGATAGTAAATTGAGATAGCCATTTGTATTTATTAGATCTGTGCATAATATTCATAATTTACCTATATATACATAAAAATACTTAAGCATAATTTATTTATTTAAGTAATTAGTTTTAAACTCTCATAATTTTTTATTAGAATGTACCTAGATCCTTGTTCTTTTCTTGCGTAGATGAAACCATTACGTACCCAAACAAACATATACCCGAGTTCCTTTGCTTTCTGCCGGGTTGCAGCATGCAGTGACTTATTAGTTGGAGAAAGATGTTCTGATACGTACACAGGTTTTCTGTCTCCTGCGAGTCCAAGTAATGAGGTGTTAAGCTTATTATTGGGGTTTGATTTGTTATATCTGTGCACCGCCGAGAAAAACTCATCCCGTGACATTGAGCTCTTGAACTTTGCAATAACTGTCCGTGGATATTTACCGTCTTTGTTTTGCCTCGCCACTCGTACACAAGAAATCAACTCTCCGCTGTGAAGCTGATGCCCAATGACTGTGGAGCATTGTTGGAGAAGGTTAGGTAAGTTCTCATTCTTGTGTTCAGGGATTCCCTGTAATTCCAGGTTATTCTCTCGCATATGCTGTTCCATATTATTCAGCCGGTCCGATAGTTCATGTATTGAAGTTTGCAGCCTTATATTGTCCTTCTTAACTTCTAGGTTGTTCTTAGTTAAATTCTCTATAGTTGCTCTCATCTCATCATGTGTTTCACTGAGGAACTCCATTGATTTACGAACTTCTTTTAGTTCTGAGGAGATTGTGGCTAGTTCGCGGTTTATTATTTGAGATAGCATACTAGGTAGTTCTAATCGTATGGCCTTGAGAACTTGATCGCTTATAGCCGACAGTAGCTTATCATCAAAAGAGAGAGTTTCAGTATGCTGAGGTACGGAGGCAGCAGGTTGTGGCTGGTGACCAGCAGGTCCCGTTTTCATGACTGCCACTGTAGATGTCTTTGATTGCTTTCGTTTTGTAATATTTTCACAACTTTCGTATACTTCGTTCCCCTTAATATTGCGTACAGGAGTATTAGTATTACCGGTCTTTGGTTGCTTATTCAAGCACTCTTGACATACCCATTTCATTCTATGTTTACAATGTTTGCGATCTAAAGTGATGATAGAACTAGAACTTATTTTTTCAGTTCACCTGCTGTTGAGTGAAATCGTAATTAGGTAAATGACTCCTTGACATGAAAATAACCTTTTTTTTATAATCGTTATTACAAAACCGTTTTTTTTAATACAGCAATATTTGTAGGTGTACTTACAGTGAGCAAAAGAGCGCAGCAAGGTGTAAATTTTTTGGTTTTTAAGAAACAAAAATATTATTTCTATCATATCCCAAATACACATAAGTACTTAAAAAAAAACACACACTCACGCCTTGTACTAATGTACTCCCTTGCGGGGGTACTTACATGTTATTATTTTTCTGGTGACCTCCCCATATACCTTTGCAAGCTACGTAACCTTTTGTGACACCCTGTATATGCAGAGTTCTGCAAACTACTGTTCTGCTTTTGAAACACCAAAAAAAAACAGGTCGTCTAAATAAAAGGTCACGTGACCAAAAAAAATTATATGAAGAAGCGTTTTTTTCACGAATATAAAAAATTACGTAGGATAAAAGTTTTTCCGAGTGACGCCTGAGTAACGCCCTTTCGGCTAACTATACTTTTTTTATTTACTATTCATATACCTCACACGGGGGCAGAGTTTAATACAACACCCTGAACTATTAAACTCTGATAATATTTTCGCGATTTTTTTACATTCTGATCAGTGGCGGATTTACCAATAGGCCAAAAAGGCCAGTGCCTAGGGCGGCAGATTGAGAAGGGCGGCAAATTTGGCAAATAGTTTTTTTTTTAATTTTTTTTTTATTATTATACGTGTACACTATCCATGTATAAATTACAAATAAATTACGATTATAAAATACGAAAACGATTTGATTCTGGATCATTACATAAGCACCAGGTGGGTATTCCGATTTTTGCCGATTTCTTCTAAAAGCAGCCATACTTTAAACCGTGGAACCTTCACCTTGACGGCAACTTAATCTTGTACCTCGCTTGGGTTGACTCAGGGCGCTAGGACCGGGCGTGCGTGTTAAAACGTAAAATTAGTAAAAAAGTGCAAATTTCCGCATTTTTTAATTTTCGGAGTTACCCGCACACCGGTAATTAAGAAATCAGTTAAGTTATTTAACAGATTGTTTTTTCATCCAAAAGATGGTCGTTTTAGTTCACTACGTTCGGAATTTAAAAAAACCAAGCTCATTTTTTTTGTATTTTCCTGAATTAGCTGATTAGGGTAATTCCGAATATTGGAACATTTTATTATGAAATTCTGGTGATTGGGTAATTTCGATTTATAAATATCATATAAATGTGTATAAGTACTTCTGGGCAGTTGTAGGCAATATTTCGAAATGAGTTTTTGCAAGGTTATAGCTGATCGAAAAATATATATGGTCCTTTAGCTTAAATAAACTAAAACTCATTTTTAAAAAATATCAGCTTATGAAACTAAAATATTCACGTATTCCGTGGGTACTTAGAGAAGTCTTTTAAACGGAGTTTTAGGTATTATATTCAAGTATACAAAGCGTCCTTACATGAATCAAAATGACCCAACCATCATAAATTGACAAAATACGAACATGTATCCAACTCACCCAAAAACCTTTCGGAATAACCTACCTTATCTATTCTTCTGCGAAAACAGAATTTGGGCATATTATTATTTATCCAAACTTGGATATTGCACTTCGCATGGTACATCGGTGACAAATTGTTCAGGTGAGAGAAGTTTTTCTTGCTTAAAACGGGTTAAAAACTACCTATGATCTACTTTAAGTTAAGAAAATCATAATGCTTTATTTCTTTTGTGCATAGAGCAAGAACTTATGAAAAATATTTCATACACAATATATAAATAAATAAATAAATATGTGGGGATATCTCACACACGGCCATCCAACCCCAAGCTAGGCAGAGCCTGTATTGTGGTATTTTTGTATGAAATATTTTTCATTGATGATTTTGCAAATATCGAAAGACAATAATGTAAAACTTAAGCACTTATAAATTTATTTCATTGTCTTTTTTGTATTGTTTTTAAACTGTTAAGTGCATTTTTTTTTACAAAAGCAATGTTTACTGACCACTCATTATTTTGTCTGTAGTGTAGGTATTTTTAAGTCATGCCTTTCCCCACCTTATGATTAGTACATGCTGTTGTTTTAACCCCTGACGCAAAAAGAGGGGTGTTATAAATTGACGTGTCTGTCTGTGGCATCATAACACCCGAACGAATGAACCGATTTCAATTTAGTTTTTCTTTGTATCACATGTGTTTTACGGAAGAGTGCTCTTAGACAATATGTTTGCTAAAAATCGATTGAGCCGTTTAAAAGTTACAGATGTACGCTTTAAAGTCGAGGTTTTTTTATTTGCCTGTCAAATTAAACTTATTAGGTCAACATTAAACTCTTAAAAATTACATAGCGGGTTGCTAAAATAATCTAGTAAATAAATGACAGAAATATAATTAAGTTCACAATCGTACTAATAACGGAATTAAATTTCAAAAATCAGTAGGGGCGGCAAAATTTTAATGGCCTACGGGCGGCAAATTTGTAAATCCGCCACTGATTCTGATTTCATTTCCTGGCTTAGAAATAACATCAATAACATGCTGCACACGTAGGTTTCGGCATAGTATTAAACCCTTTTTGCAACAACCTGTATAAATATCGGCACGGGTACGACTTTATATATAATTAATTATTAAATATTAAAAATACTTTCAAATAAAAATAAATATTTTCGTATCACAAAACAATATTACTTACTTAGTATATTTTTAACAAAGTGGCATGTCTTCACTTTTATGTTTTCGAGTACTATGTTAAAATTTCATGTCATTGTCCGTAGAACGCCCCGCATACCTCAACCCCCCCTCACTAGATTTGACAGATTCTGATTTTCTTCCAGCTTTAGTGACAGCCTTAAGGGCCCGTACAGGGTGACGTGCCCCGCCAAATTTGGGTTTTCAATGCTCTTCACACAGCACACGCAGTGACACGCACACATGTAAGTTTGCACAGTGGGTCATAAACTTTTACTCGCCAACTTTATTGACAATTATTTTCAAGTAGTGATTTGAGGGTAAGTATAATTTTTAATTACACTGGTAAGCACCAGGAAAGAGTAGAAATTAATAGGGGTGCCACTTTTCTCCATACTCGGAACCCGATTAGCTTTCTAAACAAATGTAGTATTTACTTACTTGTAGAAAGGTAACTACAGGTATTAAAGTGTAGATACTAAGGGTATACTAAGCCAAAAGGCGATGACACAACTCAAGGGGTCATTCTGAACAACTTTTGTTCAACGAGTTTTGCAAATTCGCGAAAAAAAATATTCGTTTTCCATGGTAAAAAGTCACGTGTCATCAAAGTTTCTATGAAAAAGTTTTTTTTTTGTTAATTTTTAAAACTCGTAGAACAAAAGTTCAGAATGACCCCCTGTCTCACTTGTTTTTACCCGACTGCCGAAGAAGGAGGGTAATATTTTTCGATTGTATGTTTGTATGTTTGTAAGTATATTTTTTGGTAGCAGAATAATATTTTTTCTTATTTTTAGGGTTTTGTACCTCAAAAGGAAAAAAGCAACCGTTATAAGATCTCTTTGTTGTCCCTCTGTCTGACTGACTGTCTGTCACCGCCCTTTTTCTCAGAAATGGGTAAAGATATCAAGCTGATATTTCGCATAGATATGGGGAGTACCCCAAAAAAATATTGGGGTAAGTACTCCCTCTCCCATACAAGTAAATTGGGGCTGATATTTTTTCCGGTTATTTTGATGGTGTAGGTAGGGTATCGTTGAATTGGTCTTTTAATACAAGAGATATAAAAAAAGGTTAAAATATAATTATTTTGCTTTTACCCTTAAATTTGGGGACCACACCATAGACAAATCCTAATTAAAAAATTATTTCAATAGATGGCGTGTTTTTATGTTGGGTAACTCAGAATAAGAAGTGATGATATCTCAGAATAATAATGGTTAATGGTACTATTCCGCTGAGCACCGAAACCGGTGGGACACAAGTGAAAAGTGGCGGTTCCCCTCATCTCGCATAATCTTTATTGACCAAAACTCATTTCGCATAACTCGTATGGTCTAAACTTTTTTGGCCGAACCATCACTTTGCCAAGAATTATGTGGCATAAGGCTCGTTTCGTCTAAAACTCTTTAGGCACAATCTTTAAACACCTAAGTTTCGTTTGCTCAAATGTATGTTCGTCTATACCTATGTATAATATTGTTTCTCCTAATGTTATCTTAATAAATAATATATTAAGTATGTAGTAAATGTACAAATTGTGGTATTTTTTCTCATACATCCCGAAAATCACGATATTGAATGATTAAAAAATCGAAAGTTAACGAGCAATACAACATACATTTATAATACACATACAATAATTATTACAAACCCCATGAGATCGAAACCTAAAGATAGGTGCGACGACGAGCAAAGCGAGGAGGAGCGTGTTAGGTGCACATGTTCATCAAAACCGAAGCGGAGCTGAGCGTTTTCCAAACAGCGGAAACAATACAAGGCACCAGTTTGCGCTATAGAGAGACGCTCCGTCAAAGTTAAAGCCAAACAAATATTATTACTTTGTATAAACCTATTATTAGGCTATTTTTATAATAAATTATCAAATGAAGCAATAAACCTTACTGAGCAAAAATTTAAGAATTATGTTAAAGCTACATTATGTAGTAAAGAGTATAAATGATTATTTAAACGACAAAAACGCGTGGTCTTGTCCACCTCAGCTAAGGCTATTGAAAAAATGAAATGGATATAGGTACTTAAGTAAAATTGTAGGTACTAGATATAAGTAAAAATTGTAATAGATTATAAGGAAAAAGTTGAAAAGATGCTCGAGGAGTTTCTTTCGCCATTTCTTTCCTTCTCAATGACGGGGCCTTTGTGAAATGGTGGTAGATGACTATCGACAAATAATTGTAAAATTTTACGTCGATTAAACCATTTGAATTTGAAATTTGAATTTGATACGATTTTCGGCGAAACGAGACTTTAACCAAACGTTACTATGCAATACGAGATTAGGCAAATAAATCTTGGGCCAAAAAAGGTAGAACCGAAAAGTGGTCATGAAAATGCACTAGGGTAGACCCTGCTCCTAGAACAGGGCATGAGTTTGTGATTTGTGTGCGAGGATGGAAACTTTGAATATTTTCTTGATTTTTTTATTATTGATGCAATAACATATAGTATTTTTTTCTGAGTTACCAACCGAAGTCACCCCGTGACAGGGTGACTAGATAGGTACTTCTGCAAATTACGCCATCTATCGTTGGTTTTTTTAGTAACTAGGTACTGTCTATAGAAGAACTTCCGTCATTATCAATTTTACGTTACGAATGAATTTAGTAAACCCAGTAAACCTAACTAATCCAGAGGAAACCTAAAATATCTTTCTGTCTCTCTGAAAAACATACTTAATAGCCCAAACTCGATGCTTTTAGCTATTAACATCTTTGAAATAAAATTCAGTCACCACCTTGTTACTGCCCTCATCAGATCCTCACGAGACCATTCCTCAACCAGTACCATGAGACTGTGTTTTTGATGAATCCTAACCTAATGTTCCTACGTATTGTCATCACTTAGATCCATTCGCTATATTCCTGCTCCTCATCGGACCTTTACGAGACTGTAATGTCACTTGAGAACAGTGCCCACTATCTGATTTAATTTAATGTATTGAATATAGTGTAAGAATTATGCTTCCTCAATTTCAAATCAAATTATGTTGGTGTCATAAAAGTTGAAAAAGTGCAATGACAACCAATGTGCAGTGATTTTGTATCTGTACACGAAAAGATCGCGAGCTGTCAGTGCTGCCTAAACCGACGTGACCCTTCTTTGGAGGCCACCGGCCGACTGAGTCAAACGTCGCTTGTGTTTATGATTTTATAACACAGAAAGCCGCCATAGATATTTGTATGAAGATTTGAGGGAAAAAAATTGCTCAAGTTTGGGATTAATTTACACAAAATAGGTGTGTGTTCATTAAAAAACAAGGTATTTAGCGCCTAGTCCAAGCATTTATCTTTATAACTTGATAAGAATTATATGAAAATTCTTGATAATTACGACACAGTTGTTACAATACGGGAGTGTGATTTAGTGATTTTTCAGATTTAATTTACAGTTATCCATAAGCATTAACTTAAATTCGAATGATTCAGCACCTAGCTAGACTCTTCGGCTACCTGTGTGATTTTTTTCAAGGCTGTAGAGCATCATTTACTATATAATTCTATGACAATGCCAACCCTCGATTACCTATTGCCGACCCTTAAGTATCTGACTATTGAAAAATCAGCCTTAAAATGATCGCTAATTCCTCCCCACGTTTAGGTTTAGCTAATTTTTATCTTAGATACATAATGTTCAGCAAGGACCTCTAGCGAAAAAAGTTTTTATTTCACGTTTATTTTGAGGAAAATGTAGCATTTTTAATGTGAGCACTTATCATACCGTTTACCATCTTGTTGAAAAACTCGCCCGAATGTGAATAATTCAAGTTCAAAGGGAAAGAAAGGAAGTTTTTACGCGGTACTTGTAAAATAATTTCAAAAACATAGCAAAGAATTTAATCATTATTGGTTTGGTTTGGTTTACAGCTTTTTTTGTGAAAGGATCTTAAAGTTATTTTTACTCACTGTATTATTATTAAACACCAGATTTTTGTTATAATTAAGTACCTACTAGAGATATGGAAGAGCGGGGCCTCCTGTCACAGGTTATTACATAGCCTACTAGGTTGGTCTCAGCACTTGATTATACAGGGTGTTAACTTAATTGCGTTGGAGCGGGAAATGGTAGATACAGCTGATGATACTGAACACGATAAGACATTAAAAAACGTATTTTATTTGCTTTAAGCTGACCAACATAAAACAGTTTTATTTAGTACATTTTAAAATTTCATAGTCACCCTATTCAGGTTTAGGTACGTTTGACAGAATGACCATGAACTTGAAAGCCAAGATCAAGGCCAAACAATTCAAAGCCAAGGTCAATAAAAAAGTATGCGTGCATCTGCACCACACTCGTGGAGCCACATCGTCAAGGTACCTACCGAGATTTTGGGTACTCAAAGTACCCAATCCATTGTAGACATTCCATTTTACTCCATAAGTATCACTTTATTGATACACAATTATCTTTTATGAATACAGAACATTTTCATTTTATGCTTCATAACATAGGTCACACGTATTCACAGCACAGCACAACATAAAACGAAATGAGGAACAAGGCTTGGTAATCAAAAGATAGAATTGTAGGTACCTTTTCCCTTTTAGGTAATAATTGTTTACTTGTAAAAAATGATTGTAAACAAGTAAACAACAATGACTGACTGACAGACTAGATCCACAGAGAAGGTAATGACTATCATAAATACTCGATGGTTATGATACGCGAGATTGTTATTATTCTACTGGTATTTAAAGTGAGGCCATACTTATTATGAGGATTTCCGTACTATTCGTCATCAAAGACGTCTCAATCGCAAGTACACAACACAAATCGAGATGAGCGAGTGTAAGTAAACCAATTCGTCATTGAAGTAGACCCTGTTATCATCCTGTTATGCATTGTGGTCTTTTAACTTTAGCTGCATACAGACCGGCCAAACGAACGCCAACGAACGGGTTTTGTTGACCTTCGTTGCTCAATCTGCCCCTGTATTATGTATGATAAATGTCCATCGGTGGACGTTCGTTGGGCCGGTCTGTACGCATCTTTAGGTAATAAAAGAAAAATAAAATGTGGTAAGTATCAAGGGTGAATACTAAACGCTTACCTTATTCTGAGTAAAAAGGTTTAATTATTGTTTTGAGCTCCTAGAAAGTCATAAATTATATTCTGTACGATTTATCAAACTTTATGACAATCAGCTGTTTAATTGTTGATTAGTATGTCATTAATCACCATGAATAATTTCAATTTTATATAATAATTGTTATTACCTACTGTGTAATTAATTACAATCATAGTTACATCAAATAGATTATGAAAAGTGAAGTTGATAACAAATTTACAGTGTGTGTTCTTTTGCAATCGAATGTCTCATTGGTTATGTGTTTGTGTAGGGTGACCATGTTTTTGATTAAGGTAAAACTTTCCACTTTACTTTAGACTTTAAACATAAATATTCGAGATTCTGATGTTTTTTTTCTTAGAAACGTGCTTGGTTAGACTAATACTAACCCCCATTTCCCGCTCAAACGCATTCTAGTTAACACCCTGTAGATTGTGTAAACCATTATTGTTAACGAAATAAACATTTTGAATTTGAATTTTGAATTTGAGGATGAATTATCGTCTGAAGAGATTCAAACCAATAATACGATGGAATTATTAATCCCTGAGGTAAAACTACGGTGTATGAAAGCGCCGCTTCAATAAACAAGAAAATAAAGATTATAAGTACATAAGCACCTATACTGTTTGCCTACAGCCTATACAGGACCTTCCTCAACAGATGTTTTTTTTTATTTACTTGTACTTATAGAGCGAAAAAACATAGTAACCTGCATTATCTAGTAAGTATATTAAGGATTTCTATTGCATTAATATAAGTTTACACTCAAAAGTAGCACAAGAGGGCCGCGGGACGGCAAATTTGTCCGATTTCGATATTGAGAAAAGGAAATTGGAATTCCAGCTACGAGATCGACTTTTATTGAAGACAAATATTTGTTTTCAAAACTTAACGGTGGAACTTAGGGAGTTGATACTTAAATGAGTCTTGTTCTTGGATTATTTTAGGCACTTAACAACTTTAGCACACAAAAAGTAAGACGAGGCTACGTCGTCCACCGTCTGCGGGTAGTACGCCATTTTCGATAAATTTTCAGTCCAAATTAATAGAAGTATACATACTCGTACTTAATTAGAAAAGAGGGGACGCGGTGGCGTGACGGATAAGATCTCTACCTTTCATTCAAGTGTAATTTGGAAGGCTATGAAAATGAATTGTTTCTATTGGTTTCTTACTGCTACATCTACGCATCATCGTTTCGCACATCCCTGATGGAAACGAAGACTCGTAAAGCGGGTTATTTGACCCCCATTTGTCCAGAAACGGCCATAACTCGTGCTTCGTTCACCTCTCCACGGCTATTACCGGTTGCTGTGAGTTTGCGTATAACTTTCAGTTACTGTCAAGGTGCTCTGGTAGGAAAGTATCTCTAGATAAAGAGGAACGTGACGTTCTATCACTAGAATATTTTATACCGTAAGTACGTGATATTCATTATTGATGCGTAATAAAATAACTATGGCGCACGGAATCGTAGTGAAGATAAAAGATAAGTTCTCTCTCATGAAATCGAAACCATGATCACAAAAAAGTTGCAGCGTGGGTGATCTTTTCAGGGATTAAATACAAAGCCATTGAAATAATGTATCTAAAGCCGCATCGAGTTTCACCTGAATTTCGGTGAATTTCGCAGCAATTTTCGAATTACCGATGTGATGTCGGTCGCCATTAACAAACTCGACGCGCCGGCTGATTGGTCCACTCGTGTTATTGTGTTGTGTTCACTGGCTGTTCGCGGTAACGAGTCTTTTCTGCGAATTGGATGTGGACGATATTGTTGAAATTAATCGTATAATTTCGGATAGAATTTATGAGATAAAAGGATAAAAGACCTTTTCTATCAGTAGTTTTTGTAACTAGTTCGAAACAGATACATTTTAAATATAAATATTGTATAATTTAGTTCACTTTCGGTATCTTCAATAATCACAACATTCAGGTCATTTTGCATTAAATATGTACTCATGCATTGAACTTTCCACGCATACCTACTATACTTAACCAATTCATCAATCTAAGGATATCATAGCTACATTAATTACAGGTCGATAAAAAGCTGTCATACTGATCTTGATTACTACAGCGGCGATAAAAAGTCACCCCACAACATTCTGGCTCGTCACTGCAGTGGGGGTCGGCGGGTCGGCGGGGGTCACTCAACGCCGTGAAATGTAATTATTCACGCCGCTTACCTCACCTCACATAAATAGCAACCCTGCCTCGGGAATGCCCTTTACGTAATGCAGGCCGAAAAAAAGAACCGTTTCTCGAAAGTTCGCAGAGGTAAAATTGCAGCTCTGCGACTGTGATTTTGCTGTCGTAAAATGTTATCTGCTGTGCGTTCTGTTCTGTTCCCAAGAAGTCATCAAAAGTCAAATAGAAGCACATACTTATTTTAAATTTAACATCAAATAATAATTATTAATTTGTTAAGTTGGGAAGGTACCTGTGACAGGTTTCTCACAAAGAAGGTGGGCTATCATAGGCATACACGAGGCATACACCGACTAACCATCAAAACCTAACCTCAATTAAGGGAGTTACATCGATACTTGGCACATATAAAACCGATCGAACCAACATGAAGATAGAAGTACAGGCGAGGTCATCCGTCGTGCCCTGCGGAGTGACTTGCTTTCTCGATTAATGGAAGTCTTTGAGGTTCAACTTTTTCTTTTGTAACTGTGCTTCCGCTATAAATTTATTTCAGAATAAAATAAGTTAATACTTAACTAAGATTTATATATAAGACTTTGACTTATTTCTTGTTGAAAATTGAATAATTATTATACGCAAGTAAGACAGTTTGTAGGTACTTGATACTTTATTTTGAATTATTTTTATAAATTTTACATGTCTCAACTTCCTTACAGTTTATCCAAAAAGTTTCGTTTTTATTTAGAAATAAAACAAACCGAAGTTTTTACATTTTATCAATCTTGTACCTAATCTTATTCGTATTAAGGTATTATTCTCCATTCTACGGGCTGGGCGCGGTTCATGCGGACTCACAAGAAAACATTGCAAGAAAAAGATTACCTATTCTTCCCAAACAGATGTGGCAAATATTGACTACGTAAATATTTTTCCCCTCATTGCGTCAGTAGGTAATGGAAAAATAATATAGGTATTTCGTAACGTACCTATACAAGGCGTAAGCTATAATCCTATGTCTACTTAGGATCTACCTACCTAGTACAAAGTGAAACGCTAACATAGTGAAATGGAAAATTAATAAAACTGTTGAATCATCCTTTACAACTAGACTAAGGTTAGTCACCAACACGCTAAAAAGCAGACTTTAGGGTTGTCACTAACATATGCCGACCAGCATTTTCAATACCTATTAACACTGACAAATTTTAACCCTTACTACCCTGACTACCTGTGCTTCAATCATGGCATCGGATTGTCCGGAGCAAAGCTACTTCCAAATCAGGGTTGCCACATAATTATTCGGACCGATATTTTCATAGAACTAACTGATTCTATGTGTACTTGTGTATCCACAGCATATGCTGAGCTGGTGCCGTTTTGACACTCTGGGTAGCCTTTGTTTGTTTGTTCTGTATATGTATTAAGTATTCTCTTATTTTTTTTGTTGTTTATTTTTCTGTCGTATTGTTCTGTTTCAGTGTGTCAAATAAATATTTCTTTCTTTCTTTTTTTCTATTTACTACTCAACACTAGCTAACTTGTCCCCATTTGTCTCCAGGACAAGCACTACCTGTGCATCATGGCGTCGGACTCGCCGGAGCAGAACCTCACGCAGTACTTCTCTCTGTGCAACGACTTCATCCACGCGGCGCGTCTGCGCGACGGACACGTGCTCATACACTGGTAAAGTGAAAGTCAAATTCTAAAGTATAAATACTATAAATATAAAATTTTCTGTTTTGCGGACTGCTGTACGTTTGAAATAGTTTCTTGAGTCATCTTTTCAAAATACTGTAAACTTACTCATTATTATCACATCTCAATCAAAATGATGTCGAGATCTTCATACCTAACACGGGGCGCAAGACTCCAGGTCACGCGATTTGAGCGTGTGCGGGGTAAGATTTGCCTTGTTTTGCGCGTCTTGCGCCTCGTGCTAGGTATGCTAAAGAGCATTTTAACCCGTGCCATCGCTACTGGCAAGCTGCATTTACATTTGAATTTGTGGTTACCATCGATCTTGGTAATATTCACATAAATTCCAATACAATATTTTTTTATATTGGTGCATCAACTGTGACAGAACAGTATCTACCGCCATGCCTATGTACGTGTAGATAGATACTCTGCAGGTAGGAGCTAAGTTTATCCAGCGGATGACCGTGGACCGGAGTCAATATTTGCCCTACGTTTCCTGAAACTCTCCGAATTCATTATGTCAGTCATGAAACTCGTGAATCTTGCGAATTTGCTCCGAAGTCCGACCTACTATTCCAAGTTTGCATCTGAAATGAGATTTGATCCTTAGGATATTATGGAATTGTAGCTTGTGATCTCATCAACTCAAGTCTCAAGTATAAGATTACCTAATGATATTACATATATTTTTAAAAATTACTAATCCGAAATTAATTTGATTTCGTAACCATAGGGTTTACCAAACTACCCAACACTATTACCAATTTATTACATAAATAGGTACTGTCAGTAAACGGATATTGTGTTTTTTAGTAAAATACAAATACAATTTTACTACCAGATAAATACGTGTCAAGGGGCTATACCATGTTTAACGGGGAAACCATCTGATACAAACAAAAACTACCCATATTCGAATGTATTTAAGGGTCCTGTCAGATGTCCGTGAAACAAGGTATAGTCGTGGGCCAACAAAACTGTAATAAAAATAATAATGATATAGGGTATTATTACCTGTGCAGCTTCAGAATCCGCTACGGAATAAAACTTTACAAACGAGAACTCCGAAGCTCATCTACGAAATACCTCCACAAGTGCACACATGAAAAGCTGAATATTGCATATTCAACGTGTCGAATGCTGAATAGCTGGAGACTACATTCCGCCATATTGTAGTTTCGGTCAAATATAGCACTTCCGTGGAACGGCTTTGTAGTCACGGCTTCAAGTGGAGGGAATAAAATGCTGCTTTTCACAGATATTACCGATCTACAGATAGAGTATTTCACAGAGAGATTTTTATAAGCAAGTACAAACTACTCACTTACTTTTACTGCTTATACCTGTTTCTCAAACAAGATAAAGTAATACATAAATTTATTGCATTTTTCCCATGTATATCTGTGGATAGAAAACCATCACAGCATATTTTTTATCATACAAACAACTGTACTTTTACCCAGACGATGTGAAACAGGCACTTGAGTCTTTAGGGAGGCGAAACAGACTATTAAATCCCCTGTTAATATCCCTATTATTATACTAGAATTTAAGTTAGTTTACTGTTTTATGTTTTTAAATTTAAAATGTACTTATGCGTTTAGTTTATAACATTGGGCCACTGCTGATGTCTGCAACAAATGATAATTACTATTATTTACCCTCCCGGCAGCCTGGCGGGCATGTCGCGCAGCGTGACAGTGGCAGTGGCCTACATCATGTCGGTGACTCCGCTGACGTGGCGGGAGGCCCTCAAGGTGGTGAGGGCGGGGCGCGCGGTCGCCAACCCCAACCTCGGCTTCCAGCGGCAGCTTCAGGACTTCGAGACTTACAAGCTGGTCGAGGTATGACAAATTAGGGTGTTTTAGGCCCCTCGCGCACTAAAAACCTGGCATCTAGTTAGGGTTGCGGCAGTCGGAAAATGATATGACGTTGTATAGGAGCGCTATGCGCTAGGTAGCCACGAATTCCCATATATTTTAGTGGCTGCCGCAACCTGGCTGCGCTGCCAGGATGCATAGTGCGCGGGGCGCCTTATGGTGATTGATGGATCCATGTGTCATCCATCCGTCTGGGGCCGAAACTACCTGAAACTCGAAGCTTTGTGGTATAACGTTCCGATTTAGCGAGCTAGATACGCTAGATGTACGAAACCCAGTCCTGACTTATCGTATTTCATGATCAGCCAATAATTCATGTATTTTTGATAATCGTTTCTGAAATGATCTGCTGAGTAGCACGAAGTAACTAACCTTTGTTTTAAGGTCCTCCGGCAATACAGCATAAATCTATCTAAAACCTATCACCCCCAGGAGCGTCGTCGTATAAAAGAGCGGTATCCGTCCCTGGCTCTATCAGACCGAGACCTGGCGGAGTGCCGCGTCATGCTGGCCTCCTACCAGACCATGCTCAACCAGAAGACCATCTGCGAGGGCAAGTGCGCCATGGGACGCCAGTGCCCTACCGGTAATATGTAGCTTTATGTGTAAGGTGGGTTTAAGGAGTATTGGCAAATGTTATTGCACTGATTGTATGTATACTTGGGCACTCGTATTGAAATTGGTAAGAGATTAACATCAGCTTGACGATAGATTATAAACTTTCTCATTCGTGTCACAACAACTTGCACCAAATTTCGTTTAAATGCATTCCCAATCGAATCCTTGCATGCCGAAACGACGTAAATTATAAGGAAGAACTTGAAGGGTCCACCGATTGTAAAATCCATTAATCGTTCATTATGTACCCCTCGCTACCCGGGTGAGTATAACTTGGTATCTAGCCAAGAACCAGGTATCAAGTTAACTCGCCTGTGTTACATAAACCTCAATGAACCTCCACAACCTTCCAGGGGTGTGCCGGACGGGTTCGAAGCGGCAACCCCGCACGCGGCGCCCCTCCACAGCCGCCAGCTCTCTCGAGTCCAGCCCCGTGGGAATGCGCCGCTCCCCGTCCACGCTCTCCACCACCTCTACTGCATCCGGGTACCGACCGCGGTCCTCGCCAGCTGGGCTCTATAGCTATACTGGGGGTAAGTAACATGCCGGTCGTTGAAAATTAGTTATCCATAGATATCACTCTTAACTGTCTTTGGTCCTTACAAGTAAATATTGCTTCTAGTACCAACGATTATAGGCAACAAAGGCTACCAAGCCTATTCACAGATTAGAATAGGACATCCTTAAGCCCTTTACGCTGCTCTAATCGTCTTCGTTTTGTTCGAGTCGTTGGCAACTAAATGAAACTAACGCGCATTGCGGGTATTTGAGTATGGAACTATCCGCAGCTAATGTACCTATGCCTTCAATACTGCGATCTTCAATAATGGCAAATAGATGCGGATGATAATAGGGATAAAACGAACGAATGAGAGCTATCTTACAATCAGATAGAGTAGTGGCTCGCGCAGCAGCTCTCCGAAACTTAGTTTTTGTCATATAGAGTCACCCCCTGGTCTCTCACAAGTCCATGTCTTGTCTCCAGCAACCTCCCGGCCGACGCGCTCAGCATCAGGCATGAGCATGACTCGCATGACGGACCCCATCGGCGGCGGCACGGCCATGGCGGTGGGCGGCACGGAGTACTCCCGCCGCCGCGCCGCCTCCGCCCCCGCCACCCCCGCGCTGTCCCCCGCCACCTCGCCGCCAGGGTCGCCGCATAGGAATACCACTCATAGGTGAGATCTCTTGGGATTTGATGTACACCAATTGACGTGCTACGTTTTGTGAGCTGTGATTGGAGCAATTTTTTTCAAGACCACGCTTTTACATATAGCTTATTAGCGTCAGCGTCGTCGTACACGCGTTAAGTGATTACGTATCACTGTGTGTATGTTTTATTTTAAGGTTTTTAGAGCAATACATTTAACTATACAGGGTGTCCCATAAATAGTGGACCAGAACAAGAGTTTTTCAGTTTCACTCCCTACCATTGGACCACTATTTAATGGACATCCTGTCGTATAGTTGATTGAATATGATGCACATTTCCAACACGTCCATGCAATATCGCGAACATTGAATCAATCGATACCTTTCATTCAGAGCCGCGGTGGCGCTGTAACGAAGCTGTTACATGAATTAATTAAAACTCTCGTATGTCAAGGCCGACTTGGCTAGAAAATGGTTACAGTGATGGAAAATAACTTTTACGGGGAATCATGATATATCAGTAATGATGGGAACAAAAAAACAGGGGTGGGTACAGAGTAGGCTGACTCATTTAAATGGATCGGTGTTATAATTATAGAGTTACATAATAATTTGGGTCACCCGTTTGGCTAGCAAACCGTTTTTCTGTACTTAACTATTCCCTCCACGGATCCATTTTCACACGGTCACATGTATACAATTTTTAGTTTATTTTTACCCATTTACCATTTCCATTGTGTTTTGTTTCATGGTGTAGGAAGGGTGGGTGTGCATGGATGATACCGTCAGTGCAGTGGGACCCTGCCTCCATGTAGCCCCGTGCCATGGACCACCAGCGCAGACCAGGCTTTTCATAGCACCTTGTCACATTCACCAGGTTATTCGTTTTACTTTGGTTCTGTTTGTTACTTGCTAGATTTTTAGTCATGTGTTCTTTTATCTTCGTATCTATGTAGTAACTGTGTACCTTCATATTTATTGTACCATTTATCTGTTATCAGTATTATTACCAACTGTTAGAATCTTCAACATTCTATCTAACTTTTTAGCAAAACAAATCCTAAATAAAAGACGAAATCTCTTTTTAAATCTTTATATTCAAATTGGGCTCTTAACACTTGGGCGTAGTTAGCATAAGTAATTTTGTCTGTTATCATAATTTCACTTTGCAACTCATCTCACGTACTGTCTAACTACCTCTTCTAGTGAAATATTATTCTACATTTAAACTGTAAAGTTACCGTTTTAGTGTTGGCGTTTTCATGATAATAAGGTAAGTAGCTAGGTTGCTACATAAGTACATATAATTACCACAAGTTAAGATGCAAGATATGGACCATGGAAAAATAATTTAGCCGTGAAATTTTTATTGTTATAAATGTAAATTTTATTGCCGTTATGCAAACATAAAAGAATCCTGAAAATGTTAATATTATAAAAAAATATATATACTTACTGACACTAATTAAGTTAACCTTATAAAATTATAAGAACTCGGGTTATTAAAGTTCATATTACCGACAAGAAATGAAAACCAGACCACTGTTCTAGTTATACGTTTAAAATACACTCACGAGCAGTGAAAAAGTTCCAGTGACATGTTAGGAGGACCCCAGACCTACAATAATATTGTGCAATATATTTATTGTGCGATAAGTTTTTCATACAAATGACGTTTTCGCAATCTAGACGATGAATTATATTGCACAATTGTCATTATTGCGCAATATAATTGATCGTCTGTGCCGCCTTACAAAGTTACTCGTCTGCAATATTTGAGTGCATTACCAGAACAGAATATTACTAACTAAAAACGTAAATAAATGGGATGAAATTTTAAATTAAATATTTTTAAAAATTGGGACATGGGTGTCGGCATTTTGTGAAACTTTTTCGTTGCTCGCGAGTGTCAATAAAGCTCACAAAGAGAAAAGTGCACTATCATCGCTAACTTGATTAGATTATTTTAGATACCAATAGCCTATAGATATCCTATTACGAGTATGCAATGTGAAAATTGTTTAACGGTATCGCTACATTAGAATGTATTTGCCATCGTTTTTTATGGTAAGTAAGTATTACTTTGAATTTTTTGCAAGGTAGGTATGTACCTATATTAACCTATGTTACAAATTTGAAAATAACCCATCAGTTAGTAATGCCTTGAGAAGATTTCATGTATAAAAGAAAAAACTGAATTTGCTACGAGAAACGTAGCACGCCTACGCGGCTACGCCAACGCGTAGCACGCTACGAGTGTGCTATGAATATGAAAAGTGTGTGTTTTATCGTAAACCCCGTATGTACTTACTACTTACCCTAGTCAGCATTATTGTATGTGTTTTTATAATATGTCTCAGGGGTGTTATACGTTTTACGGATACATATAGATATCTGAATTTGGCCTAACTCGTAATTACTTTATAGACTTTTGCACTTATTTTTACTATATAATTTTTATTGGTACTTATACTTTAAAATGCACGTGAACATTGAACGCTATGGTGTATTTTTAATGACATCGGTGCTGAAAAGACAACCTTGTTTTCTATAAACCAAGAATCTAGATTTTTTACTTAGTAACGATTTGTTAGCTATGTAGATAACATTCTGACCCACTGTTTTGTGAACAAAACAGAAATTCATTTGATTTACGACTATTTCTTTGTTCTGCAACTCGCTCTGGTGTTGCTTAAGTGAAGCCGTAATATCTAGACACGCGGTAGCGTGTCAAGCCAAGTTCGAGAAACAGAACTGGCGACCCGCACCGTGTGTAATATTACACGAACCATTTCAAGCCACTTTTGACCCCCTCATAAATAAAAAACTATTTAATATAAACGTATGAAATTTGGCACATATTAAGACTTACGAGATACATATTATTATGTGTTCTAAATTTCATGAGCGTATCTCAAACGGTAATTTAGATATTAATGTCCAAAAAACCTAATTTTTAACATTGACTGACTCATGCCCGTTTTCACCAAGAAATCCTAAATTTTAGGAAACTTTTAACTCATTTTAAAGATCTCCTAAGCGTAAAATGGTTTTCACCACTGACAAACTGTCACTTAAATCCGTTAGGGACTTCTTAAATTTAGGAGGTGAAATTTCGGCCTCTTAAAGTTAAGTGACAGTTTTTTTGTTTGCAAATATACTTCTAGCTACTCAAAATTAGATATATTGATGCTATTGAGGCTATAGAATTAATCACAGATCGTGTATTCGATCACGTAATTACATGAGAGATTTCGAGAGACAGCATTTAACCAAAAAAAATATGGAGTAACAACTTGGATACTTGAACTTTTTTCGAAGGTTGAGATTAACTTACATATTGAGTTCCAGGATTAATAATACCAGTTGTGATTTGGGTGAAAATAGACGCATTTTTCCTGAAATAAAAATGACATATTATGTATCTAGCCTATCTGAAACCTAGTTAAACATTGTGAGATATGGCGTTTCGACTTTCTCCGTGTTCGGCATCATAAGGGTCACAGTGACAGTCCATTTTTCTCTCCACCTTTAATTTGCAAGGTGCGGGTGCCTATATAAATAGAGTGAGTCGCCCGCGCGCCTCAGTTGTAATATCACCATGCAGAAATGACTAGGTTTCAGATAGGCTAGATACATAATATGTCATTTTTATTTCAGGAAAAATGCGTCTATTATGTAGTCTGAGCCTATCTGAAACCTAGTTAAACATTGTGAGATGTGTTTATTATCGCATGGTGGAGAGAAAACCAACTGTGACCCATAAGCTACTGATGAGTATATCAGTAGATAAATATTTGAATCTATAAATTTATAATGCATAGATTTCTAAGTAATAGATATACTAAAAAGAAAGGTATAAGTATACATAAGACTTAAGTACTTCCTTATTATTCCTGACTTGTCAGAAAGTTATGGAAGGTATGTACCTAAACATATAGGTAGGTATTTATACATATCGAAAGCAATACTTATAAGTAATTATTGATCAAAATCTTGTTATTGTCAAGGCAATATTTTTAACATACACTAGCCGAATGGATGGAACCAGTGAAATACTTTGCAACAATATTTAAAAGCTGTAAAATGTAGAATATCGATCCAGGCCGCTGGGGCTCAGGTCAGCACATGCTGACTAGGGTATGTAATTCTGGACTGACCTCAGAAATGCAGCAGCCGACCCTGGAGCCTCGAGGACCTGCTCAGTCAGCCCTGTACGACGACACGGCCTGCAACACCTGGCGCGGCATCTAGTCCTTGGAACGAGGAGTGGTGCTTGAAGGGAAGATAATTTTACTAAATATCTCAGCCTCATCAGCTACTGGAAAAGATTAGATGAAGGCTGTGACACTGGCGGATAACTAAGTATTCAGTTTTTCAAAACATGATGCAGGTCACTATATTCATATTCTAGATTGACAAGTAACACACAGTCTAATTTTGTATTTATTTATTTATTTATTTATTTTAAGGCACACAAAACAGGTTACAATCATTATAAATAAAAGTGTTATAAAAAGTATTTTGTTCTAGATTATAACCCAAAACATGTGTACACAGCATGATTAAAACTAGAAACATGTTCTTAAATATTACATTTTAACAAATAAGTAAATACAGGTAAAAAGTACATATTATATGACCTAAATTTAAATTACAAAAAAAGATATTTTTATTGATGATCGTTGAGGATATTTAGAATAGATCGTCGATAACGACATGGGTTAGAGTCAAATATATCTATGTTATGTTCATTGGATAAAGTGTTGTACGTGCGACGCATCCTTACTAAAGGATTATAATAAGAAGTATTATTTTTGAAGACTTCAAGTGGAAACAAATTTGGCTTACGTGTTCTAAACTGAGTATTAATTTTCATTGACGATAAAAGTGCTGGTGAATCTATTCGTGAATGGATAATCTTGTGCAAGTACATAAGGTCACATTGTGTTCGACGAGTTTCAAGAGAAGTTACGTTAAATTTTCCCAGCCTAGCTTTATAACTGTTAAGTGATCGAGTGCTATGCAGTTTGTAGGCTAAAATTCTGAGGCACTTTTTTTGCACTCTTTCAATATTTGTGGTGTGGACCATGTAGCAAGGAGACCATATAGGTGAAGCGTACTCTAATATGCTTCTTACTAAACTATAATACAAATAGAGGAGACTATGAGGATTTCTAAAATTGCGAGTAGATCTTACAATAAACCCTAACAGCCGATTGCCCCTGTTAACAATATACT
Source organism: Plutella xylostella (assembly GCF_932276165.1). NCBI lineage: Eukaryota > Metazoa > Arthropoda > Insecta > Lepidoptera > Plutellidae > Plutella > Plutella xylostella. The sequence goes on along the minus strand of NC_064009.1, from coordinate 4,000,084 downwards.
CATAGTGATGTCTAAATGTCAGTTGTTCATCAAACATAACCCCGAGGTCTCTAATTAAAGTTTTACGTTCAAGAGATTGAGCACTAAGTTCATAGTTGAATAGGATACGGTTAATTTTTCGAGTGAACGTTATAACTGAACACTTAGTGATATTAAGTTTCATATGGTTAACGGTGCACCATTCTGAAATCGTATCAAGATCTCTTTGTAGGTTATTGCAGTCTTGTAAATCTGTTATAGAAGTGAAAACCTTCAAATCATCAGCGTAAAGTAAGCAGGGACAATTGAGCCTGTCAATTAGGTCGTTTATGAATATTATAAACAAGAGGGGCCCAAGATGTGATCCTTGGGGCACTCCAGATGTCGTAATTATAGGAGAAGACAAGAAACCCTTTACTGCAACTAACTGAGACCGCAAATGCAAGTAGGAGCATATCCACCTGAGCAAGCTACCATGCACACCATAACAGGAGACCTTGAAGCATAGGATTTCATGGTTCACCTTATCGAACGCCTTAGAAAAATCTGTGTAAATTGAGTCGACTTGTCCGTTTTTTGCAAAAGCACTGCATAGGTAGTTTTTATACTCTAAAAGATTACTTACTGTAGATTTATTTTTCATAAACCCATGCTGCTTTTGTGACAGGAAAGGTGAGACGTGATGATAGATACGGTCATAAACTAAAGATTCGAATATTTTCGCCATGCAAGAGAGAATACTGATTGGTCTATATTTATCACACATTGACTTATCACCTGACTTATGAATTGGGACTATATGAGCAATTTTCCAACGGGAAGGGAATACCCCAGCTGTTAGACTTTTATTGAATATTATAGTCAGTGCACCTATAAGTTCTTTACCGAATGTTTTGATGAAAGAGGGTGGGATTTCATCAGGCCCTGCACCTTTATTGGAATCTAGTTGTTTTACTTTCGTGAGAATGTCATGACTGCTTATACTGATATTGGAAAGATTAGTGTTTTCAATTCTGATGTCACTCTCAAAGTCGCCAACAGGTGTACTATTTTCGTAAACTGAGCCAAAATATGCGGAGAAAAGCTCGCAGATGTCTTTTCCATTGGACGCAGTTTGGTTATCGTATGTCATTGTCAGAGGTATTGTGACATGACCCTTTCTACCGTTAATAAAACGCCAGAAACCTTTAATATTATTATCAAGAGAGTCTTCAACCGAGTTTATAAAAGTTTTGTAACATTCATCTATGAGTTTCTTACTCCTGGTTCGTAACATTGAAAAGGTGTCGTAGTCACGCGGGTTATTGTAGAGTTTAAATAGTTTGTGAAACTTTTTCTTTTCTTCAATGCATCTTACAAGTTTATCAGAATACCATACAGGATAAGTCCCACGGTTGGTTTTACAAAGGGGAGTATGTTGCTTAATTATCCCGTAAAGCACATCATAAAATCTATCTAAGCAATCATTAATATTATTAGGTGACAAGACTTGTTTCCAATCTATGTTATTCAATGCTAGTTTAATCTTTTCAATATTACATTTATGATAATTATACCGTTTCTTATGTAATGGACGCAAAGGCTTGCTTGTTTTTACGATTGAGACATCAATGGCAAGTGGAGGGTGGAAGCGATCTTCACGTGTGAGGGGCTGTGCGCCATAGACAGCTATTTTAGGCAAGTTCGATAGTACAAGGTCCAGATATCGTCCGTCTTGATTAGGTATATTATTATGTTGAGAGAGATTACATAAAGAAAGATTTAGGGCCAACATATTAGCTTTACGATCACGTGGATCACAGGGTAATAAAACAGTTGGGTCATGTGTTGATGCTGACCACGTGATATAAGGTGTGTTAAAATCCCCTATTATTAGAAAATTACTATTTTCATTAGCATTCAAAATTATGTTTTGCACGTTATCATAAAAAGATACTAAGTATTCATGAGGTAAGTCAGGGGGTAGGTAACACAGACAAACATTCAGAATCTTGTCGTTAATGTTATCGGGCAAAATACTAATCCAAATATCCTCAACTTTACTACTCCAGCTGGTCTGACAAATAACATTTAAACTGTGTTTAGTGGCTAGAAGAACTCCACCACCATCCTTTTTATGAGAACTCACAATAGTGTCCTGACGATCTCTACGGTGCACAGTGTATCGTTTATCAAGTAACTCGCCATCAAAAATTCCATCATTTAAGTTTGTTTCAGTTAGACAAATGATATCATAATTAAAATTCAAGGTACTTAGATATAATTCTGTCGTTTTAGATCTAATGCGGTTCACATTTTGATAAAAAATTACAACCATTATTATATAGATAAATAATAAACTACATGATTTAAATTTATTTTTAATTTACTAATACGAAGATAAAGTTAATTCTACTTGGATTTGTTAGAAAGGTTGTTCAGCTCAACTTGCTCAAGTTTTTTTATACATTCCAAATTCCTTATCTGAATGGCATCGCAATCATCAGCTTTACGTACGAATATTCTACCAAACCTCACCCAAACATACTTATATGACTTTTCTTTAGCAAAAGCTCTAGCAGAAGCGTGCAATTTTTTAGAATCAGAGGACAAATGTTCATTTACGTAGATCCTAGAGCTTTGTCCAATTATCCCAGCATTTACTGAGTTAAGTTTCTCATTAGGGTGAGCTTTGTTATAACGAAGAGCGGCAGAGATCACAAGGTCGCGTTGGCGAGGCGATGATAAGGTGACAAGTATATTCCTAGGTCTGTCTGAGTTGGAGTTGACCTTTGAAACACGGCGACAGGCGCGGATCTCCGTCTCTACTATTGGCACTTTCAAAGTTTCGCAAATATTCTTGAAAATAGTCAGTACGTTTTCACTTCGCTTCTCCGGGACAGCCTGTACCTCTACGTTGCAGTCGCGCGAAATCTTTTCCATGGTACTCAGACGACCACTGATTTCACGAATTTGATTTTGCAACTCTAAGTTACTTGATTCGAGAGTCTTTATTGTTTCATCTCGACGTTTGATTTCCGATTTGATATCAGACTGTTCAGCTGCCAAAAAATCTGTTGTAGTTGTAAAATCATCCTTCAGTAATTGTATGGCAGTACTCACTTCGGCATTGACAAGGGTTTTAACGTCCTCTCTTAGTGCTGCTCGAAGGTTCATCATGAAATTTGATGTGGGCGAGAGCTTAGCATCGAAAAGTTGACTTATAGTTTCGATAGATAGATTGGCAGACTTTTTCAGGTGAGATGCGGGATCAGGAGAAGATATCTGCTTCGGGTTGTCACAGGACATGTTCATCGAGTCATCGTCGAGCATAAAGGAAGATGTGTCATTTCCTGAGCTTTGTTGGATAGGTGTATTATCATTCACACGGCGGCGGGTTACATTAGTACATGCTGGACATTTTAATGATTCTATCGCTTCCTTAGCCAATGATTGGTTATGTGGAACCTTCAGACAAGCAAAGCAGAAAGCAAATTTACAAGTTTTACACTTCAGATATTTATGTTCTGCAACTTCTATAGAACATCCATAGCATGTCATTGCCATTTCTAATAGGTGACCCTGTTGGCGGATCTGCTGTTTTATGTAGTAGAAAGTATAACTTGCTATGGCGAAGAGTTCAGGCACTGGTGGTGGGGTAGGACTCGGCAAAAAATAAGTTTCTATTTTTAGATTATTCTAAGCACTTACGTGCTTTCCCAATGCACACGAAGATGTCACATTGAAATCTGCACACAATAAAATCGGTTTCAGACTTAAACACGCACTTTGAACACATAAAAATATTTTATATGTGGGAGCAATTTGTAAACACTGTTTCTTTTTTGAGTACCCAACGAAGTTCTTTGTATTCTAACTAACTCGGCGGTTAACGAGTTCCTGTGCAGTCCTACTAGGAAGGAAAGATATTTAATAAGCCTTTGCACCGATTTTGTGGGCTACTATCATTCTGTATCATCATGTGTGAATATTATGAGCTCTGGCAGCATTCCTTGGTAGATGACATCAATTAATAAAGATTGATTAACACAACAATAACAATTGTAATAGTTGACAAATGAAACCCGGCTAACATGTCTTAGCTGGGTAAGTAAATGATCAGTCATGCCACCAGGATAAGTAAAATGTTCAGTACTTCATATGAAAAACATTAACAAGGTCACCTTTAGGTATGTTCGTCAACACTAAGGGCAGGTCTCGGCCAAAACCTTAAGGCTTCGCCTTGTTGCAACTTCAAAGGTACGTAGGTAGGTACCTACTTACATTGTTGTAGGTTCGATTTTGAAACCATTAAGTCAACCTAGATAAAACAAAATAAAATAGCTCGATTAAATAAAGATGGTACGTAAAGATGTTAGTTGTACCTGATCAGACCTGATGCAACGACAGCCAACATAGACTCTCTAATCTGTGGAAGCAACAATCATGGTGGCGGGAACATGGACAGTTGGACGAGCCACCTCGAGCCTGACTTATCAATCAGAACTGACAGTTCGCCAACAGCAGATAGCTTGCGGCTATCTATAGGTAAACTTAGGTAGTTAGCTATACCCAAGAAAAATTCCTTGGACATCGATATGACAGTGGAACGGCGAATAACTGTGGCACTCTTTAAAACAAAAAGGCTTGTTGTTGTCCAGCTAAGGAAGGTTACCTACTTCAGCGACCTGGTATTAAGATTAAGAGTTTATTATGACTAATAATTATTACTTATTTAGAAAGTTTTCAGCAAACTAATAAATCAAGCAGCTACCATGTCACCGCTGCCCGGTTATAACTCTGTACTAGCTTAGTAGATATATATACCAGTTTTAGCCTTCAGCTAGAGGCCAGAGAGCTCCTAAATGAGATGCGAGTACGAGCATGACACAAGTAATTTTTTACTTGGTAACTAGTTACGTAACTAACTGAAAGATCCATAAAACAGTTGAGGATTACTCAAAATGGAATTGTGAAAACGGCACGTCTGCATCTTAACCAGTCAGCCTAAGTAGTTTCAGCAGATACAGTGTTGAAAAATAGTTATGAAACGTTTGCGCCAGAATCGAACTAAAAATACATTTTCATTAGAGAAGCCGTTTAGGCATGAATAGGTACTTTCACCCTTTGGATTGTGCTCCAAATGATGACCTTCGAAATTCATAGAAATTTAATGACGACTGCCATTGTTTATTATCTAGCCCCGTACATTGAGTAGGGCTGCGGCTACACGTGATGTGATACACAGTACACAGTAGGTATATGCATGTTCCCAGAATAGTGGAAGTTATAATTTTACCAAAAGGTAGTCGTCTCGTGCAGGAGCACCGTTACTCGATTTATTAGATACACAACTAGTAGACAGCTGCTGCGTAGGAGGTTCACGCATTTTTCAACAAAGAGCTCGGATACACACTCACAATCCACTGGGACATAAAGAAGACAGCTAATATGGTGCCACTCAGAAACCGCGATGACACTCCGATCATGATCACCCGACAGTAGGATCATAATAAATTCGGTAACTTTTGAAGCGGTATGGTATAGCAACAGCGACTTTCACGAAATCAGGAATTAGCTCAGTGCTTTTAGGTTGAACACTCGCCGGTGGGATTCACTTTGCTCACAGCCGAGGAAAGAAAAGACTCAAAGCTGGAATCTGCCGATGTGTCATGACACTTAAGATAGTGTCTGGGGGGTCACTTTATATGACGAAAAACGAACTTTCAGTGCACTGCGGCGCGAGCCGCTCTATCTGTTTGTATGTATTAAACGTGCCGATTGCACGACAGCTCTCGTTCGTTCGTTTCTCATCAGTATAGAGTAACGCTCCTACTTACCGTGCGTCACCATTCCCATGAGCAGTCCAATGATCTTAAGGCAGTTTAGAACAAAAGCTGCATTAGACAGTTTCTTCAGCAGAGACATTGAAATAAAAAATTTATTGCACAACTATCCCCAGGAGCAGTCTACAGGTCACTTTGGGCAGTTCAGAAGAAAGCTGCTTTAATAGAATACCCTACCTCAGCGGAAGCATCAAATTGAAGTGCTATAACACTTTTAGAAGCGGTGCACGTTACCCGATTTGTCGGCAGCCATGCCGATGCGGCTACGGCGACTGCAGGTGGTTACTCAGGCTTCCTTGGTGTGCCCTTGTATGGCTAACATGACCAACCTTGGCAGTAAACGTTCGTCTGCATATGCCAAAATCACTGATGAATAGCGCACGTTACTCGATACCTTCTAAATAAGTCACTCATAATGATGGCTGACGATGATGATGACCGTACTAGCAATAGTGCAGGCGGTTCCGCTGAGCATAAAATCTCTTCCCAGACAGGGGGCGTTTGGATCTGGCAACCAGAACAGGAGTGCCAGGTGTGCGCAGCGATGCAGGTGGGACAACACAGCCGCCAGGGCAGGAGTGCATGGCTGGGTCTATGCAGCGATGCAGGTAGCACAAACCGGTGGCCAGGGCCAGGATCGGGTGTACGCTGCGATGCCGGTGGCACAAAACGGTGGCCAGGGCCAGGACCGGGTGTATAGCCGCCAGGGCAGGAGTGCATGGCTGGGTCTATGCAGCGATGCAGGTACCACAAACCGGTGGCCAGGGCCAGGACCGGGTGTACGCTGCGATGCAGGTGGCACGAGACGGCGGCCAGCGCAGGAGCACAGGGCCGGGTGTATGCTGCGATGCAGGTGGCACGAACCGGTGGCCAGGGCAGGAGCGCAGGGCCGGGTGTACGCTGCGATGCAGGTGCCACAAGACGGCGGCCAGCGCAGGAGCTCAGGGCCGGGTGCAGGTTACACGAAACTTCAATTTCACCGAATCGGCCTGCCTACCCTCAGCGGGTAGGTACCGGCGGATCACATTACTCGCCGCACATGCCACAATGTCCCAACATACTGAAACTCGGAACCACGTGCTTCCTGTAAAAAATCCTATGACGGTCCTGGAAAGCTCCTGTTTGTAAAGCCTTACATAAGCTATAATCAAGTGCATTATTGTAATAGCAAAGTTTTTATCAACTGTTTTCTAAAAATATTAGAAATTGAGGGTAGAAAAATATATTTTTATTATTTTTTCCTTTATAAAATTAACATATGCTTTACTTAAAGCGGTCATTAATGTAAGTATCTAGCTCAAGCGCCACTAGTAGGACCGGAATATGTGATCAATCATCACCACGACTATTGAATCGGACCCTACTGCGTGGGATAAAAACCCCAAGCGCCGGAGCATTATGACCAGTGGCTGAGCTTTTAAAAGCAGTAAATAATAGCATTTTACTCACGGCTTATCAACTCAAACCTTCGTTGCGAAATCCTCAGCAATGGCTGCGTGCGCAGCAGTCGGCAGGCCCCGCGCCGCCTGGTCCGCATCACGCTACAGCTCCCGGCAGCGAGGACTCCGCAAATTCAATATTATATTTTTCCCCGTCGGAGCGAAGCCGACGAGAACCGTGGCTACATTGAGCCATTTTGCCGAAGTGTTCACTTCAAAAATCAAAAACCAACTGAGGCGCGCGGGCGACTCACTCTATTTATATAGGCACCCGCACCTTGCAAATTAAAGGTGGAGAGAAAAATGGACTGTCACTGTGACCCTTATGATGCCGAACACGGAGAAAGTCGAAACGCCATATCTCACAATGTTTAACTAGGTTTCAGATAGGCTCAGACTACATAATATTTATTTAATCTAAATTAAAACATATTATTTTATTACACTCATCAACACTCTGTTCCACCAATGAATCAGTTGCTAATGATATTGCGCTCTGCAACTTCTTCAAGTTCCGTCTCCTAGCAGAACAGAGCAAAGCAATGGTGGTTCTTCAAAATAGTCAAGTTTCAAGAAAATAATTGTTCGCGTTTTCTATTTTCTGCCATTGCTTCCTGCACTTTATTAAATTATACTTCTTCTCTTGTGGAAGGATAAAATACAATTTTCGGTTTCTTATTTACAAACAAAACGTAATAAATAAGGCGATGTCAACAAATATTATACTTTTAAAAGCATAGACAATTGACAAACAGCCAATGTTGACAGAAAAATGAATGAATGAAATTGAATCGGTAAAAAACATCACTAGTATTTAAATGACGGATTGCTAGGGAGCTCTTAGCTTGGTGAAAATGAATTTACGTAGGGAGTGGATTTAAGAAGTCTCTTAGCTTAAGAAACTTTTAGTAATATGACTGTTTAGGATGTCTTGGTGAAAACGGGTATCACTCACGTAGGTATAGATACTATAGATCAAAACTCTTAGGCCCATTTAAAAATAGTCGTTGCTTAGCACTTGCTCAAACTAATGCTTAGCCAAGTACGACTTCACCTAAACTAAGTCGAGTTGCAATGAGTCTCTAAAATAGACACTACTTAGCGTTTGCTCGGCTAAGTCACTGTCTTAGAACCTGTTATGTCAAATCTGCGTCAAATATATATTTGGGCCATTATTTTATTTTAGGGACCATTATCGGTCCCCTACAAAGAAACATTTTTTAAAAATTAAATAATGAAATTCAGGAATATAGCTACCGTCTGTAGCAATTAAATAAGACACCGGTTACAGAAAATATAATGAATTTATGTAAAATACTTTATTTATTTACAAATTACGGTAACTCTGTTGTTGTTTTTGGTAACGCAATTGTTTTTCATACAAAAATTGTCTGTCCCTCGGAGCGAGTCATATGAAACAAGCACAACGTGTGTAAAAAATTATAATGGAAACAATTTTTTTGAATATTATAACGAATATGTCATTATTTAAACTTTACTTCACGGTAATAATCATGATTTTATATGAACATATTATGGGACAATTAATATTCCTGGCCGAGTCCCCAAACCTAAGCAAAAATACACCTACACTAGGTTACCCTAGGAAATTCAATCATAAATAAACTTTTTTTCACTTTCTTACACCTAAGATCATTTGAATGGCTGTGTATTTGTATCGGAGTGCAGGAAGGAGAGCGGGACGGATAAAATGACCAAGTCTTTCGGATGAGAGTCCTGGAGAGAAGCGCGTGTATTTATTGTGACGCCACTGAGTTACCGGCGACATACGGTGAGTTTTATAGATATTTTTTATTTTATTTCATGCAATATATGTAATGATTAGTAACAATTATTAGGGCATTTTGATATCCCATGTATATGTATTCATTTAAGTACTAACTTCAAATAGGTTATTGTTTTACAACTGCGTTACCGCTACACTTCGTTACTTTTTCAGTAACGCAGTTGTAGCTATAGTAACTCAGGGGTTTTTCTTATAGTTTCAGGTATCTGTTACTCAATTTATGGTACAAATATAACATTTGAGCATATTATATTGTTACAGTATAACATTTCAGACTCAATGGCGTAAACAGCGGCTGAAAAACAACGGCTTTATAGGCAAAAAAAATGAGAAATATTTCTTAGTATTAAGTTGTTATATTTTCAGCGATTTTAATGTTTGATATTAAACAAAGAGTTCTGTTAATTTTAGTTTGATAGTTTTTTTCACATTATGATTAGTTTTAATTGAAGAAAGTATAAAGATTGTGATTGAGATACCACTGTGTTACCAATTAACCACAGCGTTATCTATTTGTCCCTCGTTTCCTGAGAGTATTCACAAACATTTTAGCTACTCTATATTAGAAAGAATGTTAAACTAAATATAATAATTAAAAATTCACCTTATTTAGAGCTATTTCTAAAACTTTGAGCAAAAAATTATGATTATCTTGTCCTTTTTTCGAAAAGTATTGCATTAAAACTTATTGATTGGTAACGCAGTGGGAAACTTTATTATAGAATGAATAACAAAACTGAGAATATTTTGTAATTTAAACTGTTAGATTAATGTTTTTTTTCTTACTTTTTATCTGGTATATGTTTACGAACCAAAATATATGTTCCTAACAATAAAACATAATTTTGTATGAAAGTAACGCAGTAGTATTTTTTTCTCATCGTTCCTCGATTAAACGTCAATAACTTTAAGAAATAGCAAGAAAACATCGCTGCAAATGTATTTAATGAATAATATAAATGTTAAATAAAATAAATAAATATTGAATGGTTAATTAATAAGAAGTTTATTTTTGAAAAAAATATCTGTAAAAGTATGTCAAATTGTACCCAAAATAAAATAATGGCCCATTTATTTATCTGTGGTCATGGTTTCATTTCGTAGTTTTTTAGAAAATTTGGTATAAATGTGGTCTGTGGATAGCCTGAGAGCTTAGAATAATAATTTCCTGAGAGTTTGGCAGATGTGACAATAGACAAAATTGTATGTATGCTAAGCAAGGGCCAAGTCTTGACAAATGTGAACTCGAACTCGGCTAAGTCAGAGTGCGAACTTACTGGCATAGTCTGTGCTCAAGTAGTGTCTATTTTAGTGAATTCGTGTTCTTAGCTTGTGCTTAAGCTAAGACTCCGTCTTAGTTTCGTCTATTTATCTTGGCCTTATGGTACTACCATATTATCATAATATGCGAAAAATATGAAATGGCTTTGAGATGCATAACATTAATGTTTACTAGTCTAAGATAGCTGTAAATATAATGGAATGGGATCGGATCAAATCGGATCGGATCAGATTGAATCGAATCGAGTGGAATCGAAACGAACCGAATCGGATCAAATCGGTTCAAATCGGATGAAATCGGATCAAATCGGATCAAATTGGATCAAATCGGATCAAATCGGATCAAATCGGATCAAATCGGATCAAATCGGATCAAATCGGATCAAATCTGATCAAATATGATCAAATCGGATCAAATCGGATCAAATCGGATCAAATCGGATCAAATCGGATCAAATCGAGTCATAACGGATCAAAACGGATCAAAACGGATTAAAACGGATCAAATCGGATTAAATCGGATAAAATCGGATCAAATCGGATCAAATCGTATCAAATCGAGTCAAAACGGATTAAAACGGATCAAAACGGATCAAATCGGATCAAATCGGATCAAATCGGATCAAATCGGATCAAATCGGATCAAATCGGATCAAATCGGATCAAATCGGATCAAATCGGATCAAATCGGATCAAATCGGATCGATCGGAACAGATCGGATCGGTTAAACAATTGAGTGAATATTGTACCTACACTTTATAAAGTCTAGTCAAACTTTTGATTTTTTTTTTATTTGTCTTTATAAATGGACCTACGGCGTTACGAGCCTCGTAACGTAATAAATGGGTGCCAAGTTCAATGGTCAGTCCTGAAATTTATTTATAAGTAACAGTATAACATATCGTATCTTCTTATAACATAAAATAATGTACTCGTATTGTAGCCTAAGGTCTGTCTTGGCTAGTTTTCAAAATATATTAATTACTTATAGCCTTCACAAGTTAAACCAACAAGAATTTGTCGGTTCTTATTAATTCGAACATAATAATTCGTTGGTAGGTGTATAAAAACTAGCCAAATCAGACCTTGGGCTACAATACATTATTTTATGTTATAAGAAGATATGATATGTTATACTGTTACTTATAAATAAATTTCAGGACTGACCATTGAACTTGGCACCCATTTAGATCTCACTTCTTTTGTCGTTGTAGTCAACAACCAAGGCATTTATAATAATATTGAACTTGGCTCTCATTTGAGCCGTTTTCCTTGACAGCTGTCAGTTGAGCTTTTGGGTAAGCCGATAGATGGCGTGAAAACGCAGTGTACCAACTGTCAAAAATTACATAGAGAACAAAGAGTACTAAACTCAGAATAAGAACTCACTAGTTGTGATTAAATGTCGGGTGGTAACGCGAGCCATCCTTCCGAGGCTCAGACTGCATGTGGCTTGGGATAGTGCTAAGTATTCTGTGAATAGTTCTACCCGCGCCGTCACGTAGTGTTCTTTTCTCTATGCGCGCCGTTTGAACGGGTGCTGCGTGTGAGAACTGATTTTCTATTTTTATTTATTGTATGATCCTAAATAAGATCCCAAAGAGCTCAACTACAACTCAATTAATACAGGAGAAACACAAGGAAACTGAGAAAACTTGAAAAGAACGGCTGTACGCACAATCGCACTGAACGCTGAAGCAACAGTGACATCGACATCATAGAGAAAATAATACTACAATTCTACCTACCTACGTCACTTTCACATTTCGTTAGCCTCACAGAATAACATATTGTGATCTGAGTGTGTTCTGAGGGTTTGAAAGTTGGTACAACCCCAGACAACGCCATCTATTTCTCCAAAAAGCAACTTTTTTTTTTTAACAAACGCCTCATACAGCTGAGATAAACTTAACACTTCTATATCTAGACCGAAGGTTTCTCTTAGCGGAAAAGACTAATCGAATTGAATTGATACGTACTCATTCTACAATCTAGCTAGACAAATAAAAAGCAAGCCAAACATTGTCCGAGTGAGTTGTGCAAAAGTATATGAAATACTAATAAATTCTTATATGTATTAGTAAGAGTTAGATACCTACGTCTGCAAAACTTACACGAGTATTTTGTTTTTTATACTTCAATCAATAAAGTTTTAATTGACCTTCTTCAGCAAATCAATCCATCTCGCGTTTTAGATTAACAATAGTTAACAATAGCCTATAGGTATCCTATTATGCAATGTGAAAATTGTTTAACGGTATCGCTACATTAGAATGTATGTGCCATCGTTTTTTATGGTAAGTAAGTATTACATTGAATTTTTTGCAAGATAGGTAGGTATGTACTTACCTATATTAACCTATGTTACAAATTTGAAAATAACCCATCAGTTAGAAATGCCTTGAGAAGATTTCATGTATAAAAGAAAAAACTGAATTTGCTACGAGAAACGTAGCACGCCTACGCGGCTACGCCAACGCGTAGCACGCTACGAGTGTGCTATGAATATGAAAAAGTCTGTGCTTTATCGTAAACCCCGTATGTACTTACTACTTACCCTAGTCAGCATTATTGTATGTGTTTGTATAATATGTCTCAGGGGTGTTATACGTTTTACGGATACATATAGATATCTGAATTTGGTCGTAACTCGTAATTACTTTATAGACTTTTGCACGTATTTATACTATATCATTTTTATGGTATACTATTTTAAAATGCACGTGAACATTGAACACTATGATGTATTTTAATGACATCGGTGTTGGAAAGTTAACCTCGTTTTCTATAAACCAAAAACTTAGATAGTATTTAACAGGTGTTTAGCGCTGTCAAACGCCTACAAAATCAGTCAAATTTCATTTTAAACACTTGTTAAACAGTGTTTACAGTTTTTTGTGGTAGCACAGCAAGAATCTAGATTTTTTACTTAACTTACTAGTAACGCTTTGTTAGCTATGTAGATAACATTCTGACCCACTGTTCTGTGAACAAAACAGAATCTCATTTGATTTACGACGGTTTCTTTGTTCTGAAACTCGCTCTTGTGTCGCTTCACTGAAGCCGTAATATACAATATAGTTGAGATAAACTTAACACTCTATATCTAGACTGAAAGTTTCTCTTAGGGGAAAAGACTAATCGAATTGAATTGATACGTACTCATTCTACAATCTAGCTAGACAAATAAAAAGCAAGCCAAACATTGTACGAGTGAGTTGTGCAAAAGTATATGAAATGCTAATAAATTCTTATATGTATTAGTTGGAGCATAGAATAACGAGACTAGCACAGAATGACAATCTCCTTAGAAGAATTGTAACCAGATAGTTTAGTTTTGAATCATCCGTAAGATGTCGTTAGTGGTATAATTTTGTCGAAATCTTAAATTATTGCATAATCCATTTTGAAAGAAGACGTTGCGAGTTTACTTGCTAACGTAGTAGTACTACGTAATGATCACTAGGTGGCAATAGTGAGCGCCACTAGCTCTAACTAGGTACTTCGCGTGACACTCGGGTAGACTCGGATATATATTTGTTCTGATTTTTAGGTATGTTGGGTGCCACGAATGAAATTAAGTCCGAACTCCAAAATAGTATTAACAGTTTAGTATCGTCAAAGTAACACACACAGGAAAGATACAAAGATAGAAGGATTAGAAGGAGTGAAAGAAGAAAGTACACGAACATTTTTTTTGATAAGTTCCACGAAACACAAATAGTCAATAGTCCTTATCACAACGATATACGGTCGATATTCGAGTAACAGCCGAGGGCCTAAACTCCAAACAAATATCGTTATAGCCGCGGAGGTGTTGGCTGGCTGATGCGGCGCGCTATTGAGTAGGTATTTCAGAGTTTTCATTATTTGTGTTTTTGCATGTTGAGCAGGGTGGAATTTTATTAGTGGTCAATCCAGTCAGTACCTATTTATTTTCAGTGGTGGTTCAGTCCTATACCTACCAATTTATTTTAGGATTAAGTATACCAATTCGAGTTTATGTATTTTTTTTTCAATAAAATAATTCTATTTACGACCTATGACTGATCGTATTGAGTGCTGCTGTTTCTAACATTGCTTACTAATTCATTTACAAATGTGGAGTTATCGATTTTCCTCGTAATGTGTAGTAGGTGTTCAGCGAGGTTTAAAGTTATAGGTTAGTGGGAAATACCTACCTTGACAAATATTTTATTTATTTATATTTTGAGTCAAAATAAGTATATTTTCCTGTAAGTAAACATAAAAGGTTGAGATAGAATGTAGCTGTGTACCAAGTGATATATATATACCTATTATATAATGAATGTTCATTATATAATAGGTTCACTGATAAAATTCACTGAGAATTGGGTCCAGCCATAGTCACATTCCACAATACAAGTAAGTGCGCGAAAGAGATGGATGCAGCCATCCAAATCTTGACCATTGTTATCGATAACCTCTTTATTTCAGGTAAGAGCTAAAACAATGAGAAGGGTAAATTACTTTTCACTGTTACTGAGGCCAAACTTTAGCTAGTTATACTATTTTATGAAATAATAATCATTTTAATCAACATATTTCCTAAAGTTAGCTGTTAATCAATCACTTTATATGCAATCAATTAAGAATCGCAAAATCATTTTCTGTCGACTGTACTTTGAGATAAGGAAAAAAACACAAACAAAAATGAACCTTATCAAAATTATGAAATTCGGGGCGAATGTGACAGTTTTGTGGCGTGCTTTGAGTGAGGCCTATGGTCAGCAATGGACGTGCGTTGGCTGTTGATGATGATTGATGATAACTAAATTGTACTTAATTTACCAAAATACATTAAGTAGGTACCTACTCGTTCTATGATACAATATTGACTCTGTGGTGCGAGAGCGGCGACCGCGCACATAATCGAGCAAAGTATACTTACACGAGTTATCTTGACACCTGAAAAATGGTCCTGTCCCTTTCACTCTATTCTATTATCACGCGAGAGTGAAAGAGATGGGTATAGGTAGCAGGTCTCAAGTTGACTAGCGTAGGTACTAGCAAAATAAATATCTTCTTTCAAAATTGACAATGATATAGTACCTAAGTAGGTACAGCATTATTTTGTTTCCATAAGTTTATGAGTGCAATATTTACCAAACTGCATACACGTTAGATGAAGAGAATAATATCTAAGTTTTTCATGCCAATCGATTCCTATACTAGAAATACACGTTCTGTAATTTTTATTTTATTAAATTTTATTAAATTCAAACATTTATATTTTATGCTTAAAATGCCATCTATTGGCCGTTTCCAATATTACGACGACTATCGAATAGATAGATGTCATTGCATTCATCCATAGATAGTGGTGCCATCTAGAAACCGCTTAATGAAACGTATAGCGCCATCTAGAAACCGCTTAAATTTTCAAGCTTTTTTATGGCTACGATTCTGTACTATGACATTGTCATTCTAATGGTTGGAGTTAGGTACCTACGTCTGCAAAACTTACACGAGTATTTTGTTCTCTATACTTCAATCAATAAAGTTTTAATTGAACTTCTTCAGCAGATCAATCCATCTCGCGTTATTCCCGCGTCGACACACTCAGTTGTGTCAACAACAACGGATATATATACTGAAAATAAATAACGATAACGCTGGATCAGTCCAGGGGTCACTCTAAAGGGCGTTGCAAAAAGGGTATACTAAGCAGAAACCATCATGTGCAGCATGTTATATCTAAGCCTGAATCTGAAATCAGAACTTAAAAATTCGGGAAAAAAAAACATTCTCCATAGTAAAAAAGTCACATGACCAACTAATTTTCTATGGAAAATAATTTTTTTTTTTCATGAATTTTGAAATTCTGATTTTATTTTCGGGCTTAGATATACCATGCTGCACATGTTGGTTTCGGCTTAGTATACCCTTTTTACAACACCCTGTATACTGACGAAAAACTAACTTACGTTGTCGTGTAATCCGTGTGCGCTCCGAAACTTTGGTTGTTGTTGTATAGAGTGCCCTCCCAGGCCCAGGCTGCCTCACTCAGACAACGATGATAGAATAATAGGATAGTCGGCGACATTGGATTTGTGACCTAGAAACTAGAAACTTGGCTCAGTTTCCTACTGACCTTAGTTTCACAACCTTACGGCTCGATATCTTAGGCGAAGGATTCTAGTTTGCCCTTGCTCATTTACTTTTTGTTCTCAAATCAAACGTTCTGACGGTTAACGGTTTGAGTACGAGTAAGATTTTATTAATGATGCATATTTCTTCTTTCACTTTTTGCATCATGAAGTCAAATAAATAATCATCACGGGAGTAATACGGAACAGAGCCGGCGACTGCATTATGTATCTACGTCCTAAGTTTCTCTTCTATGTTCCCTTTCTCTTCAATTATCATAAGTAGCAAACCCATCGAAGAGGAAATTAAATTTTATTTTTCTTTTTTAATTCTAAGGTCCCATTATTTGAAGGTTCGTATTCGTTTGCAGATCACGAGCTGTGCAGCGGTGTTCGTAGCAGGCCATCATGGAGCACCCTGCCGAGCCACCGCCATGCCCCCCGCCTCCCCGTGCCGGCCCCGCGCGCCCCCGCGGCGCCCCAGCGCCCGCCCGGGGCAAATGTAAAAATAACCCATTCTAATATTTGCCTCATATTGGTCATTCCCAAATCTAAACTTGGAACTAACAAAAAAGTTTTTTAAAGTACCTAAAAGGTTACTTTGTAGGTACAAGGTTTAAGACGCGAAAAATACGCCGATTTATAAAAATTGTTAATCATTCCAGTGAGTACGAGAAGTGTGATTTAAAATAATGGAACTGTTTATTAATGTTACGGTGATTTCTTCAGTGGTGTAACTGTACAAAGTTGACGATGGTTTAAAAGTTATGTGAGATAAAGTGACGCTCATCTGTAATTAATGACAAAAACAAGGGAAATTAAACGATAGAACCTTCGATATTTAATAATAAATTCCTATTTTATAGCAACGAAAATATGATGATCTTAAAATCCTGATAATATTGAAGTGTCGTGTTAAAGTTCTTAAAGAAAGTTTAGTAATTGCATCGAAAATGAAACTGTGCTATTTCGAATATAATATGACAAACTTTGAATCATGAGTCGCTGTGTAACAAACAATACTTCGAGTTATTCGATTTAATTGTTCAGAAAAACTGAAAGTACAACTTTATATACTTATACTTAACTACAAAACCATAATTTTAGTGTCACCAGATTGCTTATTTAGTTTTTAAGAAAGAAGTCCGAGAGAGTTTGAACGAAATGATTAGGATCTAGGTACCAGTAGCCGGAAGAACTATAGAGGAACTACTTACCTAGAAACCTATTTTACTTTAAGGCACAATGTTAATAGTTGAGATAGCAACTAAATCTTTTGTCAAATACAAACAATATATGAGACGAAGAGAAAGGTTTCTGTGGGATCAGCCGTTGTTGAAATTATGAGAATGAGTACCTATTTATATGTAGGACCACAAAAACTGTTTATGTAGGAATAGTGTTGGCTTGGGGTTTTGATAAACGAGTCGTGTGAGGCCGTTTTGGTAGTCGTAAGAAAATCTGGCTGGTTCAGATTGGAACATGCATGCATTTATACCTTTTAAACTAGCATAGACTTTTATAAATTATTACTAATAAAAAAATAAATGTAATAATGTAGAATCAAATTAATTTAAAGTTTGTTTGAGAATATTTGAGTCTCAGATAGTACCCGTAAGTAAAGGTAGATGACACAAATTTTCAACGTTTTGGCGCACAATTACTAGAACTATTTTTGAAGCACTGTCTGAAGGTTTGGTAAAAGTTAAGGAACGGAAATAAAACGTAACAAAGAATAATTTAACTACAATTTGAACGGATTCAATTAGGTAATTTGTATGATGTTTGTATTTCTTAACGCTTTCCAAGACAGACAGTATTATGTATGACATTGACATAATTTACCTATGTACTTTAGTATGTAAAAGTGACTCTATTTCGGTATTTTATTTTTGCAGTTAGCCTGAAAGTTGATCTACCTCCACGTAGCACTAGCTGTTGCAGAGGCTAACTGACAACTGAGCTTCTGTCCTAAATTATGTAAGAACTTTTACGTTAGTTTATAATAGCAAAATTGCTCAAATTAACACATTCCGATCCTTAAGATGAAGCCATGTAGAAACCAATCAACTTGAGGTTGCTAGCTATTTTCGCTCATTCTTAACCTTTCTATACTGCTGGGCCAAGTTGATTTATTCATCAGCCTCCTTGCACAAACATGTTTTCAGTTTCAGTCGACGTTGACCCAGAAACTTGATGACAAAAGATTCTAACTTTTAAAATTCCTACTCCAAGACATGTATTTATAAAGGAAATAATATGAACATTGCAAAGTTAATTACGCCATCTAAATGTAAACCTATGTTGTAACTAATTTATTTTTGTGAAAACTTCATATAGTTAAGCATTAGTCGTTGTATGAGGATCTACTTAAACGTTTATTATAGGTACCTACTCGTATCGGTAATGAAATGAACTTGGTCTGGCAGTACTATATATTCTCTAGGGTAACAGTTGTGACTTTTTGCATATCTTGTCCTTTTCTCATTGCTAGGGCTTAGCCTTATTAGGGATTGTGATCTAGATGCCTTGATAGGGTGGCATTACTTAGATTATAGAATAACTAGATTAAAAACCAAATTCTAAAATTAATAAATAATATTTAAGGTAAGCCGCCAGCGCCACTGTAGCTTTGTTACGATTAATTTTATTGACAATCAAGACTAATTATTAATTTGTAAATTAAGAAATACTGTTCGGTCAAACAAAGTTTCATTTATAATTTGGGTATGTTTTTCATTAATATTATACCTTATTCTCGCACATTTTCAAGATATCTTGTTTGATAAAGCAAAATAATGAAATGCAATGTACCTACCTAATTGCATGTCTAGAATTGTCTAGTGATTGTATCTAAAGAATATAGATTATGTAAAATCAGGTGCACTTCCATGATATCAATATAAATAAATCCATCAAAACAGACAATATTTTAATAGATAGTATATTAAAATAAGCACTATTTTTGTCATGTTTAATCAATATTTTTGGTATAAAAATTAACATCGTTAAACATTAAATTATATAAAGAAAAATATTAAAAAGCACATCACTTATAAAATCTATTGCAATGTGAAGTTAAATGTTTTAAGATAAATATTTTTACACGTTGCGCACGTACCTATTCTGTTAAATTTTGACATCACTTTATTGAAAGATGAGGAAGGTTTTGAATATAAAGATAGCTACATGTCCGCAGCAAAAATACAGCAGCGATTAATGTAGTGCGAATTTATGAGAAGCAATATTATACCTATTATTATGCCTGTGCTGAAAGCTGACATGTTGTACCTACGATACGCCAGAGTGAGGTTAATTATTACATATTGTGAATACTTTAATATAAAACCGTATTATTACACTGCTATGTCTTTTATTTCGAAACCCAAGCGATCCCAAATAAATATAAAAAGGGAGTCACTGTAAGTGTAAAGCCTTGTACGCACTAGGCTAGTAAAGTAGTAAGTAATTCAGTTTGTAAACTGTCTCGCCACTTTACTCGGTAGTTGTAATCAGGGTATCAGGTTCAGGGTATACCGGCTAAGCCGCTAGTGAAGATAATATTTTAACCAAAAAAATAATAAACCAAATCAGTACTTACATTTTAAGTAATCAAACAACATATTAGTACCAGATATTATATTATTTACCTAAAACTCATTAAAACATTTTAATTAATGCAATATTTATTTATCTTAAACATAAATCTTTGGTAGGTAGGTACTTATCATTTTGAACAATTACGGAGAATGAGTTTGCCATTTCTTTTTATTACATATAAAAATAATTTGATTTAAAATTGGTACACGTCCGTGATCAACAGAAGAATTATGAATCTATTCTAATAATTTATATTACTTATTAATCTTATTATCAATTTTCTGTACCTAGTCGCGCGATGCTTAGGCAAAATAGCCACTTAACTCATAGATAAATAGGTAATATTAATTGACTATTAACAAATGAATGTAAAAATAATTATGTAGGTATTTAGTTTAGGTACTATAAAAAGTAAATCATATTCCTAAAAATCTAATTTGAAATAAATGCTTTATACTTATTACAAATTATATAGTATCGTTATCTCATCGATAATTAGTCAATATTAGCCAATATAGGTAATACCTAGGTAAATATTTACCGGATAAAAACATTTTAGAGAAACCTCATAAAGACATACCCCTGTATGTATTCATAGAACTTACGTAGGGTTTGTAGGAAAGTGAATTATGAATATCAATTTGTGTGTGCCAGAAAGTCGAATTCTTGTGTGTCGCTATGACTGAAACGTAAACCTTCTACAAACCCTATGTAAGTTCAATAAATACAGGGGACAGTCTTCTGAGGCTGTATTTTCCTTTAATTAATATGTGCTTGCTTACTCACATAGGTAGGTAACTAAGTAAGTATACTTATACAAGATATTGAAAATTTTACGGGCTGCAGTTTTTAAATTTAGAGATGCCCTATTTTTTATTCTTTAACGATAAAACAAAGTAGGTAGGTAGCGTGTTTTGAAACTATACAAGGCCAGAACGCACCCATAGTGTACTAGCACTGTATAATTTCAAGTGAAAAAAATATATATTTTACTTGAAAATATACACGATTTGTGCGTACTAATCGCGTATACTTTCAAGTTGGCATTTACTGAATTGTTCTTGAAAATATACATTGCTATTACGCACATTGCTTGATTGGCATACTTGTCGCATATAATTTAAACCTACATGCTGATTCTGATTTACTTAACTATTTCGGTAAATTTACATGACTACAATTTACTTGTTCTGCCTGTCATACCTATAGAATGTTAATAAATAAAGATGAACAAGCTCAAATTTGATTGATAAATTGATTTTTATAGCATCATATCATACTTGCAAGTAAGAATACTAATATCTTATTATTTATATAAATTAAAAGTAATACCTATACTACACTCACGAGCAATGAAAAAGTTCCAGTGACGATAGCTCCTGAACGGAAAGACCAGCTTAATGACGCCGTCGGCAATATTAAAGTACATTTAACAGTGCATCAAAATATTATTATAAACAACTAAAAATGGAAATTTTGATCAATTTCTAAATTAAACGTTTTAAAATCATGTCATTTGGTGTTGACTTTTTGTTACTTGGACTTATTCATTGCTCGTGAGTGTAGTAGGTATTACCCTATAGACCTATTACAGACATATTTTTCATCAAGTTTTGAATTCACCGTAATTGTCTTTTATGAATTGTTCTACACCTCTGATCCTCACCTCACTCTGAGATCATTATACTATTTAGGTACAACAGTTCTACAGTTTAATTTAAATCAATTCACTTTTAACTGCACCATGTTAACAAAAAACACTTTGCGAAAACAATGGCAAGTGCGGAATGATGATGCAATGTTTAGAAAGCAATAGACTTATTACTATTTCGCATGAAAGAAAGAGAGAGCAACAATTCAAAAGGGCTACCTGGTAACTAATCACGTATAGTTTCAAGTGCTCGCATTGCCACTTGGCACTTGAAAATATACACGATTAGTACGCAGTGGTAACTGCTGCAGTATATTTTCAAGCCATAATTTTGGCCCAACTGACTTGAAAATATACGCGATTAGTGCGTAATGGCCTTGTATACTTTCAAGTAAATCATGGCATTATTTTAATTTGAAAATATACGCGAGCAGTCCCAACCTCTGCGTTCTGGCCTTGTATAGTTTCAAAACACGCAGGTAGGTAACTGACCCAATGAAAAAGTAAACACTAAAATTAATATAAGGTGAGATGTAACATATAGGTACCATACATAGATAACCATTAACAAAATCTACAACTATTTACACATTTAAGAAGAGATTTTAAAACATAGAGACTAGAGATTTTATACATTGAAATCTGTAGGTGTGTTATTTAACTAGTTTTATTAACTTACTGTGTCTTTGGTAACATTTTTGGTAGTACTTAAATTTCGTAGCAAATCAAGCCAATTAAAACCATAAATTATATGTATTAATATATTTAAAGCCTACATTACACCGGGAAATTAACGCGACGTGTAATCTAGTCTTTATTAAAACTTATTATAGGTATGTATGTAATGTATTTGTATACTATACTCATAAATCAACTACAGTAGCTACACTATTCAATATAATATACATAAGATTAAAATATGAATCTTCAAAAATATATACTTTGCACAATTAATAATTAATCCTATGTTTTGTTATGTGTGCCAATTTCATAGCTAGTAGGCGTTACGAAAGCTAGTCCAAAATAACGTGCATAAAAGCTACTTATTGTTTTGTGGATGGCAAGAGGTTCCTGATTAAAATAAGTAATAATACACATAAATTATCACCTGATCTAATGCATCGATTAAAATCATTTAAAACATAATATTGCATGCGGATAAGTAACGTTTCTACCTAAATATTGTAAATATTTGGCAGGCGTTTGATTTTAGCAATTAGTTAACTAGGTAGGTAGTTGATGAGTAAGATTGTAAGAAAGTTAAGTGCCGCTTACTTAATTTACTAGAATGTAGGTATAGGTCATATCAATTTATTTAGTTATTTTAATTCGTTCACATTATGGATTCACTTTTATAAACCTTCTGGTTTTATGGAATCGTATCAATCGGTAGAAAATCGCCTGTCTTTTGCCATTTTCTAACTGGACTGGACGGCGAAGCATTTTAAGTAGGTATACCTATTAAATTTTCTATACCAGTTAAATAATTAGGTCATTCCTGAAATTCATATTATCTCAATATACCTACCAATTACCTGCAGATGCCGTACCTCGTTATCTGGCAGTGAATAGAGTCATGAATAATGATACCTACTATGTATGTACAGGCATCTAGGTATGTGCTTTGTGTTCAAAGTATTATGTACCTAAAAGAAAAATCAAGCAGGCATTTCCATATCATTTGCTTTTTAAATAGCAAGCTTATTTACAAGACATTCATCATTCCTAACGAAGTTAATGTTTATACCAACATAAATATACATAAAGATAATCTTAACTAAGTATACAATAATATTTTTTTTATTATTACATAGGTACAAAGGTCATTGAAATCGTTAGCCAAGGTCGTCGGAGTAAGTTTTTATAACAATTTCTTATGGGCAGATTATCTAAACGAAGCATACTTTCAGCAATTACGTTCTTGATGCTAGATCTTTTGTAAATCCCCCCAATACATTTCATTTTAAATTCATCCCATTCATTCTTGTAATCAACTTTCTATCTATTGATTTTTATTACCTAGATATGTTCGATAATCTAATGTTCACAAGGAACAAGCTCAGCTCTTGTTTTTAGAAGTCGATGTCACAAGAGTTCTAAGTAGGTAGTTAGTAATCATGGTATGAACCTAGGTAGGTACTTAAACTTAATTTGACTACTGTCGCCACAGTATAATTTTAATTGTATTGTTGTCCAGATTGTAGGGTGGACTTTTGGAAAATTATTTAGGTAAGTATATAAGACACAGATTTTTTGCTTTCGAGTAGGTATAAGTATGTCTCATAGTGTTCGACTAACAGATCAGTCAACATGTTGTTCAGTATTACGAGTACATTGGCCTGCTACATTAGTTGGTTACTTTTGTAGCAGAAGACTGGTTGCTTTCCGTGATCAGACGCAGTTTCCAATGTGTAAAATACCACTTATGCCTGCATGTATTAATTAAGATAAATACTAGTAGGCCTAGTAGGTATGAGTTACTGCTTTAATCAGCATAGTTTTATTTAATATTTTCATGAAAGTTGGCAAAGAGTAGGTAGAGTTCAATTCAAATCCAGCCTTACCGTAATCCTGTTTATAGATACAATTATTATAATGGCGTACATTTCCCACCTGTTGTTTTGTTAAACTTCTATGCTCCTAGGTAACAATTCAGGGAATACGAAAGTCGTTGCGTAACATCCTTCGCTCATTGGAACTCGTCATCTGAGCTGAGAAGCGTGATTTTCTCCTGGTTGGCATGTGAGTGTGATATGGTGGAGACGCGGGGGGGCGGGGGGCGCGGCGCTAGTGCTGCCCCCTCGCTTTCCGGTTTGCCGCATCCGTTTCCGGCGCCGCCGCGCATCACTGGAGGGAGAATGTCTATGGTTAGTTTTTGTTTTTAATTTTGAATCTATAAGCGGGTGCTGTTTGTTTGGTGTTGCAGTTACTTATACGTTTACTCTTCATTTATTTGAGCACAAAGTGTGATATTTAAGACTTATTTATAAGCAAATTTCCTCTTTGGGCGCTGTCCTTCATAACTAAATAGGTATTGAAGGTCTATAATATTTATGTTCACATAACTATAATAGATAAGTAACCGCAACATCAAGTAAAAAATAAGTT
This sequence comes from Plutella xylostella, assembly GCF_932276165.1. Lineage (NCBI taxonomy): Eukaryota > Metazoa > Arthropoda > Insecta > Lepidoptera > Plutellidae > Plutella > Plutella xylostella. Next base: position 3,975,283 of record NC_064009.1, on the reverse strand, counting down.
CCCTCCACCTTTCTCTAAAAGATATTGAATAAATCAAACAACTATTTGTGACTGTGTGGTGGCTACGGTTTCTGCTGTGTTATGCAACGTATAGTGATGCGTGTAGTGTAGAGATAAACTGAACAGTATAAAATATTAATACTGATGAGTAATCGTAACGCTTTTGTGCCATTTCGTAAATTTTTCACAATGGCAAATATGGGCCCGAACCTCTCAGTAATCAGTGAATTACTACAAAATAAAGTGTACCTATGCTACCTCTCTTTTACGCACAAATCATGATTGGAAATCTTATAATCTACTTAATAAACAACATGCTTAACATCCATATCAAAACATGCACAAGCAAAAATATTATAAAAAAGCAGAATATAAATGAAACTCACCTTTTATAGAGCTTTGTCTTATCTAGTCTAAATAAAAAAGATGGAAGAAACAAAACAAAAATGTTTACTGTAAAATTATTTATTTATTGATTTATGAGTGAAAGGCTAGTACAAACCGGCTTTAAAGTTAAAGTACTGATGTGATTTCGGCTGATCTTATATTTAACTAATATTATTTAGGTATATGTTAATAAACTAAAATATTTTTAAAGAAATCTCTTTAAAAAATTACCGATAATGTATAACGTTAACAAGATACCCATATAGACTTGAAGGCTTAGATAAAGTTAGGTTCTCAGTTATTTAACACTAAAAAGAAATTCTTTTTAGTCCTTTACTGAACGCAAGTATTAACAAAGCTTTGTTATATTGAAAGTGTACGATCAAGAGTGGAAAGAAAGAAATGCCATTCTTTGGTCTATGGGCAATAAAATACTTTTCTGCAAAAACCAAAAAGGCAGTGTTAGTCAAAATCAAAACTTTCGACACTTATTTACAAAGTATAACCAATTTAAACCCGAATAAAAAAGAGCTTAAACATTAGCAAGAAAGTTAATTCTCTATTTGAAATAAAGTAATCATCTAGCATTCTATTTCTTGGATTAAATCCGCTAACTACTAGAACTGAAATAACAAATACAAAATAATAAGAAAAAAAATGATAAATCACAGAAAACTAAAACATTTACACATACAAAATGCTTACAAAACATCGATACTTGAGGCATAAGTACAAACTTTAATACTAACTATATTTATGGCAATGAGTAGTCCGATACTGTTTATCTCATAATTTAAGTTTTTTTTTGCCACTTTGGATTTAAAATAATATAAGAAAATTCGTTGATAGAGCGGTGGCAGAGACCGTTATCTAAATGCAATATATACGTTTGCTTTACGACTAGCAAAATTTTAGTGCGAGTGGTAAACAAATAATTTTGGGTTAAGTATAACAAATATGCAGCGTTTTTTTTACCTAAATGTTATTATGGATATCGGACTAACCAAATACCTATGTAAATACAAGAATTAATTATAACTTATTGATAAACGAATGAATCTAGCCGAGCACCGAATATTTTTATGAAGAAATCGCATATAAAAACTGAAATTTTGCGGCAAAAACGCCATTTTACTTCTAGTTATACACTTTATAAATTCAATATGATGCGTAAAATAATGTAGCAACATTGGGCGTTTAAATATGAAGATATATTTTTAGGTGTTGTCAGCATTATTTTATTGAAACTCTCTTTGAAATCAAAACTAGAAAAAAAACAAAATGTATGATGTAGATGAATATGAAATCTCGGTTAATATTAGTCAAGTTTCCATGCTCGGGCATCGTGAATGTATAATTATGTTTGATGTAATAATTAATCGTTTCTATGTAACAGACATCGGCATATCACTTCATGCAGGTATGGCAGAGCTTATAGTTTCTCATAAGGCAGTTGAGAAGTGACATCTGAAAGGAAATCGAAATCAAAATAAGAGGGGACATTTTTAACAGAGTGGGGAAAATAAAGGCTTGGAACCTAATTATGTCTCTTTCGCTCACATGCGAGATATTATTCTAATTAGTAAAAATTGATCTAATTTCTTAAATTACATCTAAGAATGGTAATGAATGTGATTACTGATTACGAACAACATAACGAATGGACTTTGCTGCTTCATTTTAAACGCACAGATGGTTTAATTCAATCTCTATGCTACCAGTCTTCTTTCAGGTCAAACTCCTTTCGAATTTTCTTTTTTTTAAATTTCTCTTTTGTGACCAGCCAGCGTCAAGCGCAACAAAGTCCACCGTTCTCAGAACAAGTACTCTTGCAAATCAAATGTAAGACGCGTTGCTATGCGCATGCGATGACGTCACTCGCTACGTCACTCACCCGAGCTGTACTGCGTGTACTGCTGGTACTGCGGGTGGAAGTTGTGGAACGCGTCCGTCATTATGTCCTTGGGGTTCATTGTCTCCTGGAAATGTTAAAATGATTGCTTTTAGTAAAAAAATCATGATCATGTTCTGGTTCTAATCCAGGATTGGACTTGACACCAAAATGAAGGTGGACCATTCTGACCGCATGTTGTCCAAGAAGTTTTAGATCCCTGGGTCGAAGGATCCTCAAAAATTGCCTGGGATGTGCCCTGTGCCTCTCCTTTTGAATGATGGAATAGAACAGAATATCTACACACAGAACACACTTGGGATACTTATACACACCTTCAACTTTCTAATACAGTTTATTGCTATTTGAATGAGACGTCCTCTATTAAATCGGTCGGTCAACCCCCAGTAGCAAATATATTACTCTCTGCAGTTCGACACGACCTTAAGATAGGTACTAATATGTAGCATGTAGAGTCAGGATGGGGAAGGCTGAATGTGACGCTCCTTGGGAGAGGCCTATATCCAGCAGTGAGCGGAAATGACTATAAATCTATAATTATTACAATTACCTTCAAACTGCTAGATATAGACTGCATGGTCACAGAACGATGGGGATCACGATGCGCATGCGCATACACCGAGGCGGGGAAGGCGTATCTCAACGCCACGGCCGCGGCCAACATCTCGATGCAGATGAGGAAGTTCTGGTAGCCGGCCGAGACGAAGAATATGTAATCGATACATACCTATAGATGCTACCTCTTGGTATTGACCTTTAACTGTCACAGACGGAGCCAGTTTTTCGTAGTTGATGTAATAAACAGCGAAAATAAGACCATTATAATTACCTTCGTATCATGCTACAATGCTCCACCGAATACTGAAGAAGACTTCATGACGGCTAACGATATGGCTCAAACAAGGGGGTATTTTGATATTTAAATGAAGAAGAATTACCTTCAAGCTGCTAGATATAGACTGCATGGTCACAGAACGATGGGGGTCACGATGCGCGTGCGCATACACCGAGGCGGGGAAGGCGTATCTCAGCGCCACGGCCGCGGCCAACATCTCGATGCAGATGAGGAAGTTCTGGTAGCCGGCCGAGACGGTACCCGCGGTGGTGGGCACGCCGTGCGCGTCGATGATGGGCGAGATCACTTCGGCCTTCTCGAGGATGGCCAACGCTACACCTGGTGGGGAGAAAAGGAGGTTTTAAACGTGTGATATTTCTGGATGGGAGGATATTGATTGGAAGTTAGTTGTGATATTTTAAATTGCTCTACAATAGTGGTGGCTTGAGTCAATTTTTTTTGGACGTACAAGTAAACGGTATCAATCGGTTTCTTTTAACATTAGTATTCTCTTAATTTCTATTCAGAAAATATTGATTTGTTCTTCTTTGTGTTTAACATAAGAAGAGAACATCAAAACATTCATTATCGACGTTCGAAGGTTTTGATTAAACGCTAATGCAAGCCAAGAGCAATGTTTAATCGTAGCGCGGAAACTCCACCGCACGCGATAGTTTGCCCTATGCACCTTTACGCTCTTTAGGATCACAACTCACCTTGCCAGAACGACAAGAAGATGACCGACTTCACAGTGAAGACCTTGAGCACCGGGTCGAAGGGCTTGAGCATCTCGCGAGTGGCTCCCAGGAACAGGAACAGTCCGTACAGAGCCAGCGACACGGAGAAGTTGTAGACGATCGTGATGTAGAGATAATACCACCGTCTACATATAGCAGCGCTGCCTATGTGTCTAATATGAGATTGCTGTGGATGGTGGTAGCGGTAGTAAGGTAACCGCAGTCACCTTTCTAACGTATCATATACCTTATGATTGGTTAAATGTGCAATTGAACTTAAATTACACCAATCGCGACGGATGCGTCGACTTTAGGCTTGGGAGCGGTCGGTTTTTTTCCCATTTGGCACACTTCCACGTAAAGTAGCTGTGAAACTCACCTTGCCAGAACGACAAGAAGATGACCGACTTCACAGTGAAGAACTTGAGCACCGGGTCGAAGGGCTTGAGCATCTCTCTGGTGGCTCCCAGGAACAGGAACAGTCCGTACAGAGCCAGCGACACGGAGAAGTTGTAGACGATCGTTATGTAGAGATAGCCGCCGTTGGGGCTCCAGTCGCCGTCGTGGTAGTGACCAGCCGACTGCGGGAGGGAATAATTATATTTATTATTATTCTTTATAATCTAAGATAACTAAGATATTAATACAATGTAATGATTTGTGAATATTTGTGTATAATTTAATTCTTACAAAAATGCTTGACGTGTGGTTTTGCAGCTAAGGGCAAGGAAATCGCGACGATACGATCGTCGTGCCACGCACGACATTCCACAACTCTCATAGAAGGCGATATTATCCCGATGTAGAAATGTCTAAGTTGGAATCGTTACCTCAAACCCACATATTTCTTCATGTGTATTACATTGTTTAATAACTAGAACATTCGCTACTATCAGCAATCATCAATATACCTAATGAGTCCATTATCATTAATAGCAATAAAAACATTTGTATGTAAAACCAGTAGTTGAACAGCGTTCGATATTGTATTCAATAGTTCATTAACGTTCATAATTGATATGATAATATAATTTGATAAAAACAAAACACAAACACAGGCGATATTATTGTATCAGATATTCACATTCACAATACCATTTTATAATGTAATATAGAAACTAGAACATACAGCATAAATGGTTACATCCTTTAGCCACTTACAGTCAATGTTACCCAGCCATAAATATAATGTATTGACGTGTATGGACATACATAGGCAATATCGTTATCTAAGATAACGGTGTTAGTCATTGCACTATTGTCAGTATATGGCATGAACATAATTTGTGCAAGATTTCTTGTGGCTTCAGTGGTTTCACTAAGTACCTATATGAATATTATAGTTACAGTGTTATGAAATATTGTGTAATAAACCGTAAACTAACGTCGTAAAAACGCAGTTATGCAGAGTTAGGGGCTGTTTCACGGCTTATAGCGTGCATTACCGCTAGTCTGTTCTCGCTAGCTAACGTCTTCTACCCATATTACATAGGTGTAGTTCCATAATACATAATATCTTACTGATTTATACAAGGTACACTCACAGGTATAAGCGAGTAATATTATAACTTAAGCTGTATTTGCATCAGTTTGACAAAGAAAAACTTACTCCTGTATTAAAATTACTTTTAAAAAAGTGTTTGTAGCTTCACGTTGAATAAAATATACTTATTTGCACTTGGATAAATAACGCACGCTCAAATAAGTTTTCAACTGTACAACAAATTTATTCTGCAAGTGATGAAACTATAGCCCACATAGCGAGTTTATATTTAACTGCACCAGATTAAAGATATAAAAGTACAGCCATAAAGTTTGTGTTTACATCAGGGTAAACAGTATGCCTGATCCAACAGGATATAACGACCTACGACATCACATTAATAAAATTATAAGTTTAATTTTGTACCTGTTTTTTCTACAGCTAAGAAAAACGAGAACGAATAATCTAATCAAGTGTTATGTGCAAATTCTTGAAACACGGTTAATGGCCTATTGTTGTTTGATAGTAATCTTAGTACATTCATATTAACTGTATTTTTGTGATATACTTCGAAATAACCTTAGCGAGGTCATACGCAAGGTAAACTAGGCATCAATATTATGGCAATATGAAGTAGAAAGTAAAATCTTTAAAGCTAGTTCTTCACATCACCTTCGCAACATTTGAAGGTAGCCGTCGGTCCTCATTCAATGACATAACGTGTTATGTATGAGTCGCCAGGCTGGTTTTTACTTATGCAGATTTTGAAACGTAAATATAGGAAAATAACTTTTTAGCCAGTACAATCCATATACTGAGTCACGCATATTATATGTCGGCTCACTATGGACTAAAATGTATATTCCAACATGACGGGAAAAAGTTTAACGTGTTTTACTTGATTCCATTCCCATGTTCTACAAGTCAGATTTAAATAATGATGTTGAGCGGGTCCTACGCCCTGTTTCCGCGGTGGCTTAGACAACATGACTTCTCAATATGACCGAACTGTGTATGACACAGATCATCACGTCATCATCCTCACTTTGAAGTTTCCCATTAGAACGTTTTATGTCAGCGTAGGGGTAACTGAAACCTTAACGCGACTTAAATGATGATAAAAAAACGCAGACGGATAACATGGAACAGCACTGCTGCTAAGCCTACTTATACACTCAGAGAAAGCGACGGTACATAACTTACTCACAGCCTAACTCACATTCGCTCTAACCTAAAATCAAACAAACATCAGTACCAACACATACCTGCAAGAAGATGATAACAAACGCGCAAACAGGCTTAATAAAGCAGAACTGGAGCGTGGCCTGCTTGCAGAAGCGCAGGAAGCCGATGGTGTAGGTGGCGCCGGCGAGGCAGCAGGTCCCGTTGACGCAGGAGGCGCGCACCGGCCGCCCGCGCAGCTCCGACATGATGTTGCCCTCCCCGCCGAGGTACTCGTAGCAGAGGGACAGGAAGCTGTAGATCACGAAGGCTGGGGGGCGAAAGAGATGGTTGTTATAAATGTAAATCATGAGAATGAGTATGAGAATTATCGGAAAATTTATCGTGCGGGGAAAGAGACGGTGGATGCGGACCTACATTAGATCTGAATCATGAGAATAAAGCAGATGTTGTGTTGCTTTCAAAATTAGTTAGTAGTTTATTTATTAAATATGGAACACCAGCAGTTTACACAACACACACTGATAACTTATTCATCAATACAAATTTCGTTGCGAAAACCATTTATAGGCGTAGGTACACGTCATTATCAAAAAATCTAGAAAGAAATTAGTTATAGCATAGGGACTGAAAACTCTACACATTATTAAAATTTATAGATCTGTCATCCCTTGATGAATTGGTTTTTTTCTTGTGTTCATTCATATCCTATTCGGTTACGTCTGTTTTTAGGCAATAATAGGTTTATCTATACGAATACATTGTTGAATTATTAATTCATTGTTGAGCAATACACAAAGGAACTCGCTTTCAGAACTCAATGTAACAATTGGCAAATAAAATTTTAAGGAAATATGTATGTATTTCATTCACAAACACTGTTGAAACTACATTGTGATGAGATTTATCATGCCAGCTTAGCCCTTGTTTATGTATGACACAAATTATACTTTCATTTGTTTTCACACATCTTCGTAACGTGTAAACAAAAGAAAATTAAACGCGCTCCTATTTACGGAAAGAGATTCGAACTCATTTCAGTAAAACCCTCGTCAAAACAACGTTTATATTCAGGCCATAAAGATAACAGGCAAGCATGTGCTATGCTAAGTGTGTCTATCTACTGTATCGATTAGAATAGAAGCGTATAACTCTACATAGGTATAGACGCGTTTACGTGTGGCGTGTATTATCGAGATAATTGAGTTTTTAGCATAAACTGCGAGCTGGTGAAACGGCACGCCGGCTTGTTATCGCAACTTCTGCCGATAACCGACCCACTGCCTCACTCTATCGAACAGCTACCAGCGTTTGATAACTTATGTTTCAATTTAGAAACTGTAACGGTTGTTGAAAGGCACGATTATAGCATAGTTTTGTCACAGTAAAAAAAATTAGTAACTACGTAAGTTTTGTGCAAATCTGTAAAACTGAAAACCATGTAATGCTGCAGGTATTAGTATGTGATTACATGGTTTTCAGTATGAATCATATTCGGACTAATTGGCATGAAAATGTAATTGATTAGATACATCATATATTATGTATCTAATCAATTACATAAATGTACATAAAACTGTTTTATTTATTTATTTTTATTTATTTATTAAGGTTTATTCACAGATAGTGTATCAGGTACATTCACACATACTTTTAAATAATAGGGCTAAATACACTACCTACTTAAGAATAAACACAGCATGCCTAATAATAAAGGTGCTTAGTGACTACTACTTAAGTTATTAACAAATGAAGTTAGTTGGTACATATAAAAAGTTTAATTAAAAATACTGTTTCGTATATTAGTTATTGTGGTTGCGAAAATATCTATAGATCCACTATGATGATTAAGTAGCTTGCATAAGCGTGGAATTGCCGAGTTGGCCCCAAGAACTGTCTTCCTTAAGGGAGGGTAGAGTGGCGTGACGGGCCTACGAGGAATTGTACGAGGTATTCTGAAGTTGAATTTTGAAAGCAGTTGCGGACAGTTGATTTTGTTATTAAATAATTTAAATAGGAATGACATGTCAATGAGTTCAAATCTTTTGGAAATTGGGACCATTTTATAGTGTTTTAGCGCTTCGTTGTAGGACTTTATTATTTTTTTAGCCATGCCTTCCGAGTAAAGTAGATGTCGTACAAACCTTTTTTGAATTCGTTCCAGGCGCAATGCGTGGGTAGCGTAGTGTGGTCTCCACACAACCGAGGCATATTCCAAGATGCTTCGAACGAGTGAGTAATACAATGTTATCTTGGTTTTAGCCTTTTTAAATTGTTTTGAATTTCTAATTACGAAGCCTAACATCCTGGATGCTCTCTTGCAAACACTATCTATTTGAGGAACAAAGGATAGTTTTTTATCAAAGAAAACTCCTAGGTCCTTAATAATTTCAAGTTCTTCTAACGGGGAATTACTTATTTGATAATTTGAATTAATAACGTTTTGTTTCCTAGTAAATTTTACATGGTAGCACTTAGAGGGATTCAACTGCATTCCGTTTCTTTCACACCATTCGCACAAAATACTTAGATCATTCTGTAGCAAGATTGAGTCGTGTAGAGAATCAATTACTCTGACAATTTTAAGGTCGTCGGCATACATAAATGGAATGGAATTAGAAAAGCATAGTGGTAGATCATTGATAAATAAGTTAAATAAAATCGGACCAATATGTGAACCTTGCGGAACTCCAGAGCTAATTTGTTTACATTCAGAAGCGAATCCGTTAACAACAACATAAAAACTACGATTACTGAGATACGATTCTAACCATTTCAACAATGGACCCGCAAATCCAAAGCATTCCAGCTTTCTGACGAGAATTTTATGTGATAATCGATCGAAAGCTTTGCAAAAATCAGTGTATATCACATCTGCTTGTCCGTGGGAATCTATGGTCTCCGATAGGATGCTCTCGAAGGTTACCAAATTAGTGTTTGTGGATCTAGCTTCAAAGAATCCATGCTGATGATTAGATGTAAACTGTTTGCAGTGACTTTGTATGAGTGGGCATATTAGAGATTCAAGCATTTTTCCGAATATACAAAGCAAAGATATGGGACGGTATTGTTTAACACTATCCAGCTCGCCACCTTTGAATATAGGGACAACTTTAGCAAGCTTCCATTCAAAAGGAAATGTACCAGATTCAATTGAAAAATTAAATATAATATGCAACGGTTCTACCAAGCTAGATGCACATGATTTTATAAATAACGCAGGTATGTCATCAGATCCTGGACCCTTATTAATATCTAAACTACCTATTTTTTTTTTAATATCTTCAGGGCTGATAGTCAACATGGCAAAAGTACTGTTATGCGAGTGCAACATATTAGTTATTGTGTTTTCGTCAAAATTATCATCTGTATTGTATACCGAAGCAAAAAATGATAAAAACAGGTTGCAGATGTCTTTACCTGAATTAGCTGTATCGGCGCCATATGTCATTGTTGCTGGATATGAACTCTTGCCACTCCGTTTACTTTTTATTAGGGACCAGAAAGCTTTAGGGTTGGAAGCTATGTTGTTTTCAGTATCTACCAAATAGCGTTTGTAACAGGTTTCAGCGAGTCGATCACAGCGTTTTTTTAGTATATCTAAGGATATTTTATCTAGGGGATTTTTATATTTTATAAAACGACGTCTTATATTGTTTTTTTCTTTGAGTATGCGTATTAGATTTTTATTAAACCAACAGGGATATTTTGAGCTTTTATGTTTTTTTATGGGAGTAAATTCATGGATGTTTTTCCATACAGTGTCATAGTGGAGGTTAATATAACATATAGCTAAAAAACATAGCAAGTGATTTGCTCGCAACGAATAGCATTCGCTTTATGAACGCGCAAATGCTGCTATAATTATAACGCGACGCGCCCTCGCGATCTTAGCTCGCAAAATTGGACAGCGTCTGCCCGCGGCCGTTGCCACGACACTACTGCTAGAAATAGCGGAGCGGCTCCGCTATTTCTCGCAGCCGCGAGACGTGGCGCGCGATAACCGCGCAGGCGATATTCACTTGCTTTGTAGCGTCTCGCTCTCTCAACGGTGCAACGTCGCGCGACTCGCGTGTGAGAGAGCGAGACGCTGCGAAGCTGTAAGCTTCACTACGCAATAGCGCTCCGCTATCTGCTGAAATTAGCTCCGCAGTCGCGATTTGGCAACGGCCACGGGTGGCCGCTATGCTAATTGTGCCTCGCGCAACGTTACGAATTACGATCGCGTTGTTGTTTTGTTGCATTTGCGTGCTGTAAATAAATATTTGTAAATATACATAATAATAAATAGTTTAAATAGTAATGTATTAAAATAGGTATAGTGTTTATTTAGGTTTAGTGTAAAATTGAAAATAAATAGTGTTTGTGTAAGTGTAAATAGGTACTTTCTAACGGACAATTTGGTTCTGAGGACAATTTCGTATTTTAAATGTTTTGTGATTGTGTGTGATTGAACTTTGACTAGACAATTTACCTATCTTTACTTTACGTGTGTTTTAGTAAGTGGATGAAATTTTGAAAGGATATTACTTTGTGGTTTTAAAGTGTTTTGTGTAAATAGTTATTGCAATTAAAGAACGTTTGACAATAATTCATAAAAATGAAGAGAAACAGTGATGTGCCATTATGATTTTTTTTTTTTCATCAATTTTTTTTTTTTTTTGCTCTTCAATATCGTTATAATGTAGCGGATTAAATAACCTGCTATAAATGTGTAACATAGCGTCTGTAGCATGTTATCAAAATGTAGCCGTTTTTCCCACCACTACAGTGTCATATAGAAAGTCAACCATGGCATTGACATTAGGGAGTTTCTTGAGGCAAGCAGACCATTCAACAGTACTTAAGGCTTTGTTGATGGATATGTAGTCGGCTTTATAAAAATTGTACCTGATAATGTTTTGTTTGTAAGGTAAGGATTTATGGAGAGTCGAAGTGATATTTACTAACAGAGGGGGGTGAAGGGTGTCTATTTTTGACAATACATCAGTCGCACGTTCAACTTCGCAGCAGGAATCATTACTTAGGACAAGATCTAGCATGTTTTTGTTTCTGTTGGTCACTTTATTTAATTGAGTGAGTTCATTGAGCATGATAAAATCTACTAGAAGTTCCTCCATTGAGGAGATTGTTTGCACTGTCTTTGGAGCAGCATCACTAAAAGTCCAATCAATAAAACTGAGATTAAAGTCACCTATAATGTATGTTGCTGTGTCGATTTCCTCAAAAACTTTATTGCAGTTTATTAAGTATCGATCTAGTAGATTCAGTGTCACGGGCGGTGGTAAATAGACTGCACCCAGTAAGAGTTTCTTATGTTTGTTTGATGTAGGCGTATCAATCATCACCCACATGTCTTCGCAATCTATATGTTCCAGATGTTTCAGCCTTTTTGATTGATGTTTTTTTAAGTACTGCTATAATTAACCCTCCGCCATCCTTTTTACAAGTTCGCTTTAAATCCCTGTCCCTTCTGTAAACAACGTATCGGTAATCAAATAGTTCTGTGTCCAAGATATTTTCGTTAAGCCACGTTTCCGTTAGGACTATTACATCATAGTTATTACAACTTACATTAAAATAAAAATTAGCTACTTTTGTCTTTAATCCATTTACATTCTGATAGTATATTTGTAGTGAGTTGAATTTTAAGAAGGTTTAGTAACTAAATATTACATGCAACAATTTAATTAATTATAACTAAGAACTTATTTATTAGCTTCATCTTATATTAGTTTATTAATAAAGTCCATATCTTTCACAAACAAGTAAGCAGAATCATCTGATTTGCGCATGAATATACGACCATTTCGAACCCATACGTGCTTGTATTTTAATTCTTTGGCTTTTAGTCTAGCGGCTGCATGAAGAGCTTTGTTCACTGGTGACAGGTGTTTGGTAACGAAGATTGCTTTCTTTTCGCCTGCATAGCCAATCGATGAGGTATTTAACTTATCACCAGGGTTTGCTCTATTATATTTAATTGTGGCCGCTAGGAAGGTATCACGAAGCTTCGGTGATGAGAGCTGAGCCACTATAGAGCGAGGACGTGCGCTGGTTCGGTCAGCTTTCGGAACACGGGTACATTGCAGAATGTTGTCTTCAGTAACCGCACAACCAATCGTCGCGCCCAAATTCGTTACAATTGAAAATATGTTTTCATTGCGATTTTCTGGTACACATTGAATTTCAATGTTGTTGGATCGTGCGTTTTGTTCCAGAAAATTCAGTTTATTCAGTAACCGTGTTCTTTAATTGGGTATTCTCCTCTTTTAATTGGGATACATCCTTTGAAACCACCTTGAAAGCCTGCATCATCTCTTCGTACTGTTTGTTGATAAAACCCATACTTTCAGTGACTCCTTCTAATTCCGTTTTCATGACTGCCAATTCCTTGTTAATAGTAGATGCAATTGATTCATTCAGTTGAGACATAAATATAGTCATTTGAGACTTTACTATATCTGTGACAATATCTCTGACGTCATTACGAGTTAAGTTTTTCAAGTACAAGTTACAAGTACTTATAAATTTATTCCTGTCTCGCCAGGCACGCGTGTGATAGTAATGACATCGAAAACTACCTGGGGACATCAACGGTCGATCTAAACGATGTCGACCTTCATTTTATAGGGAAAAACACTGCATTTCCTTTTTATCTTTTGCCACAGCCATTCACGGGTAGCCTATATATAAATCACTACAATAATAAGAATCCTTTAGAAGTATCAACAATATAAACTTTACTGCAAAACTAGATCGTAGATACGGAAACTTGAAAACAAGTTTACAAAACGACTACTTTAAATGTTGCCCTGACCTCGGAAAATGCCATTTGTCTCAGCGAAACACTTATCAAATATAAAACATTCCATAAGCAGCAAAGCTTGGCGAGAAATCTCTATTTCAACACTCATGACTAGTTCCAATGAACTGCCTTGTAGGGTAAACCTAGTGCATCGTTGCACCTACCCGTTGTCAGTATTATGCTATTCCCAATGAACGAAAGTATAAGGTAGGTTTAATCTATTTTCAATTACAACATTTACAACCGATTAAAACTCACGAGCAATGAAAAAGTTCCAATGACAACAATAGCACCAAATTGCTCCTTAACGGATAAGACTAGCTTAATGACGACCGCCATCTTCAACATTGAATTGGAACATTTTGTAAGTGAATTTTTTTCATTGCTCGCGAGTTTTTAAATAATTTAACCAAAACTCACACTCATATTAAGACAAGATTATTATAAATCTGTAGGTTAAGTTCTATTTCCATAGTTAAACTACTATATTTTTTAGTTAATTTGTTTAAAGATTGATATTTTTAAGCCGACTTAATCTTAAGATGTATGGCTTATAAAATAAATGATATCATAAATAAAACTCACATTCATAGCAATCCCGGACGGTGAAGAAGTACACATAGTACGAGTTGCCGTTGAAGAACAGCAGCGAGATCCAGCTGTAGCAGCCGTAGATCGGCACTATGAACAGGATGCGCACGATCCATCGCTGTTCCGACGGGTTGGTGTACCAGCGCAGGTGCTGGTAGATCTGCAATGGACAGCGTAAGTGGTTAATGCGTCGTAATGGTAGAGACGGGAGAAAGATAGTATGAAAAATGGGGCTCGTAGAAAATATAATGGTATGCTGGCGTCGAAGAACGGTTCATCGTCAGCCTGTAAACGTCATATTCCTCTCCTAAGGAGCACCACAACAATTTGCACTCAGCCTTCTTCACCACTTCTCAGTCACTACAAGCCACTTTGTCTAAGGTCGTCAGTCCCTTAAACCGCAGGGTGTGTCCGACAACAAATCCCGAAGAAACAGTTAAAGAACTCTAAATTAAAGGTTAACATAGCTAATCTAGTTCTATTAGGCAAAATACTTAATGGCCCAAGAATTACCTGTTGTTACCACATTGAATACAATACCTCATCCAATTAGTTCAATTCTTATTACAGCTAGGTAAGAATAGCCTATCAAATCGAACATTGGTGACTATGATGACCGCATCGGTAATAATTTTTAAGATAATAAAATAAAGTTGAATCATATCGATGATAAACATAAACATGACCAGCAAATCGCGTCATCTTCATCAATTCGGGTACGACACGCTTACAGGCTTTACAACCTACAAGCCTTCCTAAACATGAATCCACTGCTACCATAAGGCATCCGCTGCGTTAAAAGAGTTCTCCGTAAATTGTACGACTCCCTTATTTAGACAAAAGTTAAAAACCAAGATCACTGGAGCATGAAGAAAATTCAAATATTTAATACCTACGTTGGTGATGCGCGCTATAAACGCACAACGAGTATTTATTCGGAAAAGAAAGTTGGTAATCGATTTATAATTATAACAATAACCGTGACGCAATGGCGGCTTCGGCTGTGCTTTCGATTAATTAGCCGAACAATCGATTCTTTCTACAAAACAATCTTAAGCATTTTTTCAAGAACAAAAACAACAAAGTAGAGAGACACGTAGTGCGGCTTTGAGACAGGTCTTTGCCCTTTAAACAGTAGTAAAGCAGGGAAGCCGAAGCAAGATAAAAGTTTATCAGTATTTTTCATTTCGTGGCGCGAATTTGAGCCACACATTTGGCGGATTGGATGCGAAATAAAGTGGGCCAGTGAGAGATGAGATTTTATTACTGCGCATGCGCGTCTATCATTATTGTCATTCGGGTCATTGTTGGTGATATTTAACAATGAGAACAATGTAGGCAAAAGTTTTCAAATAAATAACGGTCGTGATGAGACACTGTGAGATGAGCGTTTATATTATGTTAGACCATTTTTAGACTGACTAAAATTATACAGCGACAAAAGAAACCCAGATTGTAATTGTCATAAGATAAGTTTACTCCACCTTATGGATTCCAAAACTCTCTGAGTATTAACAGGAATTGTTACAAAGTTGATTAAGTGGAGTTCCACAGACGATGATGGACCTCATATCTTGCCCCTGTATTACACCTGTTTCAAAGTTAATGGTTTAGAGCGCGATCGCTTAATCCTTACACAAGTTAATTACTTATTCTCAAACTTCTTATTACGAAAACTACTAAAAGCATACATTAAGAAAGATATGATAATAAATTACGAAAACTCTAACACATTCACGTTATCACACAATCTAGACTTTCATTTCTAGATATGCAATAATGGAGTTTTGTTATCTGAAAGTGGGTATTTTTAATACAGATTTTTGATCCAAATCTTTTGAAGACACTTAAGTCACTGTGTTAATCAAAACGATTGTTGTTTCGAATTCTTTCCAAATTGCAATACATAGAAAATCAAACTTTTCCATTAAAATATTCGCTATTTCTGCAACAAAGTATAAACTCAACAATGAGTGAGAGAGTTTCACAGTTACTCTGCGGATGGACAGGCAGACCTAGGTGGTATAGAGTCCCACATCTAGAGCTACTTGCAACACATAAACAAATGAAGACTCCAAAATAATATATGGTCGTCTTCAATAATTATTATTTGTAATTTCTACACATCAAACACGTCATCTCCTCCTCATTTATTCAGAGCTAGTTTAAATAATAATGTACCCATATTTTACCCGTTGCAAAGTTAGCGTTCTCGCACTCTACGCACATTAGTGTCTCAGTCTACTCAGCCGCGGTCCGAGCGAGGAAACCGTGTCAGCACATGCGTGACATTGAACACGCACTATTTCTTCCCTTAATGTGCGAATGTGCTCCGCTCTCTCTCGACTAGCCAGTTGCTAGTGAGAATGCCTTGATACGGCTGAATGGCGAAAACGAAACGATTTTATATTTATTGCATTAGAAAAACGATAAATATTTCGAAAATTCATGCGATAAAATAGCGAAATTTATGAATGAAAAGGGGCAAAGCATCTGAATAAACTATGTAGATATAATAAATTATTCAGACCTGAATAAACCCCTTCAGACGTGTACGAAGGAAATTACGTGTCCATATTCGATGTTCGGGGACAGAATAAAGTAAATAAAGATATAGCATATCATGTATCAAAGTATATAATCCATTATTTCGTAAATGGAATATCTCGTGCATTGCTGATTGGCCTGTCTCCCTGCGGGTATCGCAGAGGTAGTATATCTTCATTTGTCTGTTCTGTATTTATCAACAAGTGAATAATGTATTTAACCGACTTCTACAAAATAAGGAGGTTCTCAATTCGTTTGTACATGTATATTTGTTTACCTTCTAATAGTTAATAGTTTACTAATTTCAGTTTTTGTTATAGACATACTTCTATCAATTCTATCGTAGGTGTTTGCTACCGTATTGAAAGGATTGGCCAGTCAGATTAGCGTCAGTCGCTGACTGTCCAGGATGCACTGGACCTAAATAAAAAACAGGTGATACGACACTGAAGGAGGCTCTTTTCGTTACACATCTGACTAGAACTAAGAATTAGTCTAATGAATTCCAAGTTGCGTGTTCAGGCGTAATGTTTATTAGAAGGCTGTTTTCATTTGATACGCGTACATACGTAGAGTTTAATAGATGCTTACACTCACAGTAATTAATTCAATGTTGTGAAATGCTATCTAGTGTACACAGCTATCATCAAATAATTTGTTTTCCTAAACACATTTAAGCATAGGTAACTAACCTACACAATAAGTATGCATTAAAAAAACAAGGTGAGTAAACTATACGTAATACCAACTAGGTGTGCTAATGGTCATAATTAATCGGTTTACACCGCACAACGGGTGATTAAATACTACTTAAAACCCGTAGTTAAAAGCAAGTGGATTGAATAGATAATAATTAAAAACTGACAACGTGCAGTTAAAGTGTAGGGGCAAAAAGTTACTTCCATTTTGACTGATCGTTATTATTGGTTGGTTACATAGATGTTTCCTTGATATATCATCACGACCCATTACGTCCCCACTGCTGGGGCACGGGTCTCCTTCCAATGAAGGAAGGGTTTTAGGCCTAGTCCACCACGCTGGCCAAGTGCGGGTGCCTTAATATATGGAGGTATGATAAACAGAGAAAATAAATCTAATTTAGAGAAATTCAATTTGATGAACAAATTCGTTTTGATCAAGACTTAATGATCCTTAATGGCAGACGACGACGCCGGCTGATGAAATTTAGTATATTGGAAGTAATGTACATAAATTATGTTTTAATAACATAATTTTAAAATATAAATAACTAACAGAGTACCACAGCTAAAGGTTAACTAGCACTGTATTGTATAGTTGAACAACTAACAAGCTAACTTGAGAGTCAGTAGAGATGCAGCGTTGCTATTGTGTTATGTCGCTCATTATGAAAGAATATTTTATATGTTGAGTCCAGGTGTGAAAGTTCATACTGTTTTGAGGCTGACAAATAAAGTTATAAATAAGTGCATGTTTTCTTGCATAGTAGTAGGTACGAAAATGAAAATTGTAAGTACACTGGTAATAAAGGAAAAAATATAAATTCTCTTGCAATACATTATTATTAACAAGATTTAGCCTTGGAACTTCGCTTTGCTTAAATGGGGTCCCGTGGGATAGTTTCAACTAGAGCTCTGCGAGAGAACTTAAACTTTAACAGCTACAATATAAAATTAAGACTAAACATAGTCCTGGTTAGTACTACTTATATGATATTATGTGCACTAAAACCAATTCTAAACCAGGACTATGTATGTAAAGCCTTCATTTGATAATAAGGTGGTCATCTACAAACTATCAAACTGTCCACCGCATCCGTCTATCTACAAGGCCTACTGACCTGTTGGCAAGTGATGAAGAGCGCGGTCCACACGAACACGCCGGCGATGACCTGCGCGGACCTGGTCTGCAGGAACACGGGCTCCTGCAGCGGCTTGAAGATGTCGTGCACCACGTCCGGCAGCGGCTGCGCCGTCACGTTGATCACGTCCGGGGTGCTCATTCTGGAACAATGGGTGGGTGTGATCATTGTGGACGGTGGGATCTATGATTTCAGACCTATGTGATTGATAAAATTATATTGACTGTAGAAAAGTTGCATAGACACATCAGCATTGTTAAAAAAAAACTACCTTCATTCAGGTACCCACTGTAATAAAACACCTAAAATACACAATAACAGATGAATTATTTATACAATATGCATAAAATATTGTTAGATATATGCATGATTCATTAGACTATCAAGTGGTTTCTGTTAATTGTAAAATAATTTTATCATTGCCTGTTAAAATATAAAAACAGCGATAATCAAAGCTAAGACATGATAAAACATGTACACAAAATAATCCCTGCTAGTCCAACTCAAGCTATTTTAAATTGTTCTGAGAAACACATGGGTTTGTTATTGTTTCTCTACACACTTTAGAATGCAAGGCCTTTACTAACAACAATGAGCTCTTGATACAATAATGCCTCATAGTCCCAGCCAGCAATAGAACAATAACTGTTTTACTAAATCCTTGATAAGAAACTCTCAATCAGTTTGACTCCTTTGAAAATTGTAAAATATAACTTTATTGGGATAGGGCCAGAACCACACTAAACATGCAAGCCACCTGGAGTGATGTGTCAACTGTACCTGATGCACATTCAGTGCACCCTGGCAAGTCAGTGACTGAAAATTAATCTGCACGGCTAGTATGGCCATAATAAGACAACATGTGAAGTGACTGATTAAATTGAGTCACTTTTTGATATCAGTCTTAAATGTTAGCATAGGGTGTACATGGGACTCATTTTATTGGTGTGATTGGGCATTAGTCCCAGTGACACTGTAACTTTTCTGCTCTGTGCAAATAGGTTTTTCAAATGTTATTTTTTTTCCGAAAATCTCTCATTTGTGGTTGTTGTTTGTATAGTCTATGGTTTTTTTGACAATTAAAATGTCACCAAACGTCAAATTTGAAGAAAATTTTCGCTGTTTGGTGCGTTGAGTGTAATATTTTGGTAGGCTTTCCGGGGTTCGCGTTGGTTGGTGCTCACGTGTTCCTCAATTTTCGCGTTTTTTGGACCCCTTTCTGGGTCAATTTAACCAGTTAACTCTTGTTTTTTGTCGTAATTGTGGTGCTGGTAAGTGTTTAGTGTTGTGTTCGTCCATAAATCCCTTCTCTTTAAAAGTGTCGGTTCCATTCTAAATAATGGAGCATCATTCGGATCCTCCGATCCGGCTCCCGCCGGATCCCCCTGATGGCGAAATGCTTACACCCGATCAACCCCCGCTATCCCCCCCGATGTTCACGGAACCGTCCCAGGAGACGCGAAAGCGTCCCAGGGATGATCAACTACCGCAAACGCAAGGTAAGCGCGTTATTGTTAGTCCAGATCTGGCATCCGCTAGCATCCAGACTATCTATACCCACCCAAGCCTCGACGCCGCCAAGGTGTACGACGAAACAGACGCAGGTCCATTTCTTGTTAATGTTAGTCAGGAGATCCCATCAGGAAATCCTGCTTCTGGTGCCCCCCTTAGGGCTATCAAGTTTGGTCAATTTTTATATCAAAACAAAGTAGCTGACATAACACGAGATGGTGTAAAAATGACTGGTAGAAACAGAGTCTCAGTTGAGTTTAAGACCGCAAAGGCAGCCAATGAATTTGTCCATCATCCCGCACTTGCACCAAACAAATTTAAAGCTGAAATCCCCACATACAACATAACCCGAATGGGTGTTGCCAAGAGAGTCCCGGTGGATCTATCACTAGATGACTTTGTCAACTCCCTTGATCTCCCACATGGCTGCGGGGTTGTCCTGAAAGCCCGCAGATTCAGCCGAAAGGTGGTCAACGAAGGTATAACAACACACGTCCCAACACAAAATGTAGTGATTACATTCAAGGGACAATATCTACCTGAGAAAATTTACTCCTTCCGGGCTGTAGTAGAAGTTGTGAGGTATACTTACCCCACAATTCAATGCTATGCCTGCTGTAGATTTGGACACACCCAGGCTCAATGCCGTTCAAAACCAAGGTGCTTCAAGTGTGCTCAACCACACTTGGGTGAATCGTGCAATACTTCCCAACCAACATGCCTTTACTGTTCTGGTAATCATCCCTCAACTGACAAGAATTGCCCTGAACAGTCAAGGCAAAAATCAATTAAAGTGCTTATGTCGCAGGACAGCATCTCATTTGCTGAGGCAGATGCTCGCTTACCCTCAAGCAAAAAGTCTTTTGCTGAAGTTGCTTCAACCAAACCAAATGGCCAGTCTCCCAACCGTTCCTACAAAAAAACTGTAGTCACACAACGCAGGCCTAGGTCCCCCCTTCGTCCTGGATACGACAAACTTGCCCATCAGGCTATCATCTCTTCTCCATCTTCTTCACTTCCTAATGGAAGTGCCCTGAGTGTAATCACTCCGAACGACAATTTGCTTGACCACCTCTTGTCTCTGGTTGTTAGTCTGCTGGCTAAATTCAGTGACACCCTACCGCCCAACGTTGCCCAAAAATTACAAGTTATCTCATCTCTATGCCACAATGGCTCTGAACCCATCCCCAATGGCTGCGAACCCGATCCGGGTTCTTCAGTGGAATACTCAGAGCATTAACAGCAAGAAAAGCGAACTGCTCACATTAATTGATGACATCAAGCCCGCTATCCTTGCCATCTCGGAGACATGGCTTGTGCCGGGTTCCCGTTTTCGGGTTTCTGGTTACTCATGTCTGCGGGATGACAGGGATGACGGGTATGCTGGGTGCGCTTTGCTAGTAAAGCGTTCCCTTACCTTTTCTTCTATCCCTATCCCCCCCCACGGGCAGGAGTTTAACGTCGTGGCTCTTAGGGCTATAGGCGTTACATTCGTGTCCGTCTACTTCCCTGATCCTCACCCTTCTCTTCTTCCTTCTTTCTACAATTTAATTTCTTCCCTCCCTCATCCCCTCCTGATCATGGGGGACTTTAACGCCCACCATTCCTCTTGGGGCTCTTATCGTACTGACTCATTCTCTGTCGCCCTCTTAGACGTGCTTGATACCTTAGATGTTTGCATTTTAAATGACGGGTCTCCAACCCGTCGAGTCCATCCTCATCAAAACCCTAAAAGTGCAGTGGATCTATCCTTCTGCTCTCCTCTTCTTTCATCATCAATATTCTGGAGGGTCCTTCCAAATACCTTTGGAAGTGATCATTTTCCCATTTCAATCACTATTCCCAACAGGTCCAGCATTCTTACCGACAGATGTGCCTTTCCAAGGTACATGGTTGGCGAGAAAGACTGGTCCAACTTCATCTCATCAGTAGAAGATAAACTTAGCCTGATCCAGCCCTGTACTAGTGACAATTTTCTCGCCTACTACGACATGTTTGAGAGAGCATTGACATCCTCAGCGAAAAACAAGAAAACTCGCAAATGCCAAAGAGTCTCACCGCCTTGGTGGGATTCCGACTGTACCACGGCCATAGACGAGCGCAATAATGCTGAGGGTGTTTATCTCTCAAACATGAGCATGGACAATTTTATTAATTATAAACACATTGCGGCTCGCACTAAAAGGCTTCTTAAAAAAAAGAAGAAACAGGGCTGGTTCAGGTTTTGTGAACGTCTCTCCCCCAGATCTCCCCCTTCCTTAGTGTGGAGATACATTCGACGTTTCCGTGGATCTCTGAACGTCGAAAACATCACATCCAATGATCCCTCTGTATGGCTCGAAGGGTTCAGCGACAAGCTGGCCCCTCCATATGTCCCACACTATGATTCTCTTCCTCCTCCCCCGTCTATTATACAATCTTCAGACAGATTGGATTCACCGTTCTCTATGGACGAACTTCAATCTGCTCTATCAGGTCTATCCGATTCAACTCCAGGCATTGATGGCATTCCATATTCGTTTCTTTCAAAATCAAGCCTCAAGGTCAAGCAGGTCTACTTGGAGCTGATAAATTACTTCCTTGAGTACGGAGTTACTCCGAGCTCATGGAGTAAACAAATAGTCGTACCTATTTTGAAATCCGGAAAGGACCCTCGTGATCCAAACTCCCGTCGACCGATCGCCCTATCCTCTTCCTTGGCTAAAATTCTCGAACACATAATAAAGTGCAGGCTCGAATGGCTAGTCGAAAACAAAGGTATCTTAGCCAAAACCCAGTTTGGGTTTCGGAAAGGCATGAGTACTTTGGACAGCCTTGCGATACTCACTACAGACATCCAAATTGCCTTTAAGAGGAAAGAATACCTGGTGGGTGTCTTTCTTGATGTAGCATCTGCTTACGACAACGTACTTCTTCCTGTGCTCAGGCAGAAAATGCGCCAGCTGAGTATTCCAGTGAAGCTTACCCGTCTTGTTTGCAGCCTACTAATGGAGAGATCCATATTTATAAAATCCCCATCATCTTCCCTAGACCACCCAAAATTTGTTTGGAAAGGCCTCCCCCAGGGATCAGTCTTGAGCCCTCTCCTGTACAGCCTCTATACATACGATCTTGAACGGTCCGTTGACTGCTTTTGCGACATTTTACAATATGCTGATGACCTTGCACTCTACCACGCTTCTTCTTCATTAGGAGAGACAAATGTCCAGCTGAACCTGGCCCTAAGATACCTCTCGGACTGGCTGACTCGACATGGCTTATCCCTCTCCACTCAAAAATGTACAGCAGTCGTATTTACCAAGAAGCGCAACGTCCCTGACGTGGACATCGTTATTGGAGAAGATTCAATTGCTGTATCAAGTGAAGTAAAATTCTTAGGCGTGATATTGGATTCCAAGTTATCAGGTACCCATCACATGAGCTATCTGGCTCGGAAGTGTGAGAGGGGTGTCAACGTCCTCAGATCACTGTCGGGTGTTTGGTGGGGTTCCCACCCTTACTCACAAAAACTGCTATATAATGCGATTGTCCGGAGCCATTTCGATTATGCTGCCTTCATTATAGACCCTTGCAATAAAGCAGCTCTGGAGAAAATTGACAAAGTGCAGTACAAGTGCCTTCGCATAGTTTCAGGTGCGATGAAATCCTCCCCTACCAATGCCCTCCAGGTTGAGTGTGTTGACCCTCCTCTCTCACTTCGGAGACAATACTTATGTGATCGGTTTTTCTTTCGAATCTGGCAATCTAACTCCCATCCTTTGTTGCCCAAACTTGATATCCTTAAGCGTCTGTGTAATGCTCAAGAAACCCATGGACTTTCCTATCTACTAAAAACTTATATCTTTTCTTCTAACCTCCCCCACCCTACATCCAAATTTAGTATTTACCCTCTGTTTGATGTTCCTTACGACGCCTTAGTTTTTCAGCCCAATGTAGTAATGGATTTAGGTATCAGTAAAGACTCTCCTGCCGCTGAAAAAGCTCTAAGTGCGAAACTCAATTCAGAGTGGCCAGGCTGGCTCCCCATATTCACTGACGCATCCAAACTCTCCGAAAACAGCAACGTGGGTTTGGCCGTATGGCTGCCCAAGTACAAAGTTGCACTCAGTTTTAAGCGTCCCCCTGAGTCCTCGGTCTTCACGGGCGAGGCAACAGCTATTCTCGAGGCGCTTCTGTACGCTGAGTCACACAAACTTAACAAAACTATTATCCTTTCTGATTCGGCCAGTTCATTACAAGCAATTATTTCCTTTCCCTTTAAATCCAAATCCAAATTCCCTATCATTTTAAAAATTAGAGAAACCCTATTCCGTTGCATGACTCAGGGTATAGAAGTAGCTATCGCTTGGATACCTGGGCACAGTGGTATTATTGGTAATGAGTGTGCAGATTCCTTTGCTAAGGATGCCGTTAGCTTGGGCCTGGACACTCATTACCAAAATTTTGCCCATGACCTTGCCTCGCTCGCAGGACCGAGGCTAGATAGATCCTGGAAAGTGTCCTGGGACACTTCTAGGAATTTTAAAGGTAAATTTTACTCCCATATCCAACCTCATATCCCAAAAAAGCCATGGTTTTTTAAAGCAAAACACTTAGATAAACCAGCAACTTCCACTCTTTGTAGACTGCGTCTGGGCCACGCGTGCACCCCGGTGCACTTGGCTAGGATTCGGGTCCGTGATAGCTCTGTCTGCGACTGCGGTGCCAGTGAAGGATCTGTTGATCATCTCTTTTTCGAATGTCCCAACCTTCAAACCTCCCTATATGACATCCTCCCCCCCACCATTCCCAAACCTGTAAATACTAACTATCTTCTTACCCTTGTACATACTCCCCTTGTTAATATACTGTACAAATTCCTTAAGACTAACAATATTAAACTGTAAATGTGTTTGTACATATATACTAACAAATCTAACCATTACTTGTGATGTCCACTTATTGTTTGTATATATTGTGTTTGTCTGGTTGTTTCAGGTTTTAACTGTGTAAATAGTCTAAAATAACCGTAACGACTGCTTTCCAATACTGTGAGCATTGGTCACGTGACTCTGGCCCAGTTAGCCGTGTTAGTCACACACGGCAAAGAGCCATTCAACCAAAATTGAATTGAATATTTTGGTAATATTACTTTGCTTTGCGCTACCCCATAGACTCATATTGGCTCATTAACTACTTTCTTGAGTTTCTTGGACATCGTCACATGAAATAATATACGACCGAGCTTGCTCCCGACCAAGCACGATCAGATTCCTTGGGAGTTCTTCGGCAGCCGTCGACCGAGCACCGGCTCCATGAGACGAAGAACAAAACAGAATGCCACCTGACTGATGACCCACCCACCGTCTACCCGGACCCCTGGGTCCGCTAGCTAGAAGTCCTTGAGACAAAAGCTCGGGCAGGATCCTGACGGGCGCAACGGAATATCATCTACCATGCTTGTCCCACGGCCTGACTGAATAATATTTATATAATCAATGGAAAGAAAAAACATTAGGTAAGTACCAGTATTTGTGACATGTTATTATAATTGGGTACACAAAACAACTCAAAAAACTTTTCACATGGCACCGTGCCCACTTGGTAGACTAGGCCTAAACCCATCTTTCCTTGGAAGGAAACCCGTACCCCAGCAGTGGGGACGTCATGGGTTATGATGAAGATGTTATTGCAACACCTAGGCTTGCTACTCCAGTTTACTCGGGAGCTAGGATGGCTGAGCTGAAATCAAGGGGATATGTACAAAGGTTCCACTCGAGAGAGCCACATACAGGAACTTCGCCCCCTCTCAGAATAGAATAGAATAGATGAAGATGACAATAGGAGTCATAATCTTAGTTCATAAGTATAACTAAAATCTCCTGAAACATTTTTTTTTGTTACAGAATATTGAAATTGGCTCGTAGGCAAGATGGAAGATGGACAAAGGCGGTCAGAAAATGATGGCCTAGACACAAGAGCTGTTGGCAGAGATCATCTGAAGATGGTCAGATGACATCAGCATTAGCAACCTTGTGGTGAAACAATTAACAGGAGCGGCACAGAACTGGCTGAAAAAGTTGAAAAACTTGGTATACATAATAAGAGGCCTATACCAATCTGATTATTGTGAGAGTTGATAACTAAGAATACCCAATATGCTGTTATAGTGTGTAAATAGTACTTATATTTTTTTTATAATTTATTTATTATGTATAAGTTTAATAAATGTTTTACTTACCTAAAGAAGATATGATATTTTTATAACCATTTAATTTTGTTGTACTTGCAAGCATACCTACTTACAGATTTTACCTAGTTAGTATGTTGTTGATAAATAATAAAGCCTGACTAGGGTTTGTCGCTGTGGAGAAAGGATTAGCATCAGTCGCTGACTGCCCGGTGTGCCGGACTTATTCAATGTACAGTTTATATGATTTACATTTTGTGAACTCCACATCTATCATTCAAACTATTCAATTAGCCACTTTATTAACTACATACTTTGACGTGAATAGGCAAACTTAAACTATATGGGAGGCAACTGAAAATCAGTGGTTTGTTCCTAAGGGCAAATATAATCAAAGGGGCAAACATATGCGCTGAGATGCTTCCCTTTTGGTCTGTTTCAACACACACATTTCGCCACTTCATTTAACTGTACCTATATCATTTGTTGTAGTTATGTGTTATGTTTGAGTGGAACAAATTAATGTCTATCTATCTAACTTATTGACACATGTCAGCGACGAGATTTGAACCCGCATCTCTTCCATGAGGGGCGGGCGCTTACCCGTCTGAGCTACCACCGCTACCTACATATAATATAGGTAATTATTATAATTTTAGTCAAATAAAAAACTGGCCAAGTGCGAGTCAGGCTCGCGCACAAAGGGTTCCGTAGCAAATTACAGTTAAATCAACCTATCTCAAAAACTATAAGAGATACTTTGATCAAACCAAAAATCGTTGAAAGAGTTAATTAGCATGCATCACCTCTATTTTTTTTAGAATTTTATACCCCGTAGTTATAAAAATAGAGGGGGGGGGACATACTTTTTACGACTTTGAGAGCTGATATCTCAAAAACCGTTCACTTTAAGAAAAATGTTTTTTAGAAAACTTTATATCATTTTAAAAGACCTTTCCATTGATACCCCACACGGGTATGTACATCGAAAAAAAAAATTTCATCCCTCAGTTACATGTATGGGGGGCCCCACCCCCAATTCTTTTTTTTACTATTTAGTGTCATATTTTTGTAGCGGTTCATACAACACATATTCCCATCAAATTTCATCACTGTAGTACTTATAGTTTCCGAGTAAATCGGCTGTGACAGACGGACAGACGGACAGACGGACATGACGAAACTATAAGGGTTCCGTTTTTGCCAATAAGTATTATAGTAATTTTCCTTTCCTGCATCTCATCTTGTAGAGCAAGGATCAAATTAACAAAAACTAAACAAATAATAATTTGTGTCACATGTTATCACCACCTTCGAACTTGAGTGATAAAATGCTACCTAAACAAATGTCAAACTGAGACATGTGTGGACAAATTGGTACACCCATGTTAGGAAATAAGACAAATCTTCCAATCTCGCTGTCAAAATTGTAACTCACATCTTGTAGTGATTATTTCGTGTTGGCCATGTTAGCGTTTGTGAGGACAACTGGTATCACACAATTTGTTGCAACTAGCTGTCATTTATATCTTGTCCCAGCCATACTGTGCTACGCGTGCTGACAGGATAATCTTTTCACCACTGTGACAAACTCCAGTTCAACTCTAGTGATTATTTATCACCATTATGGTAACAATAAAATGGCAAAATTGAATGGAATCTCAACATCATCACCCAGATGTCATTCACTGTTGGACATCACCCTCATGAGTGGGGCATGTACAAAAGTTTAAGGAACCTTACCCCTCCCAGTGTAGAATAGAATAATCCTCATGAGTACAGCCAGCTTCTAATGAGCATCAAGCAGTGCCAAATGTTGTGTTTATTTAGTTTAGACCACCAATTTGTATATAAATCTCTAACAATTTTATATAAAATTAAAGCTTTTCAATAATTAACTATCCCTACTAATTCATTATTATTCATAAAAAATATATATAAGATAATGTACACACGCATTCAAAGAGTTTTAGTCATAAATACAAACTTATCTACAACTCAATGACGAAATGATAAGATTACTATGGTTGGTCTTGTAAGTACTAACACCAACATAGGTACAGGAAATTCACACTTAATTATGAATTTCTATGCTTTTCCAGAAGATAATCGATAAAATCTTTTTCATTGCCAAAACAATCAGAAAGATACATAGAATACTCTAGAGAAAAATAATAGAAGAAAAAAATACTAACATATAAATACTATAATATTTCAGAGTGCATTTAAAATTTAATTGCATATTTATTAATAGGAAGCTCCCTGACCCACTAACCTTTATGTCAAAACAAAACTTAAATTCGCAAACTTAATAGTTGGATGAGCCAATACTCCATCTAGTATATTTCAATGCATTGACCTTGTTATTATAGTGTATGGTCTATAGATTGGAATAACTTTCTCTACAATAACAAACATACCCTGACTATAAAATACAACATAGAATTTATAAATATGCACTGAAATTTAGATTTTTTGAAGATGTTGTAGTTAATGGTATTTTACATATTATTATGAGTAAGTAAATAACATAATTTTTTTACTTTCAAACTGTGAAGAGCTCAGACACAATAACTTCTTTATAATACCCAATACATGCTTGATTATGACGTCATTTACATCAACAATATTGTTTCAACTGAACAAATATAATGCTCATGTTTCTTTACCAAGCATTGACTACATTTATACAGTTTAATACCTTATGTTCAATATAGTTCCTAAAATACATGTCTACACAAGTGGACTGTTCCTGAGCATGCATCTAGTTATTGCTTGTGTTGCTATAAACTCTACAGAAGATGTCCAATCACCATTAAATCTCACCTACTTAAGCATCTGGGGCATTATTTTTGTATGAAAACAAGCTTGTTTGAAGTAAACACCGAGTGAAGGGGGCATTCAGCATGGGTTGAACACAAAATAGATGATCCAAAACATTATAGGAACCAAGAACTGGAGGTCATACGTTTCTTGACATTTTCTTCAAAGAGATACGTGCAGTGAAGGGCGCAACCAGAGTTCCGTTAGTGACGCGGTAAGCTGTTGCGACATAAACTTGTAGTCTCCATAAGTAGATAAACTATTTAGTACAGCCTAGGAGAGCATCATAAACAAAATAACTTACCTAAACGTAAAAATTGGATCGTCTGGGAATAGATGTTTTCCTTTTAGCAGATGTCATCCGTGATAATAGCACTGCACATTTTGTTTTATCCAGGCCACTGTATACACAATCACACTGGTTTTCTTACACTTTTGTCTAATTCAGACCCTGTAATTGCACAAACACATTCACAAGCAGAAATAAATCAAGAAAACAATAAAATTATTTATTTTCTTTATTCGTTCGAGTTTCGTCGTCACTTTACTTTTGTTCTCTTTTTTTTTAATCGACATTCGTTCATTCCTTTTCATAAATATAAATAGCGTTCGGTCACTCTTTCATTCACTCAGAACCGTGTTGCGGTGCGATGTAACTAATACTGCCTCGTCTCGAGAAACCCACTTTCCGCAGTTCGCCAACTTGTTTGTATGTATTTATTTATTACATTATAATACTAATATGCTATGGACCAAAATCAATGTTTATCGCTGGATTTATGCACTAAATAATAAGCCATACCACTATAATTTTTTCTCTCGTTTATAATTTTTTCTATACACTCATATGATTCAACAGCACTTTTATAACAAATATAAGGTAGGTAACGTTTTGGGCCGTGACCAGTGTCGTCGTGAATAGCTCCATATGATTCCTAAGATTTTTATCAAGATGCGCTGCCGCTTATGTTACCGCTGCTTGCTCTGCCCAGGTCAGTGCAGCCATAAAAACGCACTGTACTGAACACTTGCCATGTTAGTGTCTATACTTAAATATTTTCGGCTGGTATTAATTTTGCTTTCGTAATCATTTACAAACCATAGACAATCAACAAATAAAATGAAAATGTCCGTCGGTCGGGCGATTGAGAAACGTTTTTATTTTGTTGTATTGGATTAACTATATTCTTGCAATGTGAAATGATCTAAATAAGATACGAATTTGATTAGTTTACATTAATTAACCATGATTGTTCAAGAACCAATACAGGTAAATGCAAACAATTTGTTGCTATTGCTAACTGTCAAAATTTTGCATTGCTCAGAAATTTTATAGATTTTATTTCTGCAGGTTATCATTTGGGATTGCCTGAATAATTACGAGTACGAAAATGCCATATTCTTGGCTGAGCGACTCCATGCTGAAGGTAAAGTTAATGTTTTCATATTAAAACCCAATATACTTACCCTCCAATTTACTATTTCATATTTCCTTCTACCCATTTCCAGTACTGGACTCCTATTTTTACTCCACATGAGTTTTAATATCAAATAATCTAATGTTAAGTAACAATATTGATTTTTAAACTGTGTCCTTGTGTAAGCAATGTAATAGCTACCTATTGTTTTGTTTTTGTACCCTTACCAAGTTTACCACATAGTTAAAAAGTTGAATTGTAGCACTGCTTACTTCTACTCAGCCATGTTATTAATTGGTACGCATTCAATGTTCCAGTATCATCGGAGGAGACAGCATTCTTGCTGGGGACATGCTACTACCGGGCCAGGAGGGTGAACGAGGCCCACCACCTCCTTCAGAATCTGTCTCTGTCCCTCCCACAAGCCAGATTCCTGTTGGCACGGTGCTCATTTGACTTGAAATGGTAAGAGTGCTGTTTGATAACAAGTATACTTATAAAAGATCATGATTTTGTTGTATGGTGTTTGTAAACAATTCTTAGGAATTTGTGAAAAGTTGAAGTAGTGTAAAAATTACTTGGATAAGCTGTTACCAACCCTAACATAGCAAAATGGCTGAATAATCTTTATTCAAACCTTACCTAAAGTCTGAAGGACTGATCAGGGGTGTGAGGGTATGAGTGATGCACTGTAAATAAGCTAGAGTTTTATGTATTACAGTAATATTAAGAGAAGTTTGAAGTATAATACCATTTTGGAATGATGGTACAATGAATCTGACTCCAGTAGAAATAGGTTTCTTGCTGATCTAATGATCTGAATCTAATGAAATATTTTTTCCTCTAAAATTCTTTGAGTTCCATCCACACACTAATGAATCCTAGATGCTATCTTATCTGCATAATCTTAGACAAATAACTAATGTAAATATTATTGTTTTCAGCTACAAAGATGCTGAGAATGCATTAGGAACCAATTTAGATATAGTGGCATCTGAGTTTGGTGAACAAGGGCCCTATGCCTTGCAGCTTCTTGCCAAGATCTACAATGCCACAGAGAGGCGAAGCAGAGCGGCTGATGCCCATCGGAAGGCTCTATCACTAAACCCATTTATGTGGAAATCATTCTCACAACTCTGCAACATGGGGGAAAAAGTTGACCCACAGCAAGCTTTCCAGATGAATAATCCAGAATTTTCATTTGGAGTGACAACATTAGTGAATCTAGTCAGCAACTCGGAAAATATATCCTTTGTCAATAGTAACATTCCAAACAACACAAATAATTTGAATGCTAATGTGACACCAAACAATGTAGCACCGCGGACACCCATGACAATGTCAACCAGCATCACACCGGAGACTCAAGCTCCTGTCAAGCACATGCACAGTGTCTTCAGTGGAATAGCTCCTATACCTTTCTCACCATCCTTTGGCATGTTGCCAATGGAAGAATCTCCAGTGCTGTACACACCCACATTGACTGACTCCAATGAACAGAAGGCTATTCCTAAGATGGTGAACTCGCTGCGCGTGCAGATGGGGTTGATCAAGGATGCTGTGTTCAGCCCCGCGCCTCGCTGCACGCTCGGCCCTGCCCCGCGCCGCTCCTCCCGCCTCTTCAGCAACAACAGTAGCTATTCAGTCAAAGAAAACAACAAGTCGCCAAGTAGAAAATTTGTAGCACCTAAGAGCCCGTCACGGAAAAACAAACAGCGCACCGCCAAAAACAACGTTAAAAGTAATTCAGATGTAAGTGAACGAAATAAGAGCATAGATTCATTGACGCCGACGATGACGCCCAAAAACTCGAACGGCGTAGCATTATTAAATTTGATGAAAGAACTAGGCGAGGCTTACAAGTCTCTAGCCTTTCTAGACTGTAAAAACGCTATCAAACTATTCCAAGACATCCCGGGGAAGCAGCTGGCGTCCCCGTGGGTGCAGACGATGGTGGCGCGCGCGCACTACGAGCTGGCGCAGTACGACGCGGCCGCCAAGATCTTCGCGGACATCCGCAAGCAGCACCCCAACCGGACCGAGGGCATGGACATCTACAGCACCTGCCTGTGGCACCTGCAGCGCGAGGCGCAGCTGTCGGCTCTAGCACAGGAGTTGGTGGAGCTGGACCGCACCGACCCCATCGCCTGGCTCGCGTCCGGCAACTGCTTCTCTCTACACAAGGAGCGCGAAACAGCTCTTAAATTCTTCAAGCGAGCGGTGCAACTCGACCCCGAAGGTGCCTACGCTCACGCGCTATTAGGCCACGAATACGCCGGTGCCGAGGAAACTGACAAGGCGTTGGAGAGCTTTAGGAAATCAGTGAGTATTGATCCGCGGAACTACGTGGCGTGGTTCGGTATAGCGACGGTGTACGCGCGGCAGGAGCGCTGGAAGGCGTCGGAGGTGCACATCCGGCGCGCGCTCTCCATCCACCCGCAGTCGGGCGTGCTGCGCTGCCAGCTGGGGCTGGCGCAGGCGGCGCTGGGCAAGCTGGACCGCGCGCTGGCGACACTCGAGCGGGCCGTGGCAGCTGATGCTGACAACCCGCTGTGCCGCTTCCACCGCGCCTCCGTGCTACTCCGCGCCGGCCGCCCCGCCGACGCACTCACCGACCTTCACCACCTCAAGGACATCGCGCCGCGCGAGTCTCTTGTTTACTACTTACTAGGCAAGGTGCACAACAAGCTCGGCAACTCGCATCTAGCGCTCATGCACTTCAGCTGGGCCACAGATCTGGACCCGAAGGGCACTGGAGGACATATCAAGGAAGGGTTTGATCCCTCCAAGCAGGAAGACCCTCCGGAGAGGTCTGTGTAGGCTTGATGATGCAGACTGGACACGGCCGCGGCCGGCGCGGCTGTTTGACTGATTCCTGTAAATATCTCGCATCCGCCGACCTCTCGACACCAAATCTTCCAATCGATAGCTTTACGGAGGTCGAGGGGTGGCCGGCTTTTAGGTGGAATAGATGTAAGGGCGTTTGTGAATTTGTTCATAGCTAGAGTAAGATGTGGATATTCCTAACATTATCCTAGATGTAATAATGAAACTTGTATAGACGATAATATCCTAGAATGCTGGATGAAAATTAAATGTAAAGAGCAGAGTGTAGAGATCTTCAGAAATCACAGGGCCATGATCTCAGTAGTAGACAGTTTTTATAATTCAATTATTTTGCAAATTCTAGTATTGTATGTCATAATAAACCGGTGTGAATATTATTTTTTACTTTCAATGTTAAACAATTTGAATCAAGGCTAAAAGTACCTTATATATTTTGTACAAAAGGTATTATTGTGATGGTCCCGCGTATAGGAGACCTGAGACTGGTGGTAGGTTTACATCTAAAGCCGCTGGCGGTATTTAGCTAAGATCTTATTAATTTTTATAACCGTTTATTTTATTCTGTTACTATACTAGCTTTTTATAAGTGCATGACGTAAAATCTAGTGTCGATACCTTTTGGCGAATAAACGTAGGCCCTTATCACCTGCAGATGGATAAAGAAATGTAATTTACAGTTGGACTTTAAATAATATGGAACAGTATGAGATTGTGTTTAGAATGTTTGTAATTACTTTCGTCTCTGTGTATAGTACTAAACCAAAACAATTATAGCACTGTGTTTATTAAATCACCAATGAATTCCGCTATGGACAGACTTATATAGACCACTTCTTATATGTGTATGAACCTTGAATAGAACTGATACAATATTCGAGCATTTTTCTTTCCCTTACCAGGTTATCAAATCCAAAACCAAAAAATGGAAGGTACTTAATATTTATTCCAATCTTCAAATCAAATACCGTACTGGTAAATTAAAATTATAGATCACTTGCACTTACACATAACACGAACTTAAACTAAAGTGTAACTAAACAAACTTCTGTAAGATGGAGTCTAGAGCTTTTCTAACTGTGGGGTCTTCCAACAGTGCAGGTTTCTGATTGGCCGGCGGCGCGGGGGCAGGGCTTGGTTTGGGGGCTACTTTCTTCTCATTGAGAATGCTGAGGATGCGTTGTTGTAAGTCCACCTCGGTTTTGCCCGCGGCTGGGGCTAGCGGCTCGCCTAACTCCAGTTTCACTTGTTGTTCTCGACGTTCCTGAAAATAAAGAACGGTTTTTATGTAGACCACTTCATTATATTGGCTGGTGCTTGTTGTCGTGATGCCTCTTTGGAATTTCATGCCTTAGCAAGGACGGCTTTTGCGAGTTAAGGGTCGCATAAAAAGGGAACCTATTGTATGATGAAAGAGGGTGACTCCAGTGATCATTCTCAACAAATTCACTTCACTATACAAATTTTGTTGGTCACATGTCTTTTTAGTATGACGCCAAGTCGTTCCCTTTATTAATGTTAGTTGTATAAGCTGCTGGTGTTCCAGTTGAAATAAATAAATAAATGTAACCAACACTATGTTGTGTTGGTAAAGCACATTATAGTAAAATACAGCAAATAAATAAACAATATGAAATTAGTAACCATCACAATCAATACTCATTACAAAGGAGTATTATTTACACCGAGATAGCACGAGTTCACCATTTTCATATTGTTTACTCGCAAACCTTAATTAGGTATATCTACTGCAGCACACATTACAATCCCCCTAACAAACCCACCTGCAAATAGGTACTCAATGACCTTATCATACTGCATCACACACGCTGCACCTCTTGGAAGTTGCGCGAGAGCAGCTGCAGCGCGTCTTATTAACCATACAAATTTTGTTGGTCACATGACTTTTTCATACAATCAAGCGGATCTAGTGGAGTTTTCTGGCTGAGTGTAGCACAGAACCGTGGAACTTCTCGTAACATGGAGGAGGCCTATACGCAACGGCCTGCAGTGGGTTGACATAGGCTGACGATGATGACTTTTTTGCATTACGACAAGCCATTCCCTAGGTATTATCAATGTTTCTCACCTGCAAATACTCAATGACTTTATCATACTGCATGACAGTCAGCGTCCTTCCATCAGCCAGCTGTCCCAACAGCGCGTACACCGCCTCGCGCCCCGTCGGCCGCCGCGCCGCACCTCTCTGACTACCACACCGATATAGCACGAGTCTATCCACTAATTTCATATTGTTTACTCGCAAACCTTAATCCTAACTAATCCTAACTAATATTATAAATGCGAAAGTAACTGTCTGTCTGTCTGTCTGTTACTCTTTCACGCCAAAACTACGAGGGCTACACCGAAAAGATCGGGAATAGAATACTTAGGAATAAATTAGAGTGAAACCTTTTTGGTGTATCAAATGTAGTGTTTTTTCAAACATAATTCCATTTTAGAATTTAAAAAAAAGTTATAAATAAAAGAGTATTGACCATTTGAATTTGACAAGTCGGTGTAAAAAATGGAGCTTACGCGGGAACATTTCCGTGCAATAATTTTTCACAACTTTCGTCGAGGTTTATCTCAAGAACAATGTCTCGCCGAGCTTGTTTCTATTTATAAACTTGAAGCACCAAGTAAAACGACTATATATCGTTGGTATTCTGAGTTTCGCCGTGGACGTTCCTCTCTTACCACAGTCCCTTCTACTGGTCGGCCAAAAACAGCGGTAACACAAGATGGGTATTTCTTATTCTTATAAAAAATACTGTCTTCCGTAAGAATCGGCTAGTTGGAAGCACTCATAGTTGTTAGGTATGAATTAAAACAGTAAATCATATTTTTTACCATACAGGCAAGTTAATTATGCATTAAAATACATAAGCCTTGTATTTATAGATATCAATATCCCCCCCAAAATGTCACAGCCGTGCGATGTCCGCTCACCGAATTACTCAACAAAATATTTTTCTGGAATTAATTGGTGCTTTTTCAGACAAAAAATCATTATATAATCATTTTATATGCAATTAACTTATCACAATACATATATTTCATGTTGTTTAGCTAAGTTAGTTTAAACCAAAACCTTTCGTAAAGTTTGTCTGATGTTTTTTTGTCACAGCCGTGGCTCGAAATATTTACACTTGAAAAAAGGGTAGAAGTTTGCGACACGTATCTGCTATAACTATATATTTTTCTGCTATATCAACACTGTATGACCTACCCTTTCTTGGCCGGCATGAATGGTGGAGTGTAAATGAATAAATTTTTTAATGTTTTATTTTATAAATTAACACTCTTAACCTGTCCAGACCGTGTTCAAGTTATATAAGGTAAGCTCAACTGTATTTTCTGTTTGTTTTTCGTAATTTATAACTTAAACAATGTACTTACAGATAAAAGTAAAACAAATTGCAAAAATAATAGAGAGTTTTACCTAAAAATAAAACTTACCTATTATTTTTTCCATCCATCTTGAGTCAAGCGAGTGTCTTTCCGCTTACAGTCGGCCTAGCATTTCCTCTCTCGTACAGTGGCGCCATCTTACCGGTGTTGTTGCCGGAACTGTCATGACGCACTTGGCCTGCTTGATTCTGATTTTTCGTCATTATGGCACTCGGGATGCACCAGGTAGGTCTTACCTGGATTCCGGATATTGATGAAAAAATAATAGGTAAGTTTTATTTTTAGGTAAAACTCTCTATTATTTGTTTTGTATCAATATCCGGAATCCATCTAGTCAAGATTGCGGGAGCGATCGGAAGGTTTTTAAAAACTAATTATTTAATTAAAACGAGACACGTCTTAGCAGAAGCGCATGCTAAATCGATCTGATATATTCAATGACCAAAATGACTTACGAGCTAAACAAGATAACAATTTGCTTACTCTAACTTACTGCTAACAGACCACCTGGAAAGTGCAAGGCATGCAAGCCTAGGCGCGTACTTGGATTACTCTAAGGGGTTGAGGGTTCATAACTCCTCCATCCCCAAGATCGAAATTACTGGAAGATTCTTGATTCCGGGAATTTCGAAGCTTCGACATTATCAATACTCTATAACTATACATAGAAAAACCAATGGCACATATGATTAACAAGAAATACAGAATAAGGGTTGCTAAGCTAACACTTTTCACTTGCACTGTGGGCATTGAGATATTTTCACTGTTTTCACTAATTTCACTTTGTAGAGTGTTATACATCTGTCGTAGGTTGTCTAAATTGACACCCTTCACGTTCATGGTGCGCGATGTAGTCACGTTGTCTTGTGGAAGCTCTGGTAGATCTATTATTGGTAGCGCCTTGTACTGTAGACTAGTAAAATAGTGTTGTCTATGGTGTAGGTAGAAATTCTCCAGCTGGTAATCACATAATATGTTAGATATAGTTAGTATATAGGTGCCTTGTATCTGTTGGTGTGTTATATCATTCTGACATTGAGTGGAAAACATGGATTTTTCTCGTGCATATAAAATCCAGCTGGTAGAGTCAATCCGTTGAACTTTGATTGTCTCTATATCTATAGCGTATGGGGTGCAGGCATTATAATTTATACTAAATTTCATCAGCTGTTCTACACAGGTAGGTGGTGAGTACAAGACAGTGCTATCCTCGGTACACAGGAACTGGTCGTCGGAGGCGAGCTGCTCGCAGGGGTGTTGGACCGGCAGGTATTCCGAACCTTTCACCAATAGGTAGGGGTGTTTGGGAATAATTACTTGGGTTATATTGCGACTGCTATTATATATAGGTAGTGAATATATTTGATAGTAGCTATAGGTATTATTATCTATTAAGGGTACCTCCATTATGAACGTTATCTGACTCTCTTTTACATAGCTTTTAACAATTATTGTCTTTTCCAGATTAACCAAATTTTCAAGAGTTGCTGGGTACATTAAATTTGCATTTTTAGAAATAGATTGTAACAAAGATAATAATTCTGTAGAGTTCACAATACTTTGGTGTAATACTGACAATTTGCTGAAGGCCAACGCAGTTTCAATTTCTTGTATAGTAGTATGAATGGTTCGAAAATTATTTAAGAACATATTAAACATACTTAAAATGTATACTGAGTATATATAACTGGTTTCCTTATTTGCTATAGTTTTTACAAGTTTTTCCATCTTTTTGAAACGTGCGTCTAATGTTAAAGTATTTTCATGTAAGGTTTCAGTACTATTTATGAAACTGTCCATCATTTTGGAGATAACCATAATTTTCTTATCTGTAATAATCTGATTGCCCTTTAACTGAGATATTAGTGACTCGTAACGAATAGCGTCTTGATTATCCAGGTTTCCTGTAATAACTTTAATCAGTGATCCTAAGGGGTTGATAATGCCTCGTTTGAATCTACGCGTGGGCGTTAGCTCTCCGGATTTACTTATAGCCTTTTCTTTAAGGAAATCTACCTGTTTGCGTAAATCGAAAAACTCATATGCATTTGGTTTGTTTATATCTACTAATTTAGAAAACTCATTATACTTATCTATGTTAAAAACTAAATCTTTGTATAAGTCGCTTAAATCTAACACTTTAATAATAATCCACTTATCTTCCTGCTTATAAGCATGGCCTCGTTTAACGGGTAGTACGCCTGGGTTTTTCTCAATTTTGAGCAGATGATGGGCCTGGCTCAACGTGATCAGGGTCAGGGTGACCAGACACCACCTGTGGGCGACGTTTCACATTTTTAATGGGGACTTTGGTATCTCTATGTCCTATCCTTACGGGAATAATATTTCTTTGTACCTGACCTACAACTTCCGCTTTATTATATCTGGGCTTATCTTTACTCTTCCTAATATTGATATCTTTAACATAGATATCTTCACCTGTCGCGAATTCATGTCCGGTCTCACCTCCTTTCTTTTCCTTTACTTTTTCTTTTCCTAACAGAGTCATTTGAGCTATGTGTTTATACAGAAATTTGGTACGCTTCGCATGGTCTTTTAATAGTTGTTGCATGTAGTTTTTCTCAAAGTTTCCCTCAAAGATTTTACTGGAGTCTGTATGTCCGAAAACTACTTCAAACGGTGTCAGTTCTGTGGTGGAGTGTATGGTGTTGTTGTATGCAAGTATGGCGTACGTCATGACAGATGCTGCGTCGGTACATTTTTGATCATATTTAGCTAGGCGATAAATTTCGATAATAGTTGAGTGGAATCTTTCTACTATGCTAGTGGAGTTTGGATTATTGGGGGTTGTTATGTGTAAATCTATTTTATACATCGTCATTAGTTCCTTCATGAGCTCGTTATTAAACTCTTTTCCGGGGTCACAGGTAATTTTCTTAGGTATTCCGTAGTATGAGAAATATTTAATCAGGGCCCGAATAACTTCAGGAGTTGATCGGTTTGTGACTTCTATTGCCTGTGCGAGTTTACTAAAGGCGTCTACGAGGGTAAGATAATATATCCCATCAATTGTAAACAAATCTATGAACACCTCTTGAAAAGGAGCATCCTGTGTTTGTGTAAGTTGTAGAACGGGCTTTATGGGCTTCCTGTCATACTTCATTCTCTGGCATGCATCACATCCATTCAATATTGCAGCAACAGTATCTCTCATATTTAACCAGTAATAATGTCTGCGTATCCTAACTAACGTCTCTTTTATTCCGCGATGACAGGTCTTACCTTCGTGCATTTTCAACACAATGGCTTTTTGTTCTTTCTCATCCTCTATGTATACAACCCTTTCGGTACACTCTAAAAACTCAACGGAACCCTTTTTAAATAAATATATTATTACTTTCGTAAATAACTTCCGGTGTCTTAAGTCCTCAAAATATATAAAATATTTTGTTTTTAGGTTAATATATTCCTTTAAAAAGCGCTTCACTAAATCCTCATTATCTGGTGGCAAAAATACCTCTATTACTTTTTGGTTGTCTCTATTTGTATGTGTGACTTGTATGTCGTTCTTAAACCAAACGAATACAAGTATTTGATTGGGCTTCGTATCTATAGCCTCTTGTAATATAGGAATACCAAATGATTCTAAGTCTTCAGCAGAGTGAATAGTTTGTGAATGACTCGACAATGAGCGGACCGGATAGTTATCAGGTTCTTCAGAGCCTGTCATCGTTGCAGAGGAATCGGAAATAGTGATAGTCGAAGAATCATGTCGTTGGGGTTTATTAGAACAGTCTTCTATGTTTTTAGTCAAGTCGTTTATGTGGTCTTGAAGCCGTTTCTCTTTGTCGTCAATGTTTACTTGCATAGACATTGCGTCGTCATCGGACGTCAAAGCATTCACTTTGATTCGAGATAAGGCGTCGGCGTTGGTGTTCTGTTTGCCATTTTTGTAAATTACTTCGAAGTCATATTCTAATAGACGTAACCGCCATCGGGTAAGTTTACTATTTGGCTCTTTAATGGAATATAGCCACGACAATGGGCGATGGTCAGTGTAAATCAGAAATTTGTGGCCGTATAAGTATGGCCTGAAGTGTTTTACAGCCCATATTATAGCTAGGAGCTCTCTCTCGATAGTACTATAGCGAGACTCGGTGTCGCTGAGTGCTCTACTTGCGTAGGCGATTGGTTGGTCGCTGCCAACAGTGCCTTGCGATAAGACCGCGCCTAATGCCACAGAGGATGCGTCAGTAGTAAGAATATACGGTCTAGATGGATCGGGATATTGTAGTAGGGGTGCGTTAGTCAAAAGTTCCTTGCATTTCTGAAATGAGTCAATGTATTTTTGGTCAATTATAATTCGGTTTTTCTTTTTAAGGCAAGATGTTAAAGGGTAAGTTATTTTAGCGAAGTCCTTAATGAATCTTCGATAATATCCAATCAAACCCAAGAAACTTTTAATCTCTGTCGTTGTTTTAGGTAAGGGAAAGTTCAATACAGCTTTAACCTTATCGTCATTGGGCTTAAGGCCGTCTTTTGTAATGTTGTGCCCAAGGTACAAAACCTCTTTTCTAAGAAACTCAGACTTATCAAGCTGTACTTTCAAGTTGGTGGATCTAAGTCGTTCAAAGACTGCCCTTAATTTTTGTATGTGTTCTGCTAGGCTTGCAGAATAGATAATAATATCATCTAGGTATACCAGGCAGTGTATTCCTTGTAAACCTCGAAGGACATTATCGATAGCACGTTGAAATGTTGCTGGGGCTGTCTTTAAGCCGAACGGCATTCTCAAAAATTCATAATGGCCGTTCTGGGTGCTAAATGCCGTCTTTTGTCTATCGCTTTCATTGATTTCGATTTGATGGTAGCCACTGGCTAAATCTAAAGTAGAAAAGTAAGATGATTTACCCAATTTGTCAAATAAGTCGGTTATGTTAGGGAGAGGATATTTGTCGTCTATAGTGATGTCATTTAAGCGCCTGTAATCTATAACCATCCTATATTTAGCTTCACCGGATGCATCCATCTTTTTAGGGACGAGGTGCACTGGTGCACTCCAAGGGGAAAATGATTCCTGAATGACGTTATTTTTCAAAAGATTTTCCACCTGTTTTTTTATTTCTTCTGCTTGTATAGGGGCCTGTCTGTAGGGTTTTACGTATATAGGGTCCTCGTTCTTTGTTCTTATAAAGTGTTTTACTTGATTCGTAAATGAGAGAGGAAGTAAGTCGCTATAAAATATGTCCTTATATTCCATACATAAGTTATGTATCTGCTGACGTTCTTCCGCATTCATATGATCAAGTCGTAATTTGGCTAAGTTTTGTGTCAATATCTCATCTATTTCAATATTTCTTTCATCCATCATACTATTAACCTGACATTCCGTACTACTTTCATACTGTTCTGTTTTAAACGGGTGTGTTATAGTTAATGTCATCTGTTCATCACGAGTATTTTGAATAACCGTGGTAGCATATCCATTTGTACACCTAACTAGCGCGCTAGGCATCCTTACTCCTTCACAAAATTCCGTATAATTTAAAATAGCTTCGCCTGAATATAAATCAGTCGGCAATTTCACTCGTTGTTCAGAGCGGGGGGCCAGTTCTATGACGTGGTCCTCGCGATTATGTATAATAGGTATAGATGTCGTGTTCGTTCGTAACACGTGATGTTTATAATCAACAATGGCTTGTAACTGCTCTAACAAGTCAGAGCCGATAAGTCCATCGTACCGCGCATCTACATTGTAGATATAGAATTTGTGCTGACCCGAATTATTTAAGCTGGGAAATAGCGGAATATTTATGACTTCGTTATGTTTACTTGATGAGTGTGTACTAATCACTTCGAATGGTTCGTGAACTATTTGGTCATGAAAATACTGATATGCTAAACGTGGGCTTATAAAAGATTTCATACTTCTTGAATCTATCATGAATTTACCGTTGATTTCGGGAAGATAAATATGCGGTAATTTTAAGTTCGGGTCACAATTTAATTCTAATTTTTCCGGGGGATGTTTGAGGCTGTTATGTGAAAATTTTCTATTTGTTCAGGGGTTGCATTTTCCTGTGTCAGTTCCTCGGATGATTCCTGTAATTGACAGTCAGAAAAGTTACCTTCGATATCTGGA
Source organism: Plutella xylostella (assembly GCF_932276165.1). NCBI lineage: Eukaryota > Metazoa > Arthropoda > Insecta > Lepidoptera > Plutellidae > Plutella > Plutella xylostella. Next base: position 3,932,678 of record NC_064009.1, on the reverse strand, counting down.
TGATGTACTTGTTCTGCAGGTACATCGTCTAGGTAGACGTACTGCTCCGGGTTGTAATAATTTGGTTGGTATTGGTCCTCTTCGTAGAGGCACAGTTCATTTAATTTAAAACCCTGGTTAGGTCTCTGAGGTGCGGTTCTCATCGACACATCGTTTGAATAAACATGCTGTGGTGCGGCCGCGGGCTTGTTCCAAGTAGGGACTGTGGGTTTGTACCCAATTTGTTGAGGATTATTATTTCCGAATTTTTGTGCAGTTGTCATACCAAACTGTGGTCTATAGCCGAACTGCGGGGGTTTGTATCCGAACTGCGGGGGTTTGTATCCGAATTGCGGAGGCTTGTAGCCAAATTGTGGCTGTGGTGGCCTATACCCAATTTGTGGATTGCTGTTCCCTAACTGCGGCCTGTAGCCATAGGGTTGATTATTAAATGATTGGACTGCCATACTATTATTAAATCGAGGGGTGTAACCGGTGGGTAATATCGGTCTAAGGCCGGTTGGCTGGAGTTGGCCATAACTGATAAGCTTTGCGTCGAGTTTTTGTGTGGGCGTTGTTACTAGTGTGTTCTGAGACTTTACCATAGAGCTAGGAAGAGTCATTTTATTACGCATAACATACTGATCGTGGAAATTGACCTCCTCCAATACAATTTCCAATGCTTTTTCCAAAGTAGCGGGGGCTTTAAGGCGAACAATGCGCACCATATTTTCGGGGAGATTATACAAAAATACGTTGAGTGACGTATTGGTGTAAATAGCAATTTTACTATTTTTTATGTTCGCGTCTTCGATTCTATTTACCTTTGAAATTAAAATAGAACGCACTGACTGGATCCTGTTGCAAAAATCAAGATAGCTTTCGTTAGGATTAATTTTGAGAGTTTCTAATTCTATGGCAATACACTCTTCGTTTCGCGGGTCTCCAAAATGTTGCACGAGTAATTCCTTAAAATTATCCCAGTGCATAATATCCTGCCTCTCACTTACAAGGGCAGCAGCATCACCTGCTAGTCTACTGGTTATAGCATGCATGATATATGTGTCTTGGGCCTCATTACCTCTAAATCTTTCTATAATATATTCGCTTTTAGCCAAAAACAAATTTAATATGCGTTTATCCCCATTAAAGATGGGTATGATCTTTAGTACTTCGCCCGGAATGAGCGTTATACTCTCCATGCCTACCTGATCAGGCATTTTGAATATTTAATTACACAATTCACTTAGTCTAAGTTTAAATTTTAATCTTATTTATAACACAAGTATTTATAGGTATATATATATTACAAATTTTAGTAAGTACTAATATTTCTAACTATAGATAACGTTATAATGAGAGAGTTCTTATCTCAAGATAACCCAAGAAATTTTACTTGTAGAGGGAATTTGGACAGGAGGTGAAAAGTTGTACTCACCAGCCGGTCGGTATAATCCTTCCGCCTTGACACATTTGTTTGGTTCGCAGTAGGACACTGTTAACACTATCCGCGGCGCGTTTCCCGGAACGCGCGGAAAACCGGTAAGAGTTCTATAACCGAATTTTCACGGGATAATTCAGTTATCCTACCGAATCGGCTGCGCCAGTCAAGATTGCGGGAGCGATCGGAAGGTTTTTAAAAACTAATTATTTAATTAAAACGAGACACGTCTTAGCAGAAGCGCATGCTAAATCGATCTGATATATTCAATGACCAAAATGACTTACGAGCTAAACAAGATAACAATTTGCTTACTCTAACTTACTGCTAACAGACCACCTGGAAAGTGCAAGGCATGCAAGCCTAGGCGCGTACTTGGATTACTCTAAGGGGTTGAGGGTTCATAACTATCTTGAGTGATGTGTTTGTTATCTCCTGGTGTTTGTTGACGCTATAATGTGTCAATTAAAACAATATTGGTTTTATTTGTTAATTTTAATGTTAATAATTTGTATAATCCGACAATTAATGTGATTCTTAAACAATTTGCTAAATAGTAACATGCATATTGATTCAATCAACTCATTAACTTTAGAATTTATCGTACAGGCTGGAAGTAGTTTGAAAGGGAAATAGAATCATTACCATTCCTTTCGGCTGTCTCAACAATAATTTCTTTTTGGTAATATTTACGGAAAGTATGTTCTTGTTTCCAATTGCCTGTCTCTAATATTTTATCAATTGGGAATTTTTCAAGCCAATTTAATGAAGCTACAGCTGATCGTACACTTCCTGGCGGAGCCTCTATGCCGGCGTCGCGCAACAAGGACTTCACCCATCCTCCAAGGACAGTTCTGGATGCAGGCTTAGGCTCACCTCTAGCGGTTATAAATAAATCTTTTAAATTACTATCTTGACGCCTAGGTTGAGATAAAATAATAATTTTTCTAATCCAATAAATAATATTTAAATTTTTTAATGGATGTTCTCTAAGCCTCCACCCAGATTGCCTGTAGTTAACATTATCTGTTTTCGACCCAAATTTTGGCCATAAAACTATAGCATTGCCTTCATCTACTAAATTGCCTGTATCAATAGTTAGAAGCGTTAAGTCGTGAACTCTACGTCCAGAAGCTAGAAGCAACAAGGTAGATGTAAGCCTTGAAACTTGATATAAACTATTTTCATTAATTATATTACAATTTATATAGTTAATGAGGGTTTTCGGGTTCCATATTGGTGGTTTAACAGGTTTGTTTTTGGCAACAGATATAGCTTTCAACATATGTTTTACAAAGAAGTTTGAAGACAAATCAGTATTTGAATTAATATTTGTAAACGTAGAAATGACCGATTTGTGCACTAGTATAGTTTTATATGCTAAACCTTCATCACAATGCAGGTGGGCGAGATAGCGTGCTACTTGATCAGCACTAGGATTCTTATAGTTGATTGTATGATCCCCGCACCATCTCCTCCATCTCGTCCATGCTGGCTTGTAAGTATTAATGGTAGACGGACGCCAACTGCTCATGAGAAGTTGCTGCTCTTGTTCCGTCCAGTCGGAAACTAACTCTTTCCACCCAAAATCAGCCATGCCTCCAGACACAGGTCCTGCACTTCCGGTGGGTGTATTCCCGTTCTCGTGTCGATGAGGCTCTGCGGTAAGTCTAGAATCTGATAGGGTACCTGTAGCGCTCGATGCTGAAGATCTGCTTTCCAGAATACTTTTTTCCATTTCGGAGCTATTAGGATGTATCTGCCCTTCGCATGATTGAGTTGAGTTAGAACTCGGGGGATTAAGTTCGGGGGCGGGAAAACCCAGGCAAGTCTGTAGTCCCACTGATGGCAGAACGCATTGTGTCTCTGTGCGTGGTGATCCTGCGGGTCCATTGTCACGTACCTTGCAACGACATGTGCGGTTTTCGAGGCAAACAGATCGATATCCGGTATTCCGAACCTCTGGAAGATTCTTGTCGTGGCTGGTGGTAACAGGTGCCACTCTGGGCACGTTTTCCCCCGGGACAGTGCATCTACTACTGAATTGAATCTGCCTGGAAAGTATTGAGCTGTTAGGGAAATGTTCAGCCGATCGAGAAGCGCCAGTAGTTGCTGTGTCTGCTGGAGCAGTTTCTTTGACTTTGTTCCTCCTTCGTTTTTTATGTACGACACCACTGTCCGATTGTCCGTTTGCAATAGAATCTGAGCATCCCTGAGTTGGTTTTCTTCCTGACTTATTGCAGCGTAGACCGCGTACATCTCTTTCCTGTTCGCGTGCCATGAGCCCTGTTGTGGTGTCCAAGTACCTGCTATTTTGGCGTCTCCAATCTGCGCTCCCCAGCCGATATCCGAAGCAGCTGTTGTCAGTAGGTGATCTATGCTCTTGGGGTGTATCGGCGTTGATTGGCCTATAGCCGCCATCCACCATAGCATTTCTGTGAGAACTGGTTGTGGAATGCTCACCTTGCGATATGGGTGTTGTTTCGGCAATTGTCTGCTGTAGTATTGTATTGTACGGCAGTGCAGCCGGCCACGAGGTGTGACAAAGTTGGCGAAGTTGAGTCTCCCCATTAGTGATTGATACTGTTTTAGGGACCAACTGCCTTTCGACATCTGCATCTGTAGTACTTTGCGTAGCGTTAAGCACTTTGGTTCCGACAGGGACTTTGCGTTGCGTTTTGTATCCCAAGTAATGCCCAGAAATTCGAGGCACTGTGTCGGAACCAGCACAGACTTGTCGAAATTGATGCTCCAGCCTAGGTATTGCATCAAACTCACCGTGAACGATATGTTGTCTCGTAGCTCCTGTTCTGATTGATTTGCTACCATAAAATCGTCCAGGAAGACCACACATCGGATGCCCCGGGCCCTTAAATACTCCGCTATCCAGTTGGTGAGACAGGCGAACGTTCTGGGCGCTGAGGCAAGGCCGAAGGGTAGGCAAGTCATCTGCAGTAGTTTTTGGTTGTAGATGAGCCTTAAAAACCTGCGATGTCGTTGGCAGATCGACAGATGAAAATAGGCCTGGCTCAAATCTAGCTTGGTCATCCAATCGCCGTCTTGTAGGAAGCTTGGCAGTCTGAAGTGGCTGATTAAATGAAATGGCTTGGTTTGTACGAACCTGTTCAGTTGTTTTAGGTTGAATATTGGCCGAAAAGTGCCGTCCGGCTTCGGGACCAAGAAGAAGGTCGACAGGTAACTCGGCGACGGCTCTGCCTCCTCCAGCACTTGGGCATCCAACATACCTTGTATTTGTAGGCTCATTTGCTTGGATGGTTTGGTCTGATAGTTTTTTATTACCGCAGAGTTTGGATATATTAGAGGTGGCTTTATTATAAAAGGAATTGGGGCACCACTTAGTAACCTGCAGATTCTGTCCGGTGCACCTAACCTTATCCATGCAGATTGAAATTGCTGCAGACAGCCGCCTCGAAAGTGTTGAGAGTCATTGTGAACGCTTGCCTCTCGGGGGAGTACGAGATCGAGGCTTCTTCCCCTTTTGATTATTCTTGTTTCCATTTTTTCTGCGATAGGACTGACCGGATCGATTATTAGACGTTTTTGTTTTCTTTGCGGGGGTATTTCGAAAAAATGATTCGTCGTTTTGTCTACTAGTAGAAGGTTTGGATCTTTGGTACAGGTTATCCTTGAAGTTATTTTGATTCACTGATGGACGTGAATGCGTCATTAATCTATCCACCCCCCCAATTTTTTGCAAATAACTTTGTATTAAATCGCAATCAAATAGATGTTGAGGTGTCGGTGGGATTTTTTGAAGTACATCACGATGATAATCATCCGGGATTTGTCGTAGAATAGCTTCCCGTCGTGTATTTATTAAATCTGCGCGTCGGCCACAAACTACTTGGGATAAATCATCAGAAACTTTACTGTACGCAGAATCTTTAGCAAACAATTCTTTTATCTTCGCAAACAAAGTTGTAGATGTTAAATTTGTTTCAGCGGCATTTGACCAATCCACTAACATTTGTAACGACCTTTGTAACTCATCTTTTTGCGTTAAAATTGCGTTTGTTAGACTGGCAAATGTTCTTTCCAAGAGATGAGAACGAGGGTCGTCACGTATTGCCGCAGCTTCTAATCGTTTAAGCTCATCATTTACGCTAAGCTCGACAAAACCCGGTGAGGCTACATATTTCTTTTGTGTCTCGGAAAATCTTATTGCGTACCAATCATCATTTTTAAATCTTTGCAACTGTGATAGTCTGCTTAGGTGAGGGTCAGAAGCTTTAGGATAAATAGGGTCCTTCACTGTTGTCGAAAATTCCGATATTTCAATTTTATCGCTACTTTCCGTTGGGCCACGCAATTCTAAATCGTTTGAGTTTTGTACCGTTTTTTCGTTTGAAATTTGTACCGTTTTTTCGGCTACGTTTCCGGTATTTGTGACATTTGTACATGCTCCGGAAACCGGATTAGCCGCATAATTTTGAGAAATCAAATTTGTCAGGAAGGCCACTTGTTGTGATAAAAATTCAACATGTACATTATTACTCACTGCGTCCCGCTTCCTTACTTTTCTTGATTTTCTTCGGCTGGAGTCACTCTCGGATGTAGAAGCGCTAGTGTCCTCACTAGAGCTTGGTGAAGCACTCCTTTTCCGGGACGATTTAACACTTTCAACTGCACTTTTTTCACTTTCAACTGCACTATTTTCGTTCTCCATTGCTTACAGAGAGAGGATTATTTAAATTAAATTTTATTTTTTAAAATAATTATTTGGAGCGACGTGATTATTTAAGCTAGACCGATGTTCACGGCGCGAAACACGACGCTATAATGACGAAAAATCAGAATCAAGCAGGCCAAGTGCGTCATGACAGTTCCGGCAACAACACCGGTAAGATGGCGCCACTGTACGAGAGAGGAAATGCTAGGCCGACTGTAAGCGGAAAGACACTCGCTTGACTCAAGATGGATTCCGGATATTGATACAAAACAAATAATGACGAATTTTAAAATAATGTCAGGCACGGTGCGAAAATGTCACAACCATGGCAGTCACAGCCATAGCTTTCTGAGGCAATGGTCGTGACATGTTTTAACATGTCACATCCATGTCGAACATGGATGTGACGTAACTACCTAATAAAAAAAATATATAGTTATTCTGAAGGCACAAACTTTAATTTTATTTCTGTGAAAACTTTGATTTGGAATATTGAAAATGAGATTTACGCCATTAGTCATAAAGTCGAATTTTAAACAAGGAATTTTAATTGTCACAACCATACTTTCACACCTCATTTTCTACCCCTTGCAAAGCCTGTTAAGCTTGATTGAAGATATTAAAATTCATTATTTTCAATACACTTTCCAATAACATTAATAAAAAAAAATAAAAAAAAAGTTTTAAAAAAATATTTTTTTTTCGTTTTTTTTAAGAAATACCCAGATAACATCGATGCTGTACGCCAGTAATAGTCCAGTCAATAAATGACTCAAAATTAGGTGTAGAGTGTGTGAGCAGGTAACTAAGCGATTCCTTCAGAAACTTGTTCAGGGGGCTTAAGTTGTTAAAATACCAAAAGTCCTGACTCCTAGGTGATGAGCGGGGGGGAGGAGGGGGGGATAAAGGTACGAATTTTCGGTTTTTAGCTTATATCTCGAAAACGGTGCATCGGAGAGAAATATTTTCAACTAATGAAATAAATTTCTTAAAATTATCTAAAACTTTTATATCATATGTTTTTTTTCTAATTCCTAACCGTTTTCGAGCTATTACCCTCGGAAAATTGAAATTTACAAGAAAAATGTATTCATGTCAAAACATTCATAAACATTGCATCATATTGTCTAAACCCCGCTCATCACCTAGGAGTCAGGACTTTTGGTATGGTAACAACCTAAGCCCCCTGAACAAGTTTCTGAAGGAATCGCTGAGTTACCTGCTCACGCACTCTACACCTCATTCCTTGACTGGACTATTAATAAAAGAAGATAGACATGTGACATACGAGCAGATTCGGGCTTCTCTCAGCATTGGTATGACAGCCATTCAAACCATTTTACATGAAGAACTGGGTGTCAAGAAGTTAGTTTCGCGCTGGGTGCCCCACCGTTTGACCGAGGAACAAAAGTCGGCTCGTGTTAATTGGTGTCGATCTGCTCTGCAACGGTTCAATGGAGGCAGTTCAAATGCTGTCTACAATATCGTCTCTGGTGATGAATCGTGGATTTATTCATATGAGCCCGAAAGAAAACATCAATCGGCAGTTTGGGTCTTCGAAGGTGAGGTCAAGCCAACAAAAGTTATTCGCTCACGCAGCGTGTCGAAAAAAATGGTCGCTTCGTTTGTATCGAAAACTGGCCATGTGGCTACGATTCCATTACAAGAACAAAGGACGGTTACTGCTGATTGGTACACAACAGTTTGTTTGCCGGAAGTCGTAAGAGAACTTCGTAAAACTAACCCGAATCGTCGTATAATCCTTCACCACGATAATGCAAGCTCTCATACCGCTCGCAAAACAAGAACGTTTTTAAATATGGAAAACGTGGAGTTGATGGACCATCCTCCGTATAGCCCTGATCTGAGCCCCAATGATTATTTTACATTCCCAAGAATTAAAGATATGCTACGTGGTCAACGGTTTAGCGGCCCAGAAGAGGCGGTCGAAGCTTACAAATCAGCTGTTTTGACAGTATCCACTTCAGACTGGAAGTACTGTTCCTTCGGTTTAATCGAATGAAAAAGTGCATTGAATGTCACGGAGACTACTTTGAAAAACAATAAAAGTAAATAATATTATGATATCTTTGTACTTTTTTCTATTCCCGATCATTTCGGTATCGCCCTCGTACTGAACGGATTTGAATGAAATTTGGTATACACACGGTCTAGACCCTGGGAAAGAACATAGGCTACTTTTTATCCCGGAATTCCCACGGGAAAACTTTTTAAGGCGAAGCGAAGCGCGCGGGTACAGCTAGTTAGGTATATCTACAAACCCACCTGCAAATACTCAATGACTTTATCATACTGCATGACAGTCAGGGTCCTTCCATCAGCCAGCTGTCCCAACAGCGCGTACACCGCCTCGCGCCCCGTCGGCCCGCCGCGCTGCACCTCTTGGAAGTTGCGCGAGAGGAGTTGCAGCGCGTCTTCTATTGGCATGTTGCGGTGTTCTGGGGAAGGAGGGGTTAGGAGGTTTAGTGATAAGTTGTAAATTTGTTTGACTTGTCGGCCTTTTAAAGAAAAAATATTATCGCGAAAAATAAAATTTTATAGCGACGACGACTAATGGGCTCGCACTGAAGGATTTTTAAAACAGAACACCCATAGTAATGCGATGTCACGCTATCAAACACTGATATAACTAATCCCCCTGTATCTTCCTTTTTAAACTCCCCTCTATTCAAAGACGCTGGAGATTTTCGGAGTGCGTAGACGTGGTTTCTAATACTATACCTTATAAATTATACACGAGCGCTGCAACAATCATCTATACAAGGTATGTTTATTAGTGGCTATCATAGTAAAAAATTAAATACCTACTCAATCAGAATGTATGGAACGGCTCTTTTATTTCTCCCGATTTCAGAGTTTTGTCCCATAATGAACGTTATACAGTATGACGAATACACTATAAAACAAACACCCTGTATAGATGCTGTGGCCAATTATACTATACCTTGCGGCAACCCGTGCAGGATGGTTAGTGTGAGCGAGCGCTGCGTCTGGTTCTGCGGCATCACCAGGATCGCGTACAGGCAGCCGCGCGACGCTATGTTGCCCAGCACCTGGGTAAATAATCATAATTTGTTTGTAAATGTTTTTGCGAAATTTTAATACATTAATCTCTATTCGGAAAGGGCCTACAAGGCTGCCTGTCTACCAGGCAAAGCTAACGGAGCGGTGTCCGAAGGAATCGACCAATGAAATTGCATAAAAACTCAGATTTTTACTTTTCCGCTAGCCTTCTCTGCTCTGGTGGTCAGGCAGCCAACGGGCGCCAGAAAATACACAAACTTAATTATAAATGGCGCCTCACATTTTGATGGTTTGATTTGATCTGCATTCTAGAAGATAAAGCAGTGTACAGGGGTCTCTAGTACAGCTGTACGGCCAACCGCGTACCTGACCGCGACATCAATCGTTCCGTACACGCGTTCACATATAAATACTGTAGCTGTATATACACTATACAGTTAGAGTAGCAGTTACCTTCCCGATGGGCACGTCCTCCATGGGGAACAGCAGGTCCACCACGATGCCGAGCCGCTTCAGACGGTCCTCTATGTACTCCGCGTACTCACTGCCACAGGGGAAATTAATCGTTAATCGTTTATTATAAAGTTAAATAAAGTTATCAGAGGAGAGGAGAGGCAGGTCGAGGCGGAGGTGGCGGCACATTGGATCGGGATGAGTGGAAAATTAAAGGGGAGGTCTTTGCCCAGCAATGAGAAAACACATAGGCTATTTTAAAAACAAAAGTTATCAGTCTTGTGGACTAAATGTTATCGTTTATCAATCATCAATCAATCATTAGCCTATAGGAGTCCACTGCTGGACGTAGGCCTCTCCCAAAGCACGCCACTGGATGCGATCTTTAGCTTTCCGCATCCAATCATAACCAGCCACCTATCGCAAGTCGTCACCCAATCTATCCGGAGGGCTTCTATTAGTCATGCGTCCCTCTTTACGTTTGACTGGTCGCGGTCTCCACTCCAGAACACACAGCAGTGAATGATGGTGGTTTAGTAAATGAGAACACTTATAGGTAGCTGTGGTGCAAGAGGCACCACAGCTACCTCTAATCCTATTTTTTTATAATTATCTTCCATCCAAAGCTTGACTGGTAGAGATTGCTATAAGCAATAAGGCCGCCTTTTTGTACTGTTATTATTTTTAAGTTTTATTTTGTACTAGCTGTGCCCGCGAGCTTCGCTTCGCCTTAAAAAGATTTTCCCGTGGGAATTCCGGGATAAAAAGTAGCCTACGTTCTTTCTTAGGGTCTAGACCATATGTATACCAAATTTCATTCAAATCCGTTCAGTAGTTTTGGCGTGAAAGAGTAACAGACAGACAGACAGACACAGTTACTTTCGCATTTATAATATTAGTTAGGATTGTTTCTGTTTTTGGAGCAAATGAAGAGGATTGTAGGTAATTGTGATCGTAACTCACGTAAGTGCCTTGGACACGACGATGATCTCGCAGTCGTTGCGCTCGGGCACGGGCAGCGCGCGCGGGTACTCTGGCGCCGGGTAGCGCTCGTACCCTCGCTCTGGAGCCCAGTCGCCGCCTGGAAGTGAGGTGTTAGCTTTATAAAAGGAGTAACTCACTATTCCAAGCATGGCAGCTTACAAATGTAGCGCGCGACGGTCGGCTGATGTCGAAAAAAAACGTTATGGCACCCACCCACAGCCTACATATGTTGTGGCACCCACAGCCTATTGTGGCACCCATAGCCTATTGTGGCACCCACAGCTTACATACGTTGTGGCATACACATCAAATCAATAGTCTACTAGCCTGATGGAAAATTGCCTTTCTAAACTTAGTGAGTTTGTTCAGGCTGTAAGGTATTATGCACCATTCAATTTGAGCGGGGCCCAAAGGCAAAGCTAATGTTGTTCAGAAATAGCTGAGTCACCTTCAAAACCCTCTAGCATTGTCTTTGCTCTACATTGAATCATTTATTATTTATGTATATCACTTTAAGTATGTATAAGAATAAAACCCCTTACCTCCTCTATGCGGCGGCGGCTCCCGCCCGCCATAAGGCACGCCGCGGCCCCTCGGCCCTCCCCGCATGCCGCGCCCCCTGCCCCGCCCCCGCCCGCGCCCGCGCTCGTGCCGTGGCTCGTACTCGTTGTAGCCCTCATACTCCGGCTCCTCTTCTCTATAGCCTCCTGGTAGGTGGAAGGGGAGTTTTAATTGTGGTTAACTATTAAGAAGCAGTGGTTCAGAGCGGCACAGGACCAGAAGAATTGGCGTAAAAAAGAGGAGGCCTATACCCAACAGTGGGTGTTAGAAGGCTGTTGATGATGATGATTAATATTATCTGAAGGGGCTGTCTTCTTTAGGCAGAGTTGGGATGTTGTCATCAAAATCAAGCAGCTTCATGTTAGGGCTAATTTTCAAACAAGACTTTCAAGTATAACTGAAATGAAATGAATATAGCTATAAGAGCCTGGGGACAATGTTGTGGCACTCTTTGGGAGAGACCTATGTAGTTGGTAGCTTATAAGAAGTTAACTTTTCAATGGTTATTTAGATTAATTTAGTACATGGCTATGACTACTGGAAGTCATGATCATGATATTTTTTTCCCTATGAGGCTCAAAAGTACAGTTCAATTTAAACAAAAAAAATAAGTCTTTACAGCATAAACTTACAATATACACCAAATGCACAATAATTAAATAGCATATCTGGGGGTCTTAGAAAAAAATTATATGTATAATGTCTTCAAGAGGAAAATAAATGATTATTTCACTAACCCTGATCTCCAATGTAATTGCCAAAGCTGTCATACTGATCATCACCATCCTCTACAACAATGGGAATGTTGTCGGTGAGGGCGACGGCTGGGGGCAGTTCTGATTGAACTGTTGTCACTTCATTATCCCGTCTGAAACAGCAATTTACAATACATCAGTCATTGGAAGACATTTGAGACTTGATGGGTTGTTTTGTTGCACCTACAAAATTGTAATAACCACTGATAAAGACAAATTGGCGGCAGAAAATATAAGGTAGCAGCAGAGAAGCTATGGGGCCTTAGGCATAAAGTAAGAAAACAAAACTACTAACTGCTGCAGTATATTACCTACTGTGTAATCATTACCTTGTTTTACTAGGAAATCATTTTTCACTTACTTTGATTTGTCACTATTAGTTTGAGCTCTCTTCACGGTCAAACTTTTCCCTTGATACATAGACCCATTGGCACTATTCACAGCTTTCTGGACGCATTCTTCGTCTTCAAACTGAACGAATCCGAAACCTCGATTGATCACAATACCATTGATTTGGCCATATGAAATGAAATGTTCATACAATCCATCAACTGTGGCACTGTCTGTGAGACCTCCGACATAGATGCGGAGATGTGAAGTGGATCTGTCCTTCATGGCAGCCCTATCAAGGGTTAATTTATCTGAAACAATCATAGCAGTGAGCGTGCAGTGATCAGAGAACGAACAAGCCGGCTCTTAAGCTAGCAGCTGTTACCCCGTAGTTCCATAAAATGAGATACATGAATAATTAAGAATATATCTGTATAACTTACCAGCCATGGTGTTTGAATTGTATTCAATACGAGTTAAATAATACAACAAACAAGATTTAAAGCATCGGAAACACAAGAAAAACCCAGAGCAAAGCCGGACCGAAGCGCATCAAGTTTGTCAATGCCAAAATTGTCAAACTGTCAGTTATACAGATCACAGTGCCTCAGAATATGAGTGTTGTTGGCTGTGTCTGTATTTGGTCTCAATATTTGGTCTGTATCCTGCACGCGTAGCACAGTATGGCGGTGACAAGATATAAATGACAGCTAGTTGCAACAAATTGTGTGATACCAGTTGTCCTCACAAACGCTAACATGGCCAACACGAAATAATCACTACAAGATGTGAGTTACAATTTTGACAGCGAGATTGGAAGATTTGTCTTATTTCCTAACATGGGTGTACCAATTTATCCACACATGTCTCAGTTTGACATTTGTTTAGGTAGCATTATATCACTCAAGTTCGAAGGTGGTGATAACATGTGACACAAATAATTATTTGTTTTGTTTTTGTTAATTTCATCCTTGCTCTACAAGAAGAGATGCAGGAAAGGAAAATTACTATAATACTTATAGGGAGGATGATCCGGGACTCTAATAACCCGTTGAAAATGCTTTAAAAACAACATTTGTCAAAACACACATCCTCTTTTTTATTTGACTAAAATTATACATTAAGTATATTACTTATATGTAGCGGTGTTAGCTCAGACGGGTAAGCGCCCGCCCCTCACGGAAGAAATGTGGATTCAAATCCTGTCGCTCACATGTGCTAAGAAGTTAGATAGATAGGCATTAGTTTGTTTGGAAGCAACTCAGTGCATATGTTTGCCCTTAGGAACAAACCACTGATTTTCAGTTGTCTCCCATATACTTTAAGTTTGCCTATTCACGCCAAAGTATGTAGGTAATGAAGTGGCTAATTGAATAGTTTGAATGCTAAATGTGGAGTTCACAAAATGTAAATCATATACATTGAATAGGTCCGGCACACCGGGCAGTCAGCTGATGCTATGATGACTGGTTGTTCTTTCACCACAGCGGCAAACCCTAGTCAGGCTTTATTATTTATCAACAATACACTAACTAAAATAAAGTGGCTAATTGAATAGTTTGAATGTTAAATGTGGAGTTCAAGAAATGTAAATCATAATATAATTTAATTTAATAAGTCCGGCACACCGGGCAGTCTGCGACTGATGCTAATCCTTTCTCCACAGCGACAAAACCTAGCTAGGCTTTATTATTTATCAACAACACACTAACTATAAAAAAATAAGTGGATATGCTAGCATGTACAACTAAATTAAATGGTTATAAAAATATAATATTTTCTTTAGGTAAGTAAAACATTTATTAAACTTTTAATTAATAAATTATAAAAAGTATACTATTTCACACACCATAAAAGCATATTAGGTATTCTTAGTTATCAACTATCACAATAATTTGTCTGAACTTGGCTTATATCAGTCATCAAATAGGTCTCATAGTATGTATGCCAAGTTTTTCAACTTTTTCAGTTCGGTGCCGCTCCGGTTCATTGTATCACCACAAGGTTGCTGATGTCATCTGACCATCTTCAGGTGGTTACTGCCAACAAGAGCTCTCCAACCGTGTCTAGGCCATCATGTTCAGCCCCCGTATTTTGTAACTTTTTGAGAGTTAGCAACCGGTGATAATTGGTATCAACTTAGAGACTTATTAACCGAAAACACCAAAAATCTTAGTGAAAGAAATATGCAAGAAGCCTAACAATATATCCTTACATTCAACATAAACGTTTGTGAAATCAGATAAGTCATTAAAAAGTTATTAATTAATAATGCTCTAAGTTGTCAGCCATTTTATACCAACCAACCCCACTCGGAGTTACATAATACGGGGGCTGACCGGTTTTGACCATCTTCCGTCTTGCCTACGAGCCAATTTCAATGTTCTGTAACAAACAAAAATGTTTCATTAGATTTTAGTTATACTTATGAACTAAGATTATGACTCCTATTGTCATCTTCATCATCATAGCCCATCACGTCCTCACTGCTGGGGTACGGGTTTCCTTCCAATGAATGGCCTAGTTGACCAAGTACTGCCAAGTGAAAAAAGTTTTTTGAGTTGTTTTGTGTGCATGTGCCCAATTATAATAACATGTGACTGGTACTGGCACTTACCTACTGTTTTTTCCTTCCATTGATTATATAAATATTATTCAGTCAGGCCGTGGGACAAGCATCGTAGATGATATTCTGTTGCGCCCGTCAGGATCCTGCCCGAGCTTTTGTCTCAAGGCCTTCTAACTCCTGGGGCCGGGTAAACGGTGGGTGGGTCATCAGTCAGGTGGCATGCTGTTTTGTTCTTCGTCTCATGGAGCCGTTGCATAGAAATCGTCTGCCGAAGAACTCCCAAGGAATCTGATCGTGCTTGGTCGGGAGTAAGCTCGGTCGTATATTATTTCATGTGACGATGTCCAAGAAACTCAAGAAAGTAGTTAATGAGCCAATATGAGTCCATGGGGTAGCGCAATGCAAAAATGCAATGGTAATATTACCAAAATATTTCACTCGAACGCACCAAACAGCGAAAATTTTCTTCAAATTTGACGTTTGGTGACATTTAAATTGTCAAAAAACCATAGACAATACAAACAAGAGCCACAAATGAGGGATTTTCTAAAAAAAGAACGAATGAAATACATATTTCCACAGAGCAGAAAAGTTTCAGTGTCACTGTGGCTTATATCCAATCACACAAATAAAATGAGTCCCATGTACACCCTATGCTAACATTTAAGACTGATATCAAAAAGTGACTCAATTTAATCAGTCACTTCACATGTTGTCTTATTATGGCCATACTAGCCGTGCAGCTATGCTTACGCTATGGTCTGAATGAACTGTCAGCTCAGCTGTCACGTCACTGTCAGTCAAACTCAGTTTAGCTCGTTTTTAGGTTAGATTGGAATGAAATTTCGGGGTTTTTAACTATTTATTTCTATTACATAATTGTAATACTAAGCAAAATGCTACCATAAATAGAGCACGCTCTTTGAGCACTTTTAAGTGTCCCAAGTTTCCTAGGAAATATAATTAAATGTGAGTATTTTAAAAATTATAAACTTTATTGAAAAGTATCAAAAGTGATTTATATAAAAATAACCAAAAAATATTCCTGAATGGTCGACAGGGTAATGAAATGAGAAAAAACTTAACAAGTATAATTTTTTATTTTAGATATTAAATTATTATGACCTCTAAAAGATTTATGTTAAAATTATATGATAAATTCACCCATGCCACTCAGCAAGCATTCAGTCGCAAATATCTGCTTTACACGAACTTGTTTCTATCCACTTCTATCTCGGTGGTGGGAGACTCGCTGGAGCAGCAGTATGAGCTGCACCAGGGAGACATTGAAGCTTTTGATGGCAAAAGAACAGCCCATATGGGATTCTCTGGCTTCACAGCGGGCATCATTTGCCACAACTGGTATATTTACTTAGACAAAATCATTACTGGCAGGACCTTTGGCATGCTGATGAAGAAACTATTGTTAGACCAATTTATTTGTTCACCGGTTGTGATATTGTCCTTCTTTGCAACTGTGGCCATATTTGAAGAAAGCCCTTGGAAAAACTTTAATGATGAAGTCAAAGACAAGTTCTTGACACTGTATGTAGCTGAGTGGACAGTGTGGCCCCCAGCACAGTTGATAAACTTCTATTTCTTACCTACAAAGTTCAGAGTTATTTATGACAACACTATATCTCTTGGGTATGATATTTACACATCCAGAGTGAAACACAGCAGTCGGTATAATGAAGCCATATCAGCCATTAAAGAACATGAACATGGGGACCACATAAATAAGTCTGAAACCAAAGAGTAAAGAAAATTACATGCTTTAATTTTAATAAGACTTCATTGTGAAACCTAAATAATTGTGTATGGAAAGGCTGTGATTTATTTTTTATTGCTTGTAATCAATAAAGTAACTTATTCCATGACACTGATTGTTTGATTGTAGCTAGAAGAAGTGGCTAAATCTAGATTATTTTTATTTTCAGATCTTTCTTCAACATGCAGTCCTTGGGAGTGACCTGGAGGCGAGTAGCCGCCAACGCATTCAACACCAGCTCAGCTAAAGTAAGGAGAATTGGGAAAATAGCTTTCAGTGATAAATACTTGCTCTACACCAATGTCAGCATCTCCGTGACTCTCTCCAGTGTTGGGGACCTACTCCAGCAGCAGTACGAGATCTTCACTAAAGAATCAGAGAAAGTAGACACCAAAAGGACCACACACATGGCCATATCAGGAGCTACTGTAGGAGTCCTCTGCCACAATTGGTACAAAATTCTAGACAAATTCATTGTAGGCAAGAGTGTCAAAATGGTTTCTAAAAAACTTATCCTAGACCAATTCATATTTTCACCTGTAATGCTAGTTATATTTTTTGGAACTTTAGCTCTCTTTGAGGAGGAACCTCTGCAGAATTTCAAAGATGAGCTCAGTGATAAGTTTGTGACTCTTTACCAGGCAGAATGGATGGTGTGGCCACCTGCTCAGATCATTAACTTCTACTTTTTACCCACAAGATTCAGAGTTTTGTATGACAACACTATTTCACTAGGCTATGATGTGTACACTTCCAAGGTAAAAAATAGTGCTCCAACGAAAACGAAACCACTGTTAGAGAAGGCTAAACTAGACAAAAATGCCAGTACTTCAAGCACATCTTGACAAATAAACACTTCTAGGCAACATTTTTTTAGCCAATTGATAAGCGACAAAATGAAATAGCTTCTATGACCGAGTGCATTTTATTACGTAAAATATGATATGTAGGTATATCACGTTTATCTATGTAAATATTATAGGTAGAAACACTAAATAATATTTCTCATCAAAATCTGTAAGTATATGTTTTAAATCTAAGTAGATAATCTTTATATAATAGCTATATATCTTTACCTTTTGGTATGTAAGTATTGTATTTAAATCTATTAATTTATCATTTCGACTATGAGTTGTCCACATCATGAAATGAAGCTGTGATAATCATAATAGTCTAATAATAACTATTTCTAATTATGTATGCAATACAAAGTACTTATTTATAAGTAGGTAGTTACTTAAAATATTATTGATATTGTAAAAGTTACCTACACTAGATACGAGCTAGACATTACCTAATAAAGTAATTAATGCAACGTTACTTTTAATTTTATTTTTACCAATTTAACACACATCACTTAGCTCATCTCACCTATTTACTTCGGAGTCAAAAAGGGGTCTTCGGCTTGCGAGCTTTTCCTGTTCGTCTTAAGGTTGCTAACAACGCTCTGAACAACCGTATTCTCGAAGATTCTATCCGGCCAACCTTCAGACCTTCTATTCCTTATTTCACTGATGACCGGCATTCGACTAGCTCTAGGTGTTCCCCTATGGGAGCAAAAGGACCTGGATCTTCGGTTTTGTCCCGTCCCTAGAAGGCTTGTAAGGAGTTTGTCTAACGCTGCAATGTCCTCGGGGTTGGTTCCTTTAGCCGGGTGGTAGCTTGGTGGACGGTCCGGGTTGATTTGGCTGAGGCGGTTCGGAGATGAAGTCTTTGAATGGAGGCCGATACTTCGTATTACCTGAAATTTCGGAAGCAGAATTAAATAGGGAGATATCTAATGAGGGTAAGTTCGCTGAGACAAGCCATTATTACCTATAGGGTAGTAGTGTTATAATTAGATAATACTATAAAGTTACGACAATATCAATGGATACATACGTTACATAGGTGGGATGCCAAGGGCTAGCTCTACGCCAAACTCGTGCCAACAATTATTTATTTGGCTGAAGCTACCGTGTTGAATTTGCATTATTTCAACTATTACCTATAACATATTATAGTGCACCAGAGGCCACGGGTTTACGGCATATATTCGTTTATTCTCAGGTCTTGGTATTCCCCGTAGAATGTTAATAGCCCCGCCCTAATTAGTACGTTATATACCTATACCTACGTTTAACATTACATCTTTGGGCCCAGCTCAACTCACCTCGTCCGCATTGTGGCTCTGGTAGCTCATGCGCTTGACCTTCCGGTAGGTCTCGTCGTCCTCCAGCGCCTCCTGCACGGCGGCCTCGAGGCGCTCCTTCACCTCCGAGTCCGAGGAGTTCAGGTCTTCTAGTACGAGCCTGGAAGGAAGGGTTTTGGTGCTTATTAATCTTATTATGTTAGTTTGTCGTTTCTGAGTTTACAGTTTTCGTTTCCTGTGGAAATCGAAACTATCATGATAGTTTTGAAAGAAAAAGGAAACTTTTATCGTACCTATTTGCAAACTATGAAACCCGTTGAAACCTACATACCTATGTATGGTAGGGATATCGTTATCCGCTAAGTTGAAAACTTGCGATGATTTATTACCTCCAACCGAATGAGAGGGGTTTTATAAGTTTGACGTGCGCAAGTTACGGTAACCTTCATATTAGCATCGTAGTTCCGAATTACATAAGTAAACCAATTTGAATACTATATTTGAGTGATTAACCAATGGTTCTTACTCGGCCCGTTCATCCTGTTCAGCCTTAAGGTTGGCCTGGTTGGCCTCCCGCGCCACGCGGATGTCCTGCTCCCAGAACCTCCTCAGGTCTGGAGTGGAGGTGTACGGAGCCGCCACCTCCTTGATCTTCAGGAACATGATCGCCGTTATGTAGATGCAGATCACGTTCACTATTGTCAGGCAGCAACTTACTATTCCTGGAATATTGGTAAAGTAGCTTTGTTATATACTCTGAAGAGGGCTTACAGCTTTCTACCGTGCTTTAGGTAGGTACTCATGCGTACTTGTTGTAAAACTTGAATATTCTAAAGTTGGCTTTCTAATGGAATCAAATCCCCTCAGCCGTTTATGAAATCGAAGTTAGGAAACTAGTCCATAGAACCAGCTAGCATAATTGCAAGCCTTTTTGATTTTGATTTTGCATTGATACTTAGGTATTCCTTAATTGTTTATATTTATAGGTTTATCTTATTAATTTTAATGTACTCTTACCATTAACAGCAAACTCAATAGGCAAGTAGTCATGGTACAAGGGTGTGTATGAAGAGTTTCCAGTGTAGGCTTCACCCTTGATGTGGGGGATCTTAACCCCAGGATTCAACAACCAGATGCAAGCCAGGGCCCAATATAAACCCTGAAACATATGTAGATCAAATCGATAATATATTTAACCCTGAAACAATAATATCTATGTACCATTGGGAAAATCCATGATGGCCCGATTTCAAAACAATATTAATTGCGCATCTCGTCTTGAAGTGAACTCACATGCAAGCTTTAAACGGTTCTATTTCCCGATAGTTCCTACCGAATAGGTCATAAAACATCACATTGGAAATGGAATACACTTACGCAGTTGACAACAGGCGGTAGTAAAGATGCAGATATGGCAATACCGATGAGTGGACCAGCACTTCCCTGCAATAACGCCAGTGCTACTCCAGTACCGGATGTCAAGGCCCATAAGACACCCATCCATAAAGATCGAACATTTCCTCTGAAATTATTGCAAAAGTAAGAGTAACATCCGTACAGTTTATATTTAAAACATATATTAATGCCACGAGGGTTCTACCTTTTTTGGCATAAGATTTATTTGCCTAATCTCGTATTGCATAGTAACGTTTGGTCAAAGTCTCGTTACGCCGAAAATCGTATGGCATAAATCTCGTTTAGTAAAAAGTTATTTCGCATAACATTGTTTAGCCTAATAATGGTATGGCCAAATCTTGAATAGCCTAATAATGCTATGGCATAGGTTTATACAAAGTAATAATATTCGTTTGGCTTTAACTTTGACGGAGCGTCTCCCTACATAGCGCAAACTGGTGCCTTGTATTGTTTCCGCTGTTTGGAAAACGCTCCGCTCCGCTTCGCTGCGCTCCGCTTTGGTTTTGATGAACATGTGCACCTAACACGCTCCTCCTCGCTTTGCTCGTCGTCGCACCTATTTTTAGGTTTCAATCTCAAGGGGTTTGTAATAATTATATTGGTCGTTAACTTTCGTTTTTTTGATCATACAACATAGTGATTTTCGGAATGTAGGAGAAAAATACCACAATTTGTACATTTACTACATACTTAATATATTATATATTAAGATAACATTAGGAGAAACAAGATTATACATATACAAGGTATAGACGAACATTTTGAGCAAACGAAACTTAGGTGTTTAAAGATTGTGCCTAAAGAGTTTTAGACGAAACGAGCCTTATGCCACATAAGTCTTGGCAAAGTGATTGTTCGGCCAAAAAAGTTTAGACCATACGAGTTATGCGAAATGAGTTTTGGTCAATAAAGATTATGCGAGATGAGCGGAACCCTGCCACGAGCAATAATCTTCTCACCTTCCTTTCATCTCTTCCGTTGGCCAATCACCAAAACCCCATGGCATGTCAGTCGATCCCAAAATTAGCCCGAAAATGAAGCCAAATAAGAGAGAAACGAACATTCCCAAGACCAAACTCTCGAATCCGCTTCTGACGAGGCCTCTGTCAGAAATAATTGTGCCGAAAGTTATGGACATCACTGGGCCCATCAGGGGTGATACCAACATGGCTGCTACGATGTTAGATGCGTTGTTTTCCACAAGACCGAGGGCTGCTAACGAACTGAAATCATTAAAGATATTCAGGATTCACGGAAACTCAAAGATTAGGAAATTAAATTAACAATTTGCACGTGCAATATAGGGAATTTAATTCCATGTGCGAATAGCGCATACTCGGATTTCGCAGACACCTTAACTCAATTACCTAACATTCGAATATCATCGATATAAATTCTACGAATCGGAAACTGCATTGGAAACTCTAAAGTTAGTTTCCTGCACATGCAGTGAACTAACTATATCTACCTACTTACACTTTATGTACCTACAGTCTACGTAAATTAGTTCAGACAATGAAAAGGTTCCACTGAGAAAAGACCCAAATTACTCCTAATCGGAAAAGGCTAGCCTAATGACGCCTTTAACAGAACATCAGGATATTACCAATTAAAAACGGTGATATTTTGTATTTTTTTTTTTTAAATATATATTATGTAGTTGTCGTTCGGTGTTGGCATTTTGTGAGTGTTTTTTTTTTATTGCCCGTGAGTATAATGTGTTGAGATTAACATTTCAATTAAGATACTTACTCAGCAGTAATGATCAGAGTGAGGTAGTCAAAAGACAGCTCCCCTCCTCCTCTGACGCCATCTACAACCTGCTTCACGGTCAGCTTTGATCTGATGGAGTCTACAAATGCGCGCCAACGTTTAGCATCCTCGGTCTTCCTGGAAACAAGAAGCATTTCAGAAGAAAAGCTTTAAAGGAAATGATTATTTTATTGGATCTGAGCAACTTACATGATGACTTCCTCGTCGTCTTCTTCATCAAGATCGAGAGCTGAATGCACGACGCTGCATGGTAAAACGCTGAAAATTACACATATTTTAGTCTTACGCAATACATCTTTATACATACCAAAGGGAATCACCGCATGAGGTAGAGTTACGTGAAATCTCATTCACGCTGTTTATTGCAAGCCATTGGTAGATGTTCACAAACGTAGGTAGGTACATTGCAGGGCTTATTGCCTTTAACTATAATATTAGCTATGGACTAGGCCTAAACCCTTCCTTCATTGGAAGGAGACCCGTGCCCCAGCAGTGGGGACGTAATGGGTCGTGATGATGATAATATTAGCATAATTTTTAAATTCATCATACATAGCCTGCAATGCATGTCTACTAATAATCACTGTGTGAATCCAATTTGATCTTATTACCTGACAATAGACTTGCAGCGGACGCCGACGCCGAGCTGCGTGAGGCAGTGCAGCAGGGTCTCCGTGCGGTCGCCGGCGGGCGCGGGGAACACCACCTGGAAGTAGTTCCCGGCCGCGTCGCTGAGCCACACCGCGTGCTCTACGCGGAGCTTCTTCAGCAGCTCTTGTAGTATCTGGTGTGTAGTTGGTCTATCATACATAACCCGCAATGTATGTATACTAACCTTTCGCACTAAGAGCCCTCGATGCAAACGCGATACCGTCGCGCTTCTGTCGCGATGCAAACGTGATCAAGGCAATCCTCCCTCCATCCTTTCCCGACGTCCGCGTTGCGCGTTTGCATCGATACAGTCGCGATGATGTAGCGCGTTAGTGGCGCGTTGGAATCGGTTCTGTCGCTCGTTGCAAATGCCACTAACTCGCGTTAGTAGCGATGCTGTCGTGAATCTGCGAAACGAGCGACAGCATCGCTACAAAAAGTCGCCGTGGGCGATGGCTATAAATAGCGTATGATTCTGCCTTTACCTATTCGTCTACAACGGTTGCAACTTGACCTAATTACCTGACAATAGACTTGCAGCGGACGCCGACGCCGAGCTGCGTGAGGCAGTGCAGCAGGGTCTCCGTGCGGTCGCCGGCGGGCGCGGGGAACACCACCTGGAAGTAGTTCCCGGCCGCGTCGCTGAGCCACACCGCGCGCTCTACAAGGAGCTTCTTCAGCAGCTCTTGGAGTATCTGGTGTGTAGTTGGTACATTCCTGGGCTTTTTTGCATAACCTTTGAATCTATCATACATAACCCGCAATGTATGTCTACTAACCTTTCGCACTAAGAGCCCTCGATGCAAACGCAATACGAGTACCTTCGCGCTTCTGCCGCGATGCAAACGTGATCCAGGCGCAATCCTCCATCCATTCTTTCTCGACGGCAATGCTGTAGCACGTTAGTAGCGCCTTAGCATCGCGTTGCAAATGCGACTAACTCGCGTTAGTTGGTAGCGATGCTGTCAAGAATCTGCGAAACGAGCGACAGCATCGCTACAAAAAGACGCCGTGGGCGTTTGCTCTAAGCAGCGTGTGATTCGTCTACAACGGTATTACCTGACAATAGACTTGCAGCGGACGCCGACGCCGAGCTGCGTGAGGCAGTGCAGCAGGGTCTCCGTGCGGTCGCCGGCGGGCGCGGGGACACCACCTGGAAGTAGTTCCCGGCCGCGTCGCTGAGCCACACCGCGTGCTCTACAAGGAGCTTCTTTAGCAGCTCTTGTAGTATCTGGTGTATACTTAGTTGGTGCATTTCTGGGCTTTTATTGCATAACTTTTGAACCTTTCATACATAACCCACAATGTATATCTACTAACCTTTCGCACTAAAAGACAGAAGCGACTGAATAATGGTTACGTGGGGCGAAGACACAAAGCTAGCGACCACGTCGCGACTGTATCGATGCGAACGCGATAGCCTCGCTACAAAAAGTCACCGTGGGCGATGGCTCTAAACAGCGTATGTTTTTGCCTATATTCGTCTACATTGTTTGCAATTTGACCCTAATTACCTGACAATAGACTTGCAGCGGACGCCGACGCCGAGCTGCGTGAGGCAGTGCAGCAGGGTCTCCGTGCGGTCGCCGGCGGGCGCGGGGAACACCACCTGGAAGTAGTTCCCGGCCGCGTCGC
Source organism: Plutella xylostella (assembly GCF_932276165.1). NCBI lineage: Eukaryota > Metazoa > Arthropoda > Insecta > Lepidoptera > Plutellidae > Plutella > Plutella xylostella. The sequence goes on along the minus strand of NC_064009.1, from coordinate 3,908,494 downwards.
TGAGCCACACCGCGTGCTCTACGCGGAGCTTCTTCAGCAGCTCTTGGAGTATCTGGTGTATAGTTGGTCTATCATACACAACCCGCAATGTACGAGTATGTCAACTAACCTTTCGCACTAAGAGCCCTCGATGCAAACGCAATACCGTCACGCTTTCTGTCGCGATGCAAACGTGATCCAGGCAATCCTCCCTCCATTCTTTCTCGACGGCAATGCTGTAGCGCGTTAGTAGCGCTTTGGCATCGCTTCTGTAGCGTGTTGCAAATGCGACTAACTCGCGTTAGTACCGATGCTGTCGAGAATCTAAGAAAAGTGCGTCAGCATCGCTACAAAAAGTCGCCGTGCGCGATTGCTCTAAGCCGCGTGTGATTCTGCCTATACCTATTCGTCTACAACGGTTGCAATTTGAACCTAATTACCTGACAATAGACTTGCAGCGGACGCCGACGCCGAGCTGCGTGAGGCAGTGCAGCAGGGTCTCCGTGCGGTCGCCGGCGGGCGCGGGGAACACCACCTGGAAGTAGTTCCCGGCCGCGTCGCTGAGCCACACCGCGTGCTCTACGCGGAGCTTCTTCAGCAGCTCTTGTAGTATCTGGTGCATAACATTTTTTTGTTCATTGGTTTTTATTTCACCGGATGCTGCCGTTATGTCAGAGTTAAAACAAATATGGAATTTGGATTGTTATATTGCTAAAGAAAGAGCAATGAGGATATTGACCTACCTTTGGCTCCAGCACTGATAAAATTACGCTTTGATTAATTTGTCTTTGCAAGGTAAATATTAGATACGTGCAGTAATAAGCCTCTATCATTAAAAAAACTTAAGTTCGTGTATAGTAAAGGTATACCTAATCGAAACCGATAACGATGTCATGATCATTATGACTATACCAAATATAAAAGGTAGAGCTCCTTTAACACACGGAATAAGTAGGTACCATATTTGTTTAGGTAGGACTTCGTCTAGTTAAGTAGTTATCGTCTATGTACCAATAAAGCAGTGGTTGAACTGTATGTTTGTACCTAGTTAATTACGAAAATCTACTACATAGTTTAGGGTTAATTAAAGGGTGAATATACTTGGAATAGACAGAGGGCCTTAATCTATCAATGCATTTAGCTCTGAGAAATTCGGCTGCTTGCCAATTTGGGTGCGACAACGGATTAGCACAATTAATTACTTACACTTTCCATAGTGATAAACTCATCATCTTGTTTGATATTTTCCATCGTCGGATTGAATCCTTCGTTGTAATACTGCTGCGTCAAATGTATCGGGATTACTTTGGACTTTTTACTGCGCAGTTCTACTTCTAAACGTGGCTGCTTTATTTCTCCATCTTCAATCGATATTATATCTTTCGGTTTTCCAAATTTAAGGATATGCTCGTAATTGCTTGAGGGTATGCAAACTATAAAAATTACGCCTGCAGGCATCTTGATAGGGTCAAGACAAGATGCTACTCTTGAAATAAGAGCGCAACTAACTCAGGTTGACAATCTAGATGCTAATTCACTAGAGGAACACTAATTAAACTTGACATTTGAAATGATTAATGATAGGACGTTAATTAGTGATGGTTTTTATCTGCATCCTAAGTCGTATCCAGGCTTGTATTTCATACCTACTTATTTTTCTTTGGCAGTATAAATACATTTTTGTGACCAAGATAAATGAAATAATTGTAACAAGACAGTAAAACTCTCTGTAAGTATAGTTTGTTTACAAATTGTATTAAACACTTAACAATAACGTACTAAAATAATTATTAAATAGATATGGGAACTTACTATTATTTATAAACATGAGGGATGTTAATTAGTGCAATAAAGAATTGTGAAAAAGGTTTAAATGGTTACACATCAAAAGTGGTGTTTGTTAATTGTAAACTAGATCTTTTAGAATTCGCTGTGTAATTAAGGGACGGATCTATGGTAGCTGGTTCATCTTTAGCAGATTCTGTATTTTCCGCTCCAGAACTTAAATTATGGAAGCTATATCTATTTTTAAATGTTTCTGGATTGTTTTCTATTAGTTTCATTGGTGTAACTGTTATATCGCTTTGGTTTTCAATAGATTCATCGTCTTCTTTTTCTCTGATGACTTCGTAGAGAGAATTTTCAGTGGGAGAGTGCGCCAGGCTAAAATATAATATGACTTATAATTATTATATTTGTTAAATTGTAATTAATAGAATCCAATGATGCATTGATTATGATTATACGTTTTAATTGGTAACGTATGGATACTTACGAATCATTGAGATCTAAAAGTTTTTCAACACTTTTAATCGTGGTTCTTAGTGGTGGTCTTCGGAAAGTAATGGTATCGTTAATGCCGTTATATATGAAGTCCTTTTCAAGCGTTGTTTTATCTATTATATTATTGCTTTTGCTATTACTGATATCGTACAATGTTTTATCGACTGGCTTTTCATCAAAATTATTGTTATCTTCGTGAACTTTCTTGTCCTGTTCGGGTGGAATGATCTCTTTTTCAAATTCTTCAGGGTTATACCATTGGCTACAACATAACAAAGTCATCAAAGTTATGATTATTTTATTGCAGTAACTACTTAGGAATACAGGTATCCTAGGTTGGATAAATATAGCCACACACAATGTAGTCTGAAGCTCTTTGGCAGATGCCGACTTTAACAGTCGATAATTGATGGCTGGTCATGACGATGTACCTAAATTATGTGTTATGTACAAGAGCATTCAGACAATACGTCGAAAATCATTTCTTTCTACATATAGTTAAATTAAGTTCTAATGATTAGGGGGATTTTTTATTTATTTATTTATTTTATTTAATCCTTTATTGCACAAATATAAAAATAAGTGTACAAAAGGTGGACTTAATGCTACAAGCATTTTCTACCAGTCAACCCACAGGAGGTGCAAGAAAATTTTATTATAAGGTGTGCAAATATTTTGTGGGTTGGTACCTGTTTCGTAGCTCGTTCCAGCTGCAAGGCGAGTCCTGCTTGCGTCTGCTGGTGTCGTGCGTCCGCTGGCTCGACCCCCACCATGAAATAGTACGTCTTTCCAGTGTAGATACTTCTTTTACCTGCAAAATACAGGATGTGAGTAGATATTTTTGTTTCCTTAGTAGGGAAAAGCTGAACTTTTCACCACGGACACTACTTAAAACCTGACAAACCCTAGACAAGCTTAAGTAATATTCTAAGAAGATGTTTTTTTTTCCTTTTTTAGTGTTTGGTCTTTAAATGAAAGTTGCTCAATTCCTTTTGTAATTCGTAAATCATTAATCTTTAACTTCCATCACCCATTCCACCTTCCACTTTATTTGATGAAATCATCCATCCACCATCTTCACACACCTTATAAACCAGTACACCGGCGAAGAAGATGCAGACAATGTTGACCAGGGTCAAACAGAGCGACATGGCGCCTAACACCGCGAGCTCCACGGCTGGGTTGTCACTGTAGCGCCGGCTGGTGACCACGTCGTTCCAGCGAGCCTCGTCGTCTAGGAAGAAGAAGTGGACTAGGGACATCGCCCAGAGGAGGCCCTAGAAGTGGATAGAGAGATTTTATGAATATTTTATGATACAAGAATGAATTAATGAGTTATGATTTTTATAAATATAAATGGATAGGTATACAAGAATGAATCTGTAAATGTGAGATGCCGCTATTGAAAGGTAGCTGCAGCAGAATTAAAACGTCAGTAATTTAAACTAAGTATATTAGCTAGGACATTATCATTAGGGATTTCTAATCAGAGAAATATAGTTGAAAGATTTTTTTGACGAATCTTGTAGTGGCTTTATGCATGTTTATAATTATTATTTTAAGATTGAACAAATTTTTTTTTTCAATCTTGTTCTTTTCATGTTATGCCATGTAGCACAGTACATGTCTATAATTTGGGCTCCAGCTCATGCCGATGGCAGATGCCTCCGTGAACTCACCATGTCATTTTGGCTAATAGCTAGCTATAGTCAGCGTCAGTAACTCACAGCATTAACAGCAGGGGGCAGCAGCGAGGCGGAGATGGCTACGCCAACCAGCGAAGCGGTGTATTCGCCCAGCACAGCCAGAGCCACGCCCGCGCCGCTCGGGACCGCCACTAGCACGCCCACCCAGAGGGAACGGACCTCGCATCTGAGGAATAGGTTTTCACTTAACTAGCTGCCTCAGCCACCCGAAATGGGTGTTTGCCTCAGGTACAAGCTAGTAACACCACAAAAATGTTTAACGCGTGATTAGAATGATACATAGTTAGGTATTTGACAGATTTTGGTATAAGGCATTTGAAAGCGCTAACCATTTTGTAGAGCGCTTCATTTGTCGTCGTAAGGCCTAAGAACTCGCCGCTGGCCTCTATACTGTCTACGAGGACTTGCTACTCAAAGAGGTTCTTACAAGGTCAGAGTGTTCGAAAAAGAACCGTCTGTTGTACGATGAAAAAATCTGTAATAAAATTTAATACTTAATTCGTTCTCTCGAATTGGTTTTTTGGTCACAATTCCATAACGCAATGGGTAATACCTACATTATTAAATCTGAAATACACTTACGTATAAGTAAGGAATACAAATGTTAGATAACACAACGGTACTGTATAGCACACTCTGGTGTATAAATGCGTGTCTAATTTCTAATACATAGTCTTGTTTATACGCAGTATTCTTGAATGGATGAAAAGGTGCTACTGTACGTATTGTATGAGAATTAAAGGAAATATACCAGCTCCCTCTTGATAACTGTGGATTCAATGGACAATAAACTTCACAGGCAATGCATATGATAAGTAGGTTTATAACTGACAAAAGTCTGCCTGTAACCTACATACGTGTATATATTCGTTGTATACTCTATCTCTAAGTATTATGTACGTATACGGTCCTCTTTTGTTGAAAAGCCATTTCACTCAAGAATGCGTAATTACATTCCGTAGACGTTAAGACTGACTGAACGAGATGAGTTTGCAGATATATGCATGTAAGTTTGCATATAATTATTATTTCTCATTCTGTGTGTGCACTAAATATGACCACCGAATGGCGTAGTGGTTAGTGACCTGACTACTGAGCCGATGGTCCCGGGTTCGATTCCCGGCTGGGGCTGACATTTGTTTAAAGACAGATATTTGTACTCGGGTCTTGGGTGTTGATATTTATATTTAGTATCTATCTATAGTGCCACAAACTTATCTGTTCCGGTGAGAGCGAACTAAATTGGTCCATATAATCTATGTCATGTCAATATGAAATTCATTAGTAAGTAATGAGGTATGGACCAATTTAGTTCGCTCTCACCGGAACAGATAAGTTTGTGGCACTATATCTATGTATTTGTGTAGATATATCAGCTGTCCGACACCCATAACACAGGTTCTGCCTAGCTTGGGGTCGGATGGCCGTGTGTGAGATGTCCCCACATATTTATTTATTTATTTATTATTTATTTACGAGTCTGGTGATCTCACATATTCTCGGCCAAATAAGTCTTTTGACTCCGAGCACTGCGATTTTATCGTCACTCGTCAGAGTCACTGACTCTAGTGGGGATACGGGTACATATAAAATAGTAGGTATGAGAGAAATAATATACAGGGTGTTGCAATCGTGCTATTATGGGCCGAAAAAGTGTAAGTGTGGCTTAGGGGGAAAGTTCTAAATAACGCCTCTACAACTAAAAATAGCTATGTGGATGAGAAATTCTACTCCCATAGTGAAAAGTCACGTGGCCAATAAAGTTTCTAAGGAGAAGCATGTTTTTTCACATATATTTACTAAGTACTGATGTATCGAGGCCTATGTCCAGCAGTGGATGATTGGCTGATGATGATGTATCGCAACTGTCATCAGAATGATGTGTGTACAACATCGACACATGCTAGAATCATGAAAAAAAACATTGAATTCAATGTTTTTTACGCAGTTTAACCAACCTGGATAGCATCTCATACGTAGGCCAGTCACCGACCCCGTACCGCTCGTCCATGGCACAGATGGTGAGACCGAACGAGAAGCCGATCATCAGCGACAGGGTCAGCCCCAGCAGCTCGTTCTGGAGCCCGAGCCGCTGCAGCGATCGGTCCTTCACTGCCGTGCCGAGCGTGCCCGCTGTTATTGGACCCTGGGGGTTTATCGCCAAGTTAATACAAAGTAATAGTTGAGTACGTACCAATGAGTATTCAAATTCGATATAATTTGAATACTTAATTCGGTGTAATGAAGATCTTCTCTGTAATGATACATAATTATTTTATTATGTTTTTCTATCTCTATAGATTATTGTGATTATTACCAAAAAATAATCCGTGACAATATAAATTTAGTGCCACATGAAAAGGTACCATATTAAAATTTATTCACTAACAGTTTGAAATTTAACTAAAACATCAACTTGATAAGACAAATATAATCTAACGAATGTGCCATAGACCTATCAGTATTGGTGCACTAAAAGTTTACCTTTAAATCTGGGTCTGAGTAATGCCGATGCCGTGGGAAGTTCATTTGGAAGCTATGTAACTGCCAAGTGAACACTTGGTTTGGTTTCGTGCCAATAAAGATAAACTTAACTATCGACCTTTAAAACTGTAAAATATGACTCTTTTGGGAAGATTGGTGAATGGGCTAATGAGCCTGTAATTATGACTGTAGATAAAGTACTTTTACTGAAAAGGTCCTCACCCAAACGAAAACTCACCATCAGCGGAGAAATTAGCATACTCGCAACGAGTATGACAGTTGAATTTTCAACCAGACCAATGGCAGCGACGAACGCGGCAACGGTCAACAGGAACAGCCAATCAAACGTGAGCGCGCCGTCGGCCCTGACGTCATTGAGCACTTGTGCCAAGTTGGTGCGCGCGCGCACTGACGAGGTGAACCGCGACCAAGCGGAGTCCGTGTCACTGGGACGAAAAAAAAATCATTTTTCAGATACACATTGTGAACAAGTTCATAGTTACAATGTACTTAACGGAAAATAAACACACACACACTCACGCCTTGTACTCCCTTGCGGGGTAGGCAGAGGTGCATTGCTGCACCCACTTTTCGCCAGTGTTATGTTTAGTCCCAATATAATAGGGGCGAGCCTATTGCCATTTTACGGGCACATCCAAGACCCGAGAACAAATATCTGTGTTTAAACAAATATCTGCCCCAGCCGGGAATCGAACCCGGGACCTTCGGCTCAGTAGTCAGGGTCACTAACCACTACGCCATTCGGTCGTTTTACCGGAAAATCTTAATGTAGTTCTGGATGACAATACACTTAAATGTTCCTTCATCTTTATAAATCAAATCCTTCACCAATCACAGCACCGTGTGGAGTGCTTCAGTGATAATCCTCATCTATGTCACGTAACAAAAGAAAAACGCTATAGTTACTTGGTGTACCCAAGTAAATTAGTAAATTTTCATGTACGTATTGCTACGGCGCGTCGTAGCAGGGTCCGTAGCAGCAATCGTACCAAGCGTAGCATTACAGGAAGAGGCCGTAACAGCGCATAGCAGATAGGAAAGTGACCTTTGTAGGTCCTCCTAAATTTTGCAGTTCGATACCTATCCTTACTAATCCTTACTAATCCTTACTAATATTATAAATGCGAAAGTAACAGTGTCTGTCTGTCTGTCTGTCTGTCTGTTACTCTTTCACGCCAAAACGACTGAACGGATTTGAATGAAATTTGGTATACATACGGTCTAGCTAGACCCTGGGAAAGAACATAGGCTACTTTTTATCCCGGAATTCCCACGGGAAAACTTTTTAAGGCGAAGCGAAGCGCGCCGGAACAGCTAGTATTAAATAAGTAATTAAAAGTAAGATATATTTCATTGTTGATTAGGTACACGTTGTCCGATAAAATAGATTTTAGGGTAGGGTAATATAATTTAATAATTTACAGTTTTATTTTCAGATTATTATCTTACACACCGAGTTCATAACAACCTGTCTGCTTTTTCCAACGGAAAAATACCTTCGTATTTTTTAATACCAAGGCGAGCAAGGGTGCTCTGAAAACCAATTAAAATTCCTTTCTAAACTTTAAAGTTATTATGCTGCTGCAATAGAAAAATGCTTGGCTCCTTGGGGCGCGTGTTAACATCGCGCCTGGTAATAGGATGATAAGGAATAATATAATTAAAATTTCATATTTACTGGGAGGCACACTTGGATGATAATTTTGGCTGCCTGTCTCTGCACAACTGATAAATTGGAAACCTTTGGTACCTTCTGCCAATCGATCAGTCAAAAATCAGATATGACCTATTATCCGTTTTTAGTTAAAGAAATAATGTAAGTACCCACATTTTATCACAGATGCCCTCATACCTGGCTGTAACTAAGTAGCCGGTAGTGACTAGATGAGGAAGACCGAGGCAAGAGTGTGTGCCTATCTGCTGTACTTTGTTTCATTACCACAGTTAGTACCGCAGCCGAAAAGTTGCTGCAGGTATTTCTTTAACCATTTCGAAAATGAGAGATGGACTCGTTTAGCTTTTAGTTCGGTCCCTAAAGACAACTTCCCAAAAGGCTATATTATTATACTTATCCATAAATAATATATTACTTTGTCTATGATTATTATTGGCGGTTGACGAAGACACTCACAGCTCGACCCCGGCCGCGTCCCCCTCACCCCCCCTGGATACTCACAGCATGACCCCGGGGGCGTCCCCCCGCCCCCCCTGGTAGTACAGCGTGCAAGGCAGCACGCTGACCGCTGATTGGCTGCGGCCCCCCACGCCGAGAGCTCGCAGCACGGCCAGCGTCTCCTCGCACGAGTGAGACTTGACGGAGAACGTCACCTGAAGGGTAATGGGAAATCGGAGGGTTAAGTTGGCTATAGGTACAAGTAAGTGCTCCTACACACACACGGCGCCCATGTGACTCCTTCACACGATGCAGCCGCCGCCGCCGCCACGTATATTTGACATATGCTAATTGTTATGTAGGAAACATCGTGGAGGTATTGTGGAGATATCGTGTGTAGGAGACGGTGTGCCGCATAGGTAGATCGTGTATGGCCTACATTAACTAATTCTAGCCGTATTTACGAAAGATTCTAACAATATACAGTGTACAGTAGTGTATGTATTATACTCTTGCACCACAACTACCCTAATCCTTTTTTTTTTTTCAAATAAAGAGGATTGTATTGTGTTGTATTGTATACCTCCATTTTAATTACCTGCTTGTAGACCACCCAAAACAATATGCAATATCTAGAACAATAGGTGTTCTTTTGTGAGCACAACTCATAACATTAACACGAACACTTTGTATGCGTCACGCGTGTCGTTATGTCGTGGATAGTTGCGAGGAAATACTGAGGAGTTCAGATTCCTATCTTTCTAATAAGTCAAGAATAATGGTCTGGACGATGGTACTAAAATGACGTCAACTACAATTCTAGTAGGTCGGTATTTTGTACAATCGGGGGCAAAAGAAAACTCACGACCCCTCTAGGAGTGAAAATGCTTCTGAGTGATTTCAGGTTTCTCTGCCCCCCGACTTTATCTATAATATAAAATATTTAAGTCTGATGTAAAGTTATAAATCATTGGTACATTTATATAATTGGCTTATAGGTAGATTCAAAAACTATATTATTTTTACGTATGTTGGTACAAGGCTATTTTTTAAGTAGAGTAATGTAATGGAGACCATTTTACAATCATTACCTTTTGTTCAAATCAATACTTAACCTGAATAATTGTGTGTATTTACATAGCATATATTTCTATCTATAAGTACCTACACCTACATGTAAGTACATAAATTCAAGAAAATAATTAGTGCGTTTTTGCAAATACTTTTTGTCTTGTCAGCGTATTTACTTTAAATAATTATAAATAATGTACATACTTAGCACGAGTCGTTCGTCAAGTCGCGCGCCTTAGACTCGCGCGCCACGCGAGTTGGCATCTTCTGTTTTTTTATATCGTCAACTCGCGTGCCCATGTAAGTACGGTCAGATGCAAACGAATTGAAACTAAAAAATATAGTTAAATATTGTCTCCCTGGCTGATTAGCATAAGAAGGTACCGACTTTAGTCGCCATTAAAGTAGATGCTTTGATTTCGGGATAAAGATACAATAAAGCCTATGTTGGAAGTGCGGAATGAGGCAAAAGGGGATGTGACCTATGACGCATGATACCTAAGTTTGCTATCTCTCTCATCCCGTGCGCATGTTTTACCTGGCATAGCTATATCCTTCAAGTTTTTGTTGCAAAAACCGGTTTAAAAGGTTAAAACGTAATTGTTTTAGTGACTTCGTTTTAGTGTTACTCCTAATTCGAAGCAGAGATGTACAGTGCATTACTTACAGTCTACAGTACAGCGCAAAAATATTAAAATGTTGCAGTTTTTACTGATTTTGATGTATTGTGGGGGTAAGCCTCTAATAAATTAACTTTACTATATTACCAAGTCTACTTAGCCGTAATATAAACACAGTGTTACGTTGTGTTACCGTTATATTAAATATCGAATTAGCACTAAAATTTAAAACAAATTTCGTTTATTTCATTGGTCAAAGAGACAGACCTAACTGTAACAATTTGAAGTTCATCGCAAGCAGATCCATCCAGTAATAAAACTGCACATGAAATCATAACATCCCAGCGAGGAAAGTCGGTACTGCTTCGTGCAGGTTATAAATATAACAAAGACCGAACAAATAAAAATGGTTCCTGTGTTTGGAGGTGTTCGAAGAGAACAGTTTGCCAAGCGAGATTAATTACTGATTTTATTTTAAAGTAAAGTGCTATAAAATACCCTATACATTTTAAGTAGTTACCTTTTAAGCATAATAAATTATAACTTTTGTGGCTGACTCTACATATTTTCACAGTCGAGCGAGTTGACGACAAAAAAAGTAGGTAAATACGGGAGGGGCAACTCGCGCGTGGCGCGCGAGTCTAAGGCGCGCGGAGTCCTTCGTCAAGTCGCGCGCCTTAGACTCGCGCGCCGCGCGCGAGTTGCCCCTCCCGTATTTAACTACTTTTTTTGTCGTCAACTCGCTCGACTGTGAAAATATGTAGAGTCAGCCACAAAAGTTATAATTTATTATGCTATTTATGCGTAAGGTAACTACTTAAAATGTATAGGGTATTTTATAGGACTTTACCTTAAAATAAAACACAATACACATACACAGTACATCAACATCAGTAAAAACTGCCACATTTTAATATTTTTGCACTTTACTGTAGACTGTAAGTAATGCACTGTACATCTCTGCTTCGCATTAGGAGTAACACTAAAACGACGTCACTAAAACAATGACGTTTTAACCCTTTAAACCGGTTTTTGCAACAAAAACTTGAAGGACATAGCTATGACAGGTAAAATTGGCGCACGGGATGAGAGAGATAGCAATCTTGGGTATCATGCGTCATAGGTCACATCCCCTTTTGCCTCATTCCGCACTTCCAACATAGGCTTTGTTGTCCCGAAATCAAAGCATCTACTTTAATGGCGACTGTCTAGTCGGTACCTTCTTATGCTAATCAGCCAGGGGACAATATTTAACTATATTTTTTAGTTTCAATTCGTTTGCATCTGACCGTACTTTACATGTACTTTACATGGGCACGCGAGTTGATGATATAAAAAAACAGTAGATGCCAACTCGCGGGTTCTACCTTTTTTGGCATAAGATTTTTTTGCCTAATCTCGTATTGCATAGTAACGTTTGGTCAAAGTCTCGTTACGCCGAAAATCGTATGGCATAAATCTCGTTTAGTAAAAAGTTATTTCGCATAACATTGTTTAGCCTAATAATGGTATGGCCAAATCTTGAAAAGCCTAATAATGCTATGGCATAGGTTTATACAAAGTAATAATATTCGTTTGGCTTTAACTTTGACGGAGCGTATCCCTACATAGCGCAAACTGGTGCCTTGTATTGTTTCCGCTGTTTGGAAAACGCTCTGCTCCGCTTCGCTGCGCTCCGCTTTGGTTTTGATGAACATGTGTACCTAACACGCTCCTCCTCGCTTTGCTCTTCGTTGCACCTATTTTTAGGGTTCGATCTCATGGGGTTTGTAATAATTATATTGGTCGTTAACTTTCGATTTTTGATCATACAATATCGTGATTTTCGGGATGTAGGAGAAAAATACCACAATTTGTACATTTACTACATACTTAATATATTATTTATTAAGATAACATTAAGAGAAACAAGATTATACATAGGTATAGACGAACATAAATTTGAGCAAACGAAACTTAGGTGTTTAAAGATTGTGCCTAAAGAGTTTTAGACGAAACGAGCCTTATGCCACATAAGTCTTGGCAAAGTGATGGTTCGGCCAAAAAAGTTTAGACCATACGAGTTATGCGAAATGAGTTTTGGTCAATAAAGATTATGCCAGATGAGCGGAACCCCAACTCGCGCGGCGCGCGACTCTAAGGCGCGCGACTTGACGAAGGACTCGGCGCGCCGACTTGACGAATGACTCCTTAGCACTATACACAAACAATCATAATGTCTGGTGCTTGTTCTTACCTGCCAAAACGCATTATTTTTGGTTTCACTCCAAGATGCATTTTCAATGTTCAACCGTTTCAGCACTTCAGACAAAATCTGCAAAAAAAAACTTATATTTAAGTACTTAATTTCCCTGCTCCTTATACTTACACAACAAGTAGGTATCATTATGTACTTGTATGAATCGCATACATAAACCGTCAAATAATTATTAAAATTATAGATATTACCTTAGTAATAATATATTGGTCTCGTGGAGGAAAAACAACATATCATAACCATCTTAAACACACTGACTTTTAAAATATACAATGGTAAAAGTACTTGCCTATCAAAAAAACCTAAGTATTACGTACTAAGTACACTACAAAAAACCTAGGTAAGTATATTTTATAGTAATTTCTGTATATGTTGTGGCGACATCTATAATGAATACGCGCAAGCATAGAAAGTCAAGATATAGATCCAGCAAAGAGATATCAAGGACGACCAACAGATGGCATGGAAGAGTGAAAGCAAAATACCAAATCCTACATCGCGGTATCGAAGAATTACAGCTACTCAGTATATACAGAATCCCGACATGTAACCGTCGGGCAGTTGCCCACCAAGCTAAACCGCCCAGCTTGGTCGGAGGATCCTCCCTTTTTAATGGAGGAGTGGCAACACCTTCGCTCCTCCATAATGTAATATTTTACCAATCAGAATTTAAGTTAACAAATAAATAATATTATAAGTTTACTGTGTACAATGAGAGGAAATAGGGTTTCCCGTGTTGCGGACATCATGTTTCGTTTATCGTCACTGCTGGATGGATTTCAACATAACTGGCACAGATAAATCTCTCTATGTAAGTAATTTATTATATAGGACGGACGTTACAAGTGCATAAGTAGTCAGTCGTAAGAGGGTAAACTGAGAGGCTCAGTATAAACAACTTTTGTTCTCGTTTTTTTTTTCAGAATTGTGAGTTACAGTAAGTAGGTAGATGTTAGCAATCCTATACAAATGCCTCCTGTTCATGACATGTTTCCGTTTTCATGAAACATTGTTATGCGCTTTACAGGGGAAGTCCCCCGCTTCTCACCTTCGTAATACGTCACGAACAAATGACAGTCGTGTGGGATTTATTCGTATAATATTGGGCTGATTGAGCATTTAATCCTTCTGTTACCTATATTCTTTGTGGTGGGTTTTGGTTTGTAATTTTTAAGTAAGTACCTATACAAACTTTGAAATATAATGGTGGTTTATCTGTCAAACAATAAGTCTATATATTTTAGACATGTTATAGTCAGCAAAAGAGATGGCTACCCCCCAAGTGCCATCAATATATTTCACTAGACATGTTAGTCAGCAAAATAGATGGCCCCAGTGAAATCACTTTCATTTTAAGATCAAATTTAATGTGACATAGAGCTTGTTTATATGAAAGTATCGATCGATAACATAATATTCTTTGATTCGCCTTCTATCTACCTCCTTTTAGGGTCAATCTGTTTGTTCTGGGGGTCTGATCTTTTTTGTTGACTGTACGTACTTACGCTATACAACTTACAATTTCCAGAGGAGTGCTGGCGTGAAAGGCGAGCAAGATGTCCAAACCACGAAGTGAACTTGTGATTTTCAGTTTATTTTTCCTGAGCCCCAAAACTTGCTTCAGCTCTTCCCACGATGTTAGATAATTCTCCTCATCCAAAGAAAGTTTAATGTCACTATCACTTTTAAACCTAGATTTGTCGTGCAACAAGTCCGTCGATTTGCACGTGGATAGTGAGATACCATTACCACAGTCTTGAGATCCGTCGAGGGTAACTTTGGGATTGGTTGAGTCTTTAAATTTATATTCACTGGACTCTTTCGATTCGTTCGATGGGTCTGTAGAAATACTCCCGCTCCTCAGGTTGAGCTCATACTCCTTTTTCGGTATCAACACTATGAACAACACAGCAGCCATTATTGTAATAGCGATATTAGTTATTGTCTATTTGAAAAGCGCGTCTTTACTACTGTAGGACGGTGAGTCAAGTGGCTGTCAGGTGGTCGAGGTGTTTACAAAACAACGACACAACGAAGTGCAATATCTTAGCGCAGTTTTGAAATGTCATTCATTCTATTATAATGGAAAACAATTGACATCCGGTGTTTGGTATTTAGCGGTTGGTCATTTGCGCTTGTTTTTGGATTAGCACCTAAATTGGCGTGATCCGTGATTACGTTTACTAAACTAACTGCTACTGCTACCTTAGTGGTTTGATATTACCTTAAGTATAGATAATTATGGTCGTTTTATATAACTAAATATGTAAATATCTAAATATACAGATTCATTTATGGTATACTTGGCGTATAACAAACAACAGCTAAACAACTTAGTTATTATCTTTTAAATTCAATGAGGCATTGCATGGTATGTAATGCTGAAGCTCAATATCTTCTACTAAGTATAAAAAATCCCACATAACTCCGAAGAAAAATTGGGACAAAATTTATATTTATCTATATGTAGTACCTACCTAGTACCTACTTACTTTTATTTTATTTACAAGTGTACATAAATAAATAAAATAAAGAAGAAGGTACCTTCTTAGCTACCCGAATGTCTAGGTTCTCTTAAAGCGACAAGTCCAGGGCTAAGTCAATTTGCACCTGGGTCTAAGTTTGCAGAACTCTCCAGAAGTCTGTTGAGAGACGAAAATGCTAAGTCGAGTGAAGTTCCAGTGAAGCGCTGCGTGTTTTGAAACTATACAATGCCAGAACGCACCCATAGTGTAATAGCACTGTATAGTTTCAAGTGAAAAAAAATAATATTTTACTTGAAAATATACACGATTAGTGCGTACTAATCGCGTATACTTTCAAGTTGGGATTTCCTGAATCGTTCTTGAAAATATACATTGCTAGTACGCACATTGCTTCATTGGCGTACTTGTCGCATCTAATTTATACCTACATGCTGATTCAGATATACTTAACTATTTCGGTAAATGTACATGACTACAATTTACTTGTTCTGCCTGTCATACCTATATAATGTTAATAAAAAAAATGAACAAGCTCTAATTTGATTGATAAATTGATATTTATAGCAATCATACTTGCAAGTAAGAATACTAATATCTTATTATTTATATGAATTAAGAGTAATACCTACTACACTCACGAGCAATAAAAAAGTTCCAGTGACGATAGCTCCTGAATGGAAAATACTAGCTTATAATTAAAAAAATTAAAAAACCGACTTCAAAAAACCACTAAAATGTAAGAAATAATTTAAGGTTTACACAAATTCTACTCGTATGAGACAGTACAAATATACCTAAGCAGGAACTGTTCTTTTTTGATGTTGGTGCGGTGACAAAGTAATCTGAAGAAATATGGCACCAACTTCAAAAAAGAACAGTTCCTGCTTAGGTATATTTGTACTGTCGCATACGAGTAGAATTTGTGTAAACCTTAAATTATTTCTTACATTTTAGTGGTTTTTTGAAGTCGGTTTTTTAATTTTTTTAATTATTATTTTATTTAATAGTTTTTAGTTTATTTGTAATAATTTTCAATCAAAAGTAAGGTGCAAATGATACCAAAAAGTCCTACTAATCAATACGAATCATTCAAGCCTAAACACGAAGTAGTTGCTATATACCGTTGAGGAGTTCCCCTGACTGCCTTCCGTTTCGATCATCAGATCAGCTCAAGGTCACCATCATATTTTTAGGGTTCCGTAGCCAAAATGGCAAAAACGGAACCCTTATAGTTTCGTCATGTCCGTCTGTCCGTCTGTCCGTCTGTCCGTCTGTCCGTCTGTCACAGCCGATTTACTCGGAAACTATAAGTACTACAGTGATGAAATTTGATGGGAATATGTGTTGTATGAACCGCTACAAAAATATGACACTAAATAGTAAAAAAAAGAATTGGGGGTGGGGCCCCCCATACATGTAACTGAGGGATGAATTTTTTTTTTTCGATGTACATACCCGTGTGGGGTATCAATGGAAAGGTCTTTTAAAATGATATAAAGTTTTCTAAAAAACATTTTTCTTAAAGTGAACGGTTTTTGAGATATCAGCTCTCAAAGTCGTAAAAAGTATGTCCCCCCCCCCTCTATTTTTATAACTACGGGGTATAAAATTCTAAAAAAAATAGAGGTGATGCATGCTAATTAACTCTTTCAACGATTTTTGGTTTGATCAAAGTATCTCTTATAGTTTTTGAGATAGGTTGATTTAAGCTACGGAACCCTTTGTGCGCGAGCCCGACTCGCACTTGGCCGGTTTTTTTGTTATAAGAACTATATTTACGTTCTTAATTTCATTAGAATCGGTTAATATGTGCCCAAAATGGATATTCATACCCTGATTTTACCCCTTTACCCACCCTTGGGGGTGAGATAAAATTCTGAAAAAAAAATGGGACCACCTGGGAGCTCAACCCAATACAACAAAAAAAGAATTTTTAAAATCGGTTCATAAACGGCGGAGTAATCGGTGAACATACATAAAAAAAAATATAAAAAAAAAAAGATCCCGACGAATTGAGAACCTCCTCCTTTTTTGAAGTCGGTTAAAAAGCGCCGTCCGCAATATTAAAGTACATTTAACAGCGCATCAAAATATTATTATAATAACCAACTAAAAAAGTAAATTTTGATCAAATTCTAAATTAAACGTTTAAAAAAAATGGGGTCATTTGGTGTTGACGTTTTGCTAAAACTGGACTTATTCATTGCTCGTGAGTTGAGTGTAGTAGGTATTACCCTATATACCTATTACAGATATATTTTTCATCAAGTTTTGAATTCACCGTAACTGTCATTTATTAATTGTTCTACACTCTCTTCTGAGATCATTTGCACTATTTACAACAGTTCTACAGTTTAATTTAAATCAATTTACTTTTTAACTGTACGATGTTAACAAAAACACGTTACGAAAACATTGCCAAGTGCGGAATGATGATGCAATGTTTAGAAAGCAATAGACTTATTACTATTTCGCATGAAAGAAAGAGAGAGCAACCATTCAAAAGGGCTCCCTGGTAACTAATCACGTATAGTTTCAAGTGCTCGCATTGCCGCTTGGCACTTGAAAATATACACGATTAGTACGCAGTGGTAACTGCTGCAGTATATTTTCAAGCCATAATTTTGGCCCAACTTACTTGAAAATATACGCGATTAGTGCGTAATGGCCTTGTATACTTTCAAGTAAATCATGGCACCATTTTAATTTGAAAATATACGCGAGCAGTCCCAACCTCTGCGTTCTGGCCTTGTATAGTTTCAAAACACGCTGAAGCGCTCCTGGAGGGTTACTCTATACTGACGAAAAACGCTATAGCGCAATCGGCACGTTTAATACAAAGAGATATAGTCATGACTCGCGCAGCAGCGCTTCGAAAATTCGTTTTCAAAATCAAATCAAATCAAAATCAAAATAATTTATTTGTGAGTCACAGGTTAGGTTAAGATGGATTACAGTATATTATATAATTTCTCCGTGCTCAGCCAACATGGCGTGGCGTACAAATATTTCAAATTAAGTACATTAAACATCAAAAACTAAAGATACTCGTAACACATTCATGTTGTATAAGTACCTACATTTAGTTATATTAATTGGGACTTTTGACGCTGTAATAAGTCTTGTCTAATAAAAAGTTTTTAAGTTTCCGTCATATAGAGTGACCCCTCTAGCTCTGTAGGGGCGGCATATAATTACCAGCAACTTGCTCTCTTTATGAACATACTTTCCTGTTTACTCTTAAGAGGATACAATATATTTATTATATACCTAGTTATGTTGTTGATATCTCACTCTACCTTTTTCCCGGGAGCTCCGCTTAGTTTCACCCCGTAGTATGCCATCTATCTAGGTATCTATCATGATCTGTGTTGTATACATATAACACTGTTAAACCTATCAAACTTATGTTAGCAGGTTTTTATAAAAAAAAAACATTATTTGCAAAACATTTAAAACGAGACTGATGTCCTCTTCGTCGTATCCGACAACAGCGACTCTTGCTACACTCTGTTATGTGCTCTTATGTGGCTGGCAAGTCCGAACTTCGTCTTGAACACCCTGTCACACTGAGCACAGTAGAGCTGTCCCATCCTGTTGTATGTATAGTTGTAGGAGGGCTTAGGGCGTGTCTTCCGAGAGTGGCGTTTCACGTCAAGGTCTTGAAGTCGAGACTTTTCAAAATTCTCTAAGCCTTTGTGGCAGACATCAGCAATGCGTCCCGTCTTTGTCTAAATAAAAACCTATTTTAAGTCTGGTTTAGTACATTTTCGAAAAATAATTGTAACCGTTTAAAAACACGCATGTACGTTGGAAATTCCGGGTGAAAAAGGAGCTTATGCTATGAGTTAATTCAGGGTGTCAGCTCTCTATATGCCAAATTTTCGCAAAAATGGTTTAGATGTAAATATTTTTTGTGAAATTGTAACAGACATATATCCTTCCATCCATCTACCTATACTAACTTACCTAAATAGGTAGTAAACTTTCACGTTTACTAAGTAAGTATTACATACTTTTATAAGTAGCTTTTAATATCGGGTCTCTTAAAAAGTATTGGAAGCCTAAATTAAGACATGCATAAATATAACATACAACATCTAAAGAAACATGATATAATTTAGTCAACCGTTAGGAGCTTAAAGCTTCAAGCCCCACACGCCACATAGACAGTGGCGCCACTACAGAGTGTAGCCGCAGCAGCAGTGGAGAGGAATGCGCAGGGCAGCGCCGGGGCGGGCGGCGCGGCGGGGGCGGGCGGCGCGGGGCGGTGGGGCGGCCTGAAACTGAAATCAAAATTTGGAAATTCGCGAAAAAAAAAACCATGGTAAAAAGTCACGTGAAAACGTGTCAATGAAAAAAAAATCACGAATTTTCAAATTCTGATTTCAGTTTCAGGCTTAGATATACCATGCTGCACATGTAGGTTTCGGCTTAGTATACCCTTTTTGCAACACCCTGTATAGTCAGGGCTCGCGCAGCAGCGCTTCGAAACTTCGTTTTCCGTCATATAGAGTGACCCCTCTGTAGGGGCGGCATATAATTACCAGCAACTTGCTCTCTTTATGAACATACTTTCCTGTTTACTCTAAGGAGGGTACAATATATTTATTATATATCTAGTTATGTTGTTGATATCTCACTCTACCTTTTTCCCGCGAGCTCAGCTTAGTTTCACCCGCTACCCGGTAGTATGCCATCTATCTAGGTATCTATCATGATCTGTGTTGTATACATATAACACCGTTAAACCTATTAAACTTATGTTAGCAGGTTTTTATGAAAAAAACATTATTTGCAAAACATTGAAAACGAGACGAGGCAGACATCAGTAATGCGTCCCGTCTTTGTCTAAATAAAAACCTATTTTAAGTCTGGTTTAGTACATTTCCGAAAAATAATTGTAACCGTTTAAAAACACGCATGTACGTTGGAAATTCCGGGTGAAAAAGTAGCCTATGCTATGAGTTAATTCAGGGTGTCAGCTCTCTTTATGCCAAATTTACGCAAAAATGGTTTAGATGTAAATATTTTTTGTGAAATTGTAACAGACATCCTTCCATCCATCTACCTATACTATCTTACCTAAATAGGTAGTAAACTTTCACGTGTACTAAGTAAGTATAACATACTTTTATAAGTAGCTTTTAATATCGGGTCTCTTAAAAAGTATTGGAAGCCTAAATTAAGACATGCATAAATATAACATACAACATCTAAAGAAACACGATATAATTAAGTCAACCGTTAGGAGCTTAAAGCTTCAAGCCCCACACGCCACATAGACAGTGGCGCCACTACAGAGTGTAGCCGCAGCAGCAGTGGAGAGGAATGCGCAGGGCAGCGCCGGGGCGGGCGGCGCGGGGCGGTGGGGCGGGCGGCGCGGGGCGGCGGGGCGGGCGGTAACTCCAGCCAGTCGCGGCGCAGCCTGCCGCCAACCGCGTCGCGCAATCGATACTCTAACCTACAAATACACCACTCACCCATCACAAAACATTCAATTAAACCAACCAAATTAAGCCGAAAAACCGACAAACTGAAACTAAGAACTAGAAGTGAGCAGTTGTAACCGATTCGCAGCGCTGAGAAGCATCATCAAATATGGCGCCCCAGCAAACACATGATCACCGATGCCGTTAAATAACCGATTTGGTGAATATGTTTAATATTCGTGATTTTAACGTAGATTTATGTATGTGCTTTCCTTCTGTCAGCATTTTGTACATTTGTGTGTACTTTTGTTAGCAGAGTTACGTAAAACCTCGGCGAGAGTTGATCAAAATCGATAAGTTATTAAATTGGTATGGAACGATTGTAATTAATTATAATTGTTGGCGATATCTGATTTTCATTATAATGACGGGTGGCAGTCATTTGTTCAAAATTCGCTTTTGTTATGAATAATAATTGACAGTCGGTAAGTGAGTAATGGATGAGAGTATTCGTTGTTATGTTTGGTCGAATCAATCATTGTTTGGTGAATTTTCCTCGGTTTAAAGTTAGTTATTAAAACTTTTGAAAATTTTGTTGAAAAGCTTATATAACTCTGTAGGTAATTCTGTTATGACGTAAGAGTGTTGGTAAACCTGAAGCCGCGAGCTTTCTAACTGAAAGCTGAAACGGGAGCGAGTAAATAAGTAGGCAAACATAGTCACTATGCAAGCTTTCGAAACATACTTAAGCTTTCTAAATTTACCAAAGTGTTAATTTCTAAGACTTTTGTGAAAAATAATTAGATTATTTATTTTAAAGATGAAAGGAAGAGGTTTAAAAGCTAGAGTTTTTACAGTAATACAGGTTGTTGGAAAAAATGTATAGTAAAGGGGGTTTCTAAACAACTTTGTTATACGGATTTGTTTTAATAATTTTCCGAATGGACACAAAATATAAGAATATACATAACCTTAAGTATTCAACAGAACAGCATTATTAAACTTGATACGTAGGTACTTAATAACAATATTTATGAAGTCTTCAATCACTTTACGATACTACTACTTACTAGTAAGAATATGGGCTGTCCAAAAGCGATTATTGGCCATAGAAATGGCTTTATTAACCGACTTCAAAAAAAGGAGGAGGTTCTCAATTCGTCGGGATCTTTTTTTTTTTTTTTTTTTTTTTTTTTTTTATGTATGTTCACCGATTACTCCGCCGTTTATGAACCGATTTTGAAAATTCTTTTTTTGTTGTATTGGGTTGAGCTCCCAGGTGGTCCCATTTTTTTTTCAGAATTTTATCTCACCCCCAAGGGTGGGTAAAGGGGTAAAAACAGGGTATGAATTTCCATTTTGGGCACATATTAACCGATTCTAATGTAATTAAGACCGTAAATATAGTTCTTATAACAAAAAAATATGATGGTGACCTTGAGCTGATCTGATGATGGAAACGGAAGGCAGTCAGGGGAACTCCTCAACGGTATATAGCAACTACTTCGTGTTTAGGCTTGAATGATTCGTATTGATTAGTAGGACTTTTTGGTATCATTTGCACCTTACTTTTGATTGCAAATTATTACAAATAAACTAAAAACTATTAAATAAAATAATAATTAAAAAAATTAAAAAACCGACTTCAAAAAACCACTAAAATGTAAGAAATAATTTAAGGTTTACACAAATTCTACTCGTATGAGACAGTACAAATATACCTAAGCAGGAACTGTTCTTTTTTGAAGTTGGTGCCATATTTCTTCAGATTACTTTGTCACCGCACCAACATCAAAAAAGAACAGTTCCTGCTTAGGTATATTTGTACTGTCTCATACGAGTAGAATTTGTGTAAACCTTAAATTATTTCTTACATTTTAGTGGTTTTTTGAAGTCGGTTTTTTAATGTTCTGTATTATTATTCTGAGGTACGATATATTGTATCGAGTTCTAAATACGTTATATCGAGTGTAAAGCTCAGTTCCATCGGGTGGTATATCTGCTGGTATTCTTCACCTGTTCAGGCATTTCAATACGTTTCAAATGTGACTCTTGCCAAAGCCCTGTTAAATTATAATTGTTTTCTAAACTACTATTGAGTAATAATAACCTACAGGTAATGGGAGAGATTGACGATAATAATCTGGCAATGCTACATCTACTACTCTCTCTATATCCTACCTAGGTGTTATTCAGGGTGCTAAAAAAAGGGTAAGCCGAAAGGTCGTAACTTAGAATAAAAGTACCTAGATCAGAATGACCGGCAGATTCTTTTAATGGGTTTCTAGAAGTCGTAAAATTTTAACTGGTGTTTAGAATGGCTCCTTGGGTCTTTTCAGAAGAGAAATTATCCGTTACTTCACCACGACTCAAAATTGCTTGAAATAAATGAATTTAATAATAATACATAGAATATATCAAGAACTCTACCGGCAACTGTCTAATGTAGCAAACAAGGGATGTGGCTATAATCTACACTGCTTTGTGCTTAGTGCTTACCCCCCAAAGATACACTTATCTGAGGTCAACAACCGACAAAGAGCTAGCTTACTATCGAATTTATTCAAAAACTCGTCTGTCTGTGGTGCTTGAGTTTGTTATGGAGATACTCAAGTGATTGACCTTTGAGAGTATTGATCCAGTGTGTCCTGGGACTCCTATACACTCAGAGGATTGGCTATGTCTTCACTAATTAACACTTATTCTGGTCAGTGCCGCCAATATCAGTTTTTTTTTTAAATAATTTTAGGATGTTTATAACTAATCATACTCAAGCTCAACTAATATGAGAGACATACAGAATGTTGCAAAAAATAGTAAGCCATGATGGGGTGATTCAGGGGCCGATTCTAAACATAGATTTATAAGTTACTTACAATTTTTTTTATATACGAGTATGTATAAAATCTGTGCGAATTGTGTTTTTAATGTTGCTTACAACTGCTAAATAAAAGATGCACGTCCGTTACATTACAACCGTTTATTAGACAGCGTCATCACCACAGAGTATTTGACATCTAACGTTCACAGATACAATATTGATACACAACACCTCCACCCTTAATTACTAATCAACAATGGATACTCTAATTATGACTACTGATCGAGATCTTCGAAATTAGACAATCACTTAATCTTACATAACTAAATATTGATAGTAACAGACCAAAAAACAATCTTGTATAGCTTTGAAAGTTACTTAGCTCCTTATTGATAATATAACGTTTAATATAATTTTCAATTTTCAGTACTTAAGTAAGTAAGTATACATTTTAACTGTTAGGTATTACAATAGTAGTATTGACATATAGGCTATTACTAATTAACTAATCAATTTCTTGAAAACCATAACGAACAACCTGTTTACGATCTCTTAATGGGTATCTGCGTGTTGTACTCTCGGTACTACTACTACCAGTGCACACCTCGATATTTTCTGGCACATTGGGCTGATACGAAGAGCCAGTTTGAGGTGAAGTTGCCACCTCTTCCACCTGCGGCGACCCCGGGGCTGCGCTCACGTCTCCTTCCGTCTCCTCGCCACTCGCTATGGGAAACGTTAACGACTTACGTGAACATCTAGTCTTTTCTACTTGTCTAAGATCTAAACTTGCTTGTCTGTCAGAAGATGTACCCTCTACAGCACCCGTAAACCTGAGTCTCAGCTGATCAATATGCCTGTGGATTTCAGTACCAAAAATAGATCGTACACGGTAATCGGTGTTTCCTAATTTATCAACGATTGTACCCGCTACCCATTTATCTACGCTGCGGTACTCTCGGTACCACACCGGGGCACCCACGTCGAGCTGGCGCTGCGTCCCCCCCGCCAGGGACTCACTGCGTGCTTGTCGAGTGGCCACTCAAGCTTCTCTGTCCGGTTTCAAATTATCTAACCTCATGCGACAATACAATAACGATACACAACAACAACAAAATTTTCAGCTATTTCTACCAAGTTTTAGAAAGACTTACAATTTTATCTTTAAGACTTTTACGTTTCCTCTAAATTAATATAATATATTGCATAAGTCTTTGCAGTACGGTACTACTACAAAACCATTAATTTGAAATGATTGAACGTCACAATTCATCAGAAGTGGTGCTTTGTTGTGAACTTACGGAGCGAGAAACCCTCCAGCCAGCCCCGTCCACCACATCATTGGAAAATAATAATTGCTGTTTGCAACAACATTATAATTACTTCTAGTATTATTTATAGACTCTGACTAAATACCTAGGTTTAATAGTTTAGGGATTTCTAGAACCGGCTAGGTATTCTCGTGAGAGAAGTACTTAAGTTCCTTGTGTTGGGTCATTCTGAAATTCATCGTAGGGTCTTAGCTGAAATCAATTTATCCGTCAAAATGTCATAGTTTTTAATTTTAAAAGCCATGTCAAAGCCAAGTCATCGATATTTTACACCACGTTAAAGTTGCTTAACTTGACAAAAATAAGTTAATGAACAGCTTGAAATGGTTATGGGTGTGTATCCAATATTCGCTCCTTTTACCAAAGATGTTACAAAGCGATAATATCACTGATTGGGAATTGGGTCAAACGTTTACTGTGACAGAGTTGTTTATCACAGAAATACTCTTGACCAGTGAGCAAGCTAATTGGAAAATAGAACTAGTGCACAGTACAGTTCACTTTATGTCGTCTATTTCGGTGCTTTATGGTTAGGAACCCCGTTGTGTGGCGTGTTCTCAACCAAAATAACTACATTCGGTAAACCGAGTTATGGGTGTAGGGATTTGGAAATCACTAGTACATACATACTCACATTGTTTGAATAGGTACCTACATGAAATATCAGTTAGGTAGTAAGTAAATCGAGTAGGTAAATGGGGACGGGATGCTAATTTACAAACGAACACCATATTTTGCAGAACCAAGAGCGGTTTACATTTTTAAAATAACCAACTAGGTATGTGTGTACTATTTCAACTAAAATGTATA
The DNA here is from genome assembly GCF_932276165.1 of Plutella xylostella. Taxonomy (NCBI): domain Eukaryota; kingdom Metazoa; phylum Arthropoda; class Insecta; order Lepidoptera; family Plutellidae; genus Plutella; species Plutella xylostella. The sequence goes on along the minus strand of NC_064009.1, from coordinate 3,883,080 downwards.
ATTAAGGTGAAGAGAAGCTTCCAGTAATCAAATCACCTATTGTGCCCCCTAAATTAAATATAATCTACTATGTCTACACTTTCTCATTTCTCAAAATGGACCACCTATTCCTAAAAGGATCACTAATTCACGACTATCTAACAAATCTAAATCCGCAGCTCTGATTGGTAGCACACGTTGTACCCTCCAGTTATTTGGTTAATTAAGGGCAGTCTTCTGTAACAGATACCCAATTTAGTCAGGAAATCACCCCGTATAATAGTTATTGTATTGACTAACCTACTTTAGGGAGTTTGACCGGTACGCAGCTTAGACAAGTAAACCACGTACGCAGGTATTGAAGACTGATTTAGGCATTATTTGCTCGGTAGAGTTGGTAGCTTGATTGAATTTTCTTAGGTCGTAAGTATCAAAGTAATATGTAGGTACCTGCCTATCTTATGTTTATTCTATTTTGTTGTCTCTCTCAATTTTGTGTACTCCATGAAACGTGCCTTACATTATTAGATTTAGGTATGTTGTACCTAAGTAGATACCTTTTATGATTGACAATATTATACTGATACACAGAGTTTCAGTAATCATATTTGTGTCGACTGGACCCGACTGTAGCATTTTTAGGATTGCAGCCCAGATTTTCATTTTTTTTTGTTTCTGGCTTCACTGTTCATGGTACAAATTCCTTCAATGGATCTAAGTACAAAAAATCCGTTTTCTAAACTGATACAGATATTTTAAGCAGTTTGGGAAACTGGATGACTATAGAAAGAAATAAAGAACAATCATTCATTTCAGGCATAAGTAAAGAAAATACATAAAAATAAAAGTTTTACAAGTAATAAAAAATGTACGTGAGTGTTGCTTCCCGGCGCTGAAACGGGAACTATAAATGTGTTTGCAATTGAATCGGATCTGCAGACTACAGGAACCCAGAGAGTGTTGCTTCAGAGCGCTTTGTATGCAGATCTCATTCCGCCAATACAGCCGTCCGGGGCGCCCAACCTGAGCCAGGGCGGGGGCAGTTTTTTTCATAAGTACATTTAATAATTATTAATAATAAAATTTATTACTAAGTATGTCGAAACGCTGGGCTTAAAACTTTGCCCAAGCTGTAGGTAATCATCATCATCATCATCATGACACATCATGTCCCCACTGCTGAGGCACGGGTCTCCTTCCAATGAAGAGAGGATTTTATGCCTATAGTCCACCACGGTGAACCAATTTTTACAATTATTAAATAATCATCATCGGCATGATAATTGATTATTAGTAATAGTTGGCAGATGAACATTAGTCCCTGATTAGCCTGTAATAGTTCACTGCTGAGCATTAGTCCCTCCCAAGGAGAATCGTGTGCCATAGGCTTTCAACAGCCATACCGGCTACTAGATAGCCACGCTAAACGGATTCCTGAGTCTTAAATAAATAATTACTATTATAAACCACACTAGAATATAAAAACGATAAATTTATTTCACTTTTACTTTTATCAAACCACCGACTCGACAAATAGCCCGCGAGAACGAAAATAATAGCCGCTGCCTGGCTGCAATACGCCGAGTGTCTGGAAGGTTACTCTGGCTTCATAAAACACATAGTTTCGGAGCACTGCTGTGCTAACCACGACTCTAATCTATTCTATTCTCAGTGGGGCTGTAAGTAGCTGCACCTAGCTCTCTAGAGTGGAAACTTTCTGCTTATTCGCCGGGAATTGAACCCGCATCTCTGGCATGAGAAGCGGCGCTTACCCGACTGAGCTACCACGACTCTATCTAGTTGCATTCGTCGGATTGGCATTTATAACAGCTCTCTGAAACTTGGTTTTTTGTCACGCCAGCGTAGCGCCCCTGGTGGATTACTCTAGCTTGTCAAGGAACGAGAGCGGTCAAACAAACGGTACGTTTTAAACACCATTCATAAGCTTTTTGTAATATTAAAAGAGGTTTACGAATGACGTTTTTATTTACAAATATCCGCTTTGCTTTTTGACATGACATGAATCGTGAGTTGAAATTCGTGTATTTCAATGTCATTTCTAACCTTCTCAAAGCTTACAATGCGGTCTATAAATGAGGGACTATAGATACTCGTGTTCACTTATCGTAGAAACTCTCCCAAACTTCGTATATCGTGAAGCAAGACTAACCCCCATAGCCGCCCCGCGCCGCCGGTGGCACGTGCAAGCTACATAGAGGGCGACAGGTTACGTCATTTCAGAACATTTCCTACCCGGCTAATAGCTCACTGCTCATGCAGGCCAGTATCGAACTGACAATCGTGTTTGCGCTCCGCTGATTGGTCGACAGTGATTCGAAAACAGTCGAATGAAATAGGGCGCTCTAGATTAATTGATAGGAAAGATAAATGGGATTGAAGGTAGGAGGTAGCCGATTGAGCTACAGGAAAACTGCCTTAGGAATCCATCAATAGGTTTTTACAGACATTTTCTTTGATTAACTGATCAGATGTTGATGATAAAGGCGCACACTGCGTATTTTTTATGCTTTGTTCTGATGCTGTAGATAAGACTCATACATACTTACTGTTATTTTAGATCCCCTACCAATTAATTAATTACAAACATGATACAGTAGCGTAGGTATCAAACTTATAAAAGTAGGCACCTTAAAATCAAAAAATTCTAAACCCTGAGGACCTCTTCAGCATCATAGACCTCATGATTTACAATGAAGTTTTTGGACAGCTGCCAGCCCACGTACTGGAGACAATACATTTTTATCTGTCAGCCGCAAAGCTGTCTAGCCCCAGCTTACACTGCATTGCCCTTGAACTCCATACGTGTAGCGTGGCGCATACTTCACGTTGATCATGAAGTCGTCACATATTTGGTATTTACTCAGATATTCTTTCAGAGTCTTCAGGTACCTTATTTAGAAGTTTATCGAACGGCTTGATTGGAAATACAGCTTAAGTCTTCGTGGCATACAAATGCTATAGCCACATGTATCCAAGGCCCTATATCTATGGTTGTAGCGTGGAGCAAAGTCTCGTAGGCTTAGCGAAGTGTTTGCATAATACGTAGTCGGATTACCTAAGGAATATAAGTCGCATGGTAACCGGTTTAACTGAGAGTGCTCTTTTCTCCTGGATTTCCTCTCGAAAAACCTAGCTGTGTAAGGTAGAGTTAATAGTTAGATGCTGCTTGCAAACAGAGTCGGGGGCTTTATTTATTTACTTGTTTAGTAAAATGAAAAAAACAGTCTAAGTATTTTTTTGTTTCTTGTATGATCGCACATGTTCACTTACAATTTGAATTAATTGTTTCCCTCCGCTGCCTGCCTCCAGAGATATTGTATTTGTTTCCATGTACCTTCTAATTCTATGCTAATAAATTTCACATAACTGACTAGCTACATAGAATGAGGTAAAAAAATGTTAAATAAAACACATCACACAGAGCATTTATGTTACTTTATAATTCAAAGGACATGCACATTGCACATGCCTGTATAAATACTAAATTGAGGTCATTGTGTCGGCGACATGTTGTGAAAAGCAGTCATCATGAACTTTAACTTACGCTTACGAGTAAAAAAAAAGTTCCACACCAGAATTTTTGATAGACGTTTTTAGTTGGTATGCGCTGTTAAATATATTTCAATATTGCAGACGGCGTCATTAAGCTAAAAGGCGGTGATTCAGGGGTCATTCTAAAAAACTTTTTTCTACGAGTTGGAAATTTGCGGAAAAATAATCGTTCTCCATAATCTCCATACTAAAAAGTCACGTGGCCCTCGAAGGTTTTTTTTTTTAGTGAATTTTCTTAACTGTTGTTCAGAATGACTCCCAAAGTCACCCCCTTTCGGCTTAGCATAACCTTTTTGCAACACCCTGTATATATATAAACAGTCGTGTAAGTGCTCCACACTGCTCCACCTAGCTACTGTTATTTGCGAGTGTTTCAAATGCAATGGATCTATACCTAAATGGGTCGTCGACGACGGGCCATAATGAAAGTGGAATGGGAATACAGTTAACTGAGTTGGAATAGTTGATGGATGTTCGCGCCTGCGCGTGATAGAGATCCAGGGCCTTTATAGAGCATATTAGAGCCCAACAACCAAAAAATTGCCCCATTTATAACGGAGTCATCGATAAATATACTTACATAAAAAACATACAGACGAATTGAGAACGTCTTCCTTTTTTTGAAGTCGGATAGCAAATTTTTGTGTCCAAACATTATAATAAAAAAATCTACCTTTGCTTTGCCAAGTTACATTGTCTGAATCTACCGTCTTTACCCATCTGTTCAAAATACTGTAGAAAATTATGTCTATAATCGAAATAAGTTTTATAGATAGGTACATAGCGGTCTTCTTTGTTCATCACGGCACACATTTTGGGGGCTGCCAAAATGTCAGGCTGACGAATTTTCAGGGTCACCGCCCTAAATTTGTACAGTGAAACTATAAAGTCCTGAAATTAAATGAGGGCACTGCTATCTTTCATGTAGCAACCCTATATAGTGAAACATAACAGACTTTGATACTTGAAATTTTGCCTGTTAACTTCCTACCTATTTATGTATTTTAAAAACAACTTACCATCCACAAAAACGTTCTTATACAAGCTAGAAGGTGTTAATATGAAGGCTATAATAGTGAAACCAATAAATATTTATTTAGATAACGTTATTACAACTGTATAAAAAAACCGGATCTGTTGGCGAAGGGCACACATAGTAAAGACATCAATTTCTCTTTTTGGACGGCCAGGTCTGTTTCTTCCAGGAGTTAGAAATATTTCATATTTTGCCCTCTTTGGCATTGGCACGCTGGTCCGATATAACTATAAAATAAAATAAAAATAATCTTTTTGAGTTACACAATGCCCCCCAAATTCACACAATGCGAATTTAGTAAGTAAACAAAAAATATATCTTCAAGTATCAAAATGTTAAGGTTTGACTCAACTGAAACCAGATGAAACCTACAATCAGTGGTATGCATTGACATATATATTACTAGCGTAAGGACAGGGCCTCCCACTCAAAAAAATGGCACCCGCGCGTTGGCCCTAAAATCGTAATTTTAGGGCCAACGCTCCTCAGTCAACAGTTGTCTGTGGCCGAGAGATGGTCTTGTGAATCTTGTGATAAATATGTAGTTGTGTTGTGAAAGGCTGCAAAAACCATTATACGAAGGTCAAAATGAAACATCGAATATCGTATCATCGGTAATTACCATTAAATTAAGTAATAAACACATTATAAAGTGATAATTATTTTACTACCAAAGTCTACAATGGCCGCGCGCTGTATCCTTGTGCGGACGTCATTTTTTGTTGACTATCCTCCGAGAACATTTTCTTGTTGCACACACTTACGTTTTGGAGCGTGATTTTTAGTCCATTTGTACGGGACGCTCTACAGGTCTACAGCCCAAAACAGTTTTAATTTTAGTAGTTGGATTTGTCTTAAATTATTGATATGGCGCCTGCAAATAATAAAACAATGTCCGGGATGGTAAATTATTAACGCACGTACAAGGTTACGTCGTCAAGATAGTTGCTAGGCACTGACATAGTTCAAACAAATTATGACAGATAACAGTTATTTTGCTTGTATGAAGAAGGTTTGAGTAAAATGTTCTGAAGGGCCTATCCTTCCTTTTGAAATCATTGGTGGTATGTAAACAATGTTCGACTTGGGCTCTAAACCTAGGTTTATCGATAAATGAAGCGTTGGTACTAATAAAAAAATGAGTTATTATATTTTGTACAATGCTACATACCACATACCCATCATACACGCTGTACGAGCGTAAACATCCTCCAAATTCGACAAAATGTGTCCAGCTTGATGTTCCGCTAAACATTGTATAAAAACTCGATAAATAACTTCACTAGCTTGACTACGAATATTTTTCTTCATCTTCCTAATTGCAACCAAGCGTAAATTGTTGCTTTTATCTAGATTATCCTTATAATTAATAAGAAAATTCAAAAAAACAGCCAACCGCCTATTGACATAAACAATTGTTATGACTTTTATGTTTCTTTTCTAATGGTGCCAGGCTCCTGAAAATTTTAGTTCCTCAAACATTAATTTCAGGACTTTATAGTTTCACTGTACACTCTGGTCATGTATGGATAGGTTTTAATCGATGTTCGCAGGCATTTTTTATTTTACTCTTATCACATATATTTGATAGGGAGTAAAGGGTTACCTATACGCTAGTCCTATTTTCTAAGTCAAATCAAAACGTTGTTGGTATGTATGTAAAGTAGAATATTTTTCTCAAATTTTCAAAAGTTGTCTTGATCACATTTACCCCCGATACCACCCTGCTCACACCATGTCGCTTTACAATAACTACTCTTTGCTAACACCCTACTGTACCTATGCATATAGAACAAATGACTTCCAGTATATTTCCGCCAGCTGGCTGTATTGTACTCTAACTGCATTTAAGAGCTAAAGTAATTTGTGGTGTCCTGCATTTAACTGAGGGTTGCCAGCTGTGGGTCCTGACGTTTATTTTAATTACGCTCCCGACGACTTCTATTTATAGGAGATTTATAGGTTCTATTCACAAAATTGTTGATTGCAATGTGTCGGTGGTGGTAAGGCTGCAGAGTATAAATTCTAAATTAATTTATTGTGCATGGAATAAGTGCACTTGAAAAAAATAACCTCGTTACAATGATTCAAGGTTATGTTTATAACGTAATAAAAAAACTGATTCTGTGTAAACTGTTTTAAACGGACCCTAAACAGCTTTTACAATATACTTATGTAGGTATGTCATCGTAATATCATTTCATTCCATCAACTAATTACAGAGCTAACATTCTTACCAATATTTATTGAAATAATAATTATAAAAATAAATGAAAATGTTATTTAGAAATAAGAAAACCTAATATGGATCCCATACGACAATGTTTAATTTAATCGTAACACTTATCAAAGAGACCACGAGCCGAGTTTAAAGGCATTTACTGAAGAGGACCAAGTTTTGGAAGTTTTCCCAACTTTATAGTAGCTGGGAGATATAGACCAATCGGGACTATAGAGTTGTCATGCAATCAGTCTGCATTTACATTTAACTATAATGTACGGAAGGAAAATAACAATATCAGTTGAGAAAAGAATAAAATACGCAATTCGAACTATTTTACTAGATACTTTCCAATAACAATTTCATATTTCATAAAACCCATCGGGGCTATAATTATGTAGCATCTACAAGAAAAGTTACAGTATATATGTCATGCAATCAGTCTGCATTTAAATTTAACTATAGGTGACGGTAAAGGTACAGAAGAAAAATAGAAATATCAGTTGAGAATATAATAAAATACGCAATTTGAACTACTTTACTTACTAGGTCCTTTCCAATAACTATTTCATATTTCAAAAAACGTAAGTATAAGTATTGTATTAAACCTACGAGACAATTCATGAGAAAAAAGGTTACGTAAGTATAGGTATCCTTTTACCAAAGGTGACTTTATATAATAATTTTATACCCTTCTGGATTGCGTGGGATTGAATCTATCTGAGTTTCACGTTCCATGACGTAGACGTTGCTTGCGTACAACGTCTAAGTACACTTGAGTGTCGAGTTTATGTATTCTGAATTTTTATAAGTAGGTAGGTAGGTAAAGGGCATGAAATTTCAGTTTGAATTTTTATTATGAAAATACCTATGTACCTAAGTACCTACCCATAAGAATTAGAATACTACAACTTTTTTATAAGTACCTAAATGGGATTCCACGGAGTAAACTGACTACTTTTGGAATGACCTTCATCAACAATCAGCATTGTATCTTATAATACTTTGCACTAGGTATATGTATGTATGTATGTAGGTACCCAGTATTATGTATTTTACATTATCCATAAATGAATTTGCCTTGTTTTTATAACTTGTACATGATGAAACAGCGATACACTCCGCAGGAGTCTGGTCCATAAAGACGGGGTGGTCACTTCAGCTTACGAAAAACGAGGTTTCGTAGCACTGTAGACCTAGCCACGACTCTATCACGCTGTATTAAACGTACCGGTTGGATAGCAACTCTCCTTCGTTAGTTTTGTTGTTTAGCTAGAGTAATCCTCCAGTTCATAAAGACGCTAACATCACATAGCGGCGCCGCACTGGCGATTATCAGTACTTGACCTTACAAAATGTGCCTTCGACATAGTGTAATAAGAGTTACGAGTTACGAGCTATGAATAATTACGATAATGTTAGAGATTTCTATGACTGTAAAGTCATAAGTAAGTACCTACCTAACTTGCAATGATATTTTCACTCAATTTATTTTTATGAGAATACAATATTCTCAAAATCCTCTTATACGTCTCGTATCGAGGTAGTATCAGACTGTCAGAGGTGAGTGGCTATACAGGGTGTTGCAAAAAGGTTATACTAAGCTGATACCTACATGTGCAGTATGGAATATCTAAGCCCGAATCTAAAATAAAAATTTCAAAATTTGCAATAAAAAACATTCTCCATAGTAAAAAGTCACGTGACCAACAAATTTTCTATGGAAAATGATTTTTTTTTTCGCTTATAGTATATCCTTTTTGCAACACCTTGTAGATATGACACATTTTTCGTTGGCGCCATAGAGACGAATCCTCCAATATCAGTGAATGTGTCTCTAGACTCCAGATCCAGTATCTAGGACTAGTATTTGTTACACCCTCCCGAAAGTAGGTCAACGTTATTCACAAAGATATTCAAGAGACATTTTCAGGATTAGGTTTATGTAATTGTGACAACTAGGTAGGCACATTTATACAGTATCTATTTTATTCTATTCTCTGTGGGGGTGTAAGTACATGCACCTGACTCTCTCGAGTGGTACCTTTGTGCATATCCCCAAGGTCTAAACTGCCTTCCTAAGCTTGGACCATTTCCCACCACGCTGGTCCACTGCGGGTTGTTGGGTTCACATATCTAGATGTGCTAAATTAACATATGCATATTTCCTCACGATGTTTTTCCTTCACCGTAAGAGCGATGGTATACATTGTACTTAAAATCAAAGTACTCATTAGTCAGTGCCTTGATTCGAACCCGCATCTCTGGCTTGAGAAGCGGGCGCTTACCCGACTGAGTTACCACGGGTCCAGCCAGACTCGTCCCATTCCACACTCGACCCGGCCAAACTCGACCCGAATTTCATAATTTCGATAAGGTTCATTTTTGTTTGTATTTTTTTTCTTATCGCAAAGTACAGTCGACAGAAAATGTTTATGGATTTCTTAATTGATTGCATATAAAGTGATTATCACTTAAATTTAATAAATATGTTGACTAAACTAGCCTAAGTTTGACCTCAGTAACAGAGAGAGGTAGTTTACCCTTCTCATTGTTTTAGCCTGAAATAAACGGTTATCGATAACAATGGTCAAGATTTGGATGGCCTGCATCCATCTCTTTCGCGCACTTACTTGTATTGTAATTTATACATTTGATAAGCAAGGGCTACTGCGAAGTAATTATAATTTTATAAACAGCAAACGGATTTTATAAAAAGGATTTTATACATATTTCATTGTAAAGATATTTTGTGTAACTGTGATTTTAGCACACATAATTATTAATAGTTACTTATTTTGTTAATATTTATTATTACTTATTACGTTTATAATTCAAAACATGTGTTACCTACTAATAATGTTTATAGAAAATGATAAATAAATGATTAAAAGTACAAATTATTACTTTTGTTTGAATTAATCAGCACATAAAACACCTAACTATAATTTCAGTAAAAAAACTCTTGTGGCTGACAGTACATTTCATACATTTCAACAAAAGTACCTAGACCTTACCGTATTTTAGAAATTCGGGTCGAGTTTGGCCGGGTCGAGTGTGGAATGGGACGAGTCTGGCTGGACCCGTTAGTAACCGCTCCCTTATACCTACAGTATCGCTGGATGATACATACGACGTTATTTTCCATTTATAATCCGCTGAAACAGAACGAAACATATTCGATTCAGATAATTAATAATGAAAAGAATGCTTTTGATAAGTAGTCTTGTTTGTTTCCTTACATTTCAACGATCTTTCTTATCGTGGCGATTTACTGCGTCGTTGGAAAACATATATAACTAGAGTTTTTTTACCATCGCCATTGGTACATAGATATACAATACAGTAACATAGATGCTGCAAAAGTGGCCAAGTACCGAAGTCATTCTGAACAACAACTTAACAAAGTTTCTATGATGCGGATTCGAGTTATTTTCGAGAATTTTCATAAGTCGTAAGTAAAAACGTTGTTCAGAATGGCCCTCTGAGTTACCCCTTTCAGCTGTAGGTATTTACTGGTTAGGTACCTTATTTTACTCCGTTTATTAGCACATTCCTCAACTCTTCAACCAACCTTACAATTCTCCTCCAACAATCACCAACGACGTGTAACCAATTCATTACCAGAGTTATCAGCATTGCGAATCGAAAAAGTAATGAGCATTTTCCATTTCAGAGTTCACCCAGAGAAGAGAATAATCGTGTAGTTACCGATTACCGTCGCTGCGATGTGCGCGTGCGACGGCCAGAGCAGACCAGTGTGTGTGTGTAATTAAGTGTTAGTGTGTGTGTGTGTGTGATGACGTCACTGAAGCACGGGGTGAACCTGAGTCGGCGCGCGTGCAGGGTGCTGTGCGCGGCGCTGCTCGTGGTGTCAGTGAGTGCCGCCGCCGCCAACCCTGTCGAAGTGAGTATCAGACTCTATAATTACACCTGGTTTGGACTCAAACAAAATAGAGTTACCTGACTTTAACCCTGATTACACCTACCGAGTAGAATGGCGAGACAGTATCCTCGGCCGTACGTTGACCAATGAACGGCTAGCAATTGACCGAGTGCTCGGCCGAGGATACTGTCCCGCCATTCTTCTTGGTTGGTATAATATAATTACACCAACCACCAACAACCAACCCTAGGGTTCAGGCTCATCCTTTCACCACCCCATTCTAAACCCTTGTTTTCATGTCGAAGCGTTGCATTTTGTTCAAAATTTTCATGAAACATCTATTCTGATTTCATTCATACACGGTAATTCCTAGTACCTACATAATATAAGTACATATAATATTCTTTATTTGTACACACACATGAAATTAACTTACATAACTTAAATACTAACACATATAAACTAAAAGCGAAATATTCTCCCTATTTAGGTAAGTATATAAAACAAATGCATCCTCGTTTTAGAGAAATATTAACATTCATCTATGTATGTGAATACATAATTATAGTTAATAAAGTGAATCGTTTCACCAACACGTGCACGTCATAATAAATACATGTCAATAAATAATGGTGCAATCCATTTAGGTTATAGGTTCTAAAACATAATGTGGGTAGTAAATCGCAAGGAAAAGCTATATGTGTGGTATCTCTATAGTATAATTATGGTACTAGGTAACGGCAGATGTGAATAAGATACAAACAAAGGACGTGTTGCAATTTCAGTAAGTACTTACCACATATTTATATGAAATGCGCCAGCATCATCGTCGTCATCTGCTGGATCTCATGTCGTCAGCCGCCAATTTTCACCTTTACACGAGGTGGGCTCTGGGGGGTCACTCTACATAGCGAAAAACGAGAGCGAAAATCGAGCCAAAAAAACTACACGACGAAAAATTCCTGTTGTCGATTTTAGTTCTGCTACTGACCGCCAGGGGCGCTGTTCATATTTCCCTACAAAATTCATCGAGTAAATTTACTTCACGTCCTCGACGAAAATTCCTGCTAAGGGCCTCAGGACTCTACCTCGTTGTGTTAAATGTGATGTGCAGCGAGCAAAGGATTCGATACTATTTTCGAATCATCATAAATACATTTTGTACTAACTGACAGACGTATGACAGGCTACTAAACAGGTTAAGCGTTTGGTGAAATTCCACCTAACATATGGAAAAAACAAAATGTCACTTTTGGAAATAACTTTGCCTTACATTTTGACAGTGACAGTTGACGATACGCAACGTTAACGGAGGATCGAAACTTGTGCTCACGACTCTGGTTGCACGACAGCTCTCGTTCTTTCGTTTTTGGTCAGTATAGAGTAACCCTCCCCTCCTGCTACGATGAGCTACGTAAACATAAACAACCTTGCATTTTCGCTGTAACTGAAATATTAATAGATATCTAGAGTAGAGAATAAACCCAAATAGAATGGTGCTCATAACTCAGCTGGAATGATCTTGAACTGATTTCACTCTCTGCAACTGCATTTACTAAATATAAATATCACAAAAGTAACTTTCAGCCTCAGAATAGGTAGTGAATAGTATAAAATAAAAATGAAGATAAAAATAGGTAGTTGATGGGTATAAATTTTAACACTTCGGTTTTTTTCGGCTAAACTGTAATAATAGGTAAATTAAAATGGTAGCCAGAAAACACGAATTAAGCTTCAAACGTTGTTATCTAAATACTTAGGATACTTTGATCCTTAAACACATATAAATAAATGTTCCACAAAGGATCAACAGTACAGACACCAGTTTAAAATCCAAGACATCTAGATATTGAATCGATGTAGGTACAATATCTCTATGTAAGAAGTCCACCGAGACAATTCTCTGAATAAATAATTCAAGCCAATCACCCTCCAGCCTTTATCAACTGCGCAGATACACAAAAGGTCGCCATAACTAGAGCAGGTAAACAAGTTGAAGAAGAAATCCCATTTCATTATTCAAATAGAAAGAGGCGAGCCATTCCACTCGAGGATCGATTACTCAATTATTCACTCCAACAAATATCCGAGTAATTCGAATAAAAGTGATCGGAGTTGCGGACTGCAGCCCTGCCAGTTGCAATTTGCATTTCACAATCGTCGATGCTTTCTTTCCTGTAATGTTATAAAACCAAGTACGTAGGTGGGTAAATTATAAAAGCTTTCAAAAAAACACTTTACTCGAAAACGGTCACTTTTAGGCTGTGTCCAACATCTGTCAACCTTTGATTATATACAACCCTAGATTCCCCATAGGAGAAGCAATTGCTGCCATACATAAACTGGGGCACTACTGCCCCTCTACAAATTTCGCTCTAGCAGTGTCTATTGTGTCATCGCCGGTGCTACACATATTTGACAGTTAGCATTAATTTCAGTTTTGTCCTTTTAAAATACGTGTATGTGCTTTAAAAGTGTGCAGAAACTACAAAGGTCGACTAAAAACGCCATACAAGGTCACCTACCATCTGTAAATAATGTATTAATATAAATAATTTAATAAAGTAAATATTTATATAATTTTCGTCGGTGTTGCCAGTTTTTTCTTGAAAATAAATACCAAAAAGTGATGATAATTTATATGAATCGCTTGAATGTCCTGTCGACACCCGGTCGACATGAAAAGTGTACCATAAATTGTTTCGTGATTGGATTCTTAAAATTGGAATTAGGTACTTACCTTGAATTAATTTTATATAAATTTTCTTTAATGGTGCAAAATAAATAGAATTCTATTCTATTCGGCGACTGGTGTAGTGTAGTGGTTAGTGACCCTGACTGCTATGCCCAAGGTCCCGGGTTCGATTCCCGGCTGGGGCAGATATTTATTTAATGGCAAAATATATTTGTGCTCGGGTCTTGGGTGTTGATATTTATATTTAGTATGTATCTATCTATGTATTTGTGTAAGATATATCAGCTGTTCGACACCCATAACACAGGTTCTGCCTAGCTTGGGGTCGGATGGCCGTGTGTGAGATGTCCCCACATATTTATTTATTTATTATTTAATCTATTCTGTATCGCCTTCAATAATGGATGGAATTTGCAAATCCTACGCATTTATTAAAAAAAATTTTTTCTGCGTTTCTATGGTTGTTGGTTTTGCAATTTACGAAAACGAAAAAAGTTTCGGTATTCTTTTGTCAACTGTATAAGTACCTAGATCATCTGTTAAAATATTCGTGATATTTTCCGCTGAGGCGAAATTGTATTCGAGAAAACGTAAACATTTACACAACAAAATCTAACATAATTTATTATAGGTACAAAAGGTAATTTTATCACTAACAGCTTAAATTCTAAAATACATGTATTATCAGGATACCGAATGATCCTATTATACGAAGCAAATGGATAGAAATAATTAGAAAAAGCAGCGGAGAGGACTACTGGAAACCAGCAGCCTCCTTAATAGTTTACCTCAGGATATACGACAAGAGCCTATATTATCTAAATTTAAAACTAAATTTAAAAAAAATATATATATTTAACCTACCTATTTGTTGTGATACTACCAATTATGTACAAAAATATCTACTTAAGTAATTTTTTTTTATAAAGTGACTCCGATCCCTCCGACCCACCGATTGTATATATAAACAGTTTTGTGGAACACATTGTAAAACTAAAATTATTATATATGTGAACCTAATAAATAAATTATTTAAATTCCACATTCCAGGCATTATTTTTATTACCAGCGGTAGTAACCCATTCGGGTGAGTCGGATAAATCATAATGTAAACGATTTTAACTAATTTCAATTTCCCTAAAAAATATCACCACATTATTATGAATTTTCCACCAACATAGTAGAATTTTCTTACGTTGCCACACTTTTTCATGTACTCAATGACATGACAGGAGGGAATGACAGTACAGTCACGCACAAAAGTAATAAAATATTGGCCTGTTTTCAATGTAGGCGATGTATGGGATGAGTCCGTCTAGGGTTGTAAATGGTCGAAGCTGTCAACATAATTAGTCAAAATAAAAATTAAAGTTTCTGCCTCAGTAGGTACGGTCGCCTGCGTCTAAAAGTAAGTATAAGTACCTACAGGCGGGGTGCAAACAGTGATACCTCTAGTTACTAGAACCTAGAACGTAGTTATAGTTCCGTCGATATGTGTGGCAGTGATGTTTATGTGAGTGTTATTGAGCAGCACGCTAGCTTGTGTTCGTTACTTTAACTACTCGTATACTTATAGACGCAGGCGACCGTACTTTGTTTTTATATTGAATCAATAGGCTAAGCAATTTCATCCTGAGCTTTGAAGCTGAAATTTATCTTTATCAACATTACAATACAAGATTACTTACTACAATATGATTGTGTACGTATATTTAGGCAAGAACATAATATATAATAATATGTATTTTATCTTTGTTACTGTCTCACTCAGCACTCTCAGTTACTTCCTTAGTTACATTTTCAGGAATCAAAGTTGTAGGTCGCCGTAAGAACCTTGCGAAGTCAGCGTCACTATTTACATAGAACTGAGTCCAAGGACGACTGTTCTAGAAGGATTTAGCGCTTTGTTGAGTGTTCAATATAAGTGGAATAACTTTGTTCAATGTCATCTTACTTTCCACTCCGATATCACTTGTCCTTGGCAAGACTGGAATTTCTGAGCGGAAACTTGCCGTTTGTAGTGATAACTTCAGTATTGTGAATGTTTCTTTACTAAAAAAGTGAATCATTCTAAATTGCAAATCAGATCTTATTACATATTGAAAATAACTGAACGTTGGATTGGATCTGATGACTATGTGTAATGAACAATCGTTTAACAATAGGTGTTGGATGAATGAGAAAGGCTAATAACAGCGATTAATTTTGTAGCTAATTTCGCAGAGGCCTATATCCCAGCGTATGTCATATAATGTTGATGATGTAGTTATACGCCTTATATAAATGTACTAAAGTGTTTGGTAACCGAGCACAAAGTCAGATTGTAGTGTGTACTCAGTAGTTAATATAATAATAATAACATAAAACAGCTTGTGGCCTAGGCTATAATGAAGTACTGTACTGGATTTGATTAAATGTAACAAGGATTATTAATACGGTTATTATGACTGTAAGCCTGTACAAAATTAGCAGTTTATTGTTTGAGTATTATAAGGTTAATAAATTAAGCATTTGTACATAAGATTTTAGTCAATACAAACTGTAAAACTGTAGGAGTTGTTACTTAAATTTTGTATACAAATTTTGGTTTACTTGATGATAAGAATAGCAATTTTGTAAGTAGGCACGTACTTACGTTCATACGATTCGCATTATTTTCTGCATGGCTACCGTTGGGAATAACAACTTAGAGAAGCTATTATATAAATTGATGTTTTTGTCGCCGTTACCTTATAAATAAAACTCGCTAGTAATAAAATGGGAAGGCGCATTAAACGACATCCTTAATGGTATTTAAATGAGCAAACTCAGGCATCAAGTAATTAGTTTGTACTAATATACGTACATTTGTGTTGGGCTTTAGGTCCTACCACTCCTAGGTTCAATGTCTATTGGCATAGGCATATATTACTTTATCGAAAAAAAGTTTCAGTAATCCAGGAGTGGGATAGTCTCAAAAGATACCCCTTTCTCCCTATAAAACATGTAACGATACAATATACGAATAACGATACCCATCTAGGAATGATAGGGTAGGTATTGATATTCGTAGCATACAATACTATCTTATATTCTTCAGGTTCCAACCGCGAGCTACAGTCAAATTCGAAACCGTATAGATTATTTACCCAGCTATTGCTGGCAGTGTGGTCTACTCTTAACATTAACACCATACCTCTCTGTTCCAGACCACGAAACAAAGTCCGTCCATAAGCATAGATGGGGCCCCGTCTACCTACCCCGGGCTGGGGTTCGGCCCCATGGGTCCCGTGGCGCCGCTGCCCGGGGAGCCCCCGGGGCAGCAGCTGCACCAGCAACAAGACTCTACCACGGAAGTGCCCGCCAGCGAGGCTCCGAAGAAGGACCGCAAGATCGTGATAGCGGCCTTCGAGTTCCACAGAGTAGAAACGCCTTTTCTCATTGGTCTGTGGATCTTCTTCGCCAGCCTCGCTAAGATTGGTAAGTTGGATTGTATTTAACTGCCAGTTTCAATAACTCTACCTACCGATGATTGGACTTTCATACTATTTCGACAAATTAAAAGTTACAACCTGTCAAAATCGTCTGAAAGTCGCGAATACATTTTTCTTGTAAATTTCAACGGTTAGGAATAAGAAAAAAAACATATGATATAAAAGTTTTAGATAATTTTACGAACTTTATTTCATTAGTTGAAAATATTTCTCTCCGATGCACTGTTTTCGAGATATAAGCTAAAAACCAAAAATTCGTACCTTTATCCCCCCCTCCTCCCCCCCGCTCATCACCTAGGAGTCAGGACTTTTGGTATGTTAACAACCTAAGCCCCCTGAACAAGTTTCTGAAGGAATCGCTTAGTTACCTGCTCAGCTCACGCACTCTACACCTAATTTTGAGTCATTTATTGACTGGACTAAAGGGCGAAAGAAAACTTTAATACTTCCATCCGATGTTTTTTAATCACTTAACGTTCTGTATAGGTACAATATAAAACGAATCAAAGTTGCATTAGCAACAAAGTAAGCGCAGTAAAATAAAATTGTAGTTGCAAGTTTTCCATTTCAATGTAGCTTTTATAGCGCGTGAAGTGTCAGCGGTCAGCGTAGATTGGATGGGCGTCTCTCTTGGCTACAAAGCCAATTTAAATAGCTCTAGCGATACCTATGAATAGCTATGGCCGATAATAGCCGCCCACGTAGTCTCTAGAGGGAAGTTAATAGACTTTCAGGATTAATTATATGAGCCAAATGTTTGTATCCGACAAGAATACACTATACGTATCGTTATATCGATGGAATGACTGCAATGTCGAAACCATAGAGTGTATTTTTTTGGAAAGCGACGTACCTATGTATTTAGCACTCACTACTAGTTTGCATAACGAACATGGTTAGGATAGTACGATTTAAATAGCTGACAAAATGACCAAGCGAGAGTCCGCACCCACAGTGCCCAGCAGTTAACTTTAATGGCACTTCCATAATAATAGTATTTGATCCCCAGTTAATAGATAGATGTAAAGACATGTATAAAGCGTTCATCAGTCCCTAAAATTAAATTAAAAAAATGATGACAATAATTTCACGATACTGCGAAAGGCGAATGACCGAATCTACCTATCCCCCTGGGAATTACTTATATATATAGGAGTATATCTATAAAATGATTTAGTACCTAATTTTCTAACATCTGTTGAATGCGCAAACACCTGTGTACGCGTTGTTCTATGGCACAAACAGTAAACATACATGAAAAAAAAAGCTTCATGTTAAAGGTCTACGAAGCTACGCCGTAGCCACCGTAGCACGTAGCCATACCACCGACTCAACAGTGCCGTTGTAAGATCCTATAAAATGTACTATTTCCTCAAAATAACATTCTTTTTGCCTTTTCGAGGTCCAAGAAAAAAAAGTACAAGTAAGTGGTTGCCTACAAATTCAAAAGTTTGCTTGTTAAATATTCGATGAAACCTCTCCAACGGTCTTGGGCCTTCCGTCTCGTCGTGTTGAAGTATTCTTGTGGATTGGTTGCCTTATTCTCGGCTTCGGCAGGTGTGCCGGTATGTAGGGCAAGTGTCGCCAAATCCAATATCACGCTCCCTTGTTATCATGCCATGTAGACGAGTGCTATACGAACATAAATATACGTAGTTGATTCTTTACAACGTACCTACCTATGTACTGTTAGTATCCATAGTTTTCCGCAATTTCCGATTATATGAAAAAAACTGTTCAATATGTTCGAGCGTTTCTAGGCTGAGACTTTTACTCCTTGATTTATTGCGTTAGATGAAGTTAGATCACAGTCGGCTGCCAAAACCCAATATAATAAAATTGGGTTAGCGTGACTTATTTTGTTACTCTCGTGTCTCTCAAAGACTTTACCTACATATTGTACTTTATTTGATACAATATGGGCGTGATATAGGTTAGGTAAAGAATTATTTATAGCTTTTCATAGTTAATATAACTTTAAATACCAAAATATGAAAATTAAGCAAAATGGTTCGGAATCGGAGCTTAAAATTCTCTGCCTACGCAGCTGAATTTCAGGTAAACCGCTTAAGAGGATCCCTAAAGCTAAAATGCTAAAGTCGGCTTGATATACTTGATTAGATTGGAAAAACGGTGGCTTCTATCACATTGATAAAAATATATATTGTAGCAGAGGGTATACTGAACATGTTAGTTGCTTATAAATTGGTGCAGGATTATAATAAGTATGTTAAAAAAATTGCAAACACACCATGTCTTTTGCCATTTTTTGACTTATTATGAAAAAACCCTCGAAATCAGAGGGCCCATTTTCATGGAATCTTATATGTATGTGTAGGCAATTAAATTCTTAACAAAGTTACCTTAAAGAGTTGGATTTAATGGACCAGAAGTCAACTTTTTTTGCAAAAAACTAATAAATTCCGGTTTAAAAATGATTTCTTCAGTCGTCGCCCTGGTGGCGGCCTGTTAGGAGCGATACCCACGCCATTTTATTTTTTATCAAATATTTCACAAAAACTGATTAAATCAACAAATTATGACTACAAGTATTATAATACATATGCATTTGCTATGGAAAGTAAATTTTCTAATCATTTTAGATGCAGAAAAGCCGAAAATTCTTAGAAAACATTTCGCCTTTTCGATTTGTTTACATTTTTTACTACAGAGTTACAGATGCATAGATAAAGGTAAACATTGCACATAATGACACTTATTAGATTCTCCGAATAAGAACTATACGGTCAATGCAGTATGCCAAAGCGCGAGCCTGTTTATATTCTGAGGGGTAATTTATTTTATTTTAACGGTTGTGTATGGTAGGTAAGCTACACAATATACAGGGTGTTGAAAAGTAAGTTCATAATTTGTTTTATTTGAAACCAAAAACCGTAGTTAATTAAAAATATATATATTTTAAGATGTGGTAGTCTGTACACTACAGGTTGTTAAAAATAAGTAAGTATTTTTTAAAATTGAAGATCTAAAATTTACATAATTTTTTAAATCTATTTAACAAGCTTTGCAAAAAAGCGGTTAAGTGTGACTGTATCTCGCCATGAAAAAAATGAAATGTTTACTGTAGCTATGAATTTTATGCGTTACAAGTGGAATAAAATACCGCATAATATTATGTACAACTATGTAAGAGCCTAGTATTTAAAAAAAAAACTCATAAGAAAATATTAAATACACAGGTTTTTTAACCCCTGAAGGAAATAGAGGGGTGTTATAAGTTTAAAGTAAGGGCTGAATTTTTTTTTTAAATTAGGGTGATAGGTAATGTATATTTTTAATGATTTTTTCAAATAGATAAATGTTATACCATTTTTAAATTGCCATAAAATTACCTATAGTTATAGTTATAGAAAAAGGCAGGGCTACCAGTGCCCATTCGCCACTGCAACCTAAAAGATCTATAAATTATGACTCCCCATGCCGAGTCTCACTCTACAGGCCCAGGTCTTTTATAAACCTGATATTACCTATACAGGATGTTGCAAAAAGGGTATACTGTGCCGAAAGGGTTTGACTCAGGGGTTATTCTGAACAACTTTTGTTATCCAAGTTTTGGAAATTCTCGAAAAATAAATTCGGTCTCTATAGTAAAAAGTCACGTGATCGAATAAGTTTCTATGTAAAAGGTTTTGTTACGTGAATTTTCAAAATTGTAGAAGAAAAGTGGATCAGAATGGCACCTAAATCCACTTTTGGCTAAGCTTTATACCCTTTTTTCAATACCTTGTATAAAATATCGTCAGCGTCACCTTAGATCGTAATCATTGTAACTCCTCGTGACCAAATTTTAGAGGAGACAAAAATACTGTTTTATTTGTAGTTCTAGTTGGCATACTACCCACCTAAAGTTTTTTTTAACTGGCCTAAAAATGATTCGTTTAGACAGTCTATCTTCCTGTTCAACCGCAGCCTGAGTGCCAGTGACTCAATGACTGAAAGGAGGCCATTAGTGCTCCTAAATAAATAAAGCAGGCCTGTAGATTATCTTTCAGTGTACCGACACATCTGATTGCTGTAAGAGCCTGATAAGCTCTTCGAACGAGTCATACCTCTGTGGTGGTACGGTTTCGACCTTTCGGACAGTCAGTTTGGCATCCGAAATGCGGATTCGAATAGTGGGTACAATACTTTGCGTTCGTTCACTGTCGGAGCAGGATAAGAACGACGGGCGAGTTGTTGCGCTGGCTGTTTGCTTAAAAATAGTAACCGCGTTCAACTCTATCCCCTAGAGGGCGAACCTTTAGGGCGGCTCTTGTATACCATCACTTGTCTTCTTATCTGCAGAAAATTGACAGAGGTCATACGTGTCTAACAAGTACATTAAGGATGCGAAAAGAGAGGGTTTGTTTTCACAGAAGAAGTTCAGTTGCGGAGTTCCACAGCGGTAGGTCTTGGACCCCTCTGCTGTGGAACTTGGCATACAACGCGGTCCTGCAAATCAAGCTCGCAAACGGCGTTAGCACAGTGCATTTTTCTAATGTCACACAGGTCGTGAGGTAGGCTGAGAGCCTCCTTCGGGGATGACATCCCAATGATTCATTACGAAAAAATTACTGCAGCTGTGCTTGCCATGCAGTGCATGGGCTACTTCCGAATCTGGGGGGCTGTTGCAAAGGAGTCCGTTGCCTCTATACGGTACGGGTTCCGTGCGATCTATGATCCTTCCGGGAGCACCTGTCTTGTCAAGTCGAAGAGAATGGCTCGTATTCGACGCAACCTGCAGTACTGGTGGGATTGGTTGGAGGACAGGACAGCAGGAAGCTGCAGCAGCCGTCATGCTGTGATTCGACGCATAGATGCAAAAAAAAGTTGAAAGTAACTTCATGTTAATAAAATATTAGATCTTAATTTAACAACATAACATTGCAAAAAAAATTAATATTGTTGAGTATGTTATTGTAATTTACTAAAGTAGTAATAAAAACAAAGGCTTATTGCATAGTTTTCGTTCACGTTCGCCTACATCGCACGTTGTATATGAGAATAAAGGGTAATTACTAAGTTTTCTTGTTTAAAAATCACGGTTTGAGGTTTAGAGGAAAACAAATGGTAAAATGCGGAATACAGTTTTTTTTTTCGAATAAAGAGGAAAACATGTGAATTCAAAAAACGTTTCTATTGACACCAAAGAGTACTTTTCGCCGAGAAAAGTGGAGTTACAATGTTTGCGATCTAAAGTGATGATAGAACTAGAACTTATTTTTTCAGTTCACCTGCTGTTGAGTGAAATCGTAATTAGGTAAATGACTCCTTGACATGAAAATAACCTTTTTTTTATAATCGTTATTACAAAACCGTTTTTTTTTATACAGCAATATTTGTAGGTGTACTTACAGTGAGCAAAAGAGCGCAGCAAGGTGTAAATTTTTTGGTTTTTAAGAAACAAAAATATTATTTCTATCATATCCCAAATACACATAAGTACTTAAAAAAAAAAAAACACACACTCACGCCTTGTACTAATGTACTCCCTTGCGGGGGTACTTACATGTTATTATTTTTCTGGTGACCTCCCCATATCCCTTTGCCAGCTACGTAACCTTTTGTGACACCCTGTATATGCAGAGTTCTGCAAACTACTGTTCTGCTTTTGAAACACCAAAAAAATTATATGAAGAAGCGTTTTTTTCACGAATATAAAAAATTACGTAGGATAAAAGTTTTTCAGAGTGACGCCTGAGTAACGCCCTTTCGGCTAACTATACTTTTTTTATTTACTATTCTTATACCTCACACGGGGGCAGAGTTTAATACAACACCCTGAACTATTAAACTCTGATAATATTTTCGCGATTTTTTTACATTCTGATTTCATTTCCTGGCTTAGAAATAACATCAATAACATGCTGCACACGTAGGTTTCGGCATAGTATTAAACCCTTTTTGCAACAACCTGTATAAATATCGGCACGGGTACGACTTTATATATAATTAATTATTAAATATTAAAAATACTTTCAAATAAAAATAAATATTTTCGTATCACAAAACAATATTACTTACTTAGTATATTTTTAACAAAGTGGCATGTCTTCACTTTTATGTTTTCGAGTACTATGTTAAAATTTCATGTCATTGTCCGTAGAACGCCCCGCATACCTCAACCCCCCCTCAGTAGATTTGACAGATTCTGATTTTCTTCCAGCTTTAGTGACAGCCTTAACAACAAATTTTGCTGAAATTCAATCCGATTCTTAGTACGGGTCATTGGTCAATTGATACGCTACTGTGGTAGGGATTCTTTCAGTTTCATGTTACATAATAAGAGATACGTTTAGTTATACAAGACTAGTAATGTATCTATGTCTATACATACATAATCTTTACCATAACGAATTATAAAATAATAATATGTGGGGACATCTCACTATAAAAGCCTGCGAAATAAATAAGCTGAGAGAAAATAAAGCTCAGAAGCTCAGAAGAACATTTTCTTCCAATGAAAAGACGATAATATGACACAACACAACAATTTAATAATTACTTATATAAAAATACATCACATTTTTCCCAAATTAGCATCATTTACTACAACAGAAGCCGCGACTCCTGCGCCGTCGCTTCAGCGTGAATCTCTTGTACTTGCCGAGCAGATTGTGCCTGGACCTGGCGGCGGGGTTGTTGACCTCCACGCGGTACGCGCACACCGCCGGCTGCCCACACCCGTCCGGGCTAGCTGGACCCTCCGTCTCTTTCATCAGCTTACCAGACCACGTCTCTTCGGGCTCTGGTTCTTGCGACTTGTCAGTCAGACTCTGCGACGCATCATGAGACGTCTTCTCCAAGTCGGAGCAACTTGATTTGCAAGACTTACAGTCAGACAATGCTACCGGGCTTGTACATTTGTTCACGTAACAGCGAGCGGAGCCGATCTTAATGTTCTTCAGTTCGTAACAAGTGCTCGAAGAGCTGACTCTGCTGACAAATGAACTGCCGCTTTTGTGTCTGCTCTTGAACTGACAGCCGACGTCTCTGACGAACACGATCCCCTCGTCGGGGGGCCGGTAGCTGAAGTCCTTATTGAACTCTATGTATTCGTACTGACAAGACTTGGTGCGCTGGAGAAAAGCAGACATCACTTGTACGGGGGATTTATTAAACACGGTCTTCTGACTTGGCTGTAAGGATACAATGCTGGATTCTTTACTTAAAGTGGAGTTGAGGTACTCATTTTCTCTGAAAGCACAGCACTCTGCCTTGAACTGGTATGTTGGTTTCGGTCGGAGATAGTCTGCAGACACCACGTTGCTGGACTCTTCGGAATTCTCGTATTCTAGAAACTTCTTTTCCTCAGCTAGAGGTATGCATACGGGCAGGTTGACACACCGTGGCGAGTGTGGACACGGCGGGATCACTTTACATTTGTTTTTGATCACGTTGAGTTTCTGACAGGATGGCGCCACTGGGCAGGGCGGGTGATGCCTGCAAGCTCGCACAATACGGATCACTCTAGATAACTTTGTAGGAGTCCTTCTCTTACTTCGACTGTATTTGACTGGTTCTGGAGGCAATGTTTTATCTGTGCCAAACGGTAATACTGAACGTGGCGTTTTGCAGTTGTATTGCGAAAAATATTCACTCTTCTTACGATCGCCCAAGCTTTTGATGGCACTTGTATCATTAACACTATCTGCTTTTTTCGTATTCTGCACTATAGTTTGGCTAATACATTCCACATTTGCCTGACATTGTGGACAGATCAGACTGGGCCTTCTGTATCGTTTTCGTCTCTCATGTTTTACTTTTGATGGATGATCAGTATTTAAAGATTTGTCGAACATAAGCTTATATTTACTGTTAAGTTCTGTTTCAACGACCGGATCATCGTGTTTTGCTCTGTTGATTACGGTTGGATTATTTCCATGCTGTGATATTGCGTTGTTGGTAAATATTTTCGACTTTATTTTGCCACCGTGCCCATTTAATTCATCATGAGGCTCTGGACCTACTTTAACCCTGGGATACGGTACGGGAATGTCTATGATATCACGCATTTTGCTGCCTGAAACAGGGACCTCAAAATAGCAGTGGTACGACCGTTTCCTAGTGTACTCATCCAAGTCCCAAAATACTGTGCTGTGGGAGCTTTTGGCGGCCCTGATACTGGATTTGACTTGAAGGCCAGCGTCATCTGGTTTCTTGAGCCACCTGACGATATCGTCCCGTGAGGATGTGGAGATGTCCCCCCGGTGTCGGGAGCCCACAGCCGGGGACCACCCGAACATGTCATACAAACTGGTGCACAAGTACGGCGCCCTTACGCGCTTGTCAGGCATTCTTCAAATAACTGAGCTGCATTGGCTCTTCGCGTAGTCGCTCATACTACGATAAAACTAACAAATAAAGAGCCACTTGCCAATTTGGAAAAATATAAATGTTAGTAAATATGTTTTTTTTAGTTTTTGACGTTTTAAAGATATTTTTTTATGTTGTCCGATGTCCGTGTCATGGATTTCTCCTGAAAATCAAAAAGGTTCTGGGACGTTGACAACCTCGAAATTTATTCTGCTTTGCAAGCTCAGAACAATGATTTATTTCATAAAAATCAGCCCAAGCTAGCTGGAGCTGGACATTGGCATTCCCCAAGGACCACCACAACTCCTCTGCCTCTACCATCACTATAGCCTACCCTAACTAATCCGATACAAAACTCACCAAACCAATCTGTTCCAGGTTTCCACATGACGCCGAAGCTCTCAAAGATGTTTCCAGAATCGTGTCTGCTGATCTTCGTGGGCGTCCTGATCGGGGCCCTGCTCCTGAGCACCCACACGGTGCACGTGCAGCCGCTGACCCCCGACACGTTCTTCCTCTACATGCTGCCTCCCATCATCCTGGACGCCGGCTACTTCATGCCCAACCGGCTGTTCTTCGACCATCTCGGGACGATATTGTTGTTTGCTGTCGTTGGCACCGTGTTTAATACGCTGACTATTGGTAAGTGGGAAAAGTTTCGGGTATGGATGGATGGATGGAATGGATAAAGAAACAATAGACTCATCGCGACGGCTGAATGGCGTAGTGGTTAGTGACCCTGACTGCTATGCCGAAGGTCCCGGGTTAGTTTCCCGGCTGGGGCAGATATTTGTTATAGACAGATATTTGTACTCGGGTCTTTGGTGTTGATATTTATATTTAGTATGTATCTATCTATGTATTTGTGTAGATATACTATTAGCTGTCCGACACCCATAACACAGGTTCTGGCTAGCTTGGGGTCGGATGGCCGTGTGTGAGATGTCCCCACATATTTATTTATCCTATCTCATTCAAATCCTAGGTCCCTCAATAGCCCTACTTTTGTTATCTAACGGCCGCCATTTCAACACCGTTACCATATCTGCAAGAGTTTTTAAAAAATTCTGTACACAATAAAGCTACAACTCCCACTCTCCCTCCAGGCGCATCCCTCTGGGCGTGCGGGCAGACGGGCATGTTCGGCTGCACGACCCCCCTCCTGGACATGATGCTGTTCTCGGCGCTGATCTCCGCCGTGGACCCCGTGGCCGTGCTAGCCGTTTTTGAGGAGATCCACGTGGATGAAGTGCTGTACATCGTGGTGTTTGGGGAGTCGCTGCTGAATGACGCTGTTACTGTCGTGCTGTATCATATGTTTGAGGCTTATACGTGAGTTCGATTGTTCTGTTATTTTATTGCTATAGATCACTATATTGTCGACTACAGCCACCATCCTTTACTAATGGAGACCATCATCTTCAGCCTATGTCAACCCACTGCATGGCATTCGCATCCATCTATTTTCCTTTAGCCGGCATCGGTCCGGCACCGGTGTTGGCGCACTAATGCCGAGGAATCAAATGTGTATAAAAATGTATGGCTCGTTTTTCCACTAGACACCGTTGGCTGTTGGCATCTACCTCGAAAATCATTAATCTACCCTCTCTCTTAAAAACTATAATCCACCAATAACTCTCCTCCAACAGTGAAATGGGTCTCTCAAAACTCGAATACACGGACTTCCTGGCCGGGCTAGCCTCGTTCCTCACCGTGGCGGTGGGTGGCACGTGCATCGGCGTGGTGTGGGGGTTCGCCACCGGGCTGGTGACTCGCTTCACCGACGAGGTGCGGGTCATCGAACCCATCTTCATCTTCGTCATGGCGTACCTGGCGTATCTGAATGCGGAGATGTTCCATATGAGCGGGATTCTTGCGTGAGTACTTAATACTTTTTATTTCCTTGATAACTTTTCCTTCATTAGGTACACTGCTATTATGATGGAATTTGATTTGTATGGTGGAAGACTGTAAAATAAAAGCGGTCAGCAACTTACTGCCAGTAGTGCCAGTCAGTCTAAACTCTGAAGTTTGCATTGACCTATTTAGATTCGTATTTTTAGTATATCAAACAATTGCTAGAAACATAGTGAGTATTAACGAGCTGTGTTTATTTATTCTCATGAGGTTTAGCTTTTTCCAAACAAACTAGTATTTTGGACGATAAATCGTTCGACCGTAGTACGCTATGATTCAACCGTGAACACAACACATGCGCAAACAAACATGGTCGACCTCCATGTCATTCTGAACGCCTATATTTATTAACAACATCGTCAGCTAAATTTAATTAACTATCGCTGGGCACGTTATAAATTCAATTTGAGTCAAATTGATTGGTGTCGCTGCCCGCTGGGGATAACCGCTTGTTTTTTATCGTTTGCGTTTTAAGCATTTATACACTCGTTACATGTTATTTCTACTTATTTATTATCTATTGTGTTTAGCTCGAACCAATATACAGCAGTGTTTAAGTAAACTAAGTATATATCGATTCGAATTCGTTAAGAGAGTGTTCAGACCTATGTTTCATCAAAATCGGTTAAGCAATGCGAAAGTTATGACGCATGGGGACTTACATTGAACATACCTACATACATAGTACGTATACTTACATAGTTACAATATTTTGAAGAGTTTTGCACTATAAATACTCGTACATATTTGCGGTCATAAAAAGCCGTCGATTGTGTTTCCCGTCGCTTTAATGTTTCCTTCGTCGCGGTAATGGTGTGTTATTTAGGAGTTTGGAGCTAAATGTGCTGAACGGTCGTCGTGAATAAGTAACGAGTCCGCTTTTAAGAACCCTAAGGATTCATTGTTGCCTATCTAATCGGGTTTTTAAGTTGGGTTGGGTACTTTAAGTTACTGAATATCACTGTTCTAGGAATAATATATATAAGTACTTATTGCAATTTTGTTTCTTGCCCAAGCTTTTTAAAATAAAGTTTATAACGAATATCTCAAAATCATCAATCTCTCTCATGCATTACTAATGGTTTACCATACACTATTGTATTGTCCTTTAAACCCTTAATACACTGAAGTAGGTACATACATGTTAGTCTGATGTTTAATTATTTCACGAACGAAGGGTACAATTTAGGTCACGTTATCTTAATGCCTCTGTCCAAAACATGTGCCATTGCTCAGTATAACAACTTCCCCTCGTTTATTATTGTGCCATTGTGTATACTTCTGACTGAAACTGCCTGAAACATTTGAACATCGACGAATGGAAGTCTTTGAAATGTTTTGAAAGTTATTCGGGCATTCGTGGATTGTTTTGTATGGGTTCACGCGTCGTTTAGTCCATCGAGTGTGGGTTGAACTTGAAACATGCATTGAGGAAATAAAAGCAGAATCATATTATCAAGGCTGAAAATGACATGCTATGTACGAGGGTACATTACAACGATAAATGAATTCATACATATATATTATAGGTATGATAATTTTTTTAGCATGGACAGCAAGACAATATTTTCATCTTTCATACTTTATAAGGGGGGATTTTTCAGTATTATTTTTTCTGTAGATTTCGTATACTAACCCGAAACAAATTTCGTATTAGTTTAATAACTTATAATTTTTACCCCAATTCCAATCACAAATTCACAATTAATAATTCTATATTCAAAGCTCTTACCAAACGACCCCACTAACCCGTACCCCGTACCTTCCAGAATAACCTTCTGCGGCATCACCATGAAGAACTACGTCGAAGGCAACATCTCGCACAAGTCACACACCACCATCAAGTACACCATGAAGATGCTATCCTCTTCGTCGGAGACCATCATCTTCATGTTTCTGGGCGTAGCCACGGTCAACAACCACCACGACTGGAACACGTGGTTCGTCCTGCTGACGATATTGTTTTGTTCCGTGTTTAGGATTATAGGTGAGTTGGGATGCTCATTTGTTTAAAACTATGCATGTGAAATGAAATGTTCCACCAGCCATTGACGTTCCATGTCACTGGAACCTTTTCACCCTTTTCATAACTTGTGAGCTCGTGAGTGTAGTAGGTTTGTGTGGAAAAAAGTGGGAAAAGTTGGTCATTACCGTCGAGCTGACATTGATGGCTTAAATCGAGCCCAAAGGATAATCTAATGATGATTAACTGTGCTCACATCTATAGATATCCCACGATGGTTTTGGAACCTGAAAGGAAATATGTCGTAGGAAGCTTTCGGTTTAGAGCCCTGAAAGGAAATATGTGGGAATAGGAAAATATGTAATACGGCTGAATATTATAATAAATACTAAATTTCCTTTATTTGTTCCAGGTGTATATATATTTACTGCTGTAGCCAATAAATTCCGATTGCACAAACTAAATAGGGTCGAAAAGTTTGTTATGTCCTATGGTGGTGAGTTATTAACATTCATCATTATAATTATCTATTAATAAATCCTCAAAATCCTACGTTACTAACTATCTAAATAAATAAAATGAACTTTTTATTGTCCACGGTCCCGAAAAACATTGAACGTAACACCCATTGCGTAAAAACACTAAAAATCTTCATAAATCCGTTCCAAACATAATATAATTTCCCAGGTCTCCGCGGGGCAGTAGCGTTCGCGTTGGTGCTATTGATCGACCCTAAGATCGTGAAGCTGCAGCCCATGTTCGTGACCACCACCATCGCCGTCATCTACTTCACGGTGTTCATCCAGGGCATCACCATCAAGCCGCTGGTCAAGATGCTGAATGTCAAGACGGCGGAGAAGAGGAAACCTACCATGAACGAGAGGATTCATGAAAGGGTACTTTTTGTTGTTTTGTAGATTTTGTGAAGTATTTTAGTAAGGTACCATATTTTTAAGCATTATCTCTTCTTCTACATCTTAAAATGCTTTTGAAAATACTTTTTTTTAAATGAATTACTAAATTAGTACCTACAGTACCGATTCAGCGATATAAAGAACCTTAGTCATTAATAAACGATGCCACATTCCAGCTAACATACCTACTAAGGCACTAACTTATTGACGATGAAATAAGAAGATGGCAACTTATGTAATTCTTTAATCTAAATTGTGCTTATTTTACAGTTTATGGACCATTTAATGGCAGGTATAGAAGATATTTTAGGTAAGCACGGTAATCACCACATTCGGGATAAGTTCAAGCGGTTTGATAACCGCTTCATAAGGCCCCTCTTACTACGAAATTATCAGGTTAGTAATGTTTATCTTCTACCATAGAATTATGAGACTACTGTACTTGTTTAGTCTATGCTTCTTCTAATATTTTACTAAAATAATACCTATTTCTAAAATGATCTAATGAGGCAAACCTCTTGTACCTAACAAGAGGTTTACCTCCAGGTTTAGTTTGCTTTTTCTCTGTGGCATAAGTTTAATCGAAACGACAAATCTTGCATATCAATTAACTTAAGTTATGCTATTTACGTGTTTACAGGGTCAAGAGCCTAAAATTTTAGAGACGTATTCAAAATTAGCGATGCGAGATGCCATAGAGTACATGCAGAGGAACGCGTCTACCATCGGAAACATATCCGGTGCTGAGTCAATGTCGGCCATCTTTAAAAACTATACCAACACTAATTTCAATGGCAGGTAAAGAAAAAATGGTTTGATGTTTATTTCATGATGATACATACAGTAGGTATACATACATAAGCACTCACGACTGTAATCCCCGAAAGGGTAGTCAGAGGTGGCTCACAAGCGAGCCACCCACTTTTCGCACCACATTTGTACTCACGTGATAGGTGGGGTGGGAACCATATCGCTGTTTTTGGGATAATTACAATGCACTTAGGATACACATGATGATATTTATGAAAGATTAGTAAGGAACACAGGCAAGGAAGAAGTTGCCATTATCGTAGATAAAGATTTGTAAAGTTGTAATTTAAGTAGTAGCATCAGACTAATTAGTGTGTTAGCCTATGGTAGTAGGTACTAATCCTGTAATGTTGATAACTTCCTCCTAATACGTGTCACGATTATGGTTACGATTAATTTCTATCGTTTTATATTCGAATCGCATTCGATTCTAATTCACAATTCAAATGTTTTTAAATTCCGTTCTTATATTTTTTCTTTTTCTTTTCCAGTCCTAGTTTCAGCCAGCTAGACTCGTCCACTTGGAACATAGATATGCAGGAGTTGGAATACAACCCGAGCAAGAAGGATCTAACCGACGCCCGCATACATCACTTGCTTGCCGAGGAATTGTGCAAGCCGTATAGACGTGTATGTGTATGTAGAAACTTTTACTTAGTTATAGATGTCCTTATGTGTTCTATCTATGTGAGTAAATGTTCAATGTTATCTTTTTGGGGAGTTATTTAAGATGAGTTTATTTTGCTGTAGCAGTAGTTTAGTACTCTATGCTTCTCTTGAACACGGTTACTTTTGAAATGCCACCATAAAATAAGTTAGAATAAAGATAGTTTAGATAGTTAGAATAATAGATCCGAAAAATAACTCTGGCTATTTATTTTTCGTTATTACGAGAAAAAGCTTACTAATCAGCATAAAAAATGTAGCTAATGAAGTAAGCATTTAGTTAAGTAGCTTTTATTGCATTTATTGAGTACAACTTAGACAAGAAGCTTATAAAAATACTGGTAGTTACTAATAAAAAGCTTTTGAAACTAAGGTAAGCTATCTGTAAAAAAATATCTTTCCGCATGATTTAAAAGTTATCAGTGAATCTCTAAGTATTCTATTATCATCCGTTTAACAGTCTTGAATAGAATTAGCGTTTGGAGTTCGAGCTAACTACATCCATAGCTCGTTCACAACATTTTATTATTAACTGACTGATTCAAATTATGTAATACATTGCGTGTTTCCGTCCACAGCACCGGAGACTCAGCTACAGTCGGCACGCAGTGAATGACAAAGACTTGGGCACTCAGCCTGTGAACTTTAAAACGCACATGAATATCCGACGCCTGGTAGGTGATAGGAAACACCATCACAAGAGGAGCAAACGGGGTAACAAGGTGAGCAAAAATCAAGGTTATGCTAAATTAATGCTAAAAAGTAGTAAGCATTTAAAACACTATCTAAGTTAAACTTTAGAAACTTTCACTTACATTGCTACGAGGCTACGCCGCGCTACGAAATCTCGTAGGCTTCACACATCCTTATAACTACATTATGTAAAACACATAAAAGTAGGTTATTTTTATATGAAATTTTAATTATGTTTATGACAAGTTTAAACACGCCCTTGACATTGCTTTTTCCTACTGTGCGTATTGTAAGTACTTTAGCAGATAAGTTTAACCTAATGCTAATATCGTGTTATAAATAGCTATACTTTACATTTCAGGATGGGAAAAACCATGTTAGTTTCCCCGAATTCCAGCAAAATGGTTCGGCCAAACAGTTCACGCACGGTAAAAAAAAGTATTATAGATTAGGTACTTATTTTAATATTTTACTAACACGAGTGTCCAATCGCATGCACGTGTGGGTCCAACAATTTTGGTTTATTGAGTTTATTCTAGTTTTTGTTTTGTTTATTGAGTTCCATTATTGATGTTTTTTTTGCAGAACACTAAGCTTTGTTTTCCGGGGCTTTAAGCCTCGTCCATTGATAATGTTAACAATTTATGACTGTTTAAAAGTAAATTTTACGAAACAAGACGAGCAAAGCGTCGTATCACTTGTAATTAAATGGGAGTTCATTTGTAACAATAATTAGGTACCTACACCTACAGTACTTACAGTTTTTCTTAAGTATTACGTTTAGTCAGTCCTGTAGTTGTTTCACCTCCTTAAAATTTCTCACTCGACTCATATTCGCATTCGATTTTTGTAGTGCATGCCTTGTCGTTACTTTTCCAAATCTTCCTCACCTCCCATTTCAAATTCGAATACAAATTAGAGTATTTCAAAATAGAGTATTTTAAATAGAGAACACAATTAAAAAAAGTTTTTTAATCACACAACATCACACAGTTGTATCATTTTGCAAAGTGCTCCACAAGTTGTTTGTGAAAGAAAAGAGTTTATTAACAAACTCCTTTCACGAATGACGCTTAGTGGAGCCATAGACAATGCAGTGGCTGACCTCCTTGCCGTCCACAGACTACATAAACGAGGTGCTTCAGGAGGGGGAGGAACCGGAAGTGAGGCGCGAAGGTGATGACGGCGGTATTACTTTCACTGCCAAAACCCCACGTAGGTATTCTGCATGCACCATGTCCTGTTTGCTGAGAGTGACGGGGTGGATTTGGACACAACCAAGTTTTGGAGTATATTTTCTTTATAGTATTTCCTACCTTGTATATGAGCTAAGAAGAAGCTATGCTGACGTGGTAAATATACTCATGTATAAATACATAATATTTATGGTATATTTGAGATTAACTTAACTTTTGGAAGATATATTTTGTCCACATTCATCCGACACTATGTATGTTGGTGTTGTAAAGTGTCGACTAATTTTCACTATTTTGCGCACTATCTAAAAACTAAAGTCAGGACTACTTACTTAATATAAAAAAGGTTCCGTAAATATTGTTATAAAATACTGTCCTTACTTATTGCTAAAGGATATGTGCTACGCCATGCTGAAACTTTTGTGGTGGCATGTACTTTTGCTAACACTTATTTTGATTAACCCTTGCAAAAAGTTATTTTCTTCTATTCTATCCCTGAACACCAATTTATATTTTCTTTAGCAAAACCCCGACCTATTAACAATCTTTCCTCTACTGAGCTAGTACCTTCTAACCGTCCTGACTCCGCTTATATTAACCAATTGTTTGATGTCAATTTCTTCCCTTCTGGCAACCTTCACGTGGCACCGCAAAATTGCAAATAACAGCCGGATACAGGGAAGTGAGCCCGACGTCCTCACACAAAGAGAACAGTAGCTCGCTTATAAACCAACTGGCGAACCTGCCTGGGTTTAACCCACTGAAGGCGAGGATTGTGAAACAATACGCGAAAACTCCTGAAGAGATTCTTCCGACGGCGGTCGAGAAGTCGCTGCCGTGGCGGCGCGACCGGTCCACTTACAACTTCGGTATGTCCTCGTGTCGGGGGGTCGCTATATTAATAGACAAATGGATGAACGAGACTTGTCACGCTTTCGATACTATTAACGTAACGATATAGAGTCGTCCTTAGCTCAATCGTTTCGTTTGGAGCGCTGCGCCAACCACGTCTCTGGCTCGTTGTACTAAGCGTACCGATTGCATGATAGCTCTCTTTTGTTCGTTGGTTCTATTTCTATAGCACCGCCCGGTCCACCGACTGCTTAGTTGGCGGTGGCGGCCATCTTCCTCTAGCTTTTCATTTCGGTCGCCGCGCCTCTGTCATGTCTGCATGCTGCGTGTGCACATTTGCATTTATAAAGGTTGTTTGTAGAGTGCGGTTTTGTCGACATATTAAATTACTATTGTAGCCGATTTTGAAGGAACCGAAGTTAGCACTGTCAAAACCTTTGTTCAAAATCATGTTTGTATAATTTTTCCCTGTGCGCAAATAATGGCAAAATTTTAAGTTTCACAGTGCTAATCGGTATAATTATAATATTAGTACCTTCAGAATCGTTCCCACGAGTTGCAAATTACCTACCCAGTTCCGTCTGTTGGTCATTTACAACTTAGATTTTATACCACAATGTATACTTCTATTTTAATGTGTATTTATATGTAAGTGTAAGTATTTTATCGGATGCTGCTTAATAATTAATGGATCACTTCACCCCACAGTTCATTCGGCCTAGTTTCACTAGATTGTAATGCCTAGTTTTACCAAACTCTTTTTTAATTCAATTTAGTTTAGTCAGTATATTTTATCAGTTGTTTTATTTAATTTAGTTATTATGTTCTTTAATATATTATGATATGAAACAAAGATTAATAAAGGTGTCACAAAAGTCTAAGATTAACAAGAAATCTGATCTGAAATTCACAAATTTTAATTACCTAAGTATATTATTTTATAATTATGTAAGTATGGTTTTGAAAAATCCAGCTTAACTTTTTTTAGCACTTCATGCATTTACTTAGTAAATAAATTCTTAAACGGTCCTTAATTGTTTTCATAGAATAAATAATGAAATAGCAGCATGTCGATATGTAGGCAACAAATGTCAATAAGTACATTTAAACAAAACTAACTTTTAACTCCTATTTCAGTACCAAATGAGGATATTTTAGAAGAGGACGAAAGGCGAATGTCCGAGGAACATGGTAAATATACACCCAACATATTTAAAACGTTGATGAAGTTGCGCCAATATTGCAGAAAACAAAATATTAAAAAATACTCGTAATAAAATTTACTCTGTCAGTTTTTATTTTTCTCACATTTCTCACTGACCCTCATGGCTTAGGGAAAAAGTAAGAGCTTTGGGGACCATGGAATGACACAGGTTCGTGGACCTTGGCCTAACCTGGGGGAGGCCTATTCGTGTGGGTTGACATAGGCTGATGATGAGAAAGACGACCAACTATGTACATAGGTTCTTATCTGTATTATTTTTTAGCAATGATTGGTGCACTATGCAGTTGCACTGCCTTAACCTTTTGCGTCCCGCAGTCGTGATATCGGCTGAAAAACATTTTTTTTGCTGTGCCTGACTTCACGAGATTCACCCGGTTAGGTCCCTCGGCAGCTAGTTACCTACGTTGCGGCAGCTACTAAAATAGATAGAAATTCGTGGCTGCCTAATACGCGGGCTCCTGTACAACGTCATATGTTTTACTGGCTGCCGAAACCCGAAAGCCAGGCTGCCTAGTGCGCGGGGGCCTTAAACCTATCCACCTATTCACAGACTGTTACCTCACGATGGCAGAACACGCCCGGGTTGCCACGCCCACGGCCACGGAGACCATGCTGCCGTGGAAGCGCGAGGAGGCGGAGGGCGCGGGCTGCGCGCTCAAGCAGTCCGAGTTCCCTGCCTGGGCCTCCAACAAGGAGTACCTGGCATATAGCTCGCCCTCGGCCACCTTCCTTGGTAATTACATTTGAGGAATTTGATAAATAAGTATTTGAATATTATTGTTTGGTATGCCTTGTAGGCAATAGCTTTGATTTGTAAGTTAAGTAAAAAGTATAAAATTCAGAAGTTCACATATTATTTCTCAGCACTGAAGTCAATAAGTAATTTTGAAGATACCTACACTTA
The DNA here is from genome assembly GCF_932276165.1 of Plutella xylostella. Lineage (NCBI taxonomy): Eukaryota > Metazoa > Arthropoda > Insecta > Lepidoptera > Plutellidae > Plutella > Plutella xylostella. The sequence goes on along the minus strand of NC_064009.1, from coordinate 3,846,761 downwards.
GACTGAAATATTACTGAGTAATCACACCGAAAACATTATTCAAAATTCACGTAGCGCTCCTACTGTACCCGCACTTTATAGAGACGATTTGGTTCGAACCTTTTTACTAGATTATTGGTTGGTAATTATTTATTAGCAATGACTCGCATGCACTGAAATACAAAATACTTACAATATTATACCCACTATTATAATACACTTGCAGATAAATTTACACCCAATAACAAAAATTGCTATCTATGTACCTACGTATTGACACCCATCCTGCACTATAGCGCTACACTTATAGCCAGCAACTCTACAACGTTTCTCATTTGTTTTCTTTTCTCTTCCCCCTCCACTCACACACTCATGCCAGGCGGTATAGAAAAGCCAAAACATCCGAAATCTATCATAGGTCTATTCCGAAGAGAGAGTTCTAGTTCCACGCAAGGGGCCCCGGAGGCGGTGGCGTCAGACAGCGAGGTGAAGGCAGAAGTGGGGACGAGCCGGGACTTCAAGATGGACACGAGCTTCAGCCAGCCGCGGAGTCACCCGGGGCTGATGTCGAAGAGGAGCACGAGTCTGGGGGGTCCTTCTATCTTGCTGATGGAAGATGTGGCGCACTCGGACCCGCTAGGAGCGAGCAGCCGCCCCGCCAGCATCATGCAGGGGCCCCACCGCGGCCAGTGCCGGCGAGGATCCATGCTCGAGCTCACCGGGTGGGTATTGGTTATTTTGATTGTGTAAGGTTCATTGTAGAGGTTGTGGTTGGACACTGCACTTTGTACGTAGTGATCACTTGTTGAAGTATTCAGTGCAGTCAAATATTTCAGCTTTAATATTAGGTACTTAACTTAGTGACTTGACTCTCCTCCAATACTTTGTTCATTTTACAAAAAGTAGTAAACTAAACAGCAGCTACTGAGTGCTCTCCAATGAGTTCTCGTTCAAAAACTCTTCCCTATTTTTTATGTCAGTATAATAATATAATAAAAGATCTCTATCTAACCGCATGATATTTCCAGCTCGCTCTCCCGGGACGCGATCACAGAAGAGAAGTGCAGCAAGTCGCTGCCCGAGAGCGAGCGTATGGGCGCGCGCCGCCCGCCCTTCGGCCAGCAGAGTCTCCCGCGAGAACCCTTCATCCGTCAGCTCACCCTCGCCTCCTCGCTGCTCACCAGCTCCTCATCCGATGACTCCTCCGATGACAACACCTGAGTGCCCCGACGTGGCGACCACGACCGGTTGCCACTACTCAAGTACAAAACGCTTGAGTAAAAAACTCTAGGACTGTGATGTGTTGTGAGACGGTGGTATTTATTGCGAGTGAGTGAGGGGGATGTTTGGAGGACTCAGATGTTGAGTGCTTTTTTGACGTTTAATAAACCGGCTTTAGACCTACTTACCTACTTCAAAAGAAATGGAAGAGTAATTTAAAGTTTTACATTATAATTTTGTTTACTAGTTTCAGAATTCGATATTCTAAACGATATTTTAGGAAACTACCCAAAAGACCTATCAATGAGTTTTTACATTCGAAGCTACTTACAAGCTAAAAAATAATTGAAATCTCCTTTGTTTTTAACACAGTTATTTTGTAAGTAGGCTTTATATGTTAAAGACATATATCTAAATCATCATCAAATTTAATAATGTTTATGATTGTTTCAATAAATTTTGATTACGTAAGTACTTCATTAAAAGCTAACTAACTGTATGAATCTAATTGGTAGGTTTGTGAGGAAACTAATACTTTGTTATTCTTACTAATTACTTATCCATAATGCATAGGTAAAACAACTTGTAAATAAAGGTAAGAACTTGTGAATGTAAAAATGACTGTTAAAAGTTTTAATCCGAAGAGTATTTTTGTATGCTCTCTGTAAATGTAATGTAAAATTGTTACTGATGGTTACCTACGTATCTACACTACTTAGAGTATTTTAAGGACATTTATTAATTACTGAATTAATCTAAATTAGCGGTCAGACCTACTGAATTTAGGATCAGCTAGAGGAATCTTTATCTATTGAAATGAGAAATGAAATCCGGGAAATTTCCCATAAAATCTTGGAAAGAATGCATTGATAATAATGTAATAAGTACATAGATATTTTCAAAACAATTGCCAATACGCATGGAGTAGGTATATTAAGCCTGTTGACATTTAAGCTGCTTGCGACTTATAAAAAAACATCAAATGATCATTTGCAATGGCCGAGACCACCATTTTATTCCGGACATGCTCCTAGCTCATTTGATGCCTAAATTGTTCATCATCAAGTTACGTTTTTTTTTTCGAAATTGTAAGTCACTTTATGATTCGTATGTCGGATCCATAAAAGTCCTTCTAATCGTTATACAGCTCCATCCATTGAACCTCACAATAGCAAGTTTGCGAACTTGCTGTACCTAAGTAAACGGGCTGGCATAGAACACCATTGGTAGTATATAATTTATACTGATATTAAATTTAGGAAAATTAAATGGGGGAACTTAGTAATTTTTATTGGTTTAATCGCTTATAAGGTTTAACCAAAATGCGAAAGTGGAATTTGTTACTAAGTAGGTAATTAGAGCTTAGGAAACTGTTTGAAACTTACAAATATAAGTAGCTACGTTCGTAAGCGTTTAGTACAATAATAGAATAGAGACTTAAAATAAAACAAACTGTAAAATTATTTTGTTATAAAGTACCCAAATTAGTAAGTAACCTTCTTAAAATCTAAGTAGGTCTGTATGTCTTCATCATTCACTGTTCCGTAGAAATGAAAGACCATTTGAATTTAGACTTTCAACATTATGAAACAATAAGTATTTTGTGATGCGTATAAGAAATGCTTGAGAAAATGTGTAAGACTGATTGATACTACGTGTGTGAAAGATGCATTTTATGTAAGTACAACATGCCATTAATAATGTTGATTCCAACTTTTGAATAAAATGCACACATTTTATTAGTAAGCATTAAAGTAGTCATTTTACGATGTAAAGCAGTCAGCTAAGTATAAATCCTGAAGGCTCGAATCTGAATCCTACCTTAATATTTACGTATGTACTTATTTGATTTAACTTTTTTCGTATCTATATTTTTATTTGGTTCCGCAATGAGAGACATGTAAGCTAAAGAGGCTCCTTATTATTAAAATCTGAGCTAGTGGAACAAACAAATTTACTTTATATTTTATATGCTTACCTAAATTTTTTAACGAGCCGCTGTTGTTTCAACAAGGATCACCTATAATGATGATAAGTATGTGGATAATGAATCGACAATATTTTGTAAGGGCAATGAGATCATGATCTATGATCAGTGAATTAATCTAATTTAAGCTTGTTATACTTACCTAGAAAATGTACACTCCAGAAAAAAATTAGATGGTTTCAAAGTGGTGTTTATGATGGTTTTTCAATTTCATTTGTAGCCAATAAAGAAAAACCCAACCTCAGAAAAATATTAACCTTACAGGACTATACCCAAATAGTAGGTACCTCTAAGATCCCATACGCACTAAATACTTCAGTGCGTATGCGCCTTGTCGCTGTTCGAAATTTAAAAATAAAAGTTTAAAAAATACTTACAGACGAATTGAAAACCTCCTCCTTTTTCCGAAGTTCGTTAAAAAGTAGCTAGCCGCCCCGGCGCGGTTAGCTGCTAGTGCGTAAGGACTCTAGAGTACTTTTTATTATTTACTTTTAGCCTAAATGTTTTGTAGATTTTTGTAATGTAAGTAGTAAAGAATTTACCTCATTTACAAAGCAAAGTTTTCCTATGAAACGCGGCGTGTCAATTGAATGAACATTACATAGTGCCTAGAATCAACACAGCTCATTGTTTGATTGTTAATAGGTAGGTACTATTGTAACATACTTAGATGAATATACTGTTTTATTTATGTTCATGTAAAAAATATTGAATGAAATAAACATTACTTACTAAGTGTTGTTTTTGTTTTAAAAAACCATAATTATGTAAGTACTTAGGTTTGTTTTTAGATGATATTGCTAAGTAATTTTGATTTATCATGCACCATATGGATGAGGAAGGCCGAGGACCGAGTGTTGTGGCGCTCCTTGGGAGAGGCCTATGTCCAGCAGTGGATGATTATTGGCTGATGATGATGATGATGATGCACCATATAGGTATAGGTATAGGTATATGCCTGCAGGTACCAGGTAGGTATACAAACATTATGAATGAGCGCGGTGAACGGACTCATGCTACCCCGTTCCTGCACCCACTCACACAACATCCATCGCAAATAGGTACGAAGTTAATACATATTTTCGTGTAGATATGTGGGACTTAAGGTAAGTAAATAATATAATATAATAACGAGCCAGCGAGCTTTGCATAATATATTTAACTGTGAAAAATTAGGATAATATACTCGCAGCCTGTCTGTTAGCCATAAAAAGTAATAACATGCATTCAAACAAAAAATGAGCTTTAGTTAGCTTCATTTCGCCTTAGATTTCCCTAAGTGTATATCTACCTCGTTTAACTTTACCTACTCGTTATTTTCAAACCTACTAAATAAAGGATGACAGTAAATATCACACACGACAAAAAGTCTTCAGAAAAAAATATAAGTACTTATTTAAAAAATATAACTGTATGCCGCTGACTGCTACATACTTTAACAAATTGGTTTCGTACATTCTAAATAAAACAGTGTACACTGTAGTGATGATTGGATTCTCTTTACATTACCGGAATCGGAAATAATAGTAAAGCGGGCACAGCTTAGTGCGCTATCTAGTATCAGATAGCTGAACTATTACAACGGAAGTGGATATCGAAATTATATTCAGTTCCGGAACCGGAAAGTACGCTATTTTGTATCAGATAGCGGAACTAGGTATTATAACGGAAGCGGATATCGAATAAATTTTCAGTTCCGGAACCGGAAATTGCAATGAGTCGGTAAAGCAGGCATACATTTACAGCGCCATCTAGTATCAGATAGCAGATTTTTTCAATTCTTTTTTCAACCATCAAAATTATAAATACGATAGTAGAAAGTGTATACCATAATTCTTATTACTTCTATAGTGCCCACTTTATAGGATTATGGGTTAACTAGCGCCATCTATGATTTTGTACAGTTTTTCCACATGAGCAGCCTTATTCCGAGCATCCGAGCATTTACTACTCTGTGATCTACATTTGCTAGGTGCTAAAAAAGTTTGTTTATCCGTGTCAAATATTGTCTGTGATGTTCCAGTCGCCGCGCTCGTATCTCATTTCGTTGTTTTATAATTTTCTTCCTCAATATTTTTGTTTTCTACATGATAAATAACGGAAAATGCAGTGTATCTGAAATTTACGGTGTTCATCGTTTAGTACAAATAATTTCAAGTCATACTTTTCATTAATGAGTCGAAAGTTCTCATTTTAATTATGTGTGGCAGTTAGAAGACGACTATGAAACATACTGTTTTCTTGTAGTAAATTGGAGTAGCGGTAAGTGTTGAACCTATATTTGGAACCTAATTTATACAGTGCATTCATTAATATCATTTGTTTTCCAATACACTTGTTGTCGGAACTTTATGTCATGAGTAAATTGGTCTTTCCTTTCTATTTCGCTCATTGACAGATTTACTTTTGCTACGTTTACAACAGGTATTTCTAGTTGTTTTAGTTATTTGTTTGCTCTCGAACATTGATTACTTTAATGTCGAATTGGTTCGTGTTCATGATAAATTATTGTAACACACGGCACCTATCTTATCAGATTAAAACAGCTATCACATATTATCAATCACACTATAGTTTTCGTACTACTATTCTAGTGAGATGGGTTAATGTTATTTATTGATGTTATATAGTTTTATTTAATCCTCATATGAAATACACCGGAAGGTATGAGCAAGTGTATTTGTTTCTGTTTAAATTGTTGGTATCACTAAGATATTTTATTTCAGCCACTTCCCTTAAATTCATTCATTCATTGAAAATCTTAAATTCAAGGGATAAAACCTTTAGTTTATGAAACTAATAGATAGGTATCTTAATAATTCAGTCTTTCAACAAACTGCAAATATAATATATTTAACTTAAAATGGAGTCGTGTCCCAGATATTTACCTTAGTTATTACTATAAAGGCAATTTGTGCTATGGTAATTGATGTAACTGCTCTATTTCGAGCATATCCTTATTGAAAATGTAACCAAACAGACTTGTACTACAAATGTTAGATGAAGTGATGTTTTGGTATTCAATATTAATAATGATTTTAACATGAATATTTTTGAAAGAGATTTTTGTTTTGGTTTTATTTTTTTTGCCTAATACTTACAAATTATATATTATATTAATTACATATTTTGTGTTATAGAAAAAGATGTTTTACCTGACAAAAAAATCAAATGAAGTTATTACTTTGACCTCAATATTTATGATGATGTCCCTCTGTCAAGGTCAAGGTAGTCATACATTTATAGGCTGCCAATTGTACCATAAATTTAGCGTACATCCCCTGTTGGTAATTTCTATGTGTGTGCAATAAAGAGTTATCTATCTATCTACATTCTCTCTTGTGTTGTTGCAGCGGGCGGCCATCATGGAGCACTCGGACCTGGTGCTGGAGATGGCGCAGGTGGAGCACCTCACCACGCAGGAGCGCCTCCACCTCGCACGAAGGTACAACATTTATTCATTTTCTTGCTATAGTTCTATTCTATTCTATTCTATTCTCTGTGGGGGTGTAAGTACCTGCACCTGGCTCTCTCGAGTGGAACCTTTGTGCATATCCCCAAGGTCTAAACTGCCTTCCTAAGCTTGGACCATTTCCCACCACGCTGGTCCACTGCGGGTTGGTGGGTTCACATATCTAGATGTGCTAGATCTAGATATGCAGGTTTCCTCACGATGTTTTCCTTCACCGTAAGAGCAATGGTATACATTGTACTTAAGTTAAAAGAACTCATTGGTACGGTGGCCTGCGCCTATAAGTATACAGGCGGAGTTTTTAAAATAGCGATCTCAAGCTCACATGCTGCTCAAGCACATCCACATAAACACCACTGCTAACACACATCACACACAACACGTTCCCGGATTTATAACAGATGTAGCTGGTCCCTTCATCATCAGGGATCGCTATTTTAAAAACTCCGCCTGTATACTTTTAGGCGCAGGCCACCGTACATGTCAGCGCCGGGATTCGAACCCGCATCTCTTGATTGAGAAGCGGGCGCTCACCCGACTGAGCTACCACCGCTCCAAAAGCTTGCTATAGTTATATATATATATATATATATATATATATATATATATATATATATATATGATATATATATATATGATATGATATATATGATATAGTTAGTTATTCTATAGTTATACTTTTCTTTTCATTTTATGGGGTGTTATAGCAGTAGCCCGCAGCCTTTGCTTTGCCTTTAAAAAAATATGGAATAGGTAGAAGTTAGCCTATTTGTAGACCCAAGGTATCTGCTTTTTGTATACCAAATTACATGAAAATCGATTCAGTAGTTTTTAGGGTTCCGTAGCCAAAATGGCAAAAACGGAACCCTTATAGTTTCGTCATGTCCGTCTGTCCGTCTGTCCGTCTGTCCGTCTGTCCGTCTGTCACAGCCGATTTACTCGGAAACTATAAGTACTACAGTGATGAAATTTGATGGGAATATGTGTTGTATGAACCGCTACAAAAATATGACACTAAATAGTAAAAAAAAGAATTGGGGGTGGGGCCCCCCATACATGTAACTGAGGGATGAAATTTTTTTTTTCGATGTACATACCCGTGTGGGGTATCAATGGAAAGGTCTTTTAAAATGATATAAAGTTTTCTAAAAAACATTTTTCTTAAAGTGAACGGTTTTTGAGATATCAGCTCTCAAAGTCGTAAAAAGTATGTCCCCCCCCCTCTATTTTTATAACTACGGGGTATAAAATTCTAAAAAAAATAGAGGTGATGCATGCTAATTAACTCTTTCAACGATTTTTGGTTTGATCAAAGTATCTCTTATAGTTTTTGAGATAGGTTGATTTAACTGTAATATTATATTTGCTGCTACGGAACCCTTTGTGCGCGAGCCCGACTCGCACTTGGCCGGTTTTATGTTAAATAGTAACAAGCCACTCTCACAAATTGTGATTTTGGCAATAAGTTCACTCTTTGTACAGTTATTTATTCAGGGTTTTGCAAAAATATGAAGTTGAAAGTGCTTACGTAGTAAATATACTCAGGAAGTGTTTATAAACAACTTTAAACTACGAGTTTTGGAATTTCATCGTCATCATCATCTCAGCCATAGGACTTCCACTGCTGAACATAGGCCTCCCCCAATGATTTCCACCTTGTCCTATCGGAGGCGGCCCGCATCCCGTGCTTCCCCGCGGACTTGACTATATCGTCCGTCCATCTCGCGGGGGGCTGCCCAACGCTGCGCTTGCCGGTACGTGGTCTCCGCTCGAGGACTCTTCTGCTCCACCGAACATTTGGATTTTAGTAACAAAAATATGCTTAAAGCTTCCTATGATTTAGGTATTTATTGAATTTGTCACCAACACACTATTTTACAACGGATAACGAATTATTCCATTCACGATACCTGAACCGTAATGCAAAATCTATGTAATTGCAATATCAGATTGATAATTTTTAATGATGTTGCACAACATTATTATCATCTCAGTAGTATTCCCGCCTTTTTAAAAACGGTCGCGCGCGCGCATTTAGTCGCAACGATTTATTAAAAGGTCACAAACATAAAGATCGAGATTAAAGCGAGCTGTTAGTGCCCTTGTTTCGTTGCGGTTTTTGCGGTGTTATTATGTAGTTTTGCCGAAATTCTCGGCAACTTTCACTGCGCGGCTTTTTGTCTTGCCGACCGCTGTGGGAGAGAGCATTTCGTGAATTGTATGGGTTCGTTGCGTGCACAATGTTATGTCAATTGCATAACCACGCATGTGACTTTGAACATAGTGAACAATATGATAACAAGTGATTATCGCCTATACAAAATATGACACAGTTGGAAATTTTTGCGGAATTCCTAGACCACTAATGACTATTCATGGCAGTGGCAGAAAGGCAAGTTTTAATTTAAAGTGACTTTTATTCATGGATTCGGCACGTTTTAACGGTTACTTATGAGTCTTGTGACGGCCAAAATCTTATCTATTAATTATTGTTTTCCATTAAAAAATTCGCCACCTCAAGCATTTCAAGGAAGAAAGATAATAACGTAAATTACAAATCTTTCTGTCCACGTCTAATCGTTTACAATCACAAAGATACTAAATTAAAGGTAATTGGCCTTATCAATAAACATATTTGTATGAGTACGCGCTAGACTAGCTATTAAGTTTTTTTATTTTATACGAGATTTGCCAGAAAAATCACCGCATGTGATTATGTAACACATAAGCAATTTTACTTGAAACCCCCTACGTATTGTGCTGAAATGTCCCGGATAAATTTATTTTAAGGCATTTATAAACACTTTATCCGAAGATTGGTTCAAAAGCGTTTTTTTAAACTTCGGTTATTAGTATGAGTACTTATATGAATACCTGGCTCCCTGTTATGGATAGCAAATTATTTATATACTATGCTGTATCTATTTGATGAAGTTATTTTATCTTTATGAATACTTCCCGTAGCGTTTATCAGGTGGACATGATGTTATTTGTAGATAAATAATGATGTATTGAAGTCACTTGTTGATAGTTTCAATTGTTTTTACGGATAAGTAGCGAAAGAAAAGTATACATGAGCAAATCAATACTAGAATTATCGTTCTAAGTTTTATTTAATACTGACATCGTTCAGAATATGTTTTTATGACTCCTAATAAGCCAAAACCCATTTTGGATCGCTAATATACCTAACCTACTTACTCGACTGTTTTCAAGCATCAAGGATTAAAATCAAAATGATTGTTTTATAATGTAATTTTTTTCTCCACATGCATTAATGCCAACCCTCCTTATTCCGTTGTATAAGTTTTTTTCAATTACTAATTTCTACAATAAAAAACTTACTAAGTGTAGGTATTTAGTAAGTGTTTTATTGTAGAAATGCCTATGGCCGATAAGTACGAATACCAGACAATATTATCAAGATTCTGTACATAATATGTGTACGAATGTATGTATTTATTACTAGTTTAGCTGCCAAATTGTGAATTTAACTCTCATCTCTGGTGATAAACATATTATATCACTAGATTTGATATTCATGACAGCCCTCTGGTCGCAAGATTAGGCGTGTAAGTAGTTGTTTCAGCTACTGGCAGATGTTATATGTTATCATTACATCGTGGAAACATAAGCAATGTGCATTATGTACTTGTGCGCCAGCGTATAGACTCCAAAACCGGTCCTGCTCTGGTGTAAAGTAAACTATAAAATAATAAAGTCCTTTGGTTCGTTCGGCCATGGCAAAGCATGTGCAGTATAAACGGTATGTAGTGTGTGTTATTTTATATGAAATATTATAAAAATACCTAAATAGTCTTAATACAAGCTCATTTTTTATTTCTAAAACGTTTTTATGATTATTTATTAAAAATTTAATTTGTATGCCACATTGCCACATAAAGTGATAATTTCAAAATCTTTAAAAATAAAGTGAAGGTACCTACTTCCACTTATAAGCCAGCAAAGATTAGAGTTGAGCGTTAACATCTATTAACATATGCAGCTATTCAATATGCTGTAGATGTTGATAAAACTTCTTTTTGTATTCAGTCGTCTTGTATATTTGCACATTTAACTAATTAGGATACTTAGATCCTACTGGCGTAATATTTTTAGTATAGAAAATATTATACATATATATTAAGCTCATCTTTTAGCCATAATAATAATATATGGGGACATCTCACACACAGCCATCCGACCCCAAACTAGGCAGAGCCTGTGATATGGGTATCGGACAGCTGATATATCTACACTACACAAATACATAGCCAGCCATGATTCCACTGTTTACTGAAATGAGAGACCATAAATACAGATAGATAGGCACATAAATTCCTCGTTTAATAAATATCAATATTTCATTGAAGCGTTTTTTTTTGTTGTTCGGTAACAATTCGAATTATGGACGATTTTCATCTTTAGTTACAGTAATTTGTAACGAACATTCAGTGTTACGAAAAATTGAGACTGTCTCGCAACTTTCAAATGTTACCTCAGAATTTGATACTGATATATGAACTGGACATAAACGTAACTTGTACTAAGTGAATGTAAATACTAGCATGTGTCTCGTAAGAACATGTATTATTGGTTGTTTAAAACAGTTAGGTTTAATAAAGCATTTCGTTGCTAGCTACTAGTGAAACAGCTTAGGCAATGTATAGGTACTTGTGTAAGCACTAAGGAGTACGCAACTTTAAATATTTACATCTTTATCGTATCCGGCTAGGAATTGTTCAAACATTTGCCAGCTGTAAAAGTGCGTCTTTCTCTTAGAAGTCTGTTTACGCTAGTTACCTTGTTAGAAGTTTTACTTCAAGAAAAACGATGAATTTTGACATAATTATAATAAGTATGTATGGAATTACTATATCTGTTGAAATGGAACATCCGACGTAGGATACAAAGTAGCTCTGTTGGGCTTTAAATAAATAAGTTTTTGGCTTTGTCGTAACGGTAAAAAATCGCAAAAACAGGCAATCTATTTGGTACATTGTGGTTAATCCGATAGTTACAAATTGTAACTTACAATGACTATAACATATTTGTATTGTCCGTCAAGTGGCTAGTTTCTCCCACACTAAGGAGGCTTCTCTCGTTTCACGAAATACGAAAATAGAGAAAGCTGCTGGGCTAACCACGACTCTATCTAGTTGTATTAACCATCACCCATTGTTGACAACCTTCTGTAACATCTCATTTCATCAAGCAAGAGTCTCTCCAATCCATGTGATCGGTTGATTAGCACTAATTTGCTCCTTATTGTCTGGACGCGAAGTGCGTCAACGGCTCGGCTGACAGCTGGGTGTTGTTCGGGTCAATTGGCAAATTTTATTGTTCACTAACATCGTACTACGGCCACAATAAATAATACGACATCGACACATGCGTAATATGTACAGTGGACTCCTTAAATATCTATAAACTTCTTGTACCTTGTCAAAACATAATTTCAGGAAACGTAAATTACCTACTTCATTGCTGGTTTGTATAGTGTCTGTTATACGTGTATGTATAGACAAAAGTTGTCTATGCGACCACTTAATATAATCCCATATTTATCCATCAGACACTGTGAAACAGGCTCATAATGAAAAAGTTACCGCAGTTGGTACTTGTACTTTGTAAACCATCTTTTTAAAAGTTATATTAATTAATAACTTTGTACTTAAACGAATAAATCAAATGCTTATTGATCGCATGCCATGTTTTGCGGGAGTCTGCAAATGTATTTGTTTATTTACATCGCTAATGGAGCATAACAGATTCACTAGTTAGTTCTCGAGTATACTTGAGTTCACATTTATTATTATCAGTTACAACAATATCTGGTCATAGTAATACATAATAGTGTAGAATAATTCACATAGTAATCTTTCAGAATGCTTGCAACTATAGAGCTTGTTATCAAACTGAAACCTTCGAGGGAAAAACTAGAAAATAACGTTAAATTTCAAAACTTAACAGCAAAAGTGAGCTCACCATATCTATCCTTGACCCAAGGATTTGCGAAGTAGGCCGTCCATATATCACGTCCACGCATTTTATCTCAGCTAAATCATTTTAAATAACTCGCCCAAAATATAAGCTGGTATATACGTATTACATGACCGCCATTACAATATCTTGTTCACACTAATTAAACATGAAATTTAGGGTCACAAGTACATATATTGAATCCAAAAAATATGTAGGTAAATTTTTTTGTTACACCTGCAAACAAACACTAGCACCTGCAAGCAAACACTAGCACTTTATAATAAGTACATTTTAAAAAGTCATTCATTTTTGTGACCCCTTTATGTTTATAGTAGACTGACCATTTTTTAGCTAGTAACACTTACTGGCTGACTTCCTAATCCTATGAATCCTGAAGCAATACTTTTTACCATCTCATTCTCCTTGACCACTAACAATTCTCCGATCTTTGTTCAAACGCTGAATTTTTACTTCGTTGTCGCAGACGGCGCATGCAACAGCTGAAGCTATGGCAGCAGCGGGAGAAAGAGTGGGCGCGCTCCCGGGGCAAGAAGGAGAAGAGCACCAAGCGGAACATCTACTTCGACGACAGCGTGATGCTGTTGGAGGCCGCCGCCAGGAGTGATATTGAAGAAGGTAGGGAATTTATACACCTGTTATCCCCCATATTCATAAAAAAGTTATTGAACGTTTTAGCTAATTGAAGTTTTTTGTCATTCTCTGTCAAAAAAACAATTTGTTCTCTAAATAGTCCAATAGCTAAAACGTTCGAAAACTATGTTATGAATATGGGGGTACATCTTTACCTATGTTTTACCACAAATATGGCGCAATAAATATTTTCTTATAAATTCCACTTCGAATATTTCAACAGCAAATCGTTTGCTATTCTACCACGTGAAATCATTCTTCTCACTTGCCATAAGCAGACCTTGGTTCTCGGGATACCATTATTCGCGTAATTCTTAGAATTCTAACTGAAATATAAATAATTATAGCACCTATATCCGCATTATGACTCTAAATCATTGCAGCTATGGTTGAACTGACCTTGTCTAATACTAACAAATAGATCGCACGATCAATCAATCAAGCATGGACAGTGATCGGTGAATGTCACTCATTTCTTTTAAATCAGTAAGCGCATAACTTGAAATTACTGAATATTTTGTGCCAACAACAGTTTTTGTAATGTCGCATAGTGTACAACGGACCTAGTTTAATGTTTTTCTAACCGTCTGAGCAGTGAAAAGTAAACTCGAAATTCGTGAAAAGTAGTGCAGCGCGTGGCGAGGTGGTGACTCTCCCTTACCATACTTTTACTTTTCATTGCTAGATAGGTATAAAAACTCGCACTCCGCATGCAGTCTCTTGATTACTTATTGTCCTATGGTAAGGTCACTGGTATGACGACACGGTAATGCCTGCAGTATGCACAGGTGATCTCACGAGCCGAGATTGTAGACTCGGTAAACAAAACTTTTAATACTTGCGAATGTGTTATTTTGCTGATATTGAGGAAGTAAACACGATATTAAGATAGGTAGATATAACTATAAAAAAAAGTTTTTAAACCAATAGTACCTAGTTAGTAGGTATTTTATTGTTTTTTTTGCCTATTTATACTTACAAATATCAGGGTGTATATTTAGAATCACCAGCAATGTAAGATTATTCTATGACTGATAACCAGTCAGTTTAAGACATCTATAGATTGTAGTAGTCCCTTAATCTTTCTTTGTTGATAATACCAGTGGAGACTTACCAGTTTATCTGGACAAACTTATCTGACAAATGTTGAAAATGCTCAAAAAACAATAGCTAAACTTTCCCAGGCGACAAAAACGCTACAGCGATACGGTCGTCTTTTGTTTTAGTGTGACGGACTGACGGACGATAGCGATGTCACTCACTCGCCTTGAATGAAATCATAATTAATTTATTAAAATAAAACCTGAAATGATAGATGATATTTATTGTCCATGACTTTACCCTCTGTTACACTATGTTTGGATAAAGGTTATTTGTGGGATGCGGTCCCTCTCTGGAATTATATTTTAGACAATGACACAATTATAACTTTTATCCGTCAGACATGGTGAAAAAATAGCATTTTTTATAATTTGAAAGTCTTACAGGTTTCGTCTGCAAAGTGTATTTAGGACTCACTTACTATTTCAATCGTTCCGTGTGTTAGCAGGGTATGGAAACCGTATTTATAAATTTTTCACGGTTTGGTTTTGAACGAGTGCGTGGATATGTAATGTCGATTTTACATATTTCGTCTCATGATTTTTCGACCAACATAATTTATTTATTTATTTATTTATTAAGCTTACATATTAGTTGTAAACAATGACACAATTATAACTTTTATCCGTCAGACATGGTGAAAAAATTGCATTTTTTATAATTTGAAAGTCTTACAGGTTTCGTCTGCAAAGTGTATTTAGGACTCACTTACTATTTCAATCGTTCCGTGTGTTAGCAGGGTATGGAAACCGTATTTATAAATTTTTCACGGTTTGGTTTCGAACGAGTGCGTGGATATGTAATGTCGATTTTACATATTTCGTCTCATGATTTTTCGACCAACATAATATCTGTGTTCTCATTTTTTCAATCAAGTAGGTAGTAGGTACCCACTTCCCTGTATTTAAGTTTTCTTTGTTCAGTCTTAAACGTGTTATGTTATTCCTGTATTTATTGAAACAAAAGTTCGTTGAATGAGCATTAGTGACGATCGCACCCAAAGTCAGAGCGGACGGACAGTTTTTGTCTGACATTGATAGGTACCATTCACAGCTAATAGTTATTTTTTGTACTTTTTGCACCCATCATCATTATTAGCATCTACAGTCAGACATGACAATCATTCATATGCTATGATTTCGATCGATTAACGAACGATAAAAGATTCGGAGCGTGTAATAGCGACCGAGCGACATAGCGCGCACCAATGGCGTTAGGTATGTCGCAGGCAACTGGTTTAATCTCCTGTTTGATTGAACCACTAGCCCGTTCATTGGATGGCGCTATTCAGTTGTATGACTAAAGGACAACTCGTCAAGTCGTTGATTGTAACGTTCGACGTCTTGACTGAACGTCATTCAGCGAAGTCGTTGAATGGGATATAGTATAGCAACTTTGTAATGTCTGGTTAGGGTGAACATCACCAGACAAGAGTCAACAAAAAGACTATGTTACAAAGCTATTATCTCACAAATTAACTAAACAATAACAATAAACGTACCTTCATATTGTTGTTCATATTTATCCAGTTTCGCCACTTTTTTTCTTTGAAACTATCCGCTCGCGGCGTAATAATAGGTTAATTCATGTTGTCACACTATTTTAACACAAATAACGCACTTTAAAGCTAATTTATTTGCAAAAAACTAACAATATAGGTGCTTTTTGTGTCAGCTGTTAGCTGTTAGACGCCATATTTGTTTTATTCACCACCTGACTGATTTTAAGTCAGCTAACTAGTTGGACGTTTTGTGACGCTTGTACAATCAACGTTCGGCCTAGTCATACAACTGAACAGCGCCATCCAATGAACGGGCTAGTGGTTCAATCAAACAGAAGATTAAACCAGTTGCCTGCGACAGGTACAGTGCCACAAACTTATCTGTTCCGGTGACAGCTCACATAAATGACTAATATTTCTTAATTCTATAATATTTTAAATTTGCTCGTATTGTTAATTCGCTCTTGCGGTGTTAATAAACCCATCTAATCATTTACAATATACAATTCATTAGTAATTAATGAGATATGGATCAATTTAGTTCGCTCTCACCGAAACAGATAAGTTTGTCACACTATACGCTGATTTGACACATCACCACTCTCGCCTCAAAAGTTACGTACCAAAAAAATCTTCAATTAATATGATCTCTAGTGTACCTACGTACCTAGTTCAAAAAAATCTTATTTATGTAGGTATACCTATGTATTTTTTGCATCTAATTTTTGCAAATAGGTTCACGGATTTCACCACCCTCGCCTCGCCTCTAAAATTACCCTAAAGTGTCTTCAATTACATGATTTGTACCTGCATAAATATTTCTTTTTTCGCGTCACCTAGCTACTCTACATCCTCATCCTCTTGCTTCCAGTCCGCCGCCTCCTAGCGCGCGGGGTCACTCCCGACGCGACCAACGAGGACGGTCTCACAGCACTACACCAGTGCTGCATCGACAACAACGAGGCCATGATGCGGCTGCTGCTGCAGCACGGGGCCGACGTGAACGCGGAGGACAGCGAGCGCTGGACGCCGCTGCACGCCGCCGCCACGTGCGGCAACCTCGCGCTGGTGCGGATACTCATACAGAGAGGTGATGGAACTATAAGTAACTTTGGGGCGGGACCAAAAATGGAGTGTCATATTTCGCGCTCGTGTAATGTGGCTACTTGAGGTAATAGTTGATGCGGGTAAGTGCTCGGGGCACTCCACGAAAGAGACATGCTTTATGGAAAATAAGGCACAAGTAAACTAAGTGAAACTACAACCTCTGCCCGAGATCTCGCCTGTTTTATCAAATATTCTTTTGTGAATCTTAAAATGCTGCTACTGCTACCACACATGTGGCCACCAAAGCTATAAAAAATACATATTATTGTGTATTCAAAACCGTTTTCTTTTCATTTCAGGTGCGAACCTATTAGCGGTAAACGGAGACGGAAACATGCCATACGATATATGCGAGGAGGAGAGAACGCTAGACGCGATCGAGAGTGAAATGGCGGCCAGGGGTGTCACGCAGCGACTCATCGACGACACTAGGGCTGCCACCGAGATGAAGATGTTGACGGATGTCATGGAATTGTACAAAGAAGGTGCTGATTTAGACGAGCCGAGAGATAATCAAGGTGCTACGCTGGTGAGTAGCTATTAATTTATTTATACCCTTTTGCAACACGCTGTATTCTACTAGCTGTAAGATTTCATTTTTGATACTTTATTTACAAGTCTTATATCCTAGTCATCAAACTGAAATTAATACTCAAAGAAACATACTATCGGAAATGAACTCTGTTTCGACCTCCTATACAATATTCCACAGAAGTATTAAACTTTGCTTGAAATTGAATTGAATAACTTGTATGATTCCACTTCTGTATGATACCAACACGCCCGCATGTTTTAAATTATACTAATTACCTGGATATGTGACACGACAAACGTAATTAAATTGCGATAAAATTGCCACTAACCTTACTACAAGCCACACCTATGTGTCATAAACGCACTATTTTACATATTGGAGTCAAGGCATTGCAATTAAAGGTTATAATTATTACTATGTACGGACTGGTTTTTATACAGTGTTGATTTTTATGTGTAAGCTCTAGTTATAAAAGTTGTATGCTTAAGATCATTTGTTGGTTCAATACGAGTTATTTGACGTGTTTAAAGTTTATTGGTGTTTATTTTTGACCTTTGTAAAGCATTGCCATGTATTTGTTAAAGAACAATATCCTAATGATCAAAAATGTTAACACACTGAAAAGAATAAGTATAAGGCAGACATTTAAAATCTGTATTATTTCAAATTGCTTCTTTTACATGTTAAAATAGGTACTTGGCCATTCCAATTTGCATACTAACGACAAAAGTGTCAATGACATTACAATGTTCATAGGAAAAATGGTGGATGATACATAATAGGCATTTATGAAACCAAGATGATTCCAATGAGCCGGTTCGTAAAGGTGGAACACTATATTGACAAATTGAGATTCATTCTTAACAACTTTTAAACTACTACTTCCAAATGCGACACCAAATTCGCATCTCCTTGAAAACATTGTTCGTCACACTTTAGACTTACTACTTATGCAACTCCCTGTATACAGATTTGATCAAACCCTAATTTCCTTGCCCACAGCTACACATAGCGTCAGCGAACGGCTACATCAAAGTAGTGGAGTTCTTACTAGAGAACCGCGCGGCGACCGACGTGGTGGACCACGACATGTGGCAGCCCGTGCACGCCGCCGCCTGCTGGGGACACGTGAGTAAATAAATAATAAATAAATATGTGGGGACATCTCACACACGGCTATCCGACCCCAAGCTAGGCAGAACCTGTGTTATGGGTGTCGGACAGCTGATATATCTACACAAATACATAGATAGATAGATACTAAATATAAATATCAACACCCAAGACCCGAGTACAAATATCTGTCTTTAAACAAATATCTGCCCCAGCCGGGAATCGAACCCGGGACCTTTGGCTCAGTAGTCAGGGTCACTAACCACTACGCCATTTGGTCGTCAAATATATGTGAGTATAGTGGAGTTGCTGCTAGAGAGCCGCGCGGCGACCGACGTGGTGGACCACGACATGTGGCAGCCCGTGCACGCCGCCGCCTGCTGGGGCCACGTGAGTATAGTGGAGTTGCTGCTAGAGAGCCGCGCGGCGACCGACGTGGTGGACCACGACATGTGGCAGCCCGTGCACGCCGCCGCCTGCTGGGGCCACGTGAGTATAGTGGAGTTGCTGCTAGAGAGCCGCGCGGCGACCGACGTGGTGGACCACGACATGTGGCAACCCGTGCACGCCGCCGCCTGCTGGGGCCACGTGAGTATAGTGGAGTTGCTGCTAGAGAGCCGCGCGGCGACCGACGTGGTGGACCACGACATGTGGCAGCCCGTGCATGCCGCCGCCTGCTGGGGCCACGTGAGTATAGTGGAGTTGCTGCTAGAGAGCCGCGCGGCGACCGACGTGGTGGACCACGACATGTGGCAGCCCGTGCACGCCGCCGCCTGCTGGGGCCACGTGAGTATAGTGGAGTTGCTGCTAGAGAGCCGCGCGGCGACCGACGTGGTGGACCACGACATGTGGCAGCCCGTGCACGCCGCCGCCTGCTGGGGCCACGTGAGTATAGTGGAGTTGCTGCTAGAGAGCCGCGCGGCGACCGACGTGGTGGACCACGACATATAAGCATTCACGTGACATTTTCTCTTAAGCTCCAGACAGAAGCACCTCATTTAAACTGCAATCCTACTGTAAAATGCAGTTCAGGTGCACATTGAATAAAGGTGGCAGGATTGCGGTCCGTCTGTCTAGAGCTAGAGGAAGCGGTCGAAGTGATTGGTGCACGCTATACCACTCGGTCACTAATGTTCTCGGAAGGGTGGATTGACGAACCAACCACTTTGTTCAGTCAGCGACTGATCTGGCTAGCTAACCTCACACCACGGGGTCAAACTTTAGTTCAACTCTGGTTAAAAAAACTAACTACTTAGCCACCGAAATACGGCAGTGTCCATTATTTAGTGGTGTTCATGATTTAGTCGAAATAAATTCAGTAACCCTTATTGGCGGTGGTTTCCTTATTGCCATATTTAATGTATTTGTTTTGTTTCAGTTGGAGGTGTTAGAACTGTTAGTACAATACGGTGCGGATCTCAACGTGAGAAATAAACACGACGAAACGCCCGCCGGTGAGTGCTCCTTTGTTTACTATCATTGAGATTTATTTATGCAATGAATTGTATTTAAACCGCAAACTGTCTCACTCTAATTATCAGAAAGAGACTAAGGTCCAATTTCTCCATAGTCGGTTATATCGTACGTAACCAGGCATTGTTCATCAATTATACGTCAGCTTCATATTAAATTCTACACAGATATGTCAAAAGTCAACCAATAATCCCTGGTTATGCTCTAACTCACTATGGCGAAATTGGCACTAAACATTTAACTATATCTCTCTATTTAACCCTGTTACTATCCCTTTTCACCCTGTTTTTAACCCCAGAGCTATCCAGTATTTTATAGTTTTCCTGTAGTAACTGCTTAATTATATTATGTGCCTTGGAACTGACTGCCTCAGCTTTGCTCCTACCTATTAAAACACACATTAATCCCCCCCTCAACCCCCCAGACATCTGCGAAGAGGGCGAGATGCTTCTTTATTTCATACTGTTACTAACCCCAGAGCTATCCAGTTTTCAGTAACTAACAATACTTAGCCCCTGTTTCACAATGTATGGTTAGTCGCTACCTGTCGGATAAAATACATGCTGTCACTGTCTAAAAAATAATAACAGAGAGTGACAGCATGTATTTTATCCGTCAGGTAGCTACTAACCAGACATTGTGAAACAGACCCTTAATCATATTATTATGTGCCTTGGAACTTGCTGGCTAATCTTTGCTCCCGCCTAATGAACCATTATCTCCCCAGACATCTGCGAGGAAGGCGAGATGCGCGCGCGCATCCTGCGCCTGGCAGCCGAGCAGGAGGAGTCGCGGCGGCGCGCGGCGGCGGCGGCGGCGAGACACTCGGGCGGGGAGCGGCTGCGCGGCGCGCGCCGGTCGAGCTCCACTGCTAGTAGCAGCCGGTGAGTGCATAATATACTAACCTTATGTGTATAGCGTTACAGAATAGAGTCGCGGCGGCGTGGCACTACTAGATGCACACTCTGTTGAAACAATGAACAACGAAAGGGTCACAATAGTCCTGGACGTTCTGAAGATCCCCATTGATAAAGTTGCTACTCCTTGACGTTATGAAGTTCCCCATTGTCAAAATTGCTCAGATGCCCGGTTCAGTGCGACGCGGATGACCTACGCGGATGACCTACGCGGACGTCCACGATGGACGATAATATGTATGACGCGGTCAGAGCGACGCGGATAGCGACGTGCATGGATACCAATTCATCCGCGACGGACGCAAAACCTCATCCGCGTGTGGACGGGCCGCGTCCAACTGAACCGGGCCTGACACAATTTCTTCAAGCCTTCTGTAACTTACATTGTTGAAACAAGACAATAACTCTCCTCATCATTCCAGGGTCCGCTCGGTGCGGCGCACGTCACTGCGTGAGAAGCAGCTGGCAGCCAAGGCGGATGCTCGTGGAGAGGCGAGACTCAGGGAGACCTTCGACACTGTGCTGGACGACGATCTGCAGGTCAGTGCAGTGGGAAAAAAGTTTATAAACCATTATTGAGCAGAAGATACTTTTGATGTATCTTTGTACGCATACGCGAGGTGGAATGTGTGAAAACCGCGCGACGAAACTGGTGCGCCATTATACCTGAAACCTTTCGACTCTGTAGTCGATGATGCAGGTGCAATCGTGTAGGACTTAGCTCCAATTTCGCCATAGTCAAACGACTCGTTTAGATCGTAACCAGGAAATGGTCATCAATTATACGTCATCTCCATATTAAATTCTTAAAATATGTGTCAAAAGCCAACCAATAATTCCTGGTTATGCTCTAACCCACTATGGCAAAAATGGCCCTTAACCAATAGAAGACAAGGCCCTAGGTGCAGGGTAAGGCGCGGATGGAATGTCAAAACCACTATGCCCATCAATAGAAATTATCGCCATGGTCAACATATTTCGGAGAAGAGAATACGAAGAGATCTGCAAAATTATTGAAGTAAAGTTAGTTCGAAAGAGCACGCGTCACTCTAAGCGTTTTTAGAACATTTCATCTGCCTCGGCTACTCATTAATTTACTTTTGCTCCCGAATTACTCATTTATAAAGTAGTTTTTTATTATGTCACACATCATAGGCGGGCACACCACCATATCATTCAGATACACTTACGATACAGAAACGCCACATGTAAACAGTAATTACAGCTAATTATGCGTAAAGCATTTGTGCTGCATATTTATTAACTTTCCACTTTCGCCCATAAAACAAGGAGGATACGACTATCAATCACTGTCACTGACGGGGGTTGATAACTGAAGCGTAACCCTTATCTAATGGTGATACAAGTTACCCAGAAAATGAGAATGTTTTTGCTTCCCAAATTATATTATTGTGACTTTTTCACTGTCGCCTTTTTAGTCCCGGAACGAATAGAATGTGGGTTGGTCAATGACATGTTGCCGTCCTACATTACTAGAATTATATTCATGGCACATGGATCTCTAATAAATTGAACTTTCTTTAGATACTCCACTTCGTCTATATGGAAATGACAATTTACACTCTGCAATATAGTGCGCATAATATACATACGTAACACATAAATAGTAATTTTAATTAACTTGTAGGTATGATATAACTACAACCTTGTTGGTCAAAGCCTTCTGTTTTATAAATTAAGGCAGGAAATTACCGAAGTTGTATTTAAAAAAAAACGGTAATAAAAATATAACGGCCGATATAAAAAAATTGCCCTCTTGTCTGTGTTACATATATACCAATAATTTACAATACAGTACACATTATTTGCACCAAAAACTAGAAAAAAAAACTAATAAAACAGTACAAAGTGGCGGAATCAATGTTTAAGCAATATCTACCAAACAACCTTAATAATAATAATGTGGTCGAATCTGAAGGCAGAACATTTCAATTTAATTAATTAATCTTCCTTATATCAATTGAATAAAACAACACAAAAATTATAAAGTAGGTATTTATGGTAGGTATACTACTTAAAATTATTCATAAAATATCATTAAGCAGATATCCAACAATAAATGTATAGCCTCTAAAAAGGATTATCGTGTAATGTACAAAACGGCCGTGGTCAGATAAAATCAGCAAACTAAATTAATGATTTATTATATCATACGCAGATACGTAGAGTTTATTGTTTCCTGCAATACCATATTTATTACATACTTGCATCTTCCTGTCAATTGACCTACTTTCGAAAAAAAACTGTTCTAGACATTAACTATGTAACTGATATAGATAGATATATAGATATAGTATCTAGATCCACTCTATATTAATAGCTTGTTAATACAAATGTCCAATAACAAGTTCGCTAAAAGATTAATATTCATGAAAATGAATGCTCCTAGTTTAAACGTCTTTAGTTCTCAGCGAACAATTAAACGCTTGAACGAATTCTAGAGATATCGCATCGGACTCGCATGCAATCGATTGCGAATCGGGAAACAGAATCGATTTTAATTATCGAATGCGACCACATCACGTGCCTTTGTTTTACTGATTCTGATTTCAATTATTGATTTGACTGAAGTACGTTGACAGTACAAGTAGAAATTTTACAAATTAATTTCTGTCAATGCGTAGTATCCGTATCATCATCAGCCCTACCCCGTTAACCGTTGGACATCCGTCAGCCGTCGCCATGTCTGAAGATTCATATAAACTTTACGCTTGAATGGTGGGTTGTAGATGTAGATCATTGTAGGAAAAACTGTTGCCGATTTTCTTACTATAAGACACCCTGAGTGAAAGGGCTTTTTATTAGGCAAATATATGGCTAATTTATAAAAGTATGCCAAGTATATTGACGATGCAAAACTGCCTACCTTCAAGGAAGTGCATCCATATAGGTTCGAAGTTATCATCCATTTTAAGAAGGTATTTTCGTCCAAATGTCACAGTCCAATTAGCGTTAAAATTTCACAGCACATTGAAGCAGATATCTTCAAATGGTTTTCGATCATGCAAACCCTACAATTAACTGTGTAACAAAAACTACAGCTCTAGTAACTGTATGAAATTCCCCAAATACTGTTCACCCAGTTTGCTGAAACAATTCGAGTATCGCTCAACTGTTTTACGATCTTTGACGTACTTTCTCTGCTTTCGTACATTCTGATTAGTATAGTCAACAATAAGTCAACCTGCTTGTGTTATTTGTATTACTTACTGTAAATTTAACATATTATGATCTATATTTGGTTTCACTTGGCCTACGGTTCGATTGTACTCGTTAGGAAATTAAACAGATTTGACTAATTATAACGTACTTATTAACATTTCATTCAATTAAAATTGCGAACACATACAAGGCATTGTTCATTTATGGTCTGAGGCATTATTATTTATTACAAGCAGTCTCACGTAAATTTTGTCAAAATATACATCAACTACGTATATATACGTGCAAACGTAAAATCTGTTTTTTACTAGTAAGAAAGTGATATTAATTTATTAATATAAAATTTGTTGCTCTGTATTTCTTGGTGTTGTTCGCCGCTTTAACTACAACTGCTTTCTTCTATACTGTTTAAAATGCAAATATAGAAGATCTGACATCAAATATCGGCCCGTTCATGAATCGATGCCGGGCCATGCACAACAATCAGTCAGTAACCACTGCACCTTCATGAATTAAGCTAATTATGCGATGATTAAAGATAAGTAGTGTAAATGGTGTAGTAATTTATTTTATTATGCAATGCATTCAGTTAAAAAAATATAACGTGTTAATTGATACAGTATGCTTTTACTTACTCAGTCTGCAGCCGACATCGGTCCTATTTGATCTGTCTTTACCATCTTCGCACCCCATGGCGTGGTGGGAACTTTTCCTGTTTTTCACAACGTTCATTAGAACATACCTTGCGACGTTGACCATTCTATTATAGCCCCTACTTCCTCGTGCTAAGATTTAATTAGTCAGTGCACACATGCCGTGATGAGGTCTAATCATAGACGCGTGCTACTATTATGTTTATCAGAGCGATCGATTTGTACCATCTCTGCTTGCACTCTCTAATTCTTGCACTTACCACTGTTTATGTGTTTCTAGTTGTGAGTTGAGAATGGGCCCGAGCGTCGATTTGCCTTTTAAGGATTCTAGGCTAGAATTTGAAAAAAATATGAACTTAAAGGCACTATGAAACATGAAACAAAAGGAGCAAAATCCCATACTTACCTACTGAATTATTTTAATTTTAGATACTATTTTGTTTAATTTTTAACTTAGATTCATATCAAAATATGGAAATTGCTTGAATTATGTAGTAAAAATTAAGAAGCCCTCTTAAATTTACTAAATTAACTAGGACTAATTATCTAAGATGTTTTCCATTGTATTCTATTTTTTAATAACCCTAGTAAACTTGTTTTATTGACACCTTACTCGATTTACATGGTAGGAAAGTTATAATAATTGTTGGCGTTGACAGTAAAATTCATACAACGTTAATTTGCGATAATTGCTCTAGATTCCGACACAGATATCTCTGCAATAAATTCTATAAAAATTAATCGTTATGTGTCCAAGTTTATTATAATAATTATATCTGTATGAAAGAATAGATTAATTTATATTACAGTCTTTGGTCACGCCGCGTGAGTTTATTGATGACACATAAGTAAGCGTTTTGCTGTGTGCTGGGTCCATGCGAATAGAAGATTAATGTTGGAATAAAATAACAAAGAAATCTGAATGAAATTGTTGCTTTTGGAAACTTTATATTCCTTGTTCTCACAGTCATGATCTAAGAGCTAAAAAAGTGAAAAGTCTTTTAGAACAAAGACATTTTGCTGAAGAAAATTTACCATTACTCATAAGGATGTTAGCTAAACGTATTATTAATATATTACTAACCAAAATTGAGGATTAATTACAGTATTATTTTATAAGAAAACTGAAATGTTCACATAAACATCGCTCCTACGGCCTCGGCACACCGGCCGCGTCCACACTAGCGCTCGCTCAGTTTTCCTCAGATTTCCCTCAGTTTTTGCCGCGTGTTGGCCGCCGCCGGCCGCCCCGGTGATGCATTACGATGTCCAGGAGACTCGCCTTCGCTTTTTACGCCCCAACATAGACTACCGCCCAGTGTGCACTGCCCTTTATGTAGCAACATAAACTGTGGAACGTCCAGCCTTTACGATGTCGCTGGATATTATGTTTTTGACAAATGACAATCTGCGGAGGATGCGCAAGGATCCCGAAGTGCTTGGCCTCCGATATAGGGTACGTTTGATGTGATGCTGTGAGTGGAATTGTGATGGAACTGTGGTAGTTTTTATCGGTGTGAAAAATGCAGTGATGGTTTTACAAAGTTGTGCTACTTTTTCTAATCTTCGGACTTTGGTGCCGCGCTATTTTAAACCCAGGTTTAAATTATAGTATTGGTGTATACTTACTAGGGCTGATAGATTTACGTGATCTCTGACGATTTATTCACGAACTCTACTTTGTTGCTAAAAAAACTTATTTTAATTTTGCTAAGACATTTATAAAATGCCATGAAGAAAATCATTAAGTACTTTTACCTGTTCATGTTCCAATCTCCACCGCGAACTCGCCTACCTTAACGGTCCACGGTTCTTCAGAAGATATTGCCACTTCAGCTTGCAGATTTCAAAAGCACACCTTAGTTCTCGGACGAATAAACTAATTTCTTATGCGATTCTTCAGAAAAACTCTAGCTCGCGCTACGAGTACACTTTAAACTTTGATTTGACGGATCAGTCCATTTGCCGTCCGTCCGTCGTCGTTCGTCTGTAGAGCGGGCTGAAGGGCATACTTTCTGAACTTAAATACTTAATTAGACTAAAATTATTTATTTAACAAATTCATCCAACCTTGGACCTGACAGATATGCCTTATTCTTGAAATAACATTAAGTGTCCCCATAGATCCATGCCAGCAAGCATCCCCAACATAGTTTCAAGCTTTAACCCTTAACCATTTCCAGGGCCTCTCCAACGGCGTGGAAAACGACCAGAACAGCCTGAATCTGCTGCACGAGCCGCGCCTGTCCGCCTCCACCGCGTCCACCCACAGCCACGACTCCGACTACGCTGTGCCCAAACACAACAACTACCCAGACGAACACTACTACAAGAACAATAACCCTCTATTTGGAGTCAACGCCGCTTCACACTACGCGCCAGCTCCTATAAGCGACGCCACAGAAACAAAACACTACGAGAAACAAATACCGAACGGCGTCCGCAAAGCTCCAGAGGGACAAGACAACGAGGCCTACGCCATCGAAGAAGTAGACGGTAGGAAAGAACTGGTGGTCAGCCCGAACCAAATGGCGCTCACAGACGGAGGCACGGCCACCTACACGACCGACAATAATGGTAAAATCAATGTTCATGTCACCGTCATGATTAACGCAGGTAATTATGTGCATCCCTACCGAATGTCCGCACTGACGTGTGTATTTGCACCACTAATACGGCGGCGGTGTCTAACAGTTGGTGGAGAGGCCAGAGGATTCATTATGTGAGGAAAGTGAGGCTTGTAGTTGCATGCTGTGTTTGAATTGTGCTTTGTATATTGGGGGAATGGAGTAATTTGGTAAATGCCTCTTGGTGATTGTGTTGCTTTGAATGGTAGGTAAATAATCTGTAGTCTAGTGCATGCTGGGGATCCCACTGGTTTCTGTAATTTATTCCTTGCACTTTTCAAATTATTTAACTACACACTAATTCATTGTACTGGAATAGATATTCGCACTTTCTTCCTTCTTAATAATGCACATGCATGGTGCTAAACTTTTAACAAGACTAATTTATCAGTATTGCGTACCATCAGATTGCGTACCATCAGATTGCGTATTCTTTTCTAATTAAGTTAAATACAATTATGATGAAATCTCTCCAGCTAGTTGCCACTTTTTCTTGTTTGTGTGTTTTGCTCTAATGAGGATAATAAGCATAAGGTAATTATCACTTACATCGTAAAGGTCGTTAAGATCTGATTATTTTTGAAAAAACAAACGTTGCTGTAGCAAAAATGTTTTTAGCGCAACCTTTAATTTACATGAAAATCCTCACTTTAATTACTTATATTTTGATACTTATACTTTAATAGCTTATATTAATATAGGTGATTATTTTATGCTTACTCTCTAAATTGCCGGATATTGTAATTCTACGCGATATCTTTTCACTGCACAGTCCAAAAAACATTCCTTCATGACCATAGAGTTTTCAATAACCCGCGCCTTACTAAAACCCCTCCGCCCAATTTCCAGGCACACTGGCAGACCTGAAAAAGCAGCGTTCTCAAATCCGCACCAACGGAAGCCCCGTCGAGAGCAGCGTGACTTCCACCAACGGGAACAGCATCAACTCCATCCCTGAGAATCTTCCAGAAGCGATGCCCGTGCAGCAGAACCCGTTGACCCTATCGCCGAGTAGTGGAACCGTGCCGCGGTTCTCGGGACATACCAGTGACGTGGTTGGAGACACTAGGTCTAGGCGGTGCTGTATTGTTATGTGAATAGGTGAGTTGTGATTGAGGTTATGATGGTCAGGCCACATTGAGGTTCACGTTATAAAGTGTTGATACTATTTCTGTGAGAGCCTCCGCTGCGTTAAGTGGAATCTTTTCTGTTGCCAGTGTGACGAAGACAGTCATGTTACATGGCATTTGTGAGCGTGACGAAGTATATTGCTAAAGATGTATTTTACTTCGGGTTTCTGTTCAGCGCAGCGGAGGCAGTTAAAGCTTTTTAATCGGCAGTGAAATATTTCATCGACCCAAAATAATAAAATAGGGTCGTCTGTGGTCTGGCCATCAAAGTGGAACAAATAGATGAAAGGTGTAATATGTTTTGAAGTCTGATTGTCATTCCAAAAAGTATTTATTGTCTATTTAAAATGAAATATTGGCATTTCGAGATTGTCCTACAGTTGATTCGTAGTTTCTCTCTCTGTTTCCTACGTTAGCAGCGTTGTTGTTAGAAAGAGAGGGAGTTTTGCCGATTGGTTTTGCCATTATTGCTCATAATGAGACGGCTTGCCACTGCGGAGTAGTGTGATAGGTACATAAGAGCTCAACAGTTATACATATATACTTAGTCGTAAGTTTTAGATATTGCTTATTTTGTTATGTAGAGAAAAGTGATTCCTAATTTTGAGTTTGTCCTCCTAGAAAAAAATATATCGTAATAAGTATTGTAGGTGTTAATGTTCTTAGTATTCAACATTCCAATCTATAGAGAGATATCATAAAAATACATATGCAAAGTAAATTGTGATTTCAAAATGTGTACTTAAAAACATAGTATTTATTAACAATCATAAAAGATACGTAAAATCTTTTTTTTAATTAAAAGTATTATTTTTAACAAAACTCATAATATATTACAGACACAGAGATATCATATTTAGTTTCTACTTTAATCAAAGTGCCTGGACTGGGTTGGATTTTAAAGCATCCTTGTTTAAAAAACATATTTCCAGTCCTTTTATTGCTACTAATATCGGAAACATTAATATAATTAATTATGTTCAGTGTTCTGAATACCCTGTATGGTTTACATCAGAACCACAAACATTTTAAACAATCAAAATTTTATATTTATCATAATAAAATTAATCAAAGAAAATAATTTCTTATTTTAAAATAATTTAATACCGCGTAAATAGAATGTGTTGAAGCACAATGAACATGGAATTTTAAAACCTAACTGCGATAACTGCCTTATAAAATATTAAATAACTATATATTTTACCACCTTTACTTTACGATTTTCTATTTAACTTGTACCTATCAAAATTTACTAAAACTATATATTTCGATATATTTGTGTAATAAATTATATTTACAATACATACATACTTACATAATAATATTAATAGTTGCAGTAAAGAAAAAACATTTGGAAAGCTAAACCTTTTTAACCATTTTAACCTAATCAATATAGTAAATACCTAACTGCATAAATCCTTTGAAATAGTTTGTAACTTTTTATTGTTATATATTTAAATCTTGTATTCGAATGGTAACACATATTTGAGAATGCATTTCACTCTTTTAAGGGACTTTTTAGAGTGTTATTAGATAGTTTTTTCATGAACAAAGACTGGCTCGTTATGTAGATTTGTAGATAAATTGTTGAACCGCGACACGTGTGGAGACTTAGAGGTCATATTAGTTAGATTGACATCTTCACGGCAGTATCAAAAATAAAAAGAAATTACCAAATCACAAAACAAACGTTTGTCAGTTTGCATACCACGGCACGGCCCCAAAAAAAATCTTTCATAGATGAACGATAATGCAGATTCTGAAGGCACCAAAGCATATGCATAGCAATTTCAAATTATATTTTATTGACATGCATAGAGTCGAACTAAGAATTTTAGATTTTGACAGTGTTCAATTTAAATTTGGAGCCTTCAAAATTACTACCAATGTTCATTTACTTTAACGAAGTAAATAAATGGTACATAAGTTGCCATTTCCTTAGATCAAACAGCGATGGTGCTGCCAAAGTTTCGTTCGAATCTGTCACAGGACATTACTAAATAACCCTTAATTCCCCACACGTTGATGAGAGTTTGGAGTATAAACAGCTGTTCGTTGACACGTGCGGAGGGGGCCACGGCATTCGTGCTGCTACTTTGTTTTTTTTACTCTCCTAAAACAATATAGTTGATATTATAAATAAATTCGTGTTCAATTCTCGCCTAACTCACTAAAACGGTTTGAAAGAAACAAATGGAACAATACGCCAAACTTATTTTAAAACATGGGAAAAACAGTTAAGGCCAAGTTCAGTATAAATTTTAGGCTTAAACAAGCCTAAAATTAAAATTAAGAACCCCGTTTAGATTTTTCTACTCATTTTGTGAATTATATGACTAAAACTAGTACTAAATAACCAAAATGTTAATGCCAACTGCATTGTTTTATGAGTGAAGTTATATTATTGTTGGAGTGCCTTTCTTAATGTTCGTTATTGCTAATGTAAAGCTAATACTCAATATGTGCCAATAATGTCGCATGAGATTCTGGGTTAACCTTTTTGAGCATAATCTAGTAGAAACTAATAGTTTTTTTACAATGTCGTATGAAAACGTTTTTTTTAAATCTCAATCTTTTGAGGAGTTTCAAATAAAGCTATGAACCCACACTTTACCATATACGTTATTTTATCAGTCAGTACTTACTAGCTTGTTTCAAATTTATATCACACAAAATAAATTATTTAATGGAGAAATATTTAGTGGTCTGGTAACCCTCTATCTTAGTTATACCTATAGATTAGTTAACTTATGTCTAAAAATTCCAATGAAACATTGTGTTCAAACACTTCGGTGTAACTTAATATGGCAGCTTAACATTTGTTTACACTATATTTGTATTTATACATTATATTATGTAAATGATAAAAAATATACTTGTAAAGCTATATAAATTTTGGAAATACTTTTACCTTTTAACGTAAGTAGCGATAGTACCATCCATTAGTAATCCATTCGTCCATATCTTAGTCACTAGACGTAGGCCCATCATCCAATTTTAATAATATACTCTATTATTATTAGTACTTAAAAAGTACATAGAAAATTATTAAGTACAGCATTTGAATTTAACTTATTGATGTCGTAAAAATAGATTATATGAATGCATTTCAAACCGCTGGTATGTAATCTGCTGTCTTTTGAAAAATATCATGATTAAAGCTATGTTAGCACAAAAACATATTATTTTATCTTAGTACTTATAACATTTTTAATCATGGCGCAGAATACAACTCGGTGGTTTAAAATAGTTATTATAAATAAAATGTGTACTTATTTAATCATAATTAAAATATCTTTACTGTACTTATCGTTAAAAAAACCCGAAGCAATACATTGAATGCCTTATAAAAACAATACATTCCAGTGAATTTATTAATATTATGTATTTCTCCTTCGTAATAACATGTTTTGACAGTATTAGACGCATGTTTTAAGTATTATATATCGCATTTAAAATATTCCTGTTGGTGACTCAAATTTGTAAACTGTGAATAATTGGAACGCAGGAAAGAAGTGAAATGGAGATTTGTAAAGCTTGTAATTATAAATTTTTTCTCCTTTCGGTTGTGATAAAAATGCCTTGCTTGTCACAAAAATCCTCTAATAAGTGATTGGTTGATTATAAATTATGATGTTAATTTAACTTTGAAATCAGTAAGTTTAAAACCTATTCAAAAACAGTATTTAATTTGATTTATTAACTTAATTTAGTTTCTTGTGATCGGGTCCTAATACACGAGCTTAAAATGGACTCTGCCATTCAGGATCTTGCCGTATTTATGTAAAAAAAGTATAGCCATATCCTTCATATGAGATATATCATAACCATTTCGTACAAATTCTTGCTTTTATTGTTCCTCTTAGTATAGTATTTTAGCTTTTTAGTAACCTATTAGTCTTGTACAATAATTAATGTATATATTTATAATCCTTGTATGCTTTCATGGTGCAATATAAATGATTGATTAAATTGGAATACAACCACTCTAAATGGTTTCTATAATATTGCGAGTACCGGAAATTGTATACTGTACCCCAATAAAATGCATAATTTATCGGAAAGCCCCGTGTAGGTGCATAATTTATAATTAAAATATTTATAGCGTTAATTGCAGACATACTAACAATAAAAATGTATCAAGGACCCCAAATGTATCTGTGAACAAAATGAATTTAATATTTAATTATTATTATATTAAATTAGTACATATTGTTTTTAACAAAACTGCGGTACAAATATGATTGAAAAATTGCAACAGATTATTGTATTGTATGTGATGGAACTGTTTATGTGATTCAATAGAGTTGATTTTTTCTTCTCGTATAGGGACGGTTGAACTTTACAGGCTTGATGCATCAATGATGACAAATAAATACCTATGTCAAATTACATCTGTTAGTTAGACGATTAAAGGATGACACAGTTGATAAGTATTTAAACTAAAAAATATTAGTGGTCTAGGAATATAAAAAAAATGAAAATTAATAAATTTATTGAATCACATAAACATGACTATGAATGTTGCTTGATAGTGCGGGCCTAAATCGCACGAGCTTCAATGAAAATTTATTTCCATTTCCCACGACTTTTTAATAAGTAGTGCTTGTAATAAGTGTTTTGATTATTTTATTGTTAAATTGTGAAGAAAAAAATAAATAATTCGTTTCAATGAACTACTAACTCTTTTCATTTTGTTGATGTCGAAATCTCCTTACTATGGAGATCCAATAGGCGCCACTTCATTGATGTACTTAAATATTTCTTTGAAAAGTAAACGAGTCTCAATGACTTATAATAGAGAAAATTAATTTAAATCTATTTTTAATTCAAGTTTCAATTAAGCCATTTAATATCCGTCTCTCTTACAAAGTTTATCTGTATCTGTTCCTAATCAGAGCCGCGGCCTCACAATACAAACGAAGTTTTCTATTTATATTTTTATCGCATTCCCGGCGCGATAAGTTATTCACGATGACAGCGCGATATCACAAGTAGGAAGTGCGTAATTTCGGTCGTCTACTAGTCGCTCCTGTGTCAGGGTCAGAATGCCGGATCGAAGCCGATATAACTACCAAAAAACTCCACCGCAACTTTAAACCATTATAACACTTAAACGGATCAACGCATCCACTTCAAACTCCAGCCTTAGAAACTAGAGACTCTGCTCTATAAGACCGTGTAAGTTGGAGTAAATTCGGGTGGGAAGAAGGGGGTAAATTCGGGTTGTTTAGCTGAATGTTTTCGTGCGTCACTCGGCCGAGACAGCTGTGCAGACGGCGGCCGTGGCGCGGGCAAGGTTGTAACGTCACGCGTCGATCTGTGTCACTCACACCAGCCCACTCCGCGCGTGCTCAACCGGCGGAGGACTCTTCGCAAATGATCCACACCAAGGAACTCAATATATTTAACAGGTAAGACACTATCTCTACCGACATACAAACATTTTGGATCTACCTTCCTACGAGGGCGATACCGAAATGATCGGGAAAAGAAAAAAGTACAAAGATATCATAATATTATTTACTTTTATTGTTTTTCAAAGTAGTCTCCGTGACATTCAATGCACTTTAATAATGGCGATAAAAGTCGATCCCTGACCTCAAAAGTAAAGGCCAATATTTTGGCTAGCGATTTGGGCGACTCGCTTTCACAAAATGTGGCACCGTCGAATGTAGTGGTTGGCCACCGCGCACTTTACAGAGCTGTGGAAACCAAGGTCCATGATGGGGATCTAAGCGGTGCGGTAAGAATCCTCTTGTCTGACTGCTCCATTGCGGAGAACAACGAGGAGACATTAGAGGCTTTACGCCTCAAGCACCCGGCGCCTGGACGTCCTTTGAATTTCCCGCCTGAGCCTGCCTCGTCTGATGAATACCTGGTTGTGGAGGTGGGTGATGTTGCGCGTGCTATTGGCTCATTTAATAATGGCTCTGCGGCGGGGCTAGACGGTATTCGGCCCGAACTGCTGAAGGAGTTGACGTCGTCAGGCGCTGGAGACAACGGTGCCACTCTGCTGCAATCTATTTGCAATCTGTCAAATTTCCTGCTCAGAGGTTTGGTCAACAGGGAAGTTTGCCCGTTTTTATATGGCGCTTCCCTGTGTGCTTTAAAAAAGAAGGACGGCGGCATCCGACCCATCGCGGTGGGCAGTGTACTCCGGCGTTTAGTCGCCAAGCTGGGGTGTGCCGCAGTGAGAGACGTTATGTCCCAGCGTTTGCAGCCTCATCAGTTGGGTTTTGGCGTACCCTTGGGCTGTGAGGCTGCTATACACGCGACACGGTCTTTCGCGTTTTCCCGCGATGGTTCGGATGACGTGATCATCAAGGTTGACCTCAGGAACGCCTTTAACACGGTTGAGAGGGACATAATTTTGGCCCGGGTTAGAGATCATACCCCAGCGCTGTACCCTTTTCTCCATCAGTGCTATTCGAAACCAAGTAATTTATTCTATGGTGATAGCCTGGTGGAGTCAAGGGTGGGTGTTCAACAGGGCGATCCTTTAGGCCCTTTGATCTTTAGCCTGGCCACCCAAGATGTTGTGGCTCACTTGCGCTCTCCTCTCAACGTGTGGTATCTGGATGATGGTACCTTGGGGGGCAGCCCAGAGGTAGTTTTGGCTGACATTGAGACCCTGAAACAGGGTCTCAGTAACTTGGGACTGTGCTTGAACACACAGAAATGCGAGCTGTTTCCATGTTCGGGGCAGCTACCTAGCGATACCCGCATGCGAGTGGAAGCCGCGGTCCCGGGGGTGAATCTGTTAGTCAAATCGGACTTCACTCTTCTGGGTGCTCCCATCTTTGCTGAGGGTGTTCCTGGGGTCATCCTTTCCAAACTCAGGAATTTGACAGACACTAAGCCCCACCTCAAGCAGCTCTCTGCGCATGTGGCTCTAACCATTTTGCGCAGCTGTTTGTCCATCCCAAGGCTGACATATACTCTTCGTACTGCGCCGGTCTGGCTGTGCGGAGAGGAGTCCTTGAGGTATGACAACATGCTCAGAGAGTTGCTTGAGAGTGTTCTCAACGTGGGGATGTCAGACCTCCAGTGGTCTCAGGCGGCACTACCCATCAGGCACGGGGGTTTGGGCATTCGTCGCCTTCAGGACATCGAGCTGCCGGCTTTTCTGGCCTCGGCGAGCGGGGTGTTGGAGTTAGTCACTCGTATCTTACAAGTCAATGGTGATGACTTTAGCATTCCGTTCGCTGAAGAGGCCTTGAGTCTCTGGCGTGCTCGTTGTCCTGGCTGTGATGATCCCGACTTTCCCGAGCGACAGCGCGCTTGGGATGAGGAGATCTGCCGAGTGTCCCTCGATGGCCTCCTAGGGCATAGCTCGGGGGCTGAGCGTGCGCGTCTGCTGGCTGTATCCCGCCCTGAGTCCGGGCTGTGGCTTCACGCTTTGCCATCGCCGCACTTAGGGACTTTGTTAGATGACAATTCCTTGCGTGTGGCGGTGGCACTTCGTCTGGGCTGTGACGTATGTCAGCCGCATCGCTGTGTTTGTGGTGCAAACGTTGACGTGCAGGGGCGCCATGGGCTTCATTGTGTCCGAAGTGCAGGCAGAATCTCACGGCATCACGCAATAAATGATATCGTTCGGAGGGCTCTCATTTCTGCTGACATTCCGGCGGTTCTTGAGCCGCCGGGGTTGAGTCGCAGTGATGGGAGGCGTCCGGACGGTCTCACTTTGATACCGTGGGAGAAAGGTCGGTGCCTGCTCTGGGACGCCACATGCGTCTGCACATTTGCCCCGTCCCACGTGGGGCACACTGCTGGCACGGTGGGTGCGGCTGCCGAGGCGGCTGCACGACAGAAGTGCGTCAAATACGGCCAGTTGATTGCGGGTGGCTATATTTTTGTGCCTCTTGCCATTGAGACCACTGGGGTTTGGGGGGAACAGGGGAGGCAGTTCGTCAGGGAGATTGGGCGACGCTTGAGGAGCCGCGGTTTTGACTACCGCTCTGGGGCGTACCTGGCACAGAGGATCTCCCTTGCCGTGCAGCGCGGCAACGCAGCTAGCGTTATGGGGACTTTTGGGTCGGGTGCGTCCTGGGGTGGTTTATTTAGCTAAGTAAGTTGTGTTTTGTTTGTTTGTTCCATTTATTTTTTTTTGTATTTTATTTTTGACGAAGCTAGGGTGGATTTTATGTTTAACGTTTGATAAATTTTGTATTTTATTTAATAAATGATTTGCCTGACCTAAAAAAAAAATGCACTTTTTCATTCGATTAAACCAATCATTGAAACAGTAATTCCAGTCTGAAGTGGATACTGTCAAAACAGCTGATTTGTAAGCTTCGACCGCCTCTTCTGGGCCGCTAAACCGTTGACCACGTAGCATATCTTTAATTCTTGGGAATGTAAAATAATCATTGGGGCTCAGATCAGGGCTATACGGAGGATGGTCCATCAACTCCACGTTTTCCATATTTAAAAACGTTCTTGTTTTGCGAGCGGTATGAGAGCTTGCATTATCGTGGTGAAGGATTATACGACGATTCGGGTTAGTTTTACGAAGTTCTCTTATGACTTCCGGCAAACAAACTGTTGTGTACTGTAATCAGCAGTAACCGTCCTTTGTTCTTGTAATGGAATCGTAGCCACATGGCCAGTTTTCGATACAAACGAAGCGACCATTTTTTTCGACACGCTGCGTGAGCGAATAACTTTTGTTGGCTTGACCTCACCTTCGAAGACCCAAACTGCCGATTGATGTTTTCTTTCGGGCTCATATGAATAAATCCACGATTCATCACCAGAGACGATATTGTAGACAGCATTTGAACTGCCTCCATTGAACCGTTGCAGAGCAGATCGACACCAATTAACACGAGCCGACTTTTGTTCCTCGGTCAAACGGTGGGGCACCCAGCGCGAAACTAACTTCTTGACACCCAGTTCTTCATGTAAAATGGTTTGAATGGCTGTCATACCAATGCTGAGAGAAGCCCGAATCTGCTCGTATGTCACATGTCTTATCTTCTTTCATTAACTGGCGTACAGCATCGATGTTATCTTGTGTTACCGCTGTTTTTGGCCGACCAGTAGAAGGGACTGTGGTAAGAGAGGAACGTCCACGGCGAAACTCAGAATACCAACGATATATAGTCGTTTTACTTGGTGCTTCAAGTTTATAAATAGAAACAAGCTCGGCGAGACATTGTTCTTGAGATAAACCTCGACGAAAGTTGTGAAAAATTATTGCACGGAAATGTTCCCGTCCCGCGTAAGCTCCATTTTTTACACCGACTTGTCAAATTCAAATGGTCAATACTCTTTTATTTTTTACTTTTTTTAAAATTCGAAAATGGAATTATTTTTGAAAAAACACTGCATTTGATACACCAAAAAGGTTTCACTCTAATTTATTCCTAAGTATTCTATTCCCGATCTTTTCGGTGTAGCCTAGAACCATCTGCTGTATTAGAAAGGCCTACAGATTTAAGTGAGTATAGACAGAAAAATCTGCATATGTATATTATAACTCAGTAAGTAGATACAGAATTTTTTTCTGACGGAAGGTGCCAAGTCCCAATCTCAAGTGTGTGTGCTCGTCACTCACCATCACCACTGGAAGTCTACGGCCCCTGGCAATTCACGAAAAATTCTACCCTAGAGGTAGTAGTTTCACAACTGAAAGGGGTAGGCCGACTAACATCGTCTCAACCTGTCGCATCAATGTTAGCTTTATAACTCCCCTGTGCATCGATTGTGTCGCCTTTACAATCAAATCCCCACAACTGACTGTGATATTGACATATTTTGGAACTCTTATCCCACCTACCGTCGTCTCGTCTATACCGCCATAAAAGAACTCAAATAAATAGTTAGTATTAATAAGAATTTCAAATTTTCTGGCATATTTTAATTTTAATAATAATCTGAATCAAATTTTATTACTTACTTATATATATTATTATTTTTACTTTTTTAATATTTAAAAATGTAATCTGATGTTAAATTAATTAATATAATTAATATGTTAAATATAATAATTAAATGTACCTAGTTAACTACTACTTGCATGCTGTGGACACATATTTTTTGGAGTGTTAACTGTTTTCTGTGTTTGTGTTATATGTAATATTGTTCATGTATTGTTAACTCTCTGTATTGTGTTCCAATGAATAAATAAATAAATAAATAACAGGGGTGGTGGTGGGCTCCTTGAGAGAGGCGAAGAGGCGAGAATAGCAAGAAGTGGGTAAGTAACTAATATCGAAAAAAGTTTATCGACAAAAACCTGTATTCTAACATTTCTAACTCTAATAACCTGTTCCACAGCACCAAGAGTCAATATGGAAGAGCCCGACTGTCCAAAGTTGTGATTAAGTCGAGTCGGGCCGCGGTATTCACGTGCGACAGTGCCTGCCAGACCGCAGCCCTGGCGCCCGCCCGCCCGCACGCTCTCGGCTCACCACAACACGCGGCATAACACAGAAAAACATTGAAAAAAAACACGACCTTCAAACTGAGACCAGTTTGGAAAACACCAATATTTTGCATGCTGAAATTTTTGAGGACATTCTGCAACATGAAGCCGCCAGTTAACGTAAGTTTTTTTAGTTTTTTGGAAGTTGTGATTTTTTCGGCTGTGATGCAAATCATGAAATATCGGTATTCCTTTTATAAGTAGTTCAACGTCTGTTACCCCAGTACTTACACTTAAGTATTTCTCATTCATACGTAGTTAACTGAAGTTTTTTTTTTATTGTAACTAATTACCTTTAATCTGTTGATTATAATTTCCACTACAAGTTCCCTAAATAATAATTATATAAGTTATCATATCATCCGTAAGTCTACATCTACCGACCAGCTTTTCAACAATCATAGATTACCCACTTGGGTAGGTAAGTGCTAGCATTCATTACTCATAGAGGCCATAGGTAACTGAACTTTATCTAACGGATGCGATGTAGAGTTTTTGTTAAGCTAATCATTAGGTAGAGTATAGGTGTAAGTGCAGAAAAAGTACAACTAGGTGACCTAAATAATCCTTCCCAAAATATTATAGTTCTCGCCTACCGTGTTAAAATATGTTTTAGATAAGTTTGCGCCGATAGCTCTCCTCAGGTTTTACAAAAGCTGACAAGGATAAATAAGTATATTATGTACTTATATTTAAGCTTAGTTCAATGTTCCTGCAAAGGAAACGGTGGATCACCTCTTTCTGGGTGTGTTTCTTGGGTTTAGTAAAAGATTTAAAACTAAAGGTCCTTGCTTAAAGAATTGTCTATGATGAAAGATAGCATTCACGATTATAGTTAGACTATTAGACTAGTACTCGTAACTTTGTAGCGCCTTTTAACTCGGCCAAGTTTAAGTTAATTTTATTCTAATTCAATCACTTTCTTTTTATAAAAAGATCGGAAACTTCCGGCCAATTTCCTCAATTAATTACAAGGATTGTATAAAAATTAAGTATGTTAATCTTGTAACGTCTTGTCTGATTCGGGCTAGGTCTAGGTCATGAAGCGATTTACATTTTACTCATTCTTAATACCTACATTCAAATCATCTTGTTCTACGAAACTTTCTTTAAGCGTTATTGGGCAGAAAATAAAATAGACGGAAATTGTTGCACTAAATCTGTACTTAACAGATCCTTAGCCATGGCAGAGCCATGGTGGCGTAACGGATTATAAGATCTCAGCTCTACCAGTAGGTACCTTCTTACGTGTTAGTACGCATTGTGGGGTAAGGTTACATAGACATGAGCTTGACATTCAAGATACATCTTGACACAATGGGAGTGTTGAATTGCTCTCAAAACCAGTTGACCAGGTCACCCGCATGTCTCCTCTTTTCATTTAGACTGATTTATTTTGATTGATCCTCGTGGTCAGATTGAATAGGTGTAGGTAGTTATAATCAGCCCCATTGTGGCCAATTTAATAGTCACGTTTGCCTTTTCTGTCTAGCGGTATAGGTATAAGTAAAGCTGTTTAAAAAAGATGGGTTATGTATTGAAATATCGATACTAAAAATACAGGGTGGCCCAAAGAGTGACGTCCAAAGGAAAATGTTTGATTCCTTAGGTCAAGGGGTAGCCAA
Source organism: Plutella xylostella (assembly GCF_932276165.1). NCBI lineage: Eukaryota > Metazoa > Arthropoda > Insecta > Lepidoptera > Plutellidae > Plutella > Plutella xylostella. The sequence goes on along the minus strand of NC_064009.1, from coordinate 3,806,066 downwards.
ATCACCCCCATGTATGTTCAGCAATTTTTAGTAGTTTAGGAGTTATGATTTTTTTTCCAAATTTTCTACCAAAATCGACCTCAGTGGATCAATTATGTTTTATTATTTTTTTGGATAACTTTTTTAAATTATTTTTTATTTTAGTGTCATCCTCTTAAGTTGTTCTTTTAACCATAAAAGTTTCAGCTTCCTAGCTGTAATGTAAGTTAGTTATTTTTATGTCGAAAGTTCAAATTATATCATCGAGCTAGACTGCTCTGAATTTTCTACTTGAAATTAAAAATTGAAATAGATATTCTCATGGTCCCTTATTAATTTTAAAAACTCCGCAAGGTTCCAAAATAAAATAAAAATAAAAATAAACTATTGCTTAATGGGGTATTATTTGCAGAAAACAGCCTTCAAAGGTACTTGGGTGGAAATTACCAAATTAGTAAATTGTTTCAGAAAGTTGAAAGATTCCTTTTATGTCATTACTAAGGACTAATTCAGTTAGAAAAAGTATCAAATTAAAGGGAAAATAAAATTATTTACTATTTTTTTTTATTTAAGTTACATTTTTGAATGTAAATTCTTAGTAAAATGTTTAAGTCTGAGTTGTAAGATTTATGAGATAATTGTATTATTAATACTAAGTAAATAAACTCAAATAATTATTTTACACATTTACTCACAATAAATTTTCAAAATGACGACCTCCCACAGCAATACACAACCTACATCTACGCAAGAAATTTTCTTTAAGTCGCCTATACGCTTCTCTGTTTCATTCAGATGTCACTTTTTGACAGCTGTCACATTTTTGAGAAAAGTTACTTTTTTGACATGTTTAACTTTTTGACAGATGTCATATTTTTTACATTTGTCACTTTTTTGACTTAAAGAAAATTTCTTGCGTAGATGTAGGTTGTGTATTGCTATGGGAGGTCGCCATTTTGAAAACTTATTGTGAGTAAATGTGTAAAAAAAATATTTGAGTTTATTTACTTATTATTAATAATAAAATTATCTCATAAATCTTATAACTCACACTAAAACATTTTACTAAGAATTTACATTAAAAAAATGTAACTTAAATTAAAAAAAAGTAAATGATTTAATTTTCCCTTTAATTTCATACATTTTCTATCTTAATTAGTCCTTAGTAATGATATAACAGGAATATTTCAACTTTCTGAAACAATTTACTAATTAGGTAATTTCCACCCAGGTACCTTTGAAGCCTTTTTTCTCCAAATAATACCGCAATGAGCAATAGTTTATTTTTATTTTTTTGTAATTTTGGAACCTTGCGGAGTTTTTAAAATTAATAAGGGACCATGAGAATATCTAGTTCAATTTTAAATTTCAAGTTGAAAATTCAGAGCAGTCTAGCTCGATGATATAATTTGAACTTTCGATATAAAAATAACTAACTTACATTACAGCTAGGAAGCTGAAACTTTTATGGTTAAAAGAACAACTTAAGAGGATGACGCAAAAATAAAAAATACTTCAAAGAACTTATCCAAAAAAATTATAAAACATAATTAATCCACTGAGGTCGATTTTCGTAGAAAAATTGGAAAAAAAATCATAACTCCTAAACTACTAAAAATTGCTGAACATACATGGGGGTGATTTGGCTACCCCTTGACCTAAGGAATCAAACATTTTCCTTTGGACGTCACTCTTTGGGCCACCCTGTATATTAAGTAGCTAAGTATATAAATTGTATATCCGCGAAATATCGTGAGTTTATCATTTCATCAATGAGTGAAAATAAAATTATGACCCATAATGATTTATCAGCAATTGATAAAATAATATAAAGCATGCTGCTGCCTGATAACAATAACATCATGCCATGACTCAAGACCGGCATCTAGCAAGCATGACATGCAATTTCCATCATTATACTATTTTGCTAAGTCACGTTTACGCGATAGGAAAATGTTTCATAGTTTTATAACTGAACCTAATTTAAGAACTCGCTTTATTTACAACTTACATTACAACCCAAACAATGAGGATTATCTGTTATCGTGAGTACCGTGACAAAGCAAATCAGCTCTTATTGCCTCGTGCTCCAGGAAGAATCGTGTTCATGATAAAAGAAACTTGTCAGTCACATAAAAATTATGGAGCTTCTGATAAGATAAGGAGAATATACTACGTAGTTTCAGTGACTGGACTGTATACTGACTGACCCCCTGTGCATGTGCCCGGGAGATAAGGGGTCATCAATGACACAATGTGCATTGTGATCCGGCAACTAACTAGTGAAGAGATTTTACACTAGTTATATTTTCTTAGGTTACCTACTTTATCAATGAAAGTTATAATTATTTATTTATTTAATTATTTATTTCATGGAGAACCAACAGCATTTGCGTCAACTTATATGGTAACAAAATTATAAAATTCTACAAAACACGGAAATGCCATTATGAATAGGTTCCCACCTATAGTGACAAAAAGTAATGACTTGTAGTTATAATTAAAAATAAAAATAAACTATAATTATTACATAATAATAATAGCATAATTATTTATAATTATATACTTAAAAGAATGATTAAAGGAAAAATTTAACCGATTAGGGAGAAATTACGATTAGAAAACATGATAATTGTTTAATTGAGGTTCGAATTACTACAATCATATCAGGTTATCATGTCTGTGTTGAAACAAAAGCAGTTTATGAGAACATATCCGCCTTTTAGTCTGCAAACAATGAGGTCTAAAGGAAATACCGAGGTACCTACCTAACTATCTACACGGAATTGAAAATAATGAGAAAAACTTCAGAAATTATGCTGTTTACACCACAATGGAAGCACATAGTTGCCTGTGTTGGGGTCCATCAACCTGCACTAGGCCAGCGTGGTGGACTAGGTCTAAAAACCCTTCCTTCATTCGAAGGGGACCCGTGCACCAGCACAGCAGTGGGGACGTGATAGGTCGTGATGATGAAGTACCTACCTATAGTACCTACTATATGCGGGACTCTTCGTCACAAGCCAACAGTCTAGACATCTCTCGAAAAGTAGGAATAGCTTAAAAGTTCCTTGTAACTAGGTACATCTTGTCATCATGATTATCAGCTATCAGTCCCCCGCTCTACGGTCTCCCAATCAACGCCACAAAACTCTAGCTTCCCCAACACCTAATTCCACTGCTCATCTCCCCACAGCCAGCTCTCCTCCACGATGTGGACACGCCGACTCAGAAGGCTACATTCGGCATGGGCTGCTTCTGGTCCAACGACTCGCTGTTCGGAGCCACTGAGGGAGTGGTGCGGACCAGGGTGGGTTACTCGGGGGGCACCACCAAGAACCCGCATTATAGGAGCATGTGAGTTTATTATGAGGTTTTTTTTTATTAGACCCGCTTTACTGGGACGCCATGTTGGAGTCGGTACCGACGATGTGTATGGAAATGTCGCGAAGTGAGGAAGGTACCATACATTTTAATGCTTAGGTACGGTCGCTGGCAACATCGCCGTGGCATCCTGGTGTGGCACTGCACTTAGGTTAAAGCTAGGCACTTAGACTTACCTATCCGGGTTAGATTAGTGGGCATTAACAGTGGCTGGATGCTCAGGGTGCGCCGAACGTTTAGGTAGGTATTAGGTACAGACAATAACTCGCACAAGGAGGCATTTACTTATTTATAATTCATCGCGATTGATTTAAAAAAAACTTACTTAAGTACTTAATCGTTTTATTAAGTACTTTTAAGTAGTACCTACTATTGCTATATATTTATAATTTATAGCCATTTACTTAAGTAATCTGAATATTAGCCAATGCTAACACGCTTGCAATAACTATTCTTAGATAGCTGCAAACTGGACAGAATTCCCTCGTACCTAATAGAATTTGTTTACTATTCTCAGGGCTACGTTTATCAATGCATTTACTACTAGCACGAGTAGAGTAAAACGTCATATCTGCCGTAAATAATTACGTGACTCATTTCATTGTACGTTGTTTCGTATCATCATCATCACATCACATGTTTTTTGTGTAATTAAACTAATTAATTACCCGCTTAAAATATAATGCAAACTCAGGACAGCTCTGGGTCTAAGTAGCACTGTGTAGGCGTGAACATTTCATACGTGATCGATTTTTAATGGTTAAGTAACCTATAGCATAGATAATAAAAAGTTAAGTAATCAATAGTGACTATTGGTTTTGTTAAACGTCTGAAAAACTTTCTCAACCGTAAATTGTGGTTTAGCAAATAAATGATTGAAACTACTTACTTATCTCGTTTTAAGCCTCAAACTAATGTGTTATAAGTCCTTCGTACCTAGTAAGTAAAAATATCAAAGGCGCCTAACAGTCGTCTAGATATTGCTAGGAAACCTAAGAATCGATAAACGGACGAAGAAGAGGTCAAGGTAATAATACCCACCCACCCACTTGTGTCTAGGTAACAAGTTTATTATAGTAGTGCAATAAAGGTTTAACTTATAAGTAACTTTAAATTTTAGACATTTGCTAAGTTATCTCTTTTGATCCTAAAATATAAAAGCCGCTAGAAGGCCGCGGATGTGTGGGCAAGGCCAAGGTAGCGATAAATTCAATGTAAAGAATAAGTAAGTACTGATAGATTACATAATAAATACTTACTTAAGTATGGTTAAAGATTAGAAAACTGTAAAACTGGTAACTTTAGGCTATTTAGACAATAGTTAAATATATTGTCATGATGCACTGTATCCCTCAATAGTCCAACAAGATATTCATAGCAATTCATAGACTGTTTGAACTTACTAAATACCTTTTACAATGCAATCAAACTATGCGAATCGAATTTCTAACTCCATGAAAACGGGGATAAGACTGTGGGGTTTCCGGTAAACCTAGTACAAAGCCTATCCTAAACAAGTCCTATAGTCCTACATAGCCAATAAAATCCTCAGACAATATTCTAACATAAAAATCCCAACATAATCCCGTATGACCTTCCAGCGGCGACCACACGGAGGTGATCGAGCTGCACTTCGACCCCAAGGTGGTGTCGTTCGCCGACCTGCTCGACATGTTCTGGGCCAACCACGAGTACGGACTCACCACCAAGCTCAAGAGACAGGTATAGTATATAGATAGACTTCTTCACCACCCTAGCCATTTCATTATTTAGGATTCTTGTGCGCCATGCCACGCAATTTGACCCTATTCTCGTCACTGCTCACTCTTTCACGCAATCCAGCCACGGGTGGCCTTATTCCTTCCTTCACGTCTCATTTCATCTTCTCAATTATATACGACTTTTTGAAGCCACTTTCATACTTCCCCTTTTAATACTGAATACTTTTTAGTCCTCTGACGAAGAAGTGATAAAACCTTAGGATAAAACCGAATCCATAGTCCTAAAGCTATCCTTCGAGCGTTAGGCGCCCTCCAGCTTGCTGAAAAACCTCTTCTAATTACACAATTTTATTTATTCTAAACTGTTTACTCTTTTTATGAGCTATGTCCACGAGGATAGTTCTCTGACAAACTCTCGTAACTACTTAAATCTTTCAGTGAAAGTGAAACCTAAGCTAGATCTTCAGTGTGCTGACACTAACTATTATAATGTTAATTTCCAGTACCAGTCCCTGATCCTGTACCACGACGACGACCAGCGGGCGCAGGCGGAGGGCTCGTACCGCGAGGTGGAGCGGCGCATGGGCCCGCTGCGCACCGAGATCGCGCCCGCCGGACCCTTCTACCCTGCCGAGGAGTTAGTATTGCACCCAGTGTGTCTACAGTCAGAAATAGTGTTGCAAAAAGGTTAGGGGCCGTCCATTAATCACGTGAGGTCGTTTTTCTCATTTTTTGACCCCCCCTCCCCCTGGTGATATTTGGTGAGGTTTGGGACTAACCCCCCCCTCCCCCCCCCCCATAGATCACGTGTATTTTTTTGGAAGTGTATGTAAAGGCTATTTTTGACTAGAAAAAATATAAAGAAAATTGCAACGACTCGGGGCGGTCTTTCGCGGCGCGCGGGGAGTCGTTGCTTAGCAACGGCGGGCGAGTCAATCAAGGTCATACTAAAAATCATTCAAATTTTGCGGCGTTCAAAATTTCGGTTCAGAAATACCTAGCGGTTTTAGACAAAAAATTAATACACGTGATGTCTAACGAGACCCCCCTCTCCCCCTCGTGATATTTCGTGAGGTTTTCCGTACCCCCCTCCCCCCCCCCCCCCCCCTTTGAGCCTCACGTGATTAATGGACGGCCCCTTATACTAAGCCGAAAACTAAGTGTGCAGCTAGTTATGTAAGCCCGGAAAGGAAATCAGACTGTCAAAATTTGCGAAAAAATGGTTTGGACTTAGTAACTATACTTACCCTTTTTGCAACACCCTCGGGTGCTGACCGCCAGGCTGATATCAAGTTAAATGAATTGTCAGCGCTAAAATATCAGCACCAAATAAGCGTGGCTGTAAAATCAGCCTCAGACTTCGGTTCACGAAATATGACCACAAACCGCGGCCTGAATTAAGAACTTTCCAACGACACCCAGACCAAAACGTACCATTACCACTCTAGATCCTCTTTGTTACAATTTAGCACAAAACTAACCTTCATCGAACACTGTCTGATCATATTAATTGTCGATGAATATTCATAACGTGTGCTTCGTAGAACATTAAATATCAGATCTAACAATTGTGTCAGGGCCTATTCCCGGCAACCTCCATCGCAATTGGAGTTGCTTTAAATGTACTGATAGGCAGTACATTGTTGCTAACTCAGGTCAGATTCCAAGGAAATAAAGATAACTTTAATGTATGTTAGAGATAACTAGGCCTGCTCTTGAGAAGCTCATCATCCTTCTAAGGCCATCACATTAGAAATGCATAAAAAACTCCACTTCCGAAATGGAACTTTTCAAATTCATATCAGGTTTTGGGCAGCAACAGTGATAATTGAAAGTCAACTGGTTAAAATTCACAGGGCGTACCTGTAACCTACTTTTTGTTTTCATCTGCCGAGACCACGGTATGTGGTGTAACCGGTCTCCTTAGCAACAGTGAAAAAATCAAATGTCTCTAATCATGCTTCACTCGAGTCCTGATTGGCAAAACTGGCTCGAGGCTTCTCGCGTTCAGCATTACCTGTCCTCTTGAAACCATTAGTAACAATATCATTTGACTTAAAGCGCCCGCAATAGAGACTATTATGGATAAGTTTCACCACAGCCAAGAGGCAAGTTAAATTGAACGCAAGGCAATTGACCTTCTGGATATTAGGACGTCCTAGTGTGAACGTCCGAAGATCAATTTGGCATGATCTGGTTTGCTAAATTGCCCTGACCATACGTGTCTACTGTCTACGTTTCTATTATGGACTTATTTGTAGGTATTGTTTCAGTTTCGTGACATTGAGAGAATGTTGTGTGAATATAAATTTTAATTAAGCCTGAAACTAACTGGCTACGTCTAATGATCTGTTTTACATACTTGTGCATAAGCATAATATTATTATTCGTATATTGCTTTAAAATTTACATTAAAGTATTATTGGTCTGGTAGTATTATTATCTATCGCGTTAAGCTCTTGGTTAATTCACTCCCAAAATATAAAATACTAGCTGTTCCCGCGTGCTTCGCTTCGCCTTAAAAAGTTTTCTCGAGGGAATTTCGGGATAAAAAGTAGCCTATGTTCTTTCCCAGGGTCTAGACCGTATGTATACCAAATTTCATTCAAATCCGTTCAGTAGTTTTGGCGTGAAAGAGTAACAGACAGACAGACAGACACAGTTACTTTCGCATTTATAATATTAGTTAGGATTCTATAATAAACACCATTATTAACTCCATGTACCATTTCATCCACAGCTACCACCAGAAGTACCGGCTGCAAGGACACAAGGACCTCTGCAAGTCACTGGGTCTAGACTCAGCCAAACTGCAGACATCCCATCTAGCTGCTAGACTCAACGGCTACCTAGTGGGAGTCGGAGGAATGAACCAGTTTGAGAAGGAAGTGGCTAAGCTAGGCCTCAGTGACGAACAGGCGGAGTATGTGAGACGAGAGCTGAAGCGCAACGAAGGAGGTGGCCTCATGTGCTAGGCTGGCTGTGTTAGGTTTAGTCGTTGCCGCTTTATAAAAAGTTGGGTTTCGTTCGAATTTTGTCTATGGTTTACTGCGTGCGTGCTCGGGATGCATAGTTCACAAAATGTTTAAGTTTAAACGTTTACTTCTTAATACCACTTCTGAAAATCTTAAAAGCGGCAGCGTAAATAGAATTTAGTTAAGTATAAAGCTCACATAATAGACGCATTTTTCCTGAAATAAAAATGACATATTATGTATCTAGCCTATCTGAAACCTAGTTAAACATTGTGAGATATGGCGTTTCGACTTTCTCCGTGTTCGGCATCATAAGGGTCACAGTGACAGTTAAATAAAGTCCATTTTTCTCTCCACCTTTAGTTTGCAAGGTGCGGGTGCCTATATAAATAGAGTGAGTCGCCCGCGCGCCTCAGTTGTAATATCACCATGCAGAAATGACTAGGTTTCAGATAGGCTAGATACATAATATGTCATTTTTATTTCAGGAAAAATGCGTCTATTATGTAGTCTGAGCCTATCTGAAACCTAGTTAAACATTGTGAGATGTGTTTATTATCGCATGGTGGAGAGAAAACCAACTGTGACCCATAAGCTACTGATGAGTATATCAGTAGATAAATATTTGAATCTATAAATTTATAATGCATAGATTTCTAGGTAGTAGATATACTAAAAAGAAAGGTATAAGTATACATAAGACTTATGTAAGTACTTCCTTATTATTCCTGACTTGTCAGAAAGTTATGGAAGGTATGTACCTATTCATATAGGTAGGTATTATACATATGGATACACACAGTGCCTCTTCGAAAGCAATACTTATAAGTAATTATTAATCAAAATCTTGTTATTGTCAAGGCAATATTTTTAACATACACTAGCCGAATGGATGGAACCAGTGAAATACTTTGCAACAATATTTAAAAGCTGTAAAATGTAGAATATCGATCCAGCCCGCTGGGACTCAGGGCAGCACATGCTGACTAGGGTATGTAATTCTGGACTGACCTCAGAAATGCAGCAGCCGACCCTGGAGCCTCGTGGACCTGCTCAGTCAGCCCCGTACGACGACACGACCTGCAACACCTGGCGCGGCATCTAGTCCTTGGAACGAGGAGTGGTGCTTGAAGGGAAGATAATTTTACTAAATATCTCAGCCTCATCAGCTACTGGAAAAGATTAGATGAAGGCTGTGACACTGGCGGATAACTAAGTATTCAGTTTTTCAAAACACGATGCAGGTCACCATATTCATATTCTAGATTGACAAGTAACACACAGTCTAATTTTGTATTCTAACTAACTCGGCGGTTAACGAGTTCCTGTGCAGTCCTACTAGGAAGGAAAGTTATTTTATAAGCCTTTGCACCGATTTTGTGGGCTACTATCATTCTGTATCATCATGGTGTGAATATTATGAGCTCTGGCAGCATTCCTTGGTAGATGACATCAATTAATAAAGATTGATTAACACAACAATAACAATTATAATAGTTTATAAATGAAACCCGGCTAACATGTCTTAACTGGGTAAGTAAATGATCAGTCATGCCACCAGGATAAGTAAAATGTTCAGTACTTCATATGAAAAACATTAACAAGGTCACCTTTAGGTATGTTCGTCAACACTAAGGGTAGGTCCCGGCCAAAACCTTAATTTAGGCTTCGCCTTGTTGCAACTTCAAAGGTACGTAAGTAGGTACACTAGGTACCTACTTACATTGTTGTAGGTTAAATTTTAAAACCATTAAGTCAACCAAGACAACACAAAATAAAATAGCTCGATTAAATAAAGATGGTACGTAAAGATGTTAGTTGTACCTGATCAGACCTGATGCAACGACAGCCAACATAGACTCTCTAATCTGTGGAAGCAACAATCATGGTGGCGGGAACATGGACAGTTGGACGAGCCACCTCGAGCCTGACTTATCAATCAGAACTGATAGTTCGCCAACAGCAGATAGCTTGCGGCTATCTATAGGTAAACTTAGGTAGTAAGCTATACCAAAGAAAAAGTCCTTGGACATCGATATGACAGTGGAACGGTGAATAACTATGACATTCTTCAAAACAAAAAGGCTTGTTGTTGATACCCAGCTAAGGAAGGTTACCTACTTCAGCGACCTGATATTGCATTCTGAAAGAACTGCGAAGAGTTATGACTAATAATTATTACTTATTTTGAAAGTTTTCAGCAAACTCTAATAAATCAAGCAGCTACCACGACGCCACGTCACCACTGCCCGGTTATAACTCTGTACTAGCTTAGTAGATATATATACCAGAGAGCTCCAATCAGATGCGAGTACAAACATTTTACTTGGTAACTAGTTACGTAACTAACTGAAAGATCCATAAACAAGTTGAGGATTACTCAAAATGGAATTGTGAAAACGGCACGTCTGCACCAGTCAGTCTAAGAAGTTTCAGCAGATACAGTGTTGAAAAATAGTTATGAAACGTTTGCGCCAGAATCGAATTAAAAATACATTTTCATTGAGAAGCCGTTTAGGCATGAATAGGTACTTTCATCCTTTGAATTGTGCTCCAATCCAAATGATGAATTCATAGAAATTTAATGACGACTGCCATTGTTTATTATCTAGCCCAGTAATTTGAGTAAGGCTGCGGCTACACGTGATGTGATACACAGTACACAGTAGGTATATGCATGTTCCCAGAATAGTGGAAGTTATAATTTTACCAAAAGGTAGTCGTCTCGTGCAAGAGCACCGTTACTCGATTTATTCGATACACAACTATATAGTAGACAGCTGCTGCGTAGGAGGTTCACTCATTTTTCAACAAAGAGCTCGGATACACACTCACAATCCACTGGGACATAAGGAAGACAGCTAATGTGGTGCCACTCAGAAACCGCGATGACACTCTGATCATGATCACCCGACAGTAGGATCATAATAAGTTCGGTAACTTGAGAAGCGGTATGGTATAGCAACAGCGACTTTCACGAAATCAGGAATTAGCTCAGTGCTTTTAGGTTGAACACTCGCCGGTGGGATTCACTTTGCTCACAGCCGAGAAAAGAAAAGACTCAAAGCTGGAATCTGCCGATGTGTCATGACACTTAAAGATAGTGTCTGGGGGGTCACTTTATATGACGAAAAACGAACTTTCAGTGCACTGCGGCGCGAGCCGCTCTATCTGTTTGTATGTATTAAACGTGCCGATTGAACGACAGCTCTCGTTCGTTCGTTTCTCATCAGTATAGAGTAACGCTCCTGTACTTACCGTGCGTCACCATTCCCATGAGCAGTCCAATGATCTTTAGGCAGTTTAGAACAAAAGCTGCATTAGACAGTTTCTTCAGAAGAGACATCGAAATAAAAAAAAATAAATAAAAAAATTGATTGCACAACTATCCCCAGGAGCAGTCTACAGGTCACTTTGGGCAGTTCAGAAGAAAGCTGCTTTAACAGGATACCTCAGCAGAGGCATCAAATTGAAGTGCTATAACACTTTTAGAAGCGGTGCACGTTACCCGATTTGTCGTCCTCCATGCCGATGTGGCTACGGCGACTGCAGGTGGTTACTCAGGCTTCGTTGGTGTGCCCTTGTATGGCTAACATGACCAACCTTGGCAGTAAACGTTCGTCTGCATATGCCAAAATCACTGATGAATAGCGCACGTTACTCGATACCTTCTAGATAAGTCACTCATAATGATGGCTGATGACGATGATGACCGTGCTAGCAATAGTGCAGGCGTTTTCGCTGAGCATAAAATCTCTTCCCAGACAGGGGGCGTTTGGATCTGGCAACCAGAACAGGAGTGCCAGGTGTGCGCAGCGATGCAGGTGGAACAACACAGCCGCCAGGGCAGGAGTGCATGGCTGGGTCTATGCAGCGATGCAGGTAGCACAAACCGGTGGCCAGGGCCAGGACCGGGTGTACACTGCGATGCAGGTGGCACAAAACGGTGGCCAGGGCCAGGACCGGGTGTACAGCCGCCAGGGCAGGAGTGCATGGCTGGGTCTATGCAGCGATGCAGGTACCACAAACCGGTGGCCAGGGCCAGGACCGGGTGTACGCTGCGATGGCAGGTGGCACGAGACGGCGGCCAGCGCAGGAGCACAGGGCCGGGTGTATGCTGCGATGCAGGTGGCACGAACCGGTGGCCAGGGCAGGAGCGCAGGGCCGGGTGTACGCTGCGATGCAGGTGCCACGAGACGGCGGCCAGCGCGGGAGCACAGGGCCGGGTGCAGGTTACACGAAACTTCAATTTCACCGAATCGGCCTGCCTACCCTCAGCGGGTAGGTACCGGCGGATCACATTACTCGCCGCACATGCCACAATGTCCCAACATACTGAAACTCGGAGCCACGTGCTTCCTGTAAAAAAATCCTATGATGGTCCTGGAAAGCTCCTGTTTGTAAAGCCTTACATAAGCTATAATCAAGTGCATTATTGTAATAGCAAAGTTTTTATCAAGTGTTTTCTAAAAATATTAGAAATTGAGGGTAGAAAAATATATTTTTATAATTTTTTCCTGTATAAAATTAACATATGCTTTACTAAAAGCGGTCATTAATGTAAGTATCTAGCTCAAGCGCCACTAGTAGGACCGGAATATGTGATCAATCATCACCACGACTATTGAATCGGACCCTACTGCGTGGGATAAAAACCCCAAGCGCCGGAGCATTATGACCAGTGGCTGAGCTTTTAAAAGCAGTAAATAATAGCATTTTACTCACGGCTTATCAACTCAAACCTTCGTTGCGAAATCCTCAGCAATGGCTGCGTGCGCAGCAGCCGGCAGGCCCCACGCCGCCTGGTCCGCATCACGCTACAGCTCCCGGCAGCGAGGACTCCGCAAATTCAATATTATATTTTTCCCCGTCGGAGCGAAGCCGACGAGAACCGTGGCTACATTGAGCCATTTTGCCGAAGTGTTCACTTCAAAAATCAAAAACCAACTGAGGCGCGCGGGCGACTCACTCTATTTATATAGGCACCCGCACCTTGCAAACTAAAGGTGGAGAGAAAAATGGACTTTATTTAACTGTCACTGTGACCCTTATGATGCCGAACACGGAGAAAGTCGAAACGCCATATCTCACAATGTTTAACTAGGTTTCAGATAGGCTCAGACTACATAATATACTACCTGAAAGGTATCAACATGTTATTGTACCTTTGATGCAGATCATCCTGAACTTCTGAATAACTTTTGTTTTACCACTATGGAGTTTTCTAAGATGAGAAACTTATTAAGATTTTATTGTATTTGTGTTGTTTTGTTCCATATTTTTTTGTTTAAGTATCAATATTAGAAATGATGCATTATTATGTTATCATTTTCATTATGTTTCATAATTCATAATGCGCAGTATTATGAGTTCATATTATATAATTTTAAGCAAAATATATCAAATCATACAATGATAGGTATTAGTTTTTAATTAAGCAAATATAATATTAGTAAGTAGGATACTTACCTACTTACATAATCTCAATTTCAGTCTACATAGTGATTATGTAGTAAGTAGATTAATTAAATATATTTTACGGCTATTCTCAGTATTTTTTTCATCTCACACTTCTCTTGAATTAAGGTCAATGAAAAAGCTCATCATTATAGATGGCGTCATAGGGTGCTTACATAAAGAACCGCGTTCCCTGTACCTACCCGTACCGGTAACTTTATTAAGTATGCGAACTGAGAGATTTAAAACCGGGAAATGCTCTAGCGCACTCGCAGAAGATAAACAGCAGGTTACCGGTACGGGTAGATACAGGGAACCCAGTTTCTCTATGTAAGCACCCTTAGACGACTAGCGACTGTACTCAATTCCTCAATTCTAATTGGTTGGTTCAGTCGCCATTTTTTTCCCAATAATGTGATTGGTCAGATACACTCCGGTACATACAATTGAGCTGCCAAAGTTTCACTTGGTTTTTATTTATTTATTTAATTCTTTATTGTACAAATATTACAAATAAAAGTACAAAAGGTGGACTTAATGCTAAAAGCATTTTCTGCCAGTCAACCCGCAGGAGGTACAGGAAAAATTGGTTTTCTTTTCCATTGGGCCATAGTTTCATGTACCTACTTCAGTGCATTTATAAAAGCAGCTCACTAAACTGAAATAGTTCATAATTTCCTATTTACTAGCGTAAACCAATAATGTGTATCGATCACAAAAATGCGCAGTTTGGTTCGATCGCAGGTATTTAAGAACGATTCCCTTTCCCAATAGGAATCCAGGTAATTCGTTAGTTTAAAATAATCCCGGTAGATGGCGCCAACGCACGAAAATATTGCAATGATTTTTCGTTTCAGCAAAGCGTCACTAGATGGCAACCTCTTCAATAATGTAATGATAATGATCGCATGGAAAATGAGCTGGAAATACTATTATATCCTACTTAGTTACTTTCTTACAATTTTCGTAGTACGACTTCAGAAACTCGCGTTTTATTTTTTCGCGAATTTTTAAATTTTGATTTCATTTTCGGGCTTAGATATACCATGCATGCACCATGCTGCACATGTAGGTTTCGGCTTAGTATACCCTTTTTGCAACACCTTGTATATAGCATACGTCACTCAGGCTCACAACTCGCATATGCTAATTGGTGTGTACTATAGCTATAGGTAAGTATAAGTATATCTAAATGTTATCATTGTTAAGTACTATTAGGTACGTCTCGCATATGTATTATCCTTAAACTTTGTATTTCATAGATCTCCATATTATACATAATAAGTTATTATTATGAAAGAAACCCATTTAGTAGTCTAATGGCTTTTAATTAAGAACATATTGGTTTCTTGGCGGGTTTTGTTCCTAGGATGGAAACTTTAGAAGTTCTTGTTGTTTAGGAATTGCTTGTTATTACTCTACTAATTAACTAAAATGATTATGACTGGGTATACGTAATGGTACTAATGGTGTTATTTTCCGTATTCAAACTATAGTTAACTACCAGCTACCACAAATTATCACTTTTATACCTAGAAATCCGTATAGAAGAGTTACAATAGTCATAAAACATGGGGTATCGGAATGTTTTTACAATGGAGAGCAGTTTTTTTATTGCGAATTTCAGTTCAACGTATGATCCCCTAGACCTAGGCCCTAGATCAACCCTTTTCGGCCTAACTACCCTATTTGAACAATCTCTATAAGGTAAGGTAAATTATCCCCTAACCTAAATTATTCTTATGACGGTATATAGCTACTTACCTACCTTACTAACCCTAGGTAGGTAATAAAATATGAAGTTAACTGCGCAAAAGATTAGTATCAATCAGTGTAGTAGGCATTAGTAGGTTGTTTTTTCTTAAATAAGTAACAGTGAATCAGCCATCAACGTGTACCTTACAGCTATAAATGGTAAACTGCCTTTGTAGGTGTAGGCAGCGGTCACTGGGTGACTCATTTATTTACTTTAATGAATGATCTTATAAGGAATGTGGAATTGTGGATATAGGAAGGTATTTGCATTACTGCGCAGTAAATATCTCGTTAAGTTTAGGCTTATTTTATAAATTTAATAGTTATGTACATTGTGCCAAGGGATAAAGATGAATTAATAATTTAATTAAAATGAGTAACTATAGATTGGCAAGTTGCTTGGCGACCCTCCTTGCGGGGTGAAAGACGCGGAGGGGACGAGGTACGAAAGACGACAGCGGGTAGCGGGAGGGGTCGCGGTGAAGGGCAACGCGTGCACTGCATGTCATTGTTACGGCAGTCTCGGCCGCGCAGCCGAGGCGGCCACATGTCTTAAATAGTCTGTCATAATTTGAGTGCGACCCACATGAGATCATTTGTATAGTACAAGAAATAAAAGAATTTGCTTTCTTCAAGTAATCTTGCTGTTTATTTCTATTTAGAATTATTTAAATTTACAGAGTTTCTTGACCCGACAATCGGTTGAGGCGTTTAGAGAGTGAGTGATTGATCTATTGAATGAACTAATTATTGAACGTAATATGCGAGCGAATGAACTAAAAGCAATGAATGAATTGGCGTAGACATAGTCCCGGGCGTTGAAAACTAAAAGTTTTCAAGAGTCTGTAGTGTCTTCAGGTGTGGGAAGCAAACATATCTTATTTAATGCTCTGCGCACGATTCCCCTTGAAGTTGCGACCTCAGCTACACGTGGTATGCCGTCTGATCCGGGAAACAGTTTTTCGATTCTCCCAAGTCTCCAATTGAGGGGTGGTGAGTCATCCTTCAGTAAGACTAAGTCATTCAGTTGCAGATCCTTGCATTTGACACGCCATTTGGTTCTTTGTTGGAGTTCACAGATGTATTCTTTGGTCCATCGCTGCCAGAAGTGTTGCTTATATTGTTCGAGCCGCTCGTATCTGTCCAGGCGGTTGGTGTTGTGCTCCAGCAGGCACGGTGCGGGAAGCGACGTGAAGGGCCTGCCGATGAGAAAGTGAGCGGGAGTGAGGGGGGAATAGTCGTCAGGAGAGGGGCTTAAGGGGCAAAGAGGTCGACTATTTAGGATAGCTTCGACCTGTGTGAACAAAGAAGATAGTTCCTCGTAAGTTAGATGAGTTTTCCCTAATATTCTGGATATGTGGAATTTTGCCGATTTTACACCCGCTTCCCAGAGGCCTCCAAAGTGAGGAGCGTACGCCGGAGAGAAGCGAAATTCAATGCCTTCATCGGCTGCAAAATCAAATATGGGGTCTTTGTAGGTTTCTAGAAAAGAATTTATTTCTTTACATGCGGAAACAAAATTTGTACCATTGTCACAGTTGATTTGACGCGGTTTGCCTCGGCGTCCACAGAATCTCTTTAAACCTAAGATAAATGCATCTTTAGATAGTTCGCTAACTGTCTCCAAATGTATACACTTATATTTGAAACATACAAATATACATAAATAACATTTTGTTATTTTGCATCCACGACCCTTTCGGTCGGTTATCATGAATGGACCAGCAAAATCTAAGCCGACTACATTAAAAGGATAATCAGGTGTGAGTCTCTCTGCTGGAAGATTGCCCATTACGTTATTCATTGTTCTACCTCTGACTCTTCGACAAATAAAACATAAACGAGCAGTGCGTCGAGCAAGATTTCTACCACCTATTGGCCAAAACCTTTCACGTATGGAAGTTAAAAGGTGTTGCGGACCAGCATGCATTAACATGACATGTTCGTGCTCAAATATGAGTTTTGTCAAAGTGTGATTAGCGTGTAAAAGTATGGGATGTTTCTTATCGTAGCTATAATCTGAAGCTGCTATTCTTCCACCAACACGAATAATGCCGTCCGAGTCAAGAAAGGGGCTAAGTGAAGACAGAGATGACTTTGAACTGAGTGGTTGATTTTTAGATAAAATTAATAGTTCCCTGTTGAACGACGTTTTCTGTGCCATTTTAATTAATGTTTTTTATGAATTTTCAAGCTCTGTGACTTGCAATGGACATGAAATGTTAATTTTATTGTTAGGAAATTTGCAATTGTTGTAAAATCTTAGAATTTGCGCCACGACTCGTTGAAGAACCTTCAAATTAGAATAACGATGAAATAAAAATGGTTCTTCAACGGTTTGTACCGAAAGAACTTTTACTTCCGGTAGAACAGTTATCTCATCTTGCTGAGATTGTGTGTCTGGCCAACAATGCTCTGGTTTTAATAGAAATGAGGGGCCTTCCCACCAGAGTTTGATTTCATTCACGGCCTTGGGATCTACGCCGCGGGATACTAGATCTGCAGGGTTTAGCGCTGTAGGCACATGGCGCCACGAGGAAAGATCTGTAAGTTCTAATATCTCCGCTACTCGATTTGCAACGAAAATTTTCAATTTGCTAGTTGTTGTCTTAAACTTCAACCATCCTAGGACGATAGTGGAATCAGTCCAATGAATATGTCGTGTTATTGGGCAACGAAGCGCTTGAGTTACAGCATGGCTTAATTGTGCAGCTAATAAAGCACCATTTAGTTCAAGACGGGCAATAGTTGAAGCTTTGATAGGAGCTACGCGAGATTTGGCTGATATTAAGTGAACTTCTACGTGTCCCTGTGAATCTTCGGATTTTATATATGTCGCAGGCAACTGGTTTAATCTCCTGTTTGATTGAACCGCTAGCCCGTTCATTGGATGGCGCTGTTCAGTTGTATGACTAGGCCGAACGTTGATTGTACAAGCGTCACAAAACGTCCAACTAGTTAGCTGACTTAAAATCAGTCAGGTGGTGAATAAAACAAATATGGCGTCTAACAGCTAACAGCTGACACAAAAAGCACCTATATTGTTAGTTGTTTGCAAATAAATTAGCTTTAAAGTGCGTTATTTGTGTTAAAATAGTGTGACAACATGGATTTACCTATTATTACGCCGCGGGCGGATAGTTTCAAAGAAAAAAAGTGACGAAACTGGATGATTATGAACAACAATATGAAGGTACGTTTATTGTTATTGTTTAGTTAATTTGTGAGATAAGAGCTTTGTAACATAACCTTTTTGTTGACTCTTGTCTGGTAATGTTCACCCTAACCAGACATTACAAAGTTGCTTTACTATATCCCATTCAACGACTTCGCTGAATGACGTTCAGTCAAGACGTCGAACGTTACAATCAACGACTTGACGAGTTGTCCTTTAGTCATACAACTGAATGGCGCCATCCAATGAACGGGCTAGTGGTTCAATCAAACAGGAGATTAAACCAGTTGCCTGCGACATATATACACATGCGCCATATGCACGTTGAGATGCATCACAAAATGCATGCATTTCAATCGATTTTGGATTATTACACAATACTTGTCTGGGTAATTTTAACATTTCGAAATATTTAAAGTTGTCTATAAATGTTTTCCACGCTTTCTTTATATCTTCAGGAACGGGCATGTCCCAATCTATCTTTAATGACCACAACTGTTGTATAAGAATTCTTGGTATTATTGTAAATAGTGACAATAAACCAAGGGGATCGAAGGTTTTAAGTGAGGCTGACAAGATACTACGTTTGGTGACAATAGAGTTGTCAACATCGATAGATGCCACCTTGAATGGAAAATTCAATTGATCAGATGATGTGTCCCAGCCTAAACCGAGTGTACTGTCGGTAGAGCTAATCATGAAGTTTTTATTTTTTGAATCATGTGGTAATAAATTGGATGAGTTCGAGCGAAATTTGCGTAAATGAAACCCACCCTTAGCTAAAGCCTCTGAGACAGAGTCTTTTATATCGCTTAATTCCTTTTCGGAATCCGAGCCAGTTAACAAGTCGTCAACGTAGAAATCGTGTTGAATTATGTTTTTAATAAATTTATTCTCGCATTCTTCACCTACCTGCCAAAGACAGCGCGTACTTAGAAAACTCGCGCTTGAGAAACCGTATGTGACAGTGTTCAATTGTAATGTTTGTAAAGGTTTGTCTTCACTGTCACGCCAGAGAATTAGCTGTAAGTCACGATCTGATTGATGCAGAGATACTGCTCTGTACATTTTTTCTATATCTCCTGACAGAGCATATTTATACTGCCTGAATCGAATCAGGATGCTGAATAAGGAGTCTTGTATGTTAGGACCAGTCATTTGGAGGTCGTTTATGGACAATCCTGATGTACTTTTGGCGCTGGCGTCAAAAACTGTTCTTAATCGTGTTGTCTCGCTCTTTTCTCTTATGACAGGGTGATGGGGGAGGTAAAAGTATGTGTCACCGATATTTTTAGTATCAATTTCCGTAAGATGACCTAATTCGGCATACTCGTGTATAAATTCTGTGTACATTTTTTTGACTTCCGGTTGTTTATTGAAACGATTTTCTAAATTGAGAAATCGCTTCTTGGCCATTGGATATGAATCGCCTAAGCAATCCGGGCTATCGACTAGAGGCAATTTAACTGAAAACTGACCATTAGGTAGACGTTCTGTGTTGGCAATAAAATGTTGCTCACAAAGTTTTTCTTCCTCAGATAAATGAGGTTGATTTTTATAAAAGGTTTCTAGTTCCCAAAATTTAGTGAGTTCGTCATGTAACTCCGCGTTTGAGATAGCAAAGTTGCAAAATGTAGAATTTTTATTTGAATTATTTTGTATAATTGGGCCGGAAATTAACCAACCTAGTTTGGAACTGCGTAATATTGGGTTGTTGGGACCTAGACTGTGTTGCTTTGAGCCAATCAAATCCCAAAACAGGTCGGCGCCTATAAGCATTTGAATTTCCGATGGTACATTGAATGTAGGGTCTGCTAATTGAAAATTTGACAAATCAAGATGTTTTATGTTTATGTGTGTTTTAGGTAGTCCGTCTGAAATGTGAGGCAAGACTAAGCAAGAAAGTAAAACGTTAAATGAATCATTTTTTGATTTTAATTGTACGACACATCGTTCGGAATTTAGGCTCAATTTAGTGTTTCCAATACCTATGATGCTGTGCGTGTCGGAATGCTGAGAAGTCAGATTAAGTTTAGATTTGAGACTTTCTGTTATGAAAGAAGACTGGCTTCCGCTGTCCAGCAAGGCACGAACGGTTGTAACTGCGGTTGTGTTTGGATTTATTAAATCTACTAAAGCGGTGCACAATAAGGTTTCACTAGAAGATGTAGCCGTCAATGAAACTGATTCTGATTGACTGGGAGTGACATTGTTTTCACCTGTGACTTCAGTTGTTGTATTTTGAATGTTATTTTGATGTAAGAATGTATTATGTCGCCTTTTACATATGCGGCATGTTCCGTTTAGTCTACACTGACGTGTGTGATGGCCTGGCCTGAGACAGTTATGGCAAAGCTTAAGACCTATGGCCTGCGTTAATCTTTCTTCGGGTGATTTATTTTTAAAGGAATTACAATCGAAAATGCGATGTGAACCTTTACAAATGACACATTGAAGCGGTTGTGAAGGAAGGCGTTCTTGTGAAACAATGAAAGAGCTTTGAGATTTATGCCGGAATGGAATGTTGTTGTTCTCGGATGCATGCCTATCCTTATCTTGTTTATTTCTTTGAACCGTTTCTAGAACGTCAGCGCGGTTTCTCAGAAAATTTAAAAATTCATTTAAAGTGGGTAAGTCTGATAATAAATTTCTATGTTCTTCCCATTTAATAGAAGTATTACTATCCAGCTTCGCCGTGACCATAAATATGATTAATGTATCCCACTGGAGAGTAGGTTGACCCAGAGTATTTAGAGCCCTCAAGTTTTTAGTCACGTGATCAATAATAAATCTTAGGGCCCTTTCAGATTCACGCGTTGAAGGCTGGATGTTAAAAAGTGACTTTAAATGATTGTTCACTAATTGCCGCTTATTATTATAGCGGTCACACAATATTTTCCAAGCTTCCGCATAATTGTCGCTAGTTACCTCAAAATTACTGATAACGCGAGCTGCATCGCCCTCAAGGTACGAGTTCAAATAATGGAATTTATGAATATCATTTACTTTACTATTAGAATGAACCAAAGAGTTGAATGTATCACGAAATTCCAACCACTTGTAATAAGATCCGTCAAATTTAGGTATTTGAATGGTAGGTAATCTGAAACCTAACGATTCTTGATCATCATGATTGTTACATTGTTGAACTGTAACATTAGAGACGTCAGCGACCTCTTCTAAAGATGTACTCTCGCGAATAATGGCTTGAGCAGTTGCTATGCAATGATAAAAACTTTGTTCAATTTGATCACGCTCGGACAACTCTAATGTTAGATTATCACTGTTTAACTGTTCTATTTCATCTTGCAACGAGTCAAATTCACTGAATAACGCTTCAAATTTAGACAATTTGAATGTAAGTTTACCAATTTCAAGCGTAGGCATTTTTTCGAAAGAAGCTAAAAGATCAATATACTTTTTAAATATGGTTATGCGTCCCTTTATTGAACTTCGTTTGTTATTTAGTCTAATTAATTCAGCCATGACGCTTAAAATTAAATAAACAAACAGAGAAGAAGTTTACGTAAATAAGGGTACGTTACGCTCCTCGCTTTGTTCCTCCGGCGTGCGTCGCGACTGTCTGGCAGCGCCTGGTACAGGTACGGCGACAGCGGGGCTCGACGGCTCCCAGGCAGTGACTTGACCTTGGCAATGAACAGCTGTTGCCTTGTGCTAGCTGAAATGGATTGTTGCGAAATCTTAGGTAGGTATGTACTTGTTATGTCTATTTTATATAAGTACTTATTGCAAATAATGTAAAAGTTAAATTATGAAATGTTGTGAATAGCCTTTAGTGAACTTACGAGTTCTATTTATAGAATAAATTAAGTACCTAGATACCTAGGTTATGAAGCGTTGAATTAAATGAATATTATAAGTAAATAGGTACAGTGGATGCCAAGCCGAGATGTAAGATGCAGTGTCAAGTAAATTTTCCTTTTCTATTTATCCCTCAGACCTCCTTTATTTTCATCATCGGGAATTCTAAGCAGGATAAATAAAATAAACTTCTACGACTCACAAATTAAGTAGGTATATAACGAGGTACAAAGTGTTTCAATGAGGCTAAAGTAATAATATGTCCTGGGTAGAACAGTACTTAAGGTATTTAAATTAGTAATTAGCTTGTAGCTTTGCTTTAGGTAACTACATGAAAATAATAAATATGTCAAAGTAAAAGTGTACTTTGAAAGTGGCTATTTAGCAAAATAAAAGCTGAGCTAAGCCTTGCAATGAGGAATAGCGGGGTAATTAGATGGATTGGTATGAAAGTAAGTTAATTGGTAGGTAAAAAGGGTACCCACGTAGGCAATTTTGGAAAGAATGATTGTACAAACTTTTAGGTTATAATAAGTAACCTATGTTACTAGATTAGGTAGAATGGTATCTGAGTACCTGAGTAGGCAAACGAGAAACTAAGATCCAGATCACACAGGCCAAAGGGGCGGAAAGGAAGGATAAAATGGAAGGAGCTCACGTGTTAAATTAGTTGGCTCAGGTGCTGCGGCGCCTTTTGGGTTGATCTTCCGTTGACCAGGGCGTGTGGCTGGAGCAGGGCCGGCGGCTGCTGGCTGGAGCAGGGGCGGCGACGTCTGGCTGGAGCAGGGGCGGCGGCTGCTGGCTGGAGCAGGGGCGGCGACGGCTGGCTGGAGCAGGGGCGGCGACGTCTGGCTGGAGCAGGGGCGGCGGCTGCTGGCTGGAGCAGGGGCGGCGGCTGCTGGCTGGTTGGCGTGGCAACTGACACGTGATAGCTTCGATTTTCAAGTTTTCGATTTCGAATTTCTTCTTCGATTTTCTTCTTCTATTTTCTTGCTTCTGTTTTTGAATTTGATCTTCGTGGAGCTTAGATTGTTGTGAAGTAGCCGAAAGGCGAGATGCTGCACGTGGCGTGTTTTTTACGTCAGCGTGGCGTTCGACCTTTTTGTGACCTCGTTGTCGTTGGAATTTTCTCGTTATCTGTGGATTCTGAACGATTGCAGGTCCTGTCACGGTCGCCAATTTTCTTGTATAGTACAAGAAATAAAAGAATTTGCTTTCTTCAAGTAATCTTGCTGTTTATTTCTATTTAGAATTATTTAAATTTACAGAGTTTCTTGACCCGACAATCGGTTGAGGCGTTTAGAGAGTGAGTGATTGATCTATTGAATGAACTAATTATTGAACGTAATATGCGAGCGAATGAACTAAAAGCAATGAATGAATTGGCGTAGACATCATTGATCCTGAAACCATTAGTCTTAGGATGAGTGTTAAGGCCTTTTTAATATTATCATTATATTATTATTAGGTATCTATAATTCGTCAACAAAATTACGTTAAAAACAACAAATCGTATAATGTCTCAATATAGGGGCTTCTTCTAGAACAGCGTACCGGATCAGTCATGCTACGCGGCTAAAGGTATGGTATATGGTACTGCGCAGTCAGATACGAAAAAGTAAACAACAAAGACGAAGAGTCCATATGACAGTGCGTCAGTTGTCAGTTCTTGTAACTAGGAAAGCAACCAAAATTTATGTGATTTAATGAAAGTAATTAATGAACAAAACACAGAGAAAAATTACAAAATTGATGAAATTTTGAAAGAAAATGGTCATATCGTGCTTCGCCTACCCCCATACCACCTGGAATTAAATCCTATTGAACTTGTGTGGCGGTACGTGAAAGGCGAGCTCGCAAGAACGTCGATTGACTCTAACATAGATAAATAGATAAAAGACTTTGAGTTGCTTTTCTCTAATTATTCGCCTGAAAAGTGGAGAAATTGTGTCGACCATGTCATAAAAAATTAAGACGAATATTATAAATCTGTACTCTATGTATTTGACGATGTATTGGACAGGTATGTTATTGTTTATTTATAATTTAATGTAAATTAAACATAAAATATTATAGGTGTACACTGAACTAATACGAGTATGACTGGCGTACTCTAGTACATTATACTTCAAAGTAGGTATAATGTTTTTTCGTTTTTGTCTTAGATTTATAATTGAAGTTAATGAAAACGATGATGAAGATGAGGATGACGACGACGATGAACAAGTTCAAACAGAGAGTGAACATGAAAGTGACATGGAAATTGATTTATAAAATAAAACACTTTTACATAAATAAATTCAAATTGGTAGATATTCTGAAGGTAAACATCCAAATGTTAATGCTGTCAAACTATAAATTTTAAGCTAAGTATGACATTTACGGGAACACTCATAGAATAAAATTTTACTTACGTCAGAAATAGTTACAAGCTATCGCGAGATTAATCCGGGCACACTTTTCTACGTGTGTAGCATGTCGTGCTACCTCGCCCCCGCCACTTCTTTCACCCCGCAAGGAGGGTCGCCAAGTAACTTGCCACATTATAGCAAAGGTTAGACAGCTTTAGCCAGGGCTGACCGACTGAAAATTTAAGCAGCATGAAGCTAAGTTAGTGGGTAGAGTACCTACTATACTATGTACATATTTTACCTTATTAGTCTTATTACTAATTAGCTACAAAACATAGTACCATCGTACGTTACCTAAGTTACTAAATTAACCATAATAGTCCTAGTCCACCCCAAGGTTGCATGCAACTTGGGTAACTAAAATATCATAACGTCTAACAACATCCATCATAATCACCTCTTCAATAATAAACCACACCGGCTACACCGCAGGTGCAGCTAATCATTCAATCAGTGTGACGTCACCAGTCACTACGTTATCTCGGTGCGTGTGCACTCGGCTCGCACCGAGTGAATGATTGAATCAACTGGATGATTGCCTCTTCCGACACCACTTGAGGACAAAATGTGCCACCTGACTGACTAGGAGTTCTACTATGCAAGGTCTATTGCATGTACTTACTCAGTAGTTAGATACCTACTGCTGAGGAAATATTTCGATAAGGTATTGTTATGTTTTAGCATTAGTACCTAGTTATTATTGCATTAGTTGCACCCTTACTCCATGTGTAGTGCTACTTATTGCAATCATTCGACTAGCTAAAAGTCCGAGATTTTTATGAAGGTAGGTTCGGTAGGTAGTTCGGTGTTCGAGTCTCAACCGGAAACAGAATCGGTGACAGATTTACGATCGATTATTGCAAGATGAACTGTGAACATGGCAACATTTCCATTAACGAGGTGAGCTGTGAACACTGAATGTGTTTCAATATTATTTAGGTAGGTACTTCCTGTATTTCCGTAGATAGATATATGTGAATGTGAGATATTCAATCATCGAACTGTATCCGAATATTTTAGCATCAAAACTCAACATTCAATAACATTCGCGTTTCAAGTAAAACCAGCTCTCATCGTCCAATCACCCATAGCGCAGTTAGCGTTAACCTTCCTCTATTATAGTATTGCTCTCTCTATCATCTGACCAATAACAGTGTGAGACAGAAGATATTTACTCAGTTCGTTGAAACTATCGACGACTACCGTGGGCAGCCTCGTGACGTCACCTTGTTCGGTGCACGAGCACTTGAAATGTACCGAGAATAACTCGACACAATGTTCAGTCCACTTAAAAATGAAAACATAAATATTTTTTTAAATGCACGTATTTTTACCATACTGAAACTGTAAATTCGGCGTTTTTGAAGATTTTGAAAATTTTCACTTCGGTCTTTCAACCATTCGGTTATTTGAGGTTCGGTATTTCAAACATTCGGCCGAAATAGCTTTCCTTTCAGTGTTAAATATTCGGTCTTTCTGACCGTTCGGTCGAGTATTTTCAAAATCACTCTCATGAATGTGGATGTTTTAAAAGTTACACTTACACGCATACCATCGAGTACCTCTTAATTAAGGCGCCCCTTGGGATATTATATATACAGTCCATTAGATTTCTTAATATTAAATTCTTTAAAATAGTTATAATAAGTAAATAACTCTTTGTTACTTACCTTCTCATAAGGCTCACTATTGGTGCGCGCTCAAATGCCACCAACAATGCCCTAATCAGGAAACCAGCAATCTATGATGTCACCAGGACACGAGCACCGAGCTCGCACTAGCACCACCTGCGACTTGTATATACCTTGTACATAATATTATGTATAGTAGCCAGTACATAATCCACCGGCCAGAGACACGAGATAAAAAAACACGTGACAATCAGCTCTGAGTAGGTCTCTATCTAAATGTTTTCGGAAAACCTTCGTGAAAATGCCTAAATGTATATATAATTAAAACATTTCTACTGAATTATTTTAATAGGACCTCATTACTACACAGGTAATTCAAAAAAAAATATTATCTTTGCAAACTTTGAACCTTGATCTATTTGGGTAAACGTAACTGCAACAGAGTCGACATAATATTGATCCAACAACTGTAATATTAGCACAATTTAGTACAGTTTCGTTCAGCTAAAAATAAGCGAATTTGACCTTTACAGGGCTGTCGATTATTGCCAGATTACAGCTCAACAGATTAGATTTCCTGAAACTACTAAGGTAACTAGTTATTAGGGTTATAAAGACTATTCAACTGAAATAGAATTCGTATCTCGGCTACAGATTATTATTTCTCATGCTTAGGACCAAATATTGAAATAAGGTATTACACACATTGTAATTACATAAGTATTTTTTGGCAACTAGATGGTAAGTAGGTGGTGAACCTATGCATATGTACAGGGTGTTCCAAAAAGGGTATACTAAGCCGAAACCTACATGTGCAGCATGTTATATCTAAGCACGAAACTGAAATCCTGAACCCTGTATAAGTACCAGTACCTACCTTCCTAATCTATCGACTCTTGTTATATATGTTTATATTATTGTAGTTCTGTGAAATAAACGTGACCGGATATATATTATTTGAATTAAGCAGGTATACATGATAAACAATAAGCCAAAATACTATTGTTTATCAGAATTTTCAGAAAAAAATCAAAGATAAAATAATTCACACGAATCAGATAAAATCCTATGTTACTTGATAAATTCACCTGATAGCGAATGAAGCGGATAGGCGGGCTAATAATAAAGACCTATGGGGATGGCGAGATCTGGCAGGGGTGATGGTACGGTAGCTAGAGAGCTTTTTGTAGGAACTAGAGCCGTGCTGAAGTTTTCGGGCGCTGCGCTGACCACGGTTCTATCTCATTGTACACTCACGTGCAAAGAAACAGTTCCACTTTCGAAATGGGGACAACAAATGACTCCAATTTAAAAAAAAATAATAATAGGAAATTTGATCAAAATATTTACGTTTTCAGTTGTTCAGTTTTTTTCACAGGAACTTTTCATTGCTCGTGAGTGTATTAAGCATGCCGATTGCGTGACAATTCTGGTTTAGTTTTTCGTTCGTTCGTCGTTTTAGATAGTTACCCCTCTGGAACTAGGAGGTCATTGGAAGTGATAGGTGGAAGACCCAGCTGAGACCTTTCCAACAGTGGGAGATAGCGGTGTAAGCTGAGGCGCGGGCCTTTTCGGTGCTGGACAACTCACACCATTATTATATATATTTTTTTTAATTATTCTTAATGTTCTTTTGTTTGTTTGTTTTACTTTTAATTTTAACTTCGTTTTTTGTTTTATTTTTTGTGTACTTATGTTATTATTATTTTTTTGGTGAGTGGTGCTAGACACCGAATAAAGAATTTTTATCTTTTATCTTTATCTTTATCTAGATAGTAGAATAAAAAAGCAAAGGAAGTCTTGCGGGAAAATCATATTCTTGTAAATTCTTGTGGTGGTGGAACTTGAAACTTACCTCAATATCAAATAATTAGCACAACCACAACATAGCCATGTTCTGTACGAGGCATTCTCAGGCCTCGGGTTGTATTACCGGCTTCGCCCAAACCAAACATGATCCAGGTAGGTACTTACTACTGGTCAAACTGAATATCTTTAATAAAGAAATTTCAACGTTCGCTATTAGTAGGTACCTAACCTACACTAATTTGTTAAATAAAAAATAATAATAAATCTAACTTCTACACATAATATATACAGTAATATTAGAGGAAATCTGTAATTGGCCTTACTATTATGATTTTACCTTGTATTTGTACCATTGTAACGCTGTTGATTTTCCTAAATAAATAAAGAAACATAGGTACTTACTTACTGAATCTAACGTTAATACATTTATTCTATCATCGTTATTGTAAGTTCAGAGTCAAACTTCAAAATCATCCAATTATGTAGGTAATAGAAACTAACAAACACGTTTCATTAAATGGCAATTATTTAACTGTTGCAATATCCGATTTTTAATCATCTAAGCATTGGCTACCTTACTACCTACGTAATAATTTTATATACTTCTACCTAACTACATAATGTTACGAAATTGTTTAGTTCCCACTGAGATTCTCTAGACATTTCGATAGCCTTAACTTACCAACGGCGGATCACATGTTTTTGATGTATTCTTAATTAAATATTATTTCAAATACGCCACAGATATAGGCAGACAGACCACAGCTATAAAACAGCAGGAGAACAAATTTCGATGCGCCAAGAGCATGGAGTGACTGCTAAACATGGCTGATCCACAATTTTGAAATGAGAGATCCCTGTTAGACGTTAGTATATATCTGTATCTGTAAGTATGAGCAATAAAGTGGTCATTAACAAATAAATAATAGTTACCATATGCATGATTGAAAGAGCAAATATTTTGCCCCGTCATGTTTAAAGAACTTAAAAATACCTAGAGCTGTATAGTACATTAGTAGTGCATCAGACCACAGATATGACAAAGGTACTCGTTTAAAAATAAACAACTGAGATAACTACAGGTAAGTAACTAAGTTATTTAACTCCAAATGGAGACTAAGCGGAAACTGACGCATGCATAAATACATAATATACAGGGTGACCCAAAAGTCAACGTCAAGCCTTGGAGGGCTAATGGCCAGCCGGTCTAGCACAGGGCGCATTTAAGACGTGACAAAAGTTCGCCGTCGCGCTCGATCTTGAGGCTGCGCTATGTTAGTGAGCTCGATGCTAATCTTTTGTCACGTCTTAATTACGTCCAGTGCTAGTGCCCCTTCTGCTCAGGAGTGGACTGGAGTGACCAGAAACAAACTTCTAAATGTAAGAAAATAAGTGTTATCCGAAAATAACTAGTATCATATAATTTATGAATAAATAAGTAAGTACCATTTACATGCAATAATCATAATGTCAATAAAATATCACAAATGTCTCCCAGAGAGGGGACAGTGGGGGTCAAAAGCAGTCAATTGTTTCCTCATTTCGCGGCGCGGCGCCGTGCGTGAGTCTACATTTAAACCTGATGCTTTCGTTTAACGCAATTGGATGATGATGTGGATGACGACGCGGATATAATAAATACATTTAGTTTAGGTGTCATAAAATCCAGATTGGTTATATTTACATAAACCCAGTCAGATTAAATCAACAAGTGTAACTACCTACACATTATATGCCTATAAGTAAATGATTGTGCTTACGAATTTTGACGACGAAATTAATACTAGCTGCTATTAGCTGCCATGCCTTTTAAGGGAAATAATAAAATTAAGTAAACACGCTGCCCGTACAATTGTACTGTAGAACTTGAGCCTCCTCCAAGACTGGGGGTTTATGGCCATAAACTCCACGCTTGACAGGCAGGTTAACGATATCAAACAAACCAAATATTTAACAAGATCCGAGAACAAAAATTACTGACTTTATAATAATATCTGGCCCAGCCGGGATCGAATCTGGGACCTTCAGCAAGTCAACACAACAGGCAGTGTTACTAACTAATCAGCCATAGGTCGTCTGGGTTACTCATGCTACCATAAACTATCGGTTTCGTGACCAAAATGACGTCAATTCAGTTTCAATTTATTCATCAACCTAATTTGAGTGCTAGATGTTTGTTTGTGAATGATATTGATGGGTTATAATTTTTTAATTAGTTATTGATTGATAGCCCCAATCTCATATTTATAGGAAAGTAGGTAGGTACTTTTATTGCTTATGCAATGATGATAGCACACAGTCTTACTAAATAGTTATTTTCATAGCTGAGAACACGTCAAAATAACCATATCTTGAGTCATGACTAGTCATGAGTATCGAATGCAGAGTGTGATATTAAGAATTATTGATAAGTAGGACGTAGTTCAATCTCAAGAGAGAAACTTGGCCTTACTTTTCCCATATTTATGATTTGTAACATGGTGGAACAGAACATTGTACCTTCCTCAATACATTGTAGGGAAGCTTCTTTGTCATATCATCGTATCACTTTCACCCCACTATTATCGCGATTCCAATCACGATCGATTATTCGATTATTTATGTAATAGGTAGTGTAAGAGTGGGCTAGTGGCTTTTTCTGGTAGATTCTATGGATTATGTATTGTCATCTTCCAATTATCATTGTCCACCAGTCATCATTGTCAGCCTCCACAGCGGTGCTACCGTAGCTTTCATATTCTTAAAATGCTTTTCGTTATATATTTTCTGACATCCGGCTTTTAGTTTTTGATCTGTTTTAGTTATAAATACAATTTTATTATATGTATATTTAGATGATTACATTAATACACGACTCTATTCAAGGAAGGGGTAGATAGTCTGATATCATTTTTCCCTGTAAATTTTCCGGATCTAGCCTGACAGCATGTCAAGGAGGATGACTTCCCCGAGGCACACCCAGTGAACTGTACCCTGTGATGTATAGCTTCAGCGACCATAATATTATAACATCTGCTGTTATCGAATAAGTACCTAACTACCTGATGTCAATCGTTTCTGTGATAAGCACACCTACCTACATGACCTAGCTGTTGGAGATCATAGGTCACTAAAATTATAGCAGATAGTTTATAATATAGCGAGCGGGTGGCTGTACATTTGTACTCACGTGATAGGTCGCAAGCCCAATCCAGTTATTAACAAAATTACATTAATTACCCTTGTTTGTTGGTTAAAACAAGTTTATTCGGTAAAATTATTTCAAAATTCGCTATTGAAGGCAAGGCTTCGATAGAAATTGTATCGAAAGTGCCTAAACAGGTCTGGCTGTAACCAGCCTTCGACGACCGCCACTTGTGGTCAGTAACCAGTCGTAATTAAGAGGGGAACATTCGAGAAGCATTTCAAGCCTTACAGACAGCTCCTGGGAGCTCCAGAAAAAAAAACCTTATCCATTGACATTGACCGAGAAGAATGTTTGCGTGCAGCGCGGGTGCACCAGTAACCAGACCCATGTGAATAAATACTTGATAGTAGCCAAGTGACTCATAATATCGTTGTCGGTAAACGTTCTATCGGCTTCGCTCCAGCCAGTACGCGGCCACCACCGAGCGCGACCGGTCGAACGAAACATTCTAAATTTAAACCAGCAAACGTCAAACAGAACAAAACATTTCGAATCGGAGATAAGCTGATAAGCCGATGTGCGATTGTTTTCGGAGCGAGCGGTTGCGGATTCCTGAATAGTGACGCGGGGATTTCTAGTGTTTTTGAATATGAGCAAGTTTTCAAAGTGTTTGTGGGAGAACACGGAGCTGAATGCGATGGAGAGCTGCTACAAGCTGTACACCTGGGTCAACGACGCGCTGCTCATGCTGGTCGTGCAGATCATCTGGAAACTCAGCCAGATCACAGAATACTTCAGAGTCAAGTGAGTAGTCGTCATCTGTTAATTGAGTCGAATGTAAAGTCTGTAGCTGTTATCTTTTATCAGCAGAATTGAATATTTGAAGAGGCGAATTTATTTATAGATTCTGATGTGCCTTTTTTGTTTGCTCTCGGCCCCGAAACCCGTGGAAGATTGTAATAACCTGTTTATAAGTCGTAGCATTAGGTGACTATGACTATTCACTATACCTACCCACGTTACCTGTTTTATAGCTAAAAGCTAGTCAAATTAAGTATTTTGTTATCATCATCACTGAGCCATTAAGGAATTTCAAGAATTTCTTTTCATTATCAACTAGGTAGGTATACCTAATTATCATTATCAACCCTAATCTCTTTAACCCTGTAAATCTAAATCCATCATTCCCACGATAGCTTTAATGCAGTTTTATTAAAACAGTTGACATGCGAAGGTTGTAATACTTTGTAATGTAATGTTCTAATATTTAGTGACATCATGTTACTTCTACCAGTCAGTGTTTGCAGCAGGAAAAATATTATAGGTACTATGTTGTAACTATTGTCTTACTTAGGTTGTACATTAACATTAGGAGCCTCCTCGACTGACGTATAAACTGTACCCTCAGGGCCTATTTACCCTTTTTCTTAGCGTGTCACGGTGTCAGTGACTCAGTGACAAACACTAGAGAAGAGATGCATTGCATAGTGCTCAAGAGAAAAAACTGCTCAATCTAGCAGTTTTTTCACTTGAGCGCTATGATTGGTTGAACTGCCATTGCGCAGGGCTTAAGTTCTTACTTAGGTAGATTTATTGACCCTCAATTTGAGCATACATGTAAAGTACAGTCAAAGACAAAGAAAGCTAATCAGGTTTCTGTGCCCCTGAGAATACGTATACTAGGGACTGTCGAAGTATTTTAAACCTGAAACTTACATAAAACCACATTAATGTAGATTTGTTACCAACCTACCTAGTTGTTTAATATTTGATAGTTATCTATAAGTAGGTAAGTACTTCAATATAATAACACAATTTAGATAAGTTAATATTTATGTTGAATACTACAAGTGTAGGTAACCTTAATGAAGTGGTCGATTAGACCTAAATCTTTAAAGTAGTAAAGCATACATATTTTTCATCAAATTACATATAAATAGGTATTACTTACATAAACAGTCTCGCTATAACCAAAAACCTGTCTAATTAACCATTGGTTTTATTTACTGTTTGCCGAATGCTTGTTGGTAAACAATAACTGGTTGTTTGAAAAATATTTGCAATCAGATTTTCAATCAATGTTTTGATAGAATTCCAACGCATTTCAAAAACAACATACTTAAATAATTTATAATATTTAGTTATTAAATAATTATAGGTAACTGTATTAATTTAAGTATGAGTAGCTGAAGTTTTGTACAGTTTTCACATCCTAAATTGTTAAGGTAGGCCTACGTTTTTTATTGAGAACATACCTACTTGTAATAATAAACTATAAAATACTATAGATTTGCCAAGTCTATCGACAACAAAATCGGGGAAACATTTAGGAAGTATACTTACCCACTATAAATAATTTAACAAATACTTACATTATAAAATTAAAAAAGAGCATTTTTAATGCATCAGGAAATTCAGGAAATTCTTACATTATTTCATAGTACCTACATATGAGTAGCGCGAAAAATAGTCTTATTTTAATGGTTGGCTGGAAGAAATTGCTTTTTGGCAATAATTAAATAATTATTTTCTTAATTTGTATTTTTGTCTGTGTATGTTTTTTGTAGGCAATAAAGTGTCTATAAATAAATTATAAAAGGTTAGTAAGTACCTTGTACTTACTTACTTTGCGTCGCGTGATCCTTAATCCCTAACGCACTGAGGTACACGTTTCTTTAGGTCATTGTACCTAATACATAACAGGTCTGGATAAAGTCATTATCTACCTCTTATTGTAGACAGTAACTAGGTACTAAACATCTAATACCTAGCTAATGAATGCTGTAAAAACTATAGGTACTTATTGATGCAGTTTTTACGTTTTTACATCTATCTATATTCAAACTACGCTTAGTTCACTCTGTTAGTTGTGGTTGTGAGTAGTTGTAACTTTGTGACTAATATAGGTTACGTAGGTACATAGAGTTAGGGTATGGTAAGATATTTACAAATGGGGAATTATAAAACGAGCGAACAAAAAAAAACTTTGCGACTGATGATGACATACTGTTTTAATAACTTGAGCGGTATGAATTTGAGTAAGCGAAAAATTAACTAAACTGACGACGAATATTGATTTATAATAAAATCCAGAACGAGCTTACAAAAAGTGGACTGTGATAAATTCATTTCAGATATTAAAATTTTAAAGTTTTGTATGCTGCTTTATTAATTATTATTGGATACTGATATTCTATTTGAGGGCTTATGTTTTTTATTTTGATGCGCTTTTTAATGAAAACTACAGATTTTTAAATGCACTGGCAAAAAGGATCGTGCGACTGTCCCGAATTTTTCAATAGATATGTATGCAAACACGTTTTGGGGCTATCAATTCGGCTCAAACTAACAACACCACCACTGGAAGCAAAATGATACCCATTGGACAAAAAAGAAAACGAGGCCGGCCCAATAAGTCCAAGCCCGCACTTATTTACCAGTGACGATGAGTAGTAGGGCTCCTTATACCTATCAATGTTTCTTAGTATTAATAACAAGTTTTTTTTTTAGTTGAATGTTTTAAATTCAACTTCGTCTTATTTAAATTTTTGTTAATTTTATTGAAATAAATGCATGCATAGTACTTTATTTTTATGGAGTACATTGTTTTATTTAATTACCCTTATATTTCAATAATAAAATTTCTCAACTAATAGAATAGTGTTTCTTTAAATAGTTATTTCATATTATTTTTTAAATGTGAGCTCATTATACTCTGCTCATTAGTGTATTTTTCAAAGTGGTTTTTGTATTCGAAACACTTCATTTAAGATAAAATGCCGCTCAGTATAAAAAATACATTTGCCAAATATTGAAAAAAATGCAGGACGTAACGTTGACACTCAAACAAATATTAGGTCGCTCAAATATTATGAAGCTGCTCATTTTGTATTTTAAGTAACTCAAATTAATGTTTGTAAGTTGCTGTTCTATTGATTTCTCGTCACTCGCAGTCAGTCGCTCACTTAGTAATTCTATAACCCAAATTAATTAATTTTGACACTTAGAACTGTAATTTACAGTCACTCGTTTTATTGCTACCCTTTATAAATGAGTAATGTAATTCACTTTATAATAATTAACTCTTATTTGATTTCCAAAAAAAGCTAAGTAAGTATTAGTAATATGTAGATACTTGTAAATTTTTGCAAAAAAATTGTTTAGTGATAATGTAAACAATGCCCATTTTTATCTTATTATAATCTCATTATCTAAATCCATAAAACCCTTGTATTTATTTCTTTTTAACGCACGCACGTGACACGACACGCGTCTTAGATAAGAACGATGAAAATTTAGTATTATGTATTTGTATTACCAAATACATAATACATAATACCTTAGGTAATACAAATACATAATACCTTAGTACCAAATATATAGTCCCTTGTCTAGGGTTTGTCACCGTGGTGAAAGGATAAGGCCAGTCAGGTTAGCGTCAGTCGCTGACTATATGTCAGGAAAAGGTGATACATCACTTGAGGAGGCTCACTCCACAATCAGGTCCCAGGTACCTTTATAGTACTTAGGTTGATGCAGTTTTTACGTTTGGTACGACTATGTATTTAAGGAGGCGATCCACAGAACTTTGAACATCGACAGAACATCACGTCAAACAAGCGTAGTATTAAATAAGTCATGGCTAGTGGCTTGTAGGTGTTTCCTAAGCAATCTAAATGCATATAAGTTTTCAGTTATCGTACTCCTTTTACAGTACCAGTTGATATTTTGATTATTTTTACATTTGACCCTCTCTCTCAGCCCCCTACAGTCCACTGTTGGACATAGGCCTCTCCTAACGATCGCCACCCCAAACGGTCACCCGCCATCTGCATCCAGCGGCTTCCCGCTACCGCTTCCGCAAATCATCAGTCCAACGGGTTGCCCCCCCCAACCCAACATTTGACCAATTTGTCATAGGTATAATGAAAAAATCAGTTTCCGAGCGATTACAAGTACTTCTTTAGGTGCTCTGGCAGGCTCGGACACCGGACAGAGCTTACTCGTATCGTGAAAACTCCGCTTAATATGAGTAGCTATCTAGGTCAATTAAATGCACTTTGGATCTTGATGCAGTGCCATTTAACACTTTCATTGTTGTGTTTACTTCTTTGATACGCTGCCAAATGGTATATGGACATTACGTATACATGTAATTACATTATATATATAGATATGTACCTGTCCTACCTATCATCTATAGGTACGGTCAGCTGCATTTATAAGTTGTTATACACTTCTGTACCTTGTCAAACTGAGGAACCGTCAATGCTTTAATGTATGGATTGGCAGTTTGTTAGATTGACAAGGTTCAAAAGTGTATAGCTACTTATGCAGCTGACTGTACGTGAGGCATTACCCACAAAGAGTCGTGTACTTTAAACAAATTTACATAAATTCGGCTAGGTGTAAGTATATATGTATTATTGCTTAGTTTGTGATAAGTGATTGATATTGATAACACTTATCACAAATGTAAAAATCTAAGTAGGTACTTTTATGATAAGGACTCAGCACGTAGGTGTTTTTGGTTAAAGTGCACTGGCTGTACCTACTTAAACATGTAGATTTTTTGTACTCTCGTGATAGGTCGCGAGCCGTATCGCCGTTTTTAAAAAAGGTTTAACTATATATTATACACTTTAAAAATATAACACCCTGTAGAATAAATAAAAATATACCTAAATACCTACCTATCTGATCAATAGCCAATGATTCTGTTTGCGTTGCGTTCCTGTAGTCAAGTCAATCATTCATTAGAAATAGCAGTATTTTTATTTAGTTGATTTCTGTCTGTCTGTAATAGTCTGTACTTACTTACCCTAATGACTACTGGTTTCCTAGTGCTTTTTTAAACGCAACCGTTTAGTCGATTCTGTTTTTAACATTAAAACCACAACGGAAGAAAACATTGCGATAATAATAAAATCAATTGAAACGAATGCATCTGGATTTGACACCTTAACCGCGGAAATGATACGTATGACACTATCAGTAACTCTTCCAATAATAACATATATAATTAATAAGTCGATTGAATGTAATACATTTCCGGAATTATGGAAGGTTGCTAGAGTTAAGCCTTTGCCAAAAACTGTCACTGTCGAGGAATATAAAGACCTGCGCCCTATAAGTATTTTACCAGTACTGTCAAAAGTCATTGAAAGGGTCGTTCATCAGCAACTTTCATCTTATCTGGAGAGACAAAAAATTCTACCCTGTGTGCAGTCTGGATTTCGTCAAAACCATGGAACGGACACAGCTTTGCTACAGGTTACAGATGACATACTGTCTGAATCCGACGTTGGTAAAGGAAGTATTCTTATTCTTCTTGATTTCTCCCGTGCTTTTGATTGTCTGAATACTGAGTTACTTCTTTCGAAAATGAGTTACTATGGTCTGTCCCCATCAACCTGTACATGGTTCCGTTCGTACTTGACAAAACGAAAACAGTATGTTGAAACAACAGATGAGGAAGGCAATACTCAGACATCACCAATGAGAGAAGTGCCTCGTGGCTGTCCTCAAGGCTCAATCCTGAGTCCTCTTCTTTTCGTATTGTACACTGCAGACCTTATAAAACATATTCATCACTGTAAAATTCACCTGTACGCAGATGATACACAACTGTATTTTTCATTTAATCCCAGTGACACCATTGAAGCTTGTGAAAGGATTAACGAGGATCTTGACTCCTTATCCAAATGGTCAAGTAGAAATAATTTAGTACTCAATCCGCGAAAATCTAAGTTTATTATTAATGGAACTAAGAATCAGGTGAACACTATTACGAATAATAATCCCCAGATAACTATTGATGGCATAAATATAGATAGGGTTGATAAAGTAAGAAATTTAGGGTTAATTATGGACAATGAGTTGCGTTTTGTGGAACACGTTAATTCTAAAATAAGGAATGCATTTTATCGTCTAAAGGTCCTTTATAATATACGACAGTACCTTTCAGAGGAGTTAAGGATACTGCTCACTGAGTCGTTGGTTCTGTCCTTGTTTAATTTCGGCGATGTGGTGTATGGTCCAAGGTTATTTCAAAAAACTGCACGAGCTATACAAAGAGTACAGAATGCTTGTATGCGCTATTGTTTTAAAATACCGAAAAGGGCGCACATCACACCGTATTTGGTTGAAAAGGGCATACTGAATATGGCAACCCGAAGACAGCTACATCTGGCAAATCTGGTGCATAAAGTGGTCCATACGCATAGTCCAGAATACCTATTTTCAAAGTTATATTGGAAAAATAATACTCGCAATTATAACACTCGTAGTAGGGCACTAAATCAAATAAATTTACCAATACACAAGACACAAGGGTTTAGAGGTAGTTTCAGATTTGCAGCCGCAAAAATCTGGAACGATTTACCACCTCCTTTTCAGATGAAAACTAGTCGACGAGTTTTTAAACATAATTTTAAAATATTTTTACGTCAAAACCAAACAAAAGAATTTGCCTTACTATTTAAATTACAAAAATGATAATCTATTAAATTTTTACTATCATTTATACCATGCCATCAAATCAGTTATCTAGTTTATTAACTATGTGTTTACATATATATTTTGTTTATTATTTAACCACACTTGCATGTATTAATACCTATTTATCTATGCAACACTATACACATATACTTACGATAAAACCTTATGTATGTGTACCTTGTGACCTTTAGTTTTAGTTTTAGTTTTTAAGTTAGTATTAAGAACTGGGCAGTCTGAAAACCAGCGCAGTGTGTTGCCGCATGCAATACGCAGCATTAGCTGAGGCTGTCCTTTTGCCACCTTTGTATTTATAAGTAAGCTTTCAAAAGTATTTTCTGTTTGTGGCAATAAACTATTTTTCTTTCTTCTTTCTTTGCTTTTGAGCTGTTACTTAATGTTAATTATGCCAATGGTATTGTTGTGATTACAATACGAATAATATATAATTAAAATAGCAATATTAACTAAGTATAATGTACATAGCTAGTCAGCTGGAAAAAATATGTTTAGTATAAATGTGATTTATTAATAGAAAAAAATAGGTAGGTTTATAAGGTGATCTTAATTTATCCATTTACTTAAGTTAAGTAATTCAGGTGAGAATTATTTTTATCAATTCATTAAAATATTCAGGTGAGAAACATCCTAACATCTATGAATAAGTACATAGATAAAATATATAGATACCACTTCAGAGTTGGGCATGTTGAAAATAGTGTATACAATTTTAGAAATGAGACTAGGACATGACTAGGACGTTGACTGATAATGAAATGACTGAATAACAGATTTCAGCTGTTTAAATAATTTGCACAAAATCTTGAATTTAAATTCATTTGGAACCATATTTATGTTCGAGTTTACCGTTAAATAAAGAACAACTTAAGTAAAGTTTTAAGCCTGAAATTCTGAGAAAAACCTGAGTATTTATAGTTTATAATGTAATAAGTAGGTACTTATCCAAGATTGAAAAAAATATTCAGGTTTGTCATTTGTAAATACATCGTATGTCGTTTTGGATTGTAAGTAGGTTTATTCCAATTTTACTATTCAACCTTACGAAATCAACCTAATAAGTAGTTCTAGTAAGTATCTAGTAGTACATACACTATAGTAAAAAATAAATATGTTCTTTATCTATCTAACGATCGGTGTGCTTTACTACTGAAGCTTGTATATCGGATGCTATCAACACAAGATGGATTTGGCACGATATTTACATTGGGAATTCTCTGTTTTTCCTGCTTCGATGAGTGGCCTCTGGCCAACGCTGAGCTAGATCATAGATTGTTGGTAAAACATTGTTAAAATTAATAATTTATTATTCAGACTAACTCTTAAAATCATGAAATAAAACAGCTGTTCATACAATTTATATATAAGTACTTAGTAAAATTATCCGTTGCAGAAGCTTAGCACTTCAGCATATTTAATTAGGAACCGTTCCCAATACAGACTTATTTTCATGCTTTTTTTTAACTATTATAAGAACCTAGCCATGCCTAAATACATGGTAAGGTAGTAACTAGACTAATCGTCTACTCACTTTGATTGGTGTCGTCGAAGCTTGCGTGATATGATGGCCGATCGATGGAGACGCGAGGGTCGGAGAATGAGGGCCCTTAGGAATTTATATGAGGACAGCCAATTAACTATAAACACTGGGAAACACGTGTAAGGTTCTTGTACCTTACTCATTTTTTAAACAACCTGATTGATAGGTACATACTTGTGTCAAATTTCAAACTGATGAAATAAAAAAAAGCTAGTGTACCTAATATCAAAACAAATATTGAAGAATTTGTTTATACATACATAGGTAGATCAAATATTGAAGAATCTAGAGATATAAGAATCAGAACAATGTTATATCATTGTATCTATTAGACTGATTTTAGATACGAGTAAAAACCAATAAAGTAGTAACCTAACCTACAAATTATTCACCGTTTTCAGGGGACGACATGTCCCCATAACAGTAATCCAACTGATCCTACGTTTGAAGAGACCTTTACATTTAAGGGTCAGCAATAGGCAATCGAGGGTTGGCATTGTCATAGAATTATGTAGTAAATGATGCTCTACAGCCTTGAAAAAAATCACACCGGTAGTCGAAGAGTCTAGCTAGGTGCTGAATCATTCGAATTTAAGTAAAGGCTTATGGATAACTGTAAATTAAATTCAGAATATGACGAAAAACCAGTAAATGACACTCCC
Organism: Plutella xylostella; assembly: GCF_932276165.1. NCBI lineage: Eukaryota > Metazoa > Arthropoda > Insecta > Lepidoptera > Plutellidae > Plutella > Plutella xylostella. The sequence continues at coordinate 3,765,103 of NC_064009.1, read as the reverse complement.
GTATTGTAACAACTATGTCGTAATCATCAAGAATGTTCATATGATTCTTATCAAATTATAAAGTTAAAGGCTTGGACTAGGCGCTAAATACCTTGTTTTTTAATAAACACACACTTATTTTGTGTAAATTAATCCCAAACTTGAGCAATTTTTTTCCCTCAAATCTTCATACAAATATCTATGGCGGCTTTTTGTGTTATAAAATCATAAACACAAGTGACGTTTGACTCAGTTGGCCGCTGGCCTCCAAAGAAGGGTCACGTCGGTTTAGGCAGCACTGACAGCTCGCGATCTTATCGTGTACAGATACAAAATCACTGCACATTGGTTGTCATTGCACTTTTTCAACTTTTATGACACCAACATAATTTGATTTGAAATTGAGGAAGCATAATTCTTCCAGTATATTCAATACATTAAATTAAATTAGATAGTGTGCAATATTCTCGTGACATTACAGTCTCGTAAAGATCTGGTGAGGAGCAGGAATATAGCGAATGGATCTAAGTGATGACAATACGCACGAACATTAGGTTAGGGATCAAAAATACAGTCTCTTGGTGCTGGTTGAGGTATGGTCTCGTGAGGATCTGATGAGGGCAGTAACACGGTGGTGGCTCAATTTTATTTCAAAGATGTTAATAGCTAAAAGCATCGAGTTTGGGCTATTAAGTATGTTTTTCAGAGAGAGAGAAAGAGATTTTATTTTTCCTCTGGATGTGTTAGTTTTACTGGGTTTACTAAGTTCATTCTGTTAATGGCATCAAGTTGTTATGTGTTCATAAGTAATAATTATTTATTAACAAAATGCTGTTGGTTCTCCACGAAAATGTAAAAATAAAAATAAAATCATTGACATATATATTACTGCGTAAGGACAGGCCAAGCCACTCAAGAAAATGGCACCCGCGCGTTGGCCCTAAAATATACATTTTAGGGCCAACGGTCCTCAGTCGACAGTTGTCTGTGACGGAGAGATGAGTCTTTGTTTCTTGTGATAAATATGCCTATTTTTGTTGTGAAAGGCTAAAAAACTATGATACGAAGGTCAAAAAGGAATATGGAATATCGTATCATCCTTAATTAATAAATAAACACATTTTAAAGCGATACTTTATTTTACTACCAAAATCTACAATGGCCGCTCGATGTAACCTTGTACGGACGTCCGCATGCAACTCACTCATATTATTATGTACCTACTGTCCGGTGACTGTAAAATATGAACGCACGTACAAGGTTGTGTCGTCAGGATAAGTAGCTCGGCTCTGACATAGTTCCAACAAATTATGACAGATGGCAGTTATTTTGATTGTATGAAGAAGGTTTGAGTAAAATGTTCTGAAGGGCGTATCCTTCCTTTTGAAATCATTGAATAAAATAAATAAAAATAAATTTGTAACGTAAAATTGTCAATGACGGAATTTCTTCTATAGACAGTAGCCACAAAAAAAACAAACGATAGATGGCGTGATTTGAAGATAAAGATACATTTATTCGACACATAGACAGCAACAACAAAAAAATACAGATTTAAAGAAAACAAACACATACTTATACAAAACAATAAAGAAAAAAAAGGATACACATCAAAATAACAGGAAAAAATATAAGCCCCAATTTACTTGTGTGGGACAGGGAGTACCATAATATTTTTTTGGGTTACTCCGCATCTATGCGAAATATCAGCTTGATATCTTTACCCGTTTCTGAGAAAAAGGGCGGTGACAGACGGACAACAAAGAGATCCTATAACGGTTGCTTTTTTCTTTTGACGTTCGAAACCCTAAAATTAAGTAAAAATATTATGCTGCTACCAAAAAATGTACTTACAGGTATTGAAAAAGCGGTATATAGTACTAAACAAATTATAAACAAACAAAAAACCCGACTGCACGCTAAAAATATGAAAACAAGTCCCAATGTTAATCGAAAGTATCGTAGGCGGGGACCAGCAGAGGGTTCACCATTTAGCTGAATGTTACTTAAAAAAGGGCCTTGAGTGGCGGTCAAGTTGGTCCCCGCCTGCGATACTTTCCATTAACATTGGGACTTGTTTTCATGTTTTTAGCGTACAGTCGGGTTTTTCGTTTGTTTATAATTGTATTTTTTTATTTGTAACTTTTTAGTTGTTTTTATTTTATGAAATTTTACGTCAGTAGTTCATGATCATTTTTTATTTCAATAATTTCGGTGTTGTTATTTAAATACCTTCAATATGCATATTTTTATAATGTGAAAATCAAGCCCTTTCATTTGATACCTTACACGGCAAAGTTCAATTATTATTTTTTCGATCATCACGTTATGTACTCTAGAGGGCGCTATGTACATTTTAATGGAACGTCACATAGCCTATAACCACCGCGCCATCAATAAGCTTCTAACAATACCTCATAAATCAAAATCTATCAAGCCGTTTAGGCTACAGGAGGGAACAAAGAAACAGACAAACATACATACATACAATCAAAAAACATTACCCTCCTCTTTCGGCAGTCCGGTAAAAAGGAGTAAGACAGGGGGTCATTCTGAACTTTTGCTCTACGAGTTTTGGAAATTAACTTTGTTGGACATGTGACTTTTTACCATGGAAAACGAATATTTTTTTTCGCGAATTTGCAAATCTCGTAGAACAAAAGTTGTTCAGAATGACCCCTTGAGTCATCCCCTTTTGGCTTAGTATAGCCCTTTTGCGACACTATGTATTTACTTTGCTTTGTCGTCGGGGTTCAGTTGGCTGGAGGATGCCCGAAACTTATTATCTACACTTTAATTACTTGTAGTTACCTTTCTACAAGTAAATACCACATTTGTTTGAAAGCTAATCGGGTTCCGAGTATAGAGTAAAGTGGCACCCCTATTAATTTCTTCTCTTTCCTGGTGCCTACCAGTGTAAGTAAGAATTATACTTACTTACCCTAAAATCACCCAAAATGTACTTGAACATAATTGTCAATAAAGTTGGCGAGTAAAAATTTATCGACCCACTGTGCAAACTTACATGTGTGCGTGTCACTGCGTGTGCTGTGTGAAGAGCATTGAAAACCCAAAATTGGCGCGGCACGTCACCCTGTACGGGCCCTTAAGTGCACATTGTATAATAACGAACAGGGAAGACCTTTAATTCTCATAATTATAACAATTACGTATAAAAGTAATAAAAATTGCAGTAAGATCTCGGTTTGTAATGAAATATGGCTTCCTCTTCCTTATAGCTGCTTTATATGATGTGCAGGACATCGGCCTTGCTTAGATAACTGTGAGACAATTAATGTGAATAGTTATCTAGGTACATACTTACTTTATATAGGATACTAGCTGTGCCCGCGAGCTTCGCTTCGCCTTAAAAAGTTTTCCCGTGGGAATTCCGGGATAAAAAGTAGCCTATGTTCTTTCTCAGGGTCTAGACCATATGTATACATATCAAATTTCATTCAAATCCGTTCAGTAGTTTTGGCGTGAAAGAGTAACAGACAGACAGACACAGTTACTTTCACATTTATAATATTAGTTAGGATTAGTTAGGATAAAATAGGAGACGTATAGACCCACCTAAAGCTACTAGGGTAGGTTCTATGCGTTAGCATATTTTTACCGGCTAGGTAGACCCATAACTCCCATAAGTACAATCAAATTTTACACATAACGTGATATCGATAAAAGATCCATGAACCCATATTTAGTTATATATTAGGTTTGAACTTGAAAATAGGTAGGTCGTAATAATGCTATTAATTATTATAATACAGGGTGCGGTAAATTTTTATCTAGACATTGATTATACCCTCCAATATGTGCATTACGAGTAGGTAGGTACGTAGGTAACTACGTATAAATGCCCTACAAACATCAGATAGGTATTACACCATAATCACTACAATAGCTCTATTGATCGGTTGAAACAATGCGGTTGTGCTGGGTAAATAAACTAGGTAGATACCTATACTTAATGTACCTAAGGTAGGAATGTAACATGTATCATTATTTTATTCAACTGTATTTTATACTTTATACTATCAGTTATTGGTTAACAGGTTGTAATTAGGTTCTATCATCGTAGTTAATGTAATACTTACTACCATTGAACTAATATTACTATCGTATGCTTATGCTGATGCTTCAGGCGCATGGAAGACTGCAGACTACCTAAAGCCGTGCTCTACTCAGAGCTCAGTCGCGGGAAACGGAACCGTGGCGGGCAGTACACCTGCGCTACAAAGACCTGAGTAGACGATTAGTCGTTGCTTGTGGCATACTGGCATATCACCGGACAGTTGGGAGGAACTAGCTGAGATGAGGCCGGAGTGGCGTAACTCTGTCCACAAAGGCTTAGAAAATTTTGAAAAGTCTCGACTTCAAGACCTTGACGTGAAACGCCAGTCTCGGAAGACACGCCCTAAGCCCTCCTACAACTATACATACAACAGGATGGGACAGCTCTACTGTGCTCAGTGTGACAGGGTGTTCAAGACGAAGTTCGGACTTGCCAGCCACATAAGAGCACATAACAGAGTGTAGCAAGAATCGCTGTTGTCGGATACGACGAAGAGGACATCATGCTGATGCTTACTACTATTTTTTTTAATAACTTTAGGTATAAGTACCTACCTACTAGGTTCATAGTTATGAGATAATTATGTCACGTGCTACGGCCTATGGCTAAATGTTAAGTTAATGTTTGCAGTTTCACACCTGAGTTATTGTTAAACAGAACTTGATAGTGGCTAAGGTTTTCAATGGGAATACGGAATATCCGACAGAAATCAATGCGAAGCTCGCCTGAAAAGCTAAGTAGTAACGCAATAGTATAAATACTATGTTACTAATTTACAATGCATTACATGGATTTATTTGTCTCACCCTTTGCCCCTGCATGTTATTAATTTACAGATAAAATTAATAATCAGCCAGTCACCGCACCACGTTTAGTCATCGATATAATTATTTGTTTATAATTAGTTACAATAATAAAACAACTCTCGGAATAAAGAAGGTTGTAGATCAAAATAACATTGAACGTCTTGGTACCTAGTAATTTTGCTTTAAGCTAATAGAATTGTAATTAAAATTATAATTATCTACTGGTTAGCCAGTTTGTTTGTTTTAATAATAAGGATTAGAAACTGTGTAGGCACATCTCCTTTATCCGTAATTCTTGTCAGATATCATTGTTATTAAGTAGGTATGTAGATAGTTATCCCTATTCTTAGGTGTACTTATGTACCTAATTTTGTAATTTTTATGACATTGAAAATAATTAAGTAAGTAGTACTTAGGTATATTACCGAATTCGTTATCAAAATTGTGGAGGTTCTTAGGTCCTACTATACTTATCTAGTTACTCGCCGATAAACTCAAAAGTGCCAGCCATGAGTAGGTATATTTTTCTAAATAATAAACAATTGAACATAATCTTAATTAAACCGACCAACATTAGGCCTTGACATACCACTTCATTACCACATATTTATAATTATTATGTATAGGTAGGTCGTAAGCGTTATGATTATTACCTACAGATCGTTGTACTAAACCCACTTATCTCTTTATTTCCAGGCCGGCGGAAGTCCCGTCACACCCGCAGGTCCGCACGCTGATCTTCACGCCGCTCACCCGGGAGTCCAAGCTGCGCCGCCACATCCGCTCCATGTCGGACGTCCAGAGCTGCACCCCCTACTACCGCGCCCCCCACCGCGCCCGCCAGGGCAGCACCCCGGCGCTCACATACGACTCCGACTCGCGCGCCCGTCGCCACCCCGCCCACAGACTGCACCAGATAGACTCCTCAGACTCCAGCGACTACTTCGAATCAGTCAGGAAGATGAGGGGCATAGAACGGAACATCTTGAAACACACAGACTCCATGAGGATCCTGTAGACGCAGAGAGATCTGAGTGTGGACATAGTGAAGGCTGCGAGGTCTAAGGTAGACCTCGCCAGCCCCGCGATCGACGGCAGATGAAGAGACTCGCCGTGATAGGTATTGGAACTCATAAGTTTGTGATTCGTGATTTTGAAGCCTCTGTCTGTGATTCGAACTGAAGACTTATAAGCAAATAGTAATTTTTAATATGTATTTTATAGATAGAGTTTATAAGTTTCATTGTAACTAGGTTTAAAAGATTGTTTTACGATTACGATTAGTGTTCGATGTAGCATGCACAGCATGCATCTAATCAACTGATGCCATACGATTATTTATTATTAGTAACAAGGAAGCTTCTAAGGACCAAATAGCGCTTTAACTTGTTAGGTGTAGGTTTGTTAACGAAGTAGGTATAGGTGATAAAGAACTTTCATTACAACCGATGCCTTCCTAAATTTTGTTCCATTAAAACAGATTTATTTGACAATCTTTTATATTTCATGTTATGAACTACTATTATAGGTGCCTTTATTTATAATGTTAAGACCAGTCACGTCTGAGTTAAGGTTATTGTTAGGATTGTGAGCACAATTTACTAGGATATATTCTGTAAAAACCTAGATTTAGATTATGGATCGTGGATCTTGCATTAGCTTCTGTCTTTTGCCTAAATCGTGGCTGCAGTAAAGAAGTATTTAAACTTTTTACCTTAACAATAGCAGTAAGGTAAATAAGTTTAATAATTAGACCAACTTTAAATTTAACTTTCAATTTCTTTGTAAATGAATTGTGTTGCAATTAACTAGTTAAGTTTGTGAGATTGGTCCGGTTTGAAATAAATGCAAGACACGTTACTGCTGTCTAGTCAGATTTTAAACAGAACTTTATAAATGTATAAGGTAAGTAACTAGATACTGATCTTAGACTTAGATACAGAAGATGTGGTGTTTTACAGAATTAATACTTTTTTAGCAAAACGAAGAAATATAGAATTCAGAAACAGTAATCGTCGTTTTATTTCAAATGTTCTAAGAAATTAACTTCAATACAGGGGGACACAGTAGTTACGTAATTAGGTACAGGGGCATAACCTGCCTATGATTATTATTATGTCGCTCACGGGTCTAGTATCTTGTATTATAAGTACTTACAAACATATGTCGAAGCATCCGTAGTCGAGCTATATTAGCTTCAGTAATACTGGCACGGTCAGCCATTGGATGGGTGACGCTTCCGTGCTCCTGACGGCATGTTAAGCCGTGGGTCCCGGTTGCTGCTTCGGCAGCAGTCGTTAAGCCTAGTCAGAGGCCTTCGGGCAGCTTGAAAACATCTGACAGTCGGGTTGCCCACTTACCCGATAGTCCCGACAACTCTTTCAGCTTGATGGGGTCCACCAACCCGCACAAGGCCAGCGTGCGTGGGTTAGACACTTCCTTCAGTGGAAGGAGACCCGTGCCCCAGCAGTAGGGACGTGATGGGTCGTGACTCGTGATGATAATGACGATGATGGGTCTTGTGTGTGGTTGAATGGGCTCAAAAGATGGCTATAAGTAGATCTGGCCGCCCCATCCCGTGCTTAAAGTAAAGTGGGTAAAATTTAGGTTGGGTAATATTAAAGATTCTGAAAACTTCCATGCGTCCCACGACTGTAGCTGAATCGTTTCAGACTCAATTTAGTACAGATTCGAACTTTTGAAATGTGTAAGAAAAACATGTAGGTAGAGCTCCACTTGGCGGGAGCACCCAGTTTCTTTTAAATCTCAGTGGGGGATAAAAATATCTAAAACTATACGGAGGCAGGTGAGTAGCAGAAATAGGTAGGTATTAGGTATAAGTCTTATTATATTTTTTATGCTTAGCTACCAAATAGTAGGTATACTGTATAATTCAATGACTGTTTCTCAAACTCAGATTCCAATTAAAAGGATTCCAACGGGTAGGTTTTAACCTACTTAAATAAATAAAAAATAGCTGAGCTGTACCTTTGTAACTTTCCTACTACATACAATACACTTACAGCGGATTTTACGAGCTATATCAATGCGTGACCGAACCTAGTTGGCTAGCTAGCCTCTAGCCTCATCATTAATTATTTGCTTTCGAGGTCAAATAAGCTGAATCAATGCGGGCTTTGTTTTACCTATCTATTCACGCAATCCACTCCTCCAGGTAGATACCAACATATTTTTCTTCAGGCGACTTAAAATGTTTGCTTGGGGGTGAATAGTGAAAAATAATAGTCAATACCTAGGTAGTACTTTACTTTTCAGAAAGATTTCTGTAACGAAAGTGTTTTTATTTTAATTTTGTGCTTCGCCTGAGCATGCTGCCAGCTGCCATCTATCTTTAAACTACTAAACTAGAAAGTCACAGACATTGACGTCACGGAAGAATTATTATGGAATGAATGCCATCTAGTTAAAATTTTTAGCAACTCTTGTTGTAAAACATGAACGCACTGAAGTAAACTAATATTTGAACATTTGACATTAATTTTATATGAATTTTATTCTCTATTTTCTATAGTCAAACTCCATGTCAAATGTCCAACTCACTATTTTCATTCACTGTTTTTAAACTCTCCAGTGCTGCCACAGATGTAATTATTGCCGGGTATCTACTGTATTTCTACACAATCGAGTGTAGTGTGTAATGTGTCCTAGAATACAAGGTGGCACCTCCACTACAGTGACAAGTATGAAGAAAATAATATTTGATAGAGTTCGGTCTAAACAAGCACAAAGTCCTATAGTGGTTTTGGTGACCACAATAATGAAAGAAATAGTAGAAATCATCGAGAAAAATTGCCTAAAATGAAGGAATATTGTGCAGTTCAGTTACTCTACTGTAAGCACTAAAATACTTTATTATTTTGTTGCCAACTGCCTCTGTGGTCTAGTGGTAGAAGCTTCGCTTTATGACCCAGGGGTCCCGGGTTCGATTCCCGGGTGGGACCATCAATTTGTGTTTCTAAATTGTGGTTCTAAGTTTGGTTAGGACATAGAAGGCTGATCACCTGTTGTCCGAAACAGTGAAAAAATCCATGCTATCGGGTGGGCATGTAAAGCAGTCGGTCCTGCGCCTAGCTCTCTCCAGTCGTGTCGGTTAATCCGTCCCATTGGGTTATGAGAGTGATGGAACAGAGAGTACTCCTGTGTACTGCGCACACACTTGGGCACTACAATCTACTCCAGCGTAGATGGCTGATCTCAATTGAGATTGGCCGCCGTAGTCGAAATACGGCTAGGAGGACATTATTATTCATTATTATTTTGTTTATTTATACTAATTTTGCCTAATATTACAGATGAATTTAATGCATATTTGCCTTAATATATGAAATTGTTATTAGGTAATTAAAATAAAGGTATAGCGATGGCGTATTGGGGAAACTGAAGATTTAACTCTTTGATTTATTTTTTAATAATTTGGACGAAAACAACTTTCCTTTTGTCTGGTAACACTATTTTACTCTGCTGTCATTTCACTTATTATCGTTCATTTCATTCATTCTAACTAAATAAATAATTCATTCATCGTTTGTTTACCAATGAAACGGGTGGTGTTTTTGAATTTATTTAATTTAATTGTTGAAATTCATTGAATTGTTACCAAATTGTCGTATTGGCGAGTTATTTATAAATCATAAACCATTTTTACTACTCAATTCCACACCGTTAGCAGCTTTTTGGTATCTAAACAGAGAGAATTATGATGATGAAGAGTTTCTTTCTGTTTATTCTGGTTATAAACGCGATACATGCCGATCCAACTCCAATAGTCCTGTGGCATGGAATGGGTGAGTAGTTGAGTATGTGCATGGTTTGTGGATCATCTGATTGGTTGTTTATAAGTAGTTTAAAAGTAAAGTTGTTGAGTTTCTGTTTTCTGCACTGTACTGACCTCCAGTCAGTAGCCGGTAGTAGGTACCTAGTAGTCTCTGCTGGGTCACCCGGCGCCTGGTTGAAACTGTCCAAGGTGCACGAAAGAAGCCTTCCCGTGTGACGCATCTACCTTACCCTATAATCGGCGTGGCGCACCATGGACAGGCAGCCACTGACAACTGATCTGACTGGCTAATCCTCTTACTACGGGTGATAAACCCTAGTTCAGTTCTAGTGCTTGTCACCGATACACTAATAATAAGTTTGAAACAGTCTAAAAAACTGTGTTAGATTGGTGTTATCTGGTGCTGAAATACTGTTTTAAGGTGCAAGTAGTCAAACCTCATAAATCTTGATATTTTATCTACATTTTAGGTGATACCTGCTGCTGGTCATTTAGTTTAGGTGGATTTAAGCAGTTCCTCGAGGATGAGATCCCAGGAGTCTATGTCCTATCCCTGGAGATTGGCAACAACACCATAGAGGATATGGAGAATGGCTACTTCATGAACCCTAACAAGCAGGTGGAACTGGCTTGTGATATCATAGCCAATGATAGCAAGCTGCAAGGCGTGTTCAATGCCATTGGCTTCTCGCAAGGCTGCCAGTTCTTGTAAGTACATACCACTGTGTTCTTGCAAGTTCATACAAATAATTTTCATGAAAATCTTGACCTTTGTTTATTAGGATGTCTTGAGCAATGAAGTCAAACTTTAACACAGTGTGCAGTAAATTATTAGTAAGTTAAAGCTTCATGCATGATGATCACTTGGTTTCAGAATAATTTGTGTTCTATCTACATATATTTTACTAGTTTTTCCATCTATGTTGTAATTTGTTATAATTTTTACACCAACATTCTTCTCAGACGAGCGCTAGTCCAGCGCTGTGGCCACAAGCTCCCCCGTGTGAAGAACCTCATCAGCCTGGGCGGCCAGCACCAGGGCGTGTACGGGCTGCCCAACTGCGCCGCCGTGCAGCACCTCACCTGCGACTATGTGCGGAAACTGCTCAACTATGCCGCTTATAACAGGTATGATGCATTTGGGATGGTATTTTATTTTTGCAATTTTGCTCTGCATATTTTATAACATGTACTTACTTACATGTACTTAATTTTTTCACTACTTATAAAATAGTAGCTGATCCCGCGAGATTCGCTTCGCCTTAAAAAGTTTTCCCGTGGGAATTCCGGGATAAAAAGTAGCCTATGTTCTTTCTCAAGGTCTAGACCATATTCATATACCAAAGTTCATTCAAATCCGTTCAGTAGTTTTGGCGTGAAAGAGTAACAGACAGACATAGTTACTTTCGCATTTATAATATTATTATTAGTTAAGATATTGAATATAAGTTTCAGTAAGTACCTACCATAAATTACAAAACCTTAGTTTTCCTGAGGTCTTAATTTAAGAAAAAAAACCTGCACCCGTATGTAGGTATAACTAGAAAATCAATAGGAACAGTATAACTCAGGAATATACCAGTATTATAAATACCGACATGATTATTTTCGAGACCGAGAACATTTTTTCAATAACACGGATATAAAATAAAATACTCAAATATCTGAGACAAAATATATTTATGTTTAGTTGAGGCTCCACTCCCACTCACTAAAATTGGTCCTGGCAGAATACCAGCGCTGTGATTATTTAATTATAATCATAGTATTATGCTGAGTCAGAACACTTTTGCTAACATGATAAATACACATGTTGCTTTTCTATCTGCATGTCTTTTAATAGTGTTTTGTGTTTATGTAATCTTAAACTTTATGTTAAAAATCTTGCTGTGTAACCTGTGTATGTGTTGTGTTAAGTAAATAAATAATTTATCTATCTATCTATCTAAAATACTCAAAAACAACACAAATAGTATTGCACAATAAGTACCTACCTAGGTACTTATTGCACAAGCTAGAAAGTATGGTGAAATACCATACCATAACGTCTATCTAGATGTAGGAAGGGTGACAATGTGAAAGGTTCCTAGCATTCACTTATTGTATGTAATCTAATTACGCAATTAAAACTCACTCCAGACTAAATTAAATAAGTAGGTTCCGTTCTCTATCTCGAGGTATAGTTAAAGGTTATCAACAGAGATATTGTGAACTGCTAACTTTTCTACTGCTTTGTTTGCTTTTTGGCCAATGCTCTCCAAGACTCGTTTAAAATCTATTTACGTATCAAGATAGAGTACAAAATAATATTGTTTAGTACAAGTTAAAAACAATACATACACTGAAGGCCATGGACTTCCTCCGGGAATAGAAGATCATTGCCGTAATCTCTATGCTTGGTAGGTGGGTTGGAGATACCTACATAATTATGAATTATTCTTACAATTTATGTAATAAGATACAGTATTTAACTTAGAATGCCCACTGGCGACTTCTGACCTTGTTAGATATGTCGATTTCAACTAGTTTCTAGGTCTAGGTTTAGGTATTAGATGCTAGGGCCACGTTGAACGTACGTCTTGCCTACCTTGTGACTTTGGCTTGCAAGTACTTACTAGGTAGTGTGATTGTTAAGTGTAAGAATTTCAGTTCACACGTAGGCATTTAATAACAAAAACAGCGGAATGTAGAAAAAATAGGAGTGTACTATACTTTTTATACAGATGTTGTTAAGAAGTTATCTTAAAAGGCAATAATAATTAAAGGCAATTCAGGCAGGTCGTTAATTATTATAGTCACGATACAGCCATTGAATTAATTATAAATCTATATCTAGTATTGCACCAGTGAGATTTTATAATCTGTACAACAGTGCAGGTACTGCGCTTCACATAATGTGATGTCCAAGAAAACGTTGAATTATTGTAAGGATCGTTGTATTTATTGCATATTTATGTGTTGGTTTTCCTTGGCAAACTTAGCCAAGGTTCGCTCAACGGACGTGCAAATATACGAAGCTATGTCCTTATAGAGTTGATTTATGCTCCTCAAATGTTGACCCAAGCTCGTCCTTGCAGCTAATGGATGTAATGAACTCTTTCCAAGTAGGTACTTAGTTGAGTATGTTTATAATTGTGTACCTACTTTGTTAGGGAGTAAGAAAAGAGCCGGACTGGCTTACAATTTAGCCAAGCGCATAAGCTTTTCATCTTGTCAATTCTTGTCGTTCCGTATTGTCGTCTTGTCGTTCCGTATTAGTTATTAAGTATTATTGTACCATTTATTTCCAATAGCCCAAGGCGACTGTTGCAATTTCAACGAACTGTGTACTTACCTAGTCACATAATATACCTGAGTTTATGGAATTGTAATGTGGGAAAACATTATTTAGCGAAGTTTGTTGTCAACAGCGACAACAATAACAGAAAAGCTTATCCCAAGGGCCGTTCAGGGCTGTTACTATAATCCTATCTTGATTGCACCATGCCAGTTTTTTTTTAAAACGTGTACCATCACATAATTAATTCGCTTCTTTCTCTCATTCCAGCATAGTGCAACACGGGCTGGTGCAAGCTACGTACTGGCACGACCCACTTGACGAGTCCCTCTACCGCAAGAAGAGTGACTTCCTCGCCGAGATCAACAACGAACGGGCCATCAACAAGACATACATAGGTACATTATCTATTAAAATACTATTGTAATAGAATGGTTGTATACTAGGTAATATGTAGGCTTACGTACTTACAATTACAATTATGTACCATCCTCTTTATATGCACCGAAAACAGAAACAATATACATACATATAAAAAAAAAAAACTTAAAAATAAGAAAAGTATAGAAAGGGGCCTTATTTCTTACCTATAGCAATCTCTACCAGACAACCTTTGGATGGAAGAGAAATAGTAGGTATAATATTGGGCACCTATTCCACCTTCCATTCGTTTGCGCTCACGCCACCCTGCGCCGGCGCCGGCGCGGTATGTCGTTCGCCCCAACTCATCTCAGGTGGAATAGGTGCCCAATATTATTTTCATTCCGATTAAATAGTATTTGAAACACAAATTACAAACTACTCTCATTGCTCAACATGAGAATATAGATAGCGAACGAGAGTTATAAAATAAAAAATAAAATAGGATTTGAGGTAGCTATGGTGCAAGAGACATTACTTATATTAACTATCTCTTATTGTCTTATTGTAGTTTATTTGCACATTGCCCACTTTGCACCTTTCTTAAATAATATAATTTATCTGCGAGAACTCTACGCAGATAAATTATATGGAAGATATCACTTTTGCTAGTTTTGTATTCTTATAAATGTATACTTATCTATCTATCCATAGAAAACCTCAACAAGTTGGAACACTTCGTGATGGTAAAATTTGAAGACGACTCGGTGGTGCAGCCGCGCGACACCGAGTGGTTCGCCTTCTACGAGCCGGGACAGGCTAAGAAGATATTGGACTTGAGGGATTCGCCCATTTATACTAAGGTAAGTAAGAGATTGGTTGCAAAGATTTTAGGTATGCTTTGATTTATGAAAGTTGATAAAAATGGCGATAAAATATGAATTAAGCAAATGAAGCGTATACATAATAGTGGATATTTCCATTCACGCTATGTTACATTATGTATATTAGTACGAACAAGTGTGCTGCCTAAGAACCGATGGGAAACGCCAAGGCATATCATAGGACTCCCTTCAGCCCATGGAACCGTCCACCTTAGACAGAACTCTCTAGACGCTACTCGGGAGAGGTCTATACTCTATATCCAGCAGTAGACGACTATGCACTGGCCTTCTTAGGGTGGGTTGCACCATTTAACTTTAACTATTACAAACGTCAAATCCCTTGACGAGAGAGATCAATCTTCAAGAGATTTGACGTTTGTAATAGTTAAAGTTAAATGGTGCAACCCACCCTTAGCGTGTCGGTGACAAACTCTAGTACTAGACAATGTTTTGCCATAGTGGTGAAAGGATTCGCCAGTTAGATAAGCATCAATTTCTGACTGCCCAGAGTCTCCTTTCGTGTATTCCATTCTAATGTTACTAACTTAAATCGTGTCTACTAACAATATCTGAGTCTTGTTACTTGAATAAATGAATTTAATAATTATTATTATGTTTCCTTATGATGATCGGGACCTCTAATCATCATCTCTCCAATTCCAGGACCGTCTCGGTCTCAAGCGCATGGACAAGGCGGGCAAGCTGGTGTTCCTCTCCTCTCCCGGCAACCACCTGCAGTTCACCGACGACTGGTTCAGAGACAACATCATCAAGCCGTACTTACTGTAGGGAGTTAGTGTTTATGTGAGTAGACTTTAATGTATGTATACTATGTATAGGATTGGCACGCTTTGCCGTTCACGTGAACGGCAAATGACTCTTTGATTTTTTTGACAGTTTTATTCGCATGTTGGAGGCGCCATT